>NC_138102.1:178586195-179786195 GCF_964146895.1 Miniopterus schreibersii
GGGTTCTAATGCTCTGCCCATTCATTGTGGTATCTTCTGCAGGGTTTTTTGTAGATACACTTCATGAAGTTAAGTACACGCTCTTTTAATTTAATTGCTAGTAATTTTTGTCCCTAAGGGTATTGTTCTTTATCAAATGTTTTTTTCATTCCCTATTGAGATAATCACCGATTTTTCTCTTTATCTCTTCATACAGTGAATTACAATAATAGATTATCTAATGGTAAGTTCTTGCATCTCTGGGGAAAGCCCGACTTTATCATAATTACGTGTCTGTGGAAAGAGGGGAGAGAGGGCCGTGTTAGATCTGCTAAGGTATTTTGGTCATTTCTGGCCTCTCGGGTAATTTTCTCCTCACAGAATTGTTGTCTGGGGCTGGTGTAAACGTCCTACTGGTTTCATACAGTGGGACCATAGTGTGGACTTAACACTCTTTTACTTTTCTCCGAGAAGGTCTATAATATCATAATTCTCTGTTCCTTGGATTTTTTAAGTAGGACTCAGCTATAACTCTATAGTGGTATATTTTTAACTCATTTTCAATTTCTTTAATGGTTTTGGTCTATTCTAGGGTCTTTCTCTGTAAAAGTTTTAGTAAGTTATGTTTCTATTGTATTTCTAAAATTGTCCATTTAATGTAACTTTTAAACCTACCCAACTTTTTAAAAATAGCATTCTTTCACTTGTCTCTGACTCTTCGATCCATCTGCAAATGTGTCCCTCTTTCCCGTTCCATCTTTGTATTATTTACTTAGACCGATTCCTTTTTTTCTTGACAAATCATATCAGCTTATCTGTTTTATTACTTTTCCAAAAAACTATTAGCTTTGGTCTATATCTATTTTAAGTTTGTTTTCTATTTTATTGTTCTATTTCTTATCTTTGTTGTTTCCCTGCTCAATTTTCTTCTTTTTTAACTCCATTTTTTCTTACTCTACATTTTAAGTGAATCTTTATCTCATCGATTTTCAGATTTTAGCACAATTTTTAAGAACATTGGTTTTGTTCTAATTGTGCCTTCAGCTATAGCTCATAAAATGTGATATGTAGTATTTACATTACCCAATTCCCTGTTCTTTCTTGGAATGTTTAAATTTAATTTTTTTTAATTTAAATTGTATTATGTTAAGAAATGTGGGGCATATGCTAATAATTTTTGGAAATTTGTTGAGACCAGATTTATGACCTGGTAGTCATTAATTTTTATAAGTGTTTACTATACGCTCGAGAAGAATGTATATTCTTCGAGCTGAGAACGGGGTTCCGCTAGGACTCTGAGATCCAGCTTGCTGCTCAGATCATTTGTCGGTTGTCCTTTTATATACTCAGCTTTCAGTCTGCTTTTCCTGCTGAATGCTGAGAATAGTGTATTAAAATATCCTGCTGCTATCCACTATAATTTTGATGTTTTTCTATTTAATTTTTAAATTCTGTTTATTTTCTATCGTAAATTATGTACGTACGTGTGCATGTATGTACATGTATGTAAAACAGAGGTCCACAGTGAGTCTAAAACGAGATAGGTTTCGATGATATTAAAAGGGGCTCACCCCATAAAATCAAGAGCCTGGGCCCTGCCGTGTAACTCAGCGAAACTGGTTGCCGTGTGTTTCGTACTCACCGAGAGGGGGGCGCTGGCTCTGCGTGGGGGTTTTTACCTAGGGCAGGATTATTATCTGCATTTCATGAATGCAATGAGTAAGGGTAGATTTATTCCTCTAAGGACACACAGAGTCAACAGAGCTATTGAATGAAGTCACTCTGCGCAGTTTCCCCCAATCCACAAAGTCCGTAAACACGGTTGAGACAAAAGCCAAGTGCTGAGACTGGCCCCCGGGGCGGTGATGCTGTGGGGGGGGGGGGGGTGTCCACTTCTTTAGATAAAAATATCCGACCATTTTCTCTTCTGCGTGTTTGTTCTAAAGCTCAGCGTTTGCCATCTGTGCATAAAGAAGGAGAGGACTCGGGTTGGCATAAGAATTCCGTGGTTCTAGAGAGTAAGACGGGCCAACACTCAAGGATGGAAGGCTGGGGAAAGTCTAAAGGAAAGACAGGCAGGCACGGCCCGTTCCCTCAGCCGGCGCCTTAAATAAAGCCAGAAAGAGGTGAGGTCACCGGCAGGATCTGTCCGTCCTGCCGACAGCACAGGCTGGTCCAGGGCCTGCGCCCCTGCTCTGTGCTGGGGGGTGAGGGGGGACACCGCGATTTTCTCATTTAATTCCCGTGCCGATCTAGAGAGGTCCTGGTTGCTGACACCTTCCACAGAGGATCGGTGACACGCCCAGAGGGCGAATGTGTTCAAGCTCGTTCAGCTCTAAGTATCAGAGGCGGGATCCTAACCCGCATCTTTCTGATGCCGGAGTCCAGGCTCTTTTCCTCCACACGAACCTGCTGCCTTTTCCAAGAGCGGCTGGGAAATGAACACGAATTGAAGGAAACTGGGCCCCTGTGGAAGGAAAAGGGGAGCAGAAAGATAGGGAGTCGGGCTTGTTTATCTGCAGCCACCTTGGCCCTGGCTCGGGCACGGTGCCCTCAGGAGCCATCTCGACTTGGTGTTTTTGTGTTTTCTCCCCGGGGCCATCCTCTGAACTCGCTCCCAGAGATTCTATTCTCTCTTTCTAGGCCCCTCTCCAGCTTGCAGAGGCCCTTGTCATTCATTTCTATTCATTAAGTGAGCACTAAGTGCCTCCAATATGCTGGCCGCTGAGATGCCAGAGGACACAATTATGGTAACAGCTTAGAAGGGAAAAGGGGACAAGAAATGAGGTCAGAGCTAGAGCTTGGTGTCTTACTTCTGGTTTGGTTGCCGGACACCCAATGGATTCACTTAACAATACTTGTTGAGTACATACTCAGTCCCAGGCACTGTCTTTTTACCAGGGATGCAGTCAAGAATACAGTAAAATATGTTCTACACTGTAAGTCATCTGGCAAGAGATGCAACGGTGGAGAGTAAGCAGGTGGCAGGGTGACAGCGAGTGCAGGGGGATCGTGACTTCAGGAGGTCTGCAGAAGACCTCGGTGGGGAACCGGCAGACGAGCAGAGAGCTGGATGACCTGAGAGTGAGCCCTGCGATGACCTGGAGGCGGTCATCTGTTCCAGCCTGTGCCTGGGCCCTGGATGGACGCACACTTCATGTCTTCAAGGGGTGGCAAGGAGCCTTGCGTGCGCTGGGCTCAGGGACAGAGCTGGGGAGTCTTGGTGCTGGTGTCAGAGGGGTAGCGGGGAGCGGAATCATTTACGGCCTGAGGCCAATAGTAAAGGTTTGGGGTTTTAATGAGTAATGGGAAGGCAGTGGAGGGTCTTGAGCAGAGAAGCAAAATATTCTGACATGTTTTAAAGGGTTCTCTGTGGTGGTTGGATAGAGACTAGACGATAGGGGACAAAGTCTGAAGAGGGAGGACCACCTAGGGGGCTAAAGCCATGTTCCAGGACAGAGATGACAGAGCCTCGGGCCAGGGTCATATCAGCAGGAGTGTTGGGAAATGTTCACATATGGATATATTTAGAAGTTGGAGCTCACTGGGTCTCCAGACAGGTTGGATGCAGGGTATGAGATGAAGTATAAGAAATGCCTCCAACATTTTTGGTCTGAGCAGCGGAGACAAGGACATTACCAGTTGCTGAGGTGCTGATGATGACGACAGGCAGCAGAGAGCAGGAGTTCAGTGGGGGGCTTAACCCTGAGGTGTCTCTTAAGTAAACAAGCGGAATGGCTGGACAGGTTTGGATAGATGCGTCTGGGCAGGTTTGGATAGATGCATCCGGATAGGTTTGGATAGATGCGTCTGGGTAAGTTTGGATAGATGCGTCTGGATAGGTTTGGATAGATGCGTCTGGATAGGTTTGGATAGATGCGTCTGGATAGGTTTGGATAGATGCGTCTGGATAGGTTTGGATAGATGCGTCTGGATAGGTTTGGATAGATGCATCTGGATAGGTTTGGATAGATGCGTCTGGGTAAGTTTGGATAGATGCATCTGGATAAGTTTGGATAGATGCGTCTGGATAGGTTTGGATAGATGCATCTGGAAAGGAAAGAAGCCTGGGTGGGTTACAGCTGGGAATGTGGAAAGCTGGGAACCATTCGCTACAGCCATGAAAGGAACTGAGATCGCCCAGAAACGATTGCTGTTAGAGAGGGGTCAAGGGCTGAGTCCCCGAAAACAAATCTGGCATTTCATCATCAGGAGGTTGGGGGAAGCCGGCAAAGGATCCTCGGAGTAACTGGTCAGTGGCCAGAGATGTCCAGGAGCCAAATGAGAACTGTACTCCAGAGACAGTTCTTCCATTGCACTGGGCCGACCTGTTCTAACATCCCAGGGGCTGGCGCCTGAGGCGATGTAAGGACAGCCTCTTGGCGTGAGTGTTGGTGTCTCCAGATGGTTTTTAGAAAACCAGTGACATGGCAGAGGAAGGACAGGAGCAAAGCCCAGGAGGAAGCTAAGTTGACCGTGGACTGTGAGGCCATGTGAGACATCCTTTCAGCACCTAAAATAATTAGGGACCAGCTCAAAGGAACCCATTTATAGTAATCAAGCCACTGGGGACTTAATTTGGGAATAAAATAGAAATGTGCTGAAATCCTGAAGTTGTAAATATATTTGATTACAAAAAATGTTTAGGTTTTCTGCATAGTAAAAAGAGAAAGAGAGAGAGAGAAACATAGAGAATATCAAAAGAAAGCAGTCTTAAAAAATTTGCAAACTTATGAATGGAAAGGGTTAATTTCTTTTACCATAACGAAAGCTCTACACTGGCAAAAGACCAACAGCCGGTTTGATAAATGAGCAAGGATAGCAGCATACAGCTATAGAAAGAGAAATATAAATGGCCAATCAACAAGAGGAATGCCAAATCTCATGTGTCACTTAAAGATGCAAATTTAAACAATGACATATCATTTGTCACCTTTCAAATTCACAAACAGTGAAAGGGTTGGTCCTATCCACTCTTGTCACGGGGACAGAGAAACAGAAACTGTCGTACATAGCTGGTGGAAGTGTAGATGGATGCATTTTAATGGAGTAATTTGTCAATATCAATCAAAAGATTGAATAAATTTTTAATTTTAGCATTGCTTTAAATTTACAGAAAAACTAAGAAAATAGTAGAGAGGATTCCCATCCAGTTTCCACTGTTATTAACACCTTACATTTCCCTGGTACATTTGCCACAATTAATGAACCAATAACGACCCATTATTATTAACCAAAGTCATGCCTTCGCTCAGAGGACGGCCTCCTGAGTGTTTTACCTAACGGGCCTTTTCTGGTCCATGGTTCATCCAGGCACCACGTTGTATCCAGTCCTCAGGTCTCCCCAGGCTTCTCTTGCCCGTGAAGTTTCTCAGGTGTCTTGTTCGTTTGTTTGTTAAATATATCTCCATTGATTTCAGAGAGAGGAAAGGAGAGCGAGAGAGAGAGAGAAACATCAATGATGAGAGTCATTGATCGAGCCCGCAACCCGGGCATGTGCCCTGACCAGGAATCGAACCCCGATCGCCTGGATCCTAGGTCGACGCTCAACCGCTGAGCCACGCCCGGCCGGGCGAGGTGTTCTGTCTTTGATGACCTTGACTGCTTTGCGGAGTGATGGTCGGGTAGACTGTCCCTCAGTTGGGATTTTCTGACATTTTTCTCATGTTTCTATTGGGATTCTATGTTCTCGGAGGGAAGGCCCAAGTGGTAAAACGCCCTTCTCGTCGCATCCTATCCGGGGTGCGTTGATGGTAAATTCTCGCTGCTCACGCCGGCCTGTCGCCTGGCAGAGGTGGTGTTCGTCAGGGGTCTCCTCTGCTCTCTTTTCCACCTTTTCTCAGAAGGAAGTTACTATGTACAGCCCGCACTTACGGAGCGAAGAGATGGGCTCCCACTTCTCGACAGTGGGTTATCGACATAAATTATTTGGAGATTTTTCTGCACGGGAGATGAGTCTCTTTTCCATTTGGTTAGTCAATAATTTACTTACATCAGCACGGATGGATTCGTAAATTTTTATTTTAGACTTTGAGTCACAATCCAATAGCACTTTATTTCGTTTCCGCTTTTCCTTCGGGAGCTCTTTTGATTGGTTCCTTTGCCCTTTGACATACCCCCATCACTGGGCTTTTTAAAAAAATAAACACTTTCTCATTTTCTAAAACTAGAAGATGAGCTCCAGGCCCATCTTGTAAATCCCCTGCCCGGTCCTAGGATGAGCCCTTTCTCCAGGGAGCCCTGGTTCCTTTCATTCGCGCATGTGATTAGAAACCATGATGCAGGTACAAGGTGCCCGTTGCTGCTGAGGTGTCTGCTTCCAGGGCCCCCCGGCTGACGGGGGAGGAACTCTTATCTGTGGCTATGAGTCACTTTGCACGTGCATATCTGTAAATATTTCTCGATATGTAAACAACAAGCAAAGCACTAACCGATGCCATGTCTCCGCGTCTACCCCACGGCCCCACGGAGCATTCTAGCCGTGGCCTCCCGCTGGACTGCAGCCCTGCCCTGCGACAGTGACAGGCCTGCTCCCACAGCGCCCGGTGCATTTCTGTCACTGTGCAGTCTCAGCTTATATGTATAGTGGCTTCAGAGCTGGTGCCTTCATCTTCCGAGGGAACAGCTTCACCAGCTGGCATAGAGGACCTGCGTGCAGTTTCTTTTGCCTTTGGCCTCACGGACTCCATTCATTCCCAAGGTCCCTTAGGTGGCCACTTCCCTCATCCGCTCGCAAGACAGCTCCGTTATTTCTGTCGCGCCCTGCATTCCATCTTGGGATCGCCTGCTCTCCTAAAGGATTTAAAAATTTTTTGGTCTACATTTGACGAATGCAGAGTGTCACATACCCACAGTTACAGTATCCTGCAAAAATAGTTTCGCCACCCTTAATAATCCTGTTTCTCACCTCATAGGCCCCTCCCCGACCAAATGCCTGGTAGCCGCCAACCCGTTGACCATAGCTGCAGTTTGGCTTTTTCTAGAAGGCTGCATAGCTATCGTACAATAGGTAGTGCTCAGGGCTGGCTTCTCTCACCGAGCGGCAGGCATTGCCCACGGTCGCCCACACGTCGGTGTGGCTCGGGAGCGCTCCCCGCGCTGCTGAGCAGCATTTTGTGCGGACACATCAGAGTGTGTCTCCCGCCCGCCTGCTTGCTCCCAGCTTGGAGCTCCTGAGTGAAGCTGCCATAAACATTTGCATTCCGGGTTTGGGGGTGCATGTGATTTTTCAGATCAGTCTTGTAAATACCTAAGAATGTGGTTGTTGGGTTGGTAAGACTGTTGGGTTTTGTGAGAAACTAATGAACCGTCTTCCAATGTGGGAGCACCGGTCCGCGTTCCCCCAGCGGTGAGAGTCCGTGTGGCTCTCTGTCCTTCACAGCAGTGATGTTGTCAGTTTGGGGATCTCAGCCCTCCTGCCTGTTGTGGTATTTCATTGTTGTCTTAATTTGCATTTTCCTAACGCCAAATGATATCGAGCATCTTTTCCCGTGTTTATTGACCATCTCTGTATCTTTTTTGGTGAGACGTTCAGATCTTTTCCCCATTTTTAAATTGGATTGTTTGTTTTATTATTGTTGAGTTTTAAGAATTCTTTAAGTATTTTGTATCCATATCTTTTATCAGATATTTGCATTTTGCAAATATTTTCTTCTACCCTTCAGATTGTCTTTGCATTCTCTTAGTAGTGTCTTTCATAGAGCAGAAGTTTTTAATTTTAATGCAGTCCAACTTATCAAAGTTTTCCTTCATGAATAGTTCTTTTGATGCTGTATCTAAAAACTCATCACCAGACTCAAGTTCACATTGATTTTCTCCTGTATTTCTTCTAAAAGCTTTTATAGTTTTGCATTTCACTTTTAGGTCTATGATCGATTTTGAGTTAAATTTTATTTAAGGTTAAAATCTGTTTCTAGGCTCATTTGCTTGCATATGGAGGTCCAGCTATTCCAGCAACACTTATTGAAGAGACTGTCCTTTCTCACTGGAATGTCTTTGTCCCTTTATAAAAAATCACTTGACTGTATCTGATAGGGTTATGTGATTTTCTTCTTTAGCTTAAGGTGCCTCTTCTGATTGATATGGTGCATTACATTGATTGATTTTCAACTATTGAACCAACCAATTGGTCCTGTTGTGTCATTCTTTATATATACGTTGTTGAATTCTATTTCCTAACATTTTATTGAGGATTTTAAAAATTTATGTTTATGAGAGCTATTGTTCTGTAGTTTTACTTAATATCTTTGTCTGGTTTTAGTATTAGAGTCATGTTAGCTTCATAGAATGAGTTAGAAAGTATTCCCTCCGCTTCTATTTTCTGGAAGAGATTGTGAAAAAAATAGTATTATTTTTTTCTTATATAGTTAGTAGAATTTACCATTGAAAATATCTGATACTCACGTTTTATTTTTGGAAGATTATTAATTGTTGTTTCAATTTCTTTAATTAATATAAGGCTATCCCACTTACCTTTTCTCCTTGTGAGAGTTTTGATAATTTGTGTTTTTTAAGGAATTGGCCAATTTTACTTGTTATGAAATCTGAGGGCATACAAATTTGATATTGCTGGTGGTAATCCAGTATTATTCTTGACCTATCTTTCATTTTTTATATCAGAAACTTTATTCATAACTGCCAAAACATGGAGGCAATCAAAATGTCCTTCAGTAGTCAATGGATTAATTAAAAAACTATGGTACTGTGCTGAATATTCTAGACCAAGTGAACAAATTTATCTGTTGAATTTCTGCTATATACTTGATTATGCTGTTTTCTGAGTACAGTATAATCTTGGTGAAGAATTATGGTTAATTCATTTCTGGATAATTTAGATTACTGTGTATTTCACATAGTCAACCATTACCCTCCCTCTCACATCTCATAACCAATTCTTTTTCAAAAAAAAAAAAAATATATATATATATATAATTGATTGATTTCATAGAGAGGAAAGGAGAGGGAGAGAGAGAGAGAAACATCAATGATGAGAGTCATTGATCGGCTGCCTCCTGCACGCCCCCTGCTGGGGATCGAGCCCACAGCCCAGGCATGTGTCCTGACTGGGAATCGAACCGTGATCTATTGGATCCTAGGTCGGTGCTCAAATGCTGAACCATGCCCAGCTGGGCTAATAACCAATTCTTGATGCAAATTATTATTAGTGTGTTGGAGGAAAGAAAGAGCAAATCATAATCTCTTTGGGAAGCTCACTTACCATTGAAGATTTTGTGGACCAGGTTGTAATTTAAGAATTTGAAGTTTAGTGAGAAAAAAGGAAAATATTGTTGATCAGCTTGCCAGAAAAGTAATGGATCTGGGGGAATATAAAAATATACTAACCAAGTTTGAACTTAAAACCTTTGTGTAATTCTAAAATTATCATGATTTAATCAGTCTAGCCAATGACATAATTTTAATTTGGACCTTGTACCATTTAGTTTTATAATTTTCAGTTATGATCACCATTAAAGCCAAGTATCAAAATAAACTGGATTTTAAGCCAGATCTATAATTTGTTGTATCACATTGTGATCAACTCTGATTTCCAAAAGTAATAAAGCATATTTAGTTACATTGTCTTCAGGAAAACATTAATATTGAGATGTTTTAGTGAAGGAAACAAGGTTTTTGTTATCATGTAGAATAAAATTGTTGTAAATAAATCTGTCTTTAATTCACCTCCCTCTTCTTTCTGCTATTTTGTGTAGAATCGATGTATTTTAATAAAATAATACACATGTGTAATTTACAAATAAATGATACAGTTTTGGGGGGGTGTTCTCAAATTTTTTACTCACTTTGGAGATTTGTGATCAAAAAGTTTGGAGGCTACTGGTTCAGAGGGTGAGACATGCTAGGAAGTAACTGGTTTTGTTGCCAGAGGACTGGGAGGGCGGAATTTCTCTGTCGTTAGTGGGAGTGGGGTTCTTGCGATATCTTGAGAAAAGGAATTTCCTGAGACTCACGCAAGAGAATGAATGATTTTTATTTGCGGGAATGTTAGCTGCAGCTTCCTGGCAAAGCTGTATGAACGGCATGCCTGTGTTACCTAGTCTCCCCTTTGCTCCTTTCCTGTTAACTAATAACCAGGTTATTCTAACAGTATCAGTTTCGTTGCCAAGATTGATTGCAAAAGCATGGAACCAGGGGCTTTAGGAGTCAAAAAAAGGGACTCTCCTTGCTTTTGCTTTGGCGCCTATCAGCGGCATTAACATACAACTTTCATTTACTCTATATTTTAAGTACAAAATGTTCCTGGGCCTCCTGAAAAACACATTTATATAGCAGTTTGAAAATGCCCGCATTTTGGAATCAATGCCATTTTCCTGTAAATAGTTTCCTAGATTTTGTAACACAGCACTTCATGCAAAATTAATATCTACCAAGGGGGCAAAAATTCTTTCAGCCATGCCTTCTTGGCTGGTCCATTACCCAGCTTTCTGCAGCACGGACTGCACAATTTATTCCTGCTTTTCACCTTCTGAGGGTTTGGTTTTGTTTTGTTTTCATTTCCCCAGAACGAAGCTGGAAAACCTCTGGCATCCTTTCAGGCACCTCTGTGAGGGGCAGCTGATGAGGAACGAGCAAGCCGCTCTCCTGTGCCGGGCAAGGAGGGACCGACCCCGAGAAACGGGACCCCCCTGGAATGGCGGTGAGTCGTCCTTCCCTTACCGGCTGAGAAGGTCCTAAGGCACTAAGATCATGGATTGTTCGCCCGCCAAGAGACCTTAGACGATCATCTAGTCCAACCTCCTTATTTTAAAGATGAGGAAATCGAGTCCTTAGTGGCTTAGTCATAGCACCATCAGTGTGCGTAGCTCACAGAGACACCAGAGCCTAATAATGTCACTTACAACTGGGGAAACGGAGTCTAAGAAGGTTAAAGGACTTCTCCAAAGTTACCCAGTGAGAGGGAATCCAAGAGGACTCTCAGAATCCGATGCGAGGCAGCCAGCACCCTAAGTCAGTTAAGATTGCCGAGCCTGAAGATAAAGGCTGAAAGAGGTAAAACAGTGCATCCATCCGATCCTACAGAAAGCCTGACTGGGCCTCCTCCTTGGGTGATGAAGAGCGTGCTGGCCTTTGTCTCCATTCCGGAGGATAACCTCTAAGTCCTTGGAACTGCTTGAGCACTAGGAGGGTTTTCTATATCCATGGAGGGCCCCTGGACCACGCGGGGTCGTCTGTGTTAACACGGGGATTCAGGGTGGGCCCCTACATGGTCTGTGCTAATGAGATTGCTCAGCTCGGGCCCTGGCCAGGCCCCAAGCACCAGCCATGTGGTTAGAGGGTTGGCCTTTGTGCCGTGTGCTATGAGCTCAGCCTCCAGGAGGGGAGAGCAGCTGCCAAGCGAGTTCCGCTGCCTGACCAGGGATTCAGTCAATCGTGTCCACGTGTCGAGACCCCACGGAAAAGCCCTGGTGAGCTCCCCGGGTTGGCAGTGCTCCACAGGGTGCCGGGAGGGTCCGCCTCCTTGGGAATGACAGAAGCTTCACTTCTGGAGCCCTCCCCGACCTAACCTTCTGCTTCTCCCCTTTTGCGTCTTTTTGCTATAATAACGCTGTAATGATAAGTGGAGCATTTTTCTGAGTTCTGTTAGTTGTGCTAGTGAATTATCAGACTTCAGGACGCAGTGGGAACCCATGAATTTGCAGACAGCTGGTAAGAAGTAGAGGCGGCCCGGGAACCCCCAAATGCATGTTCGATGCCTGGGGTGAGGCAGTCTCGCGGAGGACCGTGGACTTAGCCTGTGAGGTTTGTCCTAACTCCGGGTAGGAGGCGTGGGAAGGCATTGCACTCATGTTCCTAAGAGGCTAAGGTTCAGACGTGAGGACAGGGGTGAGTTTGAAAAGCAATCACAAGTATCTCCTGCTTTACTTTCAGAAACACCCTTTTTCCTCAAACTCTGGCCTTCACCACCCCACACCAGCATCTCACTACCATTTCCCAAGGCCCCCGGCCAGTGACCCATCTGTTGTAAATTCTAGAAATATTCTCAGTGCCGGACAGAACACAGCAGTGCTTTTGTCTGCTGGGCCAAGGCTGGTTATTTTGAGAGCGGGATAAAAATCTTTCAGTTATTTCTTGCATATAAGCAAAAAAAAAAAGTCAGGCAAGAATGAAAAGCACTTCGCTTCTTGTCTTGGGTAATTGCTGGTTTGCCCGTTGCCAAGTGAATTCAGGGATCTCTTGCACGCCGGAACGAGCTGGAAGCCAAGATGGCCAGCTCTCCTCCCCAGCTCAGGAAATTAGGCTCAGTCGGCTGTTTTTCCGCTCTTTGGAGCAGCAGGCACTTTTTAGAAAGCCTGCCTTGAGTCTGCCTGGTGCCCGGGCGTGGGTCTGGGAGACAGAGGACAGAATCCCCGAAGGGAAGGTGAGCTGCAATGTTGAAGGACAGGAGAGGACAGCTGTGTAGCAAGAACCACGATTTTGCATTCACGAAGCCAGAGGTTCCTTTTGGCTTTGTTTTCGTTGTAGTTTGTTGGCTTGTTTGTATTTTAAGAGTATACCTCTTGTGGCCGCAAGGTTTAGAAAATGCAGTCAGAAGATGGGGTGAAGGTGTGTCAGGCTTCTAGAAGGAGGGGGGCGTCTGACCTCCTTGACCTTGCCCAGGTGGACTCACTGGGCATTTCCTGGCTGGCCTATCCGTCCCCTTGCGTGCAGCAGCCCCTGGGACCTCCTTCCCCTTCAACCGGTGGGGCGCGGAGGGCGTGGAGGTAGTTCTGCTGCTCTGATCTTATAACCGGGATGCTGGAAGAGGGCCCTGGACATTTGGCGGAGGGGAGGGGGGAGCAGAAAAGAGTGGGCTGGGCAGATTTCCTCCTTCCTCACAATTAATGTGAGATGCAACCTTCTGCTCTATGAAACATGTTTGGTCATCAGAAATGTAGGAATTTAATGAGCTTCTAAAAGTATTTACGGAACAGGTGTTCTGCAGAGCGGACACTGAGCTGAGAAGGGAAAGAAATAAGGAAGTCCCGGCAGGTGAGGGTGAGCGGCCGAGCGATCCCTCTCGAGCAGCAGGAGCTACTGCAGAGATGCTCGAGTCCCGCGGAGCAGACGTGAGCGCCAGTCCCAGTCGGGAGACAGCGGGGGCGAAGGCAAGGGCACGTCGCAGCCGGGGGTACCCTGACAGTTGGGAGGCCGCTGGGGTTTTAGAGCCTCTCTGAGAAGGGGCACTTTCACTTACTCGGCTCCGTGACCTTGGGAAAGTCACGTGTCCTTTCTGAGCCCCTATTTAGTCCCTGCAATAGAAAGATGACACCCATGGCATTGGGCTATTGTACGGGTGCATGAGGTCTAGTCTAGAGCAGTGCCTGGCCCACGGTCAGTCCCCAGCGAATGGTGGCTCAGTGGCGGTAACTAAGGTCAAGTTGGGTTTCTCCGTTCCAGCAGGGCGGCCGCGGGGAAGCAGGTGACTCGTCTCACTTGGACAGCCAGCCAGGCAGGCACTGAGGACAAGCACGGTTGGGTTTGGAGAAAGCAGGGGGAGTGAGCTTGGAATAAGTTGCAGCTGGCATGCCTGTGGGCATCGGGGCGAGGGGATCACGAGGAAGGGAGGCGGAGGCCGGCGGCAGGAGCGGGGTCGGCCCCGGCAGAACAGGGACCATCGGGACAGCTCAGCGCCTCCTCCGCCTCCATCCGGCGGTTCCTGCCCGTCCAGCAGCGCCCGCTCTCTCCCATGACACTCCGTTTGCCTCCTCTCCCTGAACCCTTCGAGGACAGCGGCAGTCAGGCACCGGCCCTTATTCGATTCATGACCTCTGGCCTTTTTCGGTTTTTCTGTAAATATAGTGAGGCAGCTACTGTATTCCAAAGGCTGATGCAGACTCTGGAGGAACTGCACCGAATGAAATCGTTGATTCATTTGCTCAATGGGATTACATACATGTACTTACGTGTATTGCAATGTTGGGCATCTCCATGCCCCTCTTACTCACTGACGGCTTGATAGTAATAGAGGTGGACACTTTTCCCTTCACATCAGCTCTGGATGACGTTGGGGCAAAATAGAAAAAAAGAAAACCATCTTAGAAGGACTCTTAGAAAGTATATAATCCAGCCTTCTTGGCTCAACAAATATTTATTGAATATGTACTATGTACCAGCAGCTTTATTTTTCAAATGAATAAAAGAAGCCTAAGAGAGGTTGACTAGACTGAACGCTTGTCTCCCTAAAATCCATATGTTGAAGCCTCAACCCCCAGCACCGCTGTATTTGGAGATGGGGGCCTCTAAGAAAATAATTAAGGTTAAATGTCAGAAGAAGGGTGGGTCCCTGATCTGATAGAATTAGTGTCCTTATAAGCAGAGGCGCCCGAGAGCTCACTCACTACACCCTCCACTCCCCCCCCCGCCCCCGCCTTGCACACGCACTGAGAACAGGCCCCGGAGCGTGCGGGGGAGACAGCTACCCGCAGGTCGTAAACAGGGAAGAGGGCTCTGGCCAGAAACCGGCACCTTGATCTTGGACTTCCGAGCGTCCGGAACCGCGAGAAGGAAATTTCTGTTGTTCAGGCCACCCGGTGGTTGGTAGTTTGCTGTGGCAGCCCACGCCAAGACAGGCGGGTCAAATGCTTTGCCTAAGGTCAGTAATGAATCTATGAAAAGGCCAGCGCACTACTTAGCTATCGCCATATGTAGACCGCTCCCCAGCTCGGCGACTTCAGCAGCAATCATTTGTGATTTGTAATGTATTTGCAGATTGGCTGGCCAGTCTAGGCTGGCCTCTGCTCTATGTCTCTAATTCTCCTCCTGGGATCAGCAGACCCTCCTGGGAGGGTCCCGCTCAGGGCTATGGCGTAGGTAGAAGAGACAAGGGGAAAACTGACACGCAGTCACTTCAGTCTCAGCCTGTTGGCCAAAGCAAGCCTTGGAACAGGACCGTGTTTGCTCTACCTCATTCTAGTGGCCAAAGTGGCTCAAAGAGATGAGCCCAGAATCGTAACTGAAGGAAGATTCCAAGTTTTATGACAAAGGGTATGGATGCAAAATTGGGACCATCAAGGCAATCTAACACACCCGGGAGTCAAATCCAGGTCTCTCTAGGCCCTACTTGGGGTTATTTTTACAATCACTTATACTTTTATTTTTAATAAGAAACACACATACAAACATCCTTACTCTGCTCTCTGCAGGACTGAACCTCACCAAAGCCAGCAGGTAGGCAGAGCGGTGACCACAGCCACCCCCTTCCAGTGTTCTTTCCCCACTAAGTCCCACTCCCAACCTCGCACAGCCCCTTCTCTGTGCCTCAGGCCACTGCTTCTGTATCATGACCAGGCCTTCTCCTACTCGCGAGCCTTGTCTTTCCTTCTGCCTCCTTCACTAAAACCTGCTCTCAGGCAGCTTAGCTGTAAGAAGAAAGCTCATCACTAAATTCTGGTAAATTCTGTTCTCTAAAACAAATAGCTCCTGAGTATTTAATCTATATGTGGCTCCGCGCCTGGTGCCGGGGTGTCGGTTTTAGGGATGATTCATAGACCCAGTTCTCAAAGAGCAGGCACTTTGGGGGGAAGAACAACACATGCACTTAACTGCTTTCACCCTGTGCAAAAGGTTATTGAATGTGGCGCCGGGACTGTCCTGGAAAGCTGGGGCGCAGTGACGAGTAAGAAACACCCACAATTCTCCCCTGAGTGGAACAGAGTGTGTAGAGCCCAGAGGAAGGCGGCGTTTCCGTGAGCTGAGGGCAGCGAGGTGAGAGCTCGGAGAGGGTTTGGGAGGAAAGCAGCCGCTCCATGGGCCCGTGCGGACGCGAGTGCCCGGCTCCTGCATGGAGACGATGGGGAATGCCCAGCTCCAGCACCAGCGGCTTTTCTTTCCTCCCCACTGGACTGTCCCTTTCCCTGTGTCACCTTCCCATTCAGACTTCAGTGAGCTTTTATAACACCCACTCGTTCAGGAGCCTGTCTGCTCGTGGTCAGGAACAGTATTCCTCATGTCTAGTACAGGCTGGCTCACAGTGGGTGCTGGATGTGGTCACTGTGTCACAGTGGTTAAGGATCCAGGGGTCAGACAAAGCTGGGTTGGAATCCCCACTGCCCTGTTCACTAGCTGTGGGGCTCTGGGCGGGCCACTTAACCACCCCCCGCCTCAGTCTCATCCTCCGTGAAGTCAGGCACAGTGAAGCCCAATACACAGAAAGCGTTCAGCAATCGTTACCTATTATTACCATTAATGATCAGTGCCCATTGGATGTCATCTTTAAACAAACATGCTAATACCAAAAAGACACAGGCGTTTAGTGATCCTGACTCGCTGGCCCAGAGTCCCAGCTGGACCCACGTGGAAAGGAAGTTGGAAGAAAACAGAACTTACTGGACTTTTGCTAACATGTGGGGGGCAGAGATAATTCAGCCTCCACAAGTGAAAATTAATCATCGTGGCTTCACTCAGCGGGCAGGCGGCACGAATGCCAGCTTGCCCCCTTCCCTGCCACCGAGGGATCGTGCAGGAAATGCAGAAGGCAGGTGGATTGCGGCCCGGGGACGCGTCTCCACGTCAGGTGTGCGCATGACCAGCCCCCCCCTTGCCGCTTAGCCCCCGGCGCGGGGGGCTCCCGCACCCAGCCTCGTGCTCTCGGCACCGTTACTCCCTTCGTTAAGCGGCTTCAATACGTCCCCACAATGCGCACTTTATCCGCGAAAAACCTGGCTGCTGCCATTACAATAGAGTCTAACGCATCAGACGCACACGCCGAAAATGTCGCTGCCGCAGTGAACGCGTGGCCTGTGTCCCCTTAGGAGCTCGGGGAACATTTTCCCGAGCGGCTGGCCCGTTTCCGAGCCCCCTTCTCACAGTGGGGAGCCGAACCCTGCAGTGCTTCCCTCCACGTGGCCGGAGCCTCTTCTTGTCCCAGGCACTGGGCGATGGACCTTCTACCCCGATACTAATGACAACTGTGCGGCCTGGCCGGGCTTCCCGTCACGATGTCTATTTTGCACATAAGGCCAAATGAAGCCATGGAGATTTTATCTGTCCTGTCCTCCAGACCCCCAATCTCTCTACAGCAATGTGCTGGGCACCTGTTACCTAGACAACACTAAGAAAGAACGTGCCCACTAATGACACCCACCTCTCCATATTTTCCTGCCGCTAAGGGTGGCCACGTGGGCCTGCACCGGCCACGTGATGTCTGGGAGCCCGCTCGAAAGGGTGCAGACTGAGCCCGCCCCTCAGCCTTGGGGTCCTTCCTTCTCATTTCCGCCTGTCATGTAAACATAGGAGTGTGGCAGCCATCGTGGGACCACGAGGGACAAACATTTGGGGACAAAATGCTAAGGCTGGAAGAGGGAAATGACAACAGCCTGGAATCCTCGTGGCACTGCGGAGCCCCAGCAGCCACGCGACAGGGCCACTCTGCCCGCCTCTCCGCAGCGAGCCGCGGCGTGTCGCGTTGGTTCTTGCCGACAAACCTGACCCAGAACTTAACATTTCCCTGCTGACTGCACTGCCCTTTAATTTCCTTGTCAATCAAATAAACCCCTGCTCAAGGAGTTCATTATTAAATCTCAGATTATTAAATCTGCTCAAGTGCTCCCACGGCTGTTCAGTCTTCCCAGAGCTTCCCCGAGTGAGTTAGGGGCTCCCTCCTCTGGGCTCCGCAGCACCCTGCGGACACCCCCTCCCTGCTGCACATCCTATGGGGTGCCGGGTGTCTGTTCTCCCCCGAGACACACCTGCCAGGCGCCAGGCCTGTCGCTCGCTGGTGCTCAGCAACATTTCATGCAGTGAATTGCACCCCCGTGCGGGGCCATCCGCATGAATCCCCACATATTTTTTACCTTTTTGAAGATCTCCTGGCCCATCTTTGAAAGAGTGATGTTTTCGAGAGTCACAGACGCAGCCCTCTGCTGACGTCCTTCCTTGAATGACTTCATTGCTCTCCGTGTTCATCACGCTGTGAAGGTGCTGATGCCTCCCAGCCCAGGTTTCTACTTCAGAGATCTCGATCTACCATCACCTTGCAGCTCCTGTTAGTAAGTCCAACAGCGAGGAGCACTGTTTTGGAGTCCATCTGCCAGGGTTCAAGTCCTAGCTCTTCCATTTATTAAGTATGTGTCTTTGGGCTACTTACTTAAAACTCTGTGCCTCTGTTTCCATCTCTGTACGTAATTGTGTAGGGTTATTGTGAGGGCTAACGGCCCTTCCATACATGTAAAACAGAGCAGTGCCGTACTCCTAGTACGTGTTGGTTACTATGACTGTGGTCACCGGACGGGACCATGTGGATGCCCCATAAACACTTCCCCTCAATACATCTCTTCTCAATTCATCTCTTTCCTCCCAAACCCAGGCGCCGGCTCGCCCTGCCACCTTGTCTGTCTCAGTTAATGCCACCATCACCTCTCTCGTCCCCTTCACCAGGAACCTAAATCAGACATGGCCTTCCCCTTAACCCCTCATCCAGGCCTTGAAAAGGACCGTCAGCCACGCGCCCTGAGCATTCTTGACTGCACCCCCCTCATCACTTAGCTCGTCAGGCGCAAAGCGTCTTCCTAAACCGCGGGGATTGTCTCCAACCTGCGCTCCTGCAGCATTGTCACACCCGTTAGATTCTCCCACCACCTTTGGGCCGTGATCCGTTTCCCCTTGTGCGGACAGGACCGTGCCACTTGCTAATGAAAACTCTTCCCCATCAGCCCCGATAGCAGCCTCTGGTCAGCAGGGTTCCTTGCCGGCCTGTCCTCTGCCCGTCTGTGCAGCCTCGCGTCCTGCGGCCCCTCCTCCGTGGCCGTCATCTTGAACTGCCTTCCCCTTCTCAGGTCCATCACACTGGGCCAGCCCTCCTAGTCCAGTGCCTTTGCTACCTTTTTCTTTGCAGCTGGCTGTGCCCCTTTTCTAGCCTGCTCCCCACCCCCCCGCAATCTACAGGGCAGACTTCCGCTCATCCTTCAACTTTCAGTTTGGATGTCACCGCTTCCATGGAGCCCTCCCAGATTTCCCAGACAGATCTGTGGAGCTCTTTTTATGCCCCTACTACGTGTTCAGCTATGTCTATCAAATTGCAAATCTCATTGGATTGTCAGTGCCTTCAGGCATGACTGTCTTTTCTAGATTGTAAACTTCTTGTGAACCAGGCCAAGGCTATTTTTGTTCATCTGTCTAGCCCCAGTACGTGGCCCAGCGCCTGAAATAGTTGATACTTTAGTTATGGAACAAATAATTCTCTATCATAAGTAATACTATTTGGTTCACAGATGACCCAAGCTGCAGCAAGCATTATTATCTCTCATTCTACCCCTTTTACTTCACAAGGAAAGACCTGAGGTTCAGAGAGGGAGGGTGACTTGCTTAAGGTCACACAGTAAGTTAGGATAAGAAGCCCAGGTTTCCTGATTCCTAGTTACAAGTTCTTTCTGCTATACTTCTGTTTTACATAGAAGATATTTTGGTATGGATACAGGTTCAGTTGTACATATCAAAAATCTAAAATAATGAATTAAAAATGTAAAGTTAATTTTCCTCCTATGCCAGTAGCAAGTCCAAGGCTGATACAGCTCCCCGTGGTGACAGAGGCTCAGGCTCTTTCTGTCTTGTGGCTGCAACCAACCCTTAGCTGTTGCTCTCAGCCTCGTGCTCCAAGCTAGCTCCCCACCCATCAGCATCCCAGGTGATAGGGAAAGAGACAAAAGGAAGGGTGTGACCGCAGATTGCACACACTTTTCCTCATGTGGAACTTAGTCACGTGGCTGCACTTGGGTTTAAGGGAGCCTGGGAAATATTGTCAACTCCAGGAGGCAGCCGATCAATGATGACTCGCTCATCATTGATGTTTCGACTCTCTCTCCCTCTCTCGTAAATCAATAAAGATATTTTTTTTTTTAAAAAAAAGAATATTAGCTTTGGTGTCAAATCCTGGCTCTGGCGTTTAGTGATGACTGGATTTGGGGCAAACTGTAACCTTCCTACGTTTCAGTTGTCTTATCAGGTGGCACCTTCCTTCCTCATGGGGTTGTTGTGAGGGCTGATCACCTGGAGAGTACTGACACCAGGCCACTGGTACAGAGTCATCGCTGCTATTATTATGGGGCAAGTTCAAGGCCTTACCTGAGAGCAGTGGCCTCACCTCAGCATTGTGTCCTCACACTGAGCACAGTCCCCGATGGAGAGTAAGCACTGAGTAAACATTTGCTGAAAGAATAAAGTAAGTTAATGAGTCAAAACTGGAACCCAGATGGCTTGACTCCATGCCCCA
This sequence comes from Miniopterus schreibersii, assembly GCF_964146895.1. Taxonomy (NCBI): domain Eukaryota; kingdom Metazoa; phylum Chordata; class Mammalia; order Chiroptera; family Miniopteridae; genus Miniopterus; species Miniopterus schreibersii. The sequence goes on from NC_138102.1 coordinate 178,606,378, forward strand.
TGCTATCGCTATGCTGCCAGGATGCCAGTCTCCCCACGATCCCTGCCTCTGAAGATACGCCACAAAATCCACACTCAAGCTGTCAGATCCAGGAACGATACCGCCCAGAACTGGAGCAGGTGTGAGGCTCCAGGGCAGGCTCAGTGCCTTTCACCTGGGCCCCGACTCAGGCAAAGAGCCTTTGAGAAATCTCCCTCGCATTTCGAAGAGCTGGTTGCTCCCACATATCTCCCAAAGGCCGCTGCAAGCCCAGAACTGAATCTGGCTGGCTGTCCACCCCAAACCAATGTGCATTTTCTCTTCCAAATGAGGAGCCTTCTCTGGGCCTCTTTTCCTGAAGACCCTGCCCCTTCCTCCTCTGAGGGTTCCAGTTTGTGCCATGCTCAGAATGGGTGCACAGTCCATCCAGTCACAGCCAGTCCTTTGCCTCCAAGATTAATCAGCAGCTGGCAACTAATGATAAAGTCAAAATGCTTGAGGGCAAGATCTCAGGAGAAGAAAAGGTGATTTATATTGCAAAATGATTACCAGGATCTTGAAGAGATACCTGTACTCCCATGTTCACTGCAGCATTATTTATAATAGCCAAGACATGAAAACAAACCAAGTGTCCATCAACGGATGAACAGGCAAAGAAGAGGTGAGATACACACACATACACACACACTCATATATGTGTGTGTGTATGTGTGTGTGTGTATATACAGTGAAATATTATTCAGCCATAAAAAGGAAATCCTGCTCTTTGTGATGACCTTAAGGGCATGATGCTAAAGGAAATAAGTCAGAGAAAGACAAATATTGTATAGTTTCACTTATATGTGGAATCTAAAAAAACTGAACTCCTAGAAATAGAGAACACATTGGTGGTTCCCAGAGGTGGGGTATTGGGGGGAGGGAAATGGGTGAAGGAAATGGGTCGAAAGGTACAGACTTCCAGGTGTTAAACTTTGGTGGTGATACCAACCGTGGTGGAAGCATTTACGTCACAGAAATTGGCATATACTACATATCCTATTAGGGCTGTCATAGTTGTTTTTAAGGACTATGTCACAGACCACCCCTGGCTGCATGGGAGACAGGAAATAGGAATTATTTGCTGAGCACATCGCCTTTCTTAACAAACAGGAGTTCTGTTTGCAGGAAAAGTTCAACGGGTATTTGAAAGGGAGCCAGTCAGGCCTGCTGTCAAAGACTGAGAGAGTTCTGTTGCCTCGTTAGGGCTTGCCTAGGTGGGGTCCCTTCGGTGCATGTGGTTTTATTTTCCCAGGCACCCCAGTCATAAAGCAGGAGGAAGGAACCCTGCGTCGGTGAGGGGTGAGGCTCGGGGCTGAGGGAGAAGGCTGGGCCTGCATGGCTCCAACACACCAACTCGGGTCAGCTTGAAACCTCTTAGGGACCCCGCCGTCCCTCTGCCCGCAGCCTTTCTGAAGCGCGGTTCAGCCACCTGGTCTAAGCGAGGAGAGGGTCGCGGTTCTCTTCAACAGCGGTTCTCACCAGGGGTACAGATCTTAAAGCAAACCCCGAAGGAAACTGTCAGGCAACCATCCTATTTTGCAAATGCACAGCTCCATGGGCAGGATTTTTAAAAGACTGACAGAGGAAGGCCAAATAAATTCCTGACTTAACCAAGCCAATGTAAACACCTTTCCTACCCGAGGAGCCTCCAGGTGCAAACCCTCCTCTGGTGATGGGCTCTTTGTAAAAATGAACCCATCTCACGTGTGCCAGGGAATGCCTAACAAGGCTGGGAGATTGAGGACCGGTGAGTGTTTTGGCTTACTGGATATAGATAAAATCCCTACCCCGCCAGCATAACAGACTAAGAAGGGGCGGATAGAGAGCCCCAAGGAGACAGCGGGACGGAAGGGTGCCTGGCCAGCTGGAGCCGGGCTGTCCCAGCTGCCTCCGCCTTCCTCCAGGCCGTCGTCCGTCTGTGCACGTAGGTGAGGATGGCCTGGCGGGGGGGGGGGGGGTGCTGTTTCTTTGCTTTTTGCTCTCTTGCCTGCTCTGTTTTCTGTTTATCTCTCCGCTATGATCCCAGTTCCTCCAAAACAGCCTTCGTGCGCCCCCCCCCCCCCAGGCGCTCTCTGGCCTGAGCTGAGGGTCACTTCGCCCTGTGGCTGCCATAGGCTGTCCCTCCCCTGTAGGGAGAAACGCGTGGCAAAGCCTCCTGCGCTTACCAGCCGGCGCTCCTGGGCTTGGCTCGGAGGGGCGGTGGGGGCTGGGGTTTGGTTCCAGATTCCCTGAAGCCAGCCCCAGTTGATAGGACATTTGCAGCCTGCGACGTGTGTGACAGAGGATGCACACTTTTACTTTTACTTAATTTACCTAATCGAAGTTTACCGCTTAGAGTTGGATGTGTCTAGGGGCTACTTAGGGGACGGCACTGCTGTGGTGTCCGTCCCTCACCCTCCCGCGTTCTCGCCCGCGCGGCTGTCCCCTTTTCGCTGCCCCCCCCCCCCAGCTCTTTATCACGCGTCCGCTCTGGCTCCGCAGACTTGTCTCCTCCCTTCCATCCCCACAGTACAGGCGCCCCTGGGGGCTGAGCGTGACAGGAAGGTCTCCTTCCCCCGTCCCTCCAGTCCTTCTCTGTCCCCAGCCCCCCATTCCTCCAGCAAACGTGGATGGCTCTAAAGGGGGGGAGGGAGGGAAAAGCTCGATGGGAAAAGACAAAATCTCCTAAGGGGGGCGGGCCGGGGAGGAAGGAAACGCTGGGGACTCGCAGAAGTGCGTGGGCCGCGCCTTGGCTCACGGAGGGGCCGCCCCGCATCTAGTGATTATTTGCTGTAGAGCTTTCACTTTTTATTCCCACTGTGGTGGCTGTGGTTGCAAAAACTCCTACTGGGAAGGAAGTCTAAGCGGAGCCGAGAGAGTGGACACGGGGTCAGTCCCCAGGCCAGCAGCCACGTGGGGGCAAGTGGTGACCAGTGCATCCTGCGAGGCACAGTCCCCCTGGAAAGCGGGGGTCCCGCACCTGCCCTCCTTAGCCAGACCGGAGCCAGCCCCTGTGCTAAGGGCGGTGGCGGCCGCAGGCGACATGGCAGGGGTCAGCCGGCGGTGGCAGTGCCGTGAGTACCCATCCGTGGCAGAGCTGCCCCCAGAGGGAGCTGAGTCAAAGCCCAGCCACCGGCTGTGAGAGCCAAAGGAAGGGGAACATCTCCAAGGGAGAGGAGTCGTTAATATTAATGATGCAACAGGAGGCCTGGCTCTTCTTTTGCTTTGTAGTTTAACCTCAAAGGTCTTCTAAGGTCCTTTGTTTCCGACCCTCCAGGCTGGGAATTCTACCCTGTTCCAGGTAATAAAAGGGGAGGAATTTTGAGGTGGGGTGTTTCTGGAGGGGGGAGTTGACGGGCAAAGAAAGGAGGAAGGGGGAGAGAATTTTGCAAGACAGTGGGAGGGTGACCAGCACCAGTGGACAGGGCAGGAAGGGGCCCTGGTGGTGCTGGGACAACGTCTAATACGAGATTCAGAGTCGGTGGCTCTGTGACACCTGCCTGTTGCTCCAAAGTCTCTAGTGAAATCTACACGCATGTGTTTTTTCTGTTTTATTTCTTTGGAGAAAGAAGATACTTTTAAAGGCAAGGGCAGGTGAATTCTGGGAGTGGGGGAAGAAAGAGTAAAATAACAGCTGCAAAACTGCAAGAAGTCAGAGGGGGAAATAGGAAAAGGGAGGTGACGGGAGGAAGGGAGAGCTGGGGGACACAGACAGCTGTAGCGGGGCGTGGCCAGCATGCAGACCCAGGAGGGCACCCGGACACAGACGCGGGCACAACAGGCTGAGGAATGGGCTGGGCACCCCCAGCACGTGTCCAGCCTCGCTTGTGCTGGCCCCACACAATTGTCACACGCACATGCTCTGGCTGTCACTCTGCTGGGACTTTCCTGTTTATTATTTCTGTGTCTCCAGGCAGTGACACTGCTGTCAAGTGGGAATAGGGCGTCAGGTCCGATCACTCCCAGTGCGATGGGAAGGGACACGCGCTGATGGAAGGAGCCACTTCCTCGGTGCATCACTAGCATCACTAGCAATTAACGCCACTCCGTGGGCCCTGCCTTCCTGTGGGAATCGCCCGGGTGTGCTGGAAAGGCGGGCGGGAGGCAACGTACAGGGTTTGGGGGTTACAGGCCAGGAGCCCCTGTGCTGGCTATGGCAATGGTCAAGGAGCGAGAGACGGGGGATTTATCATCCCTGCGCGCTGGGCGCCGCGCTGGCTGGTTCACATAGCTTGTCTCAGGTTAGCATGGTGCCCAGGGGCCTGGCCTTCGGGTTGGCAGAGCTCCTTTTGAATTCTGAGTCTGCTGCTTATTTGTGGTCATGAGTAAGTTACGTAAACTCTGTTAGCATCCGTCTCCTTATCTACAAAACTGCGATAGGAATAGCGACCTTACAGTTTTATTTAGAACTGAAGTCATTCATTTCTTCCCCAACAAATAGTTGTATTTGAAATACATATAATTTTCCTAAACCACCCTGGGATAGTGCAGTAAAGAAAATGAATTAAATCTCTACCTTCACAAACTTTATGTCCTATTGAAGGGAAACAAAAATAAGGCAAACAAATGATCATAAGGTATGTAAAGGACTTAGCAGAATTCCTGGCACACAGTGGACCTTGATAAATGGCATAACTTAAATTTTACATAATTTCTAGGACGCATTGTCGCTCCCAGTGAAGAACCTGAGGCTGTTTCAATAACTGGCTCAAGATCACATAGCCAGATCTTCGTTCACTAGGGCCCACTGAGGGGATAGACAAGAGGAATCCATGCGCACAGTGTCCCCTGCTTCTCGAGTCAGCTGAAGTCATGACCTACAAATTCAAACCAAGTGAAAACTCCCAGAGAACCATTCACACGTTGCTGAGTCATGTCTGAGAATGTGGGTTGAACTAGCTCGTAGTCACTGAGGTGACCGGGAAATGCCTCCCCTGGGTCACCCAGCTGTCCCACTCTGCCTGAGACCAAGCGGGTTCTCAGGGTGGGGGACTTTCCATGTTAAAACTGGGACAGTCTCAGGGAAACTGGGACAAGGTGGTTACTGCGGTGAGACCAAGGCCAGAGTTTCTTTCTTTAGCCAAAGAGTGAGGCTGGAGTGTTTGCAAAGGCAGAAATCAGTGGAGAACACTGCCAAACTGAAAATAGGTAGGAAAACAGGCAGGGAAGGCAGGGCAGGGGAGGAAACTCCACTGGAGCCAAAGCGGCCAGTGCCTGAGTCACCTCGTTTCACCAGGTTCCCTGTGGGGCTTGGCGCCGGGACACGTGGGCCATGAGCAGTGACGGCCTGGTTGAGTACCACGTACCATGTGAACGCAGGTGGATGGCTAGTCAACAACTATTTACGTAACTGTACTTCTTGGGGTGTTTGCTATCTGTCAGTAATCCATCCTCGGGCTCACGCTCAGCCCTTCAGAGACCGAGGCTCCGCGGAACTGGGGCCGCCCAGCTCGCCTCCGCTGGCCGGGCTCCCTCGCCAGGCCACTCCGTCCCCGCGTTTGTCCTCGCTTGGAAAATAGAGGTCAATGCTCATCTTCCCTGTAATGATAACGGATTCCCACGAGAATCAAATTCAACAATGTGTGCGCTTCGGGCAGTTTTGAATTTGAGGTGCGAGGGTCTGCTGAACTCGGGCCACCTCATAGCCAAGCCAAACTTTGACGCCTGTTTTAGTCCTATAAGAGCTAAATCCCCTGCCCGCTTTCATCCCATGTTGTTTCTTACTCAATGCGCTTTACCAGGTATGACCTGCGCATCCCCTGCCCTCTGCCTGCAGGTGATTTTTAATGTAACTAATTTCTGTTGAGGACCTACCTGACTATTATATGAGAAGTCAGATGGCTCTATAAGACTTACTATGACAAACAGCAGCCCCTGCCCTCCCCGGCCCCCAGTCTCATCTCTCCCAGAGGCAACCACTTTCAACCCCTCGTGTGTGTGTGTGTGTGTGTGTGTGTGTGTGTGTGTGTTAGGATTAACCTTCATATCTCAAAATAACATCCCTATATTGCAAAATCTTAACCTCCCTGCCTTGGTCATCATATACTGACTTCCAGCTGTTAGAGAATTGATCCCATGAGCATATTACCGTGATGTGTAACCACGTCCACAGCTGAGCCAGGTCCTATGCTCTGATGTCATCGTCTTTCTTGTTTCATGCCCCCAGGCCCCCTACCTTGAAGTTAACAATTGATTTTTTTTGTTCAGTTACCTAATTTCCTATGTTCCTGTCACAAATCTCCAAATTCACGTCAAGGTGTAAATTTCCCTTCAATAGCTCAAACACCTTGGGGTTTTTTTGTTTGTTTTCTTTGTTTGTTGTTGTTTTTTGTTAATCTTCCCCCGAGGATATGTTTTCCATTGCTTTTCAGAGAGAGTGGAAGGGGGGGGAGAGAGAGAGAGAGAGAGAGAGAGAAACATCAATTGGTTGTCTCCCACATACTCCCCGACTGGGACTGGAAATGGAACCTGAGGCCCTTCAGTCCGAGGGCCGGCGCTCCAGCCACTGGCCCAAACCAGCCAGGACCACCTTGGTTTTTATTAGGTCATGTGGAGCTGAGCTTCCTGGAGCTGCTGTCCCCCTGCCTCAGTCTCAGGGACCATCACGGTCACGCTGGGAGTCTGTTCCCTCTCCTGTCGGTCCATCTGTTTCTCAGCCTCACACTTTCTGTTTCTTGTTTACTGTGGTAGAGCCTCCCCAGGAGCTTCTCCAGGAAGGCTGCCGAGGAGGTGGGCTTTAGAAGTTTGCATGTCTAATAATTTATCATATATTCGTAGTTAATCCTGCCGTCTGAGTGTGGAACCCAAGGCTGTTCTACCTTATTATAATCCTTTCTGAATTCTAAAAGGATTCTTCCTTTGTCTTTTATCTCCTTTTGCTATTGCTATGCAGTCCGATGCTCTTTGGATACTAGATCTTTTGAGTGTGACTTTTTTTTTTCCTCTAGAAACTTCAGGGATCTTCTTTTTCTGTCCAGAATTCTGAAATCCGTAATGATTTGCCTTTGGGTTCATCTGTTTCATCCATTAGTCTGGGTATCCGGGGACCCTTCAGTCTTCGGTGACATTTGATCTAAATGAATAGGTTTGGATTTCAAATGTTCAACTCACCAGTCACACATCTCAGGGGAACTAGTTTGATATCTCTGAGTCTTAGTTTCCTCACCTTGAAAATGGAAATAAAAATACCGATCTGCACCGTTGGTCCAGTGGTTGAGTGAGTTATATTCTAACAGTCTCAATGAATGGGCATTACAGCCAACTCACAAGTTAATTTCCATGACGACTTCCCTTCCCAGTCGCTCCTCTGGTGGCACAGCCCCTACGGGAATGCCCCTCACTCCTTGCACATTTCTCATTTTTACACTCATACTTTATTTATTGCAATGGTAAGGAAAGTCCCTTAACCTCTGTGAGTTGGAGTCCTCATTTGTACAATGGAGATAAATTATTATCTTCTTTATAATTTTCAATACAGCTGAAGTGAAGGCTTATTTATTTTTTTCAGTACGGCATTTTTCATAGAAATAATTTTTAAAGGGAGTAATGCACACTTCCTTGCTTTCTTATGCAGGATGTTCAGAATACAATTTCACTCCTCTCGGATATGCTGAGTTTCTTTATTCAATTCCAATGCATTTTGTTTGATTTTAAAATGATTTCTCCTGTAAAGTGAAAAAAGAACACAAGGTTTTTCTTATTACAGATTCAAAATAGTCTCACTGAACAGAAATAAAAATTGCCACTTAGGAAAAAAAAGACAACTCCCACCAACAGAGAAACAATCAGAGCCCCCATACACACATAGACACACACACACACCAAGAGGCTGAAATAAAGTGATTGATGGATTTGACTACATACAAATTACAAGTTTCTCCATGTCAGAATCCAAATAAACAAAATTAAGAGCAAATAGCAATCTGACAAAATATTTGCACTAACATAAATAATATAGTTCATATCTCAAATATAGAATTACTCCGTGCTTTGCAACCCTGCCTCTCCAGCCAGACTTTCAGCTCCTTGAAGGCAAAGGGGATCCCTCTGGTGTGACAGGGGCTGCATTTCAGGCCCACCTCCTCCATCCCTGCCAAGCTGCACTGGGTGGAGTTGCCGAAGGCGGGATGCGGGGTTCATTTCTAGCTCTGCCTCAGAGCGTCTCATGCACAATTGATGTTTAATAAATATTTGCTGAGTGAATGACTGTGTAGAGAATGAGAAGTCATTTTTGCCTCTGAAGGTCTGTTGTTACATATTGGATTTCTGTAACGATTAGAGCTATGCGTCTCTCTCGACCTCCCTGCCGAGCCATCAGCTGTTGAATCTCCTGCCATCACTGTCTCCCCCTGTCATCGAGGGTGTCGTTTCTGATCTCTTGGCCACAGGAAATTAGAACACTTAATATGTACCAGCGCTTCGCTCGGTGATGGGGACACAGAAACAAACACTATCTGTGGCTCCTTAAATAACTCGCTGTCTGGGGAGGGAAGTCGGACGCAGCTCAGACAGTCATCAGTGACTCTGATGAGCGCCGCGCCGGAGGGACACAGAGGGAGAGGCGCGGGGCGGTCGGAAGGCTGGAGGGTGAACTCGGCCTGTGGGGGAGCAGACACCTGGATGGAAAACATGGGTGCGAGGGGCTGGCCGTGGTAAAGGAATTGTATATTCAGAGGTGACCGCATAGGCTCAGAGCGATGAGCTGAATTATGGAAAAAGGGGAAAGAAACCTAACTGATTGACTGCCTACAGTATCTCCAGCATGATGCTGGGAACTTCGCGTGTATCTAATGATTCTTAAATGGCTCCCTTGACAAAAGAGGCAACTAAGACGTTAAGCAGAGTGATCAATGTCCTGTAGCCAATAAAGAAAGGGCTCAGGATTCGAATGGGGTGCCGTCTGTCCCCAAAGCCCTTATATGCCGTTGTTTTTGTTTTTGGGGGGGGCGGGGGTCCCTAGAGGCCTCTTCCCGCTCGGCTCAGATGTGCCTTGAAAAGGTGTGGCTATCCGGTCAATTATAGGTCATTCTAATGTCCTTTGTTGCCTGGCGGGGTGGCGGGCTGCTGGGCGAATGGTAGGCTTGTGACCACAATTGGCTTTGCAGCTTCGCATTCAGACAGACCTTCCTGGAGAGAGAAGACCCGAGCCTCAGGTCGCCTGGTCGGGGCAGGTTCAACTTGCCATTAGAAGCTCTTTTCCTGCAGGCGCTCAGGGTAGCCTGGTAGTTAATGACTCCTCTGATCCGAAGGTGCTGCTAACCTATTATCACCCTCAACGTGACGCTGGGGCTGTTTGTTTGTTTTTCTGAAATTGGCTGCATTGATTCCTGCTCAACATTAAATGTTGCCCGGCTATCTGGGAGGCGCCAGGGCGACAGAAGGCAAGAACCGATCAGAGACAGACTGGAGTTTTCCCTGCAGGCTGCAGCCCTTGAGGAGATGCGGAAAGCCCACACGTTCCTTCCCTCCTCTGGCCTAACGCAATGCCTAGGGCTCCACTAGGAACATCAGAGTGCTTTCAGGGCTGGAAGAGCCTGTAGACACCATCTGAGCACCCGATGAACCAACTGAGGCCCACGGGGGGGGAAGTGGCTTCCTAAAGTCACCAGAGAGGTACTGGCAAGTTCTTCAGCCCTTCAGCCCCAGTGCCAGGCACCTATAAGTCACTCACTAAGTATTTCTGTATTTATCTTTCTTTATTTTTAAAAATGTTTTTCATTGATTTTAGAGAGAGAGAAAGGGAGAGGAAGAGAGAGATAGAAACATCGATGAGAAAGGAACACATGGATCGGCTGCCTCCTGCATGCCTCCTCCTGGGGATCGAGCCCACAACCCGGGTGTGTGCCCTGACCGGGAATTGAACCAGTGACCTCTTGGGGCATGGGACTGTGCTCATCCACTGAGCCACACTGGCCCAGCTATTGCTGCATTTATTGATTGAGTCTTAGACATAGCACTTTGAAAGGAACAGAATTATGACACCACAGTGGAAAGGCAGGGATTCTTAGTAGAGAGAACAGTTTAGAAAAGGTCTTAGAGACAAGAAAATTGAGGCTGTGGCTTAGGAATAGCAAGTGCTAAGCAGAGTACAGGGTACGCATTAGGGACTAATGAGAGAGGGGGCCAAGAGGATAGGTTAGGGCCACATGGTGGAGCGTCCTGCACGCCAGAGGGAGACATTGCACCTCCATCCCTGCCCTATATCTAGTAGCCCCAGACCATTTGCTCAGGATGGCATGTGTGACTTGATTTCTCTTGATATCCGCCACCCTCCTTGGATCTGGCAATGCTCACTTATGCTTCTTTTAGCAACTGTTTATTGAGTGCCTACAACATGCCAGGCACCTGGCTAGTTCTGGGCATCCAGTGGGGATTGACACAAACAAGGCTCCGACCCCATAAAGCTTACATTCCCCCTGCATATCCCGACACAAATAAATGAACAACAGTGTAATTACAGATTATGCCACAAGCCCTGAAAAAAGGGAGCGGAATGATGTGAAAGGTGCCAGGTTGTGGGAGGTGCTTTCAACAGGATGGTCAAGGAAGGCCTCCCTAAGGAGGTGACGCTGAACTGAGACCGGAAAAAATGAGATGGAGCTGGCCATGCAGAGAGATGGGAAAAGCTGGCTCAGCTGCACAAAACCACACATATGAGACTCTAGAGATAAAAGAATCAGAAATGGCTCTGGTGTCTCGGTCAGGGTAACAAGAAATGGGGGGATCAGGGGAAGGAGTCTCGGGCAGTGGATGAATGAAAAACAGGACCGATCCGAGCTACGATGAATGAATAAAGTCCTTTCAATTTCTTCATTAAGCTCAACGGTTCTCAAACTTGAATGAGCGCAGGAATCATCTAGAGTCTGTTAGAAAAGCACATTCTTGGGCTTCCTCCCAAGAGATGTGGAGCATTTTTAAACGAACACCTCCGTTGGCTTTGACGCAGGCCAACGCATTTGGAAAAACACTGAGTGAAAGAGACAAGGAGGGGGGCCGTGCAGTCGGGTGCAGGAGAGCGTGACAGGCGTGGGGTTTCGGGGCGGCGGTGAATCAGGGGGTGAGGTGTGCCTCCAGCATCTGCCCCCATGCTCTACCATAACCTGCTTGCACCCGGATTCTTTGTGCCCAGATTGGCCAGCTGAGTCATAATGAGAGCAGAGAATGCTAAAGAACTCGATTCTGGGAACCCTGGCATCCCCGAGGACGTCGGGGTGCAGAATTGTTATGGGATGGAGGAAAGTTATTGCTAATGGGATCCCAGTAATAGTCATCACACCCACATTTCCCCCCACCACATCCTCTCAGACTCAGGTTAGAAGATAATTCCTGGCTTTTCCGGGACCATAAGATATTCAACCGCACGCGTTTTCAACCGGCTGGAGGTCCCACTGGCCCAGCGGGATGTCATTGTGAGCGTGGCGTGGGCTGCCGAGGGGCGCTTCAAAATCGGGCAAAGGCACTGGCACAACAACTGGCCGTGTCACCCCAAACCCGTCGGAGCAAATTACACGGGAAGCAAGCACGCATCATTATGATTTATGTAAATACATGTTGCAGATTTCATTAAGATTAGGCCAGCTTTGCACTTATCACTTGCTGGGGTGTCTGCCTGGTCCTTAATCTTCATTTGCAAATGCTGATTAGCCTCATAATGGACTCCTGGTGGCCAGGGATAAACTCACCCCTCACCTCGCTTTCTTCTCTCCAGGACCTCCGTCAAGGAGATGCCTGCCTGGGGACACAGCCTGGAAAAGACCTCAAAACAGATCGGCTCAAGGTACCTAAAGACAACAGGGGTACAGATGCACCAGTGGTAGAAAAGCCTTCTCAAATCAGAGGGCCTTCCCAAATCCTTTCTCAAATCCTTTCTAGGGCTCCAGGAAGGACAAAGGACCAGTGGCCCCTCTCTGGTGCCCCCTTGCAGATGGACACTGAGACAGGGGGACACTCAGATGGGGCAAATGGGATGATGGTGGTCCCCCCCCCCCATGTCGGTGGGTCAGTAATTCAACAACTCATTTCAATTCAGTTATTAAGCTAATGATGGCAGGTAGTGAGACAGACATCAGGGATACAAATACAAAATATAAGATGCTAAAATTCCTTTCCCTGAAGGGATTTGCTGACCCAGAGACTGGTACATAAACGTGATCTCAGATTGGGGAGGGGGGAAGGGGTGGTGAAGACCTCATAATAATGCTGCACATGGCACAGGGATCTGAGGTTTTATCAAGCAAGCTGGAGGTTTTCAAGTCTTGTAGAAACTCCGTCTTGTCTTTTTCCAAGTGAGGTCTTAGGCAGAGGCTCACACAATTGCTAGAGTAATCTTTCTAAAATGTCAATCTGACCGTGTCACTCCTCGATTTAGGGCAAGGGACTGCAAACTCCTTCTAGAAAGGGATAGCTAGATAGCATATATTTTAGATTTTGCAGGCCAGGCAGTCTGTTGGAACTACTCAGCTCTACCCTCGCAGAGCTAATGAAGCCAGACGCAGCGTGGAAGTGAAAGGCCGTGGTCGTGCTAAATGAGACGGCACTTACAAAGTCAGGCCGGCTGCCGCCCTTGGCCAGTGGGTCAGGGTTTGCTCACCCTGCCTCAGGGTCACTCACAGGTTCCCATCTCCTTAGCATGAGACCCCCGGCCTTCACCATCTGAACCCCAGCACCCGGTGGACCACTCTCTGCCTGCCCCCCACCACGTCCCCTGCTGCAGCCCAGGGGGACTTTTCCATGTACCAGTAAATACTGGCCTTGCACAGAGCTGTCTTCGTACAGATCCACCTCATTCATCTGAATTGTCTTTCCTTTAAACCATCAACGTGGTTCCTGTTTGTTCTTCATGTTCTAGCACAAATGTTCCCTTGCTGTGTCTGAATGTTTGCGTCCCCTCCAAATTCAAATGGTGAGATCCTCACGCTGATGTGATGGGGTTAGGAGGTGCGGCCTTCGGGAGGTGACAGCCATGAGGGCAGAATGCTGAGTGAGATCCATGCCCTTATAAACAGTGCCCAAGAGAGCCTCCTTGCCCCTTTCACCACGTGAGGATCCATGAGAAGCCTGCCACCCAAAAGACGGCCCTCTCCCTGCCAGGCAGGCACCCCGATCCCGGATCTCCAGCCTCCAGAACTGTGAGAAATAATTTCCCACTGTTCATAAGCCACCCGGTCTGTGGTACACCATGCAGAGATATATATATATATATATTTTTTGGTAACGCTTGCTTGTTTTAGAATACTGATTACTTCTGTGCTCATCAATGCCAGCAGAGCCTGAGTTCCTGAAAAGTAGGGGCCATGACTTTATTCCCCTCTGGATCCCAGCTCCCAGGACTAAGGGATGTTTATGGATGAAACATAGCCCAGGACGTGGGAGGGAGTCAACTAAAGGCAAACACAGCTCTGGCCCTGTGTCTGCTGGACCCGAAGTGTTACGGTCCATTGTAAGGAGGTGTCACCCTCTTAGATAAAGCCCACAGCCTCTCCTTTATAGCCCTGCAGGAGAAGCAGCCTCCTTTGTCCTGCAGCTCAGACTCGGCCACCCTGCCGGTCTCCGTGGCTCCTGCCGTCCACTCTCTCTCATTCCAGGGCTGTGGCTCTCTCCGGGGAGCCGCCCTCGTTCCAGGTCCCTCTCGCTTCCTCCCGCTCCCACCCCTCAGCCCCCACAACGGGTTCAGATTCCGGAGGGCGGTTGAGTAGCTGCAAGTCTGTAAAACCACTTATTCAACACATATTTTTTAGAGTCTCCCATGAATTTAGGACGCAGCGGTGAACCAGATAGAAATATTCCAACCTCTCAAGAAGCTCAAAGGTAGCAGGAGAGAGAGGAAAGCCGTGGGCTGGTAAGGGCTGAGGTGAGGGCAGGGTCTGGAGGGAGGAGCTCCTACCCCACACCTGGGGCGGCGGGAGGTGGGGAGTCAGGCCTGTCTTCCTTGGTCCCTGATTATCTGAGACAAAGCCCGAAGTAGGCAGGCTAAGTAGGGGTTAGGCAGGTGAGCAGGGACGGAGAAAGAACTAGGCAGGATGACAGAAGAAGCAAAGAGAGACCCGGGAGCGAGAAAGGGCGTGAATTCAGGGAGTGGGGAGTAGTTCCACCTCGGGGAAAGCGATAGCGCATTCAGAGTTCATGGCAATTTTGATCTGAGCCAACATACCCTTCCCAGGGGCAAATCTGGTGAGTGGGGGTCCCCAGAGGCAATCTCAGGAAGGGGCAATACTTGGAATCATTTAGGGGGAAGCCATAGCAACCCCAAAGAGCCCGGCTGAGAGCAGGCTGGGCTATGACCCGGGTCCCAGGTGGACAGCCTGCAGCTTGTGCATTCGACAGACAGGAAGGAGCCGCGGTCCCGTGGAGGCAGGTGCAATGGCGAGACGGACAGCCACGGACAGACAGCTGTTCCGAAGCCCATCCGGCGGGCTGCAGGGTGGGGGGAGCTCAGGACCAAGTTCTCAGAGCAGCAGGGACCCAGAAGCGTCCTTGAGAAAGTGAGACAGAGTGAGGAAAATAGAGAAAGGAAAGCTCCCCAGCTGTGGGAACCAGGGCAGCCAGTCTAATTCCAGAGGCCACTCGCTGGTGCGCTGGCACTCATCACCATCCTGTCCTGCCCGTCCTGGGTCCCACCGGCCCTTGAGGTCAGGGTTGCTCCTCAGTATCACTGGTGTTATCTGGGTCTGCAGTCAAAGGGCCCTGACGATGGCAACTGCTTCGTCCGCCCAGATGAAGGACCCGCAACCCCCCAGCACGCTAGAGGCAGGGCTCCACTTGGGTTGACCTTGCCAGTGACATGCACTCTCTTCTTTCAGCATGTGGCTACCATTTTACCCTTTGAATTGAAAAAGTAAAAAAATATATAATAATAATAATAAATCAACCATTGTCAGGTTTTCAGAGAGAGATTCCGTTTAGCTCTCTTCTTTAACCTTCAATATTCTCTCCATGAACACCTTGCAGGGTCTCCTTCTGAACCTTTTGGGCTCTGGGGTTAGGGGTCAGCCCTTAATTGAGCCTCCCCACACCCAGCACAGCAACAGAGGCTGTCTGCTGGCAGGATTTCCATACTCAGCAGCCCCGTCCCTCTTTCCTCTTTTCTAGTCAAGACAGAAGGGGCCGCAGAAGCCCTGGTCTCCGAATGGTCCTGGCCAGGAGGTGGGGAGATAGAACTGCTTTGTTGAGGACCCAAGGGAAGACTGAGCTGTGGCTGCCTGAGTCTTATCAAAAGGAAAACAGTTACAGCACTTTTTATTTTAATAAGTAATTCAGGAAAAAATGTGTAAGGAAGAATATGAAATTAAATTTGCCAAATATGCTGAGAGTCGGTCCTTGGAGAAACTTTATCTCTACCGCATAGTCAAGCACAGCAACTCTGGGGGTGCCGGGCAATCCCCGCATGGCAGCAACTGAATTTGCTTTTGTGTAGATAGTATTACCTGGTACCGGGAACAGGAAACCTCAGTACATATTTTAGCAAACACAATTCTAAATTGCAAGGGAGGGTTTCTGAGAGCTCTTTATGGGTGTGACCAACAGGACTAGTCCAGATCTCCCAACTGATGAGACTTGTGGAGCAGCCTAGGGGATGGGGGGGGGGGGGGGGGATGAGATGGAGAGAGAGGCATCCCCCAGTGCTTTTGATAGATTGGCATTTCTCAGAGTTTGGGCCAGACATCTTGTGGGAAAACCTGAAATGTATTAGCCTGGCATATCCATAAAGACCATAAAGCCAATTTTGTTTTCTCTAAGATAAATTTTAGTGAATAATTTTCATTCACTTGTATGTATAGACACATACATGCTCACTTATCCAAAACTATAATTCCATTTGGAAGAATGATCTGACATAGTCACCACCTTCCACCACTTACAGGCAAATGTCAGATGCTGTTCCAGGGAGGATGCTGTGGGTGTGCAAGCCAGCTGCCCTTCGGGGACAAGGTAAGACCGAGGGCGGGGACCTACCGCACCGTTCGCTGCCTCAGTTCACTATACCTTGGCCAGATGCCAGGTACTAGGTGTCGGCAGAGCAAAAGCAGCCACCACTCCATTTGCCAAAGCTATGCCTTGGATCTATGCTTCATCCCAGATGTCCACACTCCATCATTTAAGTACTGTTTTACCACTGGGTACCACAGGCAACTAGTTTTCTATTTTCTAACGGTAACCAGGGCTTCACTCTTCAGCCTGGCCAGGTCGCCTAACCTATCTCAGAATTCCATCCTTGGGAGTCTAGTGCCTATCACTATTTTAGGTGCCAAATATTGTATCTATCAGGACTCCTTTAACAGTTCCTAAGGGATTTAATGCAGGGAATTATCGGAGGAGCAGGCTGGGGAATTGGCTTCCAAGATTGACTTCTGGATAACATTGTAGAATTCGCTACCAGAGGAACTACCACCTCTGTCACAGGAAGGATGCTGGCGAGCAGGGAAGGCACTGCAGGGACTCTGGTTCCAAGGTCATGTTGAGGCTGCAAGGTCAGTACCAGCAATGCGATGCCTCCTATATGTTAACCTTCCCTGTCTAATTTAGGTCTGGTTCAAGTCTTGCTAAGTGTGTCTGAATGCAAAACCAAAATTATATCCAAAATCCTAGCTGCAAGGGAGTCTAGGAAATGTCATTTTTAGTTTTCCAGTCTCTGCAGCACAGAAGAAAGAATATTTGAAAGAGGTGGCCCGAAAATTTGGAGGGAGCAACCTACAGTATTTACCTCCCCACCACCATGAGTTTCATGCAAGGTCCCAAATTATGAATCAACTGGCCAAGCATTTGTTGAAGTATTTTTGGGCACAAAACACCTTGGAGGGTACAGAGATGTTGAAGTATGTCTAAAGTAACATGTTCACTGATTTTATAAACTACCTGGATTAATGTGCTGGCATGAAAGCTGCCCTTGAGAGGGGAACCCTTTGCAAATCTTACATGATAGCCTTGCCTCAGCACTCTTCTGGACCTCCTGTTAGAAACAGCCTGTACTTCATGAGCACACACTCATATACGTGCCTAGAAATCAGTCTCATAATTTTAAAGTCATGCCTGTCAGAGTGCTATCTCATGTTTACTGGGTGCCAGGCACTGTGCTACACGCTTCACACACATTATCTTATTTCAGTTACATAGCAAACGGTTCTGTGAAGTAGGTACTGTTACCATTTCCATTTTATCACCAGAAATAGAAGCTCAGAAAAGTGGAGTGACTTCCTCAAAGCCATACATTTTCTAAGGGTCAGGTAGGATGCAGGAACTGAGGACTCGGTGGCTTCAAAGACCATTCTCTTCTCTTAACATCACATTTCTTTCCTTGACTAAGAGAATGGAGTTGGTCTCTTTGCTTCGTACCCAGCGCACCTCCCAAGCTTGGGTCCTAGTGAGTTCTGACTCTTCCAATACAGGGCATCCTCTCCAGTGCACAAAGATGCCTTTGACTCGATTGCTCCTACTGAGGAAATCCAGGTGTCTGTGACCTGGGACCTGCAGCCTGTCCTGGGGGCAGCAGGGAAGCAGAAAGTTCCAGATCATGGCTTTATGATTTCCATAGGCCCAAAGCTTCCCCAGGGGAAAGACACAATAATCAGCTATGGACAACAATCATAGGACATATCAGTAATTATCAAGATTTATAAGGTGAGGTGTGCTCACTGAAAGTTTAGACACGTGACTTCGTTAGCACACCAAAGAGCAAACACTGAATAAAGGCGGAATAGTAATTATTAATCGTACACAAAGCTCTGCACTGGGTGCCCTGGAAGTCCTCACCTTTGCTAATTCAACAGGTACAGAGTGCGGGAATTAACAAGGAGCCCGGAAGGGTCTCGGCCCCCAGCGGCCCGCCATGGGGTGGAGGAGACAGATCGATCAGCAGAGCAGCGATGAGAGTCTATAGCGCTCATCCACGCGTGCAGGCCACGGAGCGAGCGGAGAGTCCTGCTTGGCTGCTGTCTGGGGAGGCTTCCAAAAGATGATGCTTGAGCTAAATCTAGAAAGATCGCTTCCAGAGGGTGGAAAGAAAGGAGATTCCTGGCAGAAAGAAAAGTAAGAGGAGGCTGGCGTGCAGGGAATAGTGGGCAGCGGGGCGCGTCTCAAGCAGGGGCAGCAGGATTTCGAGCCCAGCGGGAAATCACCGTAAGCGGCCACAGGCAGTGTCAGCTAACGTCGCTGTGAACCATGTCAGCCCAGGGCTCCCCTTGGCCCTGTCCCTGCGCGGTGTCGCATGCAAAGAACGTCTAAGTGCTGCGAGGTAATTAATGGCAATCCAGTCTTCCCCAGCTCTTCACTTCAAAGTGGCCCAGGGTAGGAATACAGTTGACTCCAAGAATTCCTAATACTCTTTTTTAGGTTTATGTCCTGCTCCCCAAAGTCTCACACCCAGAACCCACAACACATCTTGCCCCTCCCTCCCTCTCTGTCTCTCCCCAAGTCCCTGCCTCCAATTCCCTCCTTGCCAGGCTCCCGCCTCCACCACATCGCAGCCATGCCCTACGCGTCTGCTTTGCTCGCACCCCCGGCCAGCCCACGCGGGACGCGTGCGGATTCTCCCCCGGCTGAGCTCCGAGAGCAGGCAGAGCGCACGGGCTTTGAGGCCACAGAAGCCACCTCTCGCGCGGTGGCTCGTAGGAAGGCAGCTTGGGCAGCCAATGGTCCGCGAGCTGAGACTGTGCTGTTTGAACAGGTGGAAGGGAAGGAGAGGCCTTTGGCTGGGGGACAGTCGAGGGTGGTAGACCCAACGCCGATGCTCATCTCCAGGCTTCGGGGGGGTGCCCGTGTTCCCCTTGCCTCGGCATCTGAGGAATCGCAGCGTTTGGAGGTGGCAGGGACCTCAGATATTCTCTTATCTCACCGCTGGCTTCAGAGATGAAATCAAGGCCCAGAGGAAAAAGACATGAACAGATTCTTGTTTAAAATTTGACAGTTTGCCTGAGTATCACTCCTTCGACCAGATTCGCAGTACAGATTCATCACCCCCAGGAAACTGCGATGTTCCTGGTCGTGCGTGTGAATATCTAGTCACGAAAATGTGTGCGACGGGCAGGGGTGTACTTGTTCTGAAAGGCACTGACTCCCTGGGGTAGGAGCTTCAGGCTCCACTGTCCCAAGGGTGGGGTTGGAGGGAAGGCCGTGTGGACGTGAGTTCTCGGGGTTGGGGCTAATTCTAATTCTACCTGGGCGCTGCTGCTTATATGTACTGTGGCATCGGTCAAGTTAAGCCTCTCTGACCCTCAGTGCCCCAGTCTGTACAATGGGATGTGTAATGGCACCTTCCTGCCTGTGTTGCAGGGACCCACTGAGATAATGTGCTCCAGGCACTGAGAAGGGGGACTGGCACCCAGTCCCTGCGCAGTCGGTGGTGGCCAATATGATTAGTTCTGTTGAACAAATGAATCTTGCAGGCGCCCTGCAGCAAAGACCTTCTAATGTGCTTAGTGTCCAGGTCAGTGTTGTTTATTGGGCTCACCTCGTCTTCTGGGTCAGTATTTACAGGCTGAGGGTTCTGTTGGCAGCATCAGCATTGATCGTGGGGCCCCCTGGGGCCATTCCGCTGTCCCTTCCCCAAGATGGCCATGCCCCACGGCCCTCAGGGGACAGTCGGCCCTGCCAAGTCCGCCTGGCGTGAAACACGCGGGCAGCAGGGCCGGCGCGGCCAGCGGCCCGGCTGGGCAAGGTAAGCCGGCAGATGTTGGCTCCAGCGCAGACGTGGCTCAGGGGAGAAGCCGCCACCAGTGTCAGCTTTGTTAATTGCTTTGCCTCCTGGCACAGCATCCTCGCACGGCCCCAGAATAGCTCCCGCTGTTCGAGAAGGCTCTGTCCTGCCTCTCATTTTGTGGCAATTTCTTTCCCAGGGACAGGGCCTGGCTCAGTTACTGGATTTGGTTTTCAGTAAAAAAAGGCTCTTGCGCTGTGCCCAGTTTTCCAGCTGGGCTGCTCTCTAGACTAGAAAGAAAATTAACTTGGCCAAGTTCACCTGGAGAGCCCATAAGCTCATTAGCGCGGCACCTTCCATGAGGACATCAGCTTTTTCCACGAAGCCTTCGCTCTTAAAGGCACAGCACAGAGCTGGTTTTGTTCATTCCCTGCCAGAGAACTCCCCAAAACGCTTACGCATGCTTCGGCCTGTTGTGTTTCCTGCAGCACTCCTCCCTCGTATTTCAAGCCTCGCCGTGTGTCACAGCAGGAAGGGGTAGCTTTCGCTACCACAAACCTTGATTCCGAATCCTGGCTTTGTCGCAACATAGTTCTGTGACCTCGGGCCGGTTGTTTTGCTTCTTGGGGCCCAGTCGCCTTGTGTGCGAGATGTGGGTGGTACAGCCTCGTGTCCACGCTCTCTGCTGCACGCCCCTCCCCGCTGCAGAGATGAGAGCAGTTAAGGTATGTAATTTACTTGCTACTGTGCCTGCAGCAGCGTCGTAAGTTCTCATTAAATGCTCCTGCTATTATTCCATGTAACTGGTTGCAGAATAAATAAGCACACATCTCTCTTAATAGCACAGTTAATTTCTCAAGTGTCCCTTACGTCCGGATGACCAAGAGGCCCCAAGAATGCTTAACCAGCACAACGGAGGCAGCTCTGCTAACAAATGCTTCAGAGAGAGCTGCTGCCCCCATTTCCTGTGGTCGCTTCCCACGGGACTGGCATTCCAGCCCGGGCCCGCATCGGCCGGCCGGCCTGCGCCTTGCCGCAGAGATGGCGATGCTAGTCCGGCAGCGGTTGTCTGGGGACGCGGGGGTGGAGGGCAAGGCAGTCTCCCCCGCCAGTGGAAGGCAGACCTGAGGTCCAGGAGGCCACCATGGGCCGAGCCTTCAGATATAGCAACACTTAAACTGCGGGTTCTGGTACGATCCTTGTGTGGCTGTAGCTGGTTAGCTCAAACTTATCAGTGCCAGAGGGGGGTAAAAAATAGGGTCGGGTTGAGAGACTCAGGACATTGTAGTGGGGAGCAGTGCAGACGCAAAAGCCAGATGGTCTGGGTTCTAATTCGGGTGCTTCCTGTGCACCGTTGGGCAATTTAGTAGACCTCTCTGTGCCTCCATCCCCACATCTGAAAAACGGGGGCCTGTCAGTCATTCCTAAGGTGGTTGGGGGCGGTACATGGTTTGACGCATGCAAAGCACTACGAGCAGTACTTGGCATATACGGAGCATCCACGGATGCGAGCTTCATAAGTGCGAGTCCTAGATCCACTGCTCTGCGTGGACATGAGCACAGGCGATTCACTCGATCCGGCTCTGGCTTTCTCCTCGGGAAAATGCAGCAGATGGGAGTACAGTGATATTCTGAGCCTGAGATCTGGTTTGCAGTCCCAGCCTGCCCCTAATCAGCTCGGATATTGGCCAGGAATCCAGTTTCTTTATGCCTCAGTGTTCCCACCTACACGAGAGCAGGGTCAGGTCATCTCTAAAATCCTGTTAGCCTAAGGATAGATGTTTCTATTACCTTAGCCTGTTTTGCTGAGTACAGCCCGATATCAATGATCCTTTAAATCCATAATGCAGTTTTCATTGTTTGGATATGATTACAGCTGCTTCATGGGGTCGCGTCGAATGGGAATGCACATGAAGTCCCCTTTGCTGCTTTCAGCAACCCTGCGAGAGGGTAGTATTGACGATGCTAGCTTTGTCCCGGCGCTTACCCTGGGCCAAGTCGCTGCTAAATGTGTACAGCTCTACTTCGTTGAACCTCCACATGCCCTTCGAGTTAGGTATTAGCCTTTATTCCCATTGTTCAGATGAGGACACTGAGGCTCAGAGGTATAAGGAACACACTCAGTGCTACCCGGCTGGCAAGTGGTCGAGCTGGGGTTCAAGAATGGGCCTGTTTGACCCACAGAACACGATCAAAGCCACCTATGGAGAGAGGCGCTGAGACTCAGTCAGCAAAGCACGTGCCCAGATTCACTCGTAAGCGAGCGGCAGGGCCAAGACAGGAACCCGGGCTTTTTCTCCCTGGTCTGGGGTGTGCTGCTCCCTGCAGCCTCTCCGACCTGCTTGCTGGTGCAGGCGATGCATACAAATGAGGGCTGATTTGCATTGATTTCCAGCTAACCCGCAGGTTTACACGCTCTCTGCTGCATACCTCTAACAATCACAACCTTGTGCATCTACCCTCTGGGCTTCAGGGACCTGTCCTCTCTCTCTGACTCACTCCCGGGCCCTGGACACTAAGACAATATCCTGCCGGTGAGCATATCAGAACCCGACTCCACTGAGGGCCACTGTGAGCGCAAGCAGGACACTGGCAGATGTCACTGCTTTACCTGGGAGGGAAACCAGAGACAGAGGCCCCTCAGTGCAGGTGACACGACCACCCAAGATAAAACAAACCACGGTAAATCCCAGGGCCAGCTGCAGTTACACGAGGCTCTGGAGGGAATTCTCTAAGCTAATTAAATGTGGAATAATACATAAAATGAGTGGTATCTCATGCGGGGACCGGGGGAGGTACCGTGTTCCCTCTGTTTAATGGATCTGCATTCACAGGGCATCTGTCATTTTGGTACCAAGTCTCAGGCAATATCTTTGAGGGTGATGAGATCCAGGTAGGAAGCTCGGCTCTGTGTGAAATAGAGGATTAAGATTTTATTGGAAAAATTGATGAATTCATTAATGAAAGATAAGTAGCAGAGCTGAAGGGCGAGCCACAAGGCTTAGCACACAGAGTAGGTTCAATGGATGTCTGCTGAATTAATTCATCGGTTCCTTGAGTCGTGTGGGTCCTACACAGCTGCCGTAATGCCGGGTCAAGCGATAGGATTTACGCTCGGACAACTCTGGATCCCAACCTCCGGCGGCTGCCCACCGGTTCTCCCGCCCGGGAAGGGTTGCTACCCACCCTGATCCTGTTTTCTCGTGTGTGCATTTACCTGAGGCATTTCTTTGAAAATTAAGTGAAATCTGTATGAAATAATTTAGTAATCGCCACATCCATGTTGATAGATTTAGGCACTTGGACCGTCTGAATACAACTCAGAAGAGTTGCTTTAAATCGTATGTATCTATCCGTGCTTTCATCCAGCAAGCCTGATTTTTGAAGGAGCAGGTCCGGTCTTCTCCACAGGCCGACGGGACCATGCAACCAGCTTGGCAAAGCAAGGTTCTGCCTGACTAAGAGAGGGCATCGTTTAAGGCTGGACACTCTGCTCTGGGGAGCTGGACTGAGGGGGAAATGCTGCGTGTTTCTGTCATCCTCTTGGGGCCAGAGGTAAAGGCACATCTCTCTGGATGGGTAGGTGACAGTCCAGCTGCCAGTCTGATAAGAGCAGGTCTGAGGTGGAGCTAGGGTGCGGAAAGTGGGCCCTGAACTGGGTGGGAAGGGAACATACGTCTTCTTCCCTCTGAACCACCAGGCACCTGGGGCCTCGGGCTGGGGTTGGGGACTCACTCAAGGCCATGCTCATGGTGGAAACAGTGTCCGTGGCCCTTCGACCTGTGGAGATGGCCTGGAAGCCAGTCCAGGAGACACCCAGCGAAGAGTTTCACAGGGTGGGCCTGGGCCTGGAGAGCCACAGGTCATGGGTATGAGGTCCACAATATACTAACGTAATTGATGTGGATGTTCCAAGATATCAGTGTAAATGGGATAAGAATGTGTCTCCCCAGCTAGGAGACCCAGAGAGCTGCCACAGCGAGCCTGCATTTATTTGTATTTCATGAGAATTGAGAACCGTGGAACGGACGCAGGCACCATTGCTGTACCCGCGCCGGCTCTCGAAAGCCCAGAGGACAATCTCTGATCAGCTCCAACACTCCCTGAAAAATGTTTACCGAGCACCTACTTTCACTGTCTGTTTCCTGGCTGCACTGCTCTTTTCCTTTTAAAAAGAAATTTGTTTCTAATTTATGCTCTCTTGTCTTTTTTATGTTCTCTTGGAAAATGCCTAAAATTCACTCGGAAGCAAGGCAGGGCGTAATTAAGCCGCGCAATACCACTGTCGAAGGAAGCTGACACCATCTTGAGATGCATTAATCATCATTTCTTGCATTCGCACAGTTTCACAATTTACAAAGAACTTTTACAGCCGTTATTTCATCTGACTTGCATAGCGCCGCTTTGAAGTAAACGGGGGCATGGTCCCCGTTTTATCCACAAGAAAGCTGAGGCTCAGAGGGGTTGAGAGGTTTGCACAGAGTGAGTAGGTCCTGGATTTGAATCCATGACAGTCACACTCATTTTCCCTTCCGTCGCGTGAGGCTGGGTCACACACGCAGAACGTAAGGTGCCCACCATCCCGGGGCGACCAGGCCGCTTTGGCAAGTGGCCTTGGAGTGACAGCCTGCAGGGTACAGTTCAAACGCAGGGGTAACAGAATGTGCCCCAGAAAGAAAGTGCCCGAGGCTGAAACAAGGTGACGTATTTGAAGTTCGTCACCACTCGTGGACCATGATGCCAGCAACTCACTTAGGCCAGGAGGCTTCTGCTCCTTTAGAAAAGGCAAATGAAATTTTCATTCTTTTTTAAAAAAATAACTTTTTGCCCATTTTTAGCTTCTAATATGTTGTTCACTATTATTTTCCTTTAAAAAAAAAAAAAATGAGATGTTTCCTTGGAAGAAAAGAGAATGAATTAAAGAGTGTGTTTTTCTCATTGTTACATCAACATTTTACAATTGGCCTCAACCAGGCAGGTTACCTCTTCCTTGCGTCTCTTCTTATGCCAAAAATATCTACAGGAGTCCCTCTCGGCCAGCGTGACGTTAGCGCAGGGACAGACAGGTCGACGGAACGTGACACAGCCCAGACACACGCACATTTCATGCAGGACGAAGGAGACCTCACGCGCCGGGGGGACGGGGGACGGGGGACGGGGGACGGGGGACGGGGGACGGGGGACGGGGGACGGGGGACGGAGGACGGGCCACCGCAGGGGCCTGGGGCCTCTGCGCAGCAACGTAGGAGAAAAGAAAACCCATGTTAGGCCCTCGCTCCCCGTCACGCAGGCACGTCAATTCCAGATGCATCAGAGAATTGAGTATAAAAATATCAAATCTTAGAAAAACTGGAGAGGAAAAGAGACGTGAAGAACTGAGCCTCCAGGGGGTAAGAACATCCCTGAATATCGCAGAACACAAAGGAGATCAGCAGACTTCCCAACACAATGCACTTGTTTAAATCCCGGCTCGCAGACGTGCAAAAGCCAAAAGCAGACTTGAAATAATAGTTGCTGCAAATGTTAACAAAGTGTTCATTTTTCTCTAAATGGCTGCTATCAATCAATATGGAAGAATACGAGGACCTAGAGCAATAAATGGGCAAAGCCATTCACAGAAAATTCATATATGAGGAAAATACATCTGCTAAAAAATGCGGGAAAAGGTCTATGCTCACCGGTAATTAAGAGAACGCTATATTTTAAAACTGAAGTCTGAATTTTAAAACCATAGAATTGGCAAAATTATTTTGAAATAAGAATATGCAATCCCGGTGAAGGTGTAGAGGAGTCAGCACACTTACCTGCCGCGCCGAGTGGGATGAGTTGGTGTAACACTTTTACAAAACATGTTCATAATTTGGGCTAAGACACTTGCAAAGATTTCAGACAATTTTAAGCTGCATTTCCAACTTTTAGAACCTAAGCTAAAAATATTTTTAGATGTTAGAGGGAGAAGAGAAACAGAAGGAGAGGGAGCCATGAACAAGAGGTTCTCTGCAGCATAACTTAAAATAATAAAAACTCATAAGTAACATTAATAACAAGAAGGAAATCGGCTTAATTATGCCACAGGCACCCACGCTGTATGTGGGGGCAGCGGGCCTATCAGCCAGGGTTCCCGAAGGAAACGGATGATGAATGCAAATTAGAATAATTCGAGGCAGGTTCGGGAAAGAGACTATTTCCAAAGGTGCGAGCCGGGCGGAGGAGAGCTTGAGGCGGAGTGAGCGGGGAAGAGCTGTGGCTGCTCCCAGCCAGAGGCGGTGGGGCCCAGGCAACGGCCAGAACTTTGAAAGGATAGTCGCGTGAACGGTCCACCCGGAGGGGAGCTGTGACTTCTTTAAGCCACGGGACACGGCCATCCCGAAGCCACCCCATAGGGAGGGATCCAGGGTAATGAAGGCTGTAATAACCTTTCCCTTTACCTTCCCAGTGACCGGCTCCCCGGGAATGGTGCCATATCCAGCGTTTAGAGTTGGCCTCTGATCCTGACCAAGGCTCAGGCCGGCCAGTGCCACTGCGGGGAAGTCCAGGATGCCGAGGCCACCCGTAACCTCCGTCTCTGCGCCACACCCACTGAGCAAGCCCCAGGGTGCCTAGGGACTGACGTCCACAGAACATTCTTTCTCATCCCTCTGATGCATAAGAGCTTCCTCGGCAATGGATAGAAATACCTCCCCTCTCTTTATCCACCTGGGAGGTCCAGGTCCATCCCTTCCCTACAGACCTCTTTGTCTCAGTCTTCTAACCTAGTTCTTTATCTCCAGCAGCCACCCAACCTTTGGTCCCCGCTCATGTGTCATGTAGACCTGCTGCTCAGTCTCCCTCTCCTTCCCCGGGAAGGGACAGCCAGGTGGGACGCCCGAGGCTCTTCTCCCCCGAGTGCTTTCCTCCGTGGCTGTCTTTGAGAGTCACCCCAGAGTGAGACCGAGATGCCACAGCCGTCACGTGCCCCGTGCACGCTCTCACGCTGCAGTTCCATCATCAAACCAGGCCCAGGCAGTGTCCTGCCCCCTTCACTGGCCGTAGGGAGCTCTTCGCAGAGTCAGAGGTGCAAGCTGAGGGACACGAGAAGCAAAGCAGTTGAGGAAGCTCGAGAGGAGCCTTCCCACCTGCAGTGCAGTTTGCTTGTGTCTCCCAGAACAACTCAGGCGCGCTCCCAATTATCCCGCTCATACTGTGCCGTGAGACACGGCCGCCTGTGCCAACTTTACACCTCAGCGTACCCGACACCATCAGTCATGCCGGGCAGCAGCCCAGGTCCCGCAGTTACGTGGTGTCTCGTGGCCACACATCAGGTTTCCTCTGGGGTCCAGCGGCTGCTTTTCAAACAGAATAATTGTCACAGGAGAACCCTCATTACAAACCCTGGGAGTCGGGCACCTTTCGGGGCTTCCAGGGGCTTCAGACACTAGCCCTGTCTCCATAGATGCCTTCAATACCATTAGGCCTCCAGCACCCAAAGGCTTTGTAACGCTTTGCGCCACAGACTGGACACCATCCGGAGCCTCACTTTGCTCTAAGCGCCGTTCAAAACTGTCGTCATTACGAGTTACTCAATAAGTGGGTCAGGGGAGCACGGCCAGAGATGAGGCCTGCGGCCTGCAACAGACAAAAAGGCCCACCGAGTGCTGGGCGGCTTTCTTTGTGGTGGGCAATGAAAGCACGCAGCCAGGCTCGGACTTCAGTGGCGTCACGCCGATAAGCGTAGGGCCATCGGGCCCCAGAATCTCCATCAAGGGGACCGGCATTGGAAATGGAACCGCATTTACTTTCTACCTGCTGACGTGGAGGTGTATCATTAAGGGGCGTGGGGTGTTTGATATTTCCTGCTAACCATTGTCCATTAGCATAGTGTCATCGACGTAACAGGCCAGGGTGACGCTGGGCAAGTTATGAGAAGAATCGTGTGCCCCCCCCAACCCCCCCGAGACCACAATGACAAACACCAAGAGAGCGGACATTGCCCTGGGTCAAGACAACGAAGGGACGCTTAGTACGTACAGCTCAGTACGCGCAGCTGATTCGGATTTTGCTGAGTAATTGAGAGGGGACAAAAACACACGTGCTGGTCCTGTGTCTGTGCAGGAGCCGCACTGGTTTGTGCCGGCGGAGAGGCGGGGTCCAGGCCCTCACCGCGAGCGGTGGCTCCGCTTGATGAAGCCTGTGATTACCTACCGTCATCCTCCGTGATCTCAGCCCACTGCAGACTTAAATGGGAATCAGATGGGGATCGTGACTCCCGCCATCTCCCGCGTGTGTGCTGGAGGCACTCCTTTCTGCTTCGTGAAGCTGCTCTGGGCTCCCAGCCTGCTCGGGGCAGGCGCAGTTCCCGTCCCTGACAAGGCCGCTCACTCGGCCTTGACCCTTCCAACAGCCACAACCCTCACTCCAGCATTCTGCCCGTATCTATAGTGTGTGTGTATATCTTTACTAAATATATACATTTATGTTATGTGTAGTATATATTATACATTCTAAATATAGTGTGTAAGTTTGCCTTAATTACATGATTAAGATTAGTAATAGATACTTATGGGGGAAGGTAGTATAAATAAAATTTAAAAATAAAACATGTGTTTCTGTCATATTACAGATAGTTTTGTTACATCATAAACCTATTTTTCAAAGTGGGATGGGAGCTAGATTATCGGCTTTTTAAGAATAGGAACTATGGCCCTGGCCGGTGTGGCTCAGCTGGCTGGGCATTTTCCCATGGACCACAGGTTGCCAGTTCAACTCCCAATCAGGGCACATACCCAGGTTGCAGGTTCGAGATGTTTCTCTCTCTCTCCCTTTCTCCCTTCCTCTCTCTCCAAAAATCAATTTTTTAAAAAAATCTTTAAAAAAAAGGAACGATTTTCTTTTAAATAAAGCTCTTAATCCCCAGCATCCAGTATGGTGACTTGGAAATAGTAGGTACTTATTTAATTTTAGAAATAATAAAAAATATAAAACATGCATTTGGAAAATGCAAAATATACTTTTTCAAGGGTGCACAGGAAAAAATTTCTAAAATTGATAATATGCTGGACCATAAAGAAAGTCTCAACAAATTTAATGGGCTGAGCCCATATAGAGCAGGTTCTCTGGCCACAGAGGAAATGAACTTGAGATTAGTAGTAAGACAACTGGAAAATCCCAACATGATTGGAAATTAAGCAGTATGCTCCTACATAACCCTGTGTCCGAGAAGAAAATCACAATGGAAATTAACTGAATGATAATGAAAATAATTTCCATACTTAGAAATTTATAGCTTTGAAAAAACCTGAAAACCAATTATCTACATACCCTTCTCAAAAGTTTTACCAAACAAGAGACTGAATCTAAGAAAATATAAAGAAAATAACATATAAATGTATGAAATGTATTTAATATGTACATTATTGTGATTGGATATAGTATATATTCTGAAAAGATTCCCACAATCTAGCTAATTGATACATCAACCAACTCACGTATTTTTTTCTTTTTCTTTTTTTTTTTTAAGAACATTTAGGTTCTACTCTTTTAGCAAATTTTAATGATCTAATACAGTGTTATTAACTATAGTCACCATGCTTTCCAATAGAGCTTCAGACCTTATTCATCTTATAGCCGAAGGTCTGTGACCTTTTATAAACCTCTCCCTGTTCTCTCCACCCCCAGGCCCTGGCAACTACTTTTCTGCCCTCTGTTTCTATGAGTTTGACTTTTTTTTTCCCGATTCCACATTTAAGTGATATTATGCAGTATTTGTCTTTTTCTGTCCAGCTTATCTCACTTAGTATAATGCCCCCAAGGTCCATCCATCCATGTTATCAAAAATGGCAAGATTTCCTTCTTTCTCACTGCTTAATAATACTCCCTTTTGTGTGTGTGTGTGTGTGTGTGTGTGTGTGTGTGTGTGTGTGAAAAGAAGATGTGATATATACATTAATGGACATTTAGGTTTTTTCATGGCCTAACATATGATCCAGCCTGGAGAATGTTCCATGTGCACTTGAGAAGAATTTGTATTCTGCTACTACTGAATTGAATGTTCTGTAAACACCCGTCCTACTTAGAGTTTAAATCCAATGTGTCTCTATTGATTTTCTGCCTGGATGACCTGTGCGTTGTTGAGAGTGGGGATTAGAGCTCCTTACTGTTATTGTATTGCTGTCTGTTTCTCCCTTCCTGTCTGTTAATATTTGCTTTATATTTTTAGGTGTTTTCATGTTGGGTGCATAAAAATTTACAAGTGTTATATTCTCTTGCTGGATTGATCCCTGTATCATTATATGATGACCGTGTTTGTCTCTCACCATAGTCTTGGCTTTAAGTCTGTTTTGTCTGGTGTAAGTATAGCGACCCTTCCCTCGGTTACCTCTTGCCTGGAGGACCTTTTCCCATCCCTTCACTTTCAGTCTGTTTGTGCCCTTGAAGCTGAAGCGAGTCTCTCATCAGCAGCTATAGTCGGGTCTTGTTTTTTATCCGTTCAGCCACTTTGTGTCTTTTGATTGGAGAATTTAGTCCATTTACATTTAAAAGAATTCCTGATAAGTATGGGCTTACGGTTTTAATTTTATTAATTAGAAGCTGGTTACTTTGTAATTCCCTAGGTCCTTTCTTCTCTTGCTCTTTTCCTTCGTGGCTTTCTGATTTTCGTAGTAGTATGCTTAGTTTCCTTTCTTATCTTCTGTGTAGTTACTACGAGTTTTTGTGATTACCATAAGGCTTACATAAAACGTTTTCTATTTACAGCAGTCTATTTTAAGCTGTTAATCACTTAACTTCAAATGCACAGCAAAACTGTATTTTTACTCTCCTCCCCCACATTTGGTTTTCGATGTTACAATTTACATCTTTGTACCATGTGTGCCCATTAACAAAGTGTTACAGTTACAGTCATTTGTAATACTTTTGCCTTTTAGCTTCACGGTATATTTATAAGTGATTCATCCACCACTATTTCAACATTAGAGTACTGTGAACTTAACTATATATTTACCTTTACCAGTGAGATTTGTACTTTTATGTTTTTCTGTTACTAATTAGTATTCTTTCATTTCAGCTTGAAGAAGTCCCTTTAACGTTTCATATGTGTCTGGTACAGTGGTGATGAATTTCTTTAGCTTTTGCTTGTCTGGAAAACTCTCCTTCAATTCTGAAGAACAGCTTTGATGTGTGGCGTATTCTTGGTTGGCAGGGTTTTGTTTTTTCTTTCAACGCTTTTAATAATGCATCATGCCATTCCCCTCTGGCCTGCTGAAGTTTCTGCTGGAAAATCTGCTGACAGTCTCGTGGGGATTCCCGTCTACATAGAAGGTTGTTTTTCTCCTGCCACTTTTAAGACCCTTTGTTTTTAAGTTTGACAATTTAATTATATTATGTTTCAGCGTGGGTCTCTTTGGATTCATAACATTTGGAATCTCAGGCTGTTTTTGAGAGGGCAAGACAATGCTAACATGTGTGCCAAGATAACAGGCGATAATAGATACTGTGGCAAACCAATAATTGGCCACTTCTGAACTACAAATAACACACTATCTTTATGTTTTTATTCCACCAGGTAGTATCTACCCTTCTTTAATCATTCCTTCTTCTTCTCTTACCTGCCAGCATTTTAAATTTTCTTCTACTCTTATATTGTCAAAATTAATAGTATTAAAATTTTTAATTATGTCTTCAATGCTTTTTCGATAAGTTGATATTTAAATATAAAAATTAATAAATATTTTTAATATTTCTAGGACTTTGCAAATATTGTTCGCTATAGAGCTAGAAGTTATTGTGATTATATTTCTTTTTCATAGCGTGTTTACTTTTTTATCCTGGGGCTTTTAATTGCCTGTGGTTTTTATTCTTCCATATTTGGACGTTCTCAGTTCTCAATTTTGTTTAACATCTCCTTCCGATTAAGTTATTTCAAGTCCTTTATCCTGTTTTATTAGTTGCCATCTCTCCCTTCCAAGTTTCTTCCATTTTTTCATGAGCTAATGAGCCTTCTCCCATTCTGTGCATAGTTGTGGGACACTTTTCCATTGGTGGGACATTGAGAAGAGGAGATGGATACATTTTTAAATTCAAATCCCTTGTACATTAAAAATATTTAAAATTGTATTTTTCCTTTCTTTTTTTTTTAAAGCATGTCTTTATTGTCTTCAGAGAGAGGAAGGGAGAGAGAGAGAGATAGAAACATCAATGATGAGAGAGTCATTGATCGGCTGCCTCCTGCACACCCTCAACTGGGGATCGAGCCCGCGACCCGGGCAAGTGCCCTGACCCAGAATCAAACCCCGATCGCCTGGATCCTAGGCCGATGCTCAACTGCTGAGCCACGCCCAGCCGGGCTAAAATTGTATTTTTCTTATTATCAATTTCAAGAATGAAACCGTGGTCACCCCCTCACATGATGAAGACATAAGCACACTTCCCTCCACCAAAGTGTCTCTCCGCCAACACTCTAATTTTGCTTATAGAATTTGGAGTTGAGTCCTAGATTATTATCATTAAATACTTCACTTATTCTTAAAGTCTGTTTAAATGTACTCTTTCATATATATATTTACATTTAAATTCCCTTCTGCAAGTATATTAACAAAAATCACTGAGAGCTGTTTTGGTTTTTAATTGGTTTTAGTCTCACAAGACCTTCTCAGGAGAGGGGCTGTTCCCCATCGTTGCTGAAAATCCCACAGAACCACTGTGCCAGTCATTATGATGAGAGGAAAGAAAACTGCAAGTCCCACCAAAGTCCAGCATAGGTCCCACCACGAATACGCCCCCCACCATCTCTAGTGCTATCTACATCAGGAGGCACAGTTTCTAGTGGCAACAAAGCCAAACAATGGAGCACATGAGCGTTGGAGTCAGAAGCTCCTAGATCCAAAATCACCTCTAATACAACCAGTTGTGTTAACCAATTAAAAAATGTTCCTTAAGCCTCAATTTCTTCATCTGCCAAATGGTTACAATGGTGCCTCCTCAGAGGGTTATTGTGAAGAAAAGTTATATAATGCCTAGAAAGCATTTCTTGCAATGCTTGGCATGTAATAAATCTTTAATAGGTGCTGGCTCTCACTGTTAGTAACTGTGGTCGGAGAGTGTCTCCTCAAGGAGATAGGTGATATCATTGCACAGGGTACAATCACTCTGCCTATTGCACCGAGATCTATATAATATGGTTACAGTGGAGAGAATGGAACATACAGAACAGTGGGTGCCTTGCCTTTCTGACTCACTGATGTTTCCTGAGCACTGCGAACAGCGTCTGATCTATGGTAAGGACTTAGTAAACACCTATGGAGTAAACAGAAAGAATGTCTGAACAGACACAACTCTGCTTGAACCCTGGCTCAACCATTGCCTAGCTGCGTAACTTTGGGCAAGTCACCTAACTTCTCTGTGTCTTAATTTTCTCAGCTATAAAATGAGGAAATACGGTCACGTCTAACGAGCAGAATTAGTCTCATACAATAGCACATGCTAAAATTCTTCATACGCTCTACATCAAATTTCAAACGTCAGTGTGACTGTTGTGGTCACAAGGAAATATCAAAAGTCCTTCCATAAAAGTGATCATTCCCCCCGCTTTGGGCCCACCTTCCTCTCCTCATGAGCCTTCTGGCCTCTGAACACCCAGAACGCTGGGAACCCCACCCTGATGTCCGTCTCCCGTTCCACCCAGCCCGAGCTTCCCGTTCTCGGCCCCGACCCTGTCCTCATGTCCGCGTCTGTAACCCTGGGCGTGGGGGGGGGCTTGGTGCGCCTGGTGTTCGAACTTAGGATGTCCCAGAAAGACTCTGACTAGACATGACCCTCTTGTCCTCAGTTCCCTTGGCTGAGTCGGTTAGGGATCCCTCTCTCTGGTTCCTGTCCTGTGCACCAGCACCCATTTTTAACCCCCACCCCCTCTCCCATACACACCCCCTCCTCTCACACACGTGGCTACAGTAAATAAAAACAAAAAAAGGGTTCTATTTCTAAAACCCAGACTCATGGGGAGCTGAAAATTTGCTGTTTGGATCAAAATGACTTGGGGCAAAGGAAGGCTGTGAGGACCTCTAGGATCTTTTTAAATTGGTAATTACCCAATGCAGCAGACAACGAAACAGGACAGAGACAAGTGCTTGGCAGGGTGTGCATGCTGTCATGGGCTGAATTGGTGGCAGTCTCCTGAGGGAGAGTTCAGAGCCACTCCAGAAAGTTCAGCGGAGACATCTGTTCCTATGAAGACATCTGCTCCGCGAAGGCCCCGCAGTGGGAGCGCAAGAGAAAAGAGAGTGTGGGGGTGAATTAAAACGGAAAGCAGCTGAGTATATAAAATATCTTCTCAAATGCTGCTGGCACCCCTCCTTCTACAGACTCCATGTAGATGCGTATACTGTGCTCAGCTCAAAGACACACCTACCTAAAAGCAAAGGTCCCATAGAGCTCAGTCTACCCACAATCATCAAGTCGTCGATATGTGCCCAGCTCTGTGCTGGGTCCTGCAACAACCTTCTGACAATAATTCCTGTCATGGAATCAGAATGACTTGGGAAGTTCTAGAAATAAAATGTAGAAATGATAGCCACGAATCTGATCTATAGCAAGCATTTGGTCAACACTGCCAGAGTGATTAGTGAAGTGAACCTTGGACAAATATTTCCTGAGCACCTACGGCAGGCCAGGCACTGTTACAGGCCCTGGAGACATGGGAGAGAACAGGACATCCACTCTCCCTTAGGCGAAGAAGACCATTAGTTCCTTTTTGGATCTGTTGAGATCAACGTGCCTCTAAGACTTTCTGGAAGAGACATTGGTTGACTAGTTAGGTATGTAGGTCAGAAGCTCAGCTGAGGGGCCTGGGCACAGGTGAGCCCTGGGGACTTGAACACACAAGTGCATCTTAGGTCCGAAATTAATATGAATGGCAGCTAAGCTCTCTGAGCTCTTGGTATGAACCCAACATTATGAAGGCTACTTGCCCTACTCAATCTTCAGTCCAAGCCTATGATGTAGATGCCATTAGCATCATCACTTTACAGGTGACAAAACTGAGACTCAGAAAATTCAAATAACCTCACACACCTGGTTAGTGTCAAAGACCCAACTCAGAACCTAGCCCATGTTCTTCATACTTTTAAACCCTATGTTTTCAATTATCATAAGTTCAGATATTCAAGGGTGTTCTCAGGTTTAACTTAACCAGCTCAGGTGGGTGTACATACCTTACCCCACCCTCCCACCCACCCAGAGGTCTCAGCCTTTATCAAGATTTTCCCCAGGAAGAAACATCTAATAAGCGCTTTGTTACCCCAATCTTTGCCTGTTTCTTTAATTTCCATATTGCAGTAAAACTGAAAAATGTGATCAGATAGTTTTCAAGTCTCATTAGTCAAATTAATATTTGTACTGCAAGCAACCTAAAATTTTGGCAACTGCATTGAAAAAGGTTTAGAGGAATTAGGTACAAAGATTGCCGTTGGAAGAGAAATTAAGTAGGTTGTTTCATTTGGAAAAAGAAAAACAACTTTCAATTTACAAAATAACATTTTTTTAAAGATTCCCTGGAATGAAATCAGCCCAAGGAGACAGGAAGCCCAAATGCGGATACTCAGAGGCTCTGGGTCCATTGACAAGTCCTGTCTCCCCTCCAGACCTCAGTTTCCCCATCGGTCAAAGGGGAGTAAGAACAGTTGCCCTGGTTGTCTCACGGGGTGGTGAGGGACGCAGGTGAGACGGTAGATGGGAAGCTTTATGAAGTGCAGAAAGTGCTAGACAAATGCAAGAGTCCATTTGAACAGTGATTATCTGGGTATTGAGAAGGTGCCGGAGGAGATGGGCCTCAGCGATGACCAGGATGAAGACCCTCACTTGACAGACGGGAAAATGGGACAAGGCCAGGAGCTGGCTCATGCAGGGTCACTGGCAGAGCTGAGATTAATGCCCGTGTTTCTCCCCCTTTTTCCTTTAGCTACGACGCCTCTTGGCCATTTGGGGGTCATTGCTGCTTCCCGCCAGGAAAGGATCTGGCACAATGAAAGGGGCATAGTCTGCCTGCCACCTTGGGGCTTAGTAAGATAAGTGGCTTAGCCCGGGAATAAACATATGCTAACCTGAGGCTTACAGAGGCTTAGTGGCTCCACATTTCTGAGAGGATGGGTGATGTAACAGATGCATCGGAAACGGCAAAAAAGGACCTGCTCCCACTCACTAACTGCTCCGCATGTGCCTGGACCGTGCAATAAGCATCTCACCTGCGCGCGTCTCATTTTATCATCCCAACAATCCCGCGAGTTGGGTGCCGTTATTGACCCCATCTTATAGATGGAAAAACTGAGCCCTAGCGACATTAAAGAAGTTGCTCCAGGCCACAGGCTATAAGAGGTAAAAACAGAGATTCACCCCAGCCAGTGTGGCTCTTACTAGTTCCCAGATTTTAACCACCGGACACATTACCTCCCACCAAATCCTAAAGCCCTTGGAGTGGCAGTTCCCGGCTCCCCACAATCTAGTCGGCCCAGCTTTCTCTCTCGCTTTAAATCTGGAGGAAACTTTGGTTCCGACCCTTCATCTTCTCACACAGGAGGGGTAATTCAGAAGGGCAAAGTGCACAGGCCCCCTGAGCTCTTGTCCCTGCATGTTGGTCCCACTTTCCCTGCTGAGGATGCTCTCTCCTCACCTCTGCCTGATCAAATCTTACTCTTCCATTAAGGATCCTCTGAGATTTCACCACCAGCAGGTCTTTCCAACTGTTCAGTGCACAACGGATCCTTTCTTTCCTGAGTCCCTCTGGCGCTTACCTTCTAGACTTGCCCTGTGGGGCCAAAGGGCTCAGCCTTCTGATAACTCTTATTTTTTTCATTTTCTGTGTAGCGCTATCTATCTGTCTATCTATCTATTATCTATCTATCTATCTATCTATCTATCTATCTATCATCTATCTATCGTCTACCTATCTATCATCTACCCATCTATCTGTCTATCTGTCTGTCTATCTATCTATCTATCTATCTATCATCTATCTATCTATCTATCATCTGCCCATCTATTTATCTACCTATCATCTATCATTCATTTATCTATCTATCTATCTATCTATCTATCTATCTATCTATATCTATCTATCTATCTATCTATCTATATCTATCATCTGTCTATCTATCTGTCTATCTATCATCATCATCTGCCCATCTATTTATCTACCTATCATCTATCTATCTATCTATCTATCTATCTATCTATCTATCTATCTATCTATCTATCTATCATCTATCTATCATCTATCGTCTACCTATCATCTACCCATCTATCTATTTGTCTGTCTATCTATCTATCTATGTATCTATCTATCATCTATCTATCTATCTATCTATCTATCTATCTATCTATCTATCTATCTATCATCGTCTACCTATCTATCTATCATCTACCCATCTATCTATTTGTCTATCTATCTATGTATCTATCTGTCTATCTATCTGTCTATCTATCTATCTATGTATCTATCTGTCTATCTATCTGTCTATCTATCTATCTATGTATCTATCTGTCTGTCTCTATGATCTCATGCCCTCAAACACGTTAGAAGCTCCTCATGGGCAGTCCCAATGGCTGTTTCTCTTGGGTGCTCCACAGTGTCTAGTACATGGCCAGCGGGTCATCAGTAGTCAATTATTTAAATAAATAACAACAGTAAAAGGGAGCTACTGAGAGGCAACTTTCAGCTAAACAGAAGGATAACTTTCTCCACTGACAGCTTTTTTGACAATGGGGAGAACACCCTTGAGCTGTCGGAGTGTGGCCATCGCTGGGGGCTGTGCGCAGAGGATCACTCGGGCGTTTTGGCCGGGATGCCTGCTCCGGGGGATTGGGTGCAATAGCCTCCAAGAGCCTTCTAGCTGGTTATTGGAGCCTAGGATCCTGTAAGCTGTGGGGGGGGGGGGGGGACGTGCAGACGTCAGTCACCCACACTTGGGCTCTCTCCTACATCCCCTGAGCCACGGCATTCCACACAACTCAGACTTTTATCTAAAAAAACACTGATGTGAAGTAAGCAGAGAGCAGATCTTATTTCCTCTATTTTCCAGATGAGGAAACAGACTCATCAAAGTAAAAATAATTTGCCCGCAGTCAGCGGTTGGTCGCCCACGAGAGCCAGGCTTCCCAGCCCCGGGCCGGTTCAGTCTCGGCTTCAGGAGCCCCAGGCAGCTCACCGCGGGCCCCGGCCACTCTCCTCTCTGCAGCATAGGGGGGAGGCTGGAAGGGGTCCTAGAGAAACCCCGTTTCTCCCTGCTCTGAACCCTCGGCCACCAAGCCGTCTGGGTTTCACCTCGTGAGTGTTTCTGTGGGGTCCCCTTCTCCGCGTAAACTCTGCGCTTCATGTCCCCCAGTGCGGAGGCAGGCTCGGGGGGGGGGGGGGGGGGGCTGCATTTAGTTTTCAGCTCTGGCTCCTTGGCCATGTCACTTAACCTCTCTCTATCCTGGGATGACAGGCACAATTCGAGCCCACCTCATCAGGCTGTGGTGGGACAAAAGGAATTTATGCGGAAATAGGCGAATAGATGGAGCTTAGACCAGTGCCCGTCACACAGAACAGACTCAGTGAATACACGTCCGGCTGTGTCCCCTTGTTAGTGGCGGAGGGGGGAGAATGCCTTTTTCCTAACTGTGTAACCTCGGGTAAGTCGCTTATCCACTCTGTGACTCAGTTCCCACATCTGTAAAATGGAAATAATGATAATAGTGACCCCCACCTCTAGAGGATTTTAGGGAGAAATAAGCATGGATATAGAAATTGCTGGCAAGTTGCAGGCAACTTAATAGTGTCACTATTATCGCTTTTCCTTCCTGATGAGTGACGACTGCAGACAGCCTCGTGCATATGCTTCAGGGTGCGCTCTGCCTTCGCTGAGCTCGCCCACAGAGACCACAGCATCCGTCAGTTTATCGCTGCAGCCTTCGAATGATTCCTACTTTAATTCCTTCCATACCATGCTTATTTATTTATTTTTTATTTTTTATTTTTTTTGCTAGAAACTTCCACGCTCTCTGCTTTTCCCTCTAACCAGATACGGTGGCGTTAATCATGTCTGTAAACCCCTCAAGATAGGCACCAACGCTGAAAACACTCCTAGATACTCAGGAGCCATCAGATGGAAGAATCTCCTCCACAACGATCCCCTGAGGAGGCCGCTGGAGAAGCCGGCCTGGTCCTGAAACAGAGACTGGGGCGTGTCTGAGAAAAACAGAATTTGGTAAACAGATGGCTTCCTGATTAGATCTCACACTGCATATTGTGATGTCTTTAGGGTTTGTTTACTAAGAGATACCAGCCATTCCATCTTTATTCCCAGTTCCTATCTCAGTCCCTGCATCACAGAAGGTGCTCACGAAAAGCTGATCAACTTACACACCTAGAGGCAAGCTTTTCCGTTTTACAGACGTGGTCAGAAACGGTGACAGGAAGGATAAATAACACATTCCAGGTGGCACATCAGGACTTGCTCAGCGCCTTTCCATTCTCCAAAGCCTAGTTCCAATGCTAACTCTTCCGTGAAGACTTTCTCGATGCACCTCAAACTGAAATAGAAATTCATTCCCCCTGAACTCTTTTAACTCCTTTAAATAAACGGAGGTACTGAAATAAGTCCATATAATTTTTAAGTATACGATTCTAAGAATCCTTGAGGGCAGAGTCCATGTCTGCCCCTTAGGAAATACTGGAGCGAACCTTTTCACCTGGATAAATAGATGAAAAGTGGCAGAATGAGAACCCGAATCTGGAGTCCTGTCTCCTTCCAGGGGATCACACTGCCTCCCACGAAAAAGAGCCCTCCAGCCCTCCTGCCCCCTGCCCCGTTAGGGCCCTGGGCCGGGGGGAGCCCCTTCCCAGGGGGAGCCCCTTCCCAGGGGCAGGCTTTGGGGGAAGCCGTCTATGCTAATGTGCCCTTTAGCTAATGGGGCTCACTCCAGGCAGGTGGAGATGGTTCTGTAACAACTGAGGCTGGAGGAAATTTGGGGGGCAGAATGGAAAGAAGGGTCCTGACCCAATAATTCCCTGGGCCTTTCCCATGGTCCCTATTTAAAGGAGGAGGCAGAGTGGCGATGTCTATTAAGCACCTTTGGAGAATGGAGAGGCACAGCTATAATGGGATAAATTAACAGGTCCCTGCAAGAGAAAATGCCCATCACAATGACCTTGGCGAGCTCTCAGCTCCAGAGACTCTAAATGCAAATGCACACAAAAAAAGGGGGGGGGGCACCTTCTTCTCAGTGCTTCCACACAGTCTCGGAACAACCACTTTGCCTAGGGACCAGCCCCCGCCTCCAGCGTTTCTCCCTTCCCCTTAGCGCCCTTCCCCTCCACAGCTTCTCAAAGACAGGATGAAGCCCAGGCCCTTCTGGACGCCCCTGAGCTCAAGCCCTGAACCCTGTGTGGCCCATCCTGCAGCCCTCCAGTCCCCAGCTGGTGTCGCTTGACCCTCAGCTGCAGACTCAGTTGTCCCTGCCCGGGTGCGGGCCAGAGTTGGCCATTCCCCGGGAAGGAGGGGGTGCGTTTTCAAGGCCCTCGAGCGCAATCACAACCTAAGGACAGATGCCCTTGCTGCCTTACGGGGTGTGGAAGTGGTAGGATTGGGGCCCTCGTGAAGAAAAAGGAAGCAAAATTAGGTTTAAAATACAATTTTAAATTTTAAAAAGCAGCAACTTCAGAAACATAGCGTAATGTTTATATTAAGCGACCACTTCCGCAGTGTCCTTCTTGTCCTCAGCTTTTGGCGGCACACTCTTTGATCGCCCCCGCGTGATGGCCGTTCTGTAGAATCATTCTACAGCAAGAATAGGGGGACGCTTGGCTTCTCTCTAACCCAACTAATATTTTTATTAATAGGTTATTAAAAAGTTCTTCTAGCTTTACAGCTTAATATTGATAAAGTCATATAAGCGTTTATATGGGCAAAATATGGTAAATTTTCTATCACACGTGCTTCAAGTGAGCTATTAGGAGGTGTGCTCGGTGTTTATGGTACTGCTATAAATTTTCTCCCTAAAAACATGGAAATTCTGATAAACCCTATTTTCCACGATTCCCTCAAAAAAGGACAAGCCCTCCCTCCTCCCAAAAGTATGATGCGCTTACACCTGCACACACTGCATTGTATTTCTGACCAGGGAATTTTCATGTTGACAAAGCCTTGGTGGGAAATAAATCAACCCTCCACTTAGAACTTTACATTCTCTGATGAGGGCAAGAATGTTCCACATGCTACTTCGTGGTTCTGGACACTTCGAGCCTTACTTCCTCCCACGACCCATGTTCCTCCAGCGTCAGGTGCTATAGGACATGTTTATACCACAGTGGCCCCAGCCCTGTTTTTGGGTCATGCTGCAAAGTAAATTGTCACAGCGGAAGTCATTCCTCTGCCAGGGCGACCAGCAACGCTGTGATTATACGCAGAAATGGCTGTGACCACATACATATATCTCCCTAATTCCAAACCAAATATTTTCCCCCTTTCACTTTTCCCTTTGCCAATGTCAGAGGTCCAGGGTCACCGCAAACCCGCAGCCACCCAGCGCGAAGGGCCATCTGTCTTAACCGATTGTGGTGAATACATCTGTTGCAGGTTTTACAACAGGATGTTGCTGGACTGACTGTTTGAGTCCCTCCAAAATCCACCTGTTGAAGTCTAATCCCCAGTGTGGTGGTATCAGTACCTGGAGGTAGGACCTTTGGGAGGTAATTAGGTTATAAGGGTGGAGCCCTCACAAATAGGATTAGTGCCCTTCTAAGAAGAGGCCAGAAAGCTAGCTTGTTCTCTTTCCATCACATGAGAATATAACACGAAATCCACAGTCTGCAACTTGGAAGAGGGCTCTCACCAGAACCCAGCCATGAGGGCACTCTGATCGCAGACCTCCAGCTGCTAGAGCTGTGAGAAATACATTTCGGTGGTTACAGGCCACTCGGTCTATGGTGGTGCTTGTTTGACAGCCTGGACGGACTAAGACAGGCATGCTCATGGGAACGCATTGCTAGGTTTTCCTCCAGAGCCCCAAAGGGCCTCATGCAAGTCGGGGTCCTGACTCTCCAGCTTCATTTACTGCCTTCAAGGTGAATCCACTTCTGGGGGTGAGCCTGGGGGAGAAGAGAGGCCTGGGCTGGCGCCAGTGAGCTGTGACTCCATAGCATGCTGGCACCGGGCAGGGGTGCCCAGGACAGTCTGTGCCTTTTGTCTGTTGTGCCCCTGTTTGTGGCAATATGTGCCTGGCTCTCTGGGAGAACCAAGGTAACTTTGAATCTCCCTTTAAAAAAAAAAAAGACAGAGAAAAGACTAAGAGGACAAACCGCCCTGTTCAAGGAGGCAGCATTCACATTGGAAGAGCCATGTCCATTTCCCTGAGAAATGATGCCTCAATGGTGGGCCTGCTGGCTGCGCCCACCGATCCTCCCCCAGCCTGCTAAGTCTGCAGCTCATTAGCCACGTGGCCAATTGGCCATCAGCCCCTGTAATTAAAGAATCACATTAGTTGCAGAGGGGATGGTGTAGCGGCCCATAAGCAGGGAGGGCAAATGCAGCCAGCAGGGGAGGATCGGCAGGAGCATCTGCTATCACATCGCCCGGGAGTCGGAGTGTCTACATGTCACAGTTCCATTCCTCAGGCTGGCTTGAGTACAGTGCCTGGGTTTCAGGGAAGTAGAAGCAAATTCGATGGGGAGTCCTTGAGCCCAATGGCATAGGCCAACTTCATGCTTTTAAAACTTTGGGCAAAAATATGAGTTTTCTTTGGGAATAGGAAGCTGGAGAGGCAAGAAAGACCATCGCCATCCCCACCTCCCCCAGACGTGAATGGGGGCAAGAGCAGGACTGAGCAAGACCAGCTGAGCATCCTCGGGGACACTGGGCTCTGAAAGGCACAGTGACAGTGCTTTCCAATCATCCCATGTGTATTTCTCATCTTCAAAACATTGTATTAAGTCTCAAAAGTTCCAGAGTTCTGATTCCTCCCCATGATAGCGACTTAGAGGCATTAGTTGAAATAGTGAAATATCATATTATTTGGAGAAACACTTTTTATTGCTGCCCCTTCCTTGCAGTTGCCCTGTGTGGGGTTCAGCTCATGTACTCAGTGCTCGAGCCCCAGGAACAAGGCACCGGCCAGGAGCCTTAGAATTTGCTCGATTCGATGCCCCTGTCTTTACATGCAGAACAAGACGCACAGAGAACAATGACTTGGCCAAGTTCACACAGTAAGCTGGCAGCAAAAACGGTGTACGTGCTGATCCGGGGCTTGAACTGTGTTATTTTTCCATCTGCTTTGCCAGAAACTTACAGTTCCTTCCAAAGAGCTGGCCCCCCACGCAACCTTCTGGACCAGGCTTCCGGCCTTCTGAGCAGCAGGGAGCCCCTCGGCCTCCTGCCATGTGCTCAATGCCTCACCCACTCCAGAGACCCTGGTTCCACGGTTGCGCCCTGGGGCTTGGCTCCCGGCTCTGGCCGAATTGGGGCACACGTTTACCTGCTCACGTTCCAGGCTGCCTGCGTATGCTGTGCTTCCCCAGCGCCCGGTTTCTAGAATCTGAGCAATAAAAATGGAAGTGGCTCCTCCCATCAACATCCCTGACGATCCACAAGGAAAACTGTTGCTTTCCAGCCTTGCAGCCTTGGCCTCTGCTGGCCCAAGGGCATGATGCTGCCACTGGGGACCCCGCCACGGTTCAGTTGAGACTCGCATTGAGCCCCTCTGTTTCTCGTGCCAGTGATCGAAAAGCAAAGAGGAGGGCTCCGGCTGGGTAGCTGATCTTGGCCACCCAGTAGGAATCGGGTTATTATTACACGGTCAGAAAAGGAAGAGTGTTTTGGGAAGCCCGGAGGTGCCTGGGGTGTCTCCCACGGACTACAGCGAGAGTCAAATGGAAAACTCCAACCCGATGCAGGCAGGCCTGCCATGGCCCATTCCCTTCAGGGATAAACGTTTGCATCACCCACCAGGCACAGAACCATGCGGGGCCAACCTGCTTGCTGAGGGCAACGGAAATGTGAAATTTATCTGGCAAAAGGAGGTTATAAATATCAGCCACCACTACAGGACCAGTTACAGAAACGAGAACTGGAATAGTTATGAGTGTTTATTATTTCGAAGCGAATACATTTGCATGTATATTAACTATTTTTCTTTCCCGCTCTCATTTCCCCACCATCTAATATAAAATGTGCCTAATGGTATTTAATCTTATGCTTCAATATTTAAGTTACAAGATATCAAAGGAGGAATGCAACTCAGCTGGAAAAAGAATGGACATCGCCCAAAGATGGATGAAGGACCTCGCCTCCTTTTGGGGAGGGAGAGGAGGAGTGTGTGTCTAGTCAGACCTAAAACCACATTAGGTGGAAGCAGCGTTCTGCCACTGCCTTCCTCGAGAAGCTCGATACGGCTGAAAGCAGAACTGTATGCCACGTTGACAAAGAATGAAGTGTGTGTTGGTCCAGGAGGCTGGGACTAGGCCTCCCAGCATCCCTGTATAGCTCCAGGTACATTCCATGGGATTCAGAAGCCGGAGAAAAACATGGAAGCTCTTCGATCTGGAAGATGAGAGGAAATGACCTGCAAGACATGCATGGACACAAGTGCAGGATTTTTTTGGCTATTTTCTGCTTTGGGGAGCAAGGTCCTTGTCTCTCCATCAGATTATCTTGTCCTATCAATGTCCTTCTTTCTTCACTCATTCACTGGCTGAACATTCACTGCTAAGTCATGTGTCCCTAGCCTTGGGACAGTCACACTTTCATGTAGAGAAAGACAAGTCAACAATGTGACAGGTACTGGGGTGGAGGAGCCTCAGAATTTGCGGGGAGTCCTGCAATGAGACATGAAGTCGTGTTGAGGGGAGATAGAGGAGTGCCAGAGAGGGTTTTGCTCAGGAGACTATT
This sequence comes from Miniopterus schreibersii, assembly GCF_964146895.1. Taxonomy (NCBI): domain Eukaryota; kingdom Metazoa; phylum Chordata; class Mammalia; order Chiroptera; family Miniopteridae; genus Miniopterus; species Miniopterus schreibersii. The sequence goes on from NC_138102.1 coordinate 178,650,889, forward strand.
TAGCCAGGACTTGAAAGAAGAGCAGCTTTTGTCAAGAGGGGAGAAATCATCCTCAGCACCCTTTGTTACCACTTGCCATGGTTTGTATTTGTGTATCTATTGATATTTTTAAGGATGGTCGTCTCCATTAGATTATAAACCCTGTTGTGCTGCGGAGTCTTATTAGTTGTAAGTCACCTTCAAATCGCCAGTGTTTAGCAGGATGTAGGGGCTCCATAAATGTTATTATAGTCATTAGATATTTACCAACTATCTCCACAAAGGTAAATAGCTCTAAGAAACCCATTTACTAAGTGCCCAGAGAATAAAAGAGAGGACCCAGGAGCGGGCGAGAACCCAGGGCGTGGAGTCTGTAGAGAAGGCCCAGGGAAGACGGGCCAGGTCGCGGGGCCCCGGGTTCCAGCAGAGACGCCCTCAGAGCGCCAGGTCTGGAGCCGGTGGCTCCCCGCACCCTTGGCTGCGGCCCGCAGCGAGCGGCCCGCGATGGCCCGGGAGGAAGGGCCCCAGGACACGGCGCCCTGGCCCTGCCTGGCCCACGCGGCCCCTGGCCTGCTGCTCCCCGCTCCCCCCGACCTGCCCCTGTCTTCCCCTTCTTCTTCCAGACAGAGCTTACTCTGTTCACTTCCCGCCTGTGAGTTCTCCACAGCAAGCCCCGCAAGGACAGCGCCATCCCCAGACCCGCACCCCCCTGGAGACTTGGTGGAGGGAATGATCAGACGCGTGCACCCCGAGGTCCGCTGAGGCGCCTCCCGACAGGCTCGTCCTTCCACACTCGGGGCTCTGAGGCCACCCGACCTTCCCGGCCCTTTCCCAGCCCCGGCCTCAGGGCCGAGCGAGGCAGCCGGCGGCTCACCGTTTCCCTGCGGGGCTCCCTCCCGGCCGCTCAGCCCCCCAGCTCGGTGCCATCGCATCACTCACGGCCTCCATTGCAAACCTCCTGTCTGCCTATTTGCTTTCACGGCTCGCATTTCTCTCACGCACACGCCACTCGTGAAGGCCCACGCGTGTGCAGTGTGCAGCCCGGCCCGGGCTCCTTCCTTTATTCCTCTCAAGTCAGCCCGCCTCGCGCCCATCACTCCCCTGCGCGCCCGGATGCCCTTCGGTGCCCACGCGTCCCCTCCCCCTGGCGCTCTCGAAGCCCTTTGCACATCTCCTTTGATTGAAGTGGAAACTTCTATACGTTCCCACGGGGACCCCGTCCCAGTGCAGCCACCCCCAGCAGCGCCACTGCGGGCCTATAACCCTGTACATAGCTCCGCAGCTGGAGCCCAGAGATGTCACTTCTTACGTTACTTCTCAGCTAAGTTCTGAGCTATTTTCTCCCTGGGCTGCGAGCTCCTTGCAGCAGGAACGGGTGGAAGGTTATTAATCTTCATCTTGTATCTCTGACGCCAAGCACACAGTGAGCATTGGAGGAAAGTAAGAGGACGGGGGGAGGGAGGAGGGCAGGGAGGAGCACTCGGGCCAAGGTCCTCCGCGTCCTTACCGCTGACCCGTGCTGTGTCCGCCACGGTCACGTTCACAGCGTCCATCTCCGTTATTGCTTATACCGGCCCCTGGAAAGAGAAATGATTATTAGGCCTTTACAACAGTTTATCAGCTGGTGTGATTTTATACAGTGAAGGCCTCCAGCAGATGTTCCCCCTGGTACAAGATCTTAATTCTTTGCAGATCTCGAAATCTGTATTTAAAAAAGCATCGTCTGTTATTTGGAGTCTGAACATCTCTAACCTCCTAACCTTCTTTTCCCATGGAAATGATGCTGTCATAACTTGAATTTTTACCATCTCCAGTTTTTGCAAGAACATCACATTCCTGCTCTGCCAGGACCGAGTGCTCTGGGCCTTTGCTTTCCCTGGGTTCTGAATGCGGTTCCCTCCGAATGGGACCCGTCTTGCTGTGCCTTCTCCCGCCTCCCTGCCCCGCATCACTGCGACTCACCGGCTCCTGTTCATTCCTGGGTCTTGGTTTGACCAAGTGAGCTCATCTACATTCCCGCAAGACTGCACCAAAAATCTACCTTTTGTCAGTTCACTCACTCAGTCGATATTTATTGAAGGTCAGTATTGTGCCTGGTGTACCATAAGCAGTAAACAAGACCCAGCCCCTGCCCTTCAGGGCGGTGAAATCTCGTCCAGAGGGGGTGGGCACCAGGGAAATGCACAGGAACAAGCCCCCACCCATGACAGGTGCAACCCCGGGATGGAGACGGGGAGGGCTTCTCAGCAAAGTGACACCCGAGGTCAGAGGTTGAATAGAAGGAGCGTGTCACATCACGAGTCCTGTGAGCATGCCTGACTGTCCCCTAACCCTGCAAGTGGTTTCTGAGAAAACGCAACTTCTGTCAGGAAACTGTGGTACAGGAACCATTGTTTCTTTAGGAGAGAAAGAATTTGGAGTAGAGAATTTCAGGCTCAAAATAGCAAAGCTGTTCTCCTAAAACTTTCCAAACTAAAGGTGTTTTTAATAGCTTGGACTTGCTCTTGTTATTGCAAGCTAAAAATAATCAGTTGGTTTAAAATGTTTCAGAACCATGCCTCAGTGCAACTTTGTGTGTCCTTCAATTCATAGGCTCTCTCCTAACGCCCTTGACCATGACCTTGCTGTTCTGCGTGTAGCACATGCCTGAGTAAACTAAAGGACCGAAGATCACAAGACTTAAAAATAAAGTCTCAACAACAACAAGGGAACCTCAACCGAGATTACTTTTTACTCTGCATTCCTAATTCTCAATTGTTATCGCCAACATATGGGTCTATGTGACGCAGGTGGTGTATCTAATTAATGAATATGTGGTTCCACGGCCAATGCGCCCCTTGAAGATGCCTGTTGCGTGAGAAGACCCGGAGCTCAGTGTGATGAGCCTTTGTGTCACCTCTCAGGCCTGAGCTGCTCCACCTCAGGGTCATTACCTGGATGTGACTGCTATTCCACGGCCCACCTTTAGACCTGTTTTATTAAAACAAGTCACATCCTTATACTTCATATTTAGGCATCAGTCCCACCCTTGTGAAACCCCAAAGTCCTGTGACTGCTGAGGGTCCAGGGCCCCTTCTCTGGCCCACACCAGCAGGGGTACCCCACTCTTCCTTGCCACCAACCCCACAGCTCGCTCTGTCCCTGGGCGTCCCTGTGCCATAGCCTGGCTGAATCTCTCTCGTTGCTCTCCTCCTGGATGCTTCCCAGGATAAACTCAAAGGACTTTGTCTTTTATGAATTTTACTATTAACCATGATGAAAACAAATGGAAATGGAGGGAGAAGATCAAGGAAGAATACATATGGAAAGAATATTATAAAGGTCCCAGATTTTCCCAGGTCTCAGAGCCATGGCTCCAGTTCCCTGCCCTAAATCTTTGCCAACAGTCCTTAGAATCCACACTGGATTTCTGACTCCCTCCTTGGCTCCCAAGGACATATGTAGCTCGCCGAGTCTTAAGTTTTCTCTGCATGGAGAACTGGATATTCAGTCGAGGTGGGTCCATGGGTATGAGCTAGTTGACATCAAAGTGTGCATTCGTCTTAAAGGGCTCAGTCTGTGAGCAGACGGGGTGGCACAGATGCATCTCACAGATTTACCCACTTGACAGATGCTCACGGAGCACACACCGTGGGCCAGGCCCCATGGCGGGCTTTGCACACCCGTGTGGTCACCCCCAAGTCCCTCCTCTAAGCTTCATTCCACAGTCACACGGGGCATGAACATCATTCCCAGTTCCCCCTCACTAGTTTAGCCTCTCCCTTGGTGGGGGGGACTTGTGAGGGAGATCCCACTTCCAGGCGTTCCCAGTCCTTCCTTCGCCCTTTCCCTCCCCTCCCTGGAGCAGCAGGCCCGGCATGCTCTGTGGGTGAGTCCGGGAGAGCGCTTGTTCTCCAAGGCAGACCTGCTCGCCAGCATCGGTTCTGGCCCATCCTTAACCAAGCAGTAGGCTTCCTCATGGCGGAGGACCACGTGCCCCCAGAGTCCCTTAGGGCTGAGTGGGCTGAGTCACTTCAGGACGCCCAGGCGTCTTAGCTCAGACTGCCACACAAGGTACCAGAGCCTGGATGGCTTAAACTACGTCACAGTTCTTGGAATCTAGAAACCCAAAATCAGGGTACCAGCATGGTTGGCTTCTGAGAGAGCTATCTTCCTGGCTTGCAGATGGCTGCCTTCTCCCTGTGTCCTCACATGGGGGGGGGTGGTGAGGGAGGGAGAGAGAGGGAGAGAGAGGGAGAGAGAGGGAGAGAGAGAGAGAGAGAGAGAGAGAGGGAGAGAGAGGGAGAGAGAGGGAGAGAGAGGGGGAGAGAGAGAGAGAGAGAGAGAGAGAGAGAGAGAGAGAGAGAGACGGCTCTCTGGTCCTTCTTATAAAGGCACTAATCCCATCCTGAGGACCCCACCCTCGTGATCTTACCTAAACCTAATTAACCTCCCAGAGGCCCAGCTCCAAATACCGTCTCATTGGGGTTAAGGCTTCCACATCCGAACTTTGGAGGGACACAGTGCAGTCCCTACCACCACATGACTAAAAGATCTTAAGCCACATTCTCCACCCAGCTTTGAAGAGAAATCAAGATACTCCTCGATGTCATTCTTTCTGACTCGGCCGTTCACATCGAAATTGCTTCCCAACTCTGGCCGAGAGCAGAGCTCCGCTGAGCTCTCTGGAATGCTGGCTGTTCTACTCAGAGATCTGCAGAGTTGCGGAAGGGAGTCTATGGAGCTCTTACACCCCCCTAGATCAGTGTTTTCCAAATGGGATGCTATGGATCACTAGCTTTTTTTATGGTACATTAAGAGGTGTCAATGGAGGGGAAAATATTCTATGGTCAAAGAAGTTATGGAGCACTTGGTTCTCTAACCCCCCGAGAGTCTCATGGGTGCTGGTGTGAGAGGCCCTTTCCCACAGAAACCTGATTACGTCGGTGGAAGCTGGGGTTTCCCTCTCTTGCCTCATCAAAGAACCTTTCTTAGCTGAACAACAGTTGACCTTCTGGAGAACTGATGCTTCTGCGCTGGGAACGCCCGCTCCAGACCGCGCCTCTCACCCTCCAGCCCCCGACTGCCGTTTCCCCTGAGTCCTCACACCCCTCTCAATCCCACTCTCAAGCCCTCTTGATCAAGGGAGCAAGTTTGCTTTTCACAAAGCCCTTTATTTCCAGTAGCCTCTAGCAGTAGCAAACTCATTACTCTAGCATCTCAAAACGCAGCCCAGAAGGCCACGGCCTATTTCTTTGAGATTTTCTACAAGGTTCACGCCACACACCTTCCTTTCTCCTCTAAATTACCACCCTTTAGCGGGGGGAAAAGAAACATCAATATCTTGTGTCTTGAGAGCCTTCAGGCTCCTTCCTCGGACGTCAAACTATTAATACTAGAGACGAGCTTCAAGTTGCTGTGGTTGGGTCCGTGTTGCCCACACCTCCTGGGAGAAGTGGGTAGTGACTACTGGGCCTGATAGCTCTTGGTGGACGGTCAGTCACTGCAGGAAGCCAGCTCCCGGCCGGGCCAGGCAGATCCAGTCTGCACGCAGACACCCGCACACAGCTCAGCAGACTTCCACACCTCCCTGGAGTCTTTTTCTCTTGGGCCAGTTGTCACAAGGCTCCATGAACCTGCTCCGAGCATGAGCTGCAGCAGCTCTTCCAGGAGGAACAGCTTTACCTTCTGCAGGCAGAGCCCTGACATGTCACCGCTCCAGCTTCTAAGCCTTTCCCTTCCCTGGCTCCTCTGCACGGCATTCTTCCTCGGCCAGGCTCGTGTCCCTGGTTTCTCTGCCCTCCCTGCCTCCCCTGGACCCTTTCTTTTAACTGCCTCATTGTATTACGTCTCCCACCCGGACAGGGACTGTTGCATTCTCCCTAATAAGGGGGAGCAGAGAGAGAAACCCCCAAAGCCCTTCCTCCCTCTCCCTGCAGGCGCCCAGTTTACATTTATGGATCCGTCACTGGCAAGAGCCTTCAGGCAGAAAGACACGTGTAGCTCCTTCCCCGCAGGCCACCGGAGCTCTGTCCACGCCTCCTGGGCAGCAGGATCAATGGCACCTCCTGAAACTCCCACTCTCTTAACTGCTAAGCAGACTGTGCCCATTCTCCTGCCACTGGGATCCTGCAGGGACTCATGGGCACATGATTTTGAGGCAGCCTGACCAGCCCCCCTCGACTCCCTGCTTACCATCCCCGACTCATCTGCTAATGAATGTTCCTGAACGTGCCCAGCCATTGGGTACCCTGCGCACTGCCACAGCTTGGACGCGCAGGGGGGACCCTGGCCGGGGCTGGGGCGTGAGAAAGTGCAGTCCTCTGTCATCACTGGGAACGGCGTCCTAAGATTTTGTTTGTTTGGTTGAGACGCAGTTTGAGGAACACTCGACTCCAGAATTGGTCCAAAGCTTCCTTCTTTCTGGCATAAACCCACAGGGAGTAATTTGGAGTCATATAAATATTTACCATGCAATACAATTTGAATTCTACCACAAACACGGGTAGAAATTAATAAGATGACATTAATGTGGCAGCCAGTTGGTGTGGCCGGATATATTTTAAAGATAATGTATTGCATCATTGTTGAGACTATTACATAAATATATTTAGTTTCTCATGCGAAAAAGTGGACATAGATCACCTTAACCCTGGAAAAAGTGAATCTTGTTATTGTCTTGCTAGGTTGGCGGGAACAAAGTCACATGCTAGAGGTTGCTGGTGGTCACTCCCCTAAAGGGAAGTGACGATTGTCTCACCATCACCCTGGAGAAGCAGTTCGTCTGGGGCCAGGAACTGGGGTGGCTTGGGGGCAGACGACAGAGGGGCTTCTTGCTCCCTGGAGCTGAGACCAGTGGTGACACGTGGAGAAGGCTGAGTGGTCTGGAAGGCTGAGGTCAGTGGTCCCTGGATATGTGGGGACAGCCAGATATAAGTGGCACCACTGAACATCCGGCTGGTGTGGCTCAGTGGTTGAGCATTGTCCCACGCACCAAGAGGGGCACGTGCCCAGGTTGCGGGCTCAATCCCCAGGAGGGGGCGTGCAGGGGCGGACCAGGAGGTCACGGTTTGGAACGGTCCACTCCTCCACTCTCGTTAGTTACCCCCTCACTCCTGCCAGGTGATCTTTCCAGGAAGAGCCCCTCTCAGGACCCCAAGCCGCATGCCCTTTCCAGGGATCCACACTTGGCTCTCCAGAAATACGCATGCATCCGTGTCACAGAGCTCCAGAAGCCGGGACCCTGCCCAGAGCAGCTGCTCTGCTCCCCCGCCAGCGAGGCCAGCATGAGCCTCAGCTCCCAGTCTCGGATTTTTTCAAATGTGATTCAGATGCCAGGCCCGCTGCCCTCAGCTCCAGGGAATGCATGTCAAGCTCTTGCAGTGTCTTCCTGAAGTTGCCCTTGCTTGGCTGGAGCTGTGGGGTGGAGAGGGGACTCCCAGCTCCCTGACTTTTCTCTGAAAAGTCTTCACAGCTCAATCTCTCCAAAGTTTTTTATTCCACCTGCCCCCCTAATACCAAGGCTGGAAGGGGTGCTGGGCTGGTGCGGGCAGAGATGGGTCCCCATCCTTGGAAGCACGTCTCTCCAGCATGTGAGAGTGAACTAGAGACTCAGTGCTCCTTGATCTTGGAGGCCTCTGAGAAGTACAAGCGCCTCACTTAATATTCTTTTACATAAACTTCAGAACAGATCATCCTCCCATCCTTGATGCACGTACGTGGATGTGTGGCGATAAACCACATTAACATCCTGCAGAACTCAATTTGCAAAACCTGGGGTAGAAATGTCTCATTAACTTGCACCAAATCGTGACAGCCTAACTTCCTTCCAAGAACAGCCTTACTCAGAGAGCCTGGGCCGAATGATCCAGAACACCTACCATGTTGTGCTGAAATCGAAGTCTCGGCTGCACAGTGGCCACTGAGCTTGGCGTGCATTCCGAGGGGGGAATAAGATTGGAATCGTCAGCTCGATTTGGAACCAACAAATGATACATCAGTTGATCTGGGATACTTACTGATGGTAGAGGCCGCGGAACATGCAAAACACAAGGCCCCCACTTAGAGCAATTCCCCAGGACCCCAACCTCACCATCGTGAGGCTGATCGGCTTACTCACCAGCCCCATATTCTGAGATTCCACTCACCTTCACAAAGCCTCTGTGGCCATTAGAAAAGACACCGGGCCCAGCCAGCGTGGCTCAGTGGTTGAGCGTCGACCTATGAACCAAGAGATAGCAGTTTGATTCCCCGTCAGGCCACATGCCCGGGTTTCAGGCTCAATCCCCAGTAGGGGGCGTGCAGGAGGCCGCCAATCAGTGACTCTCATCACTGATGTTTCTCTCTCTCTCTCTGTGCTCCCTCCCTTCCTCTCTCTGAAATATATATATATATTTCTTTTTTTTTTTTTTTTAAAGAACGGACACCCGCTCTGGGCAGATGCATTAGAGAGGAAGGACCTGGACAGGCGCACCTCCATGCCACAGCCAAGCCTAGTCTAAGTTTCAGCCCCAGCTGACCCTGTAGCCAGGTGCCCGGGTAGTGTGTAAGCTCTGCAGGTGTAAACGATGACCCTGAATCTATTTTAAGTAAAGTTAATATTTCTACTATGTATGCAATACATACCCTTTATAGAAATTATTTCTATAAAAAGTTAACTCTCTTTCCCACATTGCAAAGGGATGTATGCTGTTCCCTGAGTATGTTTTAAACGCTTGTGATCATACTAGATCAATGGCTTCCTTGCTTAGTATAACGTGATCATGTAAGCTCTCTTCATGGTCTGTAAATTCCCATCAGTGTCACTTTAAAAGGCTCATCCATAGACGGCAATCGGGAAGACATCACCAAATCTCAGGGAACCCAGAGAAAGGCCAGAGAGAGCGCAAAGTGAGCAAAGAGCTCCAGGGACTATCCTTCTGGAAAAGATTAAAAGAAAGGAAAATATGTACAGATGGGAACTTAGAAACCCAGAATTTGGCAGGTGCTTCCCCAGAGTCGGAGCACAAGTCTTAAGGGGACTGAGGAGTGGAGCTCGGGACCGGGCCCCCATGGTGGCCCGGAGCGCTCTGGCTGGAGGACAGCGAGGTCCCGCGGCGCCTGGCCAGGCACCTCACGCAGCCGCTCAGGGGACAGTGTGGCGGGCAGATACGTAAAAGCCAAGCCCTAAAGGAATCAGAGGCATTTTGCAGACCTAATTAGCCCCCTCGGAGATGTTCTCATGGTCGCAGAGCACCACCCCCTGCAGCTGGCCGACGGGAAACTGGAGGAGGGTTTCCAGTCACGGGGGGGCCAGGAGCTGATGGATCTCGGGGGCCAAGAAGAGCCCCCCACTCACTCGCCGGCTTGGAGGAGACTGGAGTTCAGGGACAGCCTTTAGCAGGTGTTACTTGCAGAGCTGCGTTTAGCATTCTCAGTGGCTTCGCATCCTGTTTCTGAAAGCGCCTGACCAGAGAAGGTCCCCATCCCCTATGCTCTGTGCCCCTCTCTCTCCTCTTTCAGGGGCCAAATTTAGTCAGTTCCCCTTTTTAGAAAAATTCAGAACTCCATATCCCATGACTTGAGTTCTCTAAGTCACTGAGTGAACTCTGGCCACATGACACTAACTTCAAACAGTAAGCGGGGTCCTTTGGGAGCAGGCCTTGTACTTACTTCTCTGTCTGATGACAGAGCTGTCATTGTGGAGGCCACGAGACAGTGGAGGTGGGACCTGAGAACCCAGCAGCTGTGGTGTGAGGTTGGCTTGTGTGCACGGGTGTCCTTCCCTCAGGGACAGCAGGGATGCCCAGTGCTCAGCTGCAGCCATGTCCATCCAACATCCCCATCTCGTGCCTCGGGGTCTCACTCTGTCCCCCAGCCCCTTGGTTTAGCACAAGAGCCTCGGCAGCTCTGGGCTCTCCACCCCACGGCCCTTATAATCAGGCTTTGAGCTGGACCCTCGGCAGCTATTATGGACATAAGAGACTCGTTCCCCGTGACCACGGGGGCTCTCTGATCTCACTCCTGTCCCCTCTCAAGGATGTTCACGCCTTGCCATGTGTCCTTTCCTCTGCGAATACTCTCTAGTGCTACCAGATGCAATCTGCCCACATGACATCCCTGAAATCTCCATTGTTGCCATAGTGACTAAGGAGCTCAGTCCTTTGATCTCCCCAAATCCTGGCCTCCACCAGCATGCTGCCACCAGACTTAATTTAAGTTCCCGACACCAGCACATGCCACGGATTCCCAGTGCCTCGTCTCCCCCAGCAGGGAGGTCATCAGCACACTCGTTAGCTCTGTGATCAAACCAGTCCCCTCATCCTACTTGACTAATTCTGATGCGATCACTGTGTCCACTAGGTTCCCGGCTAGGAGTTTAAAGAAGGAGCTGCTTGCACATGCAGAGGTAAGGAGCAGCAAGAAGGGAAGATCAGGCCCCCTGTCCCCCGTAGGAAGCTGTAACCAGTTCTGGGTCTGGAAGGGATGAGAGATGGGAGTAGGCACCGGAGCTGGCAAAGGCTGGAGCTGCAGAAGAGACTGACCAATTCGAGGAGTGACTTTCAGGAGAGGAGCACGGGCTCTGCTAAACAGAAACCCGGTGGGAAGGGGTCCAGAGAAATTGATACACTCACCTCTCTCTCCTCCAGCCCACTCGTCTCTCCTGCCAGCTACTGCACCGGCCAAAACCATCAGGAAGGCGGGGGGCCGGGGGACCGGGCAGATGCTGCTCACAGATGCCAGCCTTCTGGGCTCACAGCAGGTGGAGAAGGCGGGAGCAGGTCTGGAGAGGCAAGCAGACAATCCCCGTGATTCGGATCTAAGTCTTGTTTCTACCTGGATGCCATCCACACAAACCCTAACTTGGCCATCACTTCACTCCAACTGAGGCCCTAATTAGGACCTGCTTCCTGTTGTCTCTGTAGACTCAGAATTTCGCCAGAATGCAGCTAGAACATCCTCAAGCGAGGGCCGCTGAACATTTGGGCAAGACGCTTAGCTTTGCTGTTGTTGCTCTTACTCTATTTTTCCCCTTTTTCTTAAGCCATCCATCCTTTTTGGAAAAATTTCCGCTCCCACCTCACTTTGCCCGCCCACCCTCCCGAACAGCCCCTGGGGTGAGCCTGTCCTCTGTTCTTGGATTTGTACGTGTCCCTAGAATGTGTGATTTTGTTCTGTGAGCACTGGTGCCTGTAACCTACAGGAATGGCTCTGCATTCTCGTCACCGTTTCTTACCTTTTCAACCCAGCGCTGTCTTTATGAGACCCGTTCGTGTTGCTGTGGCTATGACTAGCCGGCTGTTTCTAACTAGTACTTTACAGTTAGTATCCAATCATTTCACTTAGCCGTTCCCTCCAGGGATGCATGTCCAGGTGGCTGTCGCCTCCCAGGTGCCACGAACCACACCTGGCGAACACCCCTCAGTCCTGCACACAGGCGAGGACGGCTCCGGGCTGTCGTCCAAGGTTGGCTTCCCGGGTCGGGAGGCCTCTCACTTCTGGGTCTTCCGCGCGTGAGCTCTGGTTCTCTCGCAAAGCGTTGCTCAGTTGTTTATGAGACTTTCAGGTGATCAAGATTTATCCTTTGATTGTGAATCTGCTGTAGCGCCGGCCGTCTCCACCCTTTCCCCGGGCTCCTTAACTGCAATCATAAGCTGGAAATGCCGAGTGACGGAATGAAAGGACCAAAGTCGGCCAGCCTCCCACTTTCTAAATGAGGAGAGGGAAGCGAGACTCTCACGCAGCTGAAACTTCTTCGGTTCATCTGCAGGCAGCTTCAGGAAACATCCTATTCCTCGTGTGCGAGCATCAGGGAGAAGGTCTGTGGGACCCCCGCTGCCATCTGACTACTCCCTCCACAGACGTGACACCTGAGGCACACAGTGTGGGACGTCGGCTGACAGCACAGAAGCCGCACCTCTGACTCCAGGCCCGGGCTGGCCCCGCGGCGCTCTGGCGGCCGGAGGGTGGTTGAGCCGCTGCTCCCGACGCCAAACCACCGAAAACCAAGTCCAGCTGCGTCGGCAGCCAGGTGCGTGTCACTCGGCCTCAATGTGGCCTCCGGGATAAATGAGCTCCCGGCCTCTCGCCCTCACCTAACGGCTACAATTACGCTGCCGGCCACGGGCTACGCAGAGGACTTCACCTCTGCTTTTCTAAAGCACATTCTTTAAGGTAAATTGAGTTGCCAATACGGGAGAGGTTCTCAGTAGAAAAGTAGGTTTAGGAAAGCATTCGCCTTCTCTAGGAGAACATGAGCTAAGTAAACCAAGTTGCCGATCACCAGAGTCAGCGGCCACTATAAATGGAGCTTTTTACCCCGTCCCGGGCACTGTAAGACCAGGTGCTCACAAATGCATTGCCCTTCGCTATGTGACTTGCTAGAGAAGTGGACTCAGATGCCCTCTGCCCCTACTGTCCCCAAGACGCCGATTTTGGACGGCCACCAGGATGTCTCGCTTGGTCCTGGGGTTGGCATCTGCACTCGCCGACGTCGCCCTCGCCTGGGAGCGCGAGCCCTCAGCAGAACCGTCCCCGCTTCTCGTTCGGTCCTTTCTCCCGGAGCGCACATTTCCTCCTGGAAGAGAGGAGAGCTCACTGTACAATAGTCGAAATCCCCCCCTGCACCCTGATGCTTGTAACCGCCCATCTATGCCATTTGCATGTCAGAGATAAGGGAGCTCGCTGGGAGGGTTTAGGGGACACACCCCAGTCCCCTGCGTGGTGGAGAGGAGTGTAGGCTGTCCCGTGTTCCACTGGGACCTGCATTAGCGTCGGTCTTTCTGGAAAAGCAAGGGATGGGTTTCAAAAAAAAGACAAAATCGCAATACCTGGCAGCACCGCTGGGCGATGCTGTGGGGAGTTTTGGCTCTTAGATTACAGGCTTGCTGACGCCTGTAGGTTTGCTTGCTTGTAAATAAAATGTACCCATACTGCAGCTCCTGGGATCCTCTCCCTGCTGTCTGATTAAACCCAGCGCACCCCTTCCTCCTCTGCGTCTTCCCTGCACCAGCGGTAGGAGAACCTGAGATCGGATTCCCAGCCACTCCGTCCGCACAGGGCACGCTCTGCCCACAGCGGACGGAGCGAACCTCGGGCCCAGAACCTGCGCCACACTCCTGTCCTCCTGGTCCACCCAGGTTCTCTTCAGAACCTCAGGACTCCGCAGCTCTCTCCCGCCCTTCACAAGTCAGCGCGCTCTCAGGTGGGCTTCCATGATTCTTGCCCAGTCTTAGACCAGATGGGATGTTAGAGGTTGGCTTTTCAGACCACCTGCCTGAAGCATGGATGCTGTCCCCGGCACGCAGGACCTGGTCCCCAGCCTGGCCTGGAGAACATCTGACTTCCTCTGTTGTCCCCTGTGTGACTCCCCACCTTGGGGCCTGCAGTCTGGCTCTGGCCTCACCTCCCCTTTCTGCATATTTGCCACTGTGTGCACCCAGCTCCTGAGGCTCCCAGACCCAGACCAGCGCTCCTCCATCTCCTGGCAGCTATCTGGGGCACATGGGACAGTCACTGCGGCTTGTCTTCTCCAGATAAACAGGGCATCTCTTCCTCCTGTACTCTCACAAGGAAGCTCAGGCCAAATGGTCTTCTCTCTAGGTCCATTCCCCTCTTTACCCTTAGGCCTCCTGTGGAACAAGGGATTCGGACTCCTACAAGGCACCTCAAGGATTTATACAATATTTAGGGGGAGGTTAGGGGCTGAGACTACCTTTCATTGTCCCCCAAAGGAGACTTCACAGGGAAGCAGCCTCACACCCCCCCCTTAGCCTTTGTATGCTGCAGAGTTGAGAACCCCGCCCCCACACACAGGAGGACCTGAGGGCTTTGCCATGGGCAGGTGGCTGAGACCCTGCAAGACAATATTAAGGAAAAATAAAGTCTGGGATGCCAAGGAGCCAGTCTAGGAAAAACCCCCCAGCAAAGGGCTGAGAGGAGCAGAAATAAAAGGGGTGAGACTGAGGGTGGAGAATCGCACTGTGGGGCGCTGGATCGCCTGGCCACACAGGAGGCGCTGCTCCAGCCAGAGTCAGTGGCTTCATTAGCCTTGACCAGGTTCAGTCAAGGAAGTTCACTGAAGTCTGTGAACTTTCGTGTGAAGTCCCCGTGCTTTCAGAAAGGAACCCTGGCAGCCACAGGCTACAGTCGCAGACGAGACACATCCTGGTAGCCAAGCTCATGCCCTCCCCTCTCTCCAACAGCTAGAGGCGCCGCATGTCATTTCTGAAGGGAGCAGAGCTTGATCTGCTTGGAAACTTCCATCTTGGGTCCTCACAAGGCAAAGGGTTATTGTCCCAAAGAAAAATGAACAGGGAATAATTCCGTGTGTGTGTGTGTGAACATGTGTATAAATGATTGAGTTAACCCAAGGAAGCGTATGAATGGCGTGGAACCATGGCTGGAGAAGGCCAAGCATTTGCCTTGGCTCAAAGAGGCTGCGCCTTCTACTGCTTAGGGCTGCTCTGACCTTCCCTGATTGGATATTTCAAGGCCCCCTGAGGCCACGGTTGAACTGTGCAAGTCTGATTCCACTTAAAATCGTATTTCAATGAGTGTATTTTTAAAACAATCGTTAGTTCTATGATTCCTAGAAATGCTTATGTGAATATATATTAGCAACCCCTCTAGAAGAAGGCTGAGGGTAAAAACTATGGCAGCTTCAACCCACAGGGTCGGGAGTCAAAACGGCACTGCCCCTGTGTAAAGCTCCAGCTCACCTCTACCAAGCCCATCCCACCACCCTTACTGTTCTGTTCTGTTAATCCAGTTTGCAGAGCCTGGCACCCTTTTGTGCTGGCTCTAGACAAGCTGGGTCCCCTGGATGACATTTTCTCAAGCTGTCCGTAGAATCTCCAACTTTAATAGAATTGATCTCCCGGCTGGATGCTACTATCACATGCCTCCCCTTCTCCGGAGCTCACTGGGATTCCCATAGGGAGCAGGCACAGCCAGTGGTGTCACTGCGCCTGCCCACACCATCCCTCACCCGCTTGCACCCTTAGAACTAGCCTCTGCCTCACCCTACACCAGCTGGGCCCATTCTCAGGAGGCTTCAGAGAAGTTAAAAATAGCTCCTCATCTGAAAATGCTCAGGCCCCTGCTTTAGCATGAAAACCTTTGAGAATGGCCTTCCCAGCTTCAAAGCCAGCATGGTGGGCAAAGCTTCAAAGACGAGGCAATGTTAGCCTTTGATGGTCTAGTGTCTTCAAAGCAGTGGTCTTAACCTTTTTCTAGGTCATAGACCTCTCCGGAAACCTAATGAAAGCTAGGGAGCCACATGCCATAAAAACACACAAGCTCAATAAAAAGGTGCCTGAAATTGCAGCCGCCTTGTGGACTCCCTGAAACTATCCACAGACCCCAGAGAAAGAATTCCTACTCTTATATCATAGCCAAGAGGTCTATATCAAGGTGTATTCTCCAAGTCTTCTCTGAAGAACCCCAGTGAGCACTGACCCCTCTGATCTCACTCTCAGTGGTTTTAGTTTTTCCTCTTTCTCAGGGCTGTGCCACATCCACCCACCCATCCATCCATCCACCCACGCATCCACTTATCCATCCATCCACCCATCCATCCACCCACCCACCCATCCATCCACCCACCCATCCACTTATCCATCCATCCATCCATCCATCCATCCATCCATCCATCCACCCATCCATCCATCCACCCATCCATCCATCCATCCATCCACCCACCCATCCATCCATCCACCCACGCATCCACTTATCCATCCATCCACCCATCCATCCACCCACCCACCCATCCATCCACCCACCCATCCACTTATCCATCCATCCATCCATCCATCCATCCATCCATCCATCCATCCACCCATCCATCCATCCACCCATCCATCCATCCATCCATCCACCCACCCATCCATCCACCCACCCATCCACTTATCCATCCATCCATCCATCCATCCATCCATCCATCCACCCATCCATCCACCCACCCATCCATCCATCCACCCACCCACCCATCCATCCACCCACCCATCCACTTATCCATCCATCCATCCATCCATCCATCCATCCATCCATCTACCCATCCATCCATCCACTCACCCATCCACTTATCCATCCATCCACCCATCCATCCATCCATCCATCCATCCATCCATCCAGCCATCCATCCACCCATCCACCCATCCATCCTGCTGTGTCCCTCGTGTAGCCCACGGTTGGGAAATGAGTCTGAGGCAGTTCAAGGCACCTGGAGGACATCTGAGCAAATAACCCTCAGCTGACATCTCAAAATACTACCTTCTGTGTATCGTTGAGCAGCTCTGACCTTCGGGATGTTCTCTGGTTAAGCTGTAGTCTTCCTCCCTCAACCTGCAGCCCTTAGCCGGGGTTCTGCTTTCTAGAAAGAAAAAGGGCAGGGCTACCTTCTTCCACGTGGAGTCCTCCACTGGTGGGAAACAGGTTAAATCCTGAGCCTCTGCTCTCCCTCTCTGTCCCTTCTCCTATCTTCTCATTTAACCATCTCCTGGTCTCTTAGCCCTTCCTGCTGTGACACAAGTGTCTGTTTCCCCAGTGTCCTCGTAGTATCCCCCGCATGGGCTCAGATTCGTCTCTTTCCCTCCTACTCTTCAGGTCCCGCGAACAGACACAGGCTCTCGCGGCGGAGCAGGCGCGTGGAACGGCCTCCGCCCCACGTGTTAGTTATTTGGGCAGAGCTTTGAATTTATCCTAAAGGCAACGGAGGGCAGCGACAGGGCTTTAAGCAGGAAATAATGATCATAATTAGCTTCCCCAGAACCACTCCAGCCCCCCCCCCCCGAGAAGAGGCCGGACTGGAGGAATCTCACTAAAGGCGGGGAACCAGCTGGACAGCTGTCGCTGCCTTCCAGGCGGTGGCGAGTTCCTCTGAAACCTCCGGCCCCTGAATTCTTCTAGCACATGTTCTGTGAGGCCAGACTACCTCTGCCTTCTGCTTTTGAACTTGGATTTCCATGTCCTTTATTCATTTGGGGTTTTTTGTTTTTAATCTCTTAGTGATTTGCTTATGTTAAGTCAAATGCTTCCTCTTTGCGCTCCTATAAAATGCTTTAAAATTTTTACTTGGCACCACTTTTCTATGTGTTCAGGTTCATTGTTTACATGCCCCCTGCCCCCTCCCAAGAGCCTGAGTCTCCCTTGAAGAGAGACTCTGGGCCTTTGTTACTTTATTTCCCCCCAGCCCAGCGCCTCATACATAGCTAACCTTGCTGTATTTGTTGAATTAAACCGCAGTGAATGGGGCTGAATTAAAAGCTACTTTTAAAATGCAGATATGCTATCTGGGCCCCATAAGACATTAAGGTACCCATTAAAACCCTGGCACGGAGTAAATTATTGGATCGGCTAATAACCACCCAGTAGGCGGAAAAGGGCTGAAACCCGGGAGAGT
Source organism: Miniopterus schreibersii (assembly GCF_964146895.1). NCBI lineage: Eukaryota > Metazoa > Chordata > Mammalia > Chiroptera > Miniopteridae > Miniopterus > Miniopterus schreibersii. The sequence continues at coordinate 178,668,227 of NC_138102.1, forward strand.
AGAGTTTAGACTCGAGAGAGCCCAGAAATGAGACACGAGCCTGGCCCAGCTGAAGGGCAAACAGTCTGGGGTCTGTAATTATAATAACAGTCAAGGGACCGTGGACTTGGAAGCCAGAAGAAACTGAGCCTTTGTTCCAATGCTGCTGCTTATATGCTCTGTGACCCTAGGAAAGTGAATTAACCCCTCTGGGCCGTGGTCCTGCAGTCAGACGGCAGAGGTTTGTCCAGCCCATCTCTCCAAAAGTCACACTCATTGCAGTCAGTAGCAGGTGTCTCCTGGCTGTGTGGTTGAATGCTTCCTGGCACATAGTAGGCGCTCAAAGAGTGTTGGTTGAATGAGTGGAAGGGACCGTGGGACATCAGCCTGACAGGGATGGGAAAGCAGCGCCACCGTTTCCCAGTCTCGCTCTAGTGAAGCACCTCAGCTCCCAGCGCTTCACTTTTGAAATCTCCAAAACGGGAAGATCAGTGCCCTCCTCTCAGCCCATGGCAGGGATCGCCTGAGAAGGTGGCAGGGCACTGTGCACCTGGGAGTTGAGCAAGCATCCATCCTCTCCATGTCCCGTGGCTAACACACCTGATGCCATTTCCACAGGCTCCTGGCCAGGAAAGAAACTGCTTGGCGTCTGGCTCTAGCTGAAATTTTCCCTCCCAAATGGATTTCTGACCGAGTAAGACGTGAATTGTTTTTGGTGAGCTCTCCCAGATTCTCCATATGTGACCTTGGACCGAGGCTCTGTGCCCTCAGGCGCCTCCACTTGTTTTCTTCCCCCAGAGAGAGAGACAAAAATGTGCATATGTTCACCCCCTGCCCACTCTGAGCAACAGCGGCAAACACCCGCAGGTGCAGCAGCCAAGCGCTGGCCCTGTGGCCGGGAATTTCCAGCAGCCCTCAAGTGATGGGCACCAGCCCCCATCAAAGCAGAGTTAGCCCTCAAGTGATGGGCACCAGCCCCCATCAAAGCAGAGTTTACACCCCAGGGGCAGGGGCCGTCTTTCAATTAGCCCCAATATTGTGCTTCTCCGTGGTTTTCTGGAGCCTTGTGAGCGGAGGGGCTCTGGCCGGGGGGCACTCAGCACAGCAGCTCCACGTGGTTACAGGCTAGCAGCCTGGGATGTGCCTCCCAAGAAGGCTCTGATCCCGCAGCTTTGCGTGGAAAAAAAGCCCGTGGTGCGATGCACTCCGCTTAATGAACGGGCAGGTCGGCGGCGATTGTTTTCAATTCTTGCAAACGTCTGGGCCTAATCAGAGGCCTTTCTACCTGATCCAGCTGAAATGTCCTTTCGGCTCAGTGGTGTCTCCAAATTCCGTCAGTTCTCTCTCTCCGTGCCTCTTCCGTCCGTGCGCTCCTTCAGCCTTTGCTCCTGGGCAGGATGCACGGGGCAGCAGGAGAGCCCGCGTGCCCCCCTGAAGGAGAGAGGGGGAGTCCGGGGAGCAGGAAGGTGGGCAGGCGGTCCAGGCCACGAGCCACGTGGGCAGAGCCGGGCTCGGAGGGAGGGCAGCTGGGCAGCTGACCGTGTGGCTCGGAGAATCAGGACGCAGGGACGTGACGTGGGAAGCGGGTTGGAGTCAAGGCGGTGAGAAACTCGATGGCCTCAGGAGTGTGCTTTTCATGGGCCCCGTGGGGAGCCACGGAGGGTCTTAGGGAAGAGGGATTTTGTCACCGGCCCTGTGTCAGTCTCGAGCACAGGTTGAAGCAGAGATAGAAGCAGTGAGGTGAGTAGGTTTGTTCAGATTTCTTACTGGGGGGACAGAGGGAAGGTAACTCGACCCCACGTATTTGGAGCCCAGCGGCGTAGCAGGCGCTGCTCTGGGGGCTGTGGGAGCCGAGCTGTGAGTCACGCTGAGTTTTACCCTCAAGACGCACCATGCGATACGGACTCGCGCTCAGCGACCACTGCTGGCTGTCTACACTGCAGGTAAGAGTGTTGCTGACCGCAAGCGACAGAATATCCAAGGAAGAGTAGCTTGTGCCTAAAGACACGAGTTAGCTCACGTGACAAAAGGCTTGGAGCTCGTCATTAGCGTCTTAGCCGGTGAGTGGCCGGATCGTCCCTCCCCGTGGCTCTCTGTCTGGATTCAGATGGTCAGTCACCCTCCGCCACGCGGTTCCCAGGTGGCCCTGGCTCTGAGCCGGCCAGGAACCTGCCACTGACTATTTTGCGTTGCTTTCCCAGACCTGCAGCCTTAGCAGCTACCGGAACCCATGTCAATAAACCCAGCCAGGCTCTCCAAGAGGAAAATCTTTGTCCTACCAGCATCCCCCAGACCCGAATGCTCAGGCGCCCTCCTCCTGTCCTACCTGAAATTGCTTCCCGTGGGTTTTAAGGGCAAAGACTCTTGTAATCTACGGAAATAAAATGTAGCCGAACTCCTCCCCCACGAACACTCCCTGATCCAGAAGGCGCACACTGGCTCAAATCTATGGTTAATCCAGAGAGAGAAATGTCAGCCTCATTCATCGAAATAGAATCGCACCTTTGCCGTGGTGACTCTTTACACACTTCATGAAAAGATGGACGTGAATTCGTGAGATACTGTATTTATCTACTTTACAGACAGTCCTGGAACATTCGCAGATATGAGGACCCTCAACAATAACCCCAGAGCTTCAGGGTGGTGTCTGACCTCTGGTTTAAAATATTCCCTCTGTTCCCCCACGTAAGAAAATGGTGTTCATAACAATTCTATGGAGATTTTTTTTTTAGGTGAGGAAACCAGAGTCCTGCCCCACGTGGCTCAGCTGGTTGGGCGTAGTCCCGTGCACCGAAAGGTCACTAGTTCGGTTCTCGATGGGCGCACGTGCTCAGGTTTCGATCTCGGTTCCCAGTAGGGGGCATACAGGAGGCAACTGATAGATGATTCTCTCTCCCTTCCTCTCTCTCTCAAATCAATTTTTTTAAATGTATATTTAAAATGAGGAAACCAGAACCAGGAGATTTTTTTTAAAAGCTGATCCGCCAAAGCAGGGACTTCAGTGTCAAGCAAATATGTAGTCACACCTGTGCCCTGCCAACGTGCTGTGGGAATTCTTCCTGCAACACTCACCCCGGGCCCTTCGCCCACGGCCGAAGTGCAGCTGACCTCTGTTTTTCCACTCCAGCCCCTTCGGTGCCCAAGCTCCGCTCAGCGTGAGGCTCTGGCCCGGAATGTGCAGGGTGATTTGTCATTTTACAAAACAAATATGGTTTGGGTGAGAAGAGAGCCAAGTGATAAATAATCTCAGAGCAGAAAGCTACTGTGGAAGTTTTAGAGCAAAGGAGAAAAACAAAAACAAACCCCAAGAAAACATAAAAGCTCAGGATGATTTATTTCATAATTTAAAAATCAAAATTGCCTTCGGGCGGTAGGACTTGTTTGCCCAGTTTTACCCTAGAGTGAGTCATAATAGCGAAGTTATATACCCTCGGAAAACCAGTTCTTCTCTAGTGGGGACGCTGAGATGTCATTAAGCTCGGGACTGCGTGCGGCTGTGCCAGCTTCAAATGTCCTTTGAAATCGAGACCAACAGAGAGGAAGCCTCGGGGCCAGTGCTGGTTCCTCCAGACCATGTCAGGTCCCCATAGTCTCGTCCAGGAGGTGGCAGGGAAAGAATTGTGGGGAGCAGAAAAATCACTTTGGCCTTAGGGACAGGTCCCAAGAGAGACGTGGGGAGGCTTATAAATTCAGTGGGTAGTAGGACAAGGGGGAAGGAGGCTGTTGATGACACAGGGGCAAACTGAATTCTGTCTGCCATCGGGCACAGTCTGGGTACAGCACCGGCGAGTCCAGACCTGCATCAGATACTCAGATACCCACTGGCATGCCAATGCAGCATGCCAAGCAGCCCCCAGAGCTCAGAGGCATACAACACTGAGCATCGATTTCCCTTCTCTAACAAGCCTGTGAGCCAGGTTAGCTAATATCCACTGGTCTTGCTGTTGTGTCTCTGGTCAGCTGGGAGATGATTGATCTAGAACAATTTTACTCACACACCTGGCAGCCGGCTGGCTATCGGCTGAAGCCACGGAGGTGCAGGGGGGAAAAAAAACTTTCCCTTGATCCTCTTAGGGCCCCCTGGCTGGTCCCGAAAATGAAGCTGACAAAGACAAGTGAGGAGGAGAAAAGCGTATAAATCTACTGAATACAAGTTTTAAATGGCATAGGAGCCCTCATAAGGAAATGAGTGGTAACCCTGAGTGTTCCTCAGCTAAGCCTGAGGAAGTGTGGGCAGCGATGGAGAAATAAGGCAGAGCGAGGAGGAAGGGGTGAGTGCGGCACCCAAGGGGGGCTGTGTGAGGCCTCCCTTCGTCTTCAGAGATCAGGATGCTCTTTCCACCAGGTGCGGGGAGGGCACCTCTCACGGGAGGGCTTTATGACCTACTCAGGGGACGAGGAGAGGAAGGTTAGAGTGACCTTCCTGCTTCTGCCAGTTTCTCAAATTCCCTCAGTTTCAAATGTCCAGTATGCCAGGTGCCATATTTGGGGGTAGCAAGTCCTGCACCCCCTCAGAGGTAACTGGCCCGCAGGTCTGCATCACCCAGCGGGTGGGACAGGCACATGGTGGTGGTGAAGCTCCGAGAAAGAATGGACGCAGAAACGGCCGAGTCGCAAGGCCACCTCAGGGTCACGGGGAGATGGATTCTGTCTTGACAGGAGAAGTCAAGGGCAAAGGGACAGAGGGAGGCAGAGAACTGGGGACATTTCTACAATTAGTCTTCTACAAGAGCGGCCCAACTGACTTCTGATGTGAAGCATAAGAAGCCACAGAGAGTGGGGCGAAGACTTCATCCCAGAACAGGGGACTGTTACCCCCAATAGTCCAGCTGTCTCACAGTAAAACAGGCTGCCTTCAGAGTTAATTTTTTATCATAATAATTACTAACATTAATTGAGTGCTTTCTATGTGCATCAGACAATGTCCTGAGCGGCTCATAGGAATTAAGCCTGACAGTAACACTGAGGAGGCCGCTGTGACCTGATCAAGGCTGTGCTGCAGAAAGGGGCCTGCCTGGCTGGCTGGGGGCTGCCTTCCAAGCCTTAAGCCCAGACATGGAGCTGTGTCCACTTGGAGGAAAGAGAACCCCTTTCTAATTCCTATTCAGGTGACATATAAACTGGCAGGAGCCCTGCCTGCTTAGGAAGTTAGCATTATTTTCACTCTGAGTTTGGAGCCGAACAAAAGGAGGTCTGAGGGAGTTTAAGTAAATGGTCCAGGAATATCCAGGGTTTGAGCAGAAAAGAGATTTGAACTCAGACAGTCTGACTCCACAGCCCATGCTCTTGACCATGGAATCTCCCTGACTTCCTAGATCCTCACAACAACCAGGAGGCATTTCCAGTGTATGAATGAGAGCTCCAAGGCCAAAAATGAGGGGACGTGCTAAAAAATGAAGGGACCCAGGTAATGGATGGGTCAGCAGAAGGATCTGTTCCCAATCCATCTCATTTCAAAGTCTATTTGCTCTTAACCATGAACTGTCTCTCCATCAGTAGTCTAAGAAGTCCTCTATTCCTGACGGCACCAGGGAAGATATATAGGTATATCTCAGGGATGCTAGGAGAGATTAATGCATCAGCTAGAGAATTATAATTTAATGTCTTTTACCTTTGAAATTCTAGGAACAGTATAGACTGAGAAGGCTCTCTTGGCTCTCCTGTTCTTGGCCTGGTCAATCACAGTGTTCAGAGTAAGATCAAGGTGAGGAGCTCCTTTAGGTGGATTACAGGTATCCAAAGCTGAGAGAAAGATGTTCTTTTTCCCCCCGTTTTCTCTGGCATTTATCAGATTCTAATATATTACATAACTTATTCATTTATTGCATTTATTATTTGCTATCTCTCTCCCCTGCTTGAATATCAACTCCAACAGGGCAGGGGTTCATCCTGTTTGCAGATGGATTCCAAGTGCAAAATGCAGAGCAGTGAACAGAGTGGGTGCACCACGAATATTTGTTTAAGGAATGAGCAGGCTGATAGCTTTAAGCATTGTCATGCTCTGAGCCCCTTAAAAGCAGGAGCCATGTCTGATTCCTGTCTGTGGCCCCAACCCTTACCACGGGGCCCAGCAAGCTGAGATGGTCGGCGTAGCTTTGCTAAATGAATGAAACCAAGGAGCTTCCCCCTGCTTGAGATAGGAGGTGCCCATCACTGAGCCCATGTGGCTTCCCTGAAAGGACAAACCCTCACATCATGTCCGGAGAAAGGAAAATTGCCTCTGACATGTAATTTGGAACCTGAAATGCCTGGATATAATGTCTTACTCAAGTAAATGGGATCAAGCACTGAGACATCTGAAGTCTACAAATGGACAGACTGTATTTACCGTGGCCTCTGGTTCCCTCCCAGCTTCTCGGGCCGCTCCCCACAGAGGAGGGAACAGAGTTGCCATTCAGAGGCTGATGGTCTCACTTCAGTCAGGTAGCCCCAAGTCCCACCAGGGTCTCACTTTAATATCTGATCAGGGAGAGGCTCTCGCCTCCCTAATTTCCACCCTGAGCCTCCTCCACTGATCCGAGACCTGGAGGAACCCACAGTCTTGTTATGACCCTCTCAGTCCTGAAATGTGATTTCTTGATAAGGCCTTGAGGAGAATGGGACCCTGGTGCAGATTACTAAGATACGTTTCACCTTAGAATTTCTATTTCAACGACTCTCGAACGGTAGAGCTTTGAAAGATAGAATGGCTTGACTCAATAGGAAGTGAGCCATTTACAACTGCAGGTCTTCGGGAGCTGCTCTATCAGGTGATAGACTCCTAGGTTAGTCTGGATTACGTTTAAAGAAAAAGTTCCTTGGATTCTGTAAAAAGCAAAGAAAATTGCTCTGTTAGTTGGAGTAAGGGCTAAGCTGCCATAACAAAGAGACTCAAAAACTTTAGCCACTTGCAGAGCCAAGAAATGTGTGACTCTCTCACCTAGCAGCGTGGGGCAGGTTGGCAGCCCCTGCTCCATGAAACCGCCATGCAAACCAGGCTGTTGGGGGGGGGGGGGTGACGCTGTGCTCAGCGGGAGGCTCCCAAGGCGACCCCATCCAATCAGTGAGGAGGAAACAGGCAAGCCCAGGGCTGATGCTTCTAATCAACCAGGGACACAGAAGCTGCACACGTTCCCCCCACCCTGCACCCCCTCCTGTTGCACTGGGCTGCCTGGTCCCGCCCTATACATCGCTGCAAGGGCTGCTGGGAAGTGTAGTCGGAGCCGAGCAGCCTGGAAGGAGGAAACACGGATTCTGCCACAATCATCTAACAATTTAATTATCTGTCAACTTACATGTTTATTAATCTGTTAATACTAATAATAAACATTTTTTTAAGATTCATATCCGTAGAGTTAAAAACACAGCTCCGGAGCCAGTCTGCCTGGTTTCAACACCTAGCTCCACCGCTTAATTACAGGGGGGTGGAGGGCCGGTTAACCTCGGCATGCCCTCAGTTTCTTTATCTGTCACAGGGGGTAATAAAGCTACCTACCTAACAAGGTTTTTGTGAGGATTAAATGAAATAATGAAACTAAAGTGCTTAGAGCAGTGCCAGTAAGAGCTCAGTCAGTGAGTCTGATGGGCTAACCCTTTGTAAGTGTAGGGAAGGAAGAAACACATTTTCAGGGCATCCTCTGGATACCGATTTCCCGCTGACATGTGAGCGGCATGGGAAAGGTATTCCCGGTATAAAACTGAAGGGACGAGTTGGCCTTTTCCACGTCCAGAAGTGACCCCCTCCTGTGCTCTGGTCCCCACTTATTTACCAACTCAGAGAGAAGTAGCTGCTTTACTGCATTTCTTTTTGGTCCACCCTCCCACGTGCTTTGGGAAAGGAGAGCAGCCCAGAAAGACTGCCAAGTGCCACCCCTGGCTGCTCCATAATGTAATTAGATTCTAAGCAAATAACCGCACCTACCCGCTGAATGGGCTCCACTGGGCCTTTGGAGGAAAGATAAAAGCATCATGACAACAACGAACGCCTACCCACAAACAAATAAATAAAGTCGGCACCCTGGCTCCGGGCCAGCTTGCATTAGCAAACGGGGAATCGGGGTGTTCAAACAGAAATACACTTCTGCCATCTCGTTGGGGGTTTTGTGATGACTTTTGTAGGATGCCCGAGGCTGCCTTGCAGGGGACCCGGGAAGGCCTTCTCTGATTATTGGGGCTGATGATCCCCTCTGAGAGGTTAAGGCTGCTTGAAAATTCCACCCATTAATTAGCAAGAACCCGGGCAGCCTGAGGGGGTCGAGGACCCACGGGGAGTTGTGGAGTTGGCCGCGTGGGAAGATTCTCGCTGGAAGCCATGGTACCTTTGGCAGGGAGAGGGCTGGGAGTGGAACTGGCAGAGAGGGAGGCGAGATCTAACTGTTCTGAGCACTTCCCTGCCTTAAGTACTTTAAACAGAATTGCATTTAATTCCCACCACAAATCCACAAGGGAAGCGTTTTAACTCCCACCTTTATAGATAAGGAGACTGAGCTCCAGACAGCTAAGCGACTTGCCCAAGTTACACGAGTAAGGGAGGAAAACCAGGAATCGGACTCGTCTCTGCTTTTCCCATCACCCAGAAACCAGTTTTCCCTACCGATGGAAATCCAGGGCTGCGTCCTGTAGAAGCTCGTGACCCAGGCCTGTCACCTATCACCTGCTGAAAGACAGCCCTGGGCGGCACATTTACAGTGTGCGGAGGGGTAGGAGACACAGAGGCTCTGAGAGGGGCTTACGCAGCTAGGAGGGAGCAAAGTCAGGGCCATAGCCAAAATGTAGGAGATCCCAAAGCACACGGTTGACAGTTTATTAGGAGGGTGGGACTGTGGCTCAGCTGCAAGGGATAGTCAGTGTTTGGAGTGGAGGAAGCCTGAGAGGCGGGTGGGTGGGGATCCAACACGACCACAGGCTGAGAGAGTTTCCTTCACATGCTGGCGGGCACCTTCCTCCCTCCATTATCTCCCCCCCCACCTGCTGTCTTTCTCCTTCCCGCCTGTGCCCCCCCATGCCTCTGCCTCCACTCCTGCTTCCTCCTGGAGCGCCCACCCAGCTCAGCCTCACCCGTGCTTCAAGGTCAGCCCAAGGTGTGCTTCCTGCCGGGAACCTCTGCATCATTCCCCCAGTCACTGCCCAAGCACCAGGTTTAGCGCGTACTACGTGCCCAGTGACCTTGAGGTGCTGGGGAGTCAGCAGTGGTCATATGGAACCCCTGCCCTCAGGGGGCTTATCTTCTCACTTAGGAGACAGAAAAAAAAAAATGCAGTTGACCCCGAACAGTGTGGGGGTTAGGGCCACCAAATTCCCACGCAGTACAAACTTTTACTCCCCTGAAACTTAACTACTAATCATCTACCGTTCGCCGGAAGCCTTACCAATAACATAAACAGCCAGTTAACGCATATTTTGTATGTTATACGTATTATACACTGTATTCTTACACTAACATAAGCTAGAGAAAAGGAAATGTGAAGGAAATCATAAGGAAGAGAGAATGCATTTATGGTATCTATTGAAAAAAATCCACATATAAGTGCACACGGTTTAAACCCATGTTATATTCAAGGGTCAACTGCCTACAAATAAACACCCAGATCATGCCAAGTGGTGATAGAGCTACAAAGAAGCAGACACGCTGTATGGCGAAGGGAGGGATGGGGGGGAGGCCCGAGCCACTGCAGGCAGGGGGTGAAGGGGGACCTCAGAACGGGTTCCTGCCAGGCCTGTTCAGGAAACAGCAAGGGGGCGGATGACCTGGAGCAGGGGCCGGGGAAGGAGCAGGGGCCTCGCTGCCGCGCCCAGAACTGACTGCCCTCTGCTTCCCCCTTCTCCGCACAATCCCGTGGACGTTTGTCTTACCTCTCCCCGACTCTGCTGCGAGTCACACCCCGGTCAACCGTGACTGTATCACGGGACTGTGACCCGTTGGAGCCGGTGACCTTGTTTTCTTCATCGTTGTGGCCCTGGCGGGCCCCCATCTCTCGGCTGGCAGCAGGCCCAGGTTAGGACTCGGCCGTAAGGCGTAGGTAGCAGCGGGGCGGAGTCAGCCACCCCGGCGCCCCTGGGCCATACACCGTTCCTGCAGGGCTCCGCAGGCCAGCCCAAGCTGCCTGACCCCCGCCCCGTGGGACGCTCAGAGCCAGGAGAGGTCACGTCTGTGATCTGTGTGTTAGCCGTCGGGTGGTTCCAGCAACAGGGACAGGACCCCGAGGGAATGCTAAGGGGCAGATAAAGGAGGAGGGAGGCTGAGACTCAGGACGGAGCTCCAACAGCAGCTGTGAAGTGCTACCTTCAGGAGGAAACTGAGGCAGGATGCCCGTTTATGAGGCTGGGCTAGGCCAGCCAGGTGAGCCCAGCCAGGTGAGACTCAATGCCCCACGGATGCCCAGGCTCACCCCCCAGGGATGTCCAGTCCTAGGCTTGCAGCTGCTACGAGAGTGCCGACAACGGTCCTGACGGAGTCAGAGCCTGGAAGGAGCCTCCATGCAGAGACTGAAGACGCATTATTTCTGGCCTCTTCAGCTACACAGAGAGCACACTGCAGCCTCGGACATACGAAGGGTTCTGGTGATGCTGAGCCCCTGCCTCCCCATCAGCACTCGTCCTGCGCACACAATCCCTTCCCTGCCTTCTCCCTCCATGAATTCCTTGGCGAGCTGCAAGTGACTGTCTGGGAGGCGGTTGGGGGGAGCACTTCACGTCCAACAGAGCTCTCCTTAGAACTGATTCTGAGCCCGAAGAGCAATTTGTAGCTGCAAATGCATAACAGCTCCTGGACCCACCCCTGCCTCTCATCCTCCCTCCAGTGGTCGATCAAAGAGCTTTTAATTAGCTCCCGTGGCTTTCCTGTTCTCTTCCAGGCTTGCTACCCTGTCCCTGGTGAAGCTCCCAGAGTCGCTGGATGTGAAAGCGGGCTCTTCCAGCTAACAGCTGACCCTCCTCTCTGCCGGCACCACACACTCCAAAACCACATGAGGCAATCTGGTGCCTCAAACACCAGGCACGAGGTGGGCAGAGCCCAGAAAGAAAGAAGGTTCCCCTAGGACCTCCCAGTCTAATAGTCTCATTTTACAGATGAAACACAGAGATCCAGAGAGAGACAGAGATCTTTCTCTGTTGTTTGCCTTGCTTCGGGCCTTTGAAGAAATTGCCTGCCTCTCTATAGAGACAACCCCTCACAATTTGAAATGGGTAGGAGCTTGGAAAAGGGGTTGGGAAGTGGGTGTTCCTATTAGCATTCCTCCCCTTTCTGAAAATACCTACTCTGTTCCCAGCCTCAGGGACACCCAGGTTCCTATTTGGACATCTCATTAAACGGGGAAACTACAGTTATAGCTAGATTTAGGTGGAGTGGTCTGGGAAGCCTCACAGAGGATATGACATTTGAGCTGAGTCACAAATGACAAGGATGAGCGGCCATGGGAAGATCTGAGGGCAAAGGGCTCCAAGGAGACTCATATGCAAAGGTTCTGAGGTAGAAAAAAATCTTATATTAAAAAAGAGATGAAAAGCCATCAATCTAAGAGTGTAACCCACTTAATACAATACTAATTGCTCCTTTCGGTTATCATTCTATTTCATTATCTTCATAAATACTGATCACTCTCTGCAAACGTCTTATGTGTTATTGATTACTTTCTGTAACACAAACTCTATGAGAACAGGGACCTCGTCTATCTTGTTTATTGTTGTATCCCCGTTGCCCAGAAAATAGTAGGCACTGCACAAATATTTGTTGAATGAGTGAATCAATGAAGGAATCAATACCCAATGTGCTATAAGACAAGGTTGGGGGAGGCAGAAGATGGAACATGTGGGGAGTTCAGCTTCACCCTAAGCGGGATGGGGAAGCAAAGAGGGGAGTCATGGGCTCATACGTGTACTTCTGAAAGCACACGGCTGCGTGGAGAGTATGTTGCACAGAGCAAAACGGAAGTGCAAGTGGACTATTTAGGTGGTTGTGCAATGGTCCAGGCGAGAGAAGACAGTGTCTTGCACAAGAGCTGCAGCTGTGCAAATGGAGAGATCTGAATGGGCTCGGGATGCATTCTGGAGGCAGGGCCCTTAAGGACTGACTCCTGAACTGAATGTAGAGACTGAGAGGAATCTAGTCATCGAGTAAACAGCCCAAATCTGCAGGGCAGAACCTTTCTCCAAACTCACATACTCAACACCCTATTTGACATCCCTGCCTGAATGTCCTGTGATGCATCTAAAAGTAGACTTATCTTCTTTCTACTGAAATAAAGATCCCTTCTCCTTATTTATCTCTTCAGGGAAGGACGCTGACTGGTCCATTTGGGCCATGTACCCACTCCCTGGATGAAGGGATTGGGGACGTATGATTGGTCAGGCCTGGGTCATGTGGGTGGGACAAGGCTGTGATTGGCTAGTTCCCCAGAACCACATAGAGTTAGGAGAGGCCGTCTGCCAAAGGATGGGGGGGTGATATCAGAATAGGAAGGAAATGAACGCTTGGCAGATGAAAACAACAGATGCCAACCACCAATGGCACACTGTTGCCCTCAAGATGAAAGATAGGCCCTTTAGCATGACATGCAAGGACCTTGGCCATCTGGCCCTGGCTGCCCCCCGCCTCATCTCTGAGGACTCTCCCTGACTGCACTCTGGGGCCTGACCCTGCTGAGCAGCCGCAGCTCCTGGAGGAGACCCTGCTTTTTATTTCATCTCTGGACCTCTGCCGGAAATGCCCCCCGCCTGCCTCTTTGCCCAAACCCTGTTTAATTCGTATGTGATGTTTTAAGAGAAAGCCATGCCTGACGCCCAGGCGGCCAGAGCTCTATCGTTCCTTTGTTCCCCCTGCAGCCTGGGCAGTCTGTTCAGCCTGCGGGTGCACTGGGCTGGGAGCTCCTCGAGAAAATACTGTGCCTTTTATCTCTGTTTCCACCCACACTGCCAGTGCCTCTGTGAGTGTTTGCTGCACTGGTGAATTGGAAGGGAGAATCTGGGGGAAAGGAAAAGAAAAAAGGAAGGAGGGAGGGAGGGGAGGAGTCTTAGAGATGAATAAGTCAGTGTATCATAATATAACGGAAGAACCAAGGCCCTGGGGAAGAGCAATAGGTGGCCTTCTGGTTCGAACACAAAAGTGAGTTGGACAAAGTGTGTCGCTGGCACAGGAGACAGTCCGGGGGCAGGACACCTATGCACACCCCAAGGCAGATATGTGCAAGTGTCCCGTGAACACGTGTTTTTTTCTGGAAACTCCCAGGTATGGCGCAATATAGTGAAGGTCATGCACAGCTGGTAGGAGTCACATTGGGACAAGCCTTTGGGGGAGCAATAGGGCAGCAGCTTGCAAAGTTGAAAATAAACATACATTATGGTCTAACTACTCATATTTGTCAATGTGAAAAATTCGAATCAGCCTCAATGTCCATCTGCAGGAGAACAGGTAAGTAAATCCTGATGGGTTCATATATATGAATATGGTACAGGAGGCAAAGGGCGAACTAGCGCTACCTACGTCAAAACAGGTGAGTCTCAAAAGCACACAGGAAAAGAAGAAGTTGTAGAAAATATGTAAAGTACAATATAAACAAAGTTTGAAAATGTGCAAAGCACAGCGACACCTTGCTGATGGGTAGATACGTGGTACAAGCATGAGATGTGCACGGAAATATTCAACTGCTCACAACAGTGAGTGTGGCTGGGAGGAAGGGGTGTCAATGGGACGGAAGGATGCAGCCAGTGTTCCTGGGGAACCGTGACTGCATCTGTAGTGTTTTGTTTCTTTTTTAAAGCCTGAAACACACATGAAAACTCTTTAATAAACCTGGACCGTGGACACAAGGGGCTTTTACATATTATCTCTTCCAATTCAGTTGGCACTAGCATATGTGGCTGATTCATGTTATATTTAAATTAATTAAAATTTGAGAAAATTAAAACTCAGTTTTTTTAGGCCTACTACTGGCCACATCCCATGTGTTCACTACCCACTGTGACTCGTGACTACCGTCTTGGATGGCTAGTTGCTGCCCTGTGAGGCACAGCAGGTCATGGAGCGTTTCCGTCATCATCGAAAGTTCTATTGGGTATCCCTGATCTATACACGAGCCTGTAGGAGCTGAGAGGGCTGCTGAAGACAGGACATTATAGGATTACCAGAGGCAGAGCTGACTCAATGGGACGTCACACACACACACACACACACACACACACGCAATCTGATATAATTGAAGATTTCATAGTTACAGTTCTGAGACTTAATCTGAATTGCTATCAGATTATCAGCTATCATAATGACACAGGATCACAGTAATTAATTATATAAAATCTGTTCTATATCATATTGAATTTTTCAACCAATGAAGGAGCCTTGGTTGGGAGAGTTGCTGACCCCAGAGCAGCTACCATGAAGTGGGAAATGAAGCCCTCAGTCAGGAAACACACACTACAAGGCCTGAGGGTGTCAGAGCTAGACTGGCTGAGAAATTTCTCAACTCTAACTATGTGGAGCATGTCCGAGAATTCCCAGTCCCTAACACCGTCATCACATGGTACACTGTAAATATACAATATTACAGTTTTGTCAATTATACCTCAGGCAAGCTGGAAAAATTAATTTCCAAGTCTTCTATTAATATAAACACTTTAATACAAATAAATAAAATGTTTCCACAGGATAAACTATGGCAAGTAAAAAAATAAAAATAAAATAATAATAATATAAAAAGAAGGTATAGGGAAATGTTCCAGGCTCAGGATGTGGCATGTTGAAAAGCTCCAAGAAAGGGGACTTGACGCCACGTTTGAGGCACATGAAATGGCTCACGATGGCTGAAGTGTGGTCCTGGAGAGGGCTTGGAAAGAGAGGGGACAGGCAGGAGGTGAGAGTCAGGGAATGACATTATCGGTCACGCTCAACAGGACAAGGGGGAGCCCCTGAAGATGTTTCCCTAAGGTGTTGGCTGGATTTCATTTGCATTTGAGGAATATCCCTCTGGCTGCTATGTGGATGGCTAACCGGAGGGAAATTGGTTGCAGTCATTGTAATAATGAAGCCGAGAAGCGATGAGAGCCTTAACTAGGTAGACAGCAAGGACGGAATTGAAAGCCATCTCCGAGGGAGAATTCACAGGACATGGTGACTAGTTGCCGTGGAGATTAAGGGAGAGGCTAAGAAGGATGGCTGTGCTTGGTGTCTGCTGGCAGCCGAATGGGTGTTATCGCTGAAGTGAGGAACAGGGGGAAACACAGCCGGTCTGGGGGACACAAGTTAACGTTTGACATGTTGCGTTTTAGAGGCCCATAGAACTCCCAGGTGGTGGGTATTAAGAAGCAGCAGATTTTGCAGGGCTGAAGCTCGTGAGGGCTCTTTGTGAAAAGTCCAGAGATGTGTGAGTCATCGGTGTGCAGCCGGTGGCTAGGCCCGGAGCAGGGATGACATAGCCCGAGGGGCGCGCTAGAGTGAGAGGAGCCCAGGACCTCGAAAGGGAAGACAGGGGGACTGTTTCCCAGCTCTGCCTGCTTCTCTGCCCACCCTCTGCCTCGCTTCTCTCGGGCTGAAGGAATGTCCAGAGAAGCAATCCCTGGTCCATTACACTGTCCTTGTTCTGTGAGAAAAGAGAAAAAGAGAGAAGAGAGGAGAGAGAGACAGAGACGGAGAGAAGGGAGCATCCCCAAGCTAAGATCAAAGTTTTCATCCCTTCGCTTATCCCTTTTTTCTACTCTTTCTCCCAAAATGTTGACCTTGACCTTGACTCATCTGCACCAGCTCTTCCTTTGGAGAGAGTACAGGGAGAGCAGAGAGAGGCACACCAGAGACTCCAGCGCTCTCGAGCCCACTGCACAGCGTGGGTACACGTCTTTTAAATGCCCGATGCTGTCCACGGCCTCTCGTCATATCCGCAGACAGACAGCGTGGGTGTGAAGCTCACCCACTGTATCCAGAGACACTGCAAGTGGACAGCCTTGGGCATTCAGTGGCAGAGCCGGGATGGGAACCCGCGGCCTCCACAAGCATTTTCCAGTATCAGATGGACACGTCCCTCCCCATCAGCAGGCAGCCCTCTCGTTTCACCTGAGAAACGCTGGAAGTGGATCCGGGAATTGACCCGATACGCAGAGTGCCGTGGGAGGGGATGATCTGATGGGCAGCGCGCTAATTGAAGAGCTAGCTCGGCGGGGTGGTGGGGTAATTGCCAGATTGATGGTTGAAGCTTTTGTTTCCGGCCCAGACAGCAATTAAAGACCCTGGCACGGCTCTTATTACCCAGACACCCAGGTGGCTGCGGGATTGTCCGCACCAGGTCATTTGCTGCGGAGCCTCGGGCCCCACGCTGCTCTGCGGGGCCAGTGCGGTCGCCCCTCTCTGCTGGAGGCCAAGGCTCTGCCCAGCCTCTGCATTCTGCAGGGCACAGCTGCAGGATCCCTCTTCCCTAACAAAGATCTAAAAGTCTCATTTCAAAAGACAGTGGCGTGACTCGCTTCGAGTTTTTCTGCCGCGTCAAGGAGGCCCGGGAAGTGAGGGATGTGCTTTGTTGACCGGCCCTTTTCCAATTTCATTGTCAGCAGTATTTCCGCTGCTCCTGTTTTCCGATGCAGGCTGCCTCTGTTCTCTCTCTCCAGGATCACAGCTGGTAGCTGTTGGTGTCTTGAATTCCCAGGGGGGGGATCGAGTCCTGTCTGTTAGGTCAGAACATCTCCCACTTATTTTAAGTGAGAAAAAGTCAACAACTCAGAAACCATTAAAAAGGAAAGAACAACAAAATGGCAGGGAGCGGCTTCAGTTTTCTTTCAAAGGCTTCCCGGCGGGCGGCTGGAGGAGGCGGGCTCCAGGGCCGACATGCAGAATTATCTGTAGGCTGCTGATTACACGGTGCGCTGCTCGGCTCCCAGGCCCAGTCGTCTCCCGACTGCCGGTGTGATGTTTTTCTTTACGTGGTTTTTTTACTTCACTAAATGTGTTTTAAAAAGAAACTCTATGTTAAGGGCAAGAACTCCTTCTTTGATCCCTAAACGGGGTTCATGGGAAATTGAATTTGGGGAGGGACCCAGGGAGTGGACAGGAACGGCTCTGCCTCTCCATGTACAGCCGTCCCCTCTGCCACCTGCCCCAGAGATGGCCTGGGCCATCGTCCAGAGCGCTGGACAGGAGAACCCCGTTGCCCCCAGCAGCATCACAGACACGTCCAAGTGCACGCACCCTCTCCTGAGTGCCTGTTCTCCTTCCTCTCCCCTCTACTACCCCGGGCTCCAGGGCCCTCCGCTGACCCAGGTTCCCAGAGGGGGCAAATTGTAATATTTGTGAACAAATAATACCGCCTACCACAGTATTAAAGTTAAAATGGATTCTTTACCATGAAAAAAGGTCCTCATGCGACCTTTCCCACCGGGTGTTGCGGTTAAGATTATTACCGTGGGACCGTTTAGTGCCCATTCCCTTGTAGTCCAGCAATGTTCACCCCTTTTCATCTCATGGCACACATCAACTAATTACTAAAATTCTGCAGCCCACCAAAACATGTATTTTTTTGCCGATCTGACACAAAAAATACATATAATTTTGATTCATCCACGCCTGACGGCTATTGTTGTGCTGGCCATCTAAGGGCAAAGAGGCCAGTGCCCCCCGGCTAAAGTCAGGCATCGCATGTTTTAAGGTTTCCTGTGGCGCACCGGTGGAAAGTCACTGTGGTCGACCAGGAGAGCGCCGAGAAAGGGAGGCTGGATCCTGACCGAAGGACCCGCAGACAACCTCAAGCCGGATGCATGGACGCCGAACTTAGAAGGATGGGTTACATTCTGGTGGGAGGTAATGGCTGAACCAGGCTCTGCTTGGCAGGAACAGCATGGGCAAGGCTAGGAAGAGCAAAATGTCAGGGACAGCAAGTAGCAGGGGTGACCGCGTGGTAAAGACAAGCGCAGTGGGCCGCGGAGAGAGTAGAATTAGGAGGCCGAGTTGAAAAGTCAGGTTGGGCATAAATATGCAATGAAGCACCACTAGAGAGTTTTATGCAAAGAAATAACAACAATTGGATTTATGATCCAGAGCTAACTACCAACCCTATCCTACAACTGGAGAGACAAAACCCATTTATGGGGCTGTGACTGCAGCTCACGTAATAGGAAGGGGCTGGGTTAGGGCAACGTCTGTTCATTCACCAGCCACTCAGCCAGCATTCGTTGCATCCCCTCCCTGGGAAGAGAGTGGTGAGCGATCATCCTCTTGCCGTCACCGGAGAAGGAACAGACCTTGATCGAACAGTCATGTAAAGAAACGCAAACTGCAACGGCCTTTCAGTGCCCATTTGGGACATACACGGGTGTGTTCGACAGGGAGGTTTGACGTGGTCGTGGAATCCTTCCCCAAAGAAATGACAGTTGTGTCGAAGTACAAAAAATCAATACAAGTGAGCTTGTCATAAAGTGGAAGATATTTTTTCCCCTGTAGAAAGAACAGAATATGCTAAAGCCCTCTGATGGCAGGAATGTGACATATAGCAAAGAAATGAGAGAAATTCAGGAATGGAAGAACAATGTTGAGGGGATGTTGGGAGCAAGAGGAGCCAAGCCACATAGGGTCCCTCAGGCTATGTTAAATAGCTTTGCCTTTATTCCAAGAGCAAATGGGAGACAGTGGCTGGTTTAAAATGGTTTAAAAGGGCACAGGATGGGATTTGCATATCTCATCATTAGATAACAGGTCGAGAGGAGCAACATTCGGTGTGGAGAATCCCACCACCAGGCTTTGTAGGTTCAGCGAGAGATGATCACAGCCTAGACCAGGGTAGCGAAGGGGAGGCCAAGAGAAGTGCATAAATTCAGAAATACTTAAGGGGTGAAATCAGTAGGGTTTGGTGATAGATTGAATATGGGCAGAGAGGGGAGGGAAGTGTCAGGTAGGGCCGGTTTGCAGAGCTGATGGATGGTGGTGATGTTGCCCAAGACAAGGAACGATACTATGTGTGTGTGTGTGTGTGTGTGTGTGTGTGTGTACACCGGCACACGCAGAGGTCACAAGTCCAGTTGGGGACATAAGTTTGGGCTGCGTCTTTTCAGACTCCAAGAGGAGTAAGTGGAAGGTCTGGAGCTCAGTGAGAACAGCAGAGACAAGGAGGCATCGGGGCAGCCAGGTACCATCTAAAGCCTCAGGTCCCCAAAGAAAGACAGCCATTGTATCCTGATTTCTATCAGGACGTTTTTACGTGCAAGTAACTGGATGCCTTCATTCAAACTGACTACAATAATAAGGAAGGTTATTCTCTCATTTTGGGGAAAAGGCGAGGTAGGGTGGACATTTGTGTTGCTGATCCAAAGGCTCAGTGATGTCAGTGACGGCCCGGATTCTTTCAGCTCCTCCGCTTTTTCATTCTCGGTCCTGTCTCCATCCTCACGGATGGAGGCAGCCATAGGTCCAAGTGCTAGATCTCAACTTGACGAGGCTCAGAGGAAGAAAGTAGATCAATTCTTTTTCTGTTTCTCCCTGGAGTCTCATTAGGTAGGATTAGCTCACAGGCCAGAGCCTGGATCAATCACTCCCAAGAGGATGGGATTACCATGACTGGCTTTGAGTAAAGATCCGTGATAATGTGGACGTTGGGTCATCAACCACTATGTCTTTTAAAATGATGACAGATTAGACAGATAGATGATAGGTAAATACATAGATACATAGATAGATGATAGATGAGTAGGTAGACATAGTATTAATAATAATCATTAAAAGTTAGTTGTCAAGTATTATAGTAAGTTCTTTACATGTATTGCCTTTTAATCTCCACCACAGTCCAAAAACACAAGCTGTATTTTTTATTCCCATTTTATTGATGCAGAAACTGAGACTGAAATAACTGGATCAAGTTTTCTCCACCGGTAAGTGGTTAAGATTTCACCATATGTTTAATTCCCAGCTTATTCACTGAAAACTATGTAATACTGCCTTTCCCTGACCTCCATCAGCATTTTGAATATCAAGATTTTTAAAAAGAAAATATGTTGTTTTATAAATACGCATGCACACAGAACACATCTTTATACCGCGACCCTTTCGCAAAGATCCTCGCGTTGAGCTCTCGCCTCGGTTTGCAGTACACGTTTACACGCTCGCTTTGAGCCGCCGATCCACCTTCAGCCTCCTTCCTGTTGCACACATTTCTATTGCCTCTTTGGTCTTCGTATCACTTTTTAATAACTGTGTAATATTTCAGTGAGTGGCTACACAATGAATGAGTAAACGTATTTAATTACACTCCCGCTGTTGGAGGTCTTTTCTAATTTCACATAATATAGAAAACGCTGCCCGCAAGAGTTTTAGGCATGGCAGGCAGTTTTTCTCTTTTATTGAATTATTTCTTCATTTTCCAATCCAACGAGGGCAAAGGCTGGGCCGACAGGCATGAAGCGTCTTTGAGTCGGGATCCGTCCCGCCAAATGCCCCGCAAGCATGTTTTCCTGACTTGCGCCGTCCCTGAGTAAGGGACATGGGGGGCTCATGGGGCCACCCCCCTGCGTGGGCGCCGGGACCACGGCCGCTTTCATTGTACAACAGAGATGAAAGGGAGCCTCCCAGTTTTCTTCTGATAATCTGCAGGGTGAACATTTCTCCGCGTACTTAACTCCCACTCGTATTTCCTCACATATGAGTGATCTGTTTATACCTTTCACCCATCTGGTGTAGGAGCTGGCGAGGGTGTGCACTGCAGGGGGCCCTGCGGGGGGCCTGGGAGAGGGGTCCGTTTAAGGGGGGCTTGTGGGGAATGAAAGAGCTCCCGTGACGCGTGGGCGTTTTAGGCCTGAGCCCATTTGGAGCCCACGACAGCGAAGCGTGGATGTGAGGGCTCTTAATGGGGCTGTTAGGGGAGATGTTGTTACTGAGAATTATTGGGCTCATTCCAGGCTTTAAATTCATTTCTTAGCTCAGTTTCACCATGTGCCATAAATAACCAGAGCTGTGTAAACAAATTCCACCCAGGCACAGGAACCAACTGAAATTAGATTTAAAAAAATAATAATAACCCGGAGCAGTTACTTGATTGTTGCTTATGTCATATACCAAGGTCACCATCGACCCTCAAACCTGCGCGCGCACACACACACAAACACACAAGGCACAAACACCCATACACACATACCCACATACACACACATATAGACCCATATACACGCAGTCACACAGAGACATTGCACTCACGCATTGCACACACAGACACATATATACACAAAAAACATACACACATGCAAAGAGACACACACATGTATACTCATACACACACACACACACACACACACCCCATGTTTGCCCGAGAGAAAAATGGCCTCATAGAGTCATTCCAACCAGGGGCAAGGGAACAGAGAAAGATGTTGACAGGTGAATAATTGCTAGAGAAAAATTAACATTTTTACTTACATAATTCTTCAGATCTAATAGAGACTATCTACTGAGAGGTATGTGAGAAGATAAAAGGAGCATCACAGAAATAGGGGCTTGAGAAAAGCCAATCGGGGGGTGATTTAGTGACTGGTTTGCAGTCGTGGGCTTCAGAGGCAGCCTCAGCCTCACTCAGTTCTGAGGGATTCTTAATGGTTCAGGGACCCTGAAGTGTCCGTAGAAATCACAGAGATACACGCTGCGCTGGGGGACCCTGCAAGACCAGTTCAAGCAGCCACGTGGAGTCCCTCCCACGTGCCTGGCAACAAGGGGTCACCCTCAGAGCAGCCCTGGCTGCAGCCCCAAGGGGCGGCTGTGGGCCTTGATCTCAGGTCAGCCTGACTCTGAAGCCCGTGGTCTTCTCTCGCCCTGTGCTGAGGATGCGCTGGTCACCAAGTTAGTATCAGGACCTAGGAGGTCTCCCTGTGCACTGTCTCATTAGAGGGGTGGAGGGAGGAGGGGGAGCCCACCACGGCACCCTCACGGGCCCCGAAAGCACCTGCTACAGCACCTGCAACCTTTCTTTTTTTAAAAAAAAATATATATATCTTTATTGATTTCAGAGAGAGGAAGGGAGAGGGAGAGAGAGAGAAACATCAATGATGAGAGTCATTGATCGGCTGCAGCCTGCAACCCGGGCATGTGCCCTGACCAGGAATTGAACCCTGATCGCCTGGATCCTAGGTCGACGCTCAACCGCTGAGCCACGCCCGGCCGGGCGCAACCTTTCTTAAATGATGCATTGTGAGGGGGACGATGGGAAGGGCAGATATTCGAAGGCTACCACTGTATGAACCAGTCACTCTCGTGTGATAAGGTCTTGGGTGAGTGACTTCCCCATGACCTCTTTTGCTAAATGAGGAAATTGGTTGCTATGGACTTTGAAATCCTTCCCGGCTCTAGATTTCTGACATGGATCCTACAGTCCTACTGAGTCTGAGTTTGATAGAGAGTTTCCATAACCAAAGACGATAACTAGAAACCATTTTAGTCTCTGCTGCCTTGGAGCCCAGGAGCGTGCTTTGGGTGGACAATTCAGAAATGGAGTGTGTCGAGTGGTGGCCACAGGCCAGACGCTGTGATGTCCTCCAGACCAGCAGCTGTAGCCCCTCATCTTTGCCTCACTAGTGCCCAGCCCACAACTGGCATCTAAAGTCTGTATTAAGAAAGAGAGAGGCCTGGCCTGGTAGCACAGTTGGCTGAAGCATCAGCCCATACACCAAAAAGGTTTCGGGTTCGATTCCTGAACCCAAACCCTAGGTTGCGGGTTTGATCCCCAGTTGGGGTACTACAGGAGGCAACGGATCGATGTTTCTCTCTCACATCATGTTCCTCTCTCTCAAAAAAAAATCAGTAAGCATATCCTTGGGTGGGGATTTTAAAAAAACACAGAAAAAAAAACAAGAAAGAGAGGGAAACGGAGAGGGAAGGAAGAGGGAGCGAGGTGGTTGGCCACATCCCTGGGAAGGACCAGGGTACTTATTTTGATTCAAAAAATTTCCTGAGCTTGGGTAGCAGTGAGGATGCTTCGAAACATGCGCAAATGGACCTGCAATAGGGACAGAGGAGAAGCGGCACCCAGAGAGGGAGGGAAAGAGCAAGCGAGGCCCAGGGCCCAGGCCCAGGACACGTTGGAGGCCAAGGGGCTGTGGTCAGTGGCGTCGCACCTGCCAAGAAGTCAATCGGAAAAGGGCGCACGAGTTCTTAAGGGCTTTGTCAGCACACAAGGAGGTGACTGGCAGCTTTTCTTGGGCAGGAGCAGTCCCTGATTCCGTGAAATTTCATTCACTCCCGAGGCCGTGACCTCCCACGGGAGCCTGGCAGGGGCTGCAGGGTGGAGGATGGGAACAGGACGGGGAGGCAGCACCGGGAGAAGGGACTCGGGGATCATGCAGCCCCACGCGGGTAATGAAACCCTGCTTAAGTTACCCCCTCCCAAGTCAGGAATTGGAGCTAATGGTAAAAACAGTCCATATGTTCTGATTAGCTACAGCCTCAGTATCATGCTTCGCCTCGCAATGCAGCCCTTCAGTTAATGAAATCTGGTGCTGGAGCAAATGAGCCCGTGGAGGAGAGGGGCCCTGATCGAGGCAGCCGGGCCTCCCCCACCTTCATCCCGGAAAGAGAAAGAGCTAAGAGGAAGGGGGAGAAAAGAGACAGAACTTGAAACAATCTCCAAATCCAAACAACAAAAACAGCAATCGCTATATTTCAAAGCCAGTGCAAATTAGACTAAGCGGCCGCAGAAGCCAAATGGAAATCGTAATTCTTCCAGTCCCTTGCTGCTCTGACACGTGTAATAGGTTTGGCAGGGAGTCAAGGAAAACGGAGGCCAAGCGGCGGTATGTTTCAAAGAATCCACAGGCTGCTCGCGGTGGGGGGGCCAGACTTCTGCCCGGCTCAGAGGAGGGGTGTCTGGACTGGGCTGGACTGGTCCGACTGCCTTGCAGGGAGGGTCCTTGAGCCTCGGAGAGACCAGAAACCTCCGAGAGGACGCAGACCTGCGCGTGGAGCCTTGCACGGCCAGGGCAGTTTGGGTGGGGAAGCCTGCAGACCACCCGGGACCCGAGAGCAGGGAAGCAGCCTCCTTCCAGGAAGGCTGGGAAGCTCCAGAGGAGGCTGCCAGGAACTGGTCCTGCTTAGATTCATCACAGGGGCGCGGGCCAGAAGCAGGAGGGGACTGGGAGGCCGGCTACCCTCCTCTGTCCTGGCCCTCTGCTGGCATTCTGATTTAACCCTCTGAGACAGCTGGCAGCCTGCATGCTGCCCAGAGTGGGGACGTGATGGCCAGAGAGCTCAAGGGGCAGGTCCAGGCTCACAGAGCTGGGGAACGGTGAGAGACAGGTTTGGAACCCAGTTCTTCCTAACTGCAAATCTCATGCTCTCTTCCCTACCCAAGGGGGCAGCTTTCAGCTTTTATGTAAAGCACCAGAGAGCAAATATTTTCAGTTTTGCAGACCAGGTGGTCTCTGCTACAACTACTCACCTCTGCTATTTCAGTGCAAAACAGCCCATGGAGCCATAGGCTATATGTAAATGAATGGGTGTGGCTGTGTTCCAATAAAACTTTATTTATAAAAACAGGTGGTGAGCCAAATTTGGCATGTGGGCCATGATTTGGCACTCCTGCCCTACACTAATACAAAAAGGAAAAAAAGAATATTGCAGAGACTCACCAGTAGGGGGAAGAGTAATCTCAAGGCTGTAACAAATGCAACCCTATGATACAAGGAAGGGTTCAGACACAGGCTTAAGGTAACTCAGTCTTGGGTGGGGGTCTGGCTTTGCCCCCACACAAGTTAGATAATCTATTAACATTTTCAGTCTTTGTTTCCTATGGTATTAAATGGAGATAAAAGCCAAGCCTATTTCAGTAGTTTTATAAGAATTAAACGAGATAATATTTGTCCTGTTCAGCATAGTCCTTGACACATAATAAACATTCAGTAAGTATTAGCTGTGATTATTTCAGCAGATACATAATCATCAACAGCCCTGCAAAGTGGCTGTCGTCCCTGCAGGTCACCCATAAGGACAGAGTCCCTGTAGGATTAAGGATGGTGCCCATGGTCGTGCAGCTGGAAAGGGTCAGCGCTGGGGGAGGAGCTGGTTCTCCCTGAGTCTAAAGCTCACTGCACCCCACTGCGGGAGGAAGGACATGCCCAAAGACGAGATTTCGGGAGGACAGAAGCATAAGCAGAAAGACATAACCGCCGGCGCCAAAGTGCAGGGACCCGATCCCTCGGCGCCTCGCTTTCACAGTACCAAACGATCATTGTCCAGAGTGTCAGCTTGGAAGGGGGACAGTCCTGCCACACAGCTCTCCATACTCTTGATCTTGCCAGCCTTAACGCGACCACCTGGGTGTAAAAAGCCAGGCCCCTGCTCAGCACGCTGCAGCAGGCCGCGGCTCCGGGCCACGCGGGTGAGGGATACCGCACTCCAGCCTTGCGGGGGGACAGGCAGCAAGGCCACAGCTTTCAGGGGTTCCCGGAGCTCGGGTATTAAGTGCTCATGCTCAAAGTAGGCTGGACAGAAAGCTCCCGGAGAAGAAGCTGAAGGGTCTTAATTCAGAAAAATTGGGTGGAATTTGAAAAATCGCTGCTTTGTTTGATTCCTGGCACAGCTTCCCTCTTTCTACATGTCTTTGGGGTGTATATTAGTTTCCTGCGGCTGCTGCAGCAAATTACCACAAACGAGGTGGCTGTAAAAAACAGAAATGTATTCTCTCACTGTTCTGGAAGCCGGAAGTCTGAAATCCAGGTGTTGCCAGGACCGTACTCTGCCTGGGCTCTCGGGGAGAATTCGTTTCTTACCTCGTCCAGCCCCTGGTGGCTGCCTGGCATTCTCAGGCGTGTGGCCCCCTCACTCCTGTGTCTGCCTCCAGCTTCACAGTGCCTCCCCCTCTGTGTGTCTCTCTCTCCTAAAAGGAAGCTCATCACAGGATTTAGGGCCCACCCAGATCACCCAGGATGAGCCCCTTATGTCAAGATCCTTAACTTCAGTCCACCTGCAAAGACTCTTTTTCCAAATAAATTCACATTCATGGGTTCTGGGGATTAGGACACAGGTGGTTCTTTTGGGCAGACCCTGTTCAATCCACTACTACGGGGCATCTCATTGCCTGGTGCAGAATCAAAGCCCTGTTTCCTGACTCCACTGTGTCCCCGAATGTCACTGTGTGACGGGACATGAAGGAGTATCGCATGCTCCACTCTCCTCCCCTCCTTCATTTTTCCTACTAGAAGTTAAGTAATTGCCCCAAGTCACTCTGTTCAAAGCAGCAGAGCTGGGCCTGGAATCTGACCCTCCCAGTCCAGCTCTCTCTGCTTGTCTTCTTCCATTTTTCCCCCAGGAAAGTAAACAAACCCGCAAGTCCCTACCTCCCATGTCTGCCTGGTCTGATGAGGTGACCTCAGCCAGCTCAGTGTGATTGTGTTTTTACAAAATGCGCCATGCCGTCAAGCCAGGGGAATATCATCTTTTCCCTGGGACTTGCTTTGCAGTGGACTTCAACCCGGGTCTGAATGCAGCTTTCGGACGCAGACCTTGGCTGGCAATACTGATTCTTCTTGCTCTGCTCAGGTGCCAGTTTGTGGGCATCCAAGTGGACACGGGAAATGGTTGGCTTGAGACTGGGCATTATGGCTGAAGACAAAAGAGAAAGGGCCCCATCCCACCCTTCCCCTGTGAGCACATCACCACCGGCGCGCACGACTGAAAATAAACAAGGGAGGCTGGGGCGGGAGGGAGCTCCCTGTCAAGCCAGGGAGTTTGACAGAAAATTAATGTCGTCCCTATTGTGTGACAAACGCCCCGTGAACACATTTTTATGGAAAAATAAATGATCGCTCAATAAATATCTATTAAGTGCCTATCATGTGTTCCAGACCATATAAATGGAGCTGATAGTTTAAAAGAGTTTACTGAAGGCAGGCGTTTCTTTGTTTATCTACCCGGCTGTGATGGGAATTTGGCCTGGCACTGGCTAAAGTCGTGTCACTAATACAAGAAATTTCGTCAGGAGATGGGGAAATGGTCTGTGCTGAAGGCCCTGAGGGCCAAGGAGCCGGGCCCGGTCTGGTTAGAAGTGGGAGTGTGTTCCCATAAAGTCATTGCCTGAGGGGACCAGAGAGCGCGTGCCCGGTGGGGCGCCTGGTTGTTAGACCACAGGGAAGCTTTGAGGCCTGGACTTTGGAAATAGCTACACTTTTCCCGTGCAGTGGAGGTAAATGGATTTCTGATGACATAAGGTCACCCAGAAATCCCATTGCCTGTCAGCAGCGAGATACTTAATGAAGCAACACACTTAATGGAGGATGCGTGTGTGCCATGGTGTGTTCTCTTAATTAAAAATTTAATATGTTGGTGGAAAGAGGGCTTGAGGTCATTTGAGGAAAGAGAATGAGAATTATATGCACTTGAAGCGCCTAATACAATGCCGGGGATGTGGGAAATGCCCCCAAATGGCAGCCATCACTATCAGGCAGACCCTGCGCACAGGACTGGCCTATGACACGCACTCCCGGGGGAATTCGGGGAGGCATGGACGTGCGGTCTGTCCCACTCCCCATCTCCATTCAACATAGAGTGAAGGTTGGGTTTCTTCCCCTCTGCATCTCCAGCTCCTAGTTCCCTGCCTGGTGAAAAAAATGAATGACCGGACCCAGCTGGTGTGGCTCAGGGGTTGAGCATCGACCTAGGACCCAGGAGATCGCGGTTCGATTCCCGGTCAGGGCACCTGCCCAGGTGGTTGGCTCAATCCCCAGCAGGGGGTGTGCAGGAGGCAGCCGATCGATGATCTCTGTCATCGTTGATGTTCCTATCTCTCTCTCCTCCATTCCTCTCTCTGAAGTCAATTTAAAAAAAAAAAAATGAATGACTCGTGCCCCTGAAACCACCATGGCCCCCAACAGTACGAAACGAGACCATTTGCCAGCACACATGGAGATCTGGTTCTAGTGAGATGAGTTGTGTGATGGTGGAAGGACATGGCCCCTGCTTGGGCTTCGGGGTTGTCACCTAAGAAGTGGGGTGTTTGATCAGTCTGGCAAGCATAAATATCAGTGGCTCCATGACTCTCTGTTCAAACCCACAGATCTCGGGTCAATTGCATGGGGGTTGGAGTCATCACGCTGGACTTCTGAGGCTACTTAAAGATGAGTGTGGTCCTGTACACTGAAGTGTTTTCCAACCTCATGAAGGAAATAGAGCCCACACAGCATGGACAAACAATAAAGAGACAGGCAGTGCATGCTTTACAGCTAGAGGTAACTCTACACGGGACATTGTTGTTCACAAAATTAAGGATCTAGATCAGGGCTGGGCAAACAGCTGCCCAGGAGCCAAGTTCAGCCCCCCACTTGATTTTGTTAAGACAGTTTTATTGGAACACACCTGCCCCGTTTCTTTAACTATTGTCTACGGCGACTTTTGCACTACAATGGCAGAGTTGAATAGTTGCAACAAAAGCTATTTGGTTCATAAAGCCTAAAATATTTACTACCTGTCCCTTTACGACAAAGTTGACCCGTCCCTGGTCGAAATGAGAAAAGACATATCTTCCTAAAAAGGTTACATCGTGGTAAGCTGCCTGGTCTGGGAAGGCTCTCGGGAAGAAAGGGGTTTGGAGAGAGCCCTAAAGAGTGGACAGGTAATGGAGGGGCAAAGAGAAAGGAGAAATCCTATAATAGAATCCTAGAGTGGAGGGAGCCTTAGAGGCACCTGTACAGCTTGTCCTCAGGCTGGAATCCTCTTTGGATCCCGCCGGACAGACACCTGTTCAGACAGACGACCTGCGCCGGAACCTTGCAGCCAGGGCCAGCAGGCCATGCACGAAGACAACAGCCACCACCGAGCTCCACCCCAGGGGTGCAGAGCCACGGCGCCGAGCAAGCGCTTCCTCCCAAGACTGAGCTCTCCTTCCCTGTGACTTCTGCCCGGCTGCCCTTCCATGTGCCCACCCTCAGGGATTAGGAATGATAAATTCGTTGTTTCCAGAGCCCTCCCTACGCCAGACTGCAGTTCCCATAGGACAGTTTCCACCTGTGGTTTTCAGGCCCTTAACTGTCATCACTGGCCTCCTCTGAACGTGCTCCTGTTTGTGAACCCCTTTCTTCGACAGCACCACGCACCAGCTCCCTGCTCCAGGGATCTTGGTCTCTGGTGGATCTTTGGCCCCTTTCCTCTCTCCCCCAGCTACTTCCCTCGAGTGCAGTGTGTTTGAAAGAGCCCTGACCTTAGCATCAATTCAGACCTTATAATCCTGGCTCCCCTTTTTACATCTATCTAAGCCTCAGTCCCCCCATCTTTTACATACAGCCTGCAGGATTACTGTGAGGACTCGAGGCGATCGTTGTAAGAGCCCAGGACACGCTAAACACTCACCGAGTAGCAGTTACGGTTGTCGTTCTAAGTGGCCACGTCTACTAAGGAAGCCTGACGTCACAGGGCAGTCAGTCTGCAAGGCAAGCTTTACTCTTTGCCAAAAGTCCCTGCATCCATTCCCATAAAAAATTTACAATCTCTTTTTTTCTGGGAAAAGCTAGCTCCTAATTTGCCCCCACAGAGGCCTGAATCCAATCACGAGCTGCCCTCCAGACCGCCCGGCTCTCTCCGCGCTCCCTGCCCTGGGGCTCGTGTGAGGGGCTCCGGGAGCCGGGCCTCCTGGCCTCGGCCTCCTCCCCTCCGGCTCATCGGAGCGGCACAGGGGCTCCAACTGGAACTCGGCCTGGAGACCTCACTCTGTCCCCTCGGGTGGCTGGGCCGGAAACCCGACAATGCTCCACGGCCAGGGCAACGTGGGGGCTCCGAGGTGCTGGGCCCAACCTCATTTCCATCGTCGTGATCCTTCTATTATCAGTAGCGCCACAGAACAAACTTTCCCTTTCCTCCCAAACTTTTCATTTTCTCTCCAAATATGTAGCCCAGAGTTAAAAACAGATTTAAAATGAATCCAGTAGCTAGACTAGGGTGAAAAGCTAAGGAGAAATGTGAATTTGGAGATGGACTCCAGCGATGTCAATGAAACAGTGTGGACATGGACAACAGTGTGGTTAGTCTGCATGGTTTTGGGGTTTTTGTGTTGTTTTTTAAAATATGTCTTTATTGATTTCACAGAGAGAGGAAGGGAGAGGGAGAGAGAGAGAGAAACATCAGTGATGAGAGAGTCATTGATCGCCTGCCTCCTGCACGCCCCCCACTGGGGATCGAGCCGCAAGCCTGGCATGTGCCCTGACCGGGAATCGAACCACGATCTCCTGGGTCCTAGGTCGATGCTCCACTGCTGAGCCACACCGGCCGGGCTATCTGCAGGGTTTGGATAAAATTTCCCTACACCCTCATTCCAGTGGAAAAGGTCATGCGATCCAGGCCCGGTCCATCAGTGTTCCATCACCACGGCCACTGTGATTGGCTGAGGAATGGGCGTGTGGCCCAAGCCAGAGACTCATCTCCAGCATGCCTGTTGGGACCCTGGGGAAGGGATACTCTCCCCAGCCCACCAGGGTCACTGAGAGGATAGAAGCTGACAGCCATCCTGTTACTATAAGCCAGGGGTGGGGAATGTCCGGCCCATAGACTGTATAGTGGTGGCAAAATCATTTGGTCTGGCCCTGCCAAGGCAACCGCAGGCAGGACTTGAAATTCAATAAATCTAGGAGCTTTTTTCGTAGCTAATTTTAAGTTGATAATTTTGTATGGCCCACAAATTATGTTATAAATATTTAAATGGCCTTTGGCAGAAAAAGGTTCCCCACCCCTGCTCTAGTTCCCCCGTGGTCCTGTCCCTCTTACCTCTCTGTCTTCCTATCACTCTCCCTGCCCTTGTTCCACTCCAGCCCCTCAGGCCTCCTTGCTGCTGCCCAAATACACCAGACATGCTCGTGCCTCAGGGCCTTTGCCTTAGCTATTCTCTCTGACTTAGGAGGGGTTTAGCTTGGGGGGCAATTTAAGCAGGGTTTCACACCATGCTCAGAAAAGATATCTGCTTATGAGGGCACTAATGTCACCAGACCAGGGCCCTGCCCTCAGAACCTCATCTAACCCTAATTACCTCCAAAAGGCACCATCTCCAAATATTATCAACTTGGGAATTAGGACTTCAATATATGAGTTTGAGTAGCACACAAACATTCAGTCTATAATATTAAATCTGTATTAGAGTTCTCCAGAGAAACAGAACAAAAAGGGTGTGTGTTTATAAAATAAATCTCTTTGTATAATGTATGTGTATATAATATATATACATATATACACACACACATATAAAGAGATTTGTTAGCATTGACTCATGCGATTATGGAGGCTGATAGTCCCAAGATCTGCAGTGAGCAAGCTGGAGACCCAGGAGAGATGACGTGCACCTCTAGTCTGAGTGAGTCTGAAAGTCTTGAGACCCAGCAGAGCTGATGGCCTAAGTTGCAGTCTGAAAGTCAACAGGCCCAAGATCAGAAAAAGCCAATATTTCAGTCCAAATCCAAAGGCCAGAATAGACCAATGTCCCAGCTCAAGTAGACAGAGAGGCAGAGTCCCAATTACTCAGGCTTTTCCTTGTATTCAAGTCTTCAACTGATTAGATAAGGCTCACCCACCTTGGGAGGGCAATCTGCTTTACTCATGTACCTATTTCCATGTTATACTCATCCAGAAACACCTTCACGGACACACCCAGAATAATGTTTGGCCAAATTTCTGAGCACCCCATGGCCCAGTCAAGTTGACACATGAAATTAACCATGACAAGAAAATTGGACATGGGCAGTGGCAGTCCCTGAATGTCACACCAAGGTATGCCATAGGTTCTCCTGTGGGAAGGGTGTGACATCTCTAATGTAGTGACATGGAAGGTTCAGGAAAGGGGTCTAGACAGGAAGAACATGCTCAATGACCAAAGAGAGGAAGTATCCCCACGCGTGTCCAGGAGCTTTGAAAAGCTCCCATCATTAGCTCAGCTCCGTGTGCGTGGAAATGTTCCACCTCATCCACTCAGGGCTCTCTGTTTACCTAATTTTTGTTGTAAACCCGAAAGCTGTTCAGCCCCCCTGCTGGGGTACAAGACACCGTGACAGATGGCAGTGCCCAGGCTGGGGAATAAGTTGCATGTTTCTGCCAATAAAACCACCCAGGAAAACAGAGAGGACATCACTGGTGGGCAAATTAGGCCTGGTGTCCGTGGGCTTGTTTTCGATGCAGAGTGACATGGAATTAAGGCAGCAGCTACATTTGCCAACAGCGGGAATGGGAGGCCCCCAACCTCTTGCGAGTATGAGGCAGACATCCAGCGAGTCCCACCGACAGTCACAGTCCTGCACAGCAGAAGCCTACAGGAGGATTTAATAAGATCGTGTATATTCTGATGACATAAATGAATGAAGAAAAGGTGAAGATGGTCAGACAGTCTTGTGGAAGGATGGAGGACTGCTAAGCTCACTGACTCTCCTGAAGGAAACCTGAAAATCACCTTACCCATCCCACAGGCCAGACAAGGCCCAAAGCAGTGCCTTAGGGAAACTCCAGAAGAGGCTGAAACTGCTCGGAAAGCCCAGGCTCTGTACTGGGTCTCACTTCCGCTGTTCCATTCTCTTCCCAGGATTTAAGCTCCTTTGCTCTTATGGCTCATCTCACATGTCTCACAGCTTACACACCAGGAAAACGCACCCACATTCCACATTCATATAATGGACATGTAACTATGTCAGAGTAAAGTTGCAAAGGAAAGTTGGCCTACTCCCAAACTCTGTAAATAACTAAATGCATGCTAATTTTGATTGCACAGTGCTCTTTTACAATGCATGAGCGGATCATCATTTTTCAGGTCCCAGATATTTTGAAGGCTCTTAAAAGGCTTGGAAGCTGCAGGCCCTGCACCCAGAGCACCTAACAGAGAAATCAACTCTGCAATTTTGTATCTGGTGACTTCAGCAAGTAGCACAGCTGAGCCCCACATCTAGAGCACTGAGGGAGTCATACCTGCTTCACGCAGCTTCTGCGAAAGGCCCCGCGGTGAGAAAGTGCTCGGCATAGGAGAGCCACACAGGAAAACGGTCTGGCTTAACTGCGAAGGTCCTCGGAGAGCCAGGGGGAACTGAGGGTGGAGGGAGTGACCACTAACTCAGGACAGAGACTCTGCAAGCCCCTTATACAGGACACCTCTGGTAGCACCCCTTGACATCCCCAAACAGGGTAAGAGGCCATATCATCCCTGTGTTGCAGATGGGGACAGTGAGGCCCATCATGGTGACAAGACGGAGCCACATTCATCAGAGCTGGGAGACAGAGGCTGTAAAAGTTGGGTGGGGGGAGATTAGGAATGACAGGACATTGAGTTTTTCTGTCATATCCTAGCTCCAGAATTGAAGTTTAGATTTCTATCCCTGCGGTCATAAGCAGGCAAGAAGTAGAAACTCAAATTCCTCAGAGCTGGAGTTTTTGGAGGGGCAGTGGACAGAAGCACATCCCACCTCAGCCCACCCTGTGCCTGCTGTGGGTGGCAGGCGTCCGAGGGACAGATGGTGCAGCTGACCCGAGGTCCATACAAAGCCCTATGACTTAGCCGATGATGGATCACAGGTGGAGAGAGTAAAAGGGGTAAAAAGTTTGAAAAGTAAAAGGAAACACACATATACACACAGGTGTGTGTGAGTTCATACATATGTGGCTGGGAACAGGAAAGATTTCCCCGGGTGCTTGGTCATCCTAAGAACACCAAGCTGCATGACCGCCTTCTCAGATGCCCCAACACCAGCCACGTTAAGTGAACTGACCTGCGCAAGTGGCGGTCAAGGGCAAGGTCAAAGGAAGGGGAAACCACTAATAGTTTTTGCACATGTGCTATGTAGTGCATATAATTCCTGCTGTTTTACAAGTAAGGATTCTGAGTCTCAATTTTTGTAGTTTGTTCACTAAGTGGTAGAACCAGATTTTGAACACAGGTCTGTCTCATTCCAAGGTCCAAGCCCTTTCCCCCAAGAGCCTTTGCCTCAGCACAGGCTCAAGGTTCGCAGGTGTGTTTTTTAACTACCTGAAGGTAGCACTGAGGCGAGCGCTAAGTGCTGGGACTGTGGTCATTTCACCTACTGGCAGCCCGATGCCCCCCTAGGACACTATGAATGAAGCTGCCCCACTCCTGGTGTGTAGGTGAGAAAGTGCTTCCAGGGCACGAGGTAGCTCGCCCAGGGTCACGCACCTGGTAAGTGATGCTGCTGGGACTGGAACTCAGGACGAGGCTTCACCTGCCATGTTGGTGTCACTGCGGAGAACGGCCTCCTGACTGCCCGCCGCCCACACAGCGAAGCAGATTTTGAGGCCAGGGCACTGGGCAGGTGACAAGCAAGACAGAAATGCAGGAACTTCTGGGGAGGGGGCGCGGGCGGTTCCCACGGACGTGAGCACATCCCTGAGCTCCCTCAGAGGCCGATGCAGCAGGTGATCCACCCGCCGGCCGGGCGGAGCAGCAGCGCCCACCCCACCGCCAGGCTCCCCCACGGGGCTGTGACTGGGCCCCGGCCGGCAGCCGCCGCTTCCTGAGGAGGGGTGACACCTTTCCCATTGTAAAGAGGCTTCGTTTAAACACAAACACAGGGGAGCCCTGGCTTCACCACGCCGCTCCACCGCGTCCAAGCTGGGAGGACAGGCCCAGGGACCGCTCGGCCCCGGTAGCTGCTCGGCCCCGGTAGCGGCTCCCACTCCGCGCGCGGCGAGGCCGGGCTCGGGATCTGACACGTTAGTGAAAATGCGGCCACAGAAACAGACTGCAGCACCCCGAGGAAGGGTCACAAATAAAGCGGCGGCCCCTCACTCACGCGCAGGGCGTGGGGTGGGGCTCTCGGTCACAGTCCAGGCGCAGAGGCGGGCAGGAAGCGCCTCTGGACTTGCTTTGAGTGATGTCTTGGAAACAGTTCATAACAAGCGTGAATTTCAATCCGGCTCAGTAATTCTGGCCAAAGCAGAACCTAATGAGGAAGGAATCAGGGAATGAGGTTGCAGCCGACTTTAGAAGACGGCGAGCGAAGCGTCCGGAAGCTCATCAATAGGCGGGTCACCGCGACGGCTCCGTCCCGCCCGCGCTCCGTCCCCACGAGACGAGACGGGCGAGCAGGGGCCGGCAGCGAGGAGCAAGTCCCACCTGGGGACAAACCCAGCGGAGAGAGAGAGAGCAACGGGGCGAGAGGGATGCGCTGGGGCAGATTGTTTTCTCTGCTGTTATTACTACCGCTATTGTTTTACAACCCCAGGCGCGTGGGCAGATGTCCTCCAACAGGCGTCTTGGTAAATGGATGAGATCACCGAGCTTCCAGGGTCCCTTTGCCTCCAGGGAGCTCAGCTATGTTCCTTCTGCTCTAAAGCTGTGTGTCCCCCCCCCCCCCCCCGGGAGGTCCTCTCCTAAGCCTGGGTGCAGAGGGGACGCAGGCTCCCACAGCGCTTCCTCCAGGTGGTCTCTCGGGACAATCCCATGGGCGCTTTTTGGGTTTAGGCCTTTTGCTGATGACCACCAAAGGGGAAATTGATGTGAGACAAAAATGACAAACTTGGGAAAGTACAAAAGTGTAACAAATATTTCGGATGTTCTTACCATTGGGGTCCTGGGGCAGGGCTGGCCCGAGGATGGAGCGGGGGGCGGACAGTGCAGGGTCAGGGGCTCCGGCTCGGGTTTAAGCCCAACTCTGCACCTGTGAGTGGCAAGTCATTTAGAGCTTCGGAATCTCTTTTTTCTGAACCCCTTTTACTAAGTCTTTTTTATTCTAGACCACTTTGGGGGGGGGGGGTGTCTGTTTTCTCTTTGTAAGATAAATAAAATCTACCAGGATGAGTTATTTATAGGATTTAGGATTATGTTATACATACACACATATGTATATGTGCGTACATGCATATATGGAGATACGCACAGAAATGGGGATACAAATGGATAGATACAGACATAAACACAGATGCAGATGTAGATATACCTCACCTACAGAAGCTGCCAGCTGTTCATTTGGTGGCGATGACTATTTTTGTCCCTGGCAGAGTCTCTGGGTGGCAGCCCTGGGTTATTAACCTGGGGGGGAAATTCAGCCAGCCTTGCCCTTCCTGCCTGCCTCGGCTGGGAGTGAACAGCTGACCAGCACATTCCGTCCTCAGGCCTAAAATGTAACTCTACCCAGCCAACCGTGAGGACATCTGACCGTCCCAGACAGAGGGCCAGTCGAAAAACTACCTGACCGGGTCTCCTCAAAACCATCAAGGTTGTCAAAACCAAGGGAAATCTGAGCGATTGTCATAGACGGAGAAGCCTAATGAAACACTACCATTCAATGTAATGTGTTATCTTGAATGGGATCCCGGGACAGAAAAAAGGCATTAGGTAAAAACTAGTCAAGTCCAAGGAAAGGGTGGAGGTTAGTTAATAAAAATGTGCCAATGGGGTTGCTTAGTTGGAAATGTGAGATGTACGATGGAAATGTGAGATGTTAACAAGGGCAGGAACTGGTGGAGGGTATTTGGGAAATCTGCATTATCTTTGCAACTTTTCTGTAAATCTAAAACTACTCTAAAATAAGTTTATTTAAGTTTTAAAAGTTACCTTAGCAGAGTAATAGGTGTCTCCAGACACTGTGGATAATTTGAATATCTGTAATAATAATTAACAATTACTGAGTATTACCATGGCCCAGAAATGGGAATAAACTTATTACCTGGCATTATTTCATTTAATCATTCCAATTGCCCATGAGGTAGATACTAATATCCCAAAGATGCAGCTGGCTGTTAGGGATTCACTTTATATTCACATAATATTTTCTTATAATATGACAGCAGTTTGGAAATCTAAAAACATTTCTTCCTGGAAAAAACAATATTGAGGAGAGGATTTTTAGAAATTTGGGAGACCGAGCTGGTTTAGCTCTCCCTCAAACCCCTAATTATAGAAATGCTAGATTCAATATAACAATAAAAATAATTTAAAATCTACTCAGCCTGGGGCATGGGGAAGAGACTGGGAAATGCCCAGATTCTAGAAACAAAAAGGTAGCTCAGAGTTCAAGCATCAAGTGTTTGAGTTGATGTCACAGGGGTCCAGCTGCATTTGGTCCAGAAACAGAACTAAGAAAAAATAAATACCAAGGCTTAGGAGAATAGGGCTTAGGATCCTGAAAAGGTTGGCCCTCGGAAAAATATAAGCAGCAAGAAAGATTGTCTTCTGCCTATGGATCTGAGTAGAGAAATAACCTTCTGAGAAAAGTCAAAAGTACCAGTCTACTCCCCAAGTGGATGTGGGGTCAGAATTTACACTACTTCCATGGTATGAGAAACCCAGAGCAAGAAATTAATATGTAAACTAATCTAGAAATCGTAAAAGCTGTGAGTCTCAGAGGAAGCAAACATGCAACTACCCTACCAGGATACATTCCTATCCCAGGACACAAGGTTTTCCCATCAAACTATTAAACAAAGCAAAAACACAACCAAATCTAGCAATCTATTTTACCCCATTAACAAATTCAAGGAACGAACCATTTGATCACAGCAATGTATGGTTTTTAAACATTACTACATTCAACACCAATTTACGGGGGGAAAAAAAGTCTTGATAAAAACTAGCAATAGAAGAGAACTGCCTTAAACTCCTAAAGGTAGACACACATCCTATCGCAGTCCTCAAACTGGATGGCGGAACGTTAGAGGAGTATCTTGAATAAAGTTTATGTTTGCCTCGGGGGCTTGGCCGACACAGGAAGAATGGAAACATAAGCACCAGATGCAAGAACTGGGAAGAAATAAACTAAGAATAATAATTCCAAGAAGAAATTTTCTATATAGAAGAGCCAACAAAACCTATAGATGTATTATTAGAGCTAATTAGAGCTCAGCAACATTGCTAGTTATAAAGTCAACACACACAAAAATGGAATCTCCGTGTTTAGTTTTATAAGAAACTCCAAGACATTTTCCAGAGCGACTGGACCATTCTACATCAGCCACGCTGTGGGACCCAGTTTTCCTGCATCCTAACCAGCATTTGATGTTGTCACTATTTTTTATTTTAGCCCTTCCAGTAGGTGCGTAGTGCCCTCTTTCACAGTTTGGGTCTGCATTTCCCTAATAGCTAATCACGCTGAATTTCTTTGCATTCTTGCCAAATTTCCTATTTGCCATTCATACATCCTCTTTAGTGAAGTGTCTGTTCCTATCTTTTGCCCATTTTCTCATTAAATTGTTTCTTTTAATGTTGAGTTTCGAGAGTCCTTCACATATTCTAGATACTGGCCCTTTGCTGGAAGTGCAGTTCGCAATTATTTTCCCCTCTCTGTCACTTGTCTTTTAATCCTCTTAACAGGTCTGTCACCGAGCAGAAGTTCTGCATTTTAATGAGGTTCAATTTTTCATTTTTTTATGGGTCCTGCTTTTGGTATTGAGAATAAAAATTCTTTGCCAAGCCTAGGCGCTGAAGATTTCCTCCTATGTTTTCTGGTCAATGTTTTACATTTAAGTCTGTGATTTATTTTGAAATAACTTTGTATATGATCTGAGGGTTTAGGTCTAGGTTCTTTATTTTATTTTTTTTTTTTGGTCTCTGGCTATCCAATTATTCCAGCACATTTATTGAAAATTATATCATTCTTCCATTGACTTGGAAAGACAAAGGAGCCAAAATAGCAAGGACAGTTTTTAAAAGAACAAATGAAGCGGGAAGATTCACTGTACCCAATTTCTAGATGCGGTGCTGTATATAGCTATAGTAATGGAGGTGGTGTAGTCCCGGCAGAGGGAGAGACAGACACACAGATCAATGAAATACATTAGAGAGCCCAGAAATAGCCTCGCACAAGTATGGCCGGCTGATTTTTTTTTATAAAGGTGCAAAAGCAATTCAGTGACAACAATATCAAATGAGCCTCCATCTGAACCTCATACCTTATACAAAAATTAACTCAAAATGGATCACAGATTTAATTGAAAGCTCTGACAAGAAAACAGAGAAAATCTTTAGGATCTAGGGCTTGGTTGAGAGTTCTTAAACATGACATCAAATCACAACCCACAGGAGGACAAATGGATAAATGCATGCTCATCAAAAAAGTGACATCTCTTGCCTAGTAACCGCCTTCAGTAAGTGCAGCGTTACTATAACAGCAAGGTTATTATAACCGAATGCCCCTCAGCAATGTGAAGGGCAAAGTGGCTTTTCTGCCCGGCTAGGAAAGTCTCTGGCACTGAAAGCAGCATGGCTCGGTGGTCTCTAAACTGATGTGAGAGCCTGACAGACCAGGGCATGTATCCAGCATTTCTTCATTTCTTCTCTTGCAAAATTATTCCCTTTTTCCCCGTTTTCTGTTTACCACCTGTTGCCGCCAATAAGTTGGCATTTTCCAAAGCCATATTTACCTAGGAAATCAATAAGATCAGCATATTTATTAGTCTATTGTGCAAAGGAAGTATAATCACAATACCTAAAAGTGGTTGAACGGAAGCTCTTCAACCACACTGCCTTGTAGTGTGCAAATGGGTTTCTGGCCTACAAGCAGGAGGTCAGATACTCTGACTTGCTCTCGGGGCGACTGATGTCATCACTCTCTCCTGAGGAAGCTCTCTCGGGCTACCCAGGACTTAGACAACTAGTCAACCCCCAGCGAGGCAGCCATCAGAACTCGGATCTTTCTTCTCTTTTCAGGCCTTTCCTTTCCGTGTTTTCAGTTTGTCTTTTCTCCACTCCTTTATTTCTTTATTTCGCGCTTGGAAAGTATAATTGATCACTTACATAAATCAGAACCACAGACCTCCACCAATCTTTAGGCTTTTAGTGTCAATAAAATTACAAGAACTGAGGATGGGACAGCAAGGAGGTCTCCCCATATTCACGCCTCCGCTCCATGGCAGAGCTGGAAATTCAACTTGAGTCTCCAGCTCCCGGCCCACAGCTCATTTGATCTGAACTATTTCCCGGAATCTGAGAGCCAAAATGCTCACTGGGAAACGAAGTTAACTTTATTCTTTAGAAAGCTGAAAAGATGTTAGGCTGAGCTCACAGCAGCTTTTCTGTTGAGTTTGAAGGCGGTAGGAGTCACTGCGCAGGCCAGCACACACTGTACCTGTGATGCCCGCATGCAGGACACGCATTCGAGGTTCAGCAGATAAGCCTAAAGAGGGCTGCAGGGAGATGACCCTGTCTGCCCTATAGAATAAATCACCTTAAATAAATCTAGATAACCAAAATGAGTTTTAAAATTTTTTTACAATTTTCACTGTGGGTAAAAATGTAGGGAGATGGAAACTCTCAACCACTTGTAGATGGATAAATTAGTACAGGCTTTGGGGGCACTATTTAGTATAACGAAAAATGCATATCTAACAAAGCACGTATGGAATCTATATGCTGAAAACTAAAAAAGACTGATGGGGAAAAATCCATGAAAGTCCCTATCGATGGAGAGATGTACTGTGTTCACATCAGAAGACTTCAACACAGTAAAGACGTCCATGCTCTTCAGATTCATCTAAAAAATTAGCACAAGTCCAATCAAAATCCCAGCAGAACTGTTCACAGATAGATAAGCAGATTCGGAAATTCATAGGGAAAGGTGATGGAACTAGAACAGTTATAACAATTTTTAAAAAGAGAAAGTTGAGGAATTACAGTACCCGATTTTAATACTCCCTATAAAGCTACAGTAATTATGACGGTGAATAATGGTGGAGAAATAGACACGTAGATCAATGGAATGGAGTAGAGCTGAGAAACAGACCCACAAAAATATGGCAAATTAATTTTCAACAAATGTACAAAAGCAATTCAATCGTAGTCTAACTGAATACTCTTGTAAAAAGAGACTTTGGTCCATACCTAATGCCACATATAAAAATTAACTCAGAACGATTACAGGTCTAAACTAAAAGATAACACTATAATGCTTTTAGAAAAAAACGAAGAGAAATCTTTGAGCTGAGTTCAGCAGAATCCTTCAATATAACACCAAAAGCATGACCCATAAAAGGGGGAAAAAAGTGACTGACTTTC
The DNA here is from genome assembly GCF_964146895.1 of Miniopterus schreibersii. Taxonomy (NCBI): domain Eukaryota; kingdom Metazoa; phylum Chordata; class Mammalia; order Chiroptera; family Miniopteridae; genus Miniopterus; species Miniopterus schreibersii. The sequence goes on from NC_138102.1 coordinate 178,709,068, forward strand.
ATCAAATTTTAGAACTTTTACTTTATGAGAGACATTGCTAAAAGGTTGAAAAGACAAGATATACAGTCGATTAAAGTATCTGCAAATCACATATCCAACAGATATTTACATGCAGGATACGCGAAGAACTCTCAGAACTCGACAGGAAGGAAACAAACAACCCAACGTTTCAATGGACGAAAGACTAAAACAGACACTTAACCAAGGTGTTCAACATCATGAGCCACAGGAAAATATAAAAGCACAGTGAGGTGTCGCTACATATCTATTATAACAGCTAAAACAGTTTTTAAATACTGACAGTTTCAAGTACTGGTGATGATACAGAGAAACTAGACATCTCTTACGTTGCTGATGGGAATGCAAAATAGTACAACGTCCTGGAAACCATGTGGGAGTTTCTTACAAGCTTGAAGATATATCATCATAGGGCCTTGCGTATATACCCTGATGAAATCAAAACTATGCCAGACAAAAACTGGACACAAATGTTTAGAGCGTTTCTATTCATAACTGTCCCAAACTGGGAACAGCCCGAAGTCATTCCGCGGGTGAATGACTAAACACGATCGGACGCGCCCAGGAATCAAAAGGAAAGAAATGCAGAAATGCACAAGAATTTGGATGAATCTCAGAAACATTCTGCTGGATGACAAGAGGTCAGCCTCGGAAAAGTGCATGTGGTATGACTTCATTCATATGACACTCGTGAAAAGCAAAACTCTGCTTCCTGGGAACAGATCTGTAGCCGATGGCGTCTCAGAGGCGGGCGGGGTGTGACCCACCTCTCCGGCCCTGCACTAGACGACCGCATTCTCGGGCCTGTGCTCTCGGCCGCTGTACCCATTTCTCAGGCGGGCAGAGCGGCTGGCGGCGCGACCCTGAGGCCCCGGCTGAGCGGGAAAGCTGGCTCTCACTTCCTCGCTGTGGCCCTGGGCGAGTTCCTTAGCCTCCCCTCCGTTTCCCCACCAGAACTGGCCACGCCAGTCACGAGAACGAGCTTCAACCCCGTTCTTGCCGGTCGGCGTTTCCTGCATGTCAGTCAAGGATCCTGCTTGCGGAAACATTAAACTGCAAACTTAAACGAAACCAAACCTTCTCCCTCTTACTAACACCGTTCACTCCTTGCTCACCCCCCCGCCTCTGTCTTGCCGATCTCTGCACGCTGTTCAGTAATTGTCCCACTGCGTGCGGAAGCTGGACAGCCAGAAAGTTCCATCTGCAGCAGCAGAGAGGTTTCCTGTGGTGTGTGATTCTGCCCCCTGCCCCCCACGCCTGCCAGTCCCCTTCTACAGCCCACGAGGCCCTCGAAGCAGCCGTCTGCGCACACAGGTGCCCTTTACCAGAGCGAGCCACAGCAACCTCGCAGCCACTGGCTGGAGCAGCCACGTTGCGCTCCTCGAAAGTTCCATTAATGGGCACCAAAAAGAAGTTCATTAAAACTATGTAATACCCTTAATACAGCTAATGGGCTTCCTCCTGTTCTAACAAGCTCATGAATAATAGATGAAGGGAGCTTCATCTGTTTTAATTAATTTGGTCTCAAAATTAATTCAATCCAGTACAAAATTAGCAGGCAATTAAGTCGCATCGTCCTAACTGGACAAAAACATGCCGTTTGTTGGCTAGAGAAGCAAGCTGGAAATGGACAAGGGCCATGGCCCACTCTCCCAAACCCGAACACCAAAAAGGAGGGTCACCAACTCCCACCAGACCATAACTTGGTCCCCTTTCTGGATGTCAAAATGGAATCAAAAGCCTCATCACTAGAAATTTCAGCATTTATATGTTAGGAAATTCAGGGGGGAGGCTCCAAATGCATTACAAGATTGCTTTTGTTTTGGTTGTATTTTGTTGTTGAAACCTCCAAATAATTTACAAGAATTTGCTGTGCACTAAGGCATAGGATATAATAGCAATTATCAACTGCAGTACTTGGGCACATGCAATAAACACATTTGGTTCTAAGAAATTATCACAGTTTGTTATGTGCTTGAATTTAGCAGACTCCTGGTACCATTTTCCACTTGGCAATTACATACAGTGTTATAATAATAGTTTATCTTAAAATAGTGCATTTCTTCTCTGGATCTTTGCATGCTTAATGAGCACTTTTTCCTTAACCTTCATAATGTCCTTTAGAATTAGGAAAATACAAATATTGTTAAAGTTTCTTTGGAAATAAAGATATCAGCATACAGAGATGGGGACAGACAGCCTCAGCACTATAAGGAGCTTTTCTTGAGTACCTCCAGTGATGGGCAACTCACTACTGCATGAAACTGCCCATCCCATCTCTAAAGAATGTGATTGTTAAGTTGATCTGAAATTTATCTCTAGTATATAAAGGCTACTTCTGCCCCAAAACAAGTCTAATTTCTCTTACATCTGGCCTCTATTCTCTAGAATTAGTCACCAACACCTCTGTCCCAACTCCTTCGGTCAAACTTCATGATGTGATTCTACAACCTTCACCATCCTAGTCCGTCTCCTTGGAATCGGCTTTAAGGGATGGTGAATAGTAGTGGAAAGTATCAGCTTGGGAGCCAGGAAGACCTGGAGTTCAATTCTAAGGGCCTCACTTCAAGGGTAACTGAGTTGGCTACATGCTTAACCCTTTAAACTTCAACATCTTCATCTATAGAATATGGATAAGCTGCCTATTGTGTAAGATTATTATCAGGTTCAATCAGATAATCTATAAAAAATATTTATCATAGAGTCCAGCACAGCTACATATTCAATAAATGGTAACCAAATTGCAATTATAGCCATTTCCTACCTAGCATGTACTAAGCAAGCACTTTATACATTAACTCATTTGCACTTCACAGCAGGTCATAACATTGTTATTATAGATGAGGCATCTGAGGTACAGAAAGGTTAAGTAAGTTGCCCAAAGCCACACAGCCAACAGGAGACAGAGCCGGAACTTGAACCTCCACAATCTAGCTCCAGAGTCCAAGCTTAGTAGTCATGTCTATCTTAAACTTTGGGGCCAAAAACGGAATGCTTTTCAGTATGTTGTCTGATCTAAGCAGAAGAGCAAACCAGGACCTTAACATTCTCCCAATGCAGTTCAAGATGACACTGTTTTTCCTCCTGTGGGCTTTTATGTACTTAGACACTCCTCTCCCTATGATGTTCTCATTGTGACTTGTGCAGTCTTGACTCCCCTACTCTGTTTAGCTGCTTGGCGAATCCAAGGGTAAAACTTTACCTTGGGCCTTTTTAAATGCCTTCTCATTTAATTTGGCCCAGAATCCTAAGCCTCTGGAATCTTCCGGGATCCTGACTTTCTCATTCAACATACTTTCACATTTTTCTGCTCCCAACTTCTGGTCTTTCACACATGTAATGAGAGTACCTCCCTAACTTCATCCTGGACACTGATAAAAATATCAGATAAAAAAACTCGAAGATGGCAGCGGACTGAGTGGGAGCTACACCGACACTCTCCCAGGACCAATCTGGATTCACAACTAAAACACAGAGAAACCATCCTGAAAACCAACCGAAGCCAAGCTGGAGAGCACCCTCATAACCAGGGAGGAAAAGTGGAGGCCGCACAGAGACTGGCAGGAAGTGCAGACGCGAGAGGGCCGGCTGGGCTCCCGCAGGCAGCAGCTGAAGGTCTGGAGGGAGATCTCAGCTGTGGGGGTTCCCACTGAGGACTCTGGGGCCTAAACCCCAGGCTGGGCTTCCCAGCCCAGAGACCAGAACTGAAAAAGGTGCCCACATAACACCTGGCTGTGAAAAGCAGCTGGGTTTCTGTCTGCCAGGGAGAGGCGGCTGGAACTGCAGGCACCCTCTGAAAGAGCCAACGCACAACGTTTCGTGTGCAGCCACTCACCTTGGGCTCTGGCAGAGGGGGAGTGGAGTGGAGTGGACTGGAGCGGTGTGGGGAGAGTCTGGGGTCGTGGGCTCTGGAGAGTGAGATCAGGGGATGCCCGTCTGGATTCCTGTGCTGAGTCATTCCCCCAGACTGTGGAGGACATCTTTCTCAAGTGGCCAATTTTCGGCTTTTGCCTGAGGGGGGGAAGCAATTGCTCCACCCTACTGGAAAGCTTCTTGCCCTGCCCAGAGGAGTTTCTACAGCGTGAGGCTTGTTAAGAGACTGATAACAACCAGCCACCCCACCCTGTGGAGCTTCTACAGCCTGAGGCTCATTAAGAGAATCCGATTAATCAGTCTGCAGGCAGAGGCAGACCTCAGGGTGCTTTGAGTCTTTGCCTGATCTGCTTCCGAGACCCAGGCCTTAGTAAAGCAGACTTTGGTGTGCATCTTGGTTCTGTCCAAATGCGCCCAGCCCCAGCAGTGGAGACCTCAATCCTAGAGTTGTTGATAGCTCCAAAAAGGGTACTCAGGTCCAGTCACAAACTGTGTCTGACATTGGCCTGTACAAGACACCCTCCAAAGAGACTGAGAGTCCTAGCAGATCTACCTAACACTTAAAAACAAACCCAAAAATGTAGCCAAAAAAGGGAGATGAAAAAACAAGCCCCAAATGAAAGAACAAGAGAAGTCTCCAGAAAAAAGAGCTAAATGAAATGGAGATAAGCAATCTCTCAGATATAGAGTTCAGAATACTGATTGTAAGGATGCTCCACAGCATGAAAAAATATATGGAAACTATGAAAAATGATCAGTCAGAAATGAAGAATGACATAGCAGAAATAAAGAATATATTGGAAGGAATAAACAGCAAATTAGAAGAAGCTAAGGACTGGATCAGTGAATTAGAAGATAGGGTAGAAAAAAATCACTCAATCAGAGACCCAAAAACAACAAAAAAAATTAAAAACAGGAGGACAGTTTAAGGGAGCTGTGGGACAACATGAAACGTAACAATATTTGTATTATAGGAGTGCCAGAGGAGGTCAAAAGTAAGCAGGGGATAGAGAACCTGTTTGATGAAATAATGGCAGAAAACTTCCCTAACCTGGTGAAGGAAAAAGGCACACGAGTTCAGGAGGCAGAGAGAGTCCCAAGCAAGAAGAACCCAGAGGCCCATACCCAGACACATCATAATTAAAATGCCAGGAATCCAAGACAAAGAGAGAATCTTAAAGGAAGCTAAAGAAAAGCAATCTGTTACCTACAAAGGAGCCCCCATAAAGCTGTCATCTGACTTCTCATCAGAAACTCTACAGGCCAGAAGGGAAAGGCATGAAGTATTCAAGGTAATGCAAAACAAGGATCTGAAACCAAGAATACTCTATCCAGCAAGATTATCAATCAAGATAGATGGTAAAATAAAGAGCTTCCCAGACAAAAAAAAAAAAAAGGCTAAAAGACTTTATCACTACAAAATCAGCATTACAGGAAATGTTAAAGGGATGGTTATAATTAGAAGTAGAAATAAAGAGAATGAGAAACATAGGCATAAAGAAACAAAATGGCAGTAGATAAGTACCTTTCAATAATAACTTTAAATGTAAATGGATTAAATGCCCCAATAAAAAGATACAGAGTGGCTGAATGGATAAGAAAACATGACCCAAATATATGCTGTATACAAGAGCCCCACTCAGAACAAAAGATGCACACAGGATGAGAGTGAAGAGATGGAAAAAATTTTCCATGCAAATGAAAAAAAAGCTGTGGTAGCAATACTCATATAGGACAAAAATAGACTTCAAAATGACGACCATAACGAGAGACAAGAAAGTTCATTACATAATACTAAAGGGATCAATCCAACAAGAGGATATAACCCTGATAAACATATATGCACCCAATATAGGAGCACCTAAATTTATTTAAAAAAAACTTCTAAAGGACTTTAAGGAAGAGATTGACAGCAATACAGTCAGATTCGGGGACTTTAACACCCCACTGACCTCACTGGATAGGTCTTCCAGACAAAAAATCAACAAGGAAACAGTGACCCTAAATGACACACTAGATGAGATGGATTTAATTGACATTTACAGAACATTCCACCCCAAAGCTGCAGAATATACAATCTTCTCAAGTTCACATGGGACATTCTCAAAGATAGACCACATGTTAGGACACAAAACAAGTCTCTACAAGTTCAAGAAGATTGAAATCATATCAAGCATCTTCTCTAATCGCAGTGGCATGAAATTATAAATCAACTACAATAAAAACACTAAAAGACATTTAAACACATGGAGGTTGAAAAGCATGTTTTTAAACAATGAATGGGTTACCAAAGAGATCAAGAAAGAAATAAAAAACTTCCTGGAAACAAATAAAAATGAACACACAGCAACTCCAAATCTATGGGACACAATGAAAGCAGTCCTGAGAGGGAAGTTCAAAGCACTACAAGCCTACCTCAAAAAACAAGAAAAACTTCTAACAGACTCTCTAACCCTACAACTTAAAAACTTGGAAAGAGAACAACAAGAAAAGCCCAGAGTAAGTAGAAGGACAGAAATAATAAAGATCAGAGCAGAAATAAATGACACAGAGACTAAAAAGATAATACAAAAGATCAATGAAACCAAGAGCTGGTTCTTTGAGAAGATAAACAAGATTGATGAACCTTTAGCCAGACTCATCAAGAAACAAAGAGAGGACCCAAATAAACAAAATCAGAAATGAAAGAGGTGAAATAACAACTGACCCAACAGAAATACAAAGGATTATAAGAAAATACTATGAACAACTATATGCCACCAAGCTGGACAACCTGGATGAAATGGATAAATTCCTAGAAAAATACAACCTTCCTAAACTCAGTCAAGAAGAGTCAGAAAGCCTAAATAGGCCGATAACTGCTGATGAAGTTGAAGCAATAATCAAAGGGCTCTGGTCCAGATGGCTTCACAGGGGAGTTTTACCAAACATTCAAAGAAGAATTAACACCTATCCTCCTCAAACTACTTCAAAAAATCCAAGAGAAAGGAACACTTCCAAACTCTTTTTCAAGGCCAGAATTAGCGTAATTCCAACAGTAGATAAAGACACTACAAAGAAAGAGAATTACAGGCCAATATCCCTGATGAACATAGATGCTAAAATCCTCAATAAAATATTAGCAAATCAGATCTAGCAATATATTAAAAAGATCATACACCATGACCAAGTGGGATTTATTCTAGGGATGCAAGGCTGGTATAATATTCGCAAATCAATAAGCGTGATACATCACATAAACAAATTGAAAGATAAAAATCACATGATCATATCAATAGATGCGGAAAAAGCATTCAATAAAATCCAACAGCCATTTTGGATAAAAACTCTCAGCAAAGTGGGAATAGAGGGATCATACCTCAACATAATAAAGGCCATATATGAAAACCTACAGCCATATTCAATGGGCGAAAACTAAAACCATTTCCCCTAAGAACAGGAACAAGACACTTTCACCACTCTTATTCAACATAGTACTAGAAGTCCCAGCCACAGCCATCAGACAAGAAGAAAACATAAAAGGCATCCAAATTGGAAAGGAGGAAACAAAACTGTCATTATTTGCAGATGACATGATATTGTACATAGAGAAACCTAAAGACTCCACCAAAAACTACTAGATTTAATAAATGAATTCAGCAAGATAGCAAGATACAAAATTAACACCCAGAAATCTATGGCATTTTTATACACCAATAATGAAATCTCAAAAAGAGAAACTAAAAAAACAATCCCATTTACCATTGCAACTAAAAATAATAAGATACTTAGGACTAAAGTTAACCAAAGATGTAAAAGACCTTTCCCCAGAAAACTACAGGACACTGAAAAAAGAAATAGAGGAAGATATAAACAAATGGAAAAATAGACCATGTTCATGGATTGGAAGAATTAACATCATTAAAATGTCCATACTACCCAAAGCAATCTATAAATTCAATGCAATCCCTATTAAAATACCAACAGCATATTTCACAGATCTAGAACAAACACTTCGAAAATTTATATGGAATCAAAAACCACCCCGAATAGCCACGGCAATATTGAGAAAGAAGAACAAAGTTGGAGGGATCCCAATACCAGATATCAAGTTATACTACAAAGCCACTGTAATCAGAACAGCCTGGTTCTGGCACAAGAACAGACATATAGATCAGTGGAACAGAACAGAGAACCCAGAAATTGACCCACAACATTATGGTCAGTTAATATTTGACAAAGGAGGCAAGAACATACAATGGAGTAAAGACAGTCTCTTCAATAAATGGTGTTGGGAAAACTGGACAGGTACATGCAAAAAAATGAAACTAGACCACCAACTTACACCATACACAAAAGTAAATTCAAAATGGATAAAAGGCTTAAATGTGAGACATGAAACCATAAAAATCCTAGAGGAAGATATAGGCAGCAAAATCTCAGACATCTCTCGTAGCAATATGTTCGCTGATACATCTCCTAGGGCAAGAGAAACTAAGGAGGAAATAAACAAATGGGACTGCATCAAAATAAAAAGCTTCTGCACAGCAGAGGAAACCATCAACAAAACGAAAAGGGAGCCCACATATTTGCCAATGGCACATCGGATAAAGGGTTAATATCCAAAATATAAGGAACTCATACAACTTAACAAAAGGAAGACAAACAATCCAATTTAAAAAAGGGCAAAGGACTTAACTAGACACTCCTCCAAAGAAGACATACAAATGGCTAAGAGACGTATGAAAAATGCTCAACGTTGCTAATCATCAGAGAGATGCAAATTAAAACCACAGTGAGGTGTCACTTCACACCTGCCAGAATGGCTCCCTCAACAAGTCAACGAACTACAAGCGCTGGCGAGGGTGTGAGAAAGGGGCTCCCTAGGACACTGCTGGCGGGAATGCAGACTGGGGCAGCCACTGTGGGAAGCAGTATGGAGGTGCCTCAAAAGATTAAAAATGGAGCTGCCATTTGACCCAGGGATGCCACTTCTAGGAATATATCCTAAGAAACCCGAAACACTAATCACAAAAAGCTTATGCACCCCTATGTTCACAGCAGCGCAATTTACAAGAGCTGAGATCTGGAAACAGCCCAAGTGCCCATCAGCAGATGAGTGGATCAAAAAGCTGTGGGACATTTGCACCATGGAATACTATGCAGCTGTAAAGAAGAAGGCTCTCTTATCCTTCGGCATGGCATGGAGGGAACTAGAAAGTATTAGGCCAAGTGAAATAAGCCAGTCAGAGAAAGACAAATACCACATGATCTCACTCATATGTGGAATATAATAAACTGATGAACAAAGTGGATCCAGAGACATAGAAGCACGGAACAGACTGAGGGATCTCAGAGGGAGGGTGGGGAGGGGGATGGGGGGAGGGGGTGGGGAGAAATTAATCAAAGAACTTATATGTTTATTAGCATAACCCATGGACACAGACATTGGTCTGGGGGAAGCCTGGGGGTGGGATGGATGCGGGGTGGAGGGGATCAGTGGGGATAAAAAGGAGACATCTGTAATATTTTCAACAATAAAGAAACTTATTTTAAAAATGATTAAAAAGCAAAAAAATAAAAAATAAATAAAATTTAAAAATATATATATATATCAGATCAGCCCTGGCCAGGTGGCTCAGTTGGTTGGAGCACTGTCCTATGCACCAAAATGTTGGCAGTTTGATTCCTGGTCAGGGCACATAGCTAGGTTTCGGGTTCGATCCCTGGTCAGGACAAGTTCGGGAGGGAAGCTGATCAATGTTTCTCTCTCATATCGATGATTCCGTCTCTCCCTTCCTTTCTCTCTAAAATCAATAAACATATCCTCAGGTGAGGACAGCGTGTATATCAGATCAGACAGGGCACCATGCCATTAGAGCTCTTGCTCCAAGAGGGCATCGATCCATTCATCGCACCTTCTAGGAAGGGCTCAGTCCTGAATTCACTTTCTCTTTAGGACCCTAGATTCATTGTTGTTGTTGTCTCTTTTCCTTTTGCCGAAGTTAATTCTGGTTAGTAAATTATATGAAGGCAGAGTAGAAATCAAACTAAAATTAAGCGATAACACTTTTTTGGCTTTCGTGTGCCCACATGTAAAATGGGGAGAAAATTAAACTGGTCATTTCCAAGAACACTCTCAGCTCTAACAGGCCGGGAAAATGCCAGGTGCACCCGGCTCTCCAAGGTCTGGACTCTGCCTCCCTCGAAAGCCTTAAATCCCATCACTCTTCAGCCAAGCACAAAGCTCACAGTCTCACAGTCCCACTCTCTAGCCCTTCTCACCTGTAAAATGGGCACAATGTGTTGTCATGAAGAGTGGAGGTGATGTTTCCTAAGCACCAAGCACCGTGCCGGGTACCACGGCAGCTATTGTTAGGGGAAAGAGAAGACATTTCAGGTTCAGGATGATGGGGATGGAGCACCACCTGAGGCACAAACTGGGTAAAGAGACTGGGACACCGTGGGAGCAGCAACGAGACCCAGGCAGGACCCAGGTGCAGGCCGTCCTGAGAGCACGTGGTATCTGTTCCACGCACTCTCGGCTAGTGTGCAGAGTAAGATGGCCCAACAAATATGAGGCCCCAGGGCCTAATCTCCAAGCCAGAAGCAGGTGATAGTTAGCGCTCGTGAATGCATTGGCATTTGAAGGCTTATACTCAGGTTCCGATTGGGGGGTGGAATACAAATCTAGATATATTCTCTTATGGACAGTGTGACGGCCGAAAGAGAGGAGCTCTTCACAGGACTTCCAACGTCTTTCTGGATAGAGTGACTTTAAATCCAGCCCAGGTTTTCATCGAGGCCTCCAGTCCTAGGAAATGTGATCAGTGAGGTGGTGGCTTCTAGGGAGAATGGATGTTTTCAATAAAGGGGTGACCTCTTTCCCTTTGTGGAAAGTTTATATTTATTAAGAGCTTCGAAGTTAAGAGTCAGCAAAGATAGTACTTAGAAGCAAGGAAAGTTCATCAGAGACCGGAAACCCTGTTTCTCCTAATGACTGAGTAGCAAACACTGGTGTCAGCTTATCTTTGGGGTGCCATGAAGAAAGTCAAGCTCTTTCTCCCTGCTCCCCTTCTAGAGCCAGCCTGACACACCATCCTTCCACGGGGAGTTCATGGAAATTTCCACAAAGCAAAAACTCTCCCTCCTAATTTACTAGTTTGCTAGCAACCACTCCCTAGCTCAGTACACACACGCACACACACACACACCCCCCAGAAGCTCCTAAGATTCCCCCATTAGGAATTAATTCTCTCCTGTTATGCTTGGCTGTCTTCCAGCCATCGTCATTTAAGATGCAGATATTCCAGAAGGGGCAATAATAATGCCGTTTGCATTTAGTTAGCGATTTCGAGTCTGTAAAGCGCTTTCACTTCCATTATGTCTTTGGTCTCGAGCACCTTCTTCAGCTCCCCATACCCAACACTAGCATGTGACAAAGGCTGGCTGCTCAGGAATAAATGAATAAAATAAATGAATGAAGGGACACTATGACATTTGTAAAATAGAAATTATTATCTCCACTAAAACCAAGAGCCAAAAGGGTGAATGAATTGCTCCCAGTCACAAACAAGTGGAAAAGCCTGAAGCTTGAGCCCCTCATCACAAAACAAAAACAGGTATCAAGTCTAATTTTTGGTCATCTGAATGACCAACAATATATTTCTTGCCCTGGCGGGTGTGGCTCAGTTGGTTGGGCATCATCCTGGGCACTGAAAGGTTGCTGGTTCCATTTCCTCGTCAGGACACATGCCTGGGTTGCAGGTTCGATCCCTGGTAGGGGACGTGCGTGCAGGAGAAGGTTGATCAATGATTTGCTTTCATGTTGCTGTTTCTCTCTCTCCCTCTCCCTTCATCTCGCTCTAAAAAATTCAATAAGCTATTCTTCAAATATATATATTTCTTTTATAAATTTTATTTTTCAATTACACTCATATATATTTGGTTTTAGTCCAGGGTTCCTGGCTCATAGCTCCCAAACCTTTGGAATTGTCTAAGTGTTGAGAGTGATAAAGTGTCTTCTGTCATGTGAAGAAGTAACGTTTGGAAAGCCCCTGGGGTGGGGGCTCGGTGCCAGGAGGACCAACCTGTGAGTGAGGGGAGGGGACAGGGGCTGGAGATGGAGTTCAATCCCCAGTGGTCGATGATTTAATTAACTGGGGCAACTCTGGGTCTCTGGGAGTCAGGAACAAGTAGATGGTCTCTTTGAGCAATTGAGTGGAATGAGTGGATACCACCGTGTTCTTTCGTGTGTGTTATAATTCAAATTCCAGGGAAAGGGCATTTGATTAGCTGAGCTCGAGTCTTGTGCTGGGAGTGAGCACCTTGATTGACAGCCCCACCAAAGCTGCATCCAGTGGGCAAGGGAACATTGTGCAATCTGGGTGCTGTAACCAAAAGAAGAGATCATGTTAATCAGGCAGGCAAACCCCACAGTTGTCCTCACAATTATCAGCAAATGCACCTCACAGGACTGGGTCCAGTTTAAGTAGAAGAGTCCACAGAGTTCTGTGGAAGTTTCTGGATTCGCTGATCAGTGCCCTGGCTTTTTGTTTATTTATTTAAAATTTTTAAATGTCCAGTAGTCATGCTGTTCCTTTTTCTCCAAGAAGGCCCACGTCGCAGAGCCGGCAGGCCTCTTCGCAAACCACCTCATAAGCAAACGCACTGGCATTTGAAAGGGCCCTTTTTTTCCCCAAGAAGTAATTCACATTAGGGACCTGGTGAAGGGTGGGAAAACATAACATGCCCCAGTGCTGAATGAGTTTGAACCTTAATGCTGTCAGCTGGCGCCGGATGTGACAGGAGCTGATCTCAGATTAAGCAGCTCCATCTCGGTGGAGGCGCTGGTCCCAGTAACGCCTGGAGAAATGGATCTCCAGGAGCGGGTCGATGCTCTTTTCTCTTCTCGGGGAAATAGCCAAATGGCTCGAATGCCAGCCCCTCCTGGGGAAATCAGCACAGTGGAAGAGACGGGTTTCTATGAGGAGGTCAAGCCTGGGTGGTCCCTCTGGAGCCTGGCAGCTGGGCTGGGCAGGGTCCCACCCAGAGGGAGGACATTCCCTCTTCTGATGAGGGTAGAGCCTGGGAGGGGCTCAGTTTTAACTTTTCCAACCATCTCAGGATTCTATCACATTCTAACAGATGGGCAAGGGGGCTTGGGGACTGCTTCATTAGGTAGGCACATGCCTTGGGTACCAAGGGAAACCTGGGGGGTCCCACATTGCCAGTAACAGGAGCTGTCTGCCTTGTGCTCAGGAAGCTCACAGCAGTGATGAAGGACACTGGCTCAGGGTCCCCAGGACTGGCTGGGGCTCCTGTCTCAGCCACGTACCAACTGGGCGACCTCTATTTTTGCAGCTCTAAAATGAGAGTGAAAGGAGCCTGCCTCGGAGGGGTGTTAGGAGAAATAAATTAGTTAATGAATGGAGTAGAAGTGCTTGAAACGATGCCTGATGCGTAGCTAGTGTGAGATAAATAGGAGGCACGATTGTCATCATTGTCATCGAAGGGAAATGAGCCACTTGCCATCCCCTCTCCTGCTGAAGAAGAAACAAGAGCCTGACTGGTTAGGACTGAGAGGTTCGTAAGCTCGGGTCCCACGCTGGGGATCATTCCTGCACCCCTCCCCCAGCTTTACGAGCCATGACCGCAGTAAGGAGGTTTCTACATGCCCAGAAAGCTGAGATGCGGCCAGTTCTAGCTGATGCCCAGCCTGGAGACCGACGTCATCTCTCTCCACCCAGCCCCTGGTGGGCAGCCCACCACCTTGAACAGGCGAGCCGAGGGCTTGGCAGGAGCAGAGAGCGCCGGCTGTAGCCTCGGAAGCCCTGGTTAAAACCCCTGCTATCCGTGGGGTCTTGGACCAAGCATTTCACTTCCCAAAGGTGTTGTAGGTTTTAGAAATAATGCATGTAGGTGTGGCCGGGGAGGGGAGGGTGCTTCTTTCCCACGCCAGGTGTTTCCTTCCATGGGAAGAGAACCTCCTGGCCTCTCCTCCACTCACTTATCCCTTCCCAGGGAAGAATATCTTATCTAATCATGTGTCGTGTGTCGTGTGTCGTGTGCGTGTGTGTGTGTGTGTGTGTGCATGCGCGGGGGGGGGGGGGGGCCTGCCTCAAGCTCTTTCACTCTCCTTCCCACCTGGAAAACTCACATTTCCTCTTCTGCCCAGTGCTGCGGGCTTACAGGAGGCAGAGCCCTGCAGGCCACGCTCTGACCTATAAGGCTATTAGGTCTGTCATTAGTTGAGATTCCCAACATCCTGTACATTGAGGCATAAATTGTGGGAAAGAGACAACAGAAATGTGGGGGGAGCAGCCAATGTGTGTAGATAGAGCCTTCTGGTCGACCCAGGGCGTGACTAGGCCTCATGGCACTTTGTGACGTGCAGGTTGCGAGCTGGGCCTCATTCTGGGTCACACACTCTGAATCCTAGTTTTGCTGGTAACTGGCCACATCATCTCAGGCAAATGATCCTGCTAACGCCACACAGTGGGAGGAAATAATGAGAGTCGGGGTCTCACAGCAACAGTGGGCACAGTGCCATCCCAGTGGCTGCTGGGAGCAATGCACATGTGTCCAGCCAGCCCAGGGAAAGACCTTTTCTTGCTTTTTACTATGAAGATTTGGGAGGGTTAAGTTCCCGTCCACACGCTCATCAGCAAAATTCCCTTTGCTAGCTGGTGAATCACAGAATAAGTCACAGCAGGGGCAGCCCTGCTGAGCAGGGGCCAGGACCTGATTCAGACTCCAGGGGCTGAGCGAAGGGCACTCGGGGTGGCGAAGGGGGAGGCGAGGGGTCAGCTCCGGCCCCGCTTCCTGGGAGCTGCTCCCAGACAGGGTCGGGAGGGCGCCCCCGGGCTGACAGCGTCTGCCCGTGAATTTGGGTCGCACGGTGACCTCTCCCCTCCCCGTCACACCCTGGACGCACACTGTGTTGGTGCGTAGTAAAACTGCACACCAGGGCGGGTTTTCTTGGCTGCACGCAGCCTCCCGACCTCGCCCGCCGGCTCTCGGAGGCCCTAATTGCCCGGCGCAGACCCACACGTGGGCCCTTTGTCTCCGCTCCTCCGAGGTCAGCAGTGGGCAGGGGGACAGCCCCGGCCCTTTCTGGAGCCTTCGCTGTGGAGACCCGAAATAGCCGCTAAGTCAGCGGGGAAGGTCTTTCTAGTTGGAGAAGCCAGCACCTCGCCCGGGAAGGTCTTTTATTACCATTAGACTGTCTAAAAGCATCTGTTTATCAGGAAGGAAGCTCCATCTTCCTTCCATCGCACCTGCTTCTCCCAGTTGCTGTCATTCAGAGGCAAGTGACAAGTGACGAGTCTCCCAGAACGTGCTGGGAGTCCTCAGGTGCAGGCCGATGGGCTCTGTCTCCCCCCACATTGCCTTTCTCACCCCGACTCTCTCACTCTTTCTCATAACCCCCAACTTCGGCGTCTCTCCTCTACCGTGGAGCACCCCTGGCAGCCCTCCCAGCTCCCACCTTTGGCTTCCCTTCCCGAGCTCTCCCATCTGGCAGGCTCCGCACAGGCTGACAGTCTTTAATGAACCTTCAGTTTGGCGGGTCCCACATAGTTACCCATGGTAGCAGATCTGAGGGGGACACTCCAGAAGCAAGGGTTCCATTGCTTTTCGTTCACCACCACAATCGGACCATTTTGAGCCCTGAAGACTTTTCAATTTGACTGAACCAGGGCCTACTATACACCTATTATAGGCCTGTTACACACCTGCTCTGTGTACAGCCTGGCTGGGGACCCAGGAGATGACCGATGGCTCTGGCTGCTGGCACTTAGAGAGACCAGCAAAAGAAATTCCTAATATGTAACCTGTGGACGCCGGGATCACATGGCTAGTTCCAAGTTATCTGAAAACAAGGCATAATTGTTTTATGGTACCTTGTAAATTACCTATGTGCGAAAGCATTTTTATGTCATTTATATTATTAAGGTGCTACTCCACTCCTGACAAGCGCTGTCATCATGGTCACATTTGGTGGTGTCTAGAATAGGTCTGAATGATAGGAAAGAGGGAAATCCACCTGCGACTATGATTCCAACATGGCCAGTCTGTATCAGTCCTCTCTTGAACTTGGAAATGTCAACACAGCTCACATATTCTTTTTTCATACTTTCATCGCTGAGCATGTGGCTGTCCTTTTGGGTGGCCGTGATCTTGCCAAGGAACACTTAGAGCTGACCTACCTGAGGGGGGACCCAACCCTTGTCCGTGTTAGTCTAATACCAGACAGCGTCCGTCACTGGCAAAAGAGCAAAACAAAAATCTACAGTGCGCCCCTGACCTGCAACAGCAACAGCTAGAATTTTAAGACACAAGAATAATGGCTCCCCTTTATGGGGCACTTATTAAGTACCAGGCACTCTGCCAAGGGCTTTGCGTACCATGGTTTATATAATTCTCTTAACAAACACAGGTGTTAGATATTATATCATCTTGGCATTTTTCAGATCAGAAACCTGAGGCCTGGAGAGACTGAGTAGCTTGCCCAAGGCCGCCCAGCTGGGAAGGGGTAAACCAAGGCGCAGGTTTATTTTCGCCGCCCTCAGAGCCTGGCAGCACAGAGCTGGGGCACCTCGCCACCGCCCTCCTGATCCTTTCGAGGGGAGGGGTTTGTGTTCCATTGTTGATGAGAGAAAATGTCTCGTGGATGCTGTGTCAGGGCCGGAAATATCCTCGCACAGGGCTCGCGTGGGTGCTCAAAGCTGCCGTCTAGCTGAGACCATCCCCCTGCTCCCTTCTACCCGATGGGGGAGGCATCAGCTTCGTACCCATGTCCACACCAGTTCCTCTGTCGTCTTTGGGGACCTGCCTCCCAGCCTGGAGCTGGCAGCCTCCCCCTTTCCCAAGGGCGACTGTAGTGACTCGCCACTGCCGCTAGGGGCGGCCTTTTGTGAAAATGATGCTTAATTTGAAAAACCTGCACTATTAATAATAATACTAGGATTTGCCCCAACACAGGAGCCTTATCTGAAAGACCTGGAAGGTTCTATGGGACAATAAAATTCTGTGACGTTAACGGAGATTCCTGCCCCCTGCACACTCGGCTCTGCCCTCTGCCCCCACCCCACGCGGACCAGCAGCTCCCTATATGCCCTGCCCTCCGTGGGGAAGGGCAACGCAGCTAAAACAGAAGCCGGTGGCTTTCGGAACGCACAGCAGTGACAGTGGCCTTAAAAGCCTGAGCAGAGCAATCCAGAGCTGAGCCCTGAGCAAAACCAGTCATAGGCATTCAATAAAAGGTGAGGAAGAATGGGAGGGGGGGTAACATATATTACCTGGGCCGAGCTGAGAGGGGAAGATAATTTAGCAAAAATTCGGGAGAGGGGAATGAGGGAGAGAGTTCATCATCTGGGGTAAGTCCCAGGGGAAGGGGCTGAACTTCTTGTCCTCGCTAGCAGCTGAGAGTGGGAAGACGGGGGTCCTGCTTTGGGTCTCGGATCACTGGAAGAAAACTGAAGCTGCCCCTCCAGCAAACAGCACCCCTCCCAAGACACTGAATTTCCTCTCGTGTTTGGAAGCAGGTTGTGGGATTGGCAGCTCTTTCTCTTGAACTTGCAACAGGATTTAACTACGATGTCCTTCAGTGCAGCCGGCTCTTGGTTTTCATCTATTTCACTTGCTCCATCAAAGAAGTGCTATTTTGCAAGACCTGTTGCAAAACTTCACTGGCCATCCACAGCTTCAAAATAATGAATAGCTTCCTTGCCAAGCAGATTTTCACTTAGAGGGGGGAAATTGGTATTTGGCGAAAAAAGAACTCCTTCGTTGCTTGGAAACACATCCATGTTAAGGGGGACCATTTTTTCCCTCTCACAGCATTCCTACTTGGGCCCATAAAATAGTCGCTACTGCCCCCCCCCCATGTCTCTTTGTGTCTCCTTGATGGCCAGAAAAGTGTCTGGCGTCCATTAATCCACTTTTTCCTACAGAGCAAAGGATAAAGTATTTCCATCCAGTCTCCTCCTTCCGTTTCTTTCTCTCTGGCATCCACCTTCCCAAACACACACATTTTTCAGGCTCCTGCAGGGGGACATCTCAGTTCCAGATGGTTACCGTAATTCCAGGGGAGAAGGGTTGGAGAATGCCTGTTGGAGAATGGCACAAGGCTTGCCTTCGTTCCAACTTTACTGGTCATAAAGCTGATACTTGATCTGCCCCTTTTGAGTCCCATGTACTTCTCTCAATAGGTTCTAAACTCAGGAGTGGAAGAAAGTGTAAAATTTCTTGGCCTCTCTTAAGCCCGAAAAGAGCTTGTTTTGTGCTTGGTGAAAATGGTAGATTGGGAAAATCTGTATCCACCCCATATCCACAGCATCGCAAGGTAGCTCCTCTCATGGATAGCTGGAGTTTGGGCCCATGTCTTGAATCTGGGCTGACCGTGTGACCAGCTTTGACCAGTAGGACAGGAGCGAAGGCCACACGTACACACACACATACACACACACAGACTTGAGAAGCACTGGGCTTGCTCCCACATGCTTGCTCTCTGGCTTTTCCTAGACCCACTTAAACAAGCCTAGACTAGTCCACGTGGAGAGAGTGCTCAGACATCTCAACCTCAGGGACCAGGGACATCATGAACCAGCTGGCCTCGTCAACCCACCCAAATTAATGCAGATATGTGAGTGAGCCCGGGAGAGATGCACTGAGCCCAGTCCAGACCAGAAGAACCGCCAGCAGAGCCCCACCCTGTCAACTTACAAAATCATGAGCCCAATAAATGGCTATTGTTGAAGCCACTAAATTGTGGAGTGGTTTGTCACAGCAACAGAGACCTGAGACAGTGAGGAAAGAAGAGACAGGTGACATTGTCCCTGTTACTTTCTATATATCAGTGTACCTGAGTGTCAGACCCAGATTGTCAGCCTCAGAGATCTTCCCACTGTCTTCACCTTGAACCCCTTCTCAATACATTTTATCAAGACATAAGAGAGACCCTGAGGACCTTCTCCAGAAAGATGTACCGGCTTTAGAGGACAAGTCTGGAAGCCCCTGGCTGACCCTCCGGCAGGCAGTTGTATTTTCTGCAGACTAAAGAACACCCCTTCTCAGGATAACCTGAGCAGGAGAAATGTTTGGTGGACATTTCTGGCAAGGTAGATAGGGAAACACTGAGAACTTAAGCCCAACATTGACCGCTGTGGGTACTGACCAAAATCCCAAAGCTTTTCACCCATTCTCACTGCCCTGCAAGAGCTGAGAGGTGGAAAGTTATCCAGCTTCCCAGCCCAGGCACAATACTTTTATAGACTGTGATCCACAGTGACAAAACCATGTCAGCCTCTCTGCAAGCAGAAATGTGTAGACACCTGGCGATGGCAGGAGTCTTTTGACATTTACTATTGTGTAGACAGCCTTACAATGGAACTGGTGTTATCACCCTCGCCTTGCTGACACACACGGCATCCAGAGGGCACCGGACCTGCCAAAACAGACCTCGTTAACTCGAGGACAAAGGAGATCACACAAAATAAATCAAACTCTTGAGGGTCTTTGGGACTTCTGGGCCTCCCTGACACACGTCTGACCTTGTCTGGCAACGTGAGCTCTGGAAACAGTGATGTGCTTCACTCGCCTGTGCGGGTCACAGTTTGGGGGACTTCTTGCCAACAAAACGCTGTTGGAAGTGATTAGACAGCAGAAATGGCGTTGCCATGCAAAGACAGCTTCGAAATCTCTTTCTCTTATTTAGTCAGATAACAGCCCGCTTCCTGCTGAAATTCACATTTTTTGTTCATTTGCAAAATTGGGATTTATTGCCTTTTTTAAGGGAGTGTCCATAAATGTTTTGCAAGGGGGGAAAAATGAGAGAGAAATAATTCTTTGTAAAACCTGTTTTTATAGTCTGTTCCTATGGAAGAAATCAAACTCCCTCACGAAATAAATCACAAGCAAAATTTTGCTTGTACTGAGTGTATAGCAGGACCACTAGCTTTCATCAGATGATCAGAAGTCAAAGGAAGATTAACACAATTTTCGTTAAAAAAAGAGTGGGGAGAAGTATAGTAGATAAAGAACATGTCAAGGGGTCAGGCTTTTTTCTTTTTGGCCACTTACTAGCATGATTTAGGGAACATAAAAATACCTCTGAGTTCTGTCAGTAAGAATGTGGCTAATAATGTTGATCCAATGTGGGAGCTGTAAAGATCTGACGAGGTCACATATACGGCTGGCATCCAGCAGGCGCTCAGTAAATGCACCCTTTCTGAGCTCTGATTATCCCCTTTGCGTTATATTCAAAACCATTCACGATCTGGACCTCACCCAAATTCACAAGTTTTATCTACCATCACCCCATACGTTTTGCCTTATATCCCAGCAGCCCTGGCCTGATGTATAGCTTCTGGCACGTTCCTTAACTTTCTTACCGATAAAAGAGGTACCTGCCCCATGGACCCACCATGAGGACCCGGCGAGACTGTGTATTTAAAGTACTTGGAGCCGGGCCGGGTGTGGCTCAGCGGTGGAGCATCGACCTAGGATCCAGGCGATCGGGGTTCCATTCCCGGTCAGGGCACATGCCAGGTTGCGGGCTCCATCAATGACCCTCTCATCATTGATGTTTCTCTCTCTCTCTCTCTCTCTCTCTCTCTCTCCGTCTCCTTTCCTTTCTCTGAAATCAATAAAGATATATTTAAAAAATAATAATAAAATAAAATAAAATTTTAAAGTACTTGGAACAGTGTCCTGTGTGTAATAAGCCCTCAAATGTTAACTAGACGGCAAAGTTCTGTTCATCGCCATCATCACATGTCGCCTCTCCCTTCGCCACGTTGTCATAGACACCACTCCGCTCTCCGCTTTCTGACTCCCGCTCATCCTGCGGCTCCCGCTCGGGAACGGCGCCTCTCCGGGGCTGCGGGGGGCTGCGTGGTGCTCCCACGTGCCTCTCCGTCTCACATTCCACATCTATCGCATCCACCGCATCCACCGCATCTGCCGCATCGCGTGCTGGCCACCTGATCGCCTGTCCGCCTCCCCAGCCAGCCCGTGAGCGTCTAAGGCGAGGACGGCGCTTGGTCACCCGTGTGCCACCAGGCAGGGCCCAGCAAGGAGCCTGGCTCCCGCACCCGCTCAGGGAATGTTTGCGAAAGTGAGAGAAAGAGTGAGTGCGTGGCTACCGTCTCCTTCCAAACACACCATTACCCTTTTTAAAATTTTTATTCATTAATTGTTCTTTTCGTTTCAATGGGGAAGAAACATTTAGACAGGTAGAGGCAGAGAGGGAAGGTGTCTCAGTGAAGAGGCCCAGGGGCTAGCTCCTGGCACCGTGGGCGCAGGCCCCGCAGCCACCGGCCTCTGCTCCCCTGTTGGTTTCGCATCGCTGCGTGTGAGCCAGGCTCCCCCGAGGTGCCTACCGGTGACCTTAGCCTTGCACCTGTCTGGCCCGCTAGTCTCTAAGCAGAGTTTCTCCTTCCCAGTAGTCCCAGAAATGTCCCCAAGTTGCACTTCATCAGCCTGATACCCACACTTGACGAGAGGCAGGAGGAGCCAAGAGACAAATAGCTTCCCAGTGGATTGAGGGAAGTAGCCAGAAGAAGAGGAACTGGATGCTAAACAGGAGAAACGCGCACGTTGGTACAGGCTCGCCGCCTGGTTTTCCAGTCCCGCGCGCTTCCACACCCTCGCCTGGAGACCTGGGCTTCCACCAACGCCTCCCACCTGCTCTCTTCGACGGCAGCGTGTGGACGGCCTCTCCCGTAGCGTGTTTGACACTTTGAGGAGATCCACAGGCACCCTCGGTCCTCCTGTGAACTCTTCTGTTATTCGAGCCTTGGCCCAGGCCTGCTGTCCTGTGTCATCAATGCACAGCTCCCGGCCCATGGCCAGTGTTAGTGTCTTAAGGATCTAAATACAGGGCACCCCTTCCCTACTCTGCTATAAGACCGAGGAAGGAATGAGCCAAGAAGTCAGGCAGCGGGGATCTGAAATGTCACCTTGACCTCGATACAGCTGTTAGAGACCAAGGCGTAAGTGAGTGGCAACAAGTGGCTCCCTGAGGCTGCGTCCCAGAACTGGGCAGACTTGCCTACCTGGTCACAAACAGTGCTGAACACCCACAGGCTGCAAAAACCCACCGCGTGGAGGAGCAGACAGGTGTGCTTTCTGCGGGCAGGTGGAATGAAGAGAAAAGCAGAAGGGGTCCAAGGCAGGGATGCCCGGTCCCCTCTCCAAACTAACCAGTCGGGTAAGACTCTGCTCGGCCCAAGAGGAACAGGAGAGGGGAGCGGGAGAGGGCTGGGGCGCTCCCTCCAGCGGGGACCCTTCCACGAGGAGGCGGAGTTGTGTGTCCCTGGCCGCCAGCTTGGCCTGACTCGCTTGCGCGTTGCCGATGCTATGGTTTTAAGAAAGGAGTCTCCTTTCCATCCAAGCTCTCTCCGCAAGCAGTTGGCCGCAACTCATGGGGATGTTGTCCCTCTTGGAAATGAGCGACCTATACGTGTTGGACATCCCCAGGAATATCCCACCTCACATTCTGCAAATGGCAGGCTGGGGCGTGGGAAAGAGGAGAGAGAAGGGGCAGGTCACCGACCCAGAAAGCCAACCCGATGGCAGTGCACCCCGACTTCCAGAAAACAAAGTGTGTAGACCGCCAGAGCTTTCTGCTGACTCTTGGCTTCTCTGCTCTCACATCGAGTGCTATTGTTTGCCCTTGGGATTTATGGTAATTCTCACTCCCTAAAAGATATCTCTGCAAGAATGCCCATAAATTCAGGACGCATTGTTTCGATTTTCCTCACTAATTATTTTCCTCTCTCAGTTACCCATCAGCAGTTTTTAAAGTCAGAGGGCGTTTCTTAGATACAATGGAGAAGGAGACACGTGGTGCCGGGATTCTGTAGATGCCTAATTAAGCATAAATCAGGCAATAACACTGACAGGGAAGGCCCCGTGCACAGAAGACCCTCTAGGTGCCACGGGAGACCCAGGGGAAACAGGAAAGTGACGCACGGCCTTGGACAGTCATTCCCAAGGCTATTTCCCATGAATGCGGAATGACTTAGCAGAGCAAGCATTTTAATACAGCAATTTCTGCTGAGGGGGTTTCCCACTACATCAGACAGGGTCCTTTTGATGAGGACACTAGGGATGCTTTCTGCCTGTTCTTCGTACAAGGAAAATCAAGGCTTCGACTGACAAACTGTTTTGTTTTCAACCCATGGAACCATGAAAATCTCATACACTAATCATGTTTCCCTTTTTATTTGGGCTGCCGGGGAGCTGAAAGCCAATATTCAACGCACCTACAACGATGTTGAAGGACCCTGTAGCAGGCACTTTAATCCTAATCTTAGTTTTTCTTGATTTTCCGATCCTTATTGTCCCTTGGCCTGATTTCTTGGTCCGGTTTTGCAGTCTGCTCGCTGGGTTAAAGACTCCCTGGCCTCCACTGATCCACAGTTTCAGAAACAGGTCCCAGCCACCCCCCTCTGCTTCTCTGCTCGGGGTTTCAGAAGATGCTCATCATTACATACAGCTGGTAGCCATCGCCACAGAGGAATGGGTGAGAGTTGCCGGAGATGAAGTAGTCTAGAGACCCCGGGTAGAAGGGACTAGGCTCGAGAGAAATCCCTGGAAACAGGGCTGAGAGCACAACAGACTATGCACAGCCAAGAAGGGCAGTTAGCCTTGCAGAACAGGGTCAGTGTCACAAACAGAGACTCGCCTGGGTTGAGGCAGCGGGGACACCTGCGTATGTCACGGAAGGTGGACTCTTAGTGGTGGTTCTGAGCCTACATACAGGTGAGTGTGGGGAGAGGCAGAACACAGAGACCAGAAGCCAGGGAAGATGGGAGAGGGAACGTCCAACTAGATTTTGCAAAGTCACTGCCCTGGGGTTGAGAAAGCTACTTGTGAGCCACGTGGATGGAGCAAGTCCAGTTGATCTAATCATCCTGTCAACAGGCCTCTAGTGACCCCTATTATGAGCGAGGCACAAGAGATTGCAGAGAAATGGGTAAAATGTGGTCCCTGCTGGAGGAAAGCTCCTGGGCTGGTGGGAACACAAGCAGAGCGGTGGGCTGTGTGGTCAGTACCATGACAGGAAATATTCAGAGTGTAACGGGGCACGCAGGAAGAAGTCCTTACCCCAGCTTTGCCTTGGAGTCCAGGAAGGCTTCACAGAGGAGGGGCCCGGAGCTGGGTTCCGATGGCTGGGAAGGAGTTCTAGGAAGCATGCTGGACCTGGCGGAGACCCCGAGACCCGTGAAGTCCACGCCGTCCGTCCCTCTGCTGATTGGCATTCTGTCTCCCCAGCTAAACGCCCTCACCGCCGGGTCTCCCTCTCTCCTTGCGGTTCCCTTTCAAATCATGCCTTTCATCTGAAACACCTTTGAAGCCCGCCCGGCTGGCTCTCTTCCACTGTTCAAAGTAACTTCTGGAATGCTGCCTCTCGGCAGACAGCGGGCACTCTGATCCATCGCTGGCGGGAGGCTTAATCAGTGCGCCCTTAGGAGAGTAATTTAGAAAACTGTTCGAGGAGTCTCTTCTAAATGACTGTGCCTTTATTACTCTCAATACTCCTGCTTCTGGAAGTCCGCCCCAAGAAAGAGAGCCTACATTTGGGAGGGAAAAGAAAAAACTTGATGGGTAGGTTACTCACTGCAACCTAATGACCAATGGTAAGAGAATGAACATTTTAAACTTTCATATGGTGGAATATTATGTAATCATTACAAAGGGCATTTTCTTAGACTGTCTAAGAGCTCGAGGAAATACTGCTAAAATCATGTTAAGTGAGCGCTGGCCGAGTGGCTCAGTTGGTTGGAGCATCGTCTTATACACCAGGTTGCGGGTTCAACCCCTGGTTGGAGTGCGTAAGGGAGGTAACCAATTGTTCCGCATGCTGACTATAGCTAACAAAACCATACTGTATACTTAAAAAATTGCTAGGAGGGCAAATTTCATGTTTAGTGTTCTTATAACCAAAAAATAATAATTTGACTCTTAAGAAAAGCAGGTGCCTAAGCAATAACTGAGAATGATGTCACATCAATGAGAAGGTCTGAGACCTTGAGCCTGACTCTCCAGTACTGAGCGACATGGGGCTCCCGGGTCAGGGTCAGCACATGCCTGGGACTCAGGGTGCCAACCACGCCTGAACTGGCCTGGCCTCCCAACCACCTGGTTAAGAGCTCACACCAGGTCCTCAGTGTGGGGAACCAGAGATGACAATGGAATCCACTCTTTGGTGTTTGTTTATGTTATGACTGAATTTTGTATATCTCCTATTCTACAATTGGGTTATTTTGTTATTTTTACCTTTAAAGACAGAGATCCAAGCCTTTCAAGTTCTAGATATAGATAAGTGATGATAGATAGATAGATAGATAGATAGATAGATAGATAGATAGATAGATAGATAGATAGATAGATGATAGATAGATAGATGAGAGACAGACAGATGGAGACAGTTTGAATTATTAGAATCAAGATTATGTTCCATAAAGTGACAAAAAAACAAACAAAACATAAAAGCAGTTTTCCTTACAGACTATGGTTTCAAAAATGCTCATTTCTTCTGGATGTAATATTAAAACACACATACACAAGAGGAAAAAGCTAGCTAGAGAAATGTATTAGGATGTTAACAGTGATTATACTGGATGATAAAGCTGGGTGATTTGTTTTACTTTATTTTCCCATTTTTCTGAGTTATACCAATTTTCCTTAATTTTCATGTATTAACTTTCATACTCTTAAAAGAAAACCTGCCTCTTGCATATAGAATCTGTCCCAAGTACAGTGGCAGGGTGGGGGGCGGGGGACTATGACACAATCGCATAACCAGCCTCAGTTTTGCTGACAGACACTTCTCATCGCACAAGCGCTGTCCCCTGGCTGCCTGCGCATCATCATGACCCTTTATTTCATTGTGGCACCTGCTGCACTTGGATATGAACATGGCATTGCTCCAATGCCTTCAACCCAGAGCCATCTTCTCAGATGCCTCATCTCAGAACTCACCTTCTACCAGCTCAACCCCAGTCCCAGACCCACCTGACCAGGAGGAATCTGTGAGCCTGGGCCGGCTGTTGGCATCCTCGCTGCTGTTTCTGTTTTATCCCCAGTCCCTGCACCTAGTAACGGGCTATTCCAGTTAGAAGCTGTGAGCTGTGGTAGATTGACTGTACTGATGGCCAAATTAATGGCCTCCCTGTGTCAGTGCCCTTGACAATGGAATTTTACAGCCCTCCTGCCCCCACATGCACGCGCCCTGAAGATGGTGTCTGTTTCCTCACCTCCTTTCACCTGGGCTGGCCCCAGGAATCGCTTTGGCCAGTAGAATGTGAGAATGTGACAGAAGTCACGGGGTACCGAGTCTAAGCCTAGGCCTCAAGAAACTGTTTTTCTTCTCTCTGTCTCTCCCTCCCTCCCTCCCTCCCTCCCTCCCTCCCTCCCCCCCCCACACACACCACCTCCCTGCCATAAGGACATGCCCAGAGCAGCCGGAGACCAAGCCCAAGCTAGTCAGCTGCAGCGTGAGAAACCACCCTAAGGCCCACTGACCACGACATCCGCAGACTTTCTACTAAGCCACAGCTGACGCAGAAACTGCATGAGCCCATCCAAGACCAGAAGAGCCACCGCCTCACCAGTAGATCCATGGGAGATAATTAATGCTTATTGCTTAAGCCACAGAGTTTTGAGGTGATGTGTGACTCAGCATTATGGAGGCAATAGATGCTGAAGCAGAGTTGATACTCTATCTGTCCCTAAGGATCCCTTTGGTCCTTTTGTGACTAAGGCTCTAAGGGTGGGTCCGTGGGAACATTCAGACAGTCAGATCATTACAGCAGGTGAATTGGCAGCCCTGTCATGTTCTCACTGGAGGGTAGGCAGCAGGTGCCCTTGGATCTCATGGAAGATGAGGGGCCTCGGGAGATGAGGGATGGAGAAGTGTGACAAATTTCATTCTTAGCAAGCAAGCTCCTTTCTTCTATTCCTCCAGTTACAACAATCTGCAAAAGGAGTAGCATTTCCATTCCATCTATCGTCCCAGGTTACTAAATATTTCTAGCCTAAGCTAAGTTGGCAAAGAGTCCTCCCTCTGAATCTGCACTGTTTAGTATCTGAGACCCTGCTGTGAGAAACTGGATTGTATTCCTGAAGAAAAAGAACAGAATTACAACAATAATAATGCTAAAAGCTACCATATATTGAGTCCTTACTATATGCCAGGCACCATTATAGGCATCTTACATGTATTAAGACGTTGAATCTTCTTAACTATCCTATGATATAAGTATTCTTGTCCCATTTTTCTGATGAAGAAGCTGAGACTCAGAAATGTGAAGTAGCATGCCTAAGGTTGCATAGTAAATAAAGGCATCCATTTTTTCCCCAACAAATAATTCTGACGGAGCAAATGACCCAGACTTCAGATTAATCCAGATAATATCCAAAATAACTCTTATGAATCCCAAAGATAATTATTTACTAAAGCTCTACTGTAGGTCAATGTATTTCATTGAATTCCCACAACAGCCCTTTTAGGGGTATCTTACTCTCATTTTTACCATGGAAAATTAAAGCCCAGAGATTTTAAATGATTTCACCCCCACTGTATGGCTAGAACATGGAAAAAGAGAGGTTGGAACCCATAGCTGTCTGCCTCCTCTGGAGGGCAGACCCTCCAATTCAGGAATGAGGCTCATGAATTCTTACTTACCTTCCCTCCCAGACCCTCGCTAGTGCCCAGCACTAGCAAGCAACCAGGAAATGTTATTATCATCAAAACAGTTATTATTGGCTACTTTTCCTCTCTCCTCCCCTGGGCTCTCTGAGAGCGCACCTTACACCTTGGTCACTGTACGTATCAGGATGATGGATGTAGGTCAGCGATGGAAGCTGCTACTGGCAGGCACAGAGCACACTGCCCACGATGCCTTGGAAGCTGCCTAATGCTCTAATGTGAGATGTGTGTTTGCTGTCCCAGAAGTCTGGAGAAGGAAACCATTTTCCCTTTGGTGCCCAGCAGAGCAGAAATGATGGAAGGTCCAGAAAAGCAGGAGCTTCCAGACATGGAAAGGAGATAGGGCTATAGCTGCAAGTTTGACGGTCACAAGAAAATGAACCAGAGCAAGAGGGAGCCTGAGCCCCTCTGGGAAAATAGTAATAGGAAATAAATGACTTCCCTTGAAACGCTGGGTCCAGAATATGATGTTTCAACAGGATAGTTAAGGTCTACATCAAAGTGGGAAAGGGGGCGCTGGAGAGCAATGACCTCGGAAAGATTGGAGGAAGGGAACTAACATTTAGCATCATCCTGCTAAGTGTCAATGACTTTCTGGACTGTATCCCCTAAGATTCTTGTGACAACCAAGATAGGCAAAGTGGTGAGATAGTTAAAGGGGAAATTTCAGAGAATGGTCAGAGAAAACCCAGATATGAATCCCATCTCAGCTGTTTTCTGCTAAATCCTGTGTTATCTCTGGAAAATTACTCACCCTCTCTGAGTTGGTTTTCTCATTCTTTAAGATAAGAGTGGTAACGTCCAACATACATAATGAATGAAAAATACCCTCGGCACGGGCTTCATAAAGAGCAATGGCTGCTGCTGTCGTTTGTTCTTAGTCTTACTGCTGCTACCAGCTCGATTATGAAGCAGATTTTGGTGCCAAAGGAAACGCTGGATAACCCTGATTCATTCTGCTAAAAGGTTCCCTGGCCTTCATCCACCCTTCATCTCTGAATATACAAAACGGGTGCACAGGTGCCAGAAGAGCTGAAGGCCTTTCATTCCCAGGAGATAACTTATATGCATTATAACAAGTGATTTTGGAAGAAAAAAATAAATAAAGGAAGCCCCACCTCAGGGGCCCAAGTGATAACACTCACATTTCCCTGCCCTCTTACCACCCCACTCTATCCCCCCCTAAAAATGGGCACTGCTCTCCAGGCCTGCACAGATGAAGGGGACTTCACCAGCAAAGGGCTGGCAATATTAGATTTTTACTTAATAGTATCTTGAGTAAAAAAAGACAAAACAAAAACTGTTTTAAATTTTAAAAAACTTTTTAATAAATGACTTTCTCTTGATGTTCTGAGTCTTTTATGCAATGCCTTCTAAAAGGAAGAAACTGTGTCAGGCCAGGAAAGTTTTTTCCCAGAACTCCCTGCAAGCACAACTCTCCCCATAGTCCATATAAGGAGACTGAGGCACAGATGTAGGCGACTTGCCAGACAGCTGCAAATCTGGCTCTTAAGGTCACGCCTGTCCATCCTCAAGGCCACCACAGGCACCTCACCAGTTTTCTTCTGTTAGACAAACCACCAGCAGCCCCAGGGCCCAGGACGGGGGTCTCAGCATTGAACGTCTCACCCAGCACGTGGGAATGACAATAATTGCCAGCCTTCCAGGGAGCCCCTTGCAAGTGCCAGGCCCCATGCCGATGTTTCTAAGACATTTGCCTAATCTTCCAACAGCTCCTTGAGGTGGGCACCCTTCTCCAGTCTGTAGACAACCCTGAGGTTAAAGAGGTCAAGTGGCATGCCAAAGGTCACATGATTGTGAGAATAAGTGGAGATGGGACTCAAACCCAAGCAAGTGACGTGGGGACCCAGACTCCTCATCAGCACACTGCCATCTATGACGTTAACGTGCCCATGGGACACTGAGGACGGCTACGCACAGAGACTGGCCAGGACCCGTCTCCCTGAGACCCCCAACGCTGAGTCACAGGCATGGGAAATAACGTCATGCTTGTCACCAATGAGTCGCCTCCCTTAGGGAGCATAGGCCCAGAAGCAAGAGAAACCAGGAGGGGGAGCACGTCAAGGAAGGAGGGCAGCCACCATGGGCTGGGCACCCGAGCTGTCCACCACTAAGGACACAACAGCTCCCCTTGCAAGACCAGCTTCCAATCAGCCACATCAAGTGCATTGCAGGACAGTTACCAGGGTGGTGGGGGAAGAAGAATTTACCCTTCTACTCCTGTATCTCATCGGTCAAGGGTTCACCCCAAGGGAACATAAGCTACACCTCTAGTTCTAAGGGTGCCTGACACTCCCTTCAGCAGGGTAGCTCTAGGGCAGGAGGCCAGAGGCCAGCCACGTTGGACATGGGTGGGGTGTGACCAGGTTGTTGTTCATCAACTTGGCCGGGATCCACATAACAGGACCAGCTGGGGCCCAGTGCGAAATAAAAATGCAGGGCCCCCTGTTCAAAAATTATCAAAAATTTCAGGGCAGCTACAGTAGGGCATTAAACTAAGCATGGAGCAAGTCTTAAAAGAAAGTGATCATATAGTTATAATCCCCTCTCTCTGTATAATTCTATAATTTAGATCCTGGTTACATTCCTCAGGCTCAGAGTCCTGACCACTGGAATCAGGAGCAGGTGAAAACCTTGGTTGGGTTCCCCAGTCCCAGCCTCCCCTGTCCTTGTTCTCACGGTCTATCCTAGCTCTAACTAGATACACACCCCAGTTTGCTGGGTGGCCTGCGTTATACCCAGTGCCTCTGGAATTCTGGGACTCACCACACCCAGGCCCTTTACAGGATCTTCACACTGTCCTCTGGTCCCAGATCTGCCCGTCCGTGCCTCAGGCTGCTGGGTCCGTCTCAACACCAAGGGACCCTCACCACTAACTTCCCCCCAAAGTCCACATGCTTCTCATAGGTCAGCCCGGCCTGTTACCCCTCTGCTCTCCGCCGCCCGGCTGCCTGGTCGGCTCCCTCAACAAGCTCCGCTGCCCAAATCGGGTCTGATATGGATGCAGCTCCTCGAACCCTATACCTGGATATCCCAGCTGTCCTTTCCGGAGCCAGGCCAATTTCCGTAGCTCCCGCCTCCCTGGTCCCAGCTCCCTGCTCCCTATCATGAGGCCCGCACTGCCTAAACCCCAACACGCTGATCTCTGAGCCCACCCAAGCACAAATAATCTCTTTCCTCACAGGACGCTGCGCCACCACGCCCCACAGCAAGCACAGAAATCCAGGGTGCAGAGACGATTATGCAAACAGGAGCTCCACCAGCTCTGCCAGCTGCGGATTTCACTTGGCCTCATCCGTTCATCCATTTATTCATATTTAACAAATATTTATTGATCAAGCTGCGTGTGCCAGATACCGGGAAGTTGCAATAAATGAGAAAGAGTGCGCCTCCACCCCACCCAGGATCTAGTGGGAGGAACAGACTTGAAATAGCTGCGCCAGGCACTGCAATTCCGGGTGTGGAGGCTGCTGGACGGAAATGGTTCCCCTCGTTCCAGGACACAAAGGAGCCTGGAGCCAGCCCTTCATGCTTCTCCACTGACAACAAGGTTTCAGCTGATCTGCTCTCTGACTCACAGATTTTTGGGCATCATGTCTGATTGTCCTAAACTTGGATACAAGCCATAATTTTAGAATTCAAATACCTACAAAAATGCAAAGCAAACTACAGGCTTCTGATTGCCACCATGAGCTCTGTGACAAGCTTTCAGCTCCTTGAGAGGAAAGAGGAGGGGGGGAGAAAACAGAAGCAAACACCTGGGTAGACAAACGCCGAGGACTGTGTGGTGACTGTAGCCGCCACTCGAGGGGAGGAGCGAAGGAGCCGGGAAGCAGGCGTAAGGAGCCTCTGGGGTTTCACAGGCTGGAGGCCCCATGCAGTTTTCTAATTCAAATAAAACAAGCCTCAGAGGCCCTTAGTGCAAGGTGGGTTTAAGTGTTTGCAAGCTTCCTGAGGATGATAAAACCGCCTTCTCCATCAGAACCACTCAACTGTGGCCTTGCCGCTCAGCGCAGGGATGGGGTGCGCGCATTTCTCCCCGGCCCCTCAGCTCCTCACCGACCCTCTTGTCTCCCAGAACGATCCGCCTATGGCCAAGGCCACCCTGAGCTCCCTGCCCTTCCTTTCCTGTCTTCCCCAGACCCGGTCTCCAGGCCACACCAAGGCCACCTGCCTCCCCGCAACTCTCGCTCCATTCACCTTATGCTGTGAGTACCTGTTTCCTCCAAGTGAGCGTAGCGACAATATCTCCTTGAAAGGGGTTTGTGAGGATCTAAGAGTCCAGATAAAACCCCTGCACAGCGCTGGCCTGTCCGAAGCGCTGATAAGGGGCAGCTATTATTTGTAGTAACTGTAGTGGTCCATGCTTTGCCGGGCCCGTGTGAGAACCAAACACAGGCGTGGTGGGGACAGTGTGCCCTGTACTCCCAGGGCCGGGGGTGTCACGCCAGAGGTCAGCGGTGGGTGTCATGGGAGCAACGCAGCGAGGGAGCCAAGGATAGAAACTGTGGTCAGAGATGGGCCCCTCGGGGATCCAGACTGTGTCTGTTCTTATCACTGCTGTATCCCCAAAGCCCGGTGTAGGGTCCAGCATAGAGTGGGTACACAATAGATATTGGGAGGGAAGAAAGGGGGGAGGAAGGGGGGAGGAGGGAGACGAAAAGAGGAAAGCGACATGCGTGCTTTGGAGGTGGGCGTGGTGGCTGAAGTGTGTGGAGGCCAAGGTCGCCGCATTTGAGAGGGTGGGTGAGTGTGAGCGGGAAGTGCTGGATGCGCCATCCTCAGAGGCATCGGGTCCTTCCAGGTAACGGTGGGACTCGCTGAGGAAGCCCACGCGTCAGGATCTTCAAGAACTTAAAGAGCGGCCAGGAGGCTGAGGAAAGATGGCAGAGCTGGAGAGCAAGATGCTACCCACTCTGGGCCCACCCAGCGGTGCGTCCATTACAGGACACATTCGATGGTCCTGGGGCCCCCGGCGGGGTCCTCTGCAGCCCCCCGCCGTGGGTGACTAGATCAACACGGTCCCTTCCTTTCTCAGAGCCGCTGGCCCCTCACTCCACCGGGAGGTGTCCGGGGTGGAGAGCCGGCCTGGCCCCGCCCAGTGGCGTGGCTCCCTCAGGCCCCGCAGACGAGCAGTTGCCTCTCCGCAGCGGTGCCCCACGACAGCCCACCCCAAACTCAGCTGGAAGGCTCTGTCCCGGGCTCCAGGTCCGGGAGAGGCTGGTGGGCTCTCACTCCCCACGCCTCTCGCTTTTCTGGAACAGCCGGCTACCCAGGGCACCGCTCCCCTTGCAGCGATGGCGTAAGTGCAAAGAGAGGGAGAGAAGCGCAGTGCCTCTCGGGCCAGGCTCAGAACTGGGTCTCTGGCCAACAGGGGACAGAGCTGGCTGGATGGGGCAGGGGGTTATACTCTGCCTCTCACCCGACAGACTGCAGAGTCACCGGCAAAGCGCACGGAGACAGAGGGATGGACCACTGGGGGCAGTAATGCACCAGCCACCTCAACTCTGCCATCCACAGAGGGAACTGGGGCCATCCCTGGGTGCTGACGCTCTCCAAGGTCCCCTTCACTGCACTTCTGGCCCAGCTCATGGGGTCTCTGTGTGATCCTCTGACAGGAAGCACCAGAGCAGGCTTCTCCAGCCTCCCCAGGGGGCGTGTGGCCCCCACTCCTTCCCTTGTGAAGAGGGAGGGATTAGGATGGCCTCTCTCCAACTGGGCTCCCTGTCACCTCCACAGCTGCTTCACTTGTCCTCTGAGGGAGGGTGGGACTCACCAGCCATCCTCACACTTCACTCTCCTTTGAGGTTAGTCTTGGGTGAGCTGGCTTCTTTGTTTTCAGTGATCTGGGTGGAAAGAGAGAAAAAAAGCAAACCTCACAGTTCATCTGATTGCAGTAAGGAAGCTGGGGATTGCACTACTTTGCACTGGGAACAGGGCCTCAGAGACAACACAGAAGGCACGTGGAGATGAAAACACAAGGGGAAATAATGCCCTCTCATGGGGCTTCCAGGGGGCTTACATCAGAAAATGTGGGTGTTCAATAAATATTTATTTGATTTGGTTAAACTTTCAATTTGTTCCACCTCCACGAAAGCGCTCTGGCCAGAAGCACCGCCAGGTGACTCCATAGAAAATTAGCAGCCGCACAGAATGTGGTCTGAGAATGATAATGAGAGAAATTTAACTGAAAAAGCATTATTTATCTTAAGTTTCTGTAAGTGCCAACCTGGCCCAGGCACAGTTTTTTAAGCAGCGTGCGCATACACACACACACACACACCCCTTATTATTACCCAAAGCAAATAAATGTTCTAAGCATATTTCTCACTGAAAGGAAATGGTATGAAACAAAGAAAAAGTAATAATGCCTAGAAATTGTGGTTCATAAAAGCACAAAGCTGGCCAACTTCTGTTCTTTAATTTGTACATTAAAATTATTACAAGGCATAAGCACTAGGTGGGCCGTGGGTGTAAACAGCACTTTATCCACTGTATAAAACCTAAAATCTTAACTTAACCCACAAGCAACATTTCCACCCCTAGAATCCAAGTCCACCCTACCAGGTGTGGATGGAGTCCAAGGAAGAGACAATTAGAAGAAACTGAAATGCTGCCTGTCTCTTGCTTGCAGTCAGTGGGGGCATCAGGATGCCTGGTGCATTTTAGGGAATGGAAATAGCCTGTGCAAAGGAACTGGGGTAGGAGCAGCACAGACTATTCAGGTAACCAAAGACCAGTATGGCCGGGACACTCAGTGGGGGAAGGATGGTGCCAGTGGGTGAAACTGGGGATATATGAATGGCCAAAGCATGCTGGGCCTTGAAGGTCACATGAGTTACTACTTGATTGATGACTCTGGCTTTTGGCTTATTTCAGCTCATCTGCTGAGCAGACATGATTGGTTGGCATACACAGAGTCCAATAAATAATCAAATCTTTCCCAACTTACTCTTGTAGGGGTTTGTTGCATGCATCTTAAGTGTCTTTTAAAGCAATGTTCTGGAAAAAAAAAAGTTACCCCAACCAATTGGCCATGGAGTGAATTGTTTTAAGAAGCACGGTTCTCTTCTTTAATCTTACCTGACAGCTGAGAGATTAAGGTCCATAGCTAAGACTGACTAGCTGTCCACCAAGTCTGTTCCTTTCATTCCGGGACCACAGCTAGACAACTTCCCAGCCTCCTCTGTGGTTAGTTTGGGCCATGCGGCTGAGTACTGCCAACGGGATATGGGCAGAAGTGATGTATGCCACATCCATGCGTGGTCTATAAAAATTTCCAGGTGAATGTGTATTCTCTCCATTCCTATCAGCTTGCTGCACCTCAATGCCCAGAGCAGCCATGGAAGCCACCTGTGGAAGAAGGTGGAGCCATCATCAGCCTGGGTCCCTGAATGATTGTGTGGAGCAGAGCCCATGACCACCTTCACTCTACCTTTCATTAGACTTCAAGTGAGGGTGCAATACACTTCTACTACATATGTCATTGGGTTTTGGAGTGTATGTATTAACAGCAACTAACATTGCCTTAATTAATACAGCACCCAATCTGGCATTTGACTTATTTCCCTGAAGACCGTTTGGGTCAACTTTCTCATTATTTGGAGTTGCAGAAAGCAAGACTTGTAACCTTGGAAATCCTCTCTCATAGAGAAGGAGATGCTAAGTTTGTTGGAACAGGATATGGTCACAGCAGGGGCCCAGTCACAAGAGCTGGAATCTTGGCAACTCGGCCTTCTATCCTGGACTCTCCAATTATATTTTTATCATCCACTGGTTCACAGTCATTCCCCTCCTCTTGGGCCAGCTGAGAGCAGAGCAGAAACACAGCCTTGGTTGCACAGAGAACACCCAAACCTTAGACTTCTTCAGACCTTAGATCCTGCAGACCTGGGAGCTGCCATCCGTCAATCATTGGTACTCTGGGCGGGTCCTGAGAGCGCCCTTCCAGTCACTGACACACAGGGACAGCAGGCACTCTATGGTGGGCATTAGTCCATGCTCTAAGTTAGCAGAGGTTTGGGATTGGTTGTTTCCTGGTCTTAGTCAATTTCACATTTAGAAACTTCCAGTAACAGGGAGGAACCTGAATGAAGGGCAATATTCAGGAGATCTATGCCTCTTTCAGACCACTGAACACTACTTTCTCTTTGGTGTTGAGTATTGAATCTTTCTTCTTACTACAGGAGTCCTCTCACTAAGGAAAAAGTTTTATAATGGGCAGTTGAAGGGGAAAAGTAGAGCTGTGTATAAGAGTGTGTGTGTGTGTGTGTGTGTGTGTGTGTGTGTCCATGCTGAAATAACCTCTGTAGCAATGACAGTTCTATTATTTGGGCTTGACAATAGCAAAGCCTTAAGTGTTCAGTAAAACCTTCATGTAATTGTCACCCAGAAGAGGGAAAGACAGTGACCAAGTGAGTGGGTGGTGCCCTTTGTAAAGATGAATGGACTGTTGAAAGCCCTGTGAAAAGAAGGCTGAACAATGCAGAAAGCATGGATGGACTTCAAGGTCAGCCAGCCCTGAGTTCTCTCTGGACTGCACCATGCAACTTGGCCAAGTTACCCAAGCTCTCGAAGGTGGAATTGTCTCACCTGTTAATGAGGATCACAGCAGCTACTGCAGGGCTGCTGGAGAATTAAATGGGATTGTATAGGTCACAGAGTAGATATTCAACAAATGGTCACCAATACGGCCTTCTAATCAGTGGGCTCTTTTGCTTTGTTTATTGTCCAATTATTTCATATGTGCTTGTTTGATTTGGGGTTTGGTTAAGCCAAAAACCTCAGTGATTTCCTACTCGTAAACCTGAGTCCCTGGAGCAAACCCCTAGAGCTACAAAAACCAGGATGGTAGACACTAGCTTTTCACAGCCACTTATTTTTAAACTTAAGTTAATTAAAATTAAACAAAATTATGAATTTCATTCCTCAGTTGCACTAGCCACATTTCAGACTCTCAGCGTCCTCGCACGGCTGGTGGCTACTGTACCGGGCAGTGCGGGTGTAGAACATTTCTACCGGCAAGGGGGTACCATGGACAGCGCTGGGCTGGAAAACAGTGTGACTTACGAGCTATTTTCCCGTCATTCCAAAGGCTTAATGAAGACCATACATTTCCCCACAGTGAACCTGCCCGGGGTTAGCTGATGCACCTGGGAGGCTGCTTTCGGCTGGAACTAAAACAGGTCACTGCGAGAAGGCTGTTAGTTTCCTCCACTGCCAAAGATCCAAACAGGCGAGCTAAGGAAGGAGCCAGCGCTCTTTACCCCGAGTTCGGCCCCAGAGGGCTGGCTATGCAGTGGTGACATTGACTAGTGGGCAGTGGACAGAGTCACCAGGTCAAAACCAGGTCCTTAGAACCTCTGGGGGAGGGGATGTAGGGGGGTGTAGGTGTCAAAAGCGATAAACTCCAGGTGTAGATGGCAACGCCCAAGAGTCAGAAAGGAGACGGTGACAGGAGACAAGATAGTGTCCGAGACACAATACGGGAGGGAAGGCAGCGCAGGCCCCAAGCAGAAGCTGAACTGTGTGACCACGAAGACCACTGGCTGAGAGCAGCTTAGCATCTCCACCCTGCGTGTGGAGCGCAGGCCCTTAAAGGGAGAAACAAATGAAATTAGGCATTACTGCCAAGATTTGCAAATGCTCTTCCTAAAAGTTGTGTGTTCGATTCATAAAGGTGGAGAGACAAGTTGAGTATTACTTTACGCACACGGTGTTTGGTGGGCGAGGCCGACGCTGCTGAGAGCCGGTGGACAGGAGCAGCAGGCCGTAGGCACTCGGGAGAAAGCCTGGCGACGTGCACGGCGGGGAGCCCCGAGCCCTCCGCCCGCCATCCCCAGCTCGAGCGTGGCGGGCGCCCCGTCTTCGAGGAACGGAGAAGCTGCCCCGAGGAAAGGAAATAGGTGCAGAGTGGAGGACGGGACTGGAAGAAGAGCGGGAGCCAAAAGGGTGGAGACAGACTGAGTCTGACTGATGGAGCAGTGACACTCCACAGTGATGGGACAGTCAGTCAATGATGCCATGACGTGTCCCCCACAAAATCTCCAACAGGTCTCCACTGCCCACCGATGCTTGGTGTGAGTGGACTCACCTGGGGGAATGCAAAGAAATGAGGTGCTCCATGCAGTGGAGCTGTGCCGGACAGAGAGGCACAGGAACCCTAGCAGAGGGGACAGTGAGCCTCCGGGACTCCATAGATACCCGTGGGACAGGCTGTGGATGTCCTTGGGCATCTGCAGGGGTCTGAGTCATTTATAACTTAGGGGGCCTAGTAAAACCTAGGTCAAGTGTCCAAGGGAGGTTGGACAGGAGTTTGCCTAGTTCATCTTCTCCACAGCTCTGGAGGGAGAGGCGGGTAGAATCCAGACCTGACACTCGGGAGATACCGTGCAAACCCCGGCTCTGCCTTTACAGGCTGCCAGACCTTGAGCAAGTTGCCTGACCTCTTCGAGTGTTATTTGCATCTTGCACGGTGCCTGGTTCCTAATCAGCCTCGACCACTCTTCAATGACTGTGAGATGAGCCTGGTGCTGGAGGCGGCCCTCACGCAGAGATGGGCGCCCAGGCCTGGCCCGCGGGAAAGCAGGGACAGGGAGGAGGGGCGCCCTGTGTCCCGAGAGGAAGGAGGCATGCGGCCCTACCCACCACCTGTCCCAGGGTTTCCAGGACAGCCAGCCTTTCCCCCCACCCCCAAATACATATCTATATGTCGTGCCATGGGAAGGCGTGGGGTATAAGCTGGGATCACATTGAAAGTAGCTCACAGCCGGTACAGGCAGAATGGACGACCCTCTAAACTGGTGCTCACCAGCCTCACGCATATAGGTTTCCCTATAAGCTAAAAATAGTGCTCCCACGGGTGTGGGCGGCCCTGGGTGGTCATCAGAATATCAATGCATGGCCTTTAGAGGAAGACATACTCTGGCCGGCAACGCAGACCCTCATTTCCTACCACTTGACATTGGAAACACCCTTCCCTCCGCGTGATTCAAGCTCCTCAGCTATGCAATGAGCGGAGGAGCACACTGAAGGGCTGAGGTCAGGACTGCGTGTAAAACATGAAGAGCACCTGTTGGGTCGTTTTCCCAGCAGCAGGCTTTGGGGCAGGATTTGGGAGTCATGTGTTTTATTTAAGAGAACCGAGTTGGGGAGGGAGGGAGCAGGGCACAGAGGGGAAGGAGCCACGAGGGTGTGAGCGCAAGTGTCTAAGCCGCTGCTGATGCCCTTGGAAGCTTTGGGGCATAAACAACACTCAGACTTGGATGGTGTTTATCTGGCGGTAGAGGGGCTGGGCATTTTATACGCACACAAGTCAACTCCTGGTTACAAGCGGCTGGGAGAGGGGGCGACATCGAATTTTTAGGCACATTGTCAGCTCTCCCCACAGTCAAGAAGGCTCTGGAGCCCCAGAACAGTTCCCTGAAGGTGTCAGGGACAGGCACAAGCTGTGCCAGGAAAGCACAGAGTGGCTAGGAGGGGACACAGAGCTGTGAAAGAGACCCAAGCGGGGAGCCAGGCCCAGCACTACCCAGTGCACTGCCTTGCACTGTTTGGTGGGAATCAAACTACATAGCACCCGTATATGATATATCAGGCCTTTCATCTTCTTATTTATGGGGGTAACAACACTGATAACAACCTATATGGCTCTAACTATGTGCCAGGCACTGTTCTAAGTGTATTGACTAATTTAGTTTTCACTCCCAACCCATTATCATCTCCATTTTAAACATGTGAAAACTGGGGCACAGAGATAGTAAGTAACTTGTCCAAGGTCACACCGCCAATAAGTGGCAGAAAGGGTCTTTACGCCCAGAGAAAGGGTCCATGGCCCCTGCCTGCTCTTAAACAGTGTGCCACCCTGCTCCTGGGTGTGGCCACATCCCTCCTGTGCCCTGTCCAACCAGGAGCCGCCAAACACATGTTTTTCTATAAGATTGAAGCTAAGACATTAAAATTAAGTAAAACTTAAAATGCAGTCCCAAAGTCGCACTAGCTACCTTTCAAGTGCCCAATAGCCCCATGTGACCAGTGGCGACAGTGTGGACAGTGCACACACGGAGCATTCCCAATGGAAAGTTTCATCGGACAACACTGGAGGGAAAGAATCCTAGGTTAAGGCCCCAGGATCTGAAATGAGGCAGATGTGGTGCCCACCCCAGCTTTGACACATCAGCTGTGTGATTCTGGGCAAGCCCCTAAAATAGGCACTGACTAGCATCTCCTTCCCCGGGCTGACTGTGGGAATGAAGTCAGGTCGTGACCACACCTCACCACGCCTGGCACAAAGCACCGCTAACCACTGTTGCTCCTGTTACTTCCTTCAGTCATTATTGCCGTTGTCATTGCTGCTGTTGATCTAGAGCTGAAGGGAGCCACCTGCGAGCTCACACCGCAGCACAGATGGGGAGGTTGAGGCACAGAGAAGGAATTCTGCACGAAGGTGGCAAAGCCAGGACTAGACTCCGTTCTCTTCACCCTGGGGTGGCCGTCTGTGCTCTAAACCAGTTCCATGGCAGTTTAGCTCCTCAACTTCTAGCTCCGTCTATGGGTTTGAATGTCCCATCTCTGAGCAACCGCGAAACCATGGAAACCGGGTGGCAAACTGAAAAGGCAGCAGGCAGATTAGCTCGCAAAGCCCCACACGTGACATGATCGCTCCAGCATTCAAGCTGCAGATATTCTCTGCTTTCAGCCAAGGCCTTTCTCAGTTGCTTTTGTAAACCTGCACTTGTGTGTCCCACATTCAGCCTCAGCCCACACAACACTGTGCCAGACTCCACATCCATCCATCCTCTGTCCTGTAGATTCAGAGCCAAACTCAAGGCGGGGGGGGGGGGGGTCCCTTCCTCTCCCATCCTTCGCAGGAAGGCCAAGCCACAGGACCAGGTCTGCAGTTCTGTCCCCTTCGTCCTCCAAAGCTCGGAGCATAAGAGATAGGAGTGGTGACCTGGGGGGAGGGGAGGGGAGAGGGGAGGGGGAAGGGGAGGGGAGGGGAGGGGAGGGGAGGGGAGGGGAGGGGAGGGGAGGGGAGGGGAGGGGAGGGGAGGGGAGGGGAGGGGAGGGGAGGGGAGGGGAGGGGAGGGGAGGGGAGGGGAGGGGAGAATTGTTTGGAGTGGACCAAGGGGAAAGTTATAATGAAAACTAGCCAGAAGCATGACAGGCACTTGTGGTAGATTGCGTTAACAGTCCAATTCTTCACTCCTCGTGGTATCCACATCTTTGGCCATGTAACCAGGCAACAGTGCTTTCCCACTATGCTAGAACATAATGCCATGGACCTGTGGGATATTCTTGGCCAATGGAATGGAGCTTGCTAACTCTGTGCCTCTGCCATCACCATGAGTAGAACATCCCTGCTCACCCAGGAGGAAACAGAAGAGTCGATTGGGTCAGAGCGGCCTCAAAGTGGCTAACCCAGACAAGCCTAGAGTAAAGCAGGATACCCATTACTCCCATCCCTGCTGATCCACAAAACATGGACAAGTCCAGCTGAGATCAATAGGGAACTCATCTTGGACCAGTCAACCCATTATCAATTCACAGAAGCATGAGCTGAACTAATAAATGATTGTTGTTTTAAGCCATCGAATATGGGGATGCTTTGTTACACAGCAATAGCTACCTGCTACAGCATCCTTGATTCCTCTCACCCTCACTTCCTATAGCCAATTCATCAGCAAGCTCCAAATAAAAATACTCACTTATTTTCCAATTCCAGAGCCACCAACTTAGTCCATTTCAACATCGTTTCTCATGCAGACCACTGCAGTTGCCTAATAACTATTCTCTCACCTGCACTCTTGCCTGCCTCCAGCCCATTCTCTACACAGAAGTCAAGACTCTTTTCTCAAAGCAAAATTGAGTTACGTCTTCCTAGATATAGAGTAGGGATAAAATCCTACTTAGGCTAAAATCCTAACTCCTTCTTCCAGTTCTCAGAACACAATGAACTCTTTCCCACCTGAGGCCTTCCCCACGCTAGTTCCTCTGCCTGAAACGATTTTCCCTTTGCTCTTAGCATAGCCGGCTCTCTTCCTTGAATCTCATCTTAAACTCTACCCGCCTAACCATATTTCTAAAGGAAGGCTCCCTGTTTTCTCCAACTTAAACTCGCATCTCTTTCTTTCTTAGAATTATTGGAACTGGCTGTTGTTTCATTTACTTGTCTCTCATCTTTACTTATTTACTCAAAAGTGATTTACTGAGCTCCTCTACCGGCCAGGATGTGACTAGGTGCTGGGGAGACAGCAGTGAAGAAGGCAGACCTGACCCTTACCCGCAAGAACCTTCCTTCTAGTGGGAGAGACAAGGAACAGGTAATACACTGTGGTGCACAGGCCTTGCCCTCCCTGGGTGTGTGGTCAACAGATTCACCAAGGAAGACTACATAAGCTTGGGACACTTGACTTACTAGAATTGGCTGCCAGTGACATAGAGGACGAGAGGACAAGTATATACAGACCCGGCTCGAGGACAGTCTCTTCTGCACGTCACTCAGTGTCCTCCCTTTGGGATGTCGTGCCTGTTGAGCTCCTCTCCATTCCCCCTCAGCCTTGAATTGCCTGGATTCACTGTTGTTTACTCAATTGCATCGGGCTTTTCTCATCACTATTTGAATGGGCTCCCACACCCAAGCAATGAGTGCGGGCGTGGAGCCTCCGGTCACCGCCGTAGCCCCTGCCCCACTCCACCAGACCCAGCTGTGTTCTTGGCTCACCTCACCCTGGTGCTCTTCTGCTGGCCTCCGCTGAGCCGCACACCCCCCTCTTACATTTTGCCTATTTCCCCATGCAGTTACGATGATTTATACCAGCTCCCATGAATTCACTAACTTCCCACTTTATATTTCTTCTTGCAAAACTTGATAACTTTCCCTTCTCTGAGGCCATAAATTTAGCTTCTGGTAAATACTGCTCCACTCAAGACAGATAACGTAATTTCAGAGTGTGATAGTGAGATGATGAAAGAGAGAGGGAAGAGCATATAACTGGCTGGGCTGAGTGGATGCTGCACTGCCTGCTCAATAAATATTTGTTGAATTACCAAATTAGCAAAATTATTAATTTGTTATGAATAAATTAAGGCTCCTCCCCCAAAACCAAGCTTCTCCCTCCCCCTCCACTTCCTTTCTTCTTCTGAGAGTTGGACTGAATTAACTGGCTGACATGGTCCAGCTTGAGACCCGGCACATTAGTACAGACTAAGCTATTGCAATATTGCAATAAAGAAGCAATAGTGGATTAAGTAAGATAACAGTTGGCATCTTTTTTACCTGACAACCAAAGATAAGTGGTCCCAGCTGACAGGGGCCCAGGTTCCTTCCATCTTCCAGCTCCTCACATGCATGATTATACTCTGCCTTACCACAACAGCAAGCGATGGGAGGGTGCTATTTCAGTCCTCACTTTACAGACAGAGAAACAGAAAAAGTTGCCCAAGGCCTCATAGCCAATGTCAAAGCTTGGACTCCAGCTCAGATCCCTCTGGTTCTGATTCATGTCCTTGACCATCAGAACAATTCTGCCAACCCAGAAACTGTGTTTAATGAGCTCAGGAAACCAGTTGCTTTATTAAACCCTTGCGGAATTCAAATAAGGTCATTCCGCCATGTTTCACAAAAAATATATTAATCTTCTCACACTTAGTCGTGTTTTCCATAATCTTTCTTAAAATACCATATATGTTGTGCAAAAGAAAACCAAATGAACAAACAGGAACATGTTTTTAATAGAAAAAAACTGACTCTGATGTTGTTATGATTTTTCATGTATTATTTTTTAGGTTTAAAAGCCAATATGCAGATTTTAATCTGTATTATCCGCAATATTGCTCCTGGTTTGATTGGTAGACACACACCTGTCTGTCACAGGATTCCATATAGAAGTCAATGTTCCCAAGCTCTGCAACCCTGAATAAATTAGAGGGTTCAGGGAATTCTGCATTCAAATCCCAGCTCCCCTGTGTCAAGTGTAAAACTAATCTGGGCTTAGAATGGGAGCGACTTTATTCAAAAAGACGATTGCAATAGGGAGACCACTTGACTTCAGAATCTTTGAGGATCTCAAAATCCAACAGAAAAAGGCTTTTTTTTTCCTAGGAAGGGGTTTCGGGACTGGCAAGGACGTAGGGGACAGCAGGGAGCAGAGAGTCTGAGCAGACAGCACCACCGAGGCAGTTTAGCAGGATTTCTCTCTGTGGCCGGCCTCGTGGGACAAGCTGTTCTGTATTTCGGTGCTGGCTTAAGCTGGGGGATGAGCCCAAGTTTAGGAGCCCATGGGAAGGAAAAGAAGTTTGCCTCAAGCTTGGTCAAGTCAAGCCCATGGGTAATTCTGAGCACTTGGCCACCCACGTCCGAGCTGTATGACCTTGGGTGAGTCACTTCTGAGGTTGGCTTTCTTTATTTCAAAATGCAGACAATATCTGATCTCTACCTCAAAGTGTAAAGAAGCCCTTTGCAGAGAAACTTGGATCTCTGTTCCCCGGGGCCCAGAAGGGTGCACAGTAATGCAGTAAGCCCCTGTCCCCGTCAGCGGCTGTCCCCATTCACCTTCAGTAAGAGGGCTGGGAGAGGCCACGTGCACCGATGTTTGTCAGTTGCCTCTGAAGCTGCCACACGAGAGCCAGGCCATTTCCACGCCTCTGCGCTTGAGGATCCTTCACTTCCCCCTAATGGCAACACCTCAAAGTCACTCTTGGCAAATTTATTCTCCGCTGCAAAGAAAATGGATGGGAAAGGTCAATAAAAGAGGAAATTCTCCTTTCTGTTGTTTTTTCATGCATCTGGTTAGAGAAAACAAACACTTTATATCGGCGAGGACCTTCATCAGATGCATTTTCAACTGCGATGCCGGAGCTGAGCGAAATGCTCGTGATCTGGAAACTCCCGGGGGGTCTTTGTTTCTCTGG
Source organism: Miniopterus schreibersii (assembly GCF_964146895.1). NCBI lineage: Eukaryota > Metazoa > Chordata > Mammalia > Chiroptera > Miniopteridae > Miniopterus > Miniopterus schreibersii. Next base: position 178,753,592 of record NC_138102.1, read on the forward strand.
AATAGGACCTAGAAGACGGGAGTGGAGGGCGGCAGGGGAGCTCAGTGATTTGAAGGAGGGGGCTATAGCTAACCCGTCTCTGTGTCCTTCCTGGGCACCAGGGCCTGGCAGGCGGTAGATGGGGAGGTTTACTTGCCCCCATGGCCTGGGCACACCCACTATGTCAGGCACTTTATATACACCATTTTGTAGACTGATTCCAAGACCCCACACTTAGCTCGAGGGGCTCTTCATGGCCCAGGGCTGCTCCCTCTCATCCCAGTTCCTCCCACTCTCCCCTCAGGCCCCTCTGGTCACATCGGCCACCTGGCCTTGCTGTGCCCCCACAGGGGCAGGCGGGCCGCTGCCCTGACTGTTCCCTTGGCCTGAAATCATATCCTCTCCTCAATTGACTCAGGTCTCTGCTCAAATATCCCCTCCCCAGAAAGGGCTCCCCAACCCCCTGTTTAAAACAGCAACCCTGTCCCTGTATCCTCTGGCCATGATTCCTTTTGGCTCATGGGGCTGTTAACACCCGAAATAATTTTTTAATTTTGTTTCCCATGTTCTTGTCAAGCCCCCTAGAATGCAAGCTCCGTGATGCCGATGACCTGGTCTCATTCGCCACCAAGCCCCAGCACCTAGAATAGCACCCCGCACATAGTAGGTGCTTGGTAAACATCGCTCCATCATCTCACTTAATCCAGCCTGGAAAGTAGGACTGTGGGTCCCATTTGACAGATGAGGAAATGGAGGCTCAGAAAAATGGAACCACTGGCCAGGGTTTCACATCCAGGAAGAGGCAGGGCTGGCTTGGAACCCACACCCACCAGCTGCCTCCTTAGGAGCAATGCTGTTCAAGGTGACTCTGAGTTACCCAAGTCCCTTAGGATGAGAGCTCAGCCTAGCCCCTGCCATGAACTCCAGCCCATCAGGGTGCCAGCCCCTTGCATAACGCCAGCCACACCTCCAGGATCTGATATCAGAAGACCCATTTGTCAAGTTCAAATGCATTGAGATTGTCTGCCATCCTTTCAAAATTATCTGTTTGAAGCAGTGGATAATGGGAACACTTATAAAAATGACACCCGCCTTAATAGCATCTTAGAGTGACAGGCAGTGGGAGCAAAGGTCCACGTGTCACCTGATCTTGGCTAGCTAGCAACTCATAGAGCCAAAATACTGCTTAATGGGTGCTGTCTATTAAAAGTCAAGGTGTAGGTGAGGTGAGGAAGAGCCTTCGGTGCAGCCAGGTCCCAGCTAGAGCCCTCAAGGCCCAAGGAGGCAGCCTGGGACCTGGCAAAGAGCTTGGCTTTTGGAGTCAAATGAACCTGAGAGCTTCCCTCCCACTTGCCGCCTGCAAGCCTAATGGGAAGAGGGGTGTGATGCACAGCTCTGAGCCTCATTTTCAACACACGCCAGGTGGGGGCTGGGAGACAGAACAGCGGTCACTGTGGGAAACACACAATGCTAAGCATACAAAGAGCTTGTCTCGGTCCCTGGCCCGCAGCAAGTGCTTAATAAAAGGTAGCTGACACATTTCTCTTTGTCGCACCTGTTTCCCTGAAACCAGTTGCCCCAGAAGTGGGGCTTTTATTAACTTATTTTTTTAAATATATCTTTATTGATTTCAGAGAGAGGAAAAGAGAGGGAGAGAGAGAGAGAGAAACATCAATGATGAGAGAGTCATTGGTTGGCTGCCTCCTGCATGCCCCAGACTAGGGATCAAGCCCGCAACCCGGGCCTGTGCCCTGACTGGGAATCAAACCCCAATCGCCTGGATCCTAGGTCGACACTCAACTGCTGAGCCACGCCCGGCCGGGCTATTAACGTTTTAACAAGGACGATATGTGATTACCTCCAGACCAGAGTACACTCGGTCATTCTTCGAAAAAGCACTCATTGGTCACCTGCCCTCTGCCGGGCTCTGTGCTCAGCTCTGAAAGAGACAGAGATGAATGAGACATGCACCTCCAAGAAAGAGTCCCTGGTGGATATGTCTATGCCGGTGATATCGAATTTTACCTTCTAAATTAACTTCGTTTCCTCGTGCTTAATTAGCGTCATTTCTCCTAGGTGCTCAGCGATTGGTCTGATGAGTTGTTAAGACCGTGAATAGCTTTGGGATAAAAGGGTTTGAGCTGCAGTACATCCTAAACGGTTTTATTCATTCGGTCGGTATTTACTGGCCCTTCCCTGTGTTCCAGGCACTGTTTTAGGTGTCAGGGATATAAGAGTAAATGAAGCAAAGTCTCTGCCTCCAGGGAGCTCAGACCTCGTTGGGAGGTGCGGTGGTGTTAAGACGTGTCTGCAAATGCTTTGATCAACTCCCCTTAAAGAGGTGGGGCCTGCACCCCTCACCGCGATCCTGGTCCAGCTTTCATGATTGGTTGGTACAATGAGCCCCACAAAGGGTCACGCTTACATTGTCCTCAACCTGGGACCCTAGGCTGGTGACTTTCCTTCCATGTGCCTCCGCTTCTTCATCTTTAAAAAAAGAGATGTTAACGATAGTACCAATCCTTGCCTGAGAATGCGAAAACGAAGGTGTTGGCAGCTACCCTGTTCATAATTCCAACAGTCATTGCAGGCCTCTCAAAGGAGCAAGAAAACAGAGTGCTGTGGACTGAATTGTGCCCCCATTCATATGTTGAAACCCTGATCCTCAGTGTGACTGTATTTGGAGATGGGGCCTTTGGGAGGTAATTAAGATTAAATGAGGTCATAAGGGTGGGGCCCTGATCCAATAGTATTAGTATCCTTATAAGATGGGACGCCTCCTCTCTCTCTCTCTCTCTCTCTCTCTCGCTATCTATCTCTCATACACACACACACACACACACACACTCTTAGATAAAAAGCCATGTGAAGCCACAGTGGCCATCTGTTAGCCAAGAAGAGAGCTCTCACCAAGAAGACAAACAGCCAGCATCTCGATCTTGTCTCCCTCAGCCTCCAAGAACGATGAGAAAATAAATTCTGTTGTTTATGCCACCCACCTGTGGCATTTTGTTACGGCAGCTGAGACGACTAAGACCCAGTTCCGTGCTGTGCTTCCTCTCTCACTGCCCAGACTTTCCCAGCGGGCCCTCCCGCCTCCTGCCCTCCCGGGGCCCTCCTCTTGCTCTCAGGGCTCCCCTCCTCTGGACACACACGTATTCACTCTGGTCCTAGCAAACGCAGAGCAGACAGCTCTGGAATTCTACACAGCCTGCAGACTACAGCCTCTTATTTTAATGATTCTAATTTATCTCCAACATTATCAATAATAAATCAAACTAAGTGGAATTAAAACAACTTTCCCCGCAGCTGTGTCATGTTCTGTTGGAAAAGACAACCCCCTTCAAAAGGCTGTGCTGATCACCAGCCACCTCGGCCGGCTGGCGGGGAGCAGGCCCCTCCGGAAGGTGCTAAGCAGCCTCCCTCCGCGGAGGAAGATGTTTTCCATTTGTGCCTGGTGTTTACTGCACGCCTGGCATGCGCCATACACAGTTCTAGGGACATCACCTACCTTACCTCATTTAATTTAAGCCTATGCAGTAGGAAAGAGTATGACCCCATTTTACGGGTAAGGAAACTGAGGCATGGAGTGGTTCTGTGACCGGCTCGGTCATAGAGCTGTGACGCAAACCCAGACCTCCCCCTCCTCTGCCTTTAATGATGATGGGTGCTCAGGGATGACCCAATCTTGCTAGGCTGCCTTTGCCGTTGTTAGAAGGGGCAGCTTAGGGCTCAGAGCCACCATCTGCGCACCTCCTGATCGGATCATGTACAAAGCACAAGTGAACAGCGCCCCCTGGAGATGAGCCTTGGGATGAATACGTCCCTCGCGGAGTCGCAGGGAGATTTTGAATTAATAGCTGCAGAGCATGTAACAAAATGTCTGTCACATAGTCAATAATCACAATTATTATTATCTACGTATCAGGGCACTTCTGTGGGTTCTCACTGATATTCATGAGCTGAACTTGAGATGGAATAAAAATGCCATTGACTGCGCTGCCTCCTACTCAGCTGGTTGAAAAATTGTAAATGATGGTCAGTAGAGCAGAGTGTTCTTGGAACCACGGGAAGTCGAAGGCAGACTGAAGGCTCCTTTGGAAAATGAAGAAGGGTGAGGCCAAGGAGGCTGTAGACTCGTTGGAGATCATGGGACTGCCTTGAGGCAGAATCGGGGCGAGAAGTCACCCAAGACAGGCTGGTCCCTCACCACCTCCCTTCCTCAATGTCCTCCCCAGCACCACGCTCTACGGTCGAAGCAGTGCTTTTAGAGAAGTCACTGCTCTTTGGTCCCTGTCGCGGTTAAACTGTGCCCCCAAAAAGACGTGTTGGAGTTCCTAACTCCCGATACCTGTGACTGTGACCTTACTAAAGAAGAGACACAGGCAAGGACACACAGGGAGAAGATGGCCATGTGACAACAGAGGCAGAGATGGGAAGATGGGCCCACAAACCAGGAGTTGCCAGCAGCACCGAATGGAAGAGACGGGCAGGGAACAGGCTCTTCCTTGGAACCAGAGAGAGCACAGCCCTGCCGACCTCTGACTTCTGACCTCCAGGCCCCAGAGCAGTGAGAGCGCAGCTTCTGCTGTTTGAAGCCACCTGGCTGGTGGTACTTTGTAGCCTGGCAAACAAATACGGTCCCCAAGCAGACGGAGTGACAGCCCCCCTGCTTTGTGGGCAGGAGCCAGGGCTCGGAGGCGTGAGTGGTTAAGCTGTCGCCAGCTCTCCTCCCTCATCTCGCTCCCTCACTGCTCTCCAGCCACATGGGCCCTTTCTCTTCCCAAACACGCCAGGGTCCTGGCCTTGTTCCTCCTGCTGGGAACACGCCCCCAGGCCCGTAAGTCAGGGCTCCCGGGTCCCAGGTCTCCACTCTTCACCGTCCCTGGACCCCAGGCCCCGTCCCTCACGTGTGTTCCCTCCCGCGTCTCCAGCACTTCCTTCGGCGCCTGGAATGATCTTGCTTTTGCTTTGCTCACGTGCTTAGTGCCTCTCCCAGGACACTAAGCCTTTCCAAACCAAACTCCCCAGCCACCTCCTCTGTTCTCTCCAGATGACCAACTAGAACAGCCTGTACACTGTCTCTGTGTGTGTCTGTGAGTCTCTGTGAGTCTTTCTGTGTGCGTGTGTGTATCTGTGTGTGTGTCTATGTGTGCATTTCTGTCGTGTATCTCTGCGTGTGTATGTGTGGGGAGGGGCCGAGGGCAGGGTTGGAAAACAGCCCATTCGGCAGTGCTGAATGTTTCCTTGGTGTGCAGAGACAAAGGGCACAACTATGCATAATGCATATACATTTTCCTGATGATAATTAAACCTGTGAGTGAAGTTCGTCAGTGACAAGGGTCTGGAAACCACCCTGAGTTGAGGTTTTTGTCTCAGTGTTCTCTACGGTAGATTGAGAAATGGCCACAATGCTTTCAGGCACCTGTTTCTCGCTTCTTGGTCTGGAATGGCCAGTGTCTTGATCTGGCCCACAGAATGTGGCAGATGGGGCCCTTGTGTGAGTGCTGAGCCCAGGTCTCCATCAGCCTTGCAGTTTCTGCTCTATGGCTTAGGCAACCTGGAGACACATGTGAGCAAGTCCAGGCTTTCTGGGGGAGGAAAGGCAGGGGTCCAGTCACCCCCACTGCCCAGGTGAGAGCCAGCCAACCCCCAAAACAGAGCCACCCAGCTGAACAATGGCTGGCCACAGGCTCATGAATGAGACCAGCCAGGATCAGAAGAAATTAACCAAGCACTGGAGCCCCAAATGCCACCCACAGAACCAGGAGCTAATAAATGGCCATATTCTTAAGTCATTACATATTGGGGTGACTTGTTACATGGCAAAAACTAAATGATAGGACATGGTACCCTAAGCCACCAGGGTTCTGGTTGTAAAGGAGGCTTCTGAACCGGGTCCTCCTGCCACGAGAAAGGCTCCCTGCCACCAGTGTGTGTGGGGCATCCACAGGTCTCCCGTGACACCCTTCCCCTAGCTGGCCTGCCTGAACCCCGGAAAATGACAGGAATGTTCTGTTTGCTGTTTCTACAACCCAGCTCAACCCTAGGTCAGCTTTGTTTTCATCCCTCCTTCGTGCCGGTTCCCATTAGCGCACAAACACATCGGAAAGGACAAGTGGTTCGTTCCTGCAAGTCCGCTGAGCGCCAGCTTGGCAGTCGGCGCGGCGGCTCTGCAGCGAAGGGGCCCCTGGGATCGGCCGCTTTCATGGGGCGCAGGCTGCGGGGTGCTTCAGACGGGGGAGCAGCCTGTCCTCACCAACATCAGGTTCGGGAGCCGAGGAGGTTTACAGGACTGGCCAGTGGTGTGATGGGGGCTTTGGTGATGGTCCCAGGCTCCAAAACTGCACCCCTTTCCTCCACAACCTGCCGAGCTGAAGCCTGAAACTCCCTTCAGTCGCTTCGTTTCCTGTGACGGAAAATGCTCTGCCGTCAACACGTATAGGGGCTGATAACAAAGCCGGTACAGCCAAAGCTGAAAGGCGATTTATTGGGAGGTGTTTGCAAAGCGCACCACGGACAGAAGATTAGTGTCCGGAATATGTAAAGAATTTCGACAAGCCAATAACCAAAAGACAAACAGCTCAGCACAATGGTGGATAAGCCACAGAGAACAGTCCATGGCTGTGTCCACAGCAAGGCCCAGGAACGTAAGGCAAGGAGCTCGGCCCCACTAGGAGCCGCGGAGAGGGAAACAAGAAGCAATCTGAAGATATCCACACACTCCCCACCAGGCAGGGGAAATTATTAGCGGGGGAGCAGGAACTGGTACGGCTGCTTTGGTGAGGAATTTGAAGATGCACAAACCCTAAGGCCCAGCCATTCCACATCCCAGATATAAATCAAAAAGTCTCCTCACGCACGTGCAACAGACGACCTGCCCAGGGGTGTTCACTGTGGCCTCGCTTGTAACAGCAAAAAACTGGAAACAACCTAGATATCCATCTAGAGGGGAAATAATAAATAAATCATGGCATATTCATACAGTGGGATTCTATACCTCTCTTAAAATGAGTGTATTAAATTTGCATGTATTGTCATGAATAAAATATGTTGGTATAAAAAGCAAATGGTAGAAGGTTAGGTAACGTATTCGGTTTATGTAAAATTTTAAAACTCCAGAACAATCCTAGATACGTGAATAAAAGTATAAAGTCACATGCCCCGGCCAGTGTGGCTCAGTTGGTTGGGCATCGACCTGAGCACAAAAGGTTGCCAGTTCAATTCCCAGCCAGGGAACATGCCCGGGTTGTGGGCTGTCACAGTCGATTGATGTTTCACTATCACATCGATGTTTCTCTCTCCCTCCCTCTCCCTTCTTCTCTCTCTAAAAAAATCAACTAAAAACTCCTTTCTAAAAAAGTGTAGAGCCTCAGAATCCCCACCAACATTAGCATAGGGTCACCTCTTGGGAGGTAGGAAGGGGACAGGGACTGGGGAGGTCAACAAGGGGGCCTCCGACAGTATCTAAAGCATTTAATTTATTTACAAAAAAATTAACTAAGGTAAATAAGGCAAAATGCCAACACTTATTAAACTGGGAAGACTTTCTGGACCTCTCTGTGTTTCTTATATGGAAATCCGGTGATAACAGTACTTTCATACATGGTAGAAAGTATGAAATAAATTAACATATGCAAAGCTCCTCCACCGGGGCCCGGCAGTAAACACTAAATAACTCCTGGATAGTGTCATGTTAGGGTTAAAGCTGACCAGCCTGACTCCACAGAGGACCGGACGTTGCCAGGGGCCGCTGGGGGGCAGAATGCAGAGTCACGGCTTCACAGGCACAGGGTTTCCTTTGGAGACGATAAAATGTTTCAGAACTAAGGGCAGATACTAGTTTTACAACACTGTGAATGCATTAAATGTCACTGAGATGTTCTCAATAAAATGACTAATTTCATGTTGAATGAATTTCACCTCAGTTAAAAACTACGAAGGACTGGCCAACCTACACTTCCACCCCAGTTCACCATGTCAGCCCCGTCTCTGTTTCCTCATCTGTCAAAAGGAACAACAGCTGGCCCACAGGTCACGTGTGGGGCTAAATCAGGTAATGATGCAGATTAGGCCAGACATGTAAAGCACTGGGCACACCGTCGGTGCTGAAGAAATGACACCGATGACCCTGAGTTTAAGGGCTGAGTCAGGGGCACGTTGACAGCGACACGCCTGCCTTTTCGTGGACTGGATGGACGCACGCCACATCGCAGGACTGGACTGTCACGCACACACGGGTCCTGTAAGAATTAAGTGTGGCCCAGCCAGTGTGGCTCAGTGGTTGAGCACCAACCCAGGCACCAAGAGGTCTCCGGTTCGATTCCCGGTCAGGGCACGTGGCCGAGTTGTGGGCTCCGTCCCCAGAAGGGGGCGCGCAGGAGGCAGCCGAGCCATGTTGTTTCTCCCTCATGGATGTTTTTGTCTCTGTCTCTCTCTCCCTCTCTCTCTAAAATCAATTAGAAACACATTTTAAAAAATTAAGTGTGGAGTGTTCCGTCTCCAAGAGCAACCGCTGAGATCCATCCGGGAAGTCCCTTCTCTGCGAGTCAGAAATTCTTGCCCTTAGCTCTTTTAGAACAAACAATAAGTTCCTCAGCAAATATCTGAAATACACCTGTCGATTACAATTGTATTTCTAAATAAAGGGACCTCTGCCCACTTCCACCCCTACACCAGGAAACGGCTCCTCCTCCAACATTCAGGCCCCGCTCCCACAACGCCTTCGACGGAAGCCGTGGGCAGGAAGGAATTTCTCGAACGCGGCCTGTGTGCCTGTTCAGTTTTGTCTGAAAAGATGTCACCAGGAATTACCGTGACGCCTGTTATGGCCTGGGGGAAGGGACAGCTTCATTAAAAGGGACAGATGTCTACAACGCCTTTCTATCGACTGGTCAAATTGCAACAGAAGGAAGGGAAGAAAAAAGCCACACAGAGAGACTTGAGAGATACCATAAAACCAACCCAAAAAGACAGAAATATTACAAATGGAAGACCAGGCGCACTCTCTCCAAATGATGCTGAATGGAGCCCAAGTCCCTCAAGTCTCATTTTATACGGGCTACCCAGACAGATGCCGTAGCCTTCGGGAAAGTACTGAAAATAAAGGCGCAGACCCTCACGGGCCCGCTGCTGCGCCCACACCTCCTGCCACCGCCTCGATGCCGGTGGCACTGAAACCCGCGGTGACAGAAGGGCCGAATGTGCCGGGAAACTTTTCTTGTTCCCCGACTACGTATCAGCACACGTGCTGGGAAAGTTGGTATTTATTCGTTCCTTAACCCCCATGCACCCCTGTGAGATAGCGCTTATTAGCCAGGTGGGGTTTTAACCCACAGGGGTGGGCATGGGTGGGTTTACAGTTGCGGGCACGCAAACGCTCCCCCAGCAGCTCTTGCCCCCCCCCCCCGCACTCGCTCCCGCACCCTGGACCTGATCATTTAGCCTCACACTCCCAGGCTACACGGAGTCATCCTCGAGGCCACGGCCAAGGGTTTGCGTGGGTTGTTCAGCCTTCACTCCTGAAAGGAGCCTTCCTCTGAGAGAGGACAGCGGAAGCCAGAGGGGACGCCCCAGGTGAGGGGGGAAACTGAGGGAGCAGGAGACCCAAGAAAAGAGGCAAGAGGGTCTCCAGCGGGCCCGCCCGTCCCCACGATGCTCAGGGCCCACCCGTCCCCACGATGCTCAGCCCGCCCGCTCCCCCAGCAGAAGACTTATTAGCTGCAGACAGAACGGGGAGCCCACAGTAACGAGCCTTTAATTACGAAACGCCTTTACCTTATTGCTTGTGTGTGGCCCGGTGAAAACGAGAGGCGGCCGTTTCTATTAGAAATGTTAATTACTTTACCGGGCAATTAGACTCACCGGGTTCCGTGAGCACCTCGCTTCATGTGAGCAGAGAAGCGGGGAGGGAAAGAATGGGGGGCGAGGGGAGAGGAGAAGGGGAGAGGGTTTATAAATGCTGAGAAAAGCAAAATCATCCAAATTAGCTGAACGGGAAACAAAGCTACAGAGCCCCAGAGGAAAGTGGGGAGAAGGAGAGAGCTCCCCTGGAGGGGGCTTTTGAACACCAGGCACCTTGACGTCATGATGATGGAAATAGTGACCAATTCCTCTGGGAATGATGGGACCATGGAGGAACTCCCACTGGGCCTCCTCTTGCTCACTTTTATTTTTATTGTTATGTTAATCCTCACCTGAGAATAGTTCTCCCATTGATTTTTAGAGACAGTGGAAGGGAGGGAGGGGGAGAGAGAGAGGGGAGAGAGAAACATCCACGTGAAAGAGACACACCGACTGGTTGCCTCCCACAAGTGCCCCAACCAGGGCCTAGGATTGAACCTGCAACCCAGGTACATGTCCTTGACCAAGAATCAAACCCAAGACCCTTTGTTTGCAAGCCAATGCTCTGACCACCGAGCCACCATGGACAGGGCAGGGCATCCTCTTACAAATGAGGCTACTACGGTGCCAAGCTGCTCAGAGGCTTCTTGAAGCCACATAGCAAGTGGGGGCCAGGCTGGGGCTGGAGCCTGGGGAGCATTTCCTCCTTCCTTCAGGAAGCGCCCAGTGCTCAAAGCTACCTTGGCACCTGCAGGACAGAGCTGACACAGTTCCAGTCCTCAAAGAGTTTAGGGTCTGGGTGCAGACAGGTAATGGAGCTATTGCTGGGAAGGAAGCACAGAAGAAGCTCTGTAAAGAATAACTGAGCAAGAGGCCCTTGGTGTAGATGGAGCAGTCAGGGAGGGCTTCTCTTGGGAGGTGGTTTTTTTACCCTGGGACATGCAGGTTGGGAAGAGTCCTGCTATTTGGAGAGTTGGGGTGAAGGAGTCTTCTATTACCTGGTGCCGTGGGTTGAATCATGTGCCACCAAAATTTATGTCCACCCAGAACCTCAGAATGTGACCTCATTTGGAAATAAAGGTCTTTTCAGATGTTATTAGTTAAGATGAGGTCATACAGGATCAGGGCAGACCCTATATCCAATATGACCAGTCCCCTTAAAAGAAGAGAAGAGACACAGAGATGCAGACACGCAGGGAGGAAGGACATGTGACAACAGAGGCAGAGATTGGAGCAATGCTCCCACCAGCCAAAGAATGCCAAGGATTGCCAGAGCCTTCAGAAGCTGGAAGAGGCAGGAAGGATTCTCCTCAGAGGCTTCAGAGGAAGCATGGCCCTGCTGACACCTTGATTTTGAACTTCCAGACTCATGAAGTGAGAGAAGAAACTTCTGTTGTTTGAGCCACCCAGCTTGTGGAACTTTGTTACAGCAGCTGCAGGAAGCTAATATACCTACCCGGCTACCAAGATCCCTTATCTCTGGCACTAGAGACTAAATTCCCCAAAAAAGACCCTTGGGGAGGCCTGTCTAAGTGTGTAGATTCCTGGACACCTCCCAACAGACTTACAGATCCAGGGTCTCTGGGTAGAGCTCCCAGGAGAGGGATCCCAACAGGCCACTCAGTTTTTAGATTTTCCAGGTCTAAACACACACCCTAAGGGCCCTCCTAGAGCAATGTGTGTCTTACTCTAAGGACTGTCCACTCTGGCCTTGGCCGTGAGCCACACCCGCCCTTCCACACTGACCTAACTCACTGCAGGTATTTTTTTTGAAAACCCAGACATCAGATGCTGGGAGATGCTCACGCCAAGGGGGAGAGGGAGGCTTGGTCCGCAGTCATTAGAGAAGCTGTTTACAGAGCCTGGCTCTTCTTTTAATTTGTTTGTCTTTTCAATTGTGTAATTGAATCCCAGCCATGGGGCTCAGCAGGGCCTCACCAGGGAAGACAGAAAGCCATCGATACCCAGGAATGACAGTCATTTCTGAGGTGACAGGTTGTGTGGGTGGCAGAAAGGCATGAATCCCACCGTGCTTCTGAGGTCAGGCAGAGTGAGACAGGGGAGGGTGCCTGGACTGTGCCAATCAGGTGAACCAGGGGTCAGATCCCAGGTCTGTCCTGAGCCAGCTGTGTGACCCAGGGGAAATTTCTAAACCTCTCTGTTCCTCAATTTCTTCAACTGTGAACCCAAGGGCAACGCACTCGCCTAGCAGGGCCACTGGGAGAACTACATGCCCATGGAGAGCCCAGCTCACTGTGGTGCCTAGTGAACTATAAACTATTATTATCATTCCTATTGACAATAGAAGGTTTGCCCTGGAGAATGCTGGTCCATTTGGTAGGGGATGGCCAAACTGTACGGGCTAGAAGAGGCTGTGGAGAGGGCTGCCTATTGACATGGAGTCAGCATTTCTAACTGAGAATCCTAGTTCACTATTGTCCCCCCGTGTGGCCTTGGGAGAGTCTGAGTGGAGTCCAGAACCCCTATCCCACCCACCTCTCCTGTGACAATCAGGTAAGATGACATATATGAAATGGGGTAAACCCCCAAACTTTTTACAACCCTCCACCCCCAAAATTGCTATTATCTAGCCCACTAGTTCATAAACTGGCTGCACCTTGGAACACCCCAGGGAGCTTCTAGAAACTACCAACGCCCACACCTCTGGCCAGGCCAAATGGATGGCATCTCCAGGGCTGGAGCTCGGCACCCCCAGCACTAGAGAGCCCCTGAGCTGCCCTAAGACTCCGGTTCTGCAGGACAGGAAGACAAGGCCCAGAGAGGGGAGGAGCCTTGCCCAAGTTCCCACAGAAGGTTGCTTCTCCTCTGAGTATCTTTCCTCCCTTGCCTGCCCCATCCCAGCATGACGCGCCAGCAGGCAGATTCTCAGGGGCTGGTCAGCAAGGCTTCTTTGTGTTAAGAGCCTGCCTAGGAAACCAGGGAGAGCAGAGCAGGTGCTCGCCAGGGGCCTCTTCCCAGAAGCTCCTCACCAGCAGAGATGGCCCTGTTCCTGGGTGGTCAGTAGAGGCTAAGACCTTCCCGCAGGGTGTTCTGGTGGGGGACAGGGGACGCGGGCACAGGGGTACAGACCACCATGGAGAGAAGTCTGGGAGGAAGCACGTAGAAGGCAAGGTGAACAAGCCTCAGAGCCCCTCTGCCGCTGACAAGCTGTGCACCAGGAAGCAGGCAGAACAAATGAGAGTTTTGCTATTAAACACAGTCTCCCTGCCGGCCTGGCCCTGGCCCTGGCCCTGGCCCTGGCTCCTGCTTCTTAGTCATTCAACGTTTAGCCCCGGTGCTTAGCCCTCTCCTTTGGATGAGTCAGCCCTCTGTGGGCAAGAACAATGGCAGGCGGGCTCCTTCACCTCGAGGGCATGGCCCAGGAGTTGAGAGAATGATGCTGGGGCTCCAGGAGAGGACCAGCGAGCAGAGTCAGGGAGGCCTGGGCTCTGAGAGTCTGGGAGAGAGAAGGCCCCCGAAGCAGAGCTAGGACCCCAGGAGGAAGGCCAGGAAGAGTCAGCCCAGTGGAAAGAACCTTATCAGTGTAAGTTGTGTCACAAAGGAGCCCACTGCTGGGAAAGGTAGTGAGCTCCCCGTCACCCTGGAATTACACCAGCAGTGGTCTTATGTGCACGAGTAAGACAGTACCGATGGGATTCCTATATGCAGCCGACACGTGGACTGAATGAACTCCGCAGCCCTGCCCCTCCCACTTGCTCACATTCTATGTTTCGATGACCCTGAAGTCCCGGTGGTCAGATTTGCAAGAAAAGAGCCAGGCCGACGTTGAAGTCCTCACTTCATCACTTAGTTAGTTCCTTGACTTTGAGCAGGCTGTTGAGTCTACGAGGCCTTTCCTCATCTGCAATACGAGAAGGACCATATCCATTCGGGTAACCGGGGTGAGAGTTAAACAGCCTACAGCACCCGGAGAGCTTGAGCAGGCCCTGTACGCAGTGTGGCCTGAAGCGGCAAAGCGCCCCCCACCCTCCTAACCTCCGTCGTGGCTCCCAGCCGTCCCCGTTTTCCAGGAGACACGCTCGTGGAGCAGGTGAGCGCGCAGCGCCGGCCGCCCCGGGCCTCGCGTGCCCAGGATTAAACGCGGGGCGCAGCTCCTCTTCCCATGAAACTCACACGTCGAGCCCAGGCTCTCTCACAGGGAGGCCGTCTTAATAGCCAGGCCTAAAGGGGAGCTGCCACTGTGAGGAGGGAAAAACCTCTAGGCCTAAGAATCCGCATCGCAGGGAGGGAGGCAAATTCCCTCCCAGGGGTGGGAGCAGAAGGCAGGCGCTCCCATCCCCAGGACACCCGCCGCGTCTCCTCGCCTCGCTGCCTCCCAGGGCCCTTCCTTCTGGGCAAAGACCAGTCAAGCCCAGAGTGGCCATACTCACCTACCTTTCTGGCAGGATCTGAGGGCCCCAGAGCATACCCCAGCCTTGGTTCCAAGAGCATCTCCCCTATTAATTTATCACCCATGCTTGGAACTTGGGGCTCTTCCATTTTTAAAGTGCCTTTATTTCTGTTTCCTAAAACTATGCAACCCCAGCCCTCAGGAAACCAAAGCCAGAACGGTTAAAACCATTTTCTGCAACTAATAATTCCTAGTCAGATTGGAAATCGCCTCTGGGTTAACCCAGCTACCCTGAGAAACTGGAAAATGGATAAACTTCCTCCCTGAAAATTGAGAAGAAAATCCATAGTGTCCAGAAGCCCTTTCCTCCACCCCCTCCCATCACACACACACACACACACACACACACATGTACAAGTAAGCACCAGGATCCAATTCATTTGGGAGCTTCAGATGCCCAGTCGGCCCATTCATTCACGATTACGGCAAGGGAGGGGCACTGGCCCACCAGCCAGGTCCTCTACTACCTGACACATAAACACTCTAAATGTGCTTTAAACTCCAAAGATGTTTGTGACAAGCCTTCCAGCCAATACCCAAGAACAAACGGTTCTTCAGATGGATCGAATAAGGGAGGGTGAAGGTGAGGATTCGTCGGGTATCACCATACCCATTTTACAGATGAGGAGGTTGAGGTGGTAAGAAATTACTTGCTCCTTACCACAGCCAACTGGTGGCAGAGCTAACTTCAAGTTCAAGTCATCCAAGCACTGAAAGGTGTATGATTTTTTGCTATGTCACATGCATCCTTACCCGGGAGCCTGTCTTTGCTTACTCCACGGTGGTGAAAGACTTGGCCTGGACCCTTTGGAAGCAAAGCTGCTCCCTGAGGCCTGTGGCTGTCAAAATTTAAGGAGTGTAAGAATCACCTGGGAGCTCATTAACCAGGCCAAACACAAGCTCTGGGGTGGTCTAGACCAGTTCATCCCAGACTTCCATGTGTGCACACATCTGCTGGGCATCTTGTTAAAAAGCAATTCCAACGCAGTGGCCCCGGGGCAAGGGTGAGATTCTGCATTTGTAACAAGCTCCAGGTGATACCCATGCTGCTGATTCATGGACCACACATTGGGCTGTAAGATCCAGGGCAGAGTGAAGCTGCCAGGGCTCAAACCCCTCCCAGCGTCACCACCCACTAGCTGCATAGCACCTGCAAGTTACTGAACCTCCCTGTGCTTCTGTTTCTCTGTGTGCAAAATATGTGTACCAGTGCCCTGATCTCATGGAGCTGTTTCTTTAGGGTGAAAGGAAATGGTCCACCTAAGTCACTTAGCACAATGCCTGGTGCATAAAAAAAAAAACCTCAATAAATTATTATTATTGCTATTATTGGAGCTATTATTATTATTATTGGTGGTGGTGGTGAGTTTTGTGGTACATTATAAGTTTTCAAAAAATAAATTAAAATTGTTAGTGTGAAATTCCCCACCAGCTGAGATTTATTCAGCTTCCCCGTCCTCTAGCTTCCTCTAGAAATGAATTTAGAGCCGGCAATTGCAGAGTAGTTCACTTTTGTGTAATTCATTGTCATGTAGATTTGTTTCCTTGTCAATGTTCTCTCAGTGATTTAAACAGCCATGATTTATGACTTCTACGGGGCGTGGGTGACTGAGTTGGGGCAGTTCTGCTCCACGTGGGATGGCTGAGGTCTCTCCACACTCACTCGGGAACTCAGCTGGGAGGAAAGTGGAGGCTGGAACCTCCAGGGCTCTGTCCACGTGGCCTCTCTCCACCCGACAGTCTAACCCGAGCCTCGTCTACAGCAGATCGAGGGCTCCAAGAGAAGCCCCAACGTGCAAGAGTGGATTAATCTTTTACTTGGATTGTGCTTGCTAATGTCCCATGTCCCATGGTCACAGACTACAGAGGGCGTGAGCACCAGAAGCGTGGCTCGTAGGAGGCCACCAATGTGACATCTATCACAGTTAACTCATTTGATGGTAAGCCCCTGGACACAGCTACCTGCAGCCTGCCCAGTTGTATTCCCGTCGCAGGCAATGGCTGAATACCTCTGACCCTGCAACCGCCCTGGGCTGCAGTTAAAGCGCAAAGATGCTTTCCGTTTGCAGATGGCCGTGAGAGCCTGATGTCACGCAGCCAGTTGGTGTCTGGTGCCCGGGCTCAGGCCCCGGTCATCGCCCTCTTCTCTCCATTGTCCTGCTGACCTTGTAGCATGAAGTTCTCCTGCCAACCGCTCCTTACTCTGTGTATCTCCTTTCTCCAAGCTTCCTGGTGAAGGGCTATTTATAAATGAATGTTTAAATGCATCAGAATAAGTGCTATTTAAAGGAATCCTGTGGTGACTCACTGAGTAATTAAAATAATCATTTATTCCATGAGCATTTATCGGCTTCTCGGTTTGCACTGAGTACTATAGGGGTAGAGGTGAGGTCCAAAGGGGGGTGTACAGAGTTAGGATCTGTGGCTCTTGCCCTCAGGGAGCTAAATCATTCCTTCACAACAGACATTTGTCAGGTACCTACTAGGTGTCCAACTAAGCATCGGGCATCAAAGGTGAACCCAGCATCATTTCTGCCCTCGAGATGCTCACAGACTGTCTAGGAGACCAAAAAGCAAATGATCCCATTCCATGTGGTCCTTATGTGAGAGCCGTGCTTGGGAAGGATCCTCTGCATGCAGAGATGGCCGGACCTCCGCCTGCTGTGGAGATGGGGCGCAGAGGAGGCTCCCCACGTAGAGTGACCACAAACTGTCCCTGGTCACAGAAGTTGGCCCAGTAGACAAGACCCTGCGAGGGCCTTGCAGGCCAAGACTAGAAGGCCCAGAGACAATTCAAGTCACTGGGGGGAGAACAGAGGGTCCCCTGCACCCAGTGTGCAGAGCTGGTTTTCTAAGACATGCAGCCCGAGGCTGCTCCAGCCGAAGGTACTAGCAGCACTGCTTGGCCAGAAGGTGCTTCTCTCCCTCCTCTCTCAAGACCCTGGTCAAGGTCAAGTGCGTGCATAGTCCTCCCGTGATGGCCAGAGTGGGTCCCCCCTGGGCCAGCATGTCCGTGTTGATTACTAACTTGGTGCTTATTACGACCTTGGCCTACTTGCTTTTCCTCTGCCACCTCCACTCGAATTAAACCCACGAAGGCAGGGGCCTTGCTACCTCTGCCATCTCTATTCAAATGTAAGCTGCACAAGGACAAGGACTTTGGTCCGTGTGGCACCCCCAGCACCTAAGAGTCCCTGGCTCCTGGCAGGTGCTTAAAGAATGAACGATGGTGAGGGTCCCTGGCAGGAGGAGTGGGGTGTGGAGGGGGTAGCCCCAGGAGTACTGGGAGCACTGGGAGGCCTCTGGGTCCCACAGCTGGGGAAGCCGGTTCTGTACCACCGGCAATGAAGCCACAGTATCCAACAGGGCACCGTGGGCGGCTTCAGGGGCTACTACTCCCCCACAACTTCCAACAGCCACGCAGCAAAGCCACCAGGAAAAATGTAAATTTTCTTTAAAACAATCCTTTCTGGACAAACAAGTTTTAAAGCGATTTGCCTGGCTGCCCTGCCTAACTAGACCGTGTCCCTCGCTCTTTCTATAGAGTTTGCTGCCTCCACAGCCTCTCACATTGACTCAACATTTCGTAAAGTATTCAGTCTTTAAAAAATTTTTAACACAAAGTTTATTTTCCCATGGGATTCTGAAGGCTTGGCATAGTGTGTGTGGGCTTTTAGACCTAAATGTGCCAGAAGAACCATATTTACCTCTCCTTGCCCACCCACAACACTAACGCACACCTTGTTAGCGTTCGGAGCCTGGGCACGTGCTTTCACTACATTCCTTGGGGGGCTAAGTGTCACCGAAGGCAACTGTTGGCCCGTGAAAGCATTTCGCCTTGACAAGCCTTGATCTCCTGATTCTTGCACCAGTCCTCAAGTATCATTACTCCCATTTCATTGACCCAAAAACTAACGCTCAGAAGATTTCAATGACGTCTTCTGCACCAAAGGAAGATTCCGTTTCATGCCAGAAGACTCAGCCCATCGGCTCCCCTCCCACACCTGGAGGTCACATAACCTCTCCAACCTCCCTAAGGCAGCGGTAAAGTAGGGACACTGCCGCCCACCTCATAGGTTGTGGTGAGGGCCACATGAGTCAATGTGCACCAAGCAGTGCCCACCAGTGACACTTGTACTATAAGTGCCACCTCCCACCCCTTCCCTTTCTCAGCCAACTGAGCAAGGAGACCCACTGTCTGCCAAGAAGCGCCCACCACTAGCCTGGATTCACTGCAGTCCTCTGGTCACCCCATGCTCCATTCCTAACCTGTGCTCCCAAGCCCTGCTGGATGCCCCAAATGTCCCAAACCTGCCCCTGGATTCAGGAGACAGAGACAAGAAGGGAAACACAGGTCACGGCAATGGGGAGCCAGGGCTCCCTCCCCAGGATGGATCCTGGGCCAAATCTCCCCCCACTACCACCACCACCACCGTCTTGGCCCAGACAGGCTGGAAAGCTGCTCTCCTGGAGGTTCTACCCAAAGATCCCACTCATGCCTCATCCCCCAGGCAGGAACAGCCCCCACAGCTACCAGGAGGAGACATCTGTGCCGCTCCTTCCCACTGACACCCGGGACGAGCCTAATTAGACTGTCTCTCCCTTCAGCTGCCACGAGGATGGATGCCACAGAAGTGCGACCACAGGGTGGCTCCGGGCACAGACGCCTGGAAACGCCGGCCCCACGCCGACTCCAGGGGTGGGCCTCGGCTGGTGTCAGGAGCCCGGAGTCCAACCACAGAGGCCTGCGGAGGGCACCGTGAGACGAGGCCAGGGTGGGCGCTGCTTTTTGGAAGGAAGTGAACATTTTCTCAACACGGGCTCCAAGCCAAGCTGGCTTTGGAAATCTTCCCAAATCTTGGAGCTCTGACGAGAAATTATATTAGTCAGGGT
Source organism: Miniopterus schreibersii (assembly GCF_964146895.1). Classification (NCBI taxonomy): domain Eukaryota; kingdom Metazoa; phylum Chordata; class Mammalia; order Chiroptera; family Miniopteridae; genus Miniopterus; species Miniopterus schreibersii. The sequence continues at coordinate 178,772,718 of NC_138102.1, forward strand.
CTTGGCAGGAAGCAGAAACTCGCTCAGATGGCATTTTTGGAGATAATTTTAATGAAGGGTCTCTGGTGGCCACACAGGGGTAGGCAGGATTCAGAGGGCCCACAGGGGATGCTGAGGCGCCCGGGGACTAGCAATGGCAGGAAGCTGTGACCCCCGAGGTCTGAAGGACAAGGTGGGAATTTAATCTCAGAGTCTGTTTCAGGGCTGCAGCCTGCAAAAGAGGCCCCTACATCCACCAAAACCGCAGCAAAGCAGAGAGCGGGATGCTGTCAGACCCCAGCCCCTGTCCTCGCAGCCTCTGACTCCCCCACTGGCTGACCTGAGAGGTCAAAGGTCAAGAGCCCTGCAGGTGCATCCGGAGGGGGCGCCTAGGGCACAGAGCAGGGCAGGGCAAGGCGAAGGTGGAGATGGGCAGGTGACCAGCTCTGGGTCTGGCAATACTGGCCTAGGATCGGATCTCAACTCTTGTGCATCTGATGCAGGTGACACTGATCAATTCCTTACCTTTTCTGAACCTCAGTAGCTTGTCTATCAATGGCACATTGCCCAGTTTGGAAAATTAGAAATCGTAATTGTAAAAGGCTTGTAGAGTGACTGGCACCGAGGAGGTGGACAATCAATGACGTGGAGGTGGCTGGAAAAACCACGGGCTGTGTAGTCAGATATCTATCTGGGTTTCCTATCCTGGCTCCGTCACTCTCCAGCTGTGTGACTTGTGGCAAGCAACCTAACCTATCTGAACCCACGCATGTCACCCACTAAAGAGGTATTATAACAACACCTGCTTCAGAGGGTGGCATTAGCTCAACTATGTATGTGAAGCATTTAGCACAGTACCTAGCACAGAAAGCGTCAGTAAATTACCGTCATTGCTCTTCTCGTTGCTGGCAAACACTGAGTAGAAAGTACCTCTCAAGTGTGCTCCCCTCTTTTCGATTTCTTCACCCTTTCAGGGACTGTTGAACTTGAATTTCAGGTCTCCACTCAGCAGAGCCTCTTCCATGTTTGCAACTCTCCCCAAGCTCAGACTCACAAGCCGGAGCAGCCAGATCACTGATTTGCCACAGACTCGGCTCCCACCCTCCACAACCCAGCTGTTCCTCCACCCAGAGAGAAGAGCAGCGCTCAGCCGATAGACCATGAGAGGAGGCCTGGCTGGAGGAACAGCAGCTTGGCCCCTCCATGACCTAAGACAAAGTGACGATTTCCCTAAATCATGATGAACCTCAAGACACAGCCCAGAAAACCTGAGCGTTGACGATCCTTTCCCACCTGAAGAAATGGGTGTGCTCTGACCCAGGTTCACATCTCAGCCATGAGCAGATGGAGGACTGGGCTGTTCTCACCCAACCTGCTGCTGCAGCACCTAGCACAGGGCCTCTGTGACACACCCAAGCACCCACAATGTGCCAGGCCCTGGGAGTACTTCACTGAACAAAGAAGACACAGGATGCCCTCCTGATGTTTACAAACTGGCAGAGGAGTCAGGAATTTTACAGGGAATTACAAATGGTATAGCTGTTATAAAAGTAACATAGGGATCCGCTGCTGGTTAGATGCACAAGGTTGCAAAGGACCGTTGTTCCATCATTAGCAGAAGAAAACACCAGATAAAGTTAATATCACACTTTTCTTTAAAGTCACCAATGAGTAGTGGATGCAAAGAAGTTTAAATGAACCAAATTCCTGGGAGGAACCAGCCCTGCATCGGTGAGGAAAGAACCTGCCTTTCTCATACCTAAGGTTGGTGGCCTGACCTGGGTTTGTATGGGCAGAGAAGTGTGCCTGCCATAGGCAGAGGAAATTGCTGGAACAAAGGTACACCAGTGAACTTTCAGTGACAATGTGGGCTGGCATGGGAGATTGGAATCCAGAAGAGTCCAAATCTCTTGGCCAAACAGTTCCCCCCACAGGAATTGTGCTGAGTAAGCAGCTGTGGAGGTGGAGCTAGGAAGCAGAGATGGATCTTGCAGTTCTGTGCAGTGCTTAGGTTGAACCTAGAGATGAATTGAAACTAACTAAAGCTGTGAACCAAGACCCTCCTAGCCCAAATTCTGATACGGTCAAAGAAACAGCCTCTCAGCAGTGGCAGCAGAGAAAGTTAGATATTAGGATGAAGGACCAAGAGAGATCTCTGTTATCTCATATGCAACCAAAGGTCAACTAATTAAATTATTTAAATTTTACTTCAGCCCAGCTCAGCTTGATCATGGTGGGACCTGAAGGATTACCCACTCACCCTAGCTTCCTGACACGGAAAAGGGTGTTCCTCTCTGAGTGGAAAAAGGCAAAATATATTATCTAGTTCAGTCTCTACTATTTGTTTAATCTAATTTCCCAACATACAATCAAAAACAAGGAGACATATAAAGAAGAAGAAAAGAATGTGACCCATAATCAAGAGAAAAGGTAGCCACCCTGGCCGGTTTGGCTCAGCGGTTACAGCATCAGCCTGTGGACTGAAGGGTCCCAGGTTCGATTCCAGCCAAGGGCACGTACCTTGGTTGCAGGCTCAGCCCAGTCAGGGTGCATGCAGGAGACAACCAATCGATGTGTCTCTCTCACATCAATGCTTTTCTCTCTCCCTCTCCCTCTTCCACTCTCTGAAAAAACAATGGAAGAAATATCCCCTGATAAGAATTAAAAAAGAGAGAGAGAGGAAAAATAGCCAATATAGATAGACCCACAGATGACCAAGACATGGATATGAGCAAAGACTCTAAAATAATTATTATAAGCACGTTAAAGAATTTTAAAAGAAAATATATGCAGAACAAGTGAACAAATAGGGAATTTTAGAATATAAAGCGAAGACGTATGTAAAGAACTAATTGGAAATTCTAGAACTTGAAAATTCAGTATCTGAAATGAGGAATTCAGTGAATGGACTTAACAACAAATAGGACTCAACAGAAGACAGAATCAGTGAACTCAAAGAGCGGTCAATGTATAATACCCAAACTGAAGCAAAGGGAAAACATATGGAGAAAGGAGCAGGGAGAGAGAAAGAGAGGGGAAAAAAAAATGGAGAGAGAAAGCGTGGGGCTGTAACATAATATCTAATAATCTCACACATGTAATTGAGATGGTTAAGTAGAATTCCTACAGGAGTGTGAAACCCACCAGCATGTTCCCATCTCAGGTCTTTAAATGTGCTGCTCCCTAAACCTGGAACCCAGAGAAGCACGTGGCTCCCTCCCTCGCATCCTGCAGGGCTTGCTCTAATGTCGTCATCTCAGTGAGGTCTTCCCTGCCCACCCTACACAAGATTTCTATTCAGCTACGCTCCAACTCAGAGCTGGAATTTCCCCTCCCTCTATTTGCTTTATTTTTTCTTTAGCCTTGATCACCATGTCAAAACTATGTATTTTACTATTTATCTTGTTGGTTACTCTTCTCCTCTGCTAGAAAATATGTACCCTGATGGCAGGAATATTTATCAGTTTAGTTCAGGTTAAATCTCTAGCACCTAGAATATAGGAGACACTCAAAACATATCACTGATCAAATAAGAGTGAGAATTAATCCTGCTCAAAAGTAAAAGAAGGCATGAAGAAAGAGCCTTAGGCTGTAGCTGGAAAGACGAGTGTATTAGGCGGGTCCTTTTTGAATGCAAGTGACAGAAATCTAACTCACAGCGGCCTAAACAAAAGAGACAAGGCATTGGCTCATGTAACCGAAAAGTGTAGAGGTTCATGCTTCAGATAGGACTAGATCCAGGTGTTGAAATGAGGTTGGAAGAAATGCTCTCTCTTTACCTCTGGGATCTGTTTTCGTCTGTGTGAGCCTCTTTCTCGAGCAGGTTTTCTCCAGGGAGTGGTGTAGAAGGACCCAGAAGCTCTAGTGTTGTGTGCTTTTAGCTTAAGTACTGCAGCAGGAGAAACCTTCTTTCCCAATAGTCCCCAGAACAATCCCAGTGCTAAGTTCACTGGCCAGGCTTGGGTCACAGTCAATTCCTGACCGGATTCACCGTGGCCAGGGACATACAGAGCACTGACTGGTCAGGCCAGCTCATGTGACCCAGAATTGGGGTGTGGGCTCACTCCTACCAAACCACAGGGCCTGAGAGCTGGGGTTCCTCAAAGGAAAATCAAGGTGCAATTTCTAGACCAGGGAAGAACTGCTGGGCAGATAAAAACACGTCATTTATGTAAACATCATCTGCAATGCAGGATAAAGCAAGCAAAGTGTCCCAAGCGAATGCTTGAGGCCAGAGAGAGCAGGAAGCATTTTAGGGTAAGAAAGAAGCTCTATTCAGTTGGAAAGAATAAGAAAGAGTGATAGGAAATGGGGAGGTAAATAAAGGCTTAACTTTGCGGAGCCTTGTAAACCGTGTCTAGAAGTTGGGATGTAATACTCAAAGCAAACAGAAGCCCTTGAAACGTTCAAGCATAAGATTTAAATGGTTCACTTGTTTTCAAGAGATCCCGTGAACTATCCTACTTAGATGGATCAGGCAGGAATAAAACTGGAGCCGGCCACCCATCAGGTGTTATGATCGTCCATAGGATGAAGATGGCATAGATCTACGAAGGTGACAGTGAGGCTGGAGAAAGTAAAAGGATTTGAGAGACAATTGGGAGATGCGATTCAAGCATTCTCTAAACAGATCAGGATTTATCAATAGCTTTCAAAGCTTCTTCTGGAAGATCTCCAAGCTGTCGGCCACTTCTCTCTCTTTCTTCCCTGGGTTGTGACAAGTTCTACCTCCTTTCCTTCCCTCCTCCTTTCCCAGCCTCACTCCAGGGCAGATCCAGCGAAGCTTCCCAGGAGAGGGCCCCTGCTGTGAAATCCGTATGTAGATGAACCATATGAATTTGTGTGGATAATGAAGGTAAGTGAAGAGAACTCATGCTGGCACTACCTAGGGCAAGTACATTGCCCTGGAGTCCAACTGAGCCAAGTTTTATTCCTGCCTTTGTCACTTATTAGCTGTGTGGCCTTGAGCAAGTTACTTAACCTCTCTGAACCTCAGTTTCCTCATCTGAAAAATGAATGTATTATATTAGCTCACAGAGCACCTCTGAGATTTAAGTGGCTTTGTGCACCTGAAGGCTGGGAGCAGCGCCTGGCACACAGAGCCAGCTCCAGGGAGGTGGGTTCCACTTCCTGCCCAATCCCTCTCCTTAGGTGCCTGAGGACCTATTTATACCTAGTCTCTTTTTTGACAGCAACCCTTTATTGTGCCCCCGTTTTGTGATATAATTTTGATAAATTAAATGCAAATAGTCAAGAGTCATCTAATTCCTTATGTTCGGCTTCGATGACAATTATTAACTGCTCCAGGCCTCCTAGCCAGTCACTGCAGCTGTTGAGTAGCCTCAAGCTACTGTTTAGGCCCTATTGGACCATGAGTTCATATGTTTGGGCTAATAAGGAGGAAATAGCGTTTGTAAAATAGAAGGTTATGGCATTGGTTAGACCCTTAGACATTAGGAAATTACTGTCATTCCCAGAAACAAGCATCTCCACTGCCCATTTATACTCACACATGAGACTTACTCAGCGTTTGTCATCCCTGCTACAGTTGCCGATTACAAAGTAGGGGAGAAATAAGATAAAAGTAACTCAAAACCCTTGAGTGTGGGTATGATCTGTGACTTGGCTCTAGAATACAGCAAAAGTGATGGGATATACGTGATTTAATACATGATTATGGGACTGTTACATTAGACCTTGGTGCCCATCTTGGTGGACTCTCACTCTTGCTGGTTTTGAGTAAGCAAACAGGGCACACCATGCCTCAAGGAACCACACACAGGCTCCAGGACCTCCAGGCAGCCTTCACGAAGAGCCACCAAGAAACCGAAGGCCCCAGTCCCAGAGCTCAAAAACTAAAATCTACAAGAGGTGTGTGACTTTGGAAGTGGATCCTTCAATCCAGCATCCAGGTGGGAACCCAGCCCTTGCCATTACCTTAATTACAATCTTTCAAAGGAGCCGCCTAAGCCATGGCCAGACTCCTAACCCACAGACACCGTGAGATAACAAATGAGAGTTGTTTTAAGCCACAAGCTTAGAGTAATATTGTTATGCAGCAGTAGATAGCTGATATATATGGCAAGCATTAAGTGAATGAATTAATGACTCAATGAATCAAACATTAGAAAAAATTTCTAATCAGCAAAGGGGCAGACCAAGACAGTTTGAATCAACACACATATATCTATTTTAAGCTGCATTTATGCAGAGGATTAGCTAATTGGGCTGAGCGCTGGTGAGGATGGCTCATTAATCAGGGTAGGCCAACCGCTGTAACAAACAACCCCAAACCTTAATGCGGATCACCACAATAACGGTTTACTTTCCACTCACATTGGGATCCGATGTGGTTGGCAGAGAAGGAAGGGAACTGACCTCTGCTCCATTCAGTCATTAGGGGACCCAGGCTCCTGCCACCTGTGGCTCCCCCGTCCCCGAGGCCTCTGGTCTTCCGCTGGGCCCTCTGCACCCCGCTGGCAGACGGGGGAAGAGAAGCAGCATGAAGGACCGTAGGGCGACTTTCAGTTTGGGGCAAGGCCAGGAAGGGGGCAAGTGACTCCTGTCCTCTTTCCTTGACCACGACTCAGTCCCACTGGTTCACTTGGCTACAGGGGATGCTGGCAACATAGTCTAGCTCATGTCCGCAAGGAACAGGAAAGGGATCGGTGAACCCGAACTTGTCTCTGCTCCAGAAAGGGAATCCGTAAGACAAAAGAATAAATTAAGCCCAGGCTTGACTTCAAGTCATTGCTAACCTTCTGAGACAGCCATCCTTCATCGTGCCCCAGTTCTGTGATATAATTTTGATCAATGAAATGCAAACAGGCAAGTAGCAACTAATTATAACGCATGGTACAATATGAAATCTTCCGGAGAGAGATGGAGAGCGAGGGAGACAAAGACAGAGAGAATCACCCGCTGTAATGGCACCTGGCACCAAGCCTCAGCTCTCCCGTTGGTTGAATTTATGACCCTGGTTTATTTACTTACTTTCTCTGAGCTTCTGTTTTCTCACATTTAAATTTCAGAAAATAACTTCATCTCTCAGGGCCTCAGTTTTCTCATCTATTAAATGGAAATAATACTGCCTCCCTCAAAAGTTTGCTGTGAGGATAAGATAGTCCATGTAAAATATAGTGCCTGACACAGCAAATATATAGATTTGCTATCACTGTTAGTTATTGTTATTATCACTATTATAAATGATCGGGGCCCACAAGGATTTGGAAGTGCTTCATAAAGCATAACAACTTTTTCTCTGTGCGCAGGTGGTTGTCACACGGCCCAGTGCTTTGGAAGCTGAGTATAAAAAGAGATTAATTCTTACCCTGAGAGATTAGAATGGGCTTCCTAGAGGAGGTGGCGTTTAATCCAAGCTTTGAAGGATCGGAGATGCCTTCACTCCATGGGCTGAGCTGTGGCCTGGCCACCAGACCATCCTCTTCATCCCCAAGAAGTTAAAAACCAAAAGGGGGGGGAGGTGAAATGCACAGAAAGATGACAGTGGACACATTCATCAGCTCCTCGTTAGAGGCAGGGACCAGCCCCTGTCCATCTTTTCTGTAACTTGGATAATTTAAACAGAAATCTAAAAAGAAACACCAGGTGGTGCAGCCGATATAATAAACTTACAGAATTCATTTCCCCTAGGAAACTGCTGAGGTGGAAATTTTAAATCATTTCCTCAAAAGCTTAGTTAAATCCACAAGTGATTGACTCCTAATGGATTATCAAAGCCTGTTAGGAAGCAAATTATTAATTAAACTTTCAGGTTCAAGTCCTGGAAGCAGGTGTACTCCCCTATGATACTTCTCTGTACCTCTGTCATAGATGAAATATTAGACTGTGAATATCTCTGGGCTGACTTACGGTGACAATTCAGTTAGAGAGTCACTGCAGGGAGACACCTGAAATAGCACTTTGGACCAGGAAGGGCCCCTGACAGGTTCATGGCAGACATCACTAGTCCAGCACAGCACCAGCTCCCTCTGAGTCCCACCATAGCTCCCACTGTTTCCGAGCAGAGTCACTACTGGGCTATCCCCATGGACCCCACCCCGGCACTTAAGATGGAAACGAGACCCCGGAGTAGAAGCGACGAGTCCAGGATCTTTGCTCCAGGGCTGTCCCTTTAAAATCCCTAGACAGGCCATCTAGTGTGACATTTGACATTCTACAAGCGCCTTGACGTCTGTTAGCACTGTGTTTAACGCACCATATCCCAGCTGCATGAAGGGGGGAAACGAGGCTCCAGGAGGTGAATTTGCCGCCTCGGGCCACACAGCTCCTACGTGGCAGAGCCCAGGCTCAGGCCCGGCCTCCTGGGCCAGCCGAGCTCCCTTCCCACCCCCAGGCGAATTCATTCGGGAGCTCGCCTCTCCCCTTGTCTAGGTGCCAGGCGCCCCGGCCTCCAGCGGACCGAGAGGGCAAATCAGCCTGACCAGGATCCGCTGCAGCCTCCTGATAACGTGACTTACTCCTCTGGCTCCTGCTCTTTCGTCCCTGGCTCTCCTGCTGCCCAGAGAATGAAGACGAATTTGTCGAAGCCCTAGCCGAGAACGTCATCCTGTGGCATCTGAGGATGGCACTCAGCTACCAGATGTCCACCGTCTCTCAGGCCAGATCTCTGCCCCTTTCTAATGATGATACCTACCGGTGCCACTTGCAAAAGCTTAATTTACCGGCTGCCTATTATTGATCCACCCAACAAATATGTATTGAGTGTTTCCTATGTTCTGGGCACTGGGCCAGGCCCTGGGGACATAGCAGTGAAAAAAAAACACACAAAAACCGAACAGTTCATGGAGCTTATATTGTAGGGGGAAGATAAAAAATGAGCATGTTTATAAATAAATGAAGACAATCATTGCAGAAGTGATATGGCAATTGTTATCATACGATGAAGCATAACTGGGGGTTAAGTAGAGCGAGTCCACTTTAGGCAGGCTGCTCTGAGGAGGTGGCTTTTATGCCAAGGCTTAGGTTGAGGAGTAGCCATCCACGCGAAGAGAAGGGAGGAGAGCGTTGCACCATAGGGAACGTCGAGTCAAGGGGTCCGAGGCAGGGAAGCCGGTGTTGGAAGAGCAGGGGGCAGGCAGGAAGCTAGGGCAAGAGTTGTTCTCCCATTTGAAAGACAGGCAAACTGAGGGCTGGGGAGTTGGAGCAACTTGTCTAGATCTCACGGGGACTTTGAGCGGCCAGTTGTGATGTCTGCTGGGGGAAAGTCTTCTGTGTTCTCCTCACCTTAGTTCAGCAAACTATTTCCTGAGCAATTGTTTGATGCCTTCCTCTGGGCTCATCGGCAACCTCGAGAACCGTGCCTGCAGCCAGGAGGTTCCTAATAAGTACCCGAGGAACGAGTGTCCGAGAAGAATGGAAAGTGGGTAAGGCCACTCGTGCACTGAGCTGTCATCTGTGAGTGCACACCACGTGCCCGATATGCGCCCGGCACTCTGCTGGACATGAGGGGGGCCGGGATAAGGGATGGGCAAGATTGCCTGCTCGTTAAGTCACCCACTCGCCCCGGCCGGGCACCTGGGTTAACACTGCAGGGCACCCCCTCTTCACACGGTTTCCTCCTATCACAGCCGCTTGAGGGCAAAGCCTTTGGAGCCAACTCCGAGTTGCCGTCGGGCCTGAGACCTGTATCACCTGGGCCAGCCCCTCGGCTGCGCCTCCTGCATCAGAAAAGGGGGAACCAGAGCAAGCGCCCTGCTGTGCACTGTGCGCCTTCACGTCAGGGCGCGGGAAAGGGCTGTGCTCAGATCCCGGCGCCGGCAAGCGCTCCATAGTGGCAGCTGGCCTCATTATTAGCACGCATGTTGCCTTTCATCTTCCTATCAGTACCTTGAAGGAGGTGTTTTGTCCCCATTTTACAGAGCTGAAAGTCATGGAAAGCCACTTGGCCAAATGCCTCAAGGAATCAGAACTAAGCCTGAGCCTTTGCCAGCCATGGCGATGATTCCCGCCAACCACGTGCCTTTGATTCCAAATAAGGTGCTTGGGAGGCTGATTAGACACCAGAGTAGATGTTTACTTTATAGATGGGGTCACTGAGGCCATAGAGATAAAGCAAATTGCTTAAGGTCAGCAGCTTGGACAGATCTGGGACTCAAATCCAACTTTCTGGGGCTCTTGGGTTCTCACTGTATGTCAGACAAGGTGCTCAGTGCCAAAGACGTTAAATTGAGGATGGTCCAGGCCCTGCCCTTGAGGGCCCCCAGCCCAGGGAGGTTCGGGCTATTAGAATGGAGAAAAGAAAGACTCTCAGGGAAGCTGGCTGATGTCTTCACAAATAGATGAAGGTCTGTCCTTTCAAAGGGAAGGCAGGATAATAACAGCACAACACGGGGGCTTCGGAGTCAGGCAAATCCAGGTTCAAATCCACCTCTGCCACTCTCAAGGCTTATGACCTTGGGAAAGTCATTTAGTGTCTCCAAGCCTCAGTTTGCTCATCTCTAAAATGGACACGATAACACGTCCACAGGCTGCTCACAGGCAATCAGAAACGGGTTCCATACCAAGAGCCCCGCCCCTTCCCAGAGGACACAACCTTGACCTTGTTTATTGTTCGTTCCTCACGTGTGTTGCCCTTTCCCTCTTTTTTCTACTGGGAGACCCTTGGGGACGCAGCAGCCACTATGCAGCTATGAGGTGACAGCGTGAGTGTAGGTCTATATGGTAAGGAAGGTGGAGAACTTATTTTACTTGACAAAGAATGCTTGTTTGGGCCACCATGGAGGGTTTTCTGGCATGTGTAGCCCAAAGCACGTGCCAGAAAACAGTCCCGGTATATGCAAGGCCTCGCTAGCCGTCTCTTCCAGGCAGCCCTGCTCCCGACAGATCTTTGCTGATTTCCCTGCCTCTTCTCCTTAGACCGATCTCCTAGATGTTCCCAACTGGAGTCATCAAGATGCTCCCCTGCCTCCCAAGCAGGAGTTGGACTTCTCTTCCCCACCACGATCCTGGCCTCATGATCAGGGTATTTCCTTCTGCCTCCTGAGCGGGGCACAAGGAACCGTTTCCTTATCGGGGGAGACCTGAGCAGAAACAGCTCAGACGCGGATGCGGCCGCTGGGGTTCCGTCCAGCGCCGTGTCGGGTCCCAATTCCAGGCGGCGCCTTCTGTCGTGTTGAAAACCCCGCAGCTCCTGGAACCGCAGGCTTCAGAGGGGCCATTCCAGGAACCAAGCCAGGGCCAAGAGCAAATCGCAGCATCTGTATCCGGTGCCTTTTCTTCCCTGCATCGCCATGGGATACTTAGGATTATCACGGTGCTCTTACTGTAATTCTTTCTACCTCCTCAATGAGCTTTTTAGACCCAAAGGGACAGACCCAAAGGAAGCTGGGCACGGGGCTTATACAGTAACAACACCAGAAAAAGAACAGAGAGAAGGAGACCGGCCCGTCCCCAGGGGGACCAGAGGAAGGCTCTCTGCTATCAGGAAAATCCACAAAGAATCAAGGGCCTGGTGTCCTTTCAGTGGAGTTCTTGGTATTAACTTGTGGATCTCGAGGGACTATCTGCTCCTACAAAGATGAGCACCTCAGACAGATTTTCATTAACCAGGCTATTTTACAGTCCTATAGAGGGGCAGCTATAGGAAACAGGGTAATGCAAATGACTCTCGTCCATGACAATGAAAATGAATTGTATCTGGTAGAGATGGAATTGATTTCCACCTGGTAGGGAAAATATAACACCAGCCATTACATTTTCTTGCCCAGTGTGAGTGGTTTTCGGTGTTAGCTGGGACCATCTGGGGATCGCCCAAGATGCTTTCAGGGAGTCTGAAAGATCCAAACTATTTTCATAATAATTGTAAGGTATTATTTGCCTATTTCTCTCTCACTTCCTCACAAGCATATAGTGGAGTTTTCCAGAGACTAAATGGCTTGTGATGTTGCTATCATTGCTCTAACAGCTAGTGGAGTGTGCACTTGTGTATGCTTGAATTTTAAAATATTCTCAGTTTTAACTTCTAACATGGCAAATATTGGTAGATACAACCCACAAAACAAAAGCACCTGAGACCAAGAAGTTTGAGAACTGCTACCCTGTAGAATATTAACTAATTTTGCATCTATTAGCAAATTTATTTTAGCATCCTTAATTGGTGGGGGGGGGGGGGTGAGAGAGTGTGTGTGTGCTGGTTTTAATGTCTTACTAGTCCATCCATTAATTACTATACTGAGTGAAATAAAAAATCTTCGTTCATTTCAGATCTGTATGAGTGCCATGCTTTTAACTTTTGAAAATTATACTTTAACACTGGACTCGGAATAGAAGAGGGAGGGGTGAGGTGCGGCCAAGGAGAAGGTCAGCGCCCAGGACCATGCGGAGGACACCCAGGCGGCACTGAGGTGACTGCTATGTTCTCCCTGCACCCAGCAGCCCAGAGCCATGCGGGAGCCGACTCCACATCCCAGAGTTACTGCTTTCTTGATGCTACAAAAAATAATGGTTTATCTTATAACTTATAAGTGTCAGGATCTTAGATTCTCTTTCACAGGGACAAATAAATAAAGCAGATTCACTCCACTGGCATCCCACTGAGAGACCAAGGGACAGGCGGAGCACTGTTTGTTTGTTTCCTTTGGGTTGTGTTAAAAGATAAGCTGAGGCAAATTTAAAAATTTTAAGAGTTTCTTTGGGCAAAACTTGATTAGAATCGGGCAATACCACACAGGAAGTGATTCGGAGCTCTGGGAGAGGCTTTGATAGAGAAAAGGCAGAAGCAATGCAAGGACATTATTGATTGGCTCTGGCCGATGTTCATGAGTGGTTGTCCTGAGGTTTTGATTTTGTAACCTTGAGGCCTTTACAGGCTGATTTTGGTTTGCTTACACAGGCCCCTGTGGCATTAAAGTGACCTCATCTAATGGCCTCCTTGTTTAATTAATTTAACAATCTGCTGAGGGTGTCTCTGGTGGGACACTGCATTGAGACCGGGCCATGCGGAGCTCCAGGATTTATCTGTGTGTAAGGACCTGATGGGAGGAAGAGAGCAGGAGAGCTTGGGTCACAAACATTGTTTATGGTTTTCTCTTCTTAGAAATAGGAGGAAGCAAAACCCATGTTGATTTATAGGATGTGATGAATCAGAGAAAACTTAGCGCTGGTCAGCAGAACCCGACTTAGGAAAAAATTGTCTTAATTCCTACATGTTATTAAACTTTGTCTCCCAAAGAGAATTAAAGCACAGAGCCAGCGGTAGTCAAGCTCTCCTTCCCCTGCGCTGGTCTTAGAAGGAAGGGCTCCTGCAGGAATCAAGCCCCTCCCTCCATATAAGCACCAGGTGGGAGGCAGGGCAGAGGGAGCAAATCCTGCTTTGTTGAATGGGGGTGGGGGCAGGGGAGATGGCTACGAAGGATGGGAGCTTCTGATCTCAGCCAGGACTGCAGAAGGTTAGCGCGCAAACCCATCCTGTTCCGATGAAACCCTGAGTCTCAGCCCAGCTCTTCCGTTGTCCTCTCCACTGTGCAAGAATAGTGAGCCAGACAAGGAGATGCCATTCCCTTTACTTAAGAGCTTAGTTCAAGAGTATTGAATTCAGTAAACCCAAGTGGGCAATTTACAGATTCTTTCATTCACCCTTTTTCTCAGCAGGTGCTTGGCACTGTCCTAGGTACACAGAGAGAGCCCTCCCTCGTGGTCTACATAAATTATCTCCCATAATTAGTTCAAGAACTGTAGGAGATAGGCCCTGTTATCAGCCATCATCCCTGTGTTACAGACGCCGAAAGCAAAGCTCACGGAGATTAAGTAGCACACGCAAGGCCACCCAGCTAGTAAATAACAGGGCTGGGACTTGAACCCACAGTACCAAGGCTCAGAGTCCTTACCGGCCATGCTACATCACTCTTCTAGACAGACGTGCCCTGTTCTCTTAGAAGTCATTCTGAGACAGGGAATAAAAGCCTGGGCTTTGGGAATCAGCAGGCAGAATTCCTTCCCAGCTGCTGACCCATATCTCCATGAAAGCGGGGGCCCTGTCTAGCTCGGCACTGTTGGGTACCGCAGCACCAAGCCTAGCATCAAGTCTAAATGTTTGCTGACTGGCTGAATGAGTGACTTTATTTACCAGTGAAGGGATCCTGGAGGAATGCCCTGACCTGTTGCCCTCGGGTTCCTCCCTGCCAAGCGTCACTTATCTGGGGCCCAGGCAGGTGCTCTTATGGAACATGGAGCCTGGCTTTGGAAGACTAATCAGCACATTCAGGAGACCTTTGTTATTTGGAGGTGAAACTGGGGAGTAATGAGGAAGGATGGTCCGGAATCCACATCTCAGCAATAGCCCCCTCCTGCCCCTTCCGGCCTGCACCTGTGGTGGATGGTGCTGGTGGGAATTAGCACCCACCTGCCCTTGCGGAAGGCTGGGGGACCTACCCTCACTCTCCCAGCCCCTTAGTCCTCAGGGACCCACACCCATGACTCAGGTTCCTCAAGTCAAGGGAACGGGAGGGACGGGGTCATTCAGGGACCAAAGCCACCACAGGGCCAGGCTGCAAGTTCTCCAGGCTGTTCGCACGGTCTGGCTGGTGCTGTGTGTCCCACTGACGCTGTGCTTCTAGCCATCTGCTGCTTATCTAACACATCCCCAATTATCTTTCCAACAGTTCCCTCCCTCTGTGCTTCAGGCAGCTACTGGGGGCTTAACTGTGTCCCCCTGAAATTCATATGTTGAAATCCTAACCCCTAGGATGTGACTGTGTTTGGTGATAGGGTCTTTAAAGAGGTAATTCGTTCAAATGAGGTCACTAGGGTCGGCCCTAGTCCAATATGACTGGTGTCCTTCAAAGAAGGAAATTTGGATGCAGACACACACAGAAGGAAGACCATGTGAAGACGCGGAGAGAAGACGGTCATCTGCAAGTCAAGGAGAGAGGCCTCAGCAGAAACTAAACTTTCTGACACCTGGATCTCAGACTTCTAGCCTCCGGACCTGAGAAAGTAAGTTGCTGTGTCTTCGTTAGGGCAGCCCTGCTGAGCTAGGAGAGCATCCACGGTCGGTTTCCATCATTTGTGGCCCTTCAGTGATGCAGCTCGTGACTTCCTAATTTGAGATGGGACAGACATGCTATGGTGACGAGCAGCACTGGGTGGAAGTGAAGAGCCTGGACCTTATGGCCAGGCCACCCAGGCTCAGAGGTTGGCCCTGCCGTTTCTACCTGCAGGCCCTGGGCCATGCACCAGACCTCCCCTGAGCCCCAGGCTCCTCATCTGTAAAACGGGGCTAATAGTTGTCCTTCTCTCTTAACAGCACCGCGTGGCTGGTATTTATTCTATCTGTTGTCTTCTTGGCGGAAAGGCACGTGCCATGAGAGAACCTGAGAAGTCCCATCTTGGAGATGGGCTTGGAGCCGGCCGCCACCCAGCCTTCCATGGGGATATTCTCTCTCTCCCAGGGTTCTGCCCAAGTGGAAGGTTTTCCCTCCCCCCACCCCAGTAAGTCAGGACAGGCCCTCTAGCTGGGGAGCATCTGTGACGTCAGGGTTGCACCTACTCAATGGCAGAGCTGGAAGTGTGCCCCGGTACTCGCTATGTTTTAAGCCACGGAACCATATACAAGAACTCTGCCTCCCTACCCCCATCCTCCCCTCCCCACCCCACGGTGGAGTTCAGTGTGAAAACGGCCATTTCTAGTCCAACCCCCCACTCTGACGCAGGAGAGAACTGGGGCTCAGAGACGGAGCGCGCAGCCCCCAAGAACCCACAGCCGGCTTGTGACGGGGCTGAGAGCAGGAGTCTGGCATCTGTTCTCGATGCTGGGAAAAGAAGCATTTATGGCCTCTGGAAGCCAGGGAGGGAAATGATGTGGAGAGAAGAGGAAATGGAATGTGCTGCTGCCTGGAGCAGCCCTGGGACATTGGTCCTTGGAGGAAACTGCACAAACAACGGACGGACTTGACAGTGGGCTGCTGGCCCTCAAGTGGCACCCTCCTCCCGCCCCTCCCCGAAAACAGCCTGGCCCTGGAGCTACCTGCCCAACACTGTGCTCTCCGGAGCTGGCTTACCCTCCCTGCCTTTCCAGCTAATACCTTTCATTATCTCTCCTTCCCTCTCACCATGATTTGGTATATTGTGGCTTCCTAAAATGGACACAGTAAAATAGAGGGAGCTGAGTCCAGGGGACATTTAAACTCTTCGACCATGAGCACAGTACTGACCTGACCCAGAATTAAATTTGTTAATAGATAAAGCACTTTACTTGACTCCAAACGAATCTAAAAATCTATGACCCTGGGCACTGGGGAAGGGATGAGGTGCTGCCCTGTACACAACCAGGGCTGACTATTATGGGTTATGGGATGTTAGGGTTGCAGGGAGTGGGGCAGGATAAACAAGGGGGGAGGGTAGTGAATGGGGTGTCGATATAGGAAGGGTTTGGGGCTCTGTAATTCTGAATAAACGCAGATTCCCTACAGCAATGGCAAAATGATTGATTTGTTATTTATGACCCCCTGGGTACCCCAAGGAGGTGAATCCTGGTGACTCCAGGGGTCTTCTGTCCCTGAGCAGCAGAAGGTGCGCCTCCTGGAAGGAGCCCAGGCTGAGCTGAACTGCTTTGCCAAGAGAAGGAGAGAAATGGTGAGGCCCCCAGAGGAGATCTGGGGGAGGACAGCCGGGTCTGGAGCCAGACTTTGCTAATCCAGGGCTGTCACTCAACGTCTCTGTGCCTCAGTTTCCTCCTCATTAAACAGGGATGCTAATAGTCCCCTGCTTCCTTGGGTTGTGGTGGGAACAAAATGGGTTCATACACACAGGGTACCAGAAACAGTGCCTCATCCGGACCCCCAAGGGCTGGAATTCCCAGAGGGTACCGTCTTCATCAAATGCCCCTTTCAAAGGCTGCTCAGTTATGACAGCACTCCACATGACAGTCCCCCTGCTCAGTGGCTTTCCTTTCTTCATTCTGTGGTGCCAGAAACATGGGGTGACAGGCGAGAACAATGTCCTGGAGAGAGGCACCCACAAAGAACGCAGCGCCCACCGCGCAGCCCATTCGCCTGCCAGAGCCTCTTTCCTAACCGGGGACAATGGCCCTGCACCAGAACTGGGGAAAATTAAATGAAACAAAACGGTCCATAATTAGAATGGCAATAAAAGCAGGGGGAGGAGGGAGCAGTGAACTCTATTAATAGTGCTAATAAATGTTCCGGGATAATACCGCTGTGTTCTGAACCTGCCCGTGGGAGGTGTTGCTTACACTCATTTGCATATTAATTTGGAAGGAAAATGCCAGGCTCTTTCTGCTGGGATAAATCAATTCCAGTGGAAGTTCTCAGATGGGAAGCTGCTAATTCTTCTTCCCTTCTCCTCCCAGCAGGAACACACCCATTTGCTGCCAGGAAAATATTTTTAAGAGCCACCATGGTGTGAAAAAATGTAGGCCAGAAAACCACAGGCAAAGTGCAGATGGCCGGGGCCCCGAGGGGCGAGGGAAGGTCCAGCTTCTTGGGGGCTGAGGAGCCAGGGCGAGCCTGGTAGGCCCTTGCTTCCCTCAAAGACAGCACTGGAGCAAGGATGGCGGGTAGGTTCAGCTCAAATCCTGGTGCATATAGACTGGTACTGGCTGTTAACGGAACAGGGAGTTGAGAAGGATTTGAAATCCTGGACCAGACTAGAGGACAGAGTGCAGTAATCAATTAGTGATGTCTGCCACGGAGAGGGCATGGTGGGATCAGCGATGTCTGCCACGGGAGAGGGCATGGTGGGATCAGCGATGTCTGCCACGGGAGAGGGCATGGTGGGATTAGCGAGGTCTGCCATGGGAGAGGGCATGGTGGATTAGTGATGTCTGCCACAGGAGAGGGCATGGTGGGATTAGTGATGTCTGCCATGCTATACTAAGTCATGCGTCATGCTCCTTACTGCTTTGTGGTCAGTGTCACTGGGAAGAAAAGGACAGTGGACACTGGGCATCTAGGGTCGTGGACCATTGCTTATGTCCAGCCACTTCAGCCTTGAACAAGTGGACACCCCCTGCCGAGAAGGGAGAACCTTGTCCAGGATCACCCCCTGGAGAGGTCTTGCCTGATGCCCCTCCCCAGTTCATAATAAAAGTTCCATCCACCCGTCTATTGCAGGCAGAGGGACAGTGACGCAGGGGCCAAGGACAGGGCTTGCAGGACCAGATGACCCATGTTCCAATCCCAGCTGATTCCTACTGGCTGGGTGGCCATGGGCTGCTTACCTCCCTCATCCCTAACAGAGAGGAGCCTGGCCCACGGAGTCCTTCCTCCTGACACTCTCATTGCTACTTTCTGTCCTCCCCGCAGCATGGACACCGCCAGGGCTGGGGTTGCTTTTGCTCACCCTGGAACCCTGGCACTGATCAGAGGCCAGTTTCCAGAATATTTGTTCAGCACAAGCTCTGCCGGGCACCAAATGTGGCAGGGAGTGAGGTCCTACAAGGAAGAAATGCGAACAGACTGTGAATATGTGACGTGCAGAGACCCGTGACTGAAAAAGCCAGGCTTTGGGGTCAAACAAATCCCGATCTGAACCCTCATGGGGGCTTGTCTCGTGGTGAGCCAGTGAGCTCGCCTTCACCCCTGGGTGCCTGCTTCCTCACCTGGGAAAAGGAGTCTTACCCTGCACATAAGAGTGTAGTGAGGCAAAAAAAATCACCTGCCTCCTCCCCCTCAGGGTCCCCACAGAGCCCTCTCTGGCCGCGTGTCCCCCCCACCCTCCTGACCCCACGCTGCCGCCCAGGCCATCAGGCCCCAGGTTTCTCTGCAGACCTGCCTCCCTCTGCTGTAGGAGGGACACGTGTTTCAGCCACACTCTTAGCAGGAGGAGGGAGGGGTTAAGCTCCTGTTTTTGTTTTTACAATGCAAAATTTGTCAACTTGGCGCAGTTGACAGACTGCCTCTGTGTCACCGCGCTGGTTCCTTTAATTGCCTTCCCTGCGTGCGAGCATCTGTGTGTGTGTGTGTGTGTGTGTGTGTGTGTGTGTGTGTGTGTGTGTGTTCCCCGCGAAAGGCTGGCTGGCTTGGGCAGAAACGGAGCTGACTCCAAAAGACGGGCCTGTCTCCTGGAACGTTTGACATGACCCCAAACTTGAGAGACAGTGCCTGGGGGAGGAGACCCCTCCCGGAGTCGGGCAACAGGACTCTGGGCCACACTCTGCCCCCTACATTATAGCGACGGCAACAAAATCCGTAAGAATAGTGCGGCGGATGCTAACACGGGGCTCTGTCCAGATCAATTTCCATTTCGTGTCCCAAGACATCCCACGTGCCAGGCGGGCCTCCTCCCCGGGGTGTATTAGGAGGTGACTGAACCCCTGTTTTGCACTCCTTGGCTGACCAACCCCCCTGTGACCCTATTAAACGTTGGAGCACCCTTAGGAGGGTGGATATTGAGGGACCTTGTTTGGAGAGCTGTCAGGGTGCTGAGAGCTGACCCCCCTTGCCCGAGGTGATGGAATGGGGGTGAGGGTGCTTCCTTCTCTCCTCAAGCCCAGCGAGATGGGCTTCAAGGAGGCCAGTGGGGGACCTGCACCTGGATTTGGGTGGTTGGCTGATGACAGGTGCCTGAAGAATCTACAGTTGAGAGGCTGCGGCTACCAGCCCGCGGCAGTGAGCAGGAGGAGGGAGATGCCACGTCAGGATCTGGCACCACGGCCACGAGGCGCTGGCAGAGCTGGGCCAGGTGCGGGCCACAGGAAAGGGCCCACGGGAGCCTTCCCAAGGTGCCCTCAAGGTGAAGATGAGCCACTGGATCTCTGGGTGCGGAGGGAGGAACCCTAAGCAGGCAGGAGGTCATCTTGCGACCCTGAGGACCTGAGACAAGCTAAGGTGGGAGGAACAAGGCAGAAGGAACCCGCGTCCCCGGGAGCTCACTGAGCCGCTGCAGGCACCAGCCTTGGCGCCTCGCACCCTGGACTCCTGGTTATGTAAGGGCCACGCTTTCCTTACTGCTTAAGCCTTTGGAGTTTTCTGTCTCCAGAATCCAAACTGAGATGAGCAGTTTGCCCTAAAGTATCAACTAGCAAGTGGAAGAGTTGAGACTTAGTGGCAGATCTGTGAATCCAGCGCTCATCTCGGGTCACAAGGCCGAGATGTCCGGGCAAGAAGTGCCATGTGGGCCCAAGTCCACCCGAGACACGGGAAGCGTGGGAAACCGAGGGAGCAAGACGTGGAGAGGCTTCAAGGCAGCAAAAGCAGGAGCCCACGCGCACATCGGGACATGGCAAGTGCTCCGCAAAGGGCGCCCTGAGAAACTGCCGTAGGCCGGAGGGACTGAGGAGACACGAGCACCCGGTTCCATGCGGCAGCCTGGGTGGGATCCTGGAGCAGAAAAAGGACATTTGTAGAAAACGGGTGGACTCCAAAGGAAGTCTGGAGTTGGATTAACAGTAAGGCACCAACATCAGCTTCTTGGTTTTGACAAATGTACCAGAGCAACGTGAATGGTAACGACGGGAGAACCTGGGTGAGGGGACGGGGACACTAGCATCTTTGCAGCTTCTCTGTAAACCTAAAATTATTCTCAAGTAAAAAGTTTATTTTTAAAAAGTGTAGTTAATGAATGATGGACTATAAAAAGTCCAAGTCCAGGGATGCAGGCAACACCTCTCCATTAGAGTTACTTAAGTAACTATCTACAAGCGGCCCCTCTCACGTCTCTCTCAGACCCCTCAAGAGCCCTGTGAGGTGCCTATCACACAGTAGACTCTCAGTAAATATTCATTGACGGGGTGAATTAATCCTCTCTGAACATAAGGAAGCTGAAGCTCAGACGCCGAGTCCCTGCACTGGGTTTATTTGATTCCAAAGCCCGAGCTCCGTGGACTCCCCCACCCACCTGGGTTAGGGCTAGAGCCTCCTTAGAGCCTGGGGGCCCCTGGCTTCTCTCCACCTCCACTTCAGGCCCCAGGCGCTCAACCTCATCGTTTATGCTTGGAAAGCCTAAAAGCGAGGAGCTACAGCCTCTCCATGCCCCTGAAATCAGCATCATAAATCTCAATTCTAAAATTTAATAGTATTTGCTTTTGCATTTATGGCATCATTATTACAGAGCAGTCTGCTCGGGCTCAAGGTGGCTGTGGCAAATGATTCATTTGGTGGATTCCCTCAGGCCACCCCCAGGCTGCGGTGTGGCCTCCCCTAACGGGGAGACAGGCAAAGCCTGGACGCGGGACACTGCAGGGGGAAAGGGCAGGCGGCTAGGGGAAGACGGTCGGTCCACCCCGTAGCATCAGCCCGGCCTGCGGTTCCCTGTCATCCTGATGCCACAGCATCTACCTGTGCCAGGTGTAGAGCAACCTCCTCAGTCACCTTACTGCCCTCCTGTCCCTCCCACCCTCCACCTGCCCACCCCTAGGCTCCCACTCACCCCCTCACAATCCTGACCTTCATGGCTGCAAAAAGTTAGAGCAAGATTAACAACAGGTAGGATTTAATCCCAGGTCTCAGGCTCCAGACTCCATGCTCTTGACTGATAAGATACTAATACTTTATTATAGTAGTTTTGATCCAGCAAGAGAAACCAAAGTAGCCAAAATTCGAGTTGGGTAGCCAAGCCTGAGGAACTAAAATACGCAGAGCCAGGGAACAAGCCCCAGAAACCTAGACCAAAAGGCAGAGCAGGGCCAGTGACAGGGCCAAGGCCTGGGGGCTAGAAGGAGAGGGCTCCAAGCGAGTAAGGAGTTCACAGCAATGGCGTGGGTGTGGAACTTTTTATGTGCCAGGCAGTCCAGATTCTCATCACGTACTAACTCATTTAATCCTCACAACAGCCCTGGGGGTGCAGGGGACAGTATTAATCCATTTTAGTAATGAGGAAACTAAGACACAGAGAGGTTGACCAGCTTGCCAAAGGTCACACAGCAAGTCAGCGGGGAGTCAGGATTTGAACTTGGGTCTGACCCCCCTTTTCAGCACTGCACTGCAGAAACCAGTGATGGTCTGGGCACCAAGCTCTGTGGACACAGAGCTGCTGGCCACCGGGGCCCTGCTTGGACATGGCTGGGGACAGCACTGCTCCGTTTCATTATGTCTTCCAGGAAGAATACTAGAGCTTGGAAGGTCCTGGCTTATCTTGGGTGGAAGCCCACCTCTCCGGGGAAGTTCTCCTCCTTGGTCCTAACTCTAGGCCTATGGGCAGTGATCAAGTCCACCCATCCACCCCATGACCACTCTCTTCACTTTCAGCACCTCCTCCTGACCTCGGTGGGGACTTCAGGTCCCTCGCCCTCTCTTCCCCACCCACTGGTGAAGGCTGAAATGCCAGCACCCCTTCAAATCCAGTGGGTCCTGGTTCCCCAGATACCATTTCCCAGGACACAGGGTCCCAACAGAGACAGACAGGCTGGTCCATGTCTTCCAAATACACACCCTAGGTTTTCACAGGACGACGGCCAGTTTTCTGTTAGGTCAGGCAAATTAAGCTAAAGCTTATTTTCCCAGCTCCTCCAAAAAATACCCCTGGGCATATGCGGGCTTGCTCTTTCCAGGCCTCGTAAAATGTAATATTTACACAGGTGCAAGGGTGGCATTGCCCAGCTGAGCCTCGCCTCCCGGCTGGCCGGGGTCCAGGCTCCGGACCTGGTGCCTGCCCATCTGGGCCAGGACTTCTGTCCCCAGAGAGCTGTCCTGGTGGCAGTTCTGCCCCCACAACTTTATCCCAAGGCTCCCCACTCTTCTGTTCAGAACCTTTGCCCTCAGACATCCCCAGGAGGGGCTGGAACGGAGCAGCGGTTGTGAGAGTGAGTCTGCGGGATGGGCATTGTCGATGGGGGTGGAGGGAGAGAGGGGAGGGCCCCATGGTCAAGAAGATTGAGAAACCCTGGGTAAGACAAAGTGATTCTGGTTTCCTTGCTGTCAGGCTGCTCAGGGCCGTGTGTGTGTGTGTGTGTGTGTGTGTGTGTGTGTGTGTGTGTGTGTGTGATGTGCCTGTGAGTCGGCTCCGCCCCTGGCGACCCTGTGAATGAGTGGCGTCCACCATGTCCTGTCCTCAACAGCCCTGCTCGGCTCCTGCGGGCTCGTGCCTGCGGCTTCTTCCAGGGGGCCAGTCCATCTCGTATTTGGGCTTCCTCTCTCCCTGCGGCCTCCTATGTTTCCCAGCAGCATTGTCTTTTCCAAAGAGCCCTTCTCACGACGTGCCCGAAGTAGGACAGCTTCGGTTCTGTCATTTCTGTCTCCACAATGTTTCAGGCTCAAGTTGCTCCAGGACCTACTTGTTTGTCTTGCTGGCGGCCCAGGGTATCAGCAGAGCCCTCCTCCAACACTGTGTTTAAATGACTCCGCTTCCTTCCTGTCAGCCTTCTCCACGCAAGTGCTGGAAAAATCTACTTGGGGGGCATCATTTGATTCAGTAAATATTTATTGGGCATCTATTGTGTGCCAAGTACTATGTAGGCACTAAGAATACACCGGCCAAGCCCTGGCCAGGGGGCTCAGTTGGTTGGGGTGTCATGTCATACGGGAGAAAGGTTGTGTTTGATTCCCCATCAGGGCACATACCTAGGTTGTGAGTTCGATCCCTGGTTGAGCACATAGAGGGGCAACTGATTGATCGATGTTTCTCTCTCTCTCTTTCCACTCTCTCTAGAAATCAATGGGGAAAATATCCTCGGATAAAGATTAGAAAGAAGGAGAGAGAAAAAATGCACCAGCCAATAAGATAAAAAAAGGCTTCCTTGTTGGAGACAGACAAGAAACAAGAAACAGGAAATAAATAACATACATAGGATCTAGGATGTACGTGCTCAGGGTTTATTTTAAAGCAAGATGAGCAGAATTAGGGGAGCCATAGAGGAGGGTCGGGGGTGCAATTTTAAATAAGATGGTCACAATAGGCCTCATTGAGAAGATAGCTTTTGAGCAAAGATCTGAAAGATGCAGAATGAGTGGGTCAGGCAAACGTCTGCCGGACCGAAAAGCCAAGGAGCACACCTGAAATGTTGGAGGCGCAGGGGAGACAGGCACTAGTGGCCATGGCGTGATTCACCCTTGGAGCCAGGTCATTCTCTGTGTGGGCCTGTTCCGTGCATTGTAGGATGTTTAGCAACATCCCTGGCCTCCACTCACTAGATGCCAGTAGCCCCCTCTCACCCAGTGGTGACAACCAAAAATGTTCCCAGACATTGCCAAATGTCCCCTGGGGGCAAAATCACCCCTGGTTAAAATCGAGGCACAGAGGGGTGAAGTCACTTGCCCGAGGTCCCTTAGCCTCACCCTATACTAATGTCATCCCACATTAATCCGTAAGCAGGCAGCTGGTGTGAGTGCAGAGCCCTGAAGTTCTGCGTGTGGGACCAGCCGGCACAGAGCTATGCTCCTTCCGCCAGAGCAGCCCTGACACCAGGTGTCCTCCTGCCATCCCTGGTCCCACCACCAGGCCTGTTCCTCCTGAGAGTATCCTGAGCCCTCGCCCTTGGCCCACCAGCGAACTTCTAAGTCCTGGGTCTCATTGCCCTCAAGGGGAGATCCGGGGAGACCGCAGGGCTGTGAGGCACAAAAGCAGGTGAACTGTTAGTTGGCCAGGTGTGGATTCAGGCTGCCCTGGGCTGGGACTTGGCTCTGCCACTTCGTGCCTTCTTGACCCTGCAGAGCGGGGATGTTGATGTTACTAACCTGCCTCGTCTGTCTATGGTGAGGCTTAAGTGGGAAAGCATTTGTGAACACATCCAGCAAAGCACCTGGCACACAGTAGGCTCTTTCTTATATGCTGGTTTCTGTCTTAACACCTTGTATCCATGTTTTCCTGTGGCTGCTGTAACAAAGTACCACAAACCTGGTTGGCTTAAAACAGCAGGGAGAATCCTCTCCTGCCTCTTCCAATTTCCAGCGGCCCCTGGCTTCCTTGGCTTGCGGCTGCATTACTCCAGTCTTCACACGGCCTTCTTTCCTCCGTGTGTGAGTTGGTACCCTCCCCTCTGACAAAGAAGCCAGCCATTGGACTTAGGGCCCACCCTAAATTCAGGATGGTTACATCCTGAGACCTTGATGAACTGTATGAGCAAACACCCTATTCACAGATAAGGTCCTATCCTGAGGTTCAGAGTAGACATGAATTTAGGGGACACTATCAACCCAGGACACAGTTCATGGTGGAGGAACCCAGGCCGGGGCCTTTGTCCTGCACCTCTGCTTCTTCTCCCAGCAAGAAAGGCCACCAGCGGGCGGTCTTGGGCCACACAGACTGAGCCTCTGTGTCCCCCGGTGCAAACGAGACCTTCCTGGTGTCTGGGCACAACATGTCCAGGGAATATCCTGGAGCTGGCCTACAGCAGGAGACAGGAGTTCGCCTCCCTGGCATTTCTTATTCTGGATTAGCTAAGGGGTGCCCTGGGGACTGGCAGGGCACGGTGGGAGCCCACATGGGAGAAGGCGAGGTGGGTGGGGAGGGGCGTGTGCCCACCTTACGCGTTCCCTGCGTGGGAATCAGCCCGAAGGCACGGCCACCTGGCCCAGTCAAACCTGAGGCCACAGCGCCCCCTGGCGGCCGCCCGGAGCCCGCGCCGCTGCTCCCCTGCGCTCACGCAGCCACGCGCGGCGGAGGTGGCTGTAAATGAATTTAGCATCAGCACAGTTATTTAAATTGTTTTAATTAATCACAGATTGAGCAGTAAATGAACCACTAAGTGGAGAGAGAGCGCGCGCGGAGTGAGCGAGAAAGGGGTGAGGGGAGGAGGCAGCGCTGAGGTGATGGCTTGGAGAAGCGCAGGAGCTGACTGGGGGGCTTGGGGAGGGGCTGGCGGCGCACATCGCTCCCCCTCCTCGGCGCCTCCCGCCCCCTCCCCGCGCGCCTCCCGGCCCCCCTCCCCGCGCCTCCCGGCCCCCCTCCCCGCGCGCCCCCTGCCCCCCTCCCCGCGCGACCCCTGCCCCCCTCCCCGCGCGCCCCCCGGCCCACTCCCCGCGCATCTCCAGCGCAGCCCCTGGCGGGTGGGGCTTGGGAGGGGCGCACAGCCTTGGGGTAGGGGCACCTCCTGCCCTAGCAAAAGGAAGGGAGGCTGGCAAAAGGGGCCAGCCGCCAGCGGAAGGCGTAACACTTGGGAAGAGTTTGATCCGAGCCTTGCACCGTGCTCAGCACTTGTACACCCGTTATTGTGACTGAAAAACACACCCCGCCGCGCATCCTGCCCCAGCCACGCTAAGGGCCCGCTGCGGGGCCTTCACCGTGTGAGACGCGCCTGGCCCTGGCTTCTCCATCTGCAGGGTGGGGGTGGGGGGCTGCGGGAATTCAGGAGGACTGTGCCTGAAAGCTCCCAGATCCGCGAGTCTTTTTTCCTGAGCAGGACGTTTCAGTGCTGCTCTGGGCCCGGCTTCCCCATCTGCAAACCGGGTTTACCACCTTTGGCTGGATGCAGTCCAGGACTCGACAGCCGGCCGCCTGCAGCCCATGAGCCAAGAGTGGGGTTTTTACATTTTTATACGGTTGAACTATCAAAAGAATATTTCATGACACATGAAAATGACATGCGATCTAAATTCCATAAATAAAGTTTTATTGGAACACCACCACATTTACTCATTTTAAGGACTGCCTGTGGCTGCTGATGCACACAGGGGCAGTGAGGCCTAAAATATCGGCTACCTGACCCTTCAGGTAAAACATCTGCCAGCACCTGATTTAACAGGCCATCCTTCGTCAGGTGCAGGATTTTTATGTAGCACTAACGAGAAAAACTGCTGCCAAATTAAACTATCCCAAAATGCTTTTGTATTACATAGATTTTTTTATTTTACTTTTATTGGAAGTTATCTTAGACTATTTAAACATAGCTTTGTATTATCTTTGTGCATGCATAAAAAGGAAAATGTACGCAGGAAAAATTGGTCAAGATACTCCTGAAATATCTTCATACCCAGAGACCAGCTCTTCTGAATCACTTTTTTTTTTCTTTTATTTTTCAGAGAGAGGAAGGGAGAGGGAGAGAGAGACAGAAACATCAATGATAAGAGCCGTTGATCGGCTGCCTCCTGCATGCCCCTTGTTGGGGATTGAACCCACAACCCAGCATGTGCCCTGACCAGGAATCAAACCTCTGAGCCACTCCAGACGGGCTGAATCACTTTTTGACGCAAAATCACTTTGCCCTTGGGCGCACAATGGCGTCCTCGGTGCCTCTAGGTAATGAATGCAGCGTTTCTTAAAAGAATGCTTCGCCGTGTCTAGGGATTTTCATCCCAGCTGCTGCCACCGGATCTGGAAGTTTGGATTATAACATACAGGCTGTGACGACGACGCTGTGACAGCTGCCTGGCCAGTGGTGATATTAAGAACTATCCCAATTTTAGGGGTGTTAGAAAATTTAGGGGGAGGGGGTTCAGGGAATAATAAACTTTTCAAAATCGTAACAATTGTCTACGGGTGAGAAATGGTCACAATTTGAATGTATTTTGAAAGTAGAGTCAGCAGGATTGCTGACGACTCGGAACTAGGTATTAGAGAAAGGGACACCAAAGAATGACGCTGTGGGTTTAGTTTGAGGGACTGGGTGAATAGAGTCCCCATTTTCTGGTATGGGGATGACTGCCGAGGAATGGAAAAGTCAGGAATTGCATTTGGGGCTTGCTCAGTTTGAAATGGCTATGAGAAGGCCAAGTGGAGACCCAAGGAGGCAGCCGCGTGGATGCTCTGCATCTCAAAGGAAAGAAACCCAGGGAGAGAAACCAGGGGAGACTGAGGGCGTGGATGGTGACCAAACCCATGAGCCTGGATGAGATCGGAGAGAGGGTGGGTCTCAGTGGAGAGGAGAATCCCTGAGGGCTGAGCCCTGGGGCCTCCAGCAGGGAGAGCTCTAAGAACTGAGAAGAAACCAGCAAAAAAGACGGAAGGGGCCACCCTTGCTGGTGTGGCTCAGTTGGTTGGAGCGTCCTCCCTGTGCACCAAAAGGTCACAGGTTTGATTGCTTGTCAGGGTACGTACCTAGGTTGCGGGTCCATCCCTGGTCGGGGCGTGTATGGGATGCAACTGATCTCTCACATCGATGTCTCTCTCTCCCCCCACCTCTCTCTAAAATCAATAAAAGCATGTCCTCGGAGAGACGGAAGGAGCCACCAGTGAACAGACAACTGCATCATTCACAGGTCCCAGCACAAAGGGAAAAGGCAGGGCCCCTTGCTCAAAATTAGGAAGAATTCCAGGACGGCAACAGCAGAGCCTTGCACGAAGCACACACGCAGGTCGGACGGCCGTGAAGCTACCCCCCCCCCCCCGGGTGAGACAGGGCACCAGGGGACTGTGGAGTCCCAGAGCCAAAAGAAAAAAGCCTTTCAAGGAGAAAGGCTGATTAACTGGGTCAAGGAAGTGAGGGCTGAGGACCGACGGCCAGCGGTTGTGGCAGCAGAGCCCTGGTGGCCTGGCCCAGAGCAGGGCTGGGGACGAGAGCCCCACGTGGTGGGTTCAGGCAGCGACGGAAAGGCCCATGTTTGGAATTCCAGAATTCTGGAATTTTGGAAAATACAAAATTTGAATCGTTTACACCTGGAGACACGTGTAAAATATGTCTCAGTTATATGCAAAATAAAAAATCCAAAACGAACCCGGATGATGCCTCAGAAGCTTTCTCACCTCCTCCCTCCCTCGTAGGAAAACAATTTCCAGGTCTCCTCTTGTTCAAATGCCCATTTCCTGGGTTACTGATGAGATTATTAGCCTTTTCCTTATGCTAATAATCATTTAATAATTTAGTAATGCTTGTAATAACATTTGCATTTCTGCCACAATCCACTGAACCCCGAGACTATGTCCCAAAGTCCTAATGGAGCCATCTGAGCACAGGGTGGGAGCCTGGAGGGAGCTGGGGAGGGAAACAGAAGGAAGTCACAGCAGGGACCAGGAAAGGGGGCGGACGGCAGGGGGAAGCCCAAGTCCAGCCTGGGAGCCTGACCGCTTGCGTTCCTGCAGGGAGTTCCCTCTGCTCCCCTCGACCCCGACCTGCACCAGGGCCCTGCCATTGCACAAAACGAAGCTCTCCTGTTCCCAGCCCCCCACACACACACCCCCCACCCGGGAAAGCCTTGTCCTGACTGGCCTGGGCTCAGCTCTGACACTGCGGAGGGAGGAGGGGGCAGGGAGATCTTTCATGTCTTCAGCCAAACACCCCACACAAAAGATCTGACCCAAAAAGATGACATTGAACCCCTACTGCCTCCCCGACCATTTAGGGAAACTAAGGGAGAGCTGACTGGGAAGTGTGTGTGGCCCTCTCTCCAACGACTCCTGGATGTGCCAAAAACACTCTCTACTTCATCCGGCCCAGGGTTCAGGCCGAGGCGGCCAGCCGGGCTGAGCGATCAGAGGCCTGCGTGGGCTCGGCGCGGACAGATGCCCCTCCGGTTTAGTTCCCATTAGCCCTGTAATGTAATACACTGTGTGTAATTGGAACATGAATCAGGGGACACGCGCCCTTTATGTCCCGTGGGACTCTCGGTGTCCCGCCGCATCGCCCCAGCACGCTCCAGCTGGTCAACCTGACATTTCTGGAGCTGGCAGAGAAGGTACTTGCTGCAGCCCTGGAATTAGGAAGTGACATGCTCTCAGGCTTTGGTAAGTGGCAGTGATCAAATCATCGGGGGGCCACCCTCCCTTTTTGTTCCTAGAGAACGAATCTGTGTTCAAATACTGGGTCAGAAACTGGAGAGGCCGGGAGGCAGCCAGTGGGAGCAGATGCTGGCAGGCGGAACCAGCCCCGTCTATCCAGGGCTATCTCACTTCCTGCAGGCCCCGCCGCCCACTCCCTGCCACCACTACCACCCTGCCAGCGGTCCCCAAGGTCCCCCCTCCCAGCTAATCTTTCTGTACTAGCAAGGAGACAGTGCGATGGAAGAAGTACGGGTTTGGGAGACAGACAAACCCAAATCTGAATCTAGATCGGAGTACCTCAGCCAGGTAACTTCGCCTCCTGTGCCTCAGTTTCTTCATCTGTAAAATGGGCATGTCAGACTTTTCTCTCTGGCTTGCAGTAAAGACTAATTAAAGCTCCCAGAAGGTCCGGCACAGAGTTGGTGTCCAGCACCCCCACCTCGTCTCCTGCTCCAGCCCTGGCTCCCCCATCAGACGGATCAGACCGTCATGACCAGCCTTTCATTTTGTCCAAGAAAGAATCCAAGAAACAGCCTGATGGGGAGCCTGGGCTCTTCACTCTAAACGCACAGTTGTGAGTTTACTTGTCCCTAAAGCACTTCTCACGCAATTCCTCCCACGCCAAACATAACAATCATCAGTGAACTGGCCCCGTAACAGAGGCAGCTCCAATGTCCCCCCACTTCACGCCAGCTCATCACACCACTGGGTCAGTCGTCCGGCAACCTCATGGGCTGTGGGACGTTCGCATCCCATGATGCTAGGCGGGTGAAATACAGACTAATGTGATTTGGAAATGCAAATCTCACAAACGAGGCCGGGTTTCCTGAGAGCAAGGGGAGTGATTAGAGCATGACTCAAATCACATGCAGCGTC
Organism: Miniopterus schreibersii; assembly: GCF_964146895.1. Taxonomy (NCBI): domain Eukaryota; kingdom Metazoa; phylum Chordata; class Mammalia; order Chiroptera; family Miniopteridae; genus Miniopterus; species Miniopterus schreibersii. Next base: position 178,803,120 of record NC_138102.1, read on the forward strand.
TTTGGCAAACGAGTAGTTAAGTCCCAGCTCCTTCACTAACTAGTTGCATCATGAGCAAGTTACCAGACCTCTCCATGCCTCAGTTCCCTCATAACATATGCATAGTGTGTCCACGCAGAGCTTCGGTAAAAATAAATCTATTAATATACATGCAGAGCCTGGCACATGGTCAGCACTCAAAAAATACTGGTTATTGGGACTATGTAAAGGGTTAGACCTTTAATAATTAACAAAGAGGAAATCAATGAGGATAATGAATAAGTACCTCAAAAGAGAGTAATTTAAATATCAAAGTATTAAGAGAGGCCCTTAGAAAAACTTACGAAGCCCTCAAGCATTTTTGCAAAGATGACCCTCTTTCTAGTTGTACCATGAAAATCTAATAAGAAGTGAAGGTTGTCCTAAAATACCATTATACCATCGTGTCAGAAAAATTCCACTCAAAAGAGGAAAATGTGATGCATTTTTTGTTCCTTTTAAAATTGGTACATTAGTATGCCCTGTCTGGCTGGCTCAGTGTTAGAGCGTCGGCCCTCCAACCGACCGAAGGGTCTCAGGTTCAATTCTGGACCCAGGTAGGGCCCGTGCGGGAGGCAACCAATCGATGTGTCTCTCTCACATCGATATTTCTCTCTCTCCTCCCCTCTCCCCTCCCTTCCACTCTCTCTAAAAAAAAATCAATGGAAAAAAATATCCTTGGGTGGGGATTAACATACATACATACATACATAAATAATAATACAATAATAAAATAAAAATTAGTTCATTATTTTAATTATAGTAACATGGTGTTAATCTTAAGATACAATTTACTAAGTTTCATTATATTTAGCTGGATGTTTCGGTGACAGGCTGGTCTCACCCAAGGGGGATATCCCGTGGGACTGACCCTGGGAGAGAGGGAGCGATGTCCAGATGGACAGTTCGGAGCTGGCCTGTGCACAACACAAATACCTGTGCAGCTGGAAAGAGGGCTCGGGCCAGGAAACACTGGAAGGAGGAGGCTTTCTTTCTCTCTTTTGATTAATAAATAGTTATTGTGACAGATAATGTTCTGGATGGCTGGGAAACAGCCATGAACAAAAGGACAAAGGAGCCCAACTCTCACCGGCTTTCAATCCAGCTGGTGGGAGAGATGGGGGTTGAGCCCTTAGCCGTAGACATACTAATAAGTAAATTATGTTGCACAAAAGAAGGGGCTGTGAGCTAGAGAAAAGGAGGGTGGGGGTGTCAGGGAAGAGGCAGGCAGGGAGGGCTGGCTGAGAAAGTGGTGTCCGAGCAGGCTAGAAGGAATAAAATAAAGAGCGATGAGACTGTGTAGGGAAAAGCATTTCAGGGCAGAGGGAACAGCAAATGCAGAGATGCAAGTGTTTCTGGTGCATTAGAGGAACTTCCAGGAGGTCTGTGTAGCTGGAGCACAGAGAGGCCGTGGGGTCAGATTTCAAAAGGCTTTGCGGGCTGTTGGTTTTCATCTGGATTCATAGCAGGGGGGTCATGGCAGGTGCTTGAGTAGGGAGGCCAGATACGGCCGCTGTATGGAGCACAGACTGGAGGGGAAAGAAGAAACACGGGAGATTTCAACTAAGCGATCAATTTTAAATATAGTGCTGATAGCAGCAGCTACTGCAACCTGAGTACTTTCTGCAGGCTGGCACCATTCAAAGCCCTTTCTGTTCAATTCTCACAGCAGCCCTGTGCCATGGGCTCTATCAATAAGCCCATTTTATAGACAAAGAGAGTGAAGCACAGGGTGTTGAAGTAACTTGCCCGAAGTTCCCTGGCTCCTCTCCCTTGCTGTGTGGCTTTGGGCAAGTCAACTAACCTTTCTGATCTTAGACAAGTTATTTTACTGCTTGTGTGCCCCAGTTTCCTTCTCTGGAGAATCTGGCATGTATTATTACTCACAAACAGAAAAGGGCTGGGGTTTTTTTCATCTTTGTCACCATCATCATCACTACTGATACAATTACAGACTTACCCAAAGAAACAAGAGGTGCTCAGTAGACATTCGACAAAGGGTGGAGGGGAGGTGGGCAAGAAAGGAGTAAGTGAATGAATGAATGAATGAATGAATGAATGAATGAATGAATGAATGAATCACCCATCTAGAGAAAGCTCTAGAATGCAGAAGGTGAGCAAGAGTATGTGAAGCATATTTAAGTGATATTTAAGAGATGGAGTCTGTGGGTGCAGTAGAGACAAGGACCCACATCACTGTAGCCACACAACCCTCTACCCCTTGGCTCATGTCTCCTCCAACCCTCAGAGCACCAGGACGAGAACCGTTTGCGCCCTGATGGATGGTGATGCAGATGGAAATGTCAACTGATCATAATTGGTGCATAAATGAACCCGTAACACAAGTTACCAGTAATTTAAGACCCAGGGACACATTATTAATATTCCTAATTTATGGGCTCATTTGAGAAGTCATCAGGGATGACAAACCTAATCAATTGTGGGTTAAAGGGACTCCAGACAGCAGCACAGGAAGCCTTCCGCACAATGGGTGGTAGCCGTGAAACTTTTGAGACAATCATAGCAACTGTCACCAGGGAGACGGGCTGCGAGAGGAAATCTGGAGTTAGCGGCAGTGACAGCGGGAAGCAGATTATCAAGAAAGGACAGTTTCCAGGTCCAGCGGGGCACGCAGGGGGGAAAAGCACTAACAACCGTGCACCGACTTCAGGCAGGCATTTCACGTGCACTGTCTCACTCAAGCCGCCTGGAGACACGCCTGTGTGGTGGCTGCCCCACCCCCATTTTGCAGATGAGACGACCAAGGTTCAGGAGCATTAAGTCACTTGCTCAGTGAACAGTCGAGCTGGGATGCAAAGGTGGGAGGCACCCACTCAGCGGTCCATGCTCCTAATCACTGCACCCCCTGGCCCCATTCCGCAGAGGTGGACACTGAGACCAGGGTGTAGCCGCAGGAGCAAGTCAGCGGCAGGCAGAGCGGGCGTGGGGACTCCGGCATCCTGCCGCCTCTCCCCTCCTTTCTGAGGCGCTTCCCTGACTCTCTGGCACCTGCCCTCCCACTCGCATCTTCTTAGTCTGCTTTTTCCCCCTATGGCATGTATTGCCTGCCGCGTTACATATTCACCTGTTTGAATCCCAGCATGCTCACGTTCATGAGCTCGGGGTCCGAGCTGTTTCATTTTATGGCAGCTTGTACCCCAAGATGGTGACATCTATTTAGACTAGTCTGCAGTTGGTTACGTACACATCTCAAGGGTGTGGTCTTCCCAGTGGTACCAAAATAACTAAAGTCCACTTGCAAAAATTCTCCCCCCGGCCCACTCCCTGACCCCAAAGGTCAGAAGGAGGCGTCCCCCCCGCTTGCGTCGGTGAGGGTCTGCTCTGTGCCCAGGAGCCGACCAGCCCTTTCACGCTGACAGGTTACAGGCCTCGCGGCTCATTAGGCCTCTCTGCTTCCGTGTGTTGTGTGCTCATGACTAAGTATGTCACCAAAAAGGCCGTCTCCCTTCTTCTCTCCAGGTTTTTAGGGGACTTGTTCATTGCAGCTCCCATCTATGAGCCTCTGGCTGCGGGCCTCTGACTGTTATATTCATCCAATATTCGTATTTCCCTTCTCATTACCAATTCTTGAGAGTGACAATGTCCTCAGGTTAAAGACTACATTTTCTAGCCCCACTTTCAGCTAAGATGGGAGATTTAATGAGAGGTAAGTTTCCTTCCAGAAAAGCTCTTGGGAAAGGGGCTGTCTGAGCTGAGAGACTGGTCCTTTTTCCCTTCCACCTGGAATTCAAACCGACGCCTGGAGCCCCAGCAGCCAGTGCGGACTGTGAGGCAACCCTGAGGATGGAGCTTGTACCAAGGTAGGTAGACCCTGACGGTAGTGAATCTGCTAACACAGCTTTAGCCTGACAATCAAGGGGCTCCATTTATATGACCAAAAAAGGTACATTTTTTTTTTTAAGACTTTTATTTCCATATTCTGTGCCATTCAGTCAAACAAAATACTAACTAAGGGGCTAACACATGTTTTCGTTCAGCAGACCACCCCCTCCGGAGCGCCTGCTGTGTGCAAGCCACTGTGTTAGGTGTGTGGCATGAAAGATGCCTTACAGTGCAGGAGATTCCACAAGTGAACGACAGTAGTGGTGTCAGAGGAAAAATTCAGAGAGCTTTACTCGATATAAATATTTTATTGCGCAAGAAACAAACCATTTGTGAACACAGAGACTTCAGACACACAGCTGGTATGAAGCTGAGGGAGGTGGGATGTTACAGGGCGGCTGATAGGGGAAAGAGGAAGCCGGCTCACCTTCACAGTGACTGGGTCCTATAGTGGGGGTTTCTGATGGCAGGGGATTGATTCAGGGTGATTACCTTACACCACCTTAGGACGATGACAAATATCTTTTATGATCATCAGAGGCATTTACAAGAAATAATCTAAGTCAAGTTTCTCGCATGATCATGAGCTAAGCTAGATTTTGTTTTGTTTCCATGACTGAAATGGTTTTTGTCTGCATGAGAGAGTTTCAAGCCTGGTTCTCCATGTTATTCTATTTTAACGGTGTGAAGTTTGGAAGCTGAGGAACATAGAGGAGGGGACCTGACCCAGCTGGGAGGGACGGGGCAGAGAAAGCCACTCAGAGGACACGGTGCATGTTCAAAAGCAAAAATTCACTCAGGTAGAGATAGAAGCAGAGGCAGACGGCAGACAGTGAAGAGTTTGTTTGTTAGGCTGAGAGGGTTGGACCTGGCACCTATACCTGATCACACACCTACCCATGTACACCACACACATGCACACATATGCATGCACATGCATGGACACACACAGACTGCAGCCATCCTGAACCCCTTGCTCCCCTCTAAGACTTCCAGGCTCCCTCCTGCCTCCAGGCCTTCGCCCAGGCTGTTCCCTCTGCCTGGAACCCTTTCCAGCCTCTCCCCTTGGCCATTTTCCAGGTGAGTGCGCCTGGAGTGCACCTTCTCCTCTGACAACATTCGTCTTCTCCCATGGTTCGCAGATTCTTGCTAAGAGCTCCCCTGATTTTTATGCTCCTGCTTAGTGGATGTGCCCCATGGGCAATTTCTTCTTTGCCTCTGCTGAGGTCCCTCGGGTTTCAGCAGCTTAGGTATGTTCACCAGTGTATCCAAAAATCTTTGGTCACCTTTTATCCAGGGTTTCTGCCTTTTGGAGCAGGAAGAGGTGTTGCCTCCACAATAGCTGAGCCCTTCTTATTAAACCCGTGTGCCTACTTCATGGTTTGAGAGGAAAACACCAACTAGGCAGTCAAGAGACCTGGACTTGTGTCCTTTGCAATACTCATTAGGATAATGGATGGACTGTCCCATTCTTTATACTAGTATTTATTCATGTCTCTGCCTCATCCCCAAAAAGGTTTGAGGAGGCTTATTTGAATACAGGCAACCCAGCACATACTTGAAAGGAACAAAGAGATTGAGAAACGAGGGTGAGGGAAAGGAAGCTCCACACAGTTCAAGATCCAAGAGGCCAAACAAGTTGTTTTTTTAACTGAGCTTCCTAGGAGCCATGGAGAAAACAGAAACTCAGCCACCTACAAAAAGTCAGGATGATGGTGATTCTAATACTTAGAAAACTGCCTAGTATCGCAAGAGAATTGAGACTTTTCCTGGCTCGGCAATTCTCCCAAGGAGACCAGTATGTGAGCCTCAGGCAGATGCAACACCCTTCATCGGGTGACTCTGGGAAATGCATTTCCCTCTATCTCCTCAGAGATGTTATGTGGATAGCAAATGGTCTGAAGTTACAGTCTCCAGTAAGAACCAGCCTGCCGCACCCACATCCTATGTTACAGGCTGAGGGAAGACCTATGTGCATTAACAATCAATCAACCTCCCCATAAAGAGATTCTAAAAGAACACCTCCGAGAATACCTGTGGGAATACACCTAGGAATGTCTGTAAGAATACCTGCATGGAAGCCTGTAGAAATGCCTCTAAGAATAACTATGGGGGAAGATTCCAAGACGGCAGCAGATTGAGTGGAAGCTACACTGACACTCTCCCAGGACCAAACTGGAATTACAACTAAAATATAGAAAAAACATTCTGAATAATCAACTGAAGACAAGCCGGAGAGCACCCTCATAACCAACGAGGAAAAGTAGAGACTGCATAGAGACTGGTAGTAACTGCTGAGGCTCAAGAGGGCTGGCTGGGCTCCCACAGGCAGCAGCTGAAGGTCTGGAGGGAGATCTCAGCTGTGGAAGGTTCCCACTGAGTACTCTGTGGCCTATACCCCAAGCTGGGCTCCCCAGCCCAGAGCATCAGAACTGAGAAAGGTGCTCACATAACATCTGGCTGTGAAAAGCAGCCAGGTTTCTGTCTGCCAGGGAAAGGCAGCTGGAAATGCAGGCACACTCTTAAAGGGCCAACCCACAAAGTGTCACATGCAGCCACTCACCTTGGGCTCTGGTGGAGGGAAGGCAGAGTGGGCTAGAGCAATGTGAGGAGAGTCCAGAGATGCTGGCTTGGGGGATAGAGCTCAGAGGACAGCTATCTGGATTCTTGTGCTGGGTCATTCCCCGATACAGCAGAAGACATCTTCTCAGGCAGACGTTTACCTTCCAAGCAGCTTTTGCCTGGGTGGGGAGGGAAAAGCAATTGCCCCACCCATTATAAACCTACCACCCATCCTGTGGAGTTTCTGTAGCCTGAGGCTCATTAAGAGACAATAATAATCAGCCTCCAGGTGCTTTGAGTCTTTGCCTGATTTGCTTCAGGACCCAGGGCTTGGAAAACCAGACCTTGGTGTGCATCTTGGTCCTATCCAAACACACCCAGCCCCAGCAGAGGAACCCACAAGCTGTGGAGTATGGAAAGCTTCAAACAGGGTACTCAAGGCCAGTCACAAAAAAGTCTGACATTGGCCTGCACCAGAGACCATCCAAAAGACTAGGAGAACTAGCAGATCTACCTAGTACATAGAAACAAATCCAAACAGGCAGCAAAAATGGGGAGACAAAAAACAAGTCCCAAATGAAAGAACAAAAGAATCTTCCAGAAGAAGAGCTAAATAAAATGGAGATAAGCAATCTATCAGATAGAGTGTCAGAATACTGATCATAAGGATGCTCAACAGCGTGAGAAAAGAAATGGAAACTATGAAGGAAATTAAGAATGACATAGTAGCCTGGCCAGGCATGGCTCAGCGGTTGAGCATCAACCTAGTATCCAGGTGATCAGTGTTCGATTCCTGGTCAGGGCATATGCCTGGGTTGTGGGCTCGATCTCCAGTCAGGGGCGTGCAGGAGGCAGCTGATCAATGACTCTCATCATTGATGTTTCTATCTCTCTCTCTTCCTCTCCTCTCCTCTCTCTGAAATCAATGAAGATATATTTTTTAAAAAAAGAATGACAAAGTAGCAATTAAAAATACATTGGAAGGAATAAACAGCAGATTAAGAGAAGCTGCGAATCAGATCAGCAAATTAGAAGACAGGGTAGAAAAAAAATCACTCAATTAGAGAACCAAAAGGAAAAAACAATTAAAAAACAGGACAGTTTAAGGGTGCTGTGAGACAACATAAAATGTAACAATATTCACATCATAGGAGTACCAGAAAAGGTAGAAAGTAAGCAAGGGTTAGAGAATCTGTTTGAAGAAATAACGATAGATAACTTCTTTAACCTGGTGAAGGAAAAAGTCACACAAGTTCATGAGGCACAAAGAGCCCCAAGCAAGAAGAACCCAAAGAGGCCCATACCGAGATACATCATAATTAAAATGCCAAGAATTCAAGACAAAGAGAGAACGTTAAAGGCAGCAAGAGAAAAGCAATCTGTTACCTACAAAGGAGCTCCCATAAGGCTGTCAGCTGATTTCTCATCAGAAACCCTATAGGCTAGAAAGGAATGGCATGAAGTATTCAAGGAAATGCAAAGCAAGGGTCTGAAACCAAGAATACTCTATCCAGCGAGATTATCATTCAAAATAGATGGTAAAATAAACAGCTTTCCAGACCAAAAAAAAAAAAGGCTAAAGGAGTTTATCACCACCAAACCAGCATTGCAAGAAATGTTAAAGGGAAGTTGAAATAGAGAGAATGAGAAATATAGACATAAAGAAATAAAATGGCAATAGATAAGTACCTATCAATAATAACCTTAAACATAAATGGATTAAATGCTGCAATCAAAAGACATTGGGTAGCTGAATGGATAAGAAAATGACCCAAATATATGCTGTCTACAAAAGACTCACCTCAGAACAAAAGACTCACACAGGCTGGAAAAACAAGACTTCTGGAGGACTTTAAGGGAGAGATCGACAGCAATACAGTCAGTAGGGAACTTTAACACCCCATTGACTTCACTGGATAGATCTTTCAGACAAAAAATCAACAAGGAAACAGTGACTCTAAATGACACACTAGATCAGATGGATTTAATTGACATTTACAGAACATTTCACCCCAAAGCTGCAGAATATGCATTCTTCTCAAGTGCACATGGGACATTCTCAAAGACAGACCACATGTTAGGACACAAAACAAGTCTCTACAAGTTCAAGAAGACTGAAATCATATCAAGGATCTTTTCAGACATTTGCACCATGGAATACTATGCAGCTGTAAAAACAAAGGATCCCTTATCCTAGAGACAGCATGGATGGAACTGGAGAGTATTATGCTAAGCGAAATAAGCCAGTCAGAGAAAGACAAGGATCACATGATCTTACTCATGTGGAATCTAATGAACAAAATAGATCCAGAGACATAGAAGCATGGAACAGGCTGATGAATCTCAGAAGGAAGGCAGGGGTGGGTGGGAGAGATTAACCTAAGAACTCATATGCATACATGCATAACCCAGGGACACAGACAATAGTGTGGTGAAGGCCTGGGGGGAGGGGCTCAGGGGGGAGGGGATTAATAGGGGGGGAAAGGGGAACATTTGTAATACTTTCAACAATAAAGATGAAATTTTTTAAAAGAAAAGAAAAGAATACAATAATTAATAAATAATAATATAAAAATTAAAAAATATTTTTTAAAAAGAATAACTGTGAGAACACCTGAAGAAATGCCTATGAGAATATCTAAGGAATTGCCTGTGGGCAAACCTGAGGAAATGCTTGTGGGAATACCTATGGCAATATACCCCTGTGGGAATACCTGAGGAAATGCCTATGGGAATGCCTGTGGGAACACCCGTGGGATTGCCTATGGGAATGCCTATGGGAATGCCTGTGGGAATTCCTCTTTGAATACCTGTGGGAATACCTGTGGGAATTCCTGTGAGAAGCTGTTTTCCTTAAGAGAGCAGCTCTGAATCTCTTCCCACACCAAGAAATAGTGTCTTAGTCCATCAAGCTAAGCCTTGACAATTTTAGCTTAAAATTTTCTTCAAAGTACATTTTACGAATCTCCCAAGAAGGCCTCAGGAAAACCCTAACACTGCACCCACAGACGCCTAATGTTGAGCAAGTATCACCTCCTCCTGAGTCCCTGAAATGGCTTAGCAGTAATATGTAGCCCTGCGTGCCTGAATGAATTTGATCCACAGGTTGTTGAATAAAAGCCAACTCCACGTTGGAGGACATCTGCCAAAAATGACAACTGGGGCATTGGAGCCATTCACCCTGAGCCATTTTTTTCTGATACTAATGAGGCCATTCCTGGTCAGTGACAATAAAACCATGTTATCTGCATAGAAAAGACTTAACTTCCTTTCCTCTTAACAAAGGGCAATTCATCCAACTCATCCAAAAATTCTTTCAAGTGGTAAAATACCTGTTAAAGGGAGCAGGGACCAAAGCATATGGTTCTTGTGCTCTGCTTGAAATCACTGTCGGCTTCACCAGGACATACTTTCCTCCTACTTGGGTCCTCAGGCTGTGCGGAGGGGCAGGTTCTGTCTAAGTGCCTGGGGCAGGTGGGAATTAGTACTGAGCACCTGTAGCTTGGCCCTTAATTGGTTTCTCTCCATATAATTAGTTTCCAGCCGAGTTAAAGGCCAAAATTAGCCTTGCTGTTGCTATTCTTAGATTGTTCCTGACAAGTTTTTGCACAAGTGGCATAAAAAGGTCAACAGTAATTTTCCAGCCGGGCGTGGCTCAGTGGTCCATCATCGACCCAGGATCCAGGAGATCACAGTTCGATTCCCGGTCAGGGCACATGCCTGGGTTGCAGGCTCGATCTCCAGTATAGGGCGTGCAGGAGGCAGCTGACCAATGACTCTCTCATCATTGATGTTTCTATCTCTCTCTCTCCCTCTCCCTTCCTCTCTCTGAAATCAATAAATTTTTTTAAAAAAAAGCTCAACAGTATAAAATAAATATGCAAATACCCAAGGGCTTCTTTATACAAAATATCAGCCTTGCAATTTATAAAGGAAGAAAATTGACAGATGGTTTCATTGGAATATCAAGTAAAACAATGGGTCCATCCTTTGGGGGGAAATAGAGAATGAGCCAGTGGGATGATCTACCTTTTGGGTCCATCCAAACAAAACCAAAAGCAAAGAACTAACTAGAAAGTTTTTAAATTATTTGCATGCACACCATGGAAGTCATTTCCAAGATGACTCCCAATGATCTCCCACTATCCTGGTCTTCACACCCTTGTGTGGTCCCCTCCCATGTTGTGTCAGGTTGGTCTGTGTGACCAATGCAATATGTCAGAAGTAATGGTATCTCACTACAAGGCTAAGTTACAAAAGACACTGTAGCTTCTGCCTTGGTCTCTTTCTTAATATTTCTCCCTCTCTCATCACTATTCTAGGGGGATTTATCTTCTATGTTGTGAGCAGCCCTACGGAGAGGCCTACAATCGTGAGGACTAAGGCATCCAGCCAACACCCATGTAGGTGAACCTATTTGGAAGCAGGTCCTCTGGCCACAATCCAACCTTCAGATAATCGAAATCCAACCGACATCTTGACCTCAACTTCATGAGAGACCCTAAGTTAGTACCACCCAGCTAAGTCACTCCCAGATTCCTGATCCTCAGAAGCCACGTGGCATAATTTTATTTTGCTTTCTGTAGCAAACCAAGAACTACAATGACAAGAACTACAATGACAAAATCCACATTTGCATAAATCAAAATGAGCCAACAAAGCCAGTTTTAACTGGCCAACAACGCCCTTGATCATGAGTAAGAAAGTAAGCCCAAGGCATCTCATGGAATTTGAAGAGATCTCAAAAAGGCAGTCTACACCAATTTGAAAGTTTCATTCCTCTCTTTGCAATACCCCCATTCTTAGAGGTACAACCATGGCTCTAATAGCCTTGGACATGGCCATACGGTCAAGGTAGGAGGGATATATCACTTTGTCCCTACCTGAAAAATCATCTTCTTGACCATAGTAATAAAGGACATGCTAACTGTAATACAATTAACAGCACTGTGTCCTTTAAACCGCTTACCATAATTTGTAATTATTTTATCTACTTGTCTGCTTGTTTATTGTGTCTCTTGTCTGATCTATAACCCCATCAGGACAGGAGCCATGTTGGTCTTACTCAATACTTAGCCTAGTGTCTGACACGTAGTACGCACCAGGTGAATGTTTGCTGAATGAGGAATTGAATTTCCCCAGATCCTTGCCACGCACCGACACCTAAAAATACTAGGCTATAAATCCATTGGTGAGGAATCGTCCTCTCGGCTTGACACAGCTGTCCATGAGGAGGTATGATCTACATATTATATGTTATACTGTGTACATGAAACAGTTCTTCCACTGTTTCCAGATCAGTTCGAGCAGGACCCTGCAAGCCCTACACCAACCAGATATTCTGGCCTTTGGAGGCTATTCTGACTGACTTTAAATAGGCGATATAAACAGAGGATTTTAACCATCACACGAACCCAGGGTCCAAGCGGACTGAGATGTGAACCGACTTTAAGCTGGGTCCAGCCTCTGTTAGCAAATCCCAAAAAGAAAGGGTGGTGTGTTCTGTCGGGCGGGCCAGGAACTGCCACTCTCCACCGAGGGTGCCTCCAGCCTGCCCAGCCTGCCTGGAAGCTCCAGTTCTCAGTCCCCTCAGGGGGCGTAAGGCCTGGGCAGCCCACGGGAAGGCGGGGAGCGCTCCGCACGAGCTGGAGAGGAAAAGAGCTGAGCGTGAGCTCAGGGCAAGTAGGACAAGGGCGGGGTCCCCTGAGAACTCCTGATCGCCTCCCCAGGCCATCCCACGACAAGCCATCTGCACGTCACTGGCCCTCAGCCCTCAGCCCCTAGAACCCATCCCACAGAACGAGGACCCTCGTCTGCGCAGGAAGCCAGCAGCACAGAACCCCAAATGCACAGAGGCCTGGACCCAAACTGCTCTGGAGGGCAGTAAAAAAGTGGGAGCCCCACGGGCCTCAAATCTCTCAACTGCCCACCTACACAGGTGATTCTTTGGGGGTTTCTTCTTAAAACTCAGAATTTTAAAACAACTCAAAGAGGCAGTGTGGGTGGTGGAAGGGGTTAATGTTGGGTGATAAAAACTCATGTCCAAGAGGTGACTCTGCCTCTTTCTAGCAACTAATAGAGACCTTGAGTGAGTCACTTCCCACACCAGGCTCCAATCCCTTCACTGTACGACAGGGCTAACAACCCCACTTCCTGCGGAGGCCACCAGGGCAAAGGCGGTGACTTCGGAGAGGGCTTTGGAAGTGGTCCAGCAGGGAGCACTGCAGGGCACGGTCAGAGATAACCAAGGAGGGGAGGCTCCGGAGGAGGGTGTTTCCTCCCCCTCCTCCTCCTCTCTTCCTCCCCCCCCCCACCCCGTCACAGGAGAGAATCAGTCAGTGTCCCGGTGACTCAGGAAGTGCCACAGCCCTGCATACGTGGACACACGCCTTTCCTGACAACGTCCTGAAGCAAAACCTACGTGATCTCCCCAAAACACCCACGGCTCTGCATTGCCTGTGGGCTAAAATTCAGATCTGAGAACTCTAGAGGACCGGCCCTCGCCTGGCTGCGGTCCAGCTCAGCATCCTGATTTGTTTTCTTCAGAACATTATCGCGAGTGGAAATTATATTGGGCATTTATTTATTGTCTGTTTATCATCTGTCTATTTTCAATATAAGCTCCTCGAGAAGAGGGAGCTCGCCTATTCTAGCCACAGCTGTCTTTCCAGCACTCATTCGTGGTCTGGCACCTCATAGTGGGTGCTTCAAAAATATGTGACGGGTGCATAGATGAACAGGTGGCTCCAACCTACCTTTCCAGCACGTTTTTCCCAATTATCTGTTCAGAAAATGATTCCTCTCCCGTCGCTGTAACGAGAACAGTGCGCCCTGCAGGTGACCTTATGTGCTTGTGTGTCTCCACTCAGATTAAATGGGGCAACTTGTGTGACGTCTCCCTTTCTCTCTCCTCCCTGCACGTCAATCTTTCTTTGATCCAAAGGGCCACACAATATCTTCGGCCTATGAAGTCCCACAGACCCCTTCACTGAGAGTGACCATCTCCCCACCCCACCCTCACTTCAGCATGTGGGTCCCTTGGGGCAGGGTCCGTGTCACATCCTTCCAGTGGCTGGCACATGGGAGATGCTCGAGGAACACTTGTGGAATGAACACTCATGTAAAAGCCAGGACTGGGGCTGACCATGGGGGAAGGGGAGCAATGGCTTGGAAGGACAGTGAGTACCCAGGCCCACATGATGAAGACGTTTTCTTAACCTGTCCCAGGGCAAGGCTCACCCAGAGAGAGGCAGAATAAAAGGAAACCAGACAAGGTGTTAAAATGACAAGTGTGCCCCTGACTGACTTCGTGCTCTGTCTGACTCGGTTCTTCAGCTGTACAATGACAGGTTGGACCGGACGGTCACTGGGGGTTATGGGGCAGGGAGCAGGGGTGGCTTTCAGGGCTGAACACCGCTCCTCCTACTGGCTGGCCGCGGAGCCCGACACCCACCACGCCCCCCTCCGGGTGCATCTCCTCACGGTAAACTGGTGGGAATGGCACCCAGCTGATGAGGCTGTTGGTGGATTAACTGAGGCAGCGGGTGCCCCACCCCCGGCCCCACAGCCTCCCTCCCCTCCGTTACTGCCTGGCCCGCAGTGGCCATCGCAGCAGGTCTGCCCCAGCAGAAGGAACTGCCCTCCCGAGGCAGCAGCTCCCTGAGCCACCCAGCCGTGGGCCTGGCCTCCGCGGGACTCGGCCTCCGCACAGTAAAGGGCGCACAGCACGTCCCTGGGCGTCCACCACCCTGGGTCCTTTTCCTCCTGGCCCAGAGAACTCCGTTTCCAGGCCCTGTGCCTCAGGCAGGGTCATGTCACTCCTCCTGGACGCAGAAGATGAGCGGAAGCTCCGTGACCCCCTTCCCCTCTGACTCACAACACTCCCTGCCCCTCTCCCCGTTCCCACCGTAGGAGGACGGCAGCTTCACACTCGGAAGGAGCCCGGGTCCCCGAACGAATGTCCAGCTGCACTGGCTGTGACGAGGGTGAGCAATGATGCTCCCAAGACTCTAGGGTTTGCTTGCGCCTGCAGCAGAGCCCGGAGTCCCCTGGCCGGGTCCGATAGCCTGACACTTCCAGGGGGAACAGGTCCTGAAACAGACCCCATGACCTTCCATTTCCCATCTCAGGTGAGCCCCAAACTCACCCCACTCACCCTCCTCAGGGCGTGAGGATCAGCCTTCCCACACCCCGCCTGCTGCCCCCTCCCTCTGACAGAAAGTCTAGATTCTGACGTCCCAGTTCCTGTTCACGCTCTCTCCCGGGACATCTGTCTCTCTCGTGCGAACCTGCTCCTGTGCCCAGTGCAGATTCAGGAGCTCCCCTCCATGTCCCCACGTACTTGCAAGCGCACCTGGGAGAGACTGCACCCTGGCCGGGCCTCCAGCCTGAGGGAGACCCATAAACTCTCCCGGCTGAGTAAACACATTTTATTGGGCCTGGGAACACTTCCTGGCCATCCTGCCCCACCTTCCTTGTCCTGTTCCAGCCTGGCCAGTTCCCCAGCACAGCCCCCCTGACCCCCAAAACCCATCCTCTAGCCCCCTCTGCCTCCTGCCCCTTTCCCCGGACACCTGCATCCCCTGCTGTAAGGAGGGCGGAGAGTTTCTTCTCTTATCAGCCGTTTTACAGCCCCCTCCTCCCTGGTTACACAGTCACTGGGAACAGAACTCCTGACAAGGACAGATCGGTGCCTGTCAGCTCCCAGCGACAGTTTGCCGGGCAGAGAGAAAGGGCCCTTCGGTGCTGTCTCTGGGGCAGGTAAGGGGCATGCAAGCAGGAAAGAAGCAGAAAAGACGCCACAAGGCAAGAAGAGGCACCGGGTCCAGGAGCCTGTGGAGAGACTTACGAAGTGAGGTCCGGGTGAGAAGAAGGGAAGAAAGTCAGGGCCAGACCAGAGACGCCCGGGGAGCTCAGCACTCAGCCCAGCCCCGTGGCAGAGAGAAAGCGGGGCAGTGGCCCAGTGACCCCGCCCTGCGCCTCCACCCGCAGGACATCAGAAGCGCCGGTGCTCCGGGAGGCGCACTCTGGAGTCTCCGCGGCAGACTGGGAGCCGGCCAGGAGGGCTCCAGGGACATCCTCAGCTGCGGTGTGGCCCAGGACGGAGCTGGCCACCTGGGACCTAAGGGTGGCAATGATGACTCCCTTGGAGTCGAGCTGGCAAGAGCCCTGAGCCTGCGGGTACAGGGTACAGCCCGTTCCAACTCTTCCCTTGTGACCCACCTCCTTGATCCCAGGGGTGAGCTGAAGTGACCCATGGAAGTCCCTGGGGAGACAGAAGCGTGCCTGGATAACCCGACGTGAGGCTCCCCTTTCTCCACCTCCGCTTACCCTCTTGATGCCAGGAGCTTCGGGGGAGGAAGCGGCAGCCCTCCACCAGCATCACCCTGGGCACACGAAGCCCCCTCAGCTCTCTTCACACCGCCCCCGGAGAGTGCCAAGGCAGGCGCTGCTCTTTGCGGGGTATGGAGGGGAAGAACTCGGGGTGCTGTGAGGCCCCAAAGAAGCTGGGCCTGTCCTTCTCCATTGAGGAGATCTTAAAGAGGCCGGCCGCGAGGAGCGACGGGTTCAGACGGGAAGGGGCAGATGGACAGGGCACCGAGCAAGCAGCAGCGGCAGGCTCGAGGCCCGAGAGGCCCCCCCAGGACCAGCCGCAGGGTAAGTGTCTTCTGGTCATTTCTTATCCATCCCCGAATCTCCAAGACCCAGAGGGACTCAGGCAGAGAAATGGCCACTCCACATCGAAAGAAGAGAGGTGCCAGGCACGGGGCTGAGACCTTCACTCTTTCTATCTAACCCGTAACTGGTTGCTCAGATGCGACACCAGGCTCAGTTAGTCGCAGAATGCAGGGGCGGGGGCCTGTTCCTGTAACCAGGCCCCCGCCGAGAATGCTGCTACCGATTACTTATTTACGACGGGGTGGGCACTGTCCCGGAGGCTGTGTGGGCCTCCTCTTTAGCTTCATAATCATCAGAACCTGACAGATGTGGAAACTCATCTGTGAACGAAGAGAGGTGGATGGTGATCCCAGGTTGCCCAGCCGGTAAGCAGAAGGCCCGAGGTCAGGACCTGCTCTGTCTGCCCTCAACACCGCTCAGTCGGCACATTAGCAAGCAGAGCCCGCCTGTGCCGCTTCAGGTGGCTGAAGCTTTGCCCGGATCGGTCCACCCTGATCATCCCCCCGCCCCCCAGGTCTGTGGCCCACCCAGGGCATGTCCCTGAATAACAATGGCCAGATCTCAGACCCTTCCCTGACAGCTGACTTAGGGGAAGGGCACTAAGGTGGACACGGGCTCCCCTCTAAGAGTCAAGAATTTGTGATGTCCATCTTAGTTCTACCCTGGCCTCTGTGACCTCAAGAAAGTCCCTTTCCAACTCGGGCCTGAGCTCTATCCTCTGTGAAACAGCTGAGTGGAGGAAGGGGAAACCGAGGTGATGTCTGGGAGCTGACGAGCCCAGAGTTCTCACACGAGGTTCCCAGTTCTCTCCCTCTTCCCACCCCTTAATCCAAGGAAAGGCTGGAAAGGAAGCTCAGGGGAGCCCATGATGTCATCTACCGCACACAGCCCCACAGTCCCCACAGCCAAGTCTCCCAAGAAGGGCTTGTCCTCAGCTGCAGGAGAAGACCCTGGAGGGCCACTCCTTCTCAGGGAGGTGGCAGGTTTCCCTGCAGCTGAGCTTATTAATGGGAAAGGATTCCCAGTTTCATTTTCAGAAGTTCATTAACATCTTCCAGTGGATTGCATGAGCATTCACAGCAATGATTCTTCTGGGGTCTAACCTCAGTCACTCCTGCTGCATTTTCATAAAATCCATGACTGTCTTCTCTGCCCGAGAGAGAGAGAAAGAGAGAGAGATCTGATCTCCCTACCGGAGGATCTCCCTTCTCCTAGCCTTACAAATGGCTGATGGCAAAAAGAGAGGCGGCCACTCATTCTAAACTTCCCCTATAGACACTGGCATGTCCACGTCAGCTGCCCTGCTAAAGCCCCAGTGAGTGGTCGCCAAAACAGCAGCGGTGACGTTAGACAGTGCCCCTGGCTCTCACGGCCCTCCCATGACCATCCTTCCGTCAAATTGTCCCATGTGTGAGCCCCCACCTTATAGATGACAAACCAAGAAGAGAAGACCAATCAGCTGCAAAAACTACATGAGTAATTAGCACTAGAATTGAAGCCTGGGAGTCACAGTCTCCTGACAGAGGGTCATCAGTGGGACAGGTGCAGAGATGGGCAAGGAAGAGACCACCTCAGTGGGTGAACCAGTGTGGTCTTCTGACTATAGTTTACCAACCCCTGGCCCGTTGGTGTGACATTCAGAGTCCTTCACAGACTGGCCCTGCTGGCCCTCAGTTCAGCTCCCACCACACCCACCCTGCCCTTCACTCTCTACCCTCCAGGCACATGGAGCTTCTCTCCGACTTCCAATCCTTCCTGCTCTCTTTTTTCCTTTATTTTTTTTTTTTTTTGAGGCATAATTGGCATACAATTATATTAGTTTCAGGTGTAGAACATAATGATTCAATACTTATGTACATGGTGAAATAATCACCACAATAATAGACATTCGTCACCATGCATAGTTGCAAATTTTTTCTTTTTTTGTGATAAGAACTTTAAAGATTTACTCTTAGTGACTTTCAAATATGCAACGCAGTATTATTAACTATAGTCACCATGCTGTACACAACATCCCCAGGACTTATGTATTTAATAACTGGAAGTTTATAAAGTAAACTTTTTATTCCCTTCACCCATGTTGTACCCTCCACCCCAGGCATAATTTCTTTTTTTTTAATTGAATTTATTGGGGTGTCATTTGTTAATAAAATTGTATAGGTTTGAAGTATACAATTCTATAGGACATGATCAGTATATTGTGTGTTCGCCACCCCAAGTAATCCTCCCTGCTCTTTAAATGCCCCCAAACCTTTAGCTTTAGACCCCCCTGCCCCACCCCCTTCTCTCTCCTTCTCTGGTTTCTCTCTTCCTCCCCCTCTGGTCAGTTTCCTGTGGCTGTTATAACAAATTACCACAAACCGAGTGGCTTTAAACAACAGAAATGTGTTGTCTTACAGTTCTGGAGGCCAGAAGTCCAAAGCCAAGGTATTGGAGGGGGTGTTCCTTCCAGAGGCCCTGAGGGAAAGTCTGGCCCAGGCCCCTGTCCAGCCTCTGAAGGCTCCGGCATCCCTTGGCTGCTTGGCTTACGGAGGTTTCACTCCACTCTCCGCCCCATCTCACCTGGCCTTGGCCTCTGGGTCGGGGTCAAATCGCAGGTCCCGTTCTCTCAGGACCCAACCGGTCACTGGATTCAAGGCTCACCCTAAATCAGAAGGACCTCATCTCAAGATCTTTAATTAAATCCACAAAGATGCTATGTCCAATAAGGTCGCATGCACAGGTGCCAGGGTTTAGGGCTTGGACATATATTTGGGGGAAAACACAATTCAAACCGCTCCAGCTTCCCGCACTTCCTCCCCCTCGTTTTCCCCTTTCCCTCTCCCTTCCCTGTTCTACCCCCCTTTCCTCCCCCCACTCCTCTCCCTCAGTGTCCCCCCCCCCCTTGCACAGCCTAGAACTGAAGGTGGGGCCCTGCTCTGCCCTGGGCCCTGGGACTGGGGCTGTGTCTGAGACCTAAGGTGTGTCCCATGGCTCATCATTAATGGCTCTGGCCCTTAGACAGGGAGAGCGGGGTTCCCATGAGAGCAGACAGGAGCAGGGCTAAAGGATGCAGAACTAAAAGCCTGTACGTCCCCCAGGATACGTGTAGTTTGCTTCCCTCTTTCAGACCCCTTATCTCAGTCCCTGCCACCAGTCGCAGCCTGCCTGGGCTAGGGGCACCTGGAGGCTGCTTCTGGAATTGAGAACCTGACTCCTTCTCAGACCTGTTGGGAGTACAAGACTTGTAAAAAACAAAAACAGAACAAAACAAACATAAAAAAACGTAGTATTGGTGTGGGGTCCTCCAAAAAGCAGACCCAAAGGAAAGGACTGAAGCACAAGTGAGGAAGCCAGTGACCACTGTGCGAAACAAGCTTCAATCCTTCAGGAAATGGAGCAAATATACTCCTTGGGATTATTGGCGCTTTTTAGCCCAGAAATGCCTATCCTGGCAGAGGAAAGTGGCTCTGGAGCACAAAAAGGTCTGAGGGATGCAAGCAGGGCATTGACAACATTACCATGGTAACAGGCCCCCAACGTGTCGGAGCTGAGCTGGGAGAAACCCGAGTGGACGGCGGAGGCTTTAGCATGGGCTAGAATTTAAATTCCACGTATCCATCATATGCTTCACCCAGGCGTGCAGCAAGACTCCCGAATGGCTGTGGGATGGCCGGCTTATCTATTGCAGCGGCGCGCCCACGCGTGTGCGCACACACACACGCACAGAAATTGTCCCAAAACTTAGTGGTTTAAGACAACCACGAGCATTTACTATCTCACTCAGATTCTGTGGATCAGGAATCTGGGGATGGCTTCACTGGGTGGTTCTGGCTCAGGGTTCCTGTGAGAGTGCAGTAAGAGTGTTATTTGCAGTCACCTGAGGCCTGGGCTCACGCCCGGCTGCTGGAGGAGGCCTCAGTTTCTCCCCAGGGGGGGCTCTCCGCTGGCCTCTCAGAGCCAACAATTCAAGAGGGAGGGAGCCACCTCTGATGGCCTGTTTGTTATGGGAATCACTAAGGTGGGCCCCACATTAAAGGAGACCAGTATTCGAAGGGTCCTATCTCAAAGCCACCGCAGGTATGTGCTGGGAGTGGGGATGCTGTAGAGAGTGGAACACAAGCTCAACCCTACCCTCATCTAGGAGGGGAGACAAATAGCCATCCAGCAGTCACCGATGAAGCTCAATGACAACGGTGATACGTGGTGGGGAAAGGGTGACACAGCATTCTGGTGGCCTATTCTAAGGGAGGTTTGGTCTGTCAGGGGGCCAGGGAAGGCTTCCTGGAGGAGGTCAAAGCTGATGCTGTGGGCACAGGGAACTGTAGGAAGTCCATGACCGACTAGAGAGAAGAGGCCAGTGCAGGTCTGCCCTGGGAGACTCCCACCCTACACCCACCCTCACGTCCAGGAGGTGTCCCCAGCCTGCAGGAGGGCTCCCAAGAGTGCCCTGGATCTCCTCCATGCTGAACCCGCTGCCTTAGGAAGACAAGGACAGGCCCATTTCCAGAGACTCCGCCCAGTGGCAAAACCCCAGGGCCTGTAGCTGAGCAGCGGGGCCCATTAGCAGACCCCAGAGAAGGAGCAATCAGGGGAGGGAGCCGAGCGTGGAGAAACATCGGGTTATAATTAGGTGGCCTAATCACCTGTGTAAATTGTGTATTTCTTATGATCGATGTGCTAAACGGCTCAGGTTTAATTAAGTTCTGCCGATGCGTTCTCTGTGAAGACGCACTGAGGTGTGATTCACGGCTTGCACAATTAATAACGGGGAGACGCTGCCCGGCCATGTGGCTCAGCGGTTGAGCATCGACCTAGGATCCAGGAGATCCCAGTTCGATTCCCTGTCAGGGCACATGCCGGGGTTGCAGGCTCGATGCAGCCGATCAATGATTTTCATCATTGATGTTTCTCTCTCTCCCTCTTCCTTCCTGTCTCTGAAATCAATGAAGGCATATTTTTTTTAATTAAATTAAATTAAAAATAACGGGGAGAGGAGCAACCTGAAAGGGGGTCAGTTTCCCTCACCCTCCTCACCTCTCCCACCACCGCATGTGCCCTCCCAGGTGCACTGCACTGTGGCCACCAGCTCCTGGGTTTCTCTGCCTGGTCCTAAGATGCTGGGCCTAGATAGGAACTCAAGGATTTTCTCTTTCCCAATCCAGTGCTCCTTCCAGAACTTGGGAAATGGGGCCCACCACCCCCATCGTCCCCTCCGACTGGGCCCAGGAGATCCCAGCCCTTCCTGAGGGTTAAGAACCTTGTCCCATGCTCGGGCGCCCCATCCATGAGCTCCTCTTCCTCGCTTCTTGTTTAACGAGGCCCGAAATTCTCTGGGCCGAGTCCTGCGTTCCACCTTCTCCGTCCCATGTTCCTTATGCTCTGCTGCCTTCTCTCTCCTGCTTCCTCTCGGCCATAGACTGCGGCCTGCAGCCCGGGTGCCAGCCTGGCCGGCTCCTCTCACCCCTCTCCTGGAGCAGCCGCCTCCTGAAAATGGGGGGAAATGGCAGTGGGGACCTTCGTGCTTCTGAGCCCACCCCTCAGACTCTGCCCTTCCCCACCCCCCACCCCCGCCCTGTGCACACAAGGTCACCTCTGCTCAGCCACCAGCCAGAGCTCCTGGCACATCCTCGCCACTGGATGTCCCTTCCCTCCCCGGAGACCTGCTGCGAGTGGGCATGTGCCAGCCCGCCCTCCCTCTCACCTGCCCTCCACTTCCAGCCTCCCCGGTGCCATCAGGGTCAGCTGCGTGATGGACGCTACTCTTTCCTGGAGATACGTGGCAGTTAAAGGAAACTACAGCACCGGGAGAAAGTTTATTGGGGGGTTTACAGGCTGTTATAAAGTCCTTTATTTAGGGAGGGAGTAATTTTAAATGGTTTTTGCAAATACACCGGGGAATCGCGAAATGTTGCGACACAAAGCCAACGCCAAGGTCACTCATACCACTTGGTCCCTCCCTCATCCAGAGAGGAAGGGCAAGCGGAGGGTCCGGACCACCTTCACCACGGAGCAGCTGCACGAGCTCGAGAAGATGTTCCACTTCACCCACTACCCGGACATCCACGTGCGCAACCAGCTGGCAGCCAGGATCAACCTCCCGGAGGCTCGGGTGCAGGTACCACCATCCCCGGGTGCAGGTGCCACCATCCCCGGGTGCAGGTGCCACCATCCCCGGGTGCGGGTGCCACCATCCCCGGGTGCAGGTGCCACCATCCCCGGGTGCGGGTGCCACCATCCCCGGGTGCAGGTGCCACCATCCCCGGGTGCAGGTGCCACCATGCCCGGGTGCAGGTGCCACCATGCCCACCCTCAGCCCCACTCACGGCACCTGGGCCAGGGCTGAGACCCTATGGATCCTGGACCCTCCGAATCCTGGACCTTCCCTCCCTGAAACTTTCCATTGGCTTTGTCCCACGAATAATCGCATTTGCTAAATATTCTGTTCCAGGAAATGAGGGGACCATAGATATAAGATGATTTCTCTCTGTAGAGGGTGAACATGGAGCGAGGTGGCTTTGGTGACGGCCATTGACAGGTGCTCCCGCGCCCTTTCTCTCCACACATGACTACACTTTCAGAACACAGTGCACCACCATGCAGCATCACTCACAAAATACCTCTTGACAGTCTAGACCGGGGTCAACAAAGGTTTTCTGTAAAGGGCCAGATGGGGGCCATCCAGTCATTGTCACAACAATTCAAGTCTGCCACTGTAGCATGAAAGCAGCCACAGACAATATATAAACAAATGAGCGTGGCAGTGTGCCAATAAAACTTTATCGATGAACACTATAATGTGAATTTTGTATCATTTGCACATGCCATAAAATATTATTCTTCTTTGGATTTTTTTGCAGCCATTTAAAAACATGAAAACCATTCCTAGCTCATGGGCCATACAAAAACAAGTGGAGGGCCAGAGTTTTCCAACCCCTGGCCAGGACCACATGGCTATCACGTCGAAGGCAGCGCAGAGGCTGCCTAATCTGTGCTCGTAATTTCTTCACCCTGGAGTATCTACAGATTTTTCCATGGCTGGAGATATAGTAGCCCCTTGCCACTCACCAGGGATATGTCCTTCTCTCTTTGCACATCCCCAATTTTGCAAGTACCATTCTAGCAAACCCAAATTCAATCATTGCGCTGTTGGTATACTCTCTTAACACAGTTTTTTAAGTCACTCTTTTTTTTTTTTTTTTAATAAATATGATGGACTCATTCAAATTCAAAATCTGAGCAAGGGCCCAGGTCAACATTCTACTCTTTATTTTATCCCAACTTACTTTTCTTCTGGCTAAGGACCACCCCATCTCAGACTTCTCCCTTTTTTCTTTCCATATGGACTCTGTCACCTGCTAAGTTGGTAGCATCAGCTAAATGGCTCAGAATTCAGCTGCATCTCAGCAGAATGACCAAATACAAATGGCCGCTTGTCAGGGACAATGAGGATGCTCGTGAATATAGGAAACGGCCAATGTTCCTGCAGATGCCAAGGGGCCCACAGGGGTTGCAAACCAGTGGCCCTCCAGGAGGAAACAGGCCATTGATGGGTTTTATTTGATCTGCTCAGCATTTTAAAGCTCAGAGCTTTCACATAAAAATCAAGATTTCTGCCTTGAAAATTGGATGAGCCTGCAAGGTTGGACTCACATTTCACATGGTGGCTGGTGGCTAAAGCTCAGAGGCTGGCCCCTAGGTTCTGTTTACCACAGACCCCACCAACTCCCAACTGTGGGGCACCCAGCTGCTTCCCTCCCAAATGAGCCCTGGGGCATGCAGGCATCGAAGGTTGTGACCACCCCCCCACGCCCCCACCCCCCCTTGCAGAAGGCTGACCTCCAGAGCTAGAGAATTCCTGGATGCCCTGAGCTTTCTAAACTGCAAAGTCCCTCGGGTGGCGCGGTTATGAGGCACGTTGGGGGGTACTAGATGGAGAAAATGCCTCTTGTTTATCTCCACCTGCTCTCTCCCTCATCAGATCTGGTTCCAGAATCAGCGAGCCAAGTGGCGGAAGCAAGAGAAGATGGGCAGCCTCGGGGCTCCGCAGCAGCTGGGCGACGCTGACCTGGCCCCCGCCACACATCTGGACATGGCTGTGAGTGGCTGAGGCACCAAGGGGATCTGAGGGACCCACTGTCTGAGAACATCTCATCCAGACCCAGAAGGGAGAAAACACCCCAGGGGAATATTTTTTAGAAAGAACCTGGGCAAGAATGTCCTGTAAGTCTGTGGGACCTGGGACAAATCGCTGCCTCTCTCTGTCCCCACGCCCTCACCCACTGAGTGACAATCACAGGTTTCTCCCTCCTCCCTGCACTCCTTGTGTAAAACTTCACAGTTCACAGGACAGGGTCATGGAGGACAGGGCGGTACACGGAGGTTGAACACGAGTCAGATGCCCAGGTTCGCAGCCCAGCTCTGCCCTGAGCAGCAGGGTAGCCTGGAAGAGTCACGGCGCCCCTCAGAGGACAGGGTGGTTTTGATGACGATGAAATGACTGAGATGTGAAGACCGCTTGGTACTTAGCAAGTGCTCCCTAGGTATTGGCTGTCCACTGAGTCAACACATTCGGAGTGTGTATCAGATGCTAAACTCGGGGCAGGAGCACTACATGGAATAGACAGGCCTGTGGCTAAAGGCTTGTGCAGACCCACGGTGACGCTACCAGGCAGGATTTTTTATTTATCTTTTTTTTTTTTTTAGCTAATGCAGAAACTGGGCTCTGAGAAACAAAATGACTTTCCCATGTCAAGTAATTGTTGTAAATGGCAGGGTGAGGGCCAGGCTTTCTGGCCCCCAGTGTATGCACTTCTCCCTGGCTTGGTCCCCTGCCCACCCTGAGTGCCCAAGTCCCGCAGGGAGGGGTGGGATGCTGCGGGGCAGCCCAGGGTACTGCTGAGGACTCACTGCTCTCCTACCTCTCCCGTGACAGGGCCCACAGCTGCCGCCCCCTGGACTGCCCAGGCTGGCTCCTCCTGCCGGGCGTTACCCACCGGCTCAAGGTCCGCTGGCCTCTGCCTGGTTTCCTGCCCGGATCACCCTCCTCCCACACTACCCATGGGAGACACAGCCTCTCCCAGGCCCTGTCATCCTGCAGACCTACGTCCCTGCCCTCGGCTTCCTTCCACCTCCACACCCCAAATGGGACAGCATCTGTGCCACTTCAACATAGGGACCAGATGGACATCCTGTCCCCAGCGGAGCCACTCTCCTCTCCGGGTGAAAACAAGTGGCAGGAAGGTGCCCAGGTGTCCGAGGGAGTCAATCTCCTGATCCAAAGACAGCCCACGTCCCAGGAAACCTCCCTGAGCCTGCCCCTCGGAAGGCTGCTTCAGACTCAGCAGCAAGGTGGCCGTCCCGGCTCAACGACGGCGGCTTTTCAGATCTCAGGGAGTGCTCTGGAATGGGGAGGTCATTCTCTTGCACCTGAGCTTCCTCTAAGTTGCTGTGTGACCTCCAGCCAGTCACTTATCCTCTCTGGACCTCATCTGTCGCATGAAGCAGTTGGACAAGATGACTTCTGAGGGCCTTCTGGTCCTTCCCTTGATGAGGTGAACCATGGTGAGCCATAGAGGAGGCTAATGAGAGGTTGTTTGCTCTTCCATTCATGACACATTTATTGAGCACCTACTGAGTGCTCCATAAACGGAACTGAATATTGACATGAACAGCCAGGGCTTTGCCCCTGTGAGCTCAGTCCAGGTGGGTAGAAGGGACAGTGCTGACCTTCCCCTGCAGGTACAGCATTCACCGGTGACCAGCCCATGTATAAGACATTTTGTGTGGCTTTGACGTAAATGTCTTAAGGAGAGAGAACTATGGGGGGGGATTTAAACAGAACTTAGTGTCTTTGGTTATTCTGTTGAATTGGGGAGGGATGTTGTCATTTCTGGGCTGAATGAAGAGCAATGCAGCAAACTCTTTGCAGAGTTTCTTTCCAGGGACTTGTGCAAGGGGCCCAGCTGCAAGTCCAGCCTCACCCTGTCCTGAAAAGCTAGGGTTTCATTGGACTCTGCTGTTTCCTTGCAGCGTGACCTTGGGCAAACCACATGCCCTGTCTGGGCCTCAGTTTTGACATCTGCAAAATGGCCTGCCCACTGGCCTGCCTCAAAAGGAGCTCGCAGAGGCTCTGAAAGGAAGTGACAGTGTTTTGCAAAGTGTGAGGGCAGGACCCATTGTGGAGTGATGTTGTCCCGTATCCCACCAGGAAAGTGGCTACTGTGGATTCCAGCCCTGGGATAAGTTACAAGGGAAGCCCTGGGATAAATCAGACTGGGAAGCCGTCCACTGAGTCTCCCTTCTGCATGAATATTGCTGAGACTTGCCCTGCTGGGCAAGGTCAGCACCTGCTCCTCTGAGCTGGGCAGGCTGGACTGACTTCCATGTGCAATCCCAGAAATTCTAGGATTCTGCCTCAAGTCCCAGCATCTCTGCAATCGGCCTGGATCCCTGACCCACCCAGGAGCTGGACTGGGAGTCAGGAAGCCTGGGTTTTAGTCCTGCACTCTCTCTAATTTGCTGTATAACGTTGCCGTCAATCTCTCTGGGCCTCAGCTTTCTCATCTGTAAATTGGGGCAGCAAGGCTAGCTCTGCCTTCAGGCGTACAATGGGCCAGAACCACAGAGTACCTCCCATGATATAAATGAACTTTGCAAACGTAGACGTGCAAATCACCCAGAGCCTGAGTATTATTACTGACGCCTCACCCCCAGCAAACTCTGGATAGAAGGAGAAGGCTAAGGGCTGGGGGAGCAAGAGTTGATTAACGAACAAAGACGGGCAGCTGCCAACTTACTGACTCGGATAGCAGGTACCCATTTCATGGCCTTGAACTCGTAATTTGTAAAATGTAAAATGCAACTGCAAAATGTAATTTTTATCATCTTACTTGAATTTACTTTCTATGTTGTTGGCAGAAAATTTATTCTAGTAACTTCTATGTTACCGATTCCTCAGACATTCTGGTTTAAACTCAGTCACATTTGAGATGTCCCCCTCTGTTCCCCTCCTCCTTGCAGGGGTCTTTGCTAGGTTGAGGGTGCGGTTGGAAAGTGTTTATACAAATACCACTGCGGTCTCTTGAGGGAGGGGATGTACACTTCCAAGCCTCTGTCTTTGTCAGCCACTGCTGGCATCCACTGAGCGTGTCTCAGGAGGCCTGGCCTTGGGTGTGACCTCTCCGCCCATATCAGCCAGTCCCCTATTGGGGTTCACTCCGAATCCTCTCCTGAAGCCCCCCACCCCAGTTGTAAAGCCCCCGCCCCATCCCACATCCTCTCTCTGTCTTCTAGTTCATCTCTCATGAACAGGGTAAAAGCTGACAGCTCCCCCACACCCTCGGGGGCCATGGAAGCCCTAGACCAGGCAGCAGGCTCTCTTTTGAGACCTCTCGCAGCCATTTCTGATGCCCCGGTTATAGGTAGGTCATGGATGAGATTGCAGATCTGCAGACTTCCCAGTGGGATGGAGAGGCACGGGGCCGCTCTGCTCAGGGTCCCTGTATTAGTCTGGGTTCAGAGAGAGAGAGAGTATAAGGAATTGGCTGTCATGATTTATGGAGGCTGAGAAGTCCCATGGCCTGCAGTCATCAAGCTAGAGAACCAGGAGAGTACAGGCTCCAATCTGAGTCCAATGTCAGGAGACCGATGCCCCAGTTCAGACAGTCAGGCAGAGAGAGCAGATTCCCCCTCCTCTCCACTTCTCTCTGTCCAGACCTCATGTTCAGCCACATGGGGAGGGCAGTCTGCATTACTCAGTCTACCAGTTCAAATGTTAATCCAGGAACATCCTAGAACATGTATCCATATGAATATTTAACCACTTTTCTGGGTACCATGGGACCCAGTCAAGTTGACATGTAACATTGACCATCACAGTCCCCATCTCCTGTCCCAGTCACATGCCCTCCTTCCCCCAGAATCCTCTGGAGACAGGGTTGGGCCGACCATAAGAGATTCTGTGACCAGAGTGTTACCTCTGCTTCAGTACAGATGTAAACAGTTGATTTGGGGGCCTCCTCTTCCTCTCTAGGGAGGGGTTTGCTTTGTCCCCTCAGGAACTATTTTACTACCTTTATCTTGCTCTTTGCTCCTCCATGGGGAGCAAAGGAGTCACTTTAGAATTCATGCTAGCTGTGTGACCTTGGGCAAGTAACATGTCCCCTCTGTGTACGTGCTCTCTTCATAGCAACAGTTTCTTGTGTCTTAGGGTTTCTGTAACAATTAAATGAGCAAGTCCATTTTGACCCATAGTTAGCACTCAACAAGAGTTAAGAAAAAAGACATTTTCCCAACTCTTCCTTCTACCTCTTTCTACTTCTGAACTTGAGCAGCTATTCTGATCCTAGACTCCACCGCAGGACGTCTTAAACCAGTCTTCAGGAGACAAGAAACTCCAAAGAGTATGCAAAGGGGTGTGTGTGTATGTGTGTGTGTGTGTGTGTGTGTGTGTGTGTGTGTGTGTGTGTTTCCCAGGGAAAGGGTTCACCGCTTTCATCAGCTTTTCAAAGAGCTCTGCAGCTAAAAATAATCATAATAAAAGATCCTTGTCACACACACCTGAGTCAACTCCTGACAGGTTCATATTCTAGCTGTCTGGACCAGAGACTTGAGATCATTTTTTCTAAAAAAAAAAAAAAAAAAAAGATAAAATCATACAAACATAAAACGAACAAGTGCCAAAATTTTAACTCACTAATTAATGAGGGAACCAGTAAGGCATCATAACAGTTCCGAGGAGAATTGGAAGAACAGATATACATCTAGGCAACCAGAAATGCTGTCATGAATTACAAATAGACAAAAAGGTCCCCGGCCATAGGGAAACAATTGCATCTCCATCAGACACAACTCATTTGCATCTCTATGAACAAGAAATCATTTGTATTGTTACCAGTTCTGCAATTTAAAGAGTTGAAAAACAGACAATGTCTGTCATTTCAAAGACAATGAAAGGTGCAGAAATCCTGGAGGAGTGGGCAAATCTTTGTATGCCTTTTCCAATCTTTTCACAATTTCCCCCCCATCTAAATTTACTAATCTTCCTGAAGCTTACCTTCCTCATCCATTAAATGGGGATAACAAGACCTGCCTCAGAAGTTAGCTGTGAGGTGACATTAGATGATGCAGGTAAGGTGTTTTGTATTTGTCCAACACTATGAATTTAGGAAATCATTATTTACTGACTTTCAAACTCCTCTAGAACTCAAATTAAATGGTTTTTACCTAGAATGTGTTTAGACATACAGTAACATTTCTTTAATATTCATTGATTTTTGATAGTTCAATTGTTAAGAAGGCTACAAGCCATAGAGAATGGGCAAAGAGCAGAAATAAGACATTCACAGGAAAAACATACAAATGGATACTGAACATATGAACATATTCTCAACCCCATTCATAATTTTAACATGTCAATAAAACAGCATGAAATACTTTTTTTTAATTTACCTTTCAGACTGGCAAATATGTAAAAGTGTTGCTGAAGGAGTTGATGAAATAGTCACTCTCATAATAAGGAAGTATGAATTAGTACTTCCTTTTGGAAGGTAACTCGACAACTATTAATATTCTAAATGCAAATCTCTTTGACCCAGTCATTGTATTTGCAAGAACTTATCTGATAAACACGCATGTATATAAATGCTGCATATAAGAATGTCCACCAAGGCTTTATGATAGCACAAACTGGAAACCACCTCAAGAGGACACTGCTTGAATCAATTATAGTGTGTTTGTCCAGCTGTTTAAAATACTGAGAGAGACTGAAATGTACTTCAAGGAAAACTGTCATTAGATATGTCATTAAGCGGAAAGAGTAAGTGGCAGAACAGTATTATAGTCCCATTTGAGTGAGAAAAGGGTAAAGATATTCTTATATGTAAAAACATCATCTGTACGCTGACAGCTTCAGCATATTAGCTTTTGCTCCATAACAAGTTACTCCAAAACTTAGTTGCTTGACACAGTGATTATTGGACTCATGACTCTGGCTTGACCAGGTTCTTCGTCTGGTCTGGGATGACGTGGCTGCTCTCAGCAGGGCTTGCGAATGTGTGTGTCAGTCGATGGCCACTTGTGATCAGGAATGGCTTCATTCACAAGACAGGTCTGGGTTTGTCAGGCTGTTAGCTGAGGTTACAGGGTCACTATGTAACCAAACCCAGGTTCAGCTGCCTGATGCAACAAAAGCCAAACTTGTGAGACAGGTGCTGGTGGAAAAGGAAAGAGGTTTATTCAAGTGTGGGCATTTCAAGAAGATGGGAAATTTCTGTCCTCAAAAACCCATCTTAACATCTCAGTGCAGGCAGAGGTTTTTATTAGAAGGGAGAGGGAAAGCTGAACAAAAAGATCAGGCAGAGGAGCTGTGAATATGCAGGCAGTGTCCTTGCTGGTCCCAATATGGATTTTCATGGGCAGTGTCCATGAGTTGGCCATCTGGTTGAATTCCTGTGTCTGAGGTCAGGCTGCTCCTTAGGTACACACAGAAACTAAAACTGCTGATTCTGGTAAAGTACACTTAGAAAAACTTTTAACATGTAAGCTCTAGTTTTGAGAGGAAAAATCAGGTTAGAGTAACAAGCTGGGTTTAATATTTACTAAAATTAATATGGATAACTTTATATAAGTACAGTATATTCCTTCCCCGTTACAACTGGGCCATGTGTCTCTCACTAGGCTTCCTCATAGAGTAGTCACAGGACTCCAAGTGCACAAAGCAGGTAAAAGGGCATCCCAAGAGTAAGCATTCCAAAGAGACAAGTGCCAGTATTAAGTGCTTATGAAGCTTTCACCAACATTGCTTGCTAATGTCTCATTGGCCAAAGAAAGTCACATGGCCACACACAGAGTTCATGTGGGAGGGGACCACATAAGCAAGTGAAGACCCGGAAGTGTGGTTCAGTGGGGTGACCAGTGTAACAGTCTACCCCCTGGTGCATGATCCTGAGCAACTTAATTCAAATCAAGAAATTTCTCTGTACTTCACTTTCATCATCTATAAAGTGAAGGAACTAAAATCAATGTTCTTGGAAGTCACTTGCCTATCAGCCTTCCTATAATAATAAAATCTTAATGGAAATGAACTTTGAAGTTAAAAACAAGGGGAAATTTCACTTTGAATAATATAATGTAAATATAGTTAAATATTATGTAATATGCAAAATATGTATATATGAATTTTATGTATTATATATTGAATATTTCTATATAATGTATATATAAAGATAATATAAATATAAGGTTCACTTGGGAACATCAAACCTACCAGCAAAGTTCATAAAGAAAGAGAGGTGGCTTAGCAATAGTCCATGAGAAAAAGACATAGGTGATTTATTGAAAGGTGAGCTCAGCAGGAGTTAGCAGTGTGCTGTACCTCCCAAATGAGGGCTGCATGAATAGATGCATCAGGTGTAGACTGAGGGATGTGATACTCCTTCTCTCTAATCCAATCCCAGCTGGAGTGATGCATTCCCTTCCTGGTGCTTCCTCTTAAGAGACAAGTGTAGACCAACTAGACTGTTCAGAATGATGATTTGTGGAGTAATCAGGCTGATATCATCTGAATCCCAATCAGCCTTCATCTCTCTAAGAGTTGAACAACCTGCCATTGTGTGAATCCTGCTATAAGGCAGGGGGAGCACAAAGCACCGTTTGTGAATTGTTCTTGCCTTAAAAAAAAATGACCTTGACTACAGTCATGCTCTAAACTTAACTACCTATTTGCAGGAAGTCTAGGGGATAGAAGAGCAAGTTAAGTACCATGAAGAAGCAATCAGCCATGTTCAGAACATGAGATACTTAACAGGACAAATGATTCTGTTTCTCCAACAAATCTATAGCATAGAAAAATGGAGGCCAGCTGTTACAGAATAAAAGAAACTTAGGAGATAGAACAAGCAAATGCAATATATGAATCTTTTTGGACCTGACTTTTAAGAAATAACCCTAAAAAGATTCTTAGATACCATCAAGGAACTCTAAATATGGACTGAGTAACCGAGGATATTGAAACTTTTTATTGTGTTAATTGTCAAAATCACATGGTCTGGTTTTTCATGGCCCCTTTTTGTTAGAGATGCGTACTAAAGCCTTACAGATGAAAGGATGTCCTGTTTGGGATTTGCTTTAAAATACTCCAGCAAACAAATACATAAACAAAAGAAGGGAGGAGAGAAACAGGATTTGCAAAATGTTACCAGTTGTTGAGACTTGTTGATGGGCATGTGGGGGTTCATAAGCTATCCTCTCTAGTTGTGCATATGATAGAAAATTTCCATAATAAAGAAATTTTAATCCAGAAGCCATTCATTTTAAAATAAAAATAACAAAGAACAGAAGAGAAAAAGTGATCTGGAAGGCACAGTTTCTCAAAACCAGGTCTCCTGATGGTGGCCAGGAAAGAGCCACAGATTTTTGGGATGCAAATGAGGGATTCCTGGAGATCTAACCCTGTGTTCAAATGTCTGAAGGGCTCATCTGAAGTAAGGGGGAAGACTTGCTCTATGCAGCCCCAAGGGCAACCCTGGGACCAGTATGGAAATTATAGGAAGACAAGGTTAAGGGCAACACAGACCTAATAGGCAAGGTTTTCCAAAGGCCTCTTCTCCCACCCCTTCTCCAGCCTCTTCCTACACAATCCTCCATGAGCCCTGCCTCTTACCACACTAAACAATTGGAAGTTCCTGCAACATACTAGGTCCGTTCCTATCTCATGCCCTTTGCCCTACACTTGCCTTGGCTAGGAATGCCCCCCCTCCCCAGCTATTGAAATTCCACACATGCTTCAAGGCCCAATTCAAATGCTGCCATCACTCTGCCCCATTGCCCTCCACCTCTCCTTTGAAATGATAACATCTTTCAAGTGCTTAGAATATGCTGGCAGCTGTTATATGCATGACTTAGTGGTTTAGAAAGAGCTTATATTAACTTTACAGATAACATCTCAAAGATAAATTATATACTATCTTTTATAATGACTCCTCCTTTGCACTCCCACAACACTATACACCTTTATTATGATCATAGTGGCCCCCATGTATTGAGGACCTACTATGTGTCGCATGCTTTAATTCGCACACCAATCCTATGGCATTGCATCCTAAGTGTCAGAGGGGGATCAGCCTACTGAGTGCCACACAGCAGAGGTCTAATTTGGACTCAGATTTCCCTGATGCCAAAGCTTTTAACCACTATCTATAAAATTTATATGACTGTATAAATGGTGTATGTGTGTATGCCTCTCCATAGTAACTGTGTCTGTTTCCCTTTCTAGCACTGTCTAGCATATAGTAAATGCTCAATAAATAATGAGAATGGGTGGATGGATGAGTGAATAAATCCTGCATTATGACCAGCTATGTATATGCTTCCCCCCAGCACCCCTCCCACGGTGAACTTCTAAACAACTAGCATAAATAAACAGGACTAGGCTCCAGTATTGCAAACAGGATGGAAAAGCAGTCCTTGCCGGTAAGAATGAAGACTCAGAGAGTGGCGGGGACTTGCCAAGGTCCCCAGGAAGACAATGGAGTGGCAGAAGGAAAGGAGAAGCCGCCGAGGTCTCAGTGTGGTCTCCTCCGCCAAAACAGGCTGCTCCCGGGCGCTGCAGGAGTGTGGGGGTTGAGAGAAAGCCTCTCTCCTCCTCGCCAGCTGCCAGGGCCCTGACCGCCCCGTGACCCCTGGGCGTGGGGCCCCTACTCCCCAGGGGAGGAAGGTTACAGCCCTGTTATCGCCAGGAGGCAATAAAGTCATTTGGTGGTAATTAGATCCCTAACCTATTTAAGTCATTTACAGATCCCGAACAATTACCTGGTGATTCTTATCTCCCCAAGAATCCTGAGATGTTATTTGAAGGGGGTCATAAACCCAGAACCTGGCGGGGGGTCGGGAATGAAGAGAGAAGGGGGAAGGAAGCTCTGCCGTGTGCCTGCTCCGCTCCGCAGTGGTGGCAGGGCAGACCCATCCTTGTGGACTTAGCAGCAGAAAAATGTTCTGTCCCTAGAAGGTTCCTCTCCAGGATGGTGAAATCCGAGAGCTAGAAAGACTAAGAAACATCTAGTAAAGTATTTCCCAAATTAGAAAGCCCGGACATCTGTGGTTCGTGAGATGCTCAGAGGCATTTAATGAAGATTATTCCTGGAGTGAGTCAGTTTGGGAAACTGTAGACTGCGGCTCCCTGGTAAAGAATCGCAGAGCCCACTGCATCGCGAAGTTTCTGGGAAGATCTACAGGCAAGACACCAGGATCCACAACAGCGCTCAACTCATGAAACCCAGTGTGTCTCAGACTTTGGCCCCTGAACATTTCACCCCCACAGGAAATCTATTAATAGCACAATAAACTTCTAGAAATATGGATCTACTTACCCAAGCTTC
The DNA here is from genome assembly GCF_964146895.1 of Miniopterus schreibersii. Taxonomy (NCBI): domain Eukaryota; kingdom Metazoa; phylum Chordata; class Mammalia; order Chiroptera; family Miniopteridae; genus Miniopterus; species Miniopterus schreibersii. The sequence continues at coordinate 178,837,577 of NC_138102.1, forward strand.
CTCCTCATTCCTGGGCTGAAAGACTGAGTGGGTTTCTGTTCTCTGACACATGACAGGGAACAGTCAGCCATCTGTGGATACCTTTGAAAGATAAGGCGGGGGGGCGGGGGGCAGTGGGCAATCTCCATTTTTATGTCTCACCTGAGAGGCCATGTGAAGGGGGGAAAGAAAGGACAAACAGCCTTTCAACAAACCAAAGATGGGGCCACCGGCTAAAGCATACCTCCAAAGGTGATAGGAAGAAATTTATTCTATAGGTACCAAAGGGGCAGAAGGGATCCAGTTAAAGAAGGGACTTTCTAACAGTCAAAGCCACAGATAGCAGAACAGACGGCCTCAGGAAGGAATGAGCTTCCTGATGGCACATGTGTATGCACCAAAGCTGAACAGCTCCTTGGGAGTGTATTCAGTCATTCAGTAAATATTTGAGAATCTATATTGTTCAAAGCACTACTTGAAGGTAGAAAAGCAGTGATGAACAAGGTAGATAAACTTCCTTCTGTATTAGAGTTTATCTTCTGATGGGGAGGGAAGAGAGACAAATAAGAGTAAACAAAAATAAATACAATAATTTCAGAGAACTATAAAGATCTCAAATGGGTGATGTGATCATAATGGGACAGGGCTTAATTAAATTAGGGTGGCCAAGCAAAGCCTCTATGGGATCAAGATACTTGGGCTGAGACCTAAAAATAGGAGAAAGTCAGCACTGGGAAGATCTAGGGACAGTGTCCCATGCATATAGCTCAGTAAGTCCAAAGGCTCTATAGTGGGAATAACCGGGTAGGAAGCAGTTGGTGGAGCATGGTGGGTTGGAGGGGAAGAACACCAGAGATGAGGGCAGGAAGGTACAGCGTATTCTAGCATCTTTCCAGTTCTGGGAACCCATGAAAGCTTCTCTGACTGAGCAGAATGAGACAGCAGAGTCCCTCTGCCTTGACAAATAATGCCAAGGATCTGAGGCTCAGTCCTCAGTTTCCTCATCTGACAACTGGAAGCCATATGCCTAGTTTGCAAAGATGCTGCATGGATAAATGACTCTATTTAGTAAGCACAGATCCAGTACTATGTATACTATTCTACACACTTAATAAATATTACTCATTGAACCCTCCTAACAGCCCTAGGAGGTAGACACTATTCATAGCCTTATTTTATCAATGGGAAACAGAGGCACAGAGAGTCTCTTAGCATGTCTAATACATAGTAGATGCTAAGTACACCATAGCTACTGTGTGCTTAGATTTAAAAGTTCCTGAGAGATGTAAATAAAATATTCTCTGTGGTCTCTGTGCTCCCTCACCCCCACTTTCAGAACTCCAAATTGGGAGCATCTTCTCAGTAGGGAATTAGTTGAATCATGTGGCACTGATACAGACAACCCCCCTCCAGAGCATGTGGGAAATCAAGAGTCTTGCAGTCATCTCTATCAAAATTCCATGATATGTTTCACAGAAATAGGAAGAAAAATACCAAAATTGGTATAGAACCACAAAAGAATCCAAATAGCCAAAGCAATCTTGAAAAAGAAGAACAAAGCTGATTTTTAAGGTATACTACAAAGCTATAGTAATAAAACAGCATGACATTGGCATAAAAAGAGACACATAAACCAATGGAGCAGAGTAGATAACCAACGGAGCAGAAATAAACCCACACATATGGTCAACTAATCTATGACAAGGGTGCCAAGAACACACAATGGGGAAAAGATAGTCTCTTCAGTACATGGTGTTCGGAAGATTGGACATCCAGTGTCAAAGAATGGAACCAAGCCTGTCTCTTACACCACTCACAAAAATCAACTCAAAATGGATTAAAGACTTAAATGTAAGAAGGCATGAAACCATAAAACTCCTAGAAGAAAACACAGGGAGAAAGCTCCTTAACATTGATCTTGGCAATAATTTTCTGGATATGACACCAAAAGCACAGGCAAAAGAAGCAAAAATAAACAGGCGGGACTACGTCAAGCTAAGAAGCTTTGGCACGGCAAAGCAAACCATCTGCAAAGTGAAAGGCAACCTACGGAATAGGAGAAAATGTTGGAGAACGACATAGCCAATAAAGGGTTAATATCCAAACTACATAAGGAACTCTCACAACTCAATAGCAAATAATAGTAATGACCTGATTAAAAAATGGGCAAAGAACCTCATAGACATTTTTCCAAAGAAGACACACAAATGCTTACCGGGGACATGAGCAAGTGCTCAACATGACTAATCATGCGGGAAATGCTGAGCCAAGCCAGGGAGGTATCGCCTCACACCCGTGAAAATGACTATTGTCATAATGGCCACACATAACAAGTACTGGCGAGGGCGTGGAGAAAGGGAACCCTGATGCGTGGGCGGTGGGAATGTAAATTGATACAACCATTTCGGAAGACAATATGAAGGTTCCTCAAAAAATTAAAAATAACCATTATGGACAACAGTATAGAAGTTCCTCAAAAAATTGAAAATGTGCTCCAGCAATCCTACTTCTAGGTATATATCCAAACGAAATAAAACCAGCTCCAAAAGCAATCTGCACGCCCATGTTCATTGCAGCATTACTCACAGTCGCCACGATAGGAAAACAACCTAAGTGACCATCTACGGATGAACACATAAAGAAGATATGATATATATATATATTAATATTATTCAACCATAAAAAAAAGAAGGAAATCCTGCCACTTGTGAAAACATGGATGAACCTGGAGGACATCGTGCTAAGTGAAATCAGCCAGACAGAGAAAAACAAACACTGTGTCATCTCACTTGTATGTGGAATCTTAGAAAGCTGACCTCATAGAACCAGAGAGTAGAACAGTGATTATCAGAGGCTGGGGAAATGGGGAGAGGTCCGCCAAAGGCTACAAATTTTCAGTTATAAAATGAATAGATTCTGGGAATCTAGTGTACAGCATGGTGGCCATATAATACTCTATTGTGCTCTTGAAAGTTGCTAAGAGGTAGATCCTGTGTTCTCACTACACCAAAATAATAATAATAATAAATAATAATAATAACTGTGTGAGGCGATAGATGTGCTTATTGGTTTGACTGGTAATCACTTCACAATGTATATCAGACCATCATGTTGTACACCTTAAATACACACAATTTTGATTTGTCAGTTATACCTCAATAAGGCTGGGGGAGAGTCCTGCAGGAAAGGAGGGGCACTGAGGCATCGCCTGTGCACCCCCACAGGGCCTGGAGAGCTCCTGCCGCGATCATCTCCTCGCTTCTCTGTGGGGCTTAGACTAAAACCGCACTGCAGAGATGATGAAAATGAGGCCCCGGTAAAGTCTGCGTCTCCCACAGTAAGCAGTAGAGCTTCCCGCTCCAGAGGGCTTTCCCCTGACTGCACCCCTGGAACCCTCCGGGGGCTCGGGGAGGGGGGAGCACCTCACATTCAAGAGATCATTTCCTTGGGGGCCGTTCTTGACCTGGATAGAATACGTCCGGCCCGTGAGAACCACACGGTGCTCTTACACTTAACTGTGGCTTAACAGGAAAAATATCTCATAAAGCAAACAAGGACATTATTTAATATCTTTCTATTTAACCTTAACTGCTATCAATTTACTCAAAACACTAACCTCTTTTGCACTCAGATAATTTCTTCATTATATGCCCACATTGCAAAGACATGTGCATCTGTGTTGTCACCTCTAACCGAGACGTGGCGTTTCCTTCTGTAGTGACTGCAGACAACAAATTTCACAGTGGCCCACTCACCGTACCTGACTTCGCCCCGCAGACACTCCGTCGCTTTACGTTACTGCAGGTATCTTGGAACATTGGATGCGTTGATAAAGCACGTGCATGTGCTGCACTAACACCAATGTTTTCCTATTTGGAGCTGAATTTCAGCATAATTGGTTTCCTTTACAATCTCTGTATTTTATTTCACCAGTTGAAAAAGCATTATTCAGAAACAGGACCCATAGCATCACCAGGCTGCCAGAAGATTCCATGGTTTAAAAAGGTACGAACCCTGCCCCACAGGCTGCCTTCCTTCCCTCCCAGGGGCTTCCATCCTCTGGAGACCACAGGAGCCTTTGTAACACTTCAGGCTAACTGGAGGCCCAGCTCCTCTCAGCTCCTCTGTCCTGCTCCTCTCTGCTTGAGGCATCTCTGCCCAAAGAAATGACCAACACACCGTTGGCATATTCCCCCGGCATTCACCTCTGGAACCCATTTTCCCCAATCAGGCCCGCTCTGCCCATTTACCTTGTTGAAAGAGAGTTTCTGTAGTTCAAGTGCTGATAAGTTGAAATTTTTTGCACCCAAAGGGAAGATCAGGCTACACCTGCAGAGTCCCTGGGCAGCAGTGAGCACAGCTCACAAACTCCGCTGATGCGAACTGTGCTGTGTAGACAGGCTCACGGTCTCGTCCATGGCAGCTGAAAATGATGCCCGAGGACCTTCTGCGGAGTTGAAAACCAGAATTAAAGGTTGCTCACACGCAATGAAGCCTTCCCCTTGAATCACCTGGCCCAGATCTGCGCGCGCACTGCCCTCCAGGGAAGCTGGGCGTGATGCTTTACGCGACCTTGAGGCTCACCCGGGGCTGGAGGGTCACACATTTCAGGTCCTAAGAGGGGCAACCGCATAGCAGTTTGCTCTCCACGTCACCATCCAGGGTGTGTCAAAGCCCTCTGGGTAGATGCAGTCCAGGGCAGAGAAAGCGGGTCCCAGGCTAGCAATGGAAGGCTCTGGGTTCTGGCTGAGCTTCCCTCACCTGCTCCCACACTCCTGGGCCTCAGTGTCCCCATCTGTAGAATGGGAAGGAAAGATTGGATAACCCCTCTCTTGAGGCCTTGGATACAACATCGAAACCACTCAGTGAGTGACTCCCTGGGAGGGTGCTGCCCTCAACCAATGCTTCCTGGTCTCTTTTCTGCCTTTGCTCAGCCAGACAGGCTCCAGAGCCCACAGCCTCCTGACACAGGAAGGAGCCCCTCCATGAAGGCAGGATGTCCAGGGGTCCTCAGCCAACAGGAACAAGTTCCCCAGGAACAAGCAAGGGACCCAAGGCTATGCTCAGGGACAGCCCCTGTCTCTTGCTGGACCTTAACCTTCTCTGCAATGAATGCTCAGGAGTGCAATTGTTGGATGGCATGTTTTGTTTTTAAAGAAACCACCCAGCTGCTTTCCGGAGTGGCTGCACCGTTTCACATTCCAATCAGAAGCATATGAGTGGGCCAGTTTCTCCACAACATCAACACTTGGTGTTGTCAGATTTTTAATTTTAGGCACTATGATAGGTATGTAGTGATATCTCATTATGGTTCTAATTTGCATTTCCCTAATGGCTGATGATGTTAAACATCTTTTCATGTGCTTAATTGCCATCTGTATATCTCCAGAAAAATCTCTACGAGTTTTTTGGCCATGTTCTAATTTAATGGTTTGCTGGGGGGAGGGGGTTACTATTGAGTTTTGAGAATTCTTTATATATTTATTGTTTTAATATTTTAATTTTTTTTCAGTTACAGTTTACACTCAACATTATTTTGTATTAGTTTCAAGTGTACAGCATATTGGTTAGACAATCATATACACTTTACAAAGGGTTCCCCCTGATAGTTCCAGTACCCACCTGGCACTATATGTAGTCATTACAATATTATTGACTATATTCCCTGTGCTGTACTTTACATCCCCATGATTATTTTGTAGCTACCAATCTGTCCTTCTCAATCCCTTCACCTTTTTCACCCAGTCCCACAAACCCCCTCCCATCTGGCACCCACTAGTCTGTTCTCTGTATCTATAGTCTGTTTCTGTTTTGTTTTTTTCATTTATATTGTTTTTTCCCAAGTGCCCATCAATAGACGAGTGGATAAAAAAGCTGTGGTACATATATGCAAATGGAATATTACTCAGCCATAAAAAGAATGAATCTTACCATTTGCAACAGCATAAATGGACCTAGAGAGTATTATGCTAAGTGAAATGAGTCAGTCAGAGGATTCTTTATATATTTTAGATAATGGTCCTTTTTCAAATATGTGGGTGATAAATATTTTCACCTACTCTGTAGCTTATCTTTTCATCCTCATGACAAAGTTTTCACAGAGCAATAGTTATTAATTTCGATAAAGTATAATCTATAAGTTTCCTTGTATGGGTCTTGCTTTTAGTGTCAAGTCTAAGATTATTTTCATAGTCACAGATCCCCAAAATTTTCTATGTTTTTGCTCAAAGTTTTATAGTTTAGCATTTTACATTTAAGTCCATGATGCATTTTAAGTTAATTTTTGTATAAGGTATAAGATAGGCCAAGGTTCATATTTTGCCCAGGTGCTTCAGGAGCATTTGTTGAAAGGCTCTCTTTGCTCCATTCGAATGCCTTTTGCACCTTTACTGAAAATCTGTTGGATGTATTTGTGTTGGACTCTTTCTAGGCTCTATATTTCATTCCATTCATCGATGTGTCTATTTCTCCCCCAATTCTCCACCATTGCTGCAGCTATACAGCAGGTCTTGAAGCTGTGTAGACGGATTCCTTCCTCTCTATGCTTCCTTTTCAAAATTGCTTTTATCTCTCCTAGTTCCTTTTCCTTTCCATATAAATTTTAGAATAACCTTGTCTATATCTACCAAAAAAAAAAAAAAAAGCTTGCAGATATTTTTATTGGAATCCTGTAACCGAGATCACAGCCTGGCATGGAAACGGCTCCCCACTCCAGCTGTGTCTCGGGGCCCTTGGCTGGCCTCGAGCCAGACCCTGTGAAAGGAACCGGGAGACCGCCAGGGCCTGCGGACAAGCAGCCCCCGGGGTCCAGCGGGTGTGGAAGGAGGGGGTGAGGGAATCCAGCAGCCGGAGCTCCAGATTCAGGCACGCCACCCACACAACTCCTTCACGACAGGAAACTCTCTCAAATGACTCACCCAAGGAGGTGTCTATAAAAAGTTCTGCAAAACTCTGAGTTTTGGGGCATGACAAGGGGATAAAGCCAATGTGGGCCTGGTGGGCCTACAACACAAACAGGGCAGAATCTCAGGCACAGAGCTCGGAGGGAGGAATTAGATTGAGGGCCGGGGTCCAGAGCATCCTCCCAGATGTGCTCAGCTGGCCCCAGCCTGTGCCTCCAACGCAGAGGGATACTGAGGGCTCTGCTCTGATGGAGACGCCAGGAGGCAGCAGGCGGGGATCCGAGCTCCAAATCCACCAAGGCTGGCGATGGGAACTCCAGCCATCCCCCTGGAGTAGACGGTGGTGGTTCCCTTATGCGTCCATTCATTCAGCGTCCTTGACATGAATGCTGGCCTAAGGGAGTTGCTGCCAGGACTGAGGGAACAAATAGGGGATCGGAACCTGCTTCACCACCTGCAGAGTGTTCCACACCCGGCGGTGCAGCTGTTGGGTTTCTGGTGTGACCCCTGGGTGAGAACAGTACTGATGTAACCACGTTGTACCCTGACCACGGGAAGCCACCCTGCTGTCATGTGGTGGTGGGCAAGTCACTGACCCTCAGCTTCCTTACCTGTAAAATGAGGGGTGGACAGTAGATCCCAGCACAGACCCCAGCCTCAGATTTCCCAGCTGCTGGCATAGGAGTTGTAAATATTTTCTATAAAGGGCCAGGTAATAAATATTTTAGGCTTTACAGGCCTTATGGTAAAGGACTCTAGCAACTACTTAACTCTGCCATTGTAGCTCAAAAGTAGCCAGAGGCATTATGTAAATGATGAGTGTGGCTGTGCTCCAATAAAACTTTATTTACAAACACAGGCAGTGGGCCGGATTTCTACCAGAACATTGGCACCAAAATCTGTCTCCTCTGAAGGTACAAACTGAGACTCAGAGAAGTTAAGAAACTTGCCTGAAGTCACTGAGCTAGGAAGTTTCCAGGTTAGAACTAAAACCTAGTTCTTTGGGTGCCTGCCTCTACCACTCGTGTCTTTCCCAAAATGAGCCCAAGGCCCCCATCACCCTACTTGTCTGAGTCCTGGGAACGTAGGAGACCCTGCAAGAGAAAAGAGAATGGTGGTAGCGGAAAGACCAGGGAGTCTCATTCATTACTCAACTTTGTGCCAGGCTGTGATCTCGGCTACAGGAGATGTTGTCCTCCCCATGGACAGATGAGGAATCAGGCCCAGAGAGGTAGAGGGATTTGCCCAAGGCCACACAGGCAGTAAGTGGGATTCAGGATGTGAACCTAGGCCTGTCGGACACCACATGGCAGGCTGACTTCTCTGGCCACAGTCTGCCCTCCCTTTACATGCTCAAAATTGGGCAGAAGCCAGGGAAGACATCCTCCCCGGGTGGCACACAGGTGAGCCCGAGAAAGTGGCTGTCTTGGAGTCACCGCCCAAGCCCACAGGTTTCCATCAGTCCAATTTGAGAGCTATCAACAATGGCTCCCCGGGTTCAGACCCTGAGAAGCCTCTGTGTCTGACACGCCAGTTGGTGTCAGCTCCCAGCGAGGGTTATCAGCTGCCAGGAAGTGCCCGGAGGTCTTGAACTTCTGAACTCCTCCCTCACCTCCACCTGAACCCAACGAAATAATAGCCTCTTTGCTGTTATTGCTTTACAGCCTTGATTGTAAATTACTCCCTGATCCCACTTTATGGCTGTGGAATAGAACCTGTGCCTGGGGCGTAGCTCTGGTGGGAAGCGCCCGGGGCTCATGGAGAGGCTGTCACAGCTGGGAGGAGGGTGAGCCAGCGGGCACCGCAGGGGTCCCCAGGAAGGGACCCCCCAGGGAGCCTCATAGGGAGCCTCACGGGTCCCTCAGCTGCCCCAGGAGAGCAAGGATCACCCTCCCACTTTGCAGACTCGCTCCTTTATCACACCGATGTTTCAGAGCACCTGTCTGTGCCCTGCTAACAGGATGCGTAAGCCTCCCCCCGCCACGCGGTTCCACACGGAGGGACACAGGTCAGCACCCACTCCTGGCCCCGCTGCCCTTCACGTCTGTGGCCCGAGTTTGGAAGGAGAGGCCGGGCCCTTGCACTCTGCCCCTTCCTCTGGCCAGTCTCCTGGGAGCCACAGAGCCCCTGGCTCCCCCACAGGGACCCTGTCCATGGAAGGATGGGGGCAGGGTGGAGCACCCAGGTGGCCTCTCAGGTATCAGACTGAAGCCACATTCTCCATGCTCAGCTTCCTCAGTCATAGAAGTGCTATTCTGGCCCCATCTGCCTTCCTCCTTTATGTTCCTTCAGGGTACAGGAGATGGCAGGCAGGTGACAAATGCTAGTGTTTGGGGACAGAGGGCCCAACAGGAGTGAAGAGCCCCTCCCTCACCACAACAATTGTCCCTCCCCACACCTCTAATTTGCCATATTTTCCACAATTCCTTATTTATGGAGTCTTTGGAGACTCTGACTTTCAATATAACCAAGACCACACAGACGTGAGTCCAGGAGACTTCCATGTGTAAGGAAAAAACATTAAATATCAGCATAGTGGGTCAGCTCTGGGATTTGGAGGCAGGCAGACCTGAGCCCCAAATCCTGCTTCCCAGCTCACCAGGAAAGCTAGACACCTCCCGGTCTTGAATGCTCCGTCTGTGCAATGGGCACAGTAACACCTCCTGCACATGATTGTTGTGGGGATTAGGTAAAAGGGCCCCACCTGGAACATACTAAGCATTCAGAAATGTCAGCTTTTATTATGAATGACAAAGTGTGCACACTTGTTTCCAGGGTAGGTGGGAGATGGCGCAGTTATGCACCTGGGCTCGGGAGTAGGTATGGCTGGGTCCAAAGCCTGCTTCACTCACCTGCTTGCTGTGTGTCCTTGGGTGAGTCAACTCCCTCCTCTACACTATGGGGAAACTGATGAATGTCATCTGGTGTTGTGAGGGTTGAATTAAGAGGTAACACAGGATGGCCCTGGCCTAGGTGGTTCAGTTGGCTGAGCGTCATCCCGCGCATTGGAAGGGTGCTAGTCCAATTCTCAGTCAGGGCACATGCCTAGACTAAAGGTTCGATCCCCGGTCAGGGTGTGTGCAGGGGGCAACCAATCGATATTTCTCTCTCACATCAATGTTACTCTCTCTCCCCCACCCTTTCCCTTCCTTTCTCTCTAAAAAAAAAAAAAATCAATAAAAACATATTTTTAATATTTAAAAAAAGATGCCTGGCTGGTGTTGCTCAGTGGTTGAGCATTGACCCATGAGCCACAAGGTCAGGGTTCGATTCCCTGTCAGGGCACATGCCCAGGTGGGAGCTCTATCCCAAGTAGGGGGCGTGCAGGAAGCAACCAGTCAATGATTCTCTCTCATCATTGATGTTTCTATCTCTCTCCCTCTCCCTTCCTCTCTCTGAAATCAATAAAAAACTTTAAAAAAAAAAAAAGGTAACACAGTATGAAGCGATGATAGGTTTTCAGCACATTTATTTTCCATCTCTTTCTCCTGTAGTGGGTCCCAGGGCACTGGCTGTGTGGGTCCGGGTTTCACCCCACCCCCGCGCGTGGATGGGTGTCAGGTGGACTGAGACCTGTGGTGGGTCTGCCTATGGCTGGGCCTGAGCCCCTGTTTTCCTGCCCTGCCTGCGGTGAGGTTGACAAAAGGGATGTGAAAGCACTTTGTAGACTTGGAATTACTTCTCTGGGGCACCGTCCAAGGCTGGGGAAGAGACCAGGGCTCCCAGACCCGCCGGGGAAATCCACTCTGTGGCTTCAGTCCCAGGACGAGTGAGCATACTGAGTCACAAGCTCTCCACGCCAGGTTCAACATCAAAAACTTCTCTTCGAGACAGAGCTCTTCTTTCTGTTGGTCTCGGGGTCCAGGAGGAGAGAGAAGGGTCTGGACTCAGACCTGCATTGTGTTCTGGCCCCACCGCTTATAAGTGATGCCCTGCTCCTCGTGGGCCAGTTTCCCTACTTACAAGAACAGGTCCTCGGGGCAGAGTTTCATTTTAAGGATCAAATGACAGCATGTCTTTGCAAAACCTTCCAGAAATCCTGAGATGAGGCTCTTGCCTTGCTCCTTATGGGACCTCAGGGAAATCACTTCATCTTGCACAACCTCCGTTTCTCAATCTATAAAGTGGGTATAATAATATTTACCTCGTGGACATTGTTAAAATTAAATGAAGTATTGTAAGTAAACAGTTCACTGCCTGGCATATAGTAAGTGTTCAATTCACAGGAATTAGTGTTACCATCACTGTGGTTTGTTCCAGAGCCCTTCTCACGGCTTTGGTGCAGAGGACCCAAGGCCTTCAAGGGGACTCAGCCTCCCCGGCCCCCTGGGGCAGAGCCCCCAGCCCCTGGGAATGGAGCCATTATAAGACAAAGGAACTCGTGGCTTAGACAGACTCATTGGCCAACCTGGCTGGACACAAGTACCTCCACACAGCTCTTTCCCCATCTTTCTTCACAAATCAATAACCGCTTACCTTGGAGGAGTTTTAATTAGTTAACGCCTGCTGAGCGCTCTGCTCATAAACTAGCCTGCTATTCAAGCCAAGTGTCTCCTTGTGGTTGCTATTTTTATTATTATTGTCGTGGTTACAAAATCCCCTTTTTCTGAGTCACACAGCCAGCTTTAGAAAAAAGGGCCTTGGACTTAAGCCCCCTTCCCAGAAACCTAGGGAAAGGGGCCGCTCTGACAGCCCGGCTCACCCCTGTGTCCCTACCCTTCAGACCCCCACACGGCGCTGTTGCAGGCTTCCCGACACCAGGGAACCAGCGCCAGGACCAGGGAAAAGGGCGTCTGCTTGGTCCCCGAGGCCGGCACCCCACACACATCTTAATAAGGGCTGGAACCTGGGTGCAAACCCAGGAGAGGGGGCTCAGAGCCCGCGGACATAATCACCGGGCCGCCGGAGTTCATTCCCGCCAGCTCCTCTGGTCTGGCCGCCTCCTTTGATGTCCCCACTGCTGTGAAGCCCGCAGAGGCCACAGGTTAAAATCTCTGCTCGAGAACGACAGTTTCAAGTCCTGTTGGTCCAGCACAGACATCTTTGTAGAATGAGAGCGGGGACCTCGGGGTCACGCTCTATTAGCGTGTGAGCCGAGCCACTGAAATATGCATGAGGCCCACTTACTAAGGGCCGGGCGCTCGTCCGCTCTCATTCATCTATTATTTAGTGAATGCAAGTTACTGGGGCTGCAAAAGTCGTAGCTGCCTTTTCAGCGGTGCTCTCACTCCGTGCCAGGCACTTTGCAACGCACTCTACCTGCTGGCTACCTTTGAGCGCCGTCTCCGGCCTTCTGGATGCCACCTCCTGTTGCAGCCACTGCTGCGGGGAACAGGGCCTCGCGGACCCCCCCAGTTCCCTGCACGTGCAGCCGGCCGGTGCCTCACCTTGGGCCCCACCATGCATTTCTCACTTCCTGTCCCAGGTGCCCGGGGGACACCCACTCAGCCCTCACTAACATGAACTGAAAGTACGGGGCAGCTAACACCCCATCGGACAGTTCTTGGCCAACAGGGGACAGGGGGTGGTGACAAATTCTTCCCCTTATTTCCTTGGGTAGATGATTCTAGAACCTTACCCAGAGGCTTTTAAAAGATACTTTGGGAATGATTGCCTAGTCCTTCTTAGAGGTGGCCAGACTCATCAAAATGATAACAGATCCTCGTGATGGCTTCCCTTCTTTCCTGTGTGTATGTCCCTTGGTCCCTCACTCTCCTTCCTGGATTATAGTCTCAAATAAACTATCCACATGCAAACATTTGGGGGAACCCAGGAGAAGACAGGTGGGTCCTGGGAGTGGCCCTAGGAAGCAACCTAGGCTGGCATTTGGTGATGATCTATAACCCCTGGAATGCAGCAGCACACAGTTCCTCGGACTGTCCCTGTGGCTGACCAGGACAAGATGCAGATGGAGAGAGAAACTCTGAGCTGAGTGCTGGCTGTGAACCTGACCTGCCGGGAGTGATAGTAACTATGAAAACTGTGCAGTGGGCTGGCTTTTCTTAACGGCTTGAGAAACCCTGCAAACAGGCAATGGCCAGCTGAGATCAGCCATATATCCACTCAGGGCAGGGTTGTGCTAAGGCCCCCCCGCCGTGTCCTGCAGGTGCCAGGTGGAGTGTGCTGGAAGCCAGGCCTGGGATCTCATTCAAGGTGAAGGTCTGCAAAGGAGACTGCATGCATTACCACAGGCACGTGATAACCAGGAAACCGAGGGGGAAAGAGCAGGACTCTGAGACCTGGAATGGGGCAAGGAGGTGACATAGCCTGAGAACACTGAGTTGGACTCCTCTGAATCCACCAGGCTCATAGATACATCCCCCCCCCCTTTTGGAAGAGATGCACCCCCTACCTAGAGACCCTGCAAAGCCCTTTCCTGAGGCTGATGCCTCACAGCTGATGCCCTAAACTCCTTGTTGCCTGCAGGACAATCAACAGCATCAGGCCTCAGCACCGCCCCCAGCAGGGGGGTCAGGGTGCTTCGCTGCCTGGATGGAGACAATTTTCACAATGAAGTTGCTGCAAGAACTGGCAGTAAAGTGCAGGCCTGTGCAGTTTCCCCAGTGAAATATAAAGACGAGCAGGGAGGAGTGTCACTAAGGGGGCACCCACCGGTAACCTGGCATCGCTGTTCCAGGAAGAATGCTCCCAGCACCCCTGGCACTGCAGGGCTGCCTCCCTGAGGCTTGAACACAAGGATGGTCTGGAGTCCAGTTCCAGGCTCCGCTCTGGGGGACCCAGACTTAGGTGTGACCATAGCCTAATTTCAGTATCACTGACGCCCTCGGAGGTAAGACAGCCCCTGCTGTCCCCTGCCCCCCTTTCCAGGTGAGGGGACAGGAGTCTGAGAAGTCGCCTGAGGGAGGAGACAAAAAGAGCCTCTGGCCACATTCAGCCCTTGCTCACTGCAGGGTTCTGCAGGACAAGCCCAGGGGCTTCGCAGTGTCCTCCGTCCTGTCCCACCCCACCTGCGTCACTCCTCTGTGGTTTTAAGTTTGCGGACAGACTTGTCACCTGCCATAAGTGCAGAATCCATTATTATTATCAATGGCAGTGATGGATAATTAAACAAGAAATGCACTAATCTCATTAAGCCATTTATTTAATTAATTTATTTTAATTCATGTAATTAGTTAATATGGTAATATTTTCTTTCACCCAAAGACAGCCTGCGGGCTCCCCATGCTCCTCGTGTTATGAGGAATGGGTTTCCCACACTGAGAGGGAAGAGGTGTGGGAGAGTTGCTCAAAGTCACAGAGCTGCCTGGAGGGGGTCACGCGGCCTGCGGGGCGGTCCGACGCTGGGCACCCCCCCGGAGGCACCCTGCTCTCCGGCATTCTTGCCTTTTCGCTGGCTGTGCTCGATGCCTAGAAAGCCCCCTACCCTTTTCTCCCTGAATGGCAAAGCCACCCATCCTTTATGACTCGGCTCAGGGGTTGCCTCCAGCAGGATGCCCCTGATAGGCCCCAGCGAGGTTCGATGGCTTTGCAAAGGTACCCGGCATGGCACGTGGCACTCTTGTGGAGTGGCTCCCGGATTAGAACACAAACCCTTTGAGAAAAACAGCTGGGTGATGACATCAACAATCACACACACACGCAGCCACAGCTGCCACGTACTGAGCATCTATTCTGTGCCAAGCATTTTCCCAAGCACGGTGCAAAGGTCCTCACCCCAACTGTGAATGGTGGGAATGGGTTCTCTCTCTCTCTTTTTTTTTTTTGTTTTTTTTTAGAATAAGGAAAGAGAAACTTCAAGCAGAAAGGAAACTTACCCAGGACCACCCACCAGAATGGAGAGATTCAAACTCATGTTCCGATGGCCCCAAAGCCGGTTCCCGTAACCACCACGAGAGGCTGTCTTCTTTGTCCTTGGAGTCTGCACCCTTGCACTGGCCAACTTACTGAGGCTCATGGAATAATGAAGGCCCCAAATGTCCCTCAACAAGTGCAGATCCCACAGTGAGAGAAACAGAAAGACCCCATGGCTGAAGGAGGAGTGACAATGACGGATTTAGAGGAATTCTGTCACTATGTTGATCAGCCATAGTTGTTTAAGGACATTAAAAATTTCCCTACTGTTGACGGGGTTACATTTTATTCTCAAGGCTTAAAACCACAAACAAAAACAATAATTCCATTAGTTGTTGAAAATGGTGATAATCCTGGTGAGTCTGAATTTTATTGCTATGGTAATACTGAAGCCCAGAGAGAACACTTAAAAAAGTTCTTATGTGTTGTGAGGAGTACATTTTGTTGCCAATACTCCATCGGTCATAATTCCATTAGTAGTTAAAGATTGTAATAATGCCCTTGACAATGACTTTTATTGCTATACCTGTAAAACACAAAGATAAGAAATAATTTTGTCAGCTGGAAAGTGGTGACAATAACTCAGCTGTATTGGTGAGAGGCCTATGGTTTGGTTTCAGTGTGACTAGCACCTTGATTTGGGGGTAATACCTGAAACAGTGACTCAAAAGCTGTGTGGATTTTATGCCATTTCTCTCTTCCTTTTCTAGTACCTTCCTGGCAAAGAAAGAATGCACTCACAAGAGGTGATGGTAGCTCTGCCACTATCTTGTGAGCTACCCTGGGGCTCAGTCTCCCAATCTGTTAAATGGGACAATGAGGATTCTATTTCAGTTTAGACTACTATCTGGGGAGACAGCCGCACATGACAGAGACAGTGACCCTGACCACATGGCGCTTATGGCTTGGTGGGAAGAGAGACATTAATACTATTCACATAGTACCAGTGAGGAATCTGTCATGTAAACAGGAGCCACTCTGTGTATTCCAACTGCAAAGCAATTTAATATGGGAAATCTGAGGCTCGCACAACCGTTGGAAGGTAGGGAAGTAAGGGCAGGGAAGCCATCCCTGATGAGCTGGTTTTCAAGAGCTCATGCAGAAACCACTGGGAAGCTCCATGAGCCCCCTGATGGAGGTGCCTCTCCAGAAACTCACCTGGAAGCTGTTCTAGCCTCTTACCTGGCTGCGACACCTCCAGAGAAAAATGACTTTTTCTCATTCGTGGGCTGTATCGTCTGTGAGCGCTTCTCATTGGCCAACGCTAACCTGCAACCATCCTAGAAAGAGGGTCATGGGAAGCGGCAGCTCCCAGCCTCCCAGCAGTGACAGGGTGACAGTGATGCTGAGCTGGCCACAGACAACCCAGCATGATTAGTAAGTTACCGTTTGATTAGAGCCCTGAAGGGCAAGCACAAGGGCCGGAAGGAATGTGTTAGGGGGTACCTGAAAAACTTTAGGGATTCTGGGAAGGCTTCCCGGAGGAAGTGACATTTACCCTGAGAACCAGAGGGTGAGTAGGACTTGATCAGGCCTGAGGAGAGAAGAACAGGGAAAAGAATTCCAAGCAATGGCAATAGCATGTGCAAAGTAAGGCTTTGCTGTTATCGGTCACCTCTTGGGGGCTTCTCCTGCAACTCAGTGGCAGAACCTCCCTGGGGGCTGGGTAGGGGGTAAGGGGGTGGCATAGAGGCTCCCTGGCTGCAGTGATGGAGTTTGCTCATGTCACTAAGTGTTATCATCTGCAGGCTTCGCCATGGCGCTTGTAACTTTTTCTTTATGAGAAGTTTGCCATGAACAGAGCATCTCCGAGTGGTAGAATGGTGACTCATGTTTTACCACTTATGTTCCTCCTTTAATTTAGTTTTGATGGTCTTGTCAAAATTTGAACAATTAATTTCTTCTCCCTCCTTAGGATTGAAGGCCATGCAGCCCCCACCACCACCCACGACTGCTCCCACCTGTCACACCAACATAATCTAGCTCTTGATGAGAAAAATATTTAGAAGACAGAATAAAGAGAACCAGGTGTTTGGAGCAGAGAGGGAGACACGGAGGCCATGAGCTCCATCTGGGACGTGTGGAATTCATGGTGCGCTGGAGACATGCAGAGAGGGAGGACGAGTGACAATGTCTATACAGGTCTGGACCCCAGTGGGGGTCTGAGCTACAGAGCCCGCTTTGAGGGCGTGGGGTACAGGGGTGGCTGAAGGCGTGACTGTGGAGGAAATGCGGATGGGGAAGGGCAGAGGAGTTAGGCTGGGGCTCTGAGCAGCATCGGCATTTAATGCCGGGTGAAGGCAGAGAACGAGTGTCCAGGGAGGGGGGAGGCCAGGGCACTGCGGCCCGGGGAAGCCAGTGGAGGCGGGTGTTCCAGCAGAGACAGGCCTGAAAGGTCCCCGCGGCTCAGCTGCCACCGCGGAGAGCGCTGTGTGCTGGGGAGAGTGGGGGGGACCCAAAGGGGGCAGGCTGAGGGGGGGACAGGAACGGGCAGCCAGTGGGAGCAGTGGGACCTGAAGGGGAGGAGAGAGGCAGGGTGGCACTTAGAGGGGATAGTGAGATCAAGGAGGTGGCGGCGGTGGGTTTTTTTTTTCAGAACGTGGGTGGGAATTGAGCATATTTAAAAGATCCAAGAACTCCCAACAATAAAGATAAATTTAAAAAATAAAAATAAAAAATAAAATAAAAGATCCAAGAGCCCTGACCAGTCTGGCTCAGTGGCTAGAGAGTCAGGCCGAAAACTGAAGGGTCTCGGTTTCGATTCCAGCCAAGGGCACGTACCTCGGTTACAGGCTCGATCCCTGGCTCCGTGCGGGAGGCAACCAATCGATGTGTCTCTTTCACATCGATGTTTCTCTCTCTCTCTCTTCCACTGTCTCTGAAAAGCAATGGAAAAAATATCCTCAGGTTAGGATTAAAATAATAAAAATAAATAAAAGATCCAAGAGAGTAAAATACAGGAGGGATGGGGGAGGTAACTTAAGCAGGAGCTGGAACTAAGCTAAGGCAAGTATTTGCCCAGCCCTGAGGGCACACCCTCCCAAATGTTTCACCCAAGGAGCCTGGCTGGCTTCACCATGGGCCAGAGGATCTTGGATTCCTTCAGGCTACACGCTGCAGAGCACAGGGGTGACTCTCTGAAGGCCATTCTTTTCCAAAGGATAAGAAAGGGAAGTTACCAAACATTTTTAGGCTTGAAAGATCTCTAGAGTGCATCTACTTCTGTGGTTTTTCAGACTATCATTAGCTAGGAAATCTTCCTTCTATCTCATGCAGAAGCCAAACAAATAAACAGGAAAAGCCTTGGTTCTGTTGGAAGCTGGGAGCCAAGAGCCTCAAGCTCTGGCCCTGTGGCACCTCGGGGCACAGAAGCCTGAGGCTCGGAGATCACAGTTTGCAAACCTCTGGTCTGGTTCATGGTTCCCATGTGCTCATCTGTGAATTTACTGCATCTTTCAGTCCAGCCTCCACGGGTGCGAGGGAACCCGGGAATGGGAACCAGTGGGAAGTCACGTGTCTGCAGCATCCTCACTAGGCTTGGTAGGTGGATTTTGCTTTCAACTAACCCGACCCACTGAAACTAAATTTATTTATCTCGGCCCTGCCTCGTTCCCCAAAGGATCCATAGTGTGCAAAGACATATGCAATATAAGACAAAATACCTAATGATGTATGCAACTAGATAATAAAATAGCAGAGGGGAGTTAAAGGAAGAAAGGTTTAGATCTGAGGCATGCTCAGAGTCCCAGCCATTTGCCACAAAGGGCCACAAATTTGACCCAAACCTTTCTAGCCATTGAAGCAAAAAAACATCTAGCCCACGAGGGCCAGGAAACTAAGGATGCCGCAGTCCGCTTATCAACAACACCGCCCTCAACAGGATTGGAGTTAGTGCTCCTAAAGTAGAAATTGATGTGCAAAATTTTCTCTTACTCCTGACTTTCTATGAAAACTCCCTTGGTACAATGCAAGGGAACCTGTCATGAAGGAGGTCTTGCTGGCTCTTTTTTTTTTTTTTTTTTAATATATCTTTATTGATTTCAGAGAGAGGAAGGGAGAGGGAGAGAGAGAGATAGAAACATCAGTGATGAGGGAGAGTTGTCACTGATCGGCTGCCTCCCGCACACCCCTCACTGGGGATTGAGCCCTGGATCCCAGGCCGATGCTCAACCCCTGAGCCACGCCCTGCAGGGCTCTTACTGGCTTTTGACTGTCAGGAGCTCCTGGGTGTTAAAGGAGCCAGTAGCACCTCCTAAATCTTCTTTTCAGAATGTTCTGCCTCCTTAAAATATAAATTTGGAGCCCATCCCAGAGCAGAAAGTGCAGCTCAGGACAGCTGTCCCCCAGGTGCTGGGAGACGGGAGCACCTCTCTGGTTCTAAAGGCTCTGCCCACCACGCGCCCACCCCAGCCGTTCACCCAGGAGACTTGAGTCCCGATTTGATCTCCCAGGTCCACTTCCTCCTGTGAAGACCCATCAGCCACCGTGGGTTATTTGTTCATGAATTGCTTAACTCCTGAAACATTTATTTAATGCCTCCCATGTGCCATCACTTCCATTATTTCACTAATCCCTAGACAGCCCCGTGGGGGATAGGATCGTCCCCATTTTATAGACGGGAAAGGTGAGGCTTACAGAACTGAAAGCACCTAGCCAAGGTTTGCACAGCTAGTAAGCGGCAGACCGTAGATCAGAGCCTGGTCTCCTGACCCCGAGCCGGGCACCCTCTGCCTGGCACTAGGGGAGCTGAACATGTGAAGAGTGGGAATTGGAGACGGCTGGTGGGTCCCAAACCAGGCTGGCATTCAGGAACCAGGAAGGCCAGCCCAGAGGCCCAAGAGGCTTGAGGAACCGAAAGGGCTGTCTTCTGTCCTATGATGGTGGCAGCAGGATTCTCGTCCTCACGTGCAAAATTCAAGCAACAATCCGTCCCTTGCAGGCATATCGTTTAGACGTACTGTGCACATCGGTGCAGGGTGCGCGCTGTGTGACTCCAGAGGCCACCGTTCGATGCGTCATCACACATTTGTCTATTTACTATTTTCAGCTTGTATACGTATTAGTTTTCTAGCAGGTGGCAGGAAGGTGGAGCAAAGAACGGGCACTGTTTCCTAATTTCCACGAAGGTGCCCGTGGCCAGCAGGCGCGCCCGCATGAGCCTCGGGGGCGACAGCCTGCGTTTAGATATTGGCCAGAGGACGCCTTGGATAACTGCTGGGTCCCATGCCTTCTTCTCCCACAGAACCCGCAAACCTGACTCACGGCGAAGGTCAAATAAGGTAAGGGCGTTAAAGGGCTCTCGTAGGCTGCTGGGCCGCTGTCCAGTGTGGGTCATTAATAAGTCGGTTGAGAAAGCTGAGGGAAGGCAGTGGCACCGAGGCCAGGTCCCATCCATCCGGAGAACACAATTTGTGCCTCCTTTGTCCCCGGGGCCGGGAGGCTCAGCAGACAGGTCCAAAGTTGGGCCGGCAGGGCCCCTGTGCTGAGCAGGTGCCTGACAGGAGCAGAGAAGGCCGGGGGGGGGGCAGCCCAGCTGGGGGGTGTCCCTCGGACCCTCACGTAAACGTAGTTTGCAGAACTCCCGTGGTGACTTTTGGGAGGAGAGAGGGAGAGAAGGGGAAACAGGACGCCCGCAGCTGAGGTGGGCAGGGCGGAGGCACAGGGAGCAGACGGACAGATGCTGCGAGACAAATGCAGGCAGAGGTGGGGGGGGAAGAGGGGGAGCCGAGCGGCCACCACACAGACCGGGGACAGAGACGAGAACAGAGAGGAGGGAGAAGCAGACGTGAGACACAGGAGCATGAGAAAGACCAGGGAGCAATGAGTGTGTGTGTGTGTGTGTGTGTGTGTGTGTGTGTGTGTGTGTGTGTGTGTGTGAGACAGAGAGAGACAGAGACAGAGACAGACAGAGACAGAGACAGAGAGAGACAGAGACAGAGGAGAAAGAGGGAGAAGAGGGGAGGGGAGGGGAGAGGCTGAGTGGGACTGACTTTCAGACCGACTGGCCTCACGCTGGGTGCAGACGGGCCTTTGTTACCCGATCTCAGCTCCGCCGCTGCGCGGCTGGACCGCCGTGGGCAGGCCCCCTGACCTCCCTCGTTCAGTGTCCCCATGGGTGAGGCATGGATAGTAATCCTGGCTTCTCCCTGTCCCACACCCCTCCTCGGGCTGCTACAGGCATCAGGAGACGACAGGTGTCACCTTTGGAGTTTGGCTGATGGAAGGCCGCTGTGACACCGGTGACAACAGCAGCAGGCTCTGTGCAGCTCCCTGGTTTGACTGGGCTCCAGTGGGTCCCAGTGCCTGTCACAGGGCCTGTCAGGCAGACTAGGCAGACGGAGGGCTTTGTGTGGCTCTGGGGTGGCCATCCGCCTCCTCTCACCAAATGGAAAGGCCGGTCCTGGGATATTTCCTCTGGACCCCTCTGAAGCTCTGATGGCCCACAGGTGCCCCCCATCTCAACCCCACGCCAGCCTCTGGGGCACTTCAGGGGCACTAACAGGAGGCAGCTATGGAATAGAAGCCCAGAAACCAGGCCCCCGGGGCTGCCTCTCTCCCCTCTTCTCTGAGTGGAAAAGGCCCAGAAAGCAGTGAGAGCAGGGTGGCGTTCGAGCTCTGCCGAGTAATCGGTGCAGAGATAAGGGCTCCCGGCGCAGCCGTGGGAGGAAAGAGGCAGCCCCATAAACCTGGGTCGCCAGCAGGGCACGGGGTGAAAAGGTAAAGGGAGGACCGGGCAGCACCCGCCCCACCCCAGAGAAAGTCTTCAGCTGATAATCTGATTTGGGAGCTTGCAGACAACTTGGGCAGTGGGCACCTTCTCCGGTTCCACCGCCGGGCCTGGCCCAGTCTTGGGGAGGTGTCTGGGGTGGGAATTAGAGGTTCACCCACTTTTTACCAACAACCAGGGTTGGCAGTAACCTGGGCACAGGTACAGGTGGGCCATTGGTCAAATATTGAACCATTTCTGTCCTGAGCCCACAACTCTGCCCCTCCCCTCCGCTGGGACCACCCGACCATTCAGCCGCAGGGAGCCTCGGGGGTCTCCAGGACCCTCTCTAGCGGCATCCTGCCTCAGCTCTGAATGGACCCTGCCCAAGTCCTGCCAGTTGTTAAATACTCCGTATATCCCCCCTGCAGACACCCTGCTTCCCTCAGTGTCTTAGGGGGAATGGCCCCACCTACATCTGAAAGCAGAGGGGAGGGAGCAGCCTGGGGACAGCTGTGCCTTTCATCAGAAGCCTTCTTCAATTTCATCCTAACCACAGGTAACCAGACAGAAAACTCCAGCTCAAGCTCTTGGTCATCCTGAGAAGGAAAGGAAATCAAGCAGCACCGGAGTCAGGGCCTGGCAGTGGCCTGGACATTTGGGGGGAAATTCCCAGGAACTGAAGAAAGGCCATCTGAAGACAAGCACCTTCCAGGGTGACAGATGGCCTGGGTGGGGAGGCCGGTGAGCTAACAGTTTCTCTTCATGACTCAAGGTGTGTCCTCGGCCATCGCTTCCACCTGCTGGTTGTCAGTTTCCTCACCTGTCAAATGAGGGGCTTGGATCCGAGGACCCCAGTTCTATTCCTTCTCTGATTCTGATTCTCACCCAGCCATGTTCCCGCTGGGCAGAGGGAATTCAGCGGAGGAGGCAATTCTGCCAGCCAAGAGGTGGTAGGTACAACTGGTCTGAAGGGCACAGGATCAGGAGATAGACCGGGCCAGGGCTGCACGTATGTTTGCTCAGGCGGCGCCCTGCACGAAGGTGCCCGGTGCGGGGGAGGGGAGCTGCTGGCACATTGCCCGGGCTCGGCTCCTTCAGCTGTGCCCCCTGGTGCAGGGCTGCGACCGCCTGGAAGAGGTGCATTCTTCTAATGGGCACAAATAGGCTGTGGAAGCTAGAGCAGCCTTGAACTTGAGCTCTAACTCCAGTCCTGATACTTTCTAGCTATCGCCTCAGCTGATTTAGAGGACCTGAACTTCAGGGTTGTCATTCCAGGAACTGAAGTTGACATTCCCTGGCAGCAGCGATGTGAGGCTGAACTGAGACTATATCTCCGGTACCCAGCACAGCACCTGACCCATAGCAGGCGGCCAGCTGAGAATTTCCTTCCCACGTCTTCCCACCTGGGTTTCTCTTGGAGAAGTGTTCTTGTGTTGGAAATGACCGCCCTTTACCCGGTCATTCTGCCCTTAGAGACGTGTGCTGGTGGGAGCCCCTCGCACCTGCTCCCCTCGGCCTCCCAGTGCTATGGGCCCAGGATTCCATTTTCATCTTAGAAAGCTCAGCCTGGGCAGGACATGCAGCCTCCATACACCAGGGGAAGCTGAGACCAGATGGAAGTCTGGGTGGAGACCTCACACGATCATTGTGTGAGTGGATTTTCATTTCTGCATGTGAACCCAAACACTGTCAACAGGTAGCACCCTCTCCCTAATGGTTTCTACATCTCTCTCCTCTTGGCGCTCCCATTTCCCACCTGAGGAACAAAGAGACTGAAGGGTGGGCATGGATCCCAGATGTTCAAGCTGGAAAGTCCCAGAGAGGTCATCCGGGTCCAAATATTCATCAAGGATACAGTAAGGCCCAGCCAGTGTGGCTCAGCAGTTGAGCATCGACCTATGAATACAGGAGATCGGGGTTCAATTCCCCGTCAGGGCACATGCCCGGGTTGCGGGCTCAGTCCCCAGAGGGGGCGTGCGGGAGGCAGCCGATCAACGACTCTCTCATCAGTGATGTTTCTCTCTCTCCCTTCCTCTCTCTGAAATCCATAAAAATAAAAAAAATTTTTTAAATCAAATTCAAAGGATACAATAAGGCATCATAGGACATTATCCAATTACTCTTTTGAACACACTTGCTGCCTGCCTCCCGCAGGGCTGAGAACAAGGGGCTAACAGCTTCCTCACTGGGCATAATCGCCCAATTTTAGAGTTGGAGAGGCTCGGAAAGGTGCCAGTCGGGATGCACTTACTGACACTGTACCTCCCTAGCACGTTCTGAGTTATTCCTCATGACCAAGCTTCACCTTCAAGGCTTTGCCATCACAGGACTTTCATCTCTTAGAATT
The DNA here is from genome assembly GCF_964146895.1 of Miniopterus schreibersii. Taxonomy (NCBI): domain Eukaryota; kingdom Metazoa; phylum Chordata; class Mammalia; order Chiroptera; family Miniopteridae; genus Miniopterus; species Miniopterus schreibersii. The sequence goes on from NC_138102.1 coordinate 178,861,326, forward strand.
TGAAGAATGTGAATACTTCTAGAAAAATCTGAAACATTGCCTTGTACGCATTGGGCCTCTCCCAAGCCTTCAATGGCTCTCACTGCCTAAAGGGTTGACACAACTCATTTGTCTGGCCCCTTGCCGTATTCTGGAGGAAAGGACATGAATGACACTCAGTTCATCCCCTTAAGGAGCTCATAGTCTACTTGGGAGCAATGGAGATGGGCACAGAGGAAGCCAATAAGTCAGTCGGAAGCCACAGTAAACGCGGCGGTGAGCGTGAAGGAGAAAGGAATGGCGTGTGCGTGACACTTTGACCATGGAAAGTGTTTATTCCAAACCATCATTTTACAGATCGAGTAGGAAACTCAGAGAGGGAAAATAGGTCATCCGAGGTTGCACAGGGATGTAGAGGCACAGTCAGGGCTAGAACCCAAGACTCCTGAGGCTGCATTTGAGTTCTTTTGCCTCTATGTTCCAGTGTTTCTGTAATATGGTCCTTAATTTTTTAGTCCCCTCCTTTCTAGAGCATGTCCACAGCCTGGCACTGGGAAACAAATGCTAGGCTATTGGGAGAGGAGGCTGGAGACTTGAGTATGAATCTTGGTTCTCTGCTGTGTGCCCTTAAGCAAGACACTTAACCTCTCTGAGTCTTCTTTGCTTCATCTGTTGTTCATCTACCAACATGCAGCTCCATTAAGACAGGGACAAATATTCACTGAGCATTTACCAAGTGCCAGGTTCTGTTCTACTGTTCTAGGCATTCATTTATGAGGATACACAAGCCGGGAGCGATCCCACATTCACTCAGACAGCTGGTGGGGGAAGCTGACGTGCAAACACCTAGCACGTCTCGGTGCAAATTCTACATGGAGTTTGCACTGGGTGCCTGGCTGCTCAGAGGAGGAATTAGCACCCTCCCAGGAGAGCGGAGGGGGGGCCTAGGAAGCCAATGGGAAGGGCGATGCTTGTCCTAAGCCTTGAAGGAGGAGGAATTCTCTCTCCCTCTCATTCCCCAGAAAAGTGTCCATCACTAAGTGGTGCTCGATGGGTATTTGTTGACCACATGAGCAAAGAAATGAAAGAATTTAATTTTCGGGTCTCCATGGATGTAGGGAAGGGGGGACAGAGGCAAGGGATGGGCAGGCATAGTAGCAGAAAGAAGGAAAAGAAAAGAAACTTGCCCCAGAGGTGTGAGCCCTCCCCAAGCTGACATCTGTTCTGATCGGAAAGTTAATTACGGTGTTTGGATGTTTTATTTTCCATCCTGCTTAATAATTACAACAGAACCCAAAGTGTGCGATAACGCTGAATCATAAAATGAGATTTAATTATTCTCCCACCTCGCAGGAATTAACGGGCTTCAGAGGAAACACGCTTCAGCGTAGCCATTTGGCAAAGCAGGTGTCTCCCCTAATTCCTCCAGGCCCTCGGAGGCGGCGGGCGAACCGCAGAGGCGGCGGCTTCGCCCCGGGCGCAGGGTGGCGCGGCCGCCGAGGCTCTTCCTCTGGGGCTGGGCTCGTCCCAGGGCCAGGAGTGCAGACGGAGCCATTCGCCGTCTTCGCTCCGCAGCAATTCGTGAGTGCCTACTGTGTGCGAGGCAGCGATTGTCCTCGGTCTTAGGGAGACAAGGTGAGCGAGGCAGGAGAGAGCCCTTCCGGAAACCGATTATGTCCGCCCGGCCGGTGTGGCTCAGCGGTTGAGCATCGACCTAGGATCCAGGAGATTGGGGTTCGATTCCCGGTCAGGGCACATGCCCGGGCTGTGGGCTGGATCCCCAGTCGGGGGCGTGCAGGAGGCAGCCGATCAACGACTCTCTCATCACTGATGTTTCTCTCTCTCCCTCTTCCTCTCCCTTCCTCTCTCTGAAATCAATAAAGATATAAAAATAAAAGAAACTGATTCTGTCCTAGATGGGAGACTAGACTAATAAACAATCGAAATGTCAGATAGTGAGGAATGCTGTGCAGAGAATTTAAACAGGGCGTTGGGTTAAACGGCTGGACGGCTATTTTAGACCAGGTGGCCCGAAACAGGCTCTGACGAGGTTGCATTTAAATTGAGGTTTGATTGAAAGGAAAGAGGCAGCCTCCCAAAAAAATGGGCTCAGGGAACAGCAAATACGAAGGTCCTACGGTGGGAATGAAAGCGAATAGAATGTGTTGCGGTGGGAACACGCAGCGGACGAGTCCTGTAGATCAGGGTGCGGGTTTCATTTTAAGGGCAAAGGGAAACCATTGAAGGGTTTTAAGGGGGGAGGTGGGGTCATAATCTGATTTTTCATTTTAAATTCACTCTGCTGTGTAGTGGATGGATTATGGGAGAAGAATGGAAGCTGGGAGAACGGCAAGGGGGCCTCTGAACCCAAGATGGTGTTGGTCTCAACAGCTGTCTACCCTGCTCCGAAAAACTACTTTGTCTCTCAACACCCCGAGTCCCTAGTGGCATCTCATTTGGTACAGACGTCTGTACAGCAGCTGAGAGGGTGTTTCCCTTTTGTAATGACATTTGGTTTTGATCCTCAGCAGAGATCCCATCAACCTCGCCTCACAGATGAGAAAACAGGGGCTCAGAGAGGTGGAGTGAGCTTCCCAAGGCCACACAGCAAGGGAATGGAAGTATATCACTGCCTGATGAGAAAGATGGCTTTAAAAAAAAAACACACAAAAAACAGTTGAGAGAGAGTGATGTCTAGACCTGCAATTCCCAGGGGCAAGTTTTTTGGACAAAAGGCCAGGATTTTTATAGCCTAGGACTTTCATGCACTCTCCAAAGAAGTCCCCAGTGTGAGCGGACACTCATCCTAAGAAGGCACTTGGTGTTCGGGGCATTTCTGGAGCCAGGGCAGAGGGGCGACGGGCATGGACTTTGGAGCCAAAGGTCCTCGAATGAGATTGCAAGTGAGCCACTTCCTGCCGGGCCCCCTGGACCCTCTGTCTCCTCAACTACAAGGAAAGCTAATGGGCTTTCAGGATGCTGCAGGGCCTGGGGCATCTTCTTTGAATCTTCGCCTTTGGGAAATCTTTATCCTTAGGGTTAGTTTGAATTTTCTGAAACATCCACAGCTGCTGGGAGTGGGAGAATACGTGGGTGTGGACAGCAGGGACACCGTTTGAAGTCCAGAACATTTGTTCCGTTGGCAGCTCAAAAGCCTGGCTGGCTGAGCTGCTCGTGCCTTCTCCTGGGGATCCCGCAGTTCCATTTTGGCCTTGGCCCGGGCAACACCCCCACCTAGTGGTACTTTCTCCCCTCTCCGGGATGGACCGCGAGTCAGGGAGACCATGAGGCTCTGCACAGGAATCGCCCAGGCATCTGGCTGAAATGCAGATTTTAACTCAGCAGGTCAGGGATGGGGCCTGAGATTCCACATTTCTAAGGCCCTCCCAGGAGATGCTGGCACTGGTAGTCCTCAGACCACACTTTCAGTGGCATCCCTGATCCGTGCTCACCAGCAGCAAACTGGCAGAGGCTCAGCCACGATGCTTTCAGGTGTCAGTGGCCCCACTGTGCCCAGTCTCCTGACGGTCTGAACCAAAGAAATAGAGTTGGATTGGGTTACACGTGAGGAAACGCTTTCTAATATTACAAAAAAAAAAAAAAAAAATGCATATATGGAAAGTGGGCCCCCAAGTACCAGACACAGGCGCAGGGGCTGGAGATGCGAAGACAGGAGCTCACAACTACAGCCCAGCCGTGGTCACTGGGAGTGGTGAAAGCTGATTTCTTCACCAAAAAAACACACTATTTCCAGAAAGACCCACAGGAGAGGGCTGGTAGAGCAGAAAGCACACTGGATTTCAGTTCAAAGACCAACATTCTAACGCTGGTTGTACCATTACTGGGTTGTATCACCACAGGCAAATAAATCCTCCATCTATGTTTTTGCATAAAAAGGTGGGGAGGGGGATGCTAGTTGGTATAACCTCTAAGAAATGGTCTGGTAATTAGATTTGTAGATTCACAAGAGACTCTGTACATAGCAGCTAGGCACCCAGAGAGCTGCAGTGCCTGGCTTTGCACTGCCTCTGTGCTCACTAGCTCTGTGACGTTCAACAAGTTACTTAACCTCTCGGTGCTTCGGGTTCCTTATCTGTAAAAAGATAAGAATAGATCCTACCTCATAAGCTTCTTGGAAAGAACAGGTGAATTAGTATGTGAAACACTACCTGGCCCTTCGTAATTGTCACCTGAGTATTGACTATTAGAACATGAAGTGCTCTTAATTCCTTACAGGTCCTTTAAAAACTCATTAAGCCCGGCAGAGTGGAGGGATTCTGAAATGGCGAAGATTCTCAATTATGGAATACTTTCAAAGCAGGCGGTTTTAAAGTGCTGGGCATGCTTTTCCTGCCAATTCCCTACACACCCAGTTGACTTATGACGAAGGTTTAGCTTATCAGAGCTCTCGGTCCCCGGCTCAGAGATTGGTTCAGGAATGAACACATGGCCTAAGCTGGGCCAGTCAGAGGAATCTCTGGGGCTAGATCTTGGGAAAGAGGCACCTCTTTGTTCTCTGCGATCAATAACTGTGAAGAACTAGAATCCTGGAGCGACCTGCACGGTCATCTTCGCTGCCACAGAGCAAGAGCTTGCCTGAGAATGGGCCAACACAAGAAATCTGAGCCCAAAGACGGAAGGAGAGTTCCGAGGGCATCATCTTAGTTCCTGACCCAGACACCGCTGACCCCAGACACCCAAACTTCTGAGGCCAATAATTTCTTCTTTATTTCATAAGCTGGATCGAGTTGGGTTTACTAAAGAGTCCTGTGACCGATATTATGGAAGGTCTCTCTTCTGTCCTTTGAGGCTCTCATAATGTTTCTTTCTTTGCGGAGGTAAAGGAAACACCTCTCACCACAATGTGTGATGGGGGTGAGTGTGCCCATTGTACAGATGGGGCAAGTGAAGGCGGTAGGGAGTCAAGGTCACACAGGGGGCAGAACTTGATTAAGCCTGGTCTATCCAGCTCTAAAGGCCATGCTTTCTACGTTAGTCCACATCGCCTTCCTTGAACCACACTCCCTTCCCCCTGGAGATATTAATCACTCACCTAAAATCAATGATGTTAAAATTTATTGGTGATTCTCAAAGGGTGGTTCCTGGATCCCCAGCAGCAGCACTACCTGGGAATTGTTAGAAATGCAAACCTGAGGCCCCCATCCAGACCTACTGGATCAGAAACTCTGAGGGTGGGGGCCGTGAGAGTGTTTTAATAGGCCCTCCGATGCACACTAAAGTATGAGCCCTTCTGCCAAAAGTGAACAAATCAGCTTCATTTTAGTTTAATTAGGTGTTTGCTGAGCACTGTTTGCCAGGGCTGGCAGTACAGAAATGGGCCAGACGAGGCCCTTGACCTTGAAGAGCTCCCAGCCTGGTGCTAACAGCCACATTCACATTCCACATCCACTGACCCCGCATCTCTGTTCCGCAGGCATCTGCAACCAGCAGCCCTGTTTTCTTGGCCACGACAAACACCTTCACACCTCTAGGCCTTCATATACTCACCCCACCTGTCTCCACCCCCTCCACCAGGAAGACTGCTGCTCTTGTCCAATATCCATCTTCGATATCACCTCCCCGAGGCCTCCCAGCCGAACCGATTGCCCCTCACCTGAGAGGGTCTCACAGCAGGGCCTGCAGTCCTCTCGGGGCTTCACATTGTATTAGCAGCACTAATTGAACAGTGGTCTCTCCACCACCTGTAAATAATGTGAGGGCAGACACTGCTCTTTCTCCTCTCTCCCCAGAGCCCAGCACAGGGCCTGGCTCGCAGGGGAAGCAAATAAATATTTGATGAGTGGGTTAGTAAGGGAATTAAAGGCAGCCTCAAAAGACAGAAAGAGCTCAAAAGCACAGCGTCTACACTTTGCCGTTCCACATGCGGTCCAGGGCCAGCAGCGTCAGCACCAGCATCCCCTGGGAGACTGTAGGCGATGCACACAGTTCAGGACCGCCCGGACCCACCGAATCACAGTCTGCATTTTAACACGATGCCCGGGTGGCTCATGCATTTTAAAGTTAGAGAAACTCTGCAAGGGGCTACGTTGCCCCTCTGCAGTCACGCTTCAGGGAATCATCATCAGGGTGGATTTTATGGGTATAGAACATGTTTATAGACAGCTAAAGCCACTTTCTTCTCCCCCTGGGAAAACTCCCAAACTTGACACCTTCCAGAAAATGGAGGGGCCCAGGGACAGACATCCTCTTAAGTCCCCACACCCAGGACGTAGCAGCTGGGACACCACTTTCGCTCCCCGCCGGATTCTTGGCTCCACAGAGACTTCCAAGAAAGATACACAGAGCTTAGTTCTGGTCGGGAAGTCCCCACTCATCTAAGAAGGCAATCAATATCGGCAAGGGGGGATCAGCAGCGCCCCGAGATCGATCTCTGTGTATTTATGGAGCACAGATCCCTGGCCGGAGGGAGGTTTTGGGGGACCAGACAGCCTGTGCCTGCTTCCCTGAGATCCTGAGTCCCTTCCCAAGAATTATGGGGTGTCCTTTGTCTCCGCTCAATAACACCCTGCAGTTACAGAGCCATTTAGAAACCAATTGGCTCGCTTTTTTCCCTCCCCCCTGCTCACGGGGACAGGTCACCCTGGCCTAGGAGTTATGAAAGGGACAGATAGGATGCTTCGCCCATTCCATCTGGCCTGTGTCTGGCTTCACCAGCTCCCTCTGTCACCAGCAGGCCCTGACGCTTTAACTCCTGGTCAGACATATAATATTTCAGGAAAAGAAAAAAGGTGAACATTTGAGCAGTAGGTATTTTATTTTATTCCAAGTATGTTTGCCTCCTTGGAGGGAGAACATAGCAATTTTTTCTGAAAATTTTCCCATTTTTCCCCCACCTCTCAACATGCCATGCCTAGTAATCCCATGAGCAGACGGTGTGGCTATGCAGGGTTTATTTTCCCCAAAATTAGCAAAGCTGTTTCCTAAAATTAAATTTACTGCAAGAGTAGGATTGAGGCAAGGCACTTTACCCTCTGGGCCTCAGTTTCCCCATTCATGAGAATGGTAATCCCAGCTGCTACAGACACCTCAAGGGAAGTGCCTGGAGCATAGAATGCCCTAGTAGTGATTAATTTATAGCCACCTATGATGTATTACTGTAAGAATATTAAGCTTACATATCTCAGGCTCTCTATGAAGTTGCATTCGCTTATCACAGTGGTTAAGGCTTTGTCCCTGCTAGTTATTAGCTGGGGATGGGATGTCGGGTGAGTCATCTGACCCCAGAGCATCCTCCTCTGTGAAATAAGAATCATCAACGAGAGTATATTTAGAACCCATTAGGAACAGGGCTTGGAATGGGGTAAACCACCATCACATTTAATCTTCAAAGGAACCTTGGTTGTAATTGCCACTGTCCCCATTAAACCAAGAAGGACCCCGAGTCTCACCTACAACAGACTGCTCAAGGTCACACAGGGGGCAAGCGGCAGAGCCAGGAATTAAATTCGGGGGCCTGAGTTTGCACTGGGTCTTACTGATTTCTGAGCAGAAGCAGCTCAGCTTCAGGGAAACCAATTAGAGCTGCCCCCACAATTGCCCTTTAGAGTGGTGAGCCCCATGCCTGCAGGAGTGGAACAGAAGCAGGGTGACCTTGACCCAGAAGCTCCCTGCCCTCTTGCTTCCTGTGAGGTTCAGCCACTGGGAGGCAGCAGAGGGGGGCTGGAGGGCAGGAGTAACTCCCCCGCCCTCTCTGGGCCTTGGGTTTCCCACATTGAAATGACTGGCTCTAGACCCAGCTGCTTTCCAGGAGCTGTTCCCCTTCTAAGGTTTGTCATCCCATTAGACAGATGCCCACAGCCCGGATTTCCAAAGGGAGCAGGAGGAGGACGGACTCTCCTTTCTCTGATGGACCAGTAAAGGACCATTAAGCACTCGGGAGTATATAGAGACATGGAAATGCTTAGTAACTGCGAGGGATTATTTGTGAGAAATGGCAGAGAGAGAAAAAACGGGGGAAACGAACAAGTTCAAGCCCTCAAAGTGGTTTTGCTCCCAGAGGACCCAAGAAAGGCGCTTAAAGTTCGACTCCCTTTCAAGACAAAAGGAAGGATCCAGAATCCAGGGGCTGTGAACACAGCAAAGGGAGAACAAATGTTTACCAGAAATATAGCAGGACAGGGATTAATGTCGCCATAGTCAAAGATCTCACACAAATAGGTAAGAAGAAACATTAACCCCTCGTGGAAAAATGAGCAAAGAACAGTCAATTAATAAAAGGGGGGGAATAGTAAATGGTTACTAAGCACACACAAAAAATACAAACCCTCACTAACATAGACATGTACATTAAAATAACAATTAGACACTTTCTTTTACCCCTGAGATAAGCAAAGTTGTTTCCTAATAAGAAATGTTCATTAGAACATGATGAAAGTTGAGATGGTGTGTTCCCTTGGTAGGTGTCAATTTGTCCAGCCTTCTTTGAAATACATAACAATAGCCATTGGAAGTTCATATCCTTTGGCCATTTAATTCTATTCCTAAGAATTTAAGCCAAGGCGATGATCAAAGATACGTAGAAAGATTCATATATAAGGGTAGTCATCACAGGGTTAATTATAATGAAGTATCGGGCCCGGCCGGCGTGGCTCAGCAGTTGAGCATTGACCCAGGATCCAGGAGATGGAGGTTCGATTCCCGGTCAGGGCACATGCTCGGGTTGCAGGATCCATCCCCAGTTGGGGGCGTGCAGGAGGCAGCCGATCAATGACTCTCTCATCACTGATGTTTTTATCTCTCTCCCTCTCCTGTCCTCTCTCTGAAATCAGTAAAGACATATTAAAATATATATATATATATATATATATATATCAGAAACTACCCAGACCTTGAACAACAAGGAAATGGGTTAAGTACATTCACTCATATAATGAACATATACACTGTAGTGGGACATTCATGTGATGAAATGCAAGCATGTGCGAGAAGTCATGTTTTCAAAAAACATGTAATGGCATGAAGAATCGCTCACAACAGAATGTTAAATGGAATATAAGACACAAAACTGAATATGTAATAATTTCCATAGGTAGAAATATGTTATTTTGGAATACATAAACATGGACATAGAAAGGAACGCGGGAGGAGATGCAACCAAACATTAATAGTGAGTTTCATCAGGAAAAACTGTTTAAGGTATAAAGGCCTTCGCATCAAACTTGGGATCCTACAGGAACAATTAGGCTGCAATCAGATTTTCTTTCAAATTATATAAAGTAAGCCTTGAATTCCATTCTCTCTAAATAAAACTACACAAAAAGAAAAAAAAACATTACTAGCCATTCATTCCACAAACACAGAATGCTATTACGTCCAACATTACAATGGGTTTTAAGGATATACAGACAACTAAGTCTGAGACCCCAGTCCCAAAGACCTTGTCTGTGGTCAGATGAGGGGAAGTGTACACTATTAATTACAATTAGAATGCAGATGGCCCAATTAGAAACATGAGCAGGGACAGACTAACTCCCAGCACCCAAGAAGTGCAGGTAAACTTTTTGGAGGGGAGTGGTGAAAGCTATTTGAATGAGTCTTGAAAGGTCTGTAGTAGTTAGCCAGGTGGTCGAAGAGAAGGCAGGAAATTCCAGGTAGAGGGACCTGAATATGTGTGTGTGTGGCAAAGTAATGCCTACCCCAAAGATGTCCACGTCCTAATCTCTGGAACCTGTGAATACGTTGCTTTACGTGGCAAAAGGGACTCTGTAGATGTGATAAAGGTTGAGGACCTCCAGATGGAAAGATTAGCCTAAATTATCTACTTGGGCCCAATCTGGTCCTTGAAATTGAAGGATCTTTCCTGGCTGTGGTCGGAGGGAGATGTGACTACACAAGAATGGTCAGAGAGAGGCCACGTTGCTGGCTTTGAAGACTGAGGAAAGGATGCAAAGTCTCCATCCAGAAGCTGGCAAAAGTAAGGAAACGAGTCTTCCCTGGGGCCCCCAGAAAGGAACGGGCCCTGTCAACACTCTTGATTCTTGGCCCAGTGAGACATGTTTCAGACTTCTAACCTACAGAAATGTAGCGGAATAAATTTCTGTGTTTCAAGCCACCAGTTTGTTGTAATTTGTTACAGCAGCAATAGGAAACGAATACATTGTGCAAAGGCATGGAGATGGGAGACTGAACTGCATACAGAAGGAGCCAAGGTGAGCTCAGTGGTGCTCTGTGCCACATGTATCAATCACCTGCCAAACATCGGTTCCTCTCTTCTACTTGGTGCAATACCCTCTCAGAGCCCACAGACCAGTGACAGAAAAGCGACAGAGGGCTCTGGGAGGCTCAGAGGGGGGCAAGATCAATGTGCCTGGGGAACTGGGTGATGGCTGTACTGAAAAGGAGACCAGGGAGAAGGCCCTTCCAGATTGCGGAACAGCACGAGCGCAAACACTGAAAATAGCTTAGCTTAGCTGGGGAATGGCAAGCAGTTGAGGGTAACCCAGAGCACGGGCAGAGCTGAAGTGCTGAGAACTCAAGCTGGGCAGGAATGACCCGCTTGTGAAGCACCTTCAGCGGGGGGTTAAGGAGTTCGAACCCTACGCTGTAGGGAACAGGGTGGGGCATTTGATTCTTGGCAGCGAATGAGCCTGTTTCTCTTCTAAATCCCCGATGCACTGGGATTTTCTGGGGAAGAGGGCTTACAGGTCTGGAGCAGTGGAAGACACCCAGACGGCGCTGAGCCGGGAGGCCGGGAGGCTGAGCCGTTGGGGAGGCCGGGAGGCTGAGCCGTTGGGGAGGCCGGGAGGCTGAGCTGCTGGAGAGGCCAGCTTGGGACTGGCTGGCTCAGCTAGCAACAGCTTTGCTCACACCTGTCCCCAAGCCTCCAGGCGGCACTCCCTTTCTATGACACATTCCCAAAAAGCAAGCAGGGATTGAAGGCCATCAAGCTGTGCCAGCCTCCTGCAATCCCAGAAGACTGGCCCAGATATGAGGGCAGACCTGAGCCTTCAGGTCAAGGAGCTGGAGCTCTGGGGGAGGGAGGCGGAGGGCAGGGAGCAGCCAGGCCATGGCCCCTGGAGTCTCCTTCCCTCCAGAGGCCAGGTTCCAGTGCCAGCGTCCCCAGAGTGCAGGGAGAATCGGTGGCTTTGGCCACTGCCTGGACACCCCCTGCAATGCCTTGAACACTTTGGTGAAAGGTGACTCCTTTTTCCTTCCTTTCTGGCCTGTAGGTTTATCATAAACTACTCTCTGTTTCCACGTCTATGGGAGAGGATGCCTTCTAAATCCATTAAGTTGCTAACGCGTGCACTCGCGGACCAGCAAGAAAGGTGCGGGATTGATGGATGTACTTGTCATATTTATGGTTTGTAGCCATGTGATTAATGGGCTTTGTGGTTTATAATGCAATGCTCATTTCACTCTCCTCTTTAAGCTCCAGGTGATTTATCGGGCCTGGCATTGCTGCGCATTTCAATGGGATGACAGTGATAACGTTTTATCACTCTGGATTATCAATTAGTCTCCTTTGAGAAAACGCTGTCCCAGAGTCAGGATGGAAGCAGGAGGGGGAGAGGGGATGCTTCCTGACGGCACCTGTGCCCGACCACCTGGAGATCACAGCCCTTCCCTCTGAGAGCCAGTCCTGTGCCTGCCTCTGCTCCACGACACTTGTCTCACCCTGGGACTGTGAGTTCCTTTAGGGTGGGGCTCAGTCCAAGCCTCCTCTGTCACCCAGTACAAGGACTCAATACAAGGTCTCAGAAGGGCCAAAGGCAGGGTGAGCAGGAACCTGGCTCATAGGTAGGAGCCCAGGCACATCCTGGTGAGATCTTGGGAGCCAGGCAGGACACAGCCAATTAGGAAACCCAAGTGTAGGTCCGACCTGCTCACATGCCGTCACCTCCAGTTTCATCTCCACCTCTCCCTTTCTCTCCATCCCCTGTTCTGCTTCTGCCATTGGTCAGTCATCCAGCAGATATGATGTGATGCCCACATGTGTCAGGTGCAGATACACATGGGCAGCCAGACAGAGAGGGCCCTGCCCCCAGGGACTTGCAGCCTGGTGGGGAGTCCAGTAGTAAGTGAGTGGGCACTTCAGTGCACAGCTACAAATTTGACATGAGCTGTGAAGACCAGAGAGGGCAGTGAGGACCAGACTAGCAGGGGAGGCCTACTCTGGATGGGGCACTGGGGGAACCTCTCCAAGGACCTGGTGCTCAAGTTCCAGGGTGAAAAGGCAGGGTTGGCAGTGAGGACCCGGCTGCCCCCCATAGGGCCTTCGTGTGAATCAGACACAACCCTGGGCAGCGCGAGGAGGACAGGCTGGATCGCCCTCCCTACCGGCCCCCGAGGAGAAGCATCCCCTGTGCAGTTCACAACCCCCACAACGGAACACAGTGTGCGTGTGTCCCATTTCTGGACTCGGTGACCCAATTGGACTCTCTGATTTCGACCTTTCGTGCTTCCAAGGGCCCACATTCACATCTACCACTTGCTCCCTCAGCTTTGGGCTGCCTCGATTACACCCTAACCCACCGACCCAGCTCCTGGCTCGAGAAAGCAGGTGGTGGTGTGAGCCCCTGAACAAGAGGCCACAGACACCAAAGCAGGAAACCAGTCAGTGAGTTAGAAGGTAGCACAGAGAAAGCAAGGGGAACACTGACCAGGAGCCCCTTTAGGACGGGACCGCAGAGCCATCACCTCTGGATCCCCAGCAGCCCCTGAGTGCCTGGCACAGAGGAGGACTGAGGAGGCACAGAGGAGACACGTCGCAACACTGATGGGAGGAGGGAGGGAGGAAGGGAGAGGAAGGGAGCACCTCGGGGACATGAACCCAGACAGGCAGTCCCAGCAGCAGATCCGTGGGGCAGGAGTGGGAGAGGGACAGCCATGAAGGCTGCTGCCGTCGTCCAGCTGAGAGATGACCATGGACACAGAGGACATAAGAGCGGACAAAGAGAGAGTGGACATAACTGAGATGCATCTGCTGACGGGCTGGATGGGATTAAGGGTGAGTCCTGAGTCTCTGCCTTCGGAAAGAGGGTGCGTGTGAAAACCATTAGTGAAACGGGGAAGGTGGGAAGAAAGCAGGTTGGGGGCAGGTGAGTGGCCCTAGAATCAGGAGCTGTTTGGGGGGTTGTAAGTTTGAAATGTCTGCGAAATAGACGGGTGGGAGCAGACAGCTGTCAGGTAGACAGCGGGGGACACACACCCAGAGTTCCATCAGGAGTGGGCTGAAGACAGAGGAGTCAGGTACAGGAGGCGCGGGGGCAGGTCAGCCTCTGGGAGCGCAAGAGCCGGGCGCGAAGAGGGGGTGAGCGTGAGCCGGGCAATAGGAAGACCGGGGAAAGCGTGGTTTCGTGAGCCCAAGACCGGGGAGTGTTTCTAGCAAAACAGGAATGACCAGCAGGGTGAAAAGCTGATGAGAGGTCAGTCAGGCCAAGAACACAAACATCCACAAAATGTGGCCATTTGGGGTTCAAGTTTGGGAGATGTAGGAGCAAATTTCTGATTGGAGTCAGCGAGAGGGGGGGGATTCATTCAAGAGTGAATGACAGGCCCAGGCCAGCATGGCTCAGTGGTTGGAGCATTGGCCTGTGCACGAAGGGTCACGGGTTCAATTCCCCAGCAACGGCGTGTACCTGGGTTGTAGGTTCGAACCCTGGCCCCGGTCAGGGTGCATGAGGGAGGCAACCAATTGATGTGTCTCTCTTGCATCGATGTTTCTCTCTCTCCCTCCATCCCTCCCTCTCTAAAAATCAATGGAAAAATATCCTCTGCTGAGGATTAACAACAACAACAAGGAGTGAATGACAGGAGTATAATAAACTCAAAGAGTTTTGCTGAAAAGAGGGATAAAGAAAGGGGGAGGGGTGAGCAGGAGGGAAATGTGAGGTCAAAGAAGGGTTTTGTTAAAGACGGGAAATGGCCCAGCCAGGCGTGGCTCAGCGGTTGAGCATCGACCTAGGATCCAGGAGATCGCGGTTTGATTCCCGGTCAGGGCACATGCCCGGGCCGCGGGCTCGATCCCCAGCGGGGGGCGTGCAGGAGGCAGCCGATCAATGATCCTCTCTTATCATTGATGTTTCTCTCTCTCCCCCTCTCCCTTCCTCTCTCTGAAATTAATTCTTTTTTTATTTTTTTAAAAAGATGGGAAATATTATAGCGTTTGTCTGCAGATGGGAATGACCCAGAGTTTAGAAGGAAAAACTGAAGCTGCAGGAGAGAGGAGAGAGTTGCTGCAGCCTGTCTAGTGCACAGGTGGAGGGGTGGCTTGGAAGGGACAGCTCATCAGCTGTACCAGGGAGGAAGCAAATCTGGGCAGACAGGAGCCTCACACACGGGAGGCTCAGGGTACGTAAAATTACACCCTGCCGCCCACCTGATCCCGCGGTGGCTCAGCTGCTCCTCGTCGGTCTCCCTGGCCCAGACCCACTGCCTGCCCCCCGCTGACACCCCACAGGCCCTTGGCTGCCTGGCGTGATTCCGCTCCCGTTCCCAGGCCTGCCTCCCCGCTGCTTCTCCCTCCACCTGTCCATAGCCGGCCTCCGCGCTCAGCTCTCCCACCCCTGAGATGTCCAGCAAGGTGACAACAAGCCGGACAGGCACTGATGGGCGGGAGAACGTGGCCGTGCCCGGGGGAACATGGGGGGGCTGGCAGCCCGGGAACTGGGTCCCTGCCACATAGAGGCAGGGACCTCTTGCCAAATGTTAATGAAATGTCTGAGTTGAAAATTAAAATGCTGCAAGTCCCTGTTCTCTGCTTCCTCTCTTCTCTGAAGCAAGCCCCTGCCACTGCCGCGGCCCCCAGAAATCAGAGGAGCCAGGCTGAGCCGGGCGTGTCTGCCAGAGACGGGGGAGCCTTGACTGAAAAGAGAAATTGGAGAGAACTGAACGCCGCAGAAGCATCCAAAGAACACCAGGGGGACGCTGCCAGTGTTCTCGGTGGGTTCTCTGCGCTGGGGCATCGTCAGGCTCTGCACAGCGGTCCAACGGCTGGCAGAGGGGTGGGCATTGTAGGGGACACTCGGGGTGATTCCTGGTCTTCTTAATAGGGAGTTGCCACAAACAAAGCTCAGTTGGCTGGGAGCTGGGTGAGAAAAAGCCTCAGGCCGCTCTGCATCTCCCCACCCACCAGGGACCGTCCTGACCCCCACTGTCCAAAGGGCCATCCCCCGACTGGACACCCACAATTGCCACAGTTAGCCGGGAAGTGGTTGTTAATTGGCTGGTAAATATTTCAAAATAGTGGGAGATCATGTGAAGTCCCATCTTTAATGAGTCAGAAAGAGCGTGACTTCTGACTTCTCACCAAAACCTTCACGGATGCGTCCGTCTCCCAGTCTCTGTCGCGCCTCCTCCGCTCACTCCCTCGTGGGGTTTCTTTTTCTCTCCTCTGTACTCTGCCCCTCTTTCCTACTTCCCTCTCCTTTTACTATTTCTCTTTTTCCAGTGCCTCACATGCTCTTTCTCTGCTCACCCCCCTCCTTCTTCCAAAATGATCAGGGGAGGAGAGAATAGACATTAATACTTGCTAATTAGCCTCTATTCAGTGACTGTTTTATCACGTCTCTCCTAGGCTTAAACCTCAATGCCTGCCCACCCCACATGCCTGCAAGATCCTGTCCAAACATATCGGCGTGGCACTGAGGTCCGCCATGACCTGGTTCCCAGGGATGCTCTGGCCTCAGCTCATGTAACTGCATTAGGTACACTACAGGAGCGCCCCAGGTGCTGGAAGGGAACACAGAAGGTCCTGAGGTTTGATAAGGGAAGAAGGTAAAAGACACGCCCCCAGGTACCGGGGGGAGCTCCATAAGACCGAGGCTGTTCCCTACTGAACTTCCCCTTCCTCATTCAGTTTTCCCAACTGACTCCCGCCTTGGTGATGGGCTAAAAGCACCAACCAAACACTGAAACAGAAAGTGGACTTGGCATCCAGGAGGCAAAGCAGTGCAACTTTGGTTGACCCAATATGTCAAAGAACTCAACCCCATGGTTCAGTCACTATGGGACATCTGCTAAGTAAGGGGTACAGCATCACATCATAATACAATAAATAAACTTGTGCCTGGCTGGGCGTGGCTCAGCGGTTGAGCATCGACCTAGGATCCAGGAGATCGGGGTTCGATTTCCGGTCAGGGCACATGCCCGGGTTGCAGGAGGCAGCTGATCAATGACACTCTCATCATTGATGTTTCTATCTCTCTCTCTCTCCCCCTCCTTTCCTCTCTCTGAAATCAATAAAGATACGTTTTAAAAATAAATAAATAAACAAACAAACAAACTTGTGAGGCTTAATAGTCAGACAGGTGAGGAGGGTTGGGGAGGTCCTAGGTGAAGCACAGGGTATCCCGATGATAGTAATAGCCACCACTGCAAATGGAATCATAGAAAGCGCAAGGATGCAAGAAATGTAACTTATTTTGCCATCACTGAATTTAATTCCTGTCTTAAGCTTCATTCTCTTGGGTGGCAGAAACTAAACCTCACTTGGTTTCTGGCCTACTCTCCTACTGGGTAGTACCCATATTCACCAGAGCTTAAATAATGTCAAAGCACAGGTATAAAGAACAGAATCTGCTCTTCAGACATGTAACCACGTGGCATCTTCAGAGAGTCTGCACGGCTGTGTGTCCTTGTCCCAGCAGCAAAGCCTCAGGGTCTCTAGCAGCTAAATTCTACTTGGAGCCTTCAGAAAACCTGCTGGGAATGACTAAGGTTTATAGTGACTTCTGTGATACAATTGGGGTCCAGAAAAGTTATTCTCTGCTCCCCAGGAAACTTATGAGACTCACCTAGTAATCTCTACCTGAAAAACACCTAGATACATTTCTACTGAATTTCACAAGCCAAATGGGGCTCAGAAGAATCATGGGGTGTTTTCATTTTCCCAAGGCTTTTGCAGGAAAAGGGGCACATGTTCCCTCTGTTATCAGATACCAACATTAATTGGAAAATTCTGTCATCTCTCCCTTATTTTTCCCTGGAAAGAAAGGACAAGCAGAGAGCTCTTTCTAAGGAGTAAGCATCCAAGCTCCAATTTTCACTGACTATTCTTTCTCTCTTTCTTAATTCCAGAAGATTTGTATCTCCTCCTTGGGGGAAATTTTGAAAGCAAAATGCATTCTTGAGTAGGGTAGAGATTTTATGTGGTGAGTTAATCAAAGCTTCAATTTTTAAAAACTTTGTTCTAAACTTCATCTCTATATGAAATTCAATTTTTTATTTTAGAGCCACATATCCGATAAGAACAGTGAACCCCAAGCAGGATAAATACAAATAAATCCTCACCTAAGCACATCATAGTCAAACTGCTGAAAAGATAAAGAGAATATCTATAGAGGATCAAGAGAAAAATGCTACATCATGTATGGAAGAGACAATAATAAGAATGACGGCTGATGTCTCAGTGGAAACAAAGGTGGACAGAAAGCAATGGAACAGCATCTTTGAAGTGCTGGGGGGGGGGGGGGCAAGCTGTCAACCAAGATGTTTATATCCAATGAAAATATCCTTCAAAAGTGAAAGTGGGAAACATTTTCAGACAGATCAAAAAAGCTAAGAGAATTTTTCTCTAGGAGACTTTCACTATAAGAAATGCTCTACTAAGTTCTTCAAGCTAACGGGGAATAAAATCAGATGGAAGCATAAGTCTGTGGGAAGAAATAGAGAAATAAGATGATAATGATAAATATGAGAGTAAATATATATGTCATTTTGGTTATCTTTGTTTTATATATGATATATTTTTTTAAAGATTATTGAAAGCAAAATAAATACAATTTATTGTGGGGTTTAGAACATATATAGAAAGATAATATGTAACAACAAAAGTATGCAAGGCAAGAAGGGGGTAAAAGGAAAGCCATTGTTTCAAGTTTCTTGCATTGTGAAAGAGTATAATGTTATTTGAAGTATAGTGACGAGATATACATATTGTAATCTCTAGAACAATCACTAAAGAAACACAAAGTACAGCTAAAAATAATAAAAGAGATTCAATTGAATGCTAAAAATTACTTGACTCACCCAAAAAACAGTCAAGAAAGGAGGAACAGAGTAACAAAGAATAGATGAGACAAAGAAAAAGCATATACCAAGATGGAAGATCAATACTTTCACTAAATGCCAATGGACTAAGAATTGCAATTCTAAACCAGAGAGTTTTGAGTAAATTTGTTAAAAGACCTAACTACATGGTATCTGTAACAAAAACACTTTCAGTATCAAAACTGACAGATTAAAAGTAAAAGAAAAAAA
This sequence comes from Miniopterus schreibersii, assembly GCF_964146895.1. Classification (NCBI taxonomy): domain Eukaryota; kingdom Metazoa; phylum Chordata; class Mammalia; order Chiroptera; family Miniopteridae; genus Miniopterus; species Miniopterus schreibersii. The sequence goes on from NC_138102.1 coordinate 178,879,527, forward strand.
AAAATTTTTTTAAAAACAAAGCCCATAAACACTAAGCACAGAAAGCTGGTATATGTGTATTAATATCAGACAAAGTGAAAAAAAGGTACAAAAGAGAAATTTCTTGAAAAACATAACTTACCAAAACCAACTCAAGAAGACATGGAAAGTCCAAATAACATATCTGTCAAAGAAATTGAATTCTTAGTCAATAACCTTCCCAGAGGATGATTCCAGGTCAAGATGGTTTAACTAATGAATTATAACACTTAAAAAATAAATTAAACCAATTTTACATAAACTCTGTCATCAGCTTGAGCTCTCCAAGAAATAGGCTTTGAGATAGAGTTTTAGTGAAGTGGTTCGTTGGAGGATGTTCTTGGGAACAACACCTACAACGAAGCAAAGGAAGAGAGATTGAGAAGGAGAAGTTGAACAAGGATGGAATTGCAACAGAGGCTGCAGCCTCCTTAAAGTTGTCCCAAACAGAGGAGGGGCCCAGACCCTTTATAGTCCTGCATCAACCTAGTCATTGGGTGTAGACCAGGCAAGGGGGCTGCATCAGTCCAAGGGCAATTTCTGGGCAGGAATCATCAGCAGGCACCATCCCCAGAAGCCAGAAAATTAATCCTTCATTTCTGAAAAGGGGTATCTGGAGTGATGGGGGTACCACAGGGTCTATTACAAACTTTTTCAGAAAGTTGGAAAAGAAGAAACATTTTGCAACTCATTCTGAGGCCAGCAGAAATTCAATAACAAAAACTGAAAAATATATGACAAGAAAGAGAATTACAGGCCAATAGGCCCCTTGAGCATAAATGCGAGATTCTTTAATAAAAGGTTAGCTACTTGAATCGGCACTATAGTAAAAGGATAATACATCATGACCAAGCACTGTTTATTCCAGGCACTTGAGATTGATTTAATATAAAAAAGAAAGCAATGCCATTCACCCTGCTAGAAGAATAAAAAATGAAAATCACATAATCATCGCAAAAGATGCACAAAAGGCATTTGACAATACTCAATCCCCATTCATAATTTTTTAAATCCCCAGAAAAATAGAAATAGAAAGGAGCTTCTTCAATCTAATAAAGGGCATCTGTGAAAAATCTACAGCTAACATCCCACTTAATAGGGAAACATTCACTGTTTTCTCCCCAAGATCAGAAACAAGTCCAGAGTGTCTACTCTTGCTACTCCCATTTAGCATTGGGGGGACTTCATTGTGCTGGAAGTCCTATCCAGTGCAATAAAGCAATAAAAGGAAATAAAAAGCACAAAGATTGGAAAGGAAGCATAAAGTTATCTTTATACACAAATAAAATTATTGTTTATATAGAAAACTCCAAGGAATCTACAAAAAAACACTAATAAAACCAATGAATGGAACAAGTTCACAGGATACAGACTGGTACATAAAAATTAATTGTATTTCTATGTACTAAAAAGGAACAACTGACATATTAAATTTTTTTAAAACAACCTAATTAAAAACAGCATCAAAAATTAATTACCAAAGAAAGAATCTAACAAAAGATGTGCAAGACCTCTCTATTAAAAATTAAAGATCTAAATAAATGAAGAGACACTATGTCCATTCTCTTAAATTTATTTATAATTCAATGCAATCTTAATTAAAACCCCAGCAGGCTTCTTTGAAGAAACTGCTATGCTGATTCTAAAATATATGGGCATGTAAAAGACCTAAGATGGATAGAAAAGTCTTGAAAAAGAACAAAGTGAAGGACTTTCAGTACACGATTCCAAGGTTTACCATAACACTGAGTGAGTGTAAGGCAAAGGTAGAGGGAACTTAAAGAATGAAGAGAAATAAGAGATGATCAGGATTATCAGGCATATTTTTTAAACAGAATTATAGAAATAAAAATATAATTAAAATTTAAAACTCAGTGGATGAATTAAATTAGAAACAGCTAAAGAGATGATCAGTGAAACAGAAAACAGACTTGAAGGAAATGTCCCAAAATGCCCATGAGATAGAAATGGAGGTAAGAAAAACAAAAAGGAACAGTGAAGAGTAATAGAGAATAGAGTGAAAATGTTGAACATATGTCTAGTTAGAATTCAAAGTGAGAGAATAGAGTAAATGATGAGGAGGCTATATTTGAAGAGATAAAAAGAAAAAGGCGAAGATTTTACCAAAACTGATGAAAGAAATAAAACTAAAAATTCAAGAAAGCCCCAAGCAGGATAATTTTTTAAAAATCTCTCTTGATATATCAAAGGCAAACTTCAGAATACTGAAGATCCTAGAATGTAGGCTCCATGACAGGAGGGAGCACCACCCACATAATAACCATCAACAAATACTTTTGCAGTGAATGAACTAAACAGGAAATGTTAAAAGAAGTCAGAGAAAACGGGTCTATTACCTACAAAGAACTATTTAGATTGACAACTGTCTTTGTAGCAACACTAGAAACCGCACAGAAGCGAATTAATATTTTCAGAGTGCTGAAAGTAATTGCCAACCTAGAAATCTGTACCAAGAAAAAAAAACAAAAAACTATACTTAAATAAATAAAGGCAAATTAAAGGCATTTGTGGAGGGAGCAAGGTAATCAAGACAGTGTGGCATCAGTGTAAGGCAAGTGTAGAGGAAACTTAAAGAAGGACAGAGAAATGAGAGAGAGAGAAAGGGGGAGAGAGAGAAAGGGAAACTATGAACCAACAAATTTTCACAAAGTAAACTTTTAAAGGATGTACTTCACAAGAAAAGAAAACGGTTCCAGAAGAAGGTTTCAGACGCAAGAAGACACAGGAACAAATAAATGGTAAATATATGGGTAAATCTAAACAAAAATTGATTTTATTAAACACATTAATGTCTACTATATCATATATTTTTTTAATGTATACACACTTTTAACCCATTCTTAATTCCAATGGGTCAAATCTGAAAAGAAAGAAACAGCAACTGAGCTATCAGCTATGAAAGTGCATATACATTATTTGAAACACCCTGTGGGTGTAGTAAAGGAAGAGTCGAAAATGTCAGACCAATTTGATGGAAGGGGCCGCGGGAGGAAGAGTTCAATCTCGGTCGCCGTGGGCACACTGCCTTCTTCTTCGGTCCCTGGCCTCCCCACGCGTAGAGCAAGGGCCGTCTCTGATCCTCTGCGAGCTGGCACGTGGGCCCAGCAGCTGCAATGGTGGGTGATGCTTTACTGTGCATGTTGATTGATTTAAATGGATGCCCCTGAGGTGCTCCGGGGCCGTCTGAGCAGAGGAAAAATTCAATTACAGCCACTGCAGCTTTGGTCTTGGGTGTCATTTCTTCATTGGTCCAGAAGTTTCAGAAAGGCTACCAGGTGCCATACGCTAAGCCGGAGACCCTGAGATAAGAGACAGAGCTCCTAGCCTGGAAGAGCACCCCCGTCCGCAGCCCCCAAACTCTGGGACGAAGCCTCCCCTCCAGATGCTCAAAGTCTGGCCCAGGGGACAGAAGCATAAAGAACCAGGGAGGCTGACGGGGGCGCGCTGCCTGGGAACCCGCGGGAGGGCGTGATGGGCTCTGGCGCCGCAGCTTCGAAGCAGATGGTTTGTTGATCACCGGGAAACCGTGAAGATGATTTTGTTCTCGAAAACAAGTAAATCTTCCAACCTTGTTGCGTGGGGAGAAAGCGTCAGAGGGATTGGAATGCCATTGAAATGTAATCAGGGCTCCTAAGCACACTGGTTTTTTCATTGCCTGTGAAAACACAAGCTTTCGTCAAAAAATAAATATATAGCTAAATGCCACTGTCACCCTTGAGAAGTGGCCTGGAGGCAGAAAGGACAATAGAGAGGGCATTTGTCTTTTCTGTCCTACCCAAGTCATAGCACAGCTGTGGGTGTTTATTTCCCGTGTCTAAAGCACCTGTGACGGTTCCTGCCCTGCTTTTTCCCATCAACTCCACGGCTGCCGGTTATTAACAACACACCGGACCCCCCACTAGAACGTCCAGGGGCACTTATCACCTCCATTCACAAGGAACAGGCCGTTATTATTTCACTGTGACAAGTTCACACCATCCATTCTTTTGAACCGTGTCCTCTCCTGGCCTAGGCAACTCTGCAGCCACAATTAAGGATGTAGGTGTCTGAAGAGGGACAAGTGTCCTTAGCACTTGCCACTCGGTTGGCAGGTGCTCGAGAAGAAGTTGTCACGTGTGGATGGAGTTGCCTAAATTAAAACCTTACCTCCCAGCCTCCGTTGCCCTCTCCTGCCTCAGTGCCCTCCTGCTTCCCACCCCATCCCCCACGCCCACGGAGCTGAGCACGCACGCAGATCCACACGGGAGTCCCGAATTAGCTCAACCTGCCTCCCAGCTGCTGGATGAGCCTAATTAGACCAAATTAATAATTTATTCAAGCAAAATGAGACATGCCAAGAACCTCCAGGGAGGCTGTAAAGTGATAATGCCGCCTTATTAGAGAAATGTGTCAACACCCCATGCAGACACTTCCATTCCGGGACAGAGCAGGAGACAAACATGTTTGACGTAATTCACCTTCCGAGGCCAGCGCCTGGGTCCTCCCGCCTGCACTCTCCAGGCCCGGCTTCTCTGGTCCCAGGTGGGACACTCCTGTCCCCCCTCCTCCTCCCTCCCGCCCCTTCCTTCCCCCTGACAGATCATTAACCTAAACTCTCAGGATCAGTCTCCCCCCCACCAGAAAGGAAAGCCAATGACAAGCTAATATTTCCATGTCACACACTGAGTAATTCCTACATAAAAATTAACAGGCACTTGACAAAGTCATAATTACTAACTAATGATGCATTACGCAGTTTCCATCATTAGTCATGTCATTGATATTTCCTTCCGACCACAGAGCCGGTGGGGCCACCTTTATTTATAGCGGAGAAGTGGCTGGCCTGTGTCTAGGCCGTGAAGGGAGAGCGTCTGGGAAGCTTTCGTTCTAACACCCACCGAGGGCCAGCTCACACCCTCCCGGGGGCCAGTCCCCCTGCAGCTGCTTCCTCTCTTCAGAGCAACAGGAACACACTGACCAATCCAATCAATGGGCACTAGAGTCCATCCGAGGACACTGAACTTCTCACGTGTCCCAGCCGTCGGAGGCATGTCACCCAAGATGTGGAAGTTGGAGACATTGACAGACCTTTGCAAGCAGCCTCCCTCGCTCACCATGCTCACAGCAACCCTCCTGGGAGTTGTACCTGTTAATCCATTCGACAGATGAGAGGGCTGAGGCCTGGAGAGGCGAACCGATGTGCCAAGCGCACAGCGAGCGTGCAACACTGGGGTGCAAATGCACATGCTCTGATTAAAAGCCTGGGAGGCCCTGGCCCGGCTGCTTAGTGATTGGAGCTTCGTCCCATGCGCAGAAAGATGGCAGGTTTGATTCCCGGTTGGGTTACATAACCTAGGTTTCGGGTTCAGTCCCCCGGTTGGGGTGCGAGCGGGAGGCAACCGATTGATGTTTCTGTCTCACAGAGATGTTTCTCTTTCTCTCCCCCTTCCTCTCTCTGTAAAAGCAATAAAGACATATACTTGGGTGAAGATTTTTTAAAAAAAGCCTGGGAGGCTTCGGCGTCTGGTGGGGTCAGACAGCAGGTTCAAACATTGGCTCACACTATAGGATGCTGAGAAGATTAAATAAATTCCTACCCTTATGTGACGAATCATATTACCATGTGTTACATTATATTACCTTCCAGTGTCCTTAGAGTGCCCTGCACTTTACCTGCGACAACTCCTGTCACCCTTACTCATAGGTCCAGATATCACACCTGACTCTCCTACCAAAACAGAAAGCCCCTGAGAGCAAGACGTCCACCCAAACCCCCCAATCCAGTGAGGATCATGACACACTCCCTCCCATCACCGGGGTCTCCACGAAGGTCACCTCCTTGGAGAGGCCTCTCCTGACCGCCCCCTCTAAAATAGCCCGTCCCACGATGCTCTCCTCCGCAGGCCGCATGGATTCCCTTCTGAGTTTCCTGTCACTCTATAAGCTTTCACCGTAGATTACACTTTTGTCAGTTTATCGTCTGTCTCCTCTCGAGAATGGAAACTAATGGGCTCCCTCGGAGCAGAGGCCTTGTTTCTTGGGCTCTCCATCGAAGGAACAGTGCCCGGCCCAGTGCAGCATCCAGTAACCATGGCGAGTGAGCAAAGAGTGCGGGCGAACAGAACGTGTCGTCACTAACAAAACAGCCTCTGCCCTGTGGAGATAAGTAAGGCAGAGCCTCTGCTCCCAGCGAGTGGACCAGATGCACAAAATAGAGTGAGTGCCCTGCACATAACTGTTTGTTTAATTAATCACTTAATTACTAGTGCACTGCATTGGGGGAGAGGGGAGCCCTCTGGGCCACAGAAGCCACACTTAACTCTATCCCCTCTCCGTGGTCATTACGCATTTACCCTCATTGAAGCTAAGAGGTCATTTAAGTCATAATTTTAGCTTCCTGTAACTCTGGATAAATAAAATTTTTAAAAAGGCAACGTTGCCCAGCTGGGCGTGACTCAGCGGTTGAGCATCGACCTAGGATCCAGGAGATCACGATTCGATTCCCAGTCAGGGCACATGCCCAGGTTGCGGGCTCGGCCCCTAGTCAGGGGCATGCAGGAGGCAGCTGATCAATGACTCTCTCGTCATTGATGTTTCTCTCTCTCTCTCCCTCTCCTTTCCCCTCTCTGAAATCATTAAAGATATATTTAAGAAAAAAAAAAAAAAAGGCAACCTTACCTAAGATCTTTTACTTCGAAGATTGCAGGGGGAAGAGGTGGGAGTGCAGGGAGGGAGGCAGAGGGGTACTGTGGATTATAGTTGTCAAGGGTAGATTTGAAATCATGTATAAAGTGTCACATGGAAATCGGCCTGAGGTGGAGCCCGACGCTCCTTCATGAGGCCGTCTCTCTTCTCCCACCCGTGAGAGGCGTTCTCCCTCCTCTCCCCCATCCCACCTCTGAGCAGTGCGCAGGCACATTTTGGAGGGGCCAAAAATTAAATCAAAATTACATTTCTCTGGCCGTCTCTTGGATGAGTGGAACAGTTCACTCTCATTAGCGCCTGGAGGCTCAGGGGGCCGGGGCGGGTTAATAATAATAATACTATGTATTCATAGACCACTGTTCAGCAAGAAGGGCCTGCAAACATTATCTCGCAGCAGCCTATATTATTAACTGGGAACTGAGCTTTCAGCCCTCAGACATAGACTGGAATGAGGCCCCCGAGGCTACCGAGAACTGAAAGCAGCTTCAAAAAGTTTCTTGATCAAAGGGTTAGCGCTCTGTATGAGCAGCCAGCATGTCCCTGGCCTCACAATCCTGCACAGGCCCGTCCTCCTGTCTGAAGGTCTCAGTGCCTTCACCTCTAAGATGGAGCTCAACAAGGGGAAGGCAGAGAGGCTCTATCAGTCAGGGGTGCTTTCTGCTGCCAGTCACAGAGCAGCAGACTAACATAAAAATACAAGGGGCTGCCAGAATCAATTCAGTATCTCAGTGATGCCAGGGTTGTGTCCCTGCAATTCCCTCATGGTTATAAAGCAGCTGCTACAGCTCCAGGCATTGCGCCCACATTCCAGGTGGGATGAAAGGCAGAGAGAGTCAAGACAACTCTATCTATCTCTTTTACCAGTAAAGCAAAAGCTTTCCAGGAGCCCTGCCCCCACACCCAGCAGATGTTCACTTACATTTCATTGGCTAATACCCCTATCTGTAGATTAATCATCAAGGGACAAAATGTTCAGAGGGGGAGCTAATAGTGCAGGGCAGTGAAAAGAGCACTGTTGAGTCAAACAATCGGGTTCTTCTGTCATCTGGGTCTAAGGTCTGTAAAATGCGGAGCATTGAACCAGATGACCTCTAGCTCTGACACTGAGTCAGTTTATGACTTCTACAAAAACGCCCAGCACGGACACAGAAAGAGAGAACAGGCTGTGATCCATGGCTCCTTGCTCCACTCTGAAGTTGTCAGCCCTGAGCACTGGAGGCTGAGAGCCTAGAATGACATGACAAAAAGTTCAGGCCATGGGGAAATCAGAGGGACTGGGGGGGTCAGGACTCCTGGGTTCCCTTTCATTGTTCATCCTGCTCAGTCCCCAAGGGTTTGGGTGCATCCAGTGTGGAGTCTTCCAATCTAAAGTCATGTAACCTGCAGTAATAAAAATGTCCAACAGTGAATGAAACTTCACTGCTCACCAGACATTATGCTAAGAGCTTCACCTGGGTTATCTTATCAAATCATAACAATCTCATGATATAAGTGTTATCAATACCCCCACTTGATAGATGAGTAAACTGAGGCTCAAGGCATGTCCTTGCCCAACTTCACACAGCTAGGAGGTGGAGGAGCTGGGGTTCTTGCCAGGAGCCTAGCTCTTAACACAACATGAGCTTTCCCCTCTACCCATTCACTATCTTGCTCTCTCTGAAATCAATAAAAGATATATTTTTAAAAAAAAAAAGATATTTGGGAATCCATGTTTAAAAAAAAAAAGCAGCAGCGTCCATCCTAAAGTGAGGCCTCTCACGAAGCTGCTAGCGAAGGGAAGGGCATTCGATTTGTGACGCCCAGCAGGTGTCCCACCGCCCTCTTTCCCCAGCTCTCTCAACGTCTCCCAGAACCCCACCCCAAAACGCCTCTTTCCCTCCCTCCAGGCCTCCGGGAGCTCTTCCCCAGCCGAGCCCACTTCACTCTTGCGACCCTCCCGCCTCCCGGCTCTTACCTCAGCCCTGCATGAGGCCCAGGAATCGGCTGGACCAAGGCAGAAGCCCCTGGGCAGCCGGGGGCCCAGTGACAGGTGCTAACCTACCTCCTGTCCCAGGCACAAACCACAGGCTCAAAGGGCTTTTCCCACCAGCGCTGCCTCTCAGAGCACCTGGTAAAAGGACACGTGAGGGAGAAAATACTCCTAACCTGCTCAACACCCATGGTGCCTTTTCCAGGTGCAAAAAGCAGTTCCCTTTAGCCCTGGCCGGTGTGGCTCAGTGGTGGGAGCATCGGCCCGTGCACCAAAGGGTCACAGGTTCGATTCCCGGTCAAGGGTATGCACCTGGGTTGCAGGTTCATTCCCCGCCCTGGTCTGGGTGGGTGCGCGAGGCAACCAGTCGATGTGTCTCTCACACGGATGTTTCTCTCTCTCTCTCTGTCTCTCTCTCTCTCTCTCCCCCCTCCCTCCCTTCCAGTCTCTCTAAAAATCAATGGAGAAAAATGATCCTCGGGTAAGGATTAATGACAACAACAAAAAAGCAGTTCCCTTTAGATTTTCTAATCCTCACAGCAAGCCTGTCAGGTGACTGTCACTCTCGCCCCCAATTTACAGGCGAGGTCATAACGAATCTGCGAAATAGAGTGGTTTTCCCAAGGACAGAGCCGGAGGGAGACCTAGATCAGCTCCAGCACATAGCTGTTGCATCCCCGAATGCCTGCTGGGATGCACGCATGCGTGGGTGGATGGGTGGGTGGGCGAATGACTCCGAAACCCACACATGTTTCACCGCATCACATTGTCCCCAAACAAATGCTACTTCAGAAAACTTCCCCAAAGGTCTCTGAATTTCCTTCTCAGGTCACCGATCCCCTTGCCGAGATGGGGACCTGAATGGAAGGTGACTTCCTGACAGGAATTCCGGAGTCCGTTTGACAGTGGCCCTGGATTCACCCTGTAGTCCCATAGTCAGGTCCAGCCTGGGCCCCAGTCCCCAGACCCCTCCTCTCCCCACAACCAAGGCCATTATTAGCAGCTCTGCCCCTGCTGTGGCCTCAGCCCCACTCACATCAGACACAGAGTGAGCACGGAGCCTCAGTGGGATAGATTTAAGCACTTGATACCCAAAGTGGGGTCCCCAGATGCACAACATCAGCATCCCCTGGGAACCTGTTAGAAATGCAGATTCCTATGAAAGCCTCTTTCCCCAAACACTGACATTGGATTTGATCACATGACTTGCCTTGACCAGTGGACTGTGAGTGGATGTGAAATGGGTGGAGACTCTAAATGTGCCTACTTGCTTTACTTGGCTTCTTGTGCTCCATCACGGCCCTGAGAGGAGCATGTCTTGGGTAGATGCTGGTCCCAGGCATGTGGAGTACACCTGAACCTGGGCCCAAGCCCAGAAGATCCCCCCAAGGACCACAGCTAGCCCACAGGCCCATGCCAGAGAAGCAAATGCTTGTTGCTGCATGCCAGTGAGTTGTGGGAGTGTTTGTTACTCGGCCTATTTCAGCAGACACTTGACCGATACAGGAATTAACTGATGTAGGAAGTATTCACTGCACAACAGGCACTGTGCTGGGTGCTTAGCATGTGTCTTCTTATTTAATCCTCACAGTAAGCCTGTGAGGTAGATATTATTATGCCATTTCACAGATAAGACAACTGGAGCTCACAGAGGTGATTTTCCCACATTAACATTACAGGTAGTCACAAGACCAGATTTTGATATTTACTGACTCATTGCATTATGATACACAGTCCTCTTATGACACATGTACATTTTTTAGTTAGAAAAAAATATATTTAAAAGGGCCCTAGCCCTGATCTTTGGAGGGCTGTTCTCATCAGATCCATTCTGGTGCATTTCGGGGGAGGGAGCTCAGTGGGGGCTGTAACTGTCAGCCAGAGGGAGAGAAAGTTCCTTCTAGCTCCTGCCAGGCTGCATGCAGGGAGGCCTGAGGTGCAGGTTCGATGTGTGGAAAAGGTCACGCATACCACCCATTGACATTCAGTGCTGTTCCAGGCAGGTCCCAAAGGTGGCCTGTCGAGGTGCCACTCTTCCCCTCCCCCTTGTTAATAAAACATCAGTGTTATTCAGGCAGCAAAGTGCCCAGCTGGATTCAGGGGATGAACCATGACTGACTGGTCCCTGCTAGTCACACGATCTTACTTCCCTTTGCTAGGTACTAGGGCCAGGTACAGCCCCTTGACCCAGTTCTGGAAATGGTGCTCAGGGGAGGTCTACAGGTAATTCTGGAAAAGCCATTTCTCCCTCACAAGAGAGAGACACCCTCTCCCTTATGCTGGGTCATTGGAGCGAAGATGATAGTCGAAGCTGAGGCAACCCTATCTCAGTCACGACAGGAGACACCGCCCAGCTCACTGAGAGCTGGGTCCACGATGACATCGCTGAGTTGTTGAAACAGCCCAGCAACTGCCTAATTTCCTGTTACGCAAACAATTCATCTTCTTATGCTTTCTGCCACCATCAGTGGGGTTTTCTGCTGCTGAGCAGCAAACACTGTTTTAGTTAATCTACTGCTGCATAAAACCTCCACAGGCTCAGCTCTGGAACAATGCACGTCTCTTATCTCCCGTTCCCGGGGGCCAGGAATGGGGCACAGCTTAGCCGGGTCTTAGGCCCCCCGGCCCTGTTGAGAGGCTGCAGTCGGGGTGTCTGCCAGGCCTGGGGGCTCATCAGAAAGGACTCTGGAAGTGACAGGGTTTGGTTCCCAGCCACGTGGGCCTCTCCTTGGGGCAGCTTACAAGGTGGCAGCTGCTCCATTGAAGCCAGAGAGAGACTCTGAGAGCGCGACAGAAGTCAGAATTGTCCACACTCCATTCACAAAAGCCACATCCCCTCACCCTTGCCATATGCGATTGGTGACAAGCAAGTCAGGTCCCACCCACTCACCTGAAGGAATTAGACAAAGGCATGGCTGCAGGGAGGTGGCAATTGCGGGAGCCTTCCTAAGGCCTGCCCGCAACACCCTTGATACATCTATGGGGCAAATTCAGATTAAAACCCTCCCCGCGCACCCGGCCTGGATCCTGAGTCAAACAACCCAACTCCTGCAATATACTTTAGAGGCACTTGGGAAATTTTGAATATAAACTACATATTAGATGATATGAAGAAAACAGTGTTGGTTTCATTATGTGTGCTAATAGCATTGTGATTATGTAAGAAAATGACCATTTTTTAAGACATGCGTGATAAAGTAGGTTGGGATGAAACGTCATGATACCTGAGGTTTGCTTTCAAGTGTTTCAGCTGAGAAAAGGAAAAGAGCAGGCAGAACAAATGTGGCAAAAAGCTGGTAATTCTGGAATCTGAGTGATGAATACATGAGACTTCATTGCACGACATCTCGACTTCTGAATATGTTCAAATTTTTTATAATGATTTTTTTAAAACTCTGGCTATACTTTTACGACCTCCATGAAGCCAAGGATTCCACATTAAACATACGGGATTGAGCAAAACTGTGCTGAGAACACAAGGGCGGCTCTGAGCTGATGACGGGGTTGTCCTTGAAGGGCTGTCCCCGCCTCCCTCTCGGTCACTGTCCTACGAAGACGCCCTAACCCTGCCGCCCAGACCACACCTCATTCCCGAGGGACCGCACTCTTTCAAGGCCCCACCCCGAGCCTCTGCATTTCTGAATCTTTGCCTGGGGGACACCTTCCTCAGTGCCATCTATCTATCTGGTCTACCTCCAAAATGCAATTCAAGTGTCCAGTCCTAGGGAGGATGTCCCTGACTCCGTCTGCTAAGTAGAGTGGACTCTCCCTCTCTGGAGCTCCCACTGTGCCTTCCACAGATGATTATTATAGTATGTGTCACAATATATTACAGTGATTTATCTTCAGGTCTGAATCCCCCAGCAGGCTAAGAGCTTCTTGAGGGGGAAAAAAGAAGATTTCTCATTCACTCATTCATTTCAGTATCCACAGGAATTAACCCAAGGCTTGGTACATGGTAAGTGCTAAATAAATGTTTGTTGAATAAATAAATGATTGAATGCAAAAATCTAGTGCCTTGCAAAGATATCTATACACCCAATTTCAATCTATTGATTGGCTGAGATGAATGACTCTTGGAAAAGCTTCAGCTTGCCCTCCCCCACCATCTGAGTCTTCCTTGGTCTAAATATGGGATCACTGCACATCCCAATACAGAAGAGACTCCAGGACACTGAAATTAAGACAAACTACCAAGTGCAATTCCAGAGTGTAGCTCAGAAATAAGCATCAAAATCAATTCCTAAAGAGACATTTCAGGAAAAAACTGGGGCTATGTGATAGGAAGGCAGATTTGGGCTCACCATCAAGGAGAATTTTCTTCCAGGCCTCCGGACCTAGTTTGTTCGTCAGTTTATTTTGTTCGTTAGACTCCACATATAAGTGACGTCATGTGATATTTGTCTTTCTCCGACTGGCTTATTTCACTTAGAGTAATCATTTCCAGGTTCATCCCTGCTGTCTCAAAGGGTAAGAGATCCTTCTTTTTTATAGCTCCATAGTATTGCATGGTGTAAATGTACCGCCGCTTTTTTTATCCACTCATTAACAATAAAAATAAATTTTTTAAAAAAATAATTTTCTTTAAATGTTAGAGATGTGCAATAGTGGAACAGGCTGCCTCATAGAATCAAGAGTTCCCCATTCACCCAAAAGGTAAGTTATTTACCGAGCACCCACTAGTGGATCCAGGTGTTGGGTTCGTACAGGACACAATATAGAAAAGTAACTATCCCCTGGGGAGGACATGCTGGATAAGCCCAGGCAAAGTCCAGGCGATTCCAAGAACACTGCAGATGGAGTCCTCTCCATCTAGACTCCAAGTCATAGGAATGTAGACTTGAACCTTTGCTCACCCTACTTCCTCTGCGCTGAGGCCCCTTTCCTGGCTGAGGGGCACCAAACCTCCAAACAAGCACCACCCTCCATCAAAGCGTCGGCCCTCCTCGCGCTGGCCTGCCCAGCAGCCAGTAATCACGACAGCAGCCAAGAACATCAGGCAGTCTGCCTTGCGTTTGTCATTCAACCCTCCCGGAGGCACTGCTATCCCCATTTCACAGATAAGGAAACTGAGGTTAAGCATCTTGCCCAAGTAGGTGGCAGGGCCCCAATTCCAACCCCGGCGGCCTGACCCCGGAGCCTGCGACCTTGCCACCCCCGAAGTTGTTTGGTCTCCCCCCACCAGACTCGGAGCTCTGGGGGGCCGGGACCTTGTCTGATCTGTTGATCCGTCTCGGCACCTCCGTGCTTTCAAGGCCGAGCTCAGCGCCTGGTGCACCTCGGGCCTCACGGAGGCTTGGGGAATGAATGGACGAACGGATGAATGGGTGCCTCCACCTCACACTGGCAGCCACCTGTCACAGTGACCGGGAAACCTGCAGTCCCTCCGACTGTGGTTATTAGCAAAGAATCTCAGGGTGGGAAGACGAAAGTTACAGCGTGTGCCGTCTGTCCACACAGCCTCCCTCTGTCTCCGTACACGCCCATCCGAGTGAACAGATCACTCATGCTGAGATTTACTGAAAAGGCATTTAATTCAGCTCACACATCCGCCGACCAAGCCTATTACTTGCAGTAATCTAGTCCATGCATTACCATTCTGATTTCCAGAGCAGAGAGGCGGTGGTGGCTTGGTAGGATTTTTTTTTTTTTTTCTGCCTCTCACCAGTTGAGTTACTGTCTGCTTTTGTGGAATAAATTGCTATAAATTGAGTTACCAGCTCTCTAAAATGGGGGGATATATTCTCGCTGCTATGCGGGCAGCTGACAGCATTATGGAAATACACAAAGTGTGTGTCCAAGTTTATGCGAATGGTGATGAGTTGTGATGGATGGTGGGAGAACGGGGGGCGACGGTGGTGGCCTCAGGCAGAGAGACACGTGCTGTGTGCTCTTCCTCCGGCTGCAGCCGGGCCCAGTGTCCTGGAAGGGAGCCTTAGAGGTGGATCCCTAGGAAGAGTAAAGCTGTGAGGATGGGCAAGGGGCTGATTCCTGGGAAAACCAGCTTGGGAACTAAAAAGCAGCCCGGTAGGAAGGGTACTGGGGACGCTGCTGGTGCCCCCCACCCTTGCTCCCTCACTTGGCTCTTATCTGTCCTGTGTGCCCACCTCCCAGCTTCCAGGTGCTTTGCTTCTAAAGGTTGCACCTGCAAACTCTCTTTGGGAGCCAGGCTTGCACTACTGGAGTGGCTTTGCAGCTTTGCAGACCCAGGGAGGGAGGAAGCCGCTCTTAGCCAAAGACTATAGAGCTTGCTCAGAGTGGGGACGAGCTCTGGAGTCTAATATAAACCCCAGAGCTTCCCATGGAATCAGACTGATGCTGAGGCTTCACCCAAAGTCGCACATTTACTAGGCTTCTTTCCCTTCTCTGTCCCCCTTTCCCAATTTGCTTACTACCCGAGGAGATGACATAGCAGAACCGGGATTGGCTACCCAAAGCCATTTGCACCCCCTCCCCCTGCCTTTTCTACTGTAGAGTCTGGAAAGTGAAATACTCGCTTACTTAGATCCCCTGAAGCCAGGGGGAGTCACATGACATGGTTTTCGCCAGTAAGATGCAGACGAAAGACCCTAGAGAGGGGTTCCCTTCCCAAGTAAAAAGACAAAGGCTCTCAATGAGGAGTGATGGCCTGGAATGTGGATGTGATGCTTGGAGAAGCAGCAGCTATCTTGTGACGGGGGAACCAAGGCCAACACTGAGGATGGTGGAACAGAAAAGTAGGAGGAGCCAGGGCCCCTGATGACATCCTTGGGCTTCTGTCCCAGTCCTGACCTCCCTGCCCCAGACTACTACTTGCACATGATAAGTACATTCTTTGCCTTTTTAAGCCCCCGTAGCAGAGTTTTGTGGCGCTCAATCCTGGCTGACCTGAATGATGCAGGTGCTGGGGTGGCCGCCCCCCTAAATGCTCCCTGGCTGACTTCTAGGGCAGCCTCTGCGTCTCTTTGCCCCAGAGCTTCCTATGGGCCCCTCACCAGGAGAGCTGGCCGGGGAGCAGAGACTCACACCCCAGCAGCAGCCCTAGCCCACGACTGGCGAGCGTTGGCGCATAAATACCTGGTTCCCTACGGCAAGACTGTCGGAGCAACGAAAGGAAATTCAGAAACGGTGTCCAAGAAGTGACCAGAGGGCTGTTAACTGAGCCTTCAACTCTCCCCTGGCTGGCCCTGGAAACCGGGGCAGAGTGGGAGGACCAGTGGAGGCAGCGGAGGAGGACCAGCGGGGAGGGAGCAGAGTCCTTCCCGGTGCCGGAGCCGGAGCTGAGGTTGGCTGGCCCTCCCCGCTCCCCCGACCACTGTATTCGCCCAGGGTATCCTTGGTTCCCGGGACATTGACTCGGGCGAGGACCCCAGACCTCCCCCAAGGGTGTGAGCAGAACCAAGGAAGCCCTGGCCGCATGCAGGCATGGGCTGGAGGGGGCCCCGAAAGAGAGAAATAAGAAATCAGGTGACAGGTGGCAGAGTAGAAGGGACAGAGGACAGGGACAGGAGCTAGAGTAAATATCTAGCTGGAAGGAGCCTCAGGGATGAAAGAGACCTTGAAGCTGAAACTTTTTTGGCTTTTACAGCAACACCTCCTCTGACCACACTCAACGGGAGAAAGTTCTTCTAAGCTGGGCCGGCAGCAGCCTCTGCTGGACACAAGGAGGAAAGCCTCCAAGAGCCCAGAATCCGACACCCACCGCCTGCCCATCCTAAAGCCAGGCAGGTCCGTTGGGCCATCAGCTTCCAGGAAAGTCCTCACCAGCCTGTGGCCCACCCTCCCAACCCCAGAGCTGTATAATCGTGATTAGAGGCCCAGGGATCTGCGTCTAGATGTAGTTATTCGTGGTTTGATTTGAGGCAAGGAACTACCCTTCTGAGCCTGTTTCCTTTTCTGTAAGTAAGATGTATCTTAAAAGCATCTACTTCAGAGGCCAGTTCTAAGGATTTCCTGTGGTGACTCACAGGGACTCACAGGGAAGCGCTTTACACAAAGGGCCTTTCCATATGTAAGTTACTTTCAAGGCAAATGTGCTGCTGTTGACGTTTTTCTGTGTGAAACAACTTTCGGAAGAAATCACTATGCACTCAAGGCCCCAAGTACACTGTGCAGGGTAGAGGGTGTGTGAATGTACCTCATGGGCCGCTCAGCAGACCCCCGAAGAGTGAGAAGGGAGTTCAGTCGCCTGCAGAGCACCCTCCCCCCCCCCCCAGCATTTCCCTGTCTCATGGGCCATCGCCGGCTTTTTAAAAAGTCAGGGTGAATGAGTGACTGGAGACCATCCCTACACAGGTGCGAGACCGGTGGAGCTAAGCGAGCTTTTTTTGTGTGTGTTTTTCCTTTTGTCTATATGTTGACATAATTTCAGAATTAGAAAAGGGTGTAAAGAATAGGGCAAAGACTCCTCAGGGAGGTGCCCTTCGCCCGAATTCCCCACATGTGCACACGCACCTCCTGTGCTTCCCCCTCGGCCCTTTCCTCTCCCGAGGGGAGTGCGCGGCGTCTTCTGGGCCATGTGGGGTAAGCTGCAGGCGTGATGTCCTTTGCCCAAAACTTCAGGGCGTATTTCCTAAAAACGAGGCCAGTTATCAAAATCAGGCAATTATCCTACATACATATCCTACTGCATGGACCTTAGAGCTCACCAATTGTCCCTATAATGTCATCTATATAAAGAAAACCCGGGACCACGCACTGTATTCAGTTGTGTCTTTTTGGAAATCTGCCAGCAGTTCTCCAGCGTGTGTGTGTGTGTGTGTGTGTGTGTGTGTGTGTGTGTATTTGCATGCACGTGCATGCATGCACACTCACCATGTCCACCCACACTCATGACATTTTAAAAGACGTTTTAAAGAGCAGTCTTTGGCTGACAACGAAATTGGGAGGGAGGTACAGAGATTTCCCAGACAACCACTGGCACTGACGATTTTTAAGGGTACAGGCCAGTCGTGCTGTAGAACGGCCTTCACTGGGGATTTGTCAGACGTTTTCTCATCGTTAGATTCAGGTTATGCGTCTTTGGTAAAAATACCAAAAATGTCTAGCGCCATCACTTCACTGTGTGACCTTGGGCATAACACTTAACCTTCCTGAATGTTACTCTTGTCATCTGAAAAATCAATAGGGTGAGACCAGGGAGGTACCAAAAGGAGAATATAATGTGTGGGATAATCTCAAACTACCAAGCGAATGACTGGTGCCCGTGGGCAGGCCCTTCAGTTTGCTGGGTGGCTCGGAAAATGGCCAAATGCGTCCACCACACTGATTTCCCTTACAATGGGCTTTCCCAGGAGATCGCAGCTTTGAGGATATTTGGAAAGAGTAAAAGCAAGAGGTTATTAAGTTATTTTGGGAGGTCTGGGTGAAAGAGGTGGCACTGTTTCTATCACCTAGGATCAACCTTAATTATTCGTCTCCTAGACAGGAGGGAAGGAGAGGAGGGAGGGAGACGGAAGTCCCCAAATCAGACACGCAACAGAACTCAGGAAGCCAAGGGTACAAAAAATACAGAAGTCCACTCAACCGCTTTGAAAAGCAACTTGGCAATATCTGATCAATGTAAACAAAGATACGCCCTCAGATACAGTATTTCCTCTCCTGGGAGTCTTCTCAAAGAAAGTCTCACACCGTTGCACAGGGAACTTCAACGCGATTCCTATAAGCTACTGCTTATAGTAACTTTTTAATGGATACAATTTAAATGCCCATAGTGATAAAAATGAATAAGTAAAATTAGGTACATTGCCACAATAGAATAATATACAGCTGTGAAAATAAATTACCTGGATGTACATAGCAAAGACACAATGGTGTGTTTCACAGCTTGTTTCTGATGTTGGTGTTTTATGCCTTTTTTCTTCCTGATCAACTAGAGACTTATTTTTATTGATCTCCTCCAAGAACGGGCTTTTTAAAATAAAGCATTTGGAATAACTTTAGACTTACAAAGATAGTAAAGAAAGTTCTCATTACCCCTCACACAGTTTGAGTTTCCTCTAATGTTTATCATCTCACATTACTGTTGTTTGTCAAATCTAAGAAACCAACATTAGTAAATTACTATAAACTAAACTCTAGACTTTGGATTTCACCCTGCAGACACCTAACAAATAAGGGAAGGACAACTCTATACACATCTGTAGGTTTATACTCTTGGTTTGGTCTCGTTTTATATTTGACAAATTAAAAATTGTATGTATTTAAGGTGTTCAACATGTTTTGAAATATAGACATATATACTTACACATATTGTGAAATGATCAAATATACATATTTATCGCTTCCCATAGGTACCCATAGGTAAAGGGAAGATCAATATCAATATCAATATCTTCCCTTTCCCTCACTCCCCAGCTTTTTTAGATTCCACATATGACACCATGCAAGTTGCTTTCCGTGTCTGGTTTCTTTCACTTAGCATAATGTCCTCCGGGTTCATTTCCTTCCTTTATACGATTGAACGATATTCCATTGTAATATGTCTTTTTTTCTTTATCCATTCACCTGTCAACAGACACTTAGGTGGCTTCCATGTCTTGACTTGTGAATTACGCTGCAATGAATAAGCGGAGGCAGATATCTCAAGATACTGATTTTTTTCTTTAGATATATGCCCAGAGGTTGGTTGCTGGGTCATATGGTTGTTTTATTTTTAACCTTTTGAGGAACCTCCATACTGTTCTCCGGGGCTGCACCGGTCTGCATTCCCGCCACAGTGCGCAGGGGCTCCCTTCTCTCACCCTCGCCAACATTGGCTCCCTGCTGACTTTTTGACGATGGCTGTTCTGAGGTGATACCTCACCGTGGTTTGGGGTTTGCATTTTCCTGATGATCAGGGAGGCTGAACGCCTTTTCTTGTACCCGGTGATCATCCGTGTACGTTCTTTGGGAAAATGTCTATTGAAAAACGTCCTTTGCCCATTTTTTAATCAGGTTATTTGTGCTTGTGCTACTGAGTTGTACGAGTTCTTTATGTATTTTGGATATTAACCCCTTATTAGGCATGTGGTTCCCAGGTATTTTCTCCAACTCAGTCAGTGGCCTTTTCATTTCCTTTGCTGTGCTGAAGGTCTGAGTTTGATGTAGTCCCACTTGTTCATTTTTGCTTTTGTTGCCTGAGCTTTTGGTGTCATATCCCCCCCCCCAAAAAAAAAGCCTTTCCAAGGCCAATGTCAAGGAACTTTCCCCTATGTTTTCTTCTAGTTTTATTGTCTCAAGTCTTACAGTTAAGCCTTTAATAAATTTTTAGCTGATTTTTGTGTATGATGCAAGAGGAGGGGAAGGCACATTCTTGGGGTTCCAAGGTCCCTCCTTTGCCCCAATTTTCAATGTCTCCTTACATTTCTTTTACATAGAATGTCAAGAGTGTTTAGTTGTACTCAGCAAGAGGCATAGGGACGCTTATCTCCTCCATCTTCCCAGAACCCGATGACTTCTTGAGTTTCTTTTATCTTTCACGTCTCTGCCGAACAGGCTTAATCTTTCCTCCGCCTTCCTGACCACGTGGAATGTAACTGCTGGTTTTAACGTCCCTGCCTGCTAATTCTATCATCTGTCTTTTCTGTGTCTGTTTATATTGATTAATTTTTCTCCTCATTATGGGTCATATTTTCTTGCTTCTTTACGTGCCTGGTAATTTTTTCTTTTTTTTTTTTTTGATTGATCCTAGAGAGAGAAGGGGGGGGGGAGACATCTATGTGAGAGAGAAATATCGATAGATTGCATCCCACATGCACCCAGCTGGTACTGACCCCGTCACCTGTGTATGTGCCCCGACCAGGAGTCCCACCAGCCACCTTCTGGTGTCTGGGACGAGGCCAGGGCATGGCACTTTAGCGCATGCCCATGTGGTGAGTGTTACCGCCTGGGCACTGGATACTTTGTATTCCTATAGACAGTCTTGCACTTGGACACAATTAAGCTACCTGGAAACAGTTCGATCTTCCAGGGTTTGTGTTGAAGCTGTGTAGGTGGGACAGAGCAACCTTTACTCTAGGGCCGATGCGCTCTAGCAAACATCCCATGGATCACAGGGTTCCCCCTCCGGCTGACGGGACCCGAACCATCTCAGCGCTGCAGGAGCTACAGAGCTTGTGCCCGCTAACTCTCTGCAGTTCTTCCCAGGCTGAGCTAGTTTCTTTGCACATGGCTGAGCACTGAAGGGGGGCTCTCCGTGGAGGGCCGGAGCGTCCCGGCCACCCTCACTTCCAGATCCCCAGCTCCAGCCCCTCGCCTCAAGGAGACCCCTGGTCCCACCTGGCTTACCCTCACCTACACGGCTGCTGAAGCTCCAGGCAGTGAGCAGACAACCAGAGGGCACACCTTGCTGTTCTCCCGCATCTCAGAGGGCACTGTCCTGCGCTACCTGGTGTCCAGTGTCTCCAAACCCTTGTTTCATAGATGTTGTCTAGATTTTTTTAAATAGTTTCAGGCAGCAGGACAACTCTGGTCCCTATTATTCCAAAGACTCCCAAACGTGTACTATTAAGTGAGACACACAAGTTGCTAGCAAAGGACACACATGGTCCCACAGCACTTACCTAGCCTTGGGTAACACTGCCAGTGCAGTGCCATACCACATAGCACCCTACATTCTCGGGGAGAGCAATAGCCAACACAGACAGCACTTCCAGGGGCCAGGCACTGCTGGGTAAGTGCTTTTATTACCTCATTTCCACTCTGAGAAGAGAGGCACTAGGGCCCAGAGATGTCTAGTAATTTGCTCAAGGTCACACAGTTAGAAAGAAACAGAGTTAAACTTTAATGCCCTTAGGCTACACTGCCTGTCATGAATACATGTGATCAAAACTGGGACAGAAAGGACACACCAATTTCATTTCCTCTGAGACAAGAGAGAGGAAGATGAACCATGGATGCCGGGAACAGGGAGGGGGCTTCAACTGTGTTCATGTTTTCTTTCCTAAAAAATAAAAACTAAATTCAAAAGCCGAAGCCATTAGAAGTAGAATAATGTTAACATTAGTTCAGTGTGGGAGGTGGGGATATAGATGTTTGTATTTTGAAATATATTACAATTTAAAAGTATTTTCCTGTGGGGGGAGAACTAGAGTCACCACCATAGGCTCTGAACGTCCAGCAGGAGAGAGAGGCAGGCAGGTCAGAAAAAGGCGAGGGCTGGCCCCAGCCCTTCCAGACCAAGTACAAACTCTCCATGTGGCCTAACCTCCCCCACCACTCCCAGGCCCTGACCCCCAGGCCGGAGGCGCCACTGTGTGTCATTCAGAGGATGTGATGCAGCCCTGAGCCTCCTGTCACCTGGGTTCTCCCACCAGGAATGCTCTCCAGTCCTGTCCCTCTTCACCCCACCCCTGGGCAAGGGCCATCTCCTAGGCTTCCTCTTTTCTGAAGCCTGGGGACCAGGGAGCTCCTCTGGGCTCCAAACAGCAGAGGAGCACCCAGCCAGATTACCCACAAGAGGCAGGGGAGATTCTTGGCTCATGCGATAAAGCACAGAAGGGTCAGGGGACGGCTTGATCCAGGCACTGAGCATCTTTGGGCCCCTCTCAGTGTCTTTCCTATTTTCTCAGACAAGCTCCTCCCCACGAGGGAGGCATGACTATGGGCTGCTCCAGGTTCATATGCACACAGCTTGGATGAGAGACACGAAGGACCTCTTGCTTCCATCTGAAATTTTAAAACAGCCCCAAGAAAACTCAGACAGAAGTATCATGATGACCACGGCTGGAGTTATGTGCCCACTTCTGAATCTGGGCAGTTGTGTCTGCACAGGAGATGTGAGATGGGCCGAGCAAACCAAACCCATACACCATCTATAGCTCTCCCAAACAGTTTCCATCTGTCTCCTGAGTCCCAAGAAAAATGATCTGTCCCGTCTTCACTCAACAACATCTAATCAAAAGGAGTCATTGGATACCTACCATGTGCCTTGAGGGACAAAGGCAACTTAGATCCTGTCCTTGAGAAATAGGGAAGTGAGGTATGTAAAGGAGCTGTTGCAATGCAACGTGGGGAGTCAGTAACTGAAGCATGTTCTCCACTGTGTGGGAACCCCAGAGGGTGACTTGGAGAGGGGGCATGCGAGCTACATCTTGAAGAATAAATAGGAGCTCTCTGGGTGCAGAGTTAGCAGAAGTGAGGGAATGTGGGGACCACTGCTGACAAGGAAATGTGTGCACAATGGCATGTTTGCGTGACGGGGCACTGCAAGCTTAGGGGACAGTGAGAAGGTCACCGTATCAGGGATGTGAAGAGTTGAGGCTGGAGAGGAATCTGAGGCAGAGTAAGAATTCTTGCCTTTCCACAGTAAAGGGTTTGCCCTTCACGGTACAGCCAGCATGGAGCTGTTAAAAGTTCATTAGCTGGGGCATAACCTCGTCCTGGCTGTGCTTTGTTCTGAAAGCTCTGGGGGATGCACTTGGAAGTGGAGAGGGGGCCCTAGAGGACCCGAATCAGTTAGAAAGCTATTGTGATAACCCAGTGAGAGATGTCATCTACTGTGGAACATGTTTCTTTTCCATTTGTATCATGGTTTTTATGGACTTGTTTTACATTTCCCACAAAACACACACACACCCCTAAGCTCCTCAAAAGCAGGAACAGAGGGTTACTGCTTGGATTCCTCTGGTGACAGGGAGCTCACTATCTGACAAGTAGCCAAATACAAAACTGCTCTAGAAAAATAAATTCATCTTCATATTTGCTAGATGGGCTACATACAGAAACCCAGGTATAGCGACTCACTGGGGCAGGAAGTCCTGGATTCCTAGCAAGGAGCAAAACTGTGAAAACAAGAGCCTTGTCGCCAGGGTAACCTGTCCTCCCCCAGCATATCTCTGGTCATGCGGTTTAGACCCCCTGAGCGTTTCCTCCCTAAAGATAACATCTAGGCCTCAGTTGTATTTCAGCTCCAGGCCCAGAAAAGTGGCAAAACCAAGACAAGTGGTGCCATGGCTGCCTCAGGACCAGATACACTGACTGATGACCCCCTGCCCTGGCACCCACCAATCAGTGGAGACCAGGACCCTGAACGAGCACACCTGGAAAGCTGATGAATATTCTATTGAGACCCTCCCCTGAGACCTCCCTTATGATCCCCCCCCCAAAGAAAAAGAAAAATACACTCAGGACAAAGGATTCAGCTTGCACGCCCCACCTGGGGAGCCTGCCTGCGCTATTTCCATACCCTTTCTTCCCTCTGAGAGGACCCAGACTTGTAACAAGGGGAGCAATGGGCAGGGGCAACTCCTCCGGGGGTTACCCCCTGAACCTGTCTCCAAGGCCTTCTCTGTGACTTCTCAGCGAGCCAGAGCACCCCAGCCTAGGTGCTGCTGTTGCTTCTTGTAGGCTTTCCCTTGTCTCACTGTCCCCAGTATATTTTTGCTGCCATCACGGACCCAATACCCTTTGACTCAGTGCTGCATAGCCCTTCCCTTTGGATATCCCCCGCACCCCATCCCCCTTTCCTTAAATAAACTCCACTTTTCTTTACCCACCATCTGAGATGCCTATTTAGCCTGCCCCGGCGCCACCTACCTAACCTTTCCACATTGAACCAAGATCTGCACACTCTAGCTTCTACCCACTGGTCCGAATTCTCCAGGGGAAATCAGAAACCCAACCTGTCTCCTGTGTGTGACCTCTCTGCATTTCTCTAAAGACTGTTTAAGATGCATCCTTCCACCCCACCCCAAACACGTCAAACACCCAAATGTCGAGGCTCATTCCGCTGCTGCTAACGTGCATGGGCCTAGATTTTGCAAAGAGGGGCATTACTGCTTCCAAACACCTTGAAGGAAATAGCAGTCCTTCGGAAAAAGCGCTGCATGGAGGCTTGGGGTAAGATCCTGCCTCCCTCTCAAGCACCTGTGTACCCGGTGGGGAGTCGCTCAACCTCCCGGAGCCTGTTTCTCGGCTGCGAAGCGGGAGCAAACCGCGCGAGCAGCACGCGGCGCGGCTGCAGCAGACGCTCGCCGCGCGCTGGTCCCGGCTCCGCGGGCCGCCGCGCCCCGTCGATGAGCTCGGCGCTCGGCCCGCGGGTTCCCCTCGCGCGCCGGAGTCTGCGCTCTGGGCTCGACTGAGGCTCCCTGGCCGCTCGCGCTTCTCTCCGGCTCCAAGATGGCGGCGGTCGGCGGCGCGGAGGCGGGATCCGGGCGAGCCGAGTGAAGGTAGCGGCGAGCGGAGCCCCCACGAGGCCGGGCCGGGCCCCCACCCCGAGGCGGCAGCGGCCCCGCCCCGCCGCCCCCCGCCGCCCGGGGCCCGCGACACCGCTCCGGGAGCGTCCGGGGCCCGTCGCGGCCTAGCCCGGGGGCCGAGCCGGGGACTGGAGTAGCGGCCGCAGTCCGCCCCCGGGAAGGGGCTGGAGCGGGCCGAAGCCGGAGGGCGGGCGGGAGCTGTTCAAACGGGGAAGGCGGGAAAGCTGCGGGGCCGGGAGGGGGCGTGCGGCCGCCCCGGGGGCCCGCGGGCCGGGCCGCCCCTCCCCCTGCCCGGCCGTCTCCGCCCTCGGGGGCGCGGGGAGGGCGCCGGGGACGCGGGAGCCCGCGTCGGGGACGCCGCGCGGCCGGGGACCCGGGATGCGGGGTCCCCGGGGCTGTCAGGGCGAGAGGGCCCCGGGGCCGGGGCGGCGGGAGGGCTGGGCCCTCGGCGGCGGGCGAGGCTGCAGGGCGCTTTCTTCCTCCCCGCAGAGCTTTGTTCAACTAGCTGTTGCTGCAGAACCGCCGCGAGCACCCCATGGGTTTGCCGTGGGGACCCCGAAGGTGGTGGTCCCGGGAGCGCTCGGTATAAATAACCGGGAGTCGCGCGTGCTCGCTGCGCGCGGTTTGAAGCCGCGCTCCCGGGGCGCCCGTCTCCCGGGGGCCCGCGCCCCCCACAGCGCTTACCTGGGGGTGCGCGTCCCTCGGCGCCGGCAGGAGAGCGGAGGGCCCGCCCGCCCCCCGCTGATGGGCGCCCCGCGGCCGGTTGTGTTCCCGCAACAGCAGCATCAATACACACAACCCATCGCGGAGCGGAGGCTGCCGACCGCGGGGGGCCGGCCGGCGGCGAGCGCGGGGCGGGGGCCGCGCGCCCGGAGCTGGCGGGGCCGTGAGTGCTGCACGGGTGGGTCCTCGGGACGGGAGCGGCCGGGATCGCGAGTCGCTCCGCGCAGAGACTGGAGGGAACCTCCACCAAAAGGGGAAGACGTCGCCTGCTCGTCCCCTAGAAGTCGCGACAAAACGCTCGGAGGCGGCAGCAGCCGGACGGGCGTCCTCGCCCCGCACTGGTCCGCGAGGAAGGGAACGCAGCCCGGGACCCGCGCTCCTCCCGCACGGGACCTGGATGGACCTGGATTTCGGGACTTAGGCCGCCGCCCGGTCTCAGGGCCCGACTCTGAATATTCACCCACGTTCCGGGACCAAGAGGCTTGGAAGAGGCTTGGTGGTGACTGCTGCTCAGATTTCCTGGGGGGGGGGATCACCTTCTGAAACTACCACCCCCAGTATTTATAGTTTGGAGTTTCAAAACGACAAAGAACTACGGAGGACCCTGGTGTCGCCCTCATTGCCTTGGCCATCCGGAAGGCTGCGCCCCAGCGCGGCGAGTGCTCACCTGCGCGAAGAAGAGCGGCGCTGCCTCCCGTTTTTATGTCCTGCAAAGTCCCAGAAGGGCCGTTTAACAGTTTGCACGCTTCCTAAGGACACGTTTTTTATGATGGCATATTTCTTACTTCCATAAACAACAATAAATAATGAACTTTCACTTGAGCTGTCGCTTCTTAGCACACCGAGAGGAACGAGAGTTGTAAACTTATGCCTGCCTCTTGAAGTCGACAACATTTAATTTTATAAACTCCCAAACTGTAGAAGTCGGGAGAATGGGTTTTAACATCTGTTTTACGTTTGCCAACAATTAATGTCAGTTTTCATTAATCCTCACGATCTGCTGCCTAACCCTGAACTCACCATGGATAACATTCAAGACCCGGAAGGAGGCTCGGAGGGATCTGACCGTGTATATCTGTGTGTGTCGCCCTGGCTCTGCCTTTCTTCCACACTGTTGCTTGAGACTTCTTCATCTGGTTTCTTCTTTCTTCTGTAGCGTCAGCGACCAAAACTAACCCGTAGGCTGCAATAATACCCTGATTTTAAAGTACGTGGAAATTCAGGGTCCATCAGTTCCCTGGCTGGGTGACATAGCCCATCGTGTTTAGTTTTTTAAGCTCCTGGCTGTCCCAATCTCTTAGTGAATTGGACTTGCCTTCAGGCCTCGTTCATTTTTTTTATTTTTATTTTTTGCAGATTATTTGATCCTATAATTTATAAAGTGCTGTTCATTGTTTTTTATGGAAATTTAAATAGTAGCAGGCCTAATTCTAATACATATTGTGCCTTTGAGGATCAGCTCTTAATTTCATGTTCCCTTTCACAAGTTCTTAAATTCACTGGTGGTTTTTCCAGGCAGACTTATGAGACCATGAGCACTCTTCCAAAGTCCAGTAAGTGGCCATTGTTTTCGCTCTCATAAGGTCTTTAGAGGTACTTACTCCTATTTCGACAGTTGCTCAACTCTGTTTCACGTTAGTTTTGATGTTACCAGGGAAGACCTGGTTATAAGGTTCAGGACCTGCCTCTGCTTCATATAGAGGTGCATTTTGTTGACGACAACAGATGGTGGCCATATTAATGATGTAGAACAGTTAAGATTTTTTTCCCCCATTTCTCACACATTCTTTGCCAAAATTCGTTTGGCAGGGGAAACATTTAACTTGAAGACTCAGGTTGGAGTATCTCTTGGCATTATCGGCCTATGAAAACTAATGGAATCTATATATTTTTCTAATAAACTCAGTATTTTAGTGCCAATGAGGTAATAGCTATTTTCAAATGAATGGATATGATTCCCTATGACATCTCCCCTCCCCTCATCCCTTTTAGAGTTAGTACCACTTGGGTGGAAAAGGGAGGACAGTAATGTCTATTCGAGAACATTTAATGCTTAATGTTAAACATGAAAAACTGGCTACATTATGTATCTTGCCTCCTTATATTTGTACATGAGACCTGACTTTATATCCCCTTCATTTCCTTTGAAAAGACCTTTGAACAAGCAGTTTTTCGTTTGTCTTTAAAATAATTAAGTTCATTTTATTTCTTTTCTTCCCTCCAGCTTCTCTTACCTTGACCAAGTCCATTCTTCATTCTACTTCTTAGAGAAGTAAAGAAATGCTTTTTTTTTTATGTTTCTTAATCTTTCTTGTCAGTCATTCTGGGTAATACTTTTTTTTCTTTCTACTTTCAGATTAGGCATATCTGTGCATTGTATTTTATCTGACTTGTGCGATAAAGTCTTTCATTTATTTTAAATGTAACTCTTATGAAAGTTTTCTTTGCTAATTAAATTCATCTTTTATTTTACAAAAGTTACATATTTCAGAATGAGCCATACCTACATGAAGGGATTGGCAATGTCTCATTCAAGTGTCCTTCAGCATTTCTAAATTCCATTATAGTAATGAAATTTAAACAAATGACCAATCATATCAACTTTTAAGCTTTTAAGCAGTTCTCTAACTGGATGAGAACATTTTCAATGTATTTAGTATATAATTTTTTAATTTCCTGCAAAGACTTCCTGCAGGAATTGTGACATTGCCTGTCCTTAAAAGTATTTGAAGAACCTTAGCGTGTGGCTCACGGCTTATCATCTTCAAACTCAAAACGGACATGTAAACTTGAATGTGAAAAAAAAATTAACAAATTCAAGACAGTACATAGAGCATGTATATTACAGTAATTCTTCAAATTAGTGAAAATCTTAATAATCATAAATATTTCCTCACCAGTGGACAAATGATCATTTTCCTCATTTTCACCTGACCTTTAAAGGGCTTGATAGCGTCGAAAGCTGTCAGAAGGCCAACTATTTAAGAAGTGTACCCACTTTTACACTTCTGTGATTTGAGCAAATTCATATAACCCAACAAAATGCATGCAAAAAAGATGCTTCAGAGATCTTTAGTATCCCTCTAATGTCATTATTATGCGATAGAGTTCAGCCTGCTCCCCGTCCAGACGGTAGGACTTTGTGGTCTCGAAGGTGTGTAACCTCTTCCTGTGCATCCTGCTTCATCTGCGTCTGTAACCATGGTTGAACCTATCCCTCTGACTTTATGTCGGTTTTACTCTGTCTCAGTGTTGTCAGTCCTGTTGGCATTTCAGAAAGTCTCATTAATTTTGAAGTAATTTTTATGTGGGAGGTATTTTATATACTTCCCCGAACAACAACTTTAATTCATGAATCAAATTAAGCCAAGTGCACTTCCTGCAGTTTCAACCCCAATATATTTACGAACAGAATGAGGAGGTGACAAGACACTCCTTTATTTCTTGCTGCCCTTCCAGTCTGCCCTTGGATCACTGCGCATTTCCGTCTGGAAGGTTGCATCTCCACAGTGATTTCGCATTACAGGAAGGTTTTCCTTCTTTGTTTCTCAGACCTGGTCCTGTAGACGAGAAGGAGCCTGGACACAGTGACACTTTCTCAAAGGCCCTGCAGGACCGCCATGGCTTATGATGACGCCGTGAAGAAAGAAGGTATGACCCCTTAATCCAAGAAGCATTTCAAAGGGGGTGTCCTCTTCAATCCTTGCAGCCCATGGACATAGAGACCAGGACTGGCCATCACAGCCTGGACTCCCAAGTGGTGACCCAGAGCACTGTTAAGTCTCCACGTCATCCCCAGACTGGGCCCATGGAAACGAGCACCAAGACAGGGTTCCAACACAAGAGTCTGAAATGCAGTAGTCTATTGGGGCGATCCCCTGCAGCACTCGTGGTCCTTGCCAGCTCCAGTGTGCAGGAGCCTGGGGATAGGAATCTCACATTGGACTCCCACAGAGCAGCACAGCACGTGACTCCTTACTCTTGTCAGCCTTACCTCTGCAAGTCTGCCCACCTGCCAAATCACAACTGAGAACCATGTCCGCGGATGCACATGGGGCCTTTGTGTAGCATAGAAGCGTTGCTTCTTCAGGTTTGATTCTTGTGTTTGCAGGCAAGTCATCAGGAAGTATTCTGGTGCCCGTGGACCTAGCCTTGTGTTCCAGTGGACTTGCTGAAACAGCATTTTACTTTGGAAATGGAGGGGCTGTTGGGTTACAGGTGTGGGGATTTTGTTGTTACTTGACTTTCTCATTTCATTTCCTTTTCCACATGAACCTGTGCTTCTCAGATTGCTTTGATGGTGATCACAGCTTTGAGGACATAGGACTAGCGGCCGGCCGAAGCCAACGAGAAAAGAAACGTTCTTACAAAGACTTTCTGAGGGAAGAGGAAGAAATTGCCGCTCAGGTCAGGAATTCTTCCAAGAAGAAGCTAAAGGTAAATTCTAAGCATTTGATTAGGGAACTTTTAAACGACCACATATCATATTTCCTAATATTCGAAGAAAGAAGCTTCTTTTAAAAGCTTTTAAAAAGAAAAATAAATATCATTCTTGTCTATTTCATCATTTCCTGTTTTACTTTGTTTTCCAAAATCAGAAATCATCAAAAAACAAGATTGGTCCCAAGCCGCTGTTCCTCCTCATCTTACTCATTGGTCAATTCTTCTTCCTCTTTAATCCCAGGACAGCGA
This sequence comes from Miniopterus schreibersii, assembly GCF_964146895.1. Taxonomy (NCBI): domain Eukaryota; kingdom Metazoa; phylum Chordata; class Mammalia; order Chiroptera; family Miniopteridae; genus Miniopterus; species Miniopterus schreibersii. The sequence goes on from NC_138102.1 coordinate 178,909,788, forward strand.
ACTTTACTTCTTGGGGACGGACACGCACAAGAAGAAGAGGAAGCACTCCGATGATTACTACTATGGAGGTAAGGGTGGGAAAGGGCCGCAGGTGGGATAAGCTCATCGCTGGTTCTTGGAGTCGGGGTAGGGGAAAGGGATCCAGATGTTGCTGACTCAGTGGCCTATTTAACAGGACAGTGGTTCTTGTTCTGAGTGCCGATAAACCAGTGTGAAGGAGGAAAGAGGTGGAGGGCTGGTATTTTGGAGGAATCAGCATAGAAGAACAGTCTTCATTTGTGATACACCAGGTACCAGGTTCCTTCTCTCCCCAATCATCCACTTACTCGTGCCCAGTGTTATCTAGCATCCCTTCGCCATATGTAGTCCCAGGCCCTCTGGCCTACACCTATGGGTTAATTCTCAGTCCAGTGCACATCCAGTCACAGCGGCTTTTCTTAGCTGTACTATGCACATAGCTGACACAACTAACTCTTCACTAGAATGGGTTTGTCCTGAACAGAAACAAGCAATACTCTGTCTGCAGTGAATCTCAATTGTATCTCTAGTTGACCCTTGAACAACATGGGTGTTTGGGGCACCGAGCCCTGCACATTTAAAAATCCACATATAACTCTGACTTCCCAAAAACTTAACTACTAATAGCCTGTTACTGACCAGAAGCCTTACCAATAACATAAACAGCCAACACATATTTTGTATGTTATATGTATTATATACTTTATTCTTACAATAAAGTAAGCTAGGGAAAAGACAGTGTTATTAAGAAAATCATAAGCAAGAGAAAATACATTTATAGTATTTATTGGAAAAAAAAAATCTGCTATAAGTGGATCCATGCAGTTCACACCCATATTGTTCAAGGGTCAACTGTACTTGTAATCCCACAGCTATAGTCCATTCTTCTGGGTATGCTCTCTGGTTGCTTATGAAGACTCAGTGAAGAAAAACAGCTGTAGTGGCGAGAACTGTCTCCAGGGTCAGAGGCAGAGTCTGCCAGGCCAAGAAGCACATGGGCATCCTCTCTGAATGTTAGCAGTCAGTTGAAGGGCGTCCCCTTAAGTCACTCCTGTTAGCTTCTTCCTCATATTAGTTGGGTGTTTGGGGCAAGAAGGGCAACTTGTTGGAAGTTGCTTTGTCACATGAACACTGCTTCTCTTGATTATTTCTAGATATTTCGTCTTTGGAATCGTCACAGAAGAAAAAGAAAAGGTCCAGCCCGCAAGCTGCTGATACAGCTATGGACCTACTGAAAGCTATCACTTCTCCATTGGCAGCAAGCTCCAAGCCCCCCAAAAAGATGGGGGAAAAGTCCTCTGGTTCTTCAGGCCATTCAGAGAGTAAAAAGGACCACCACAGGAAAAAAGTGAGTGGAAGCAGTGGCGAACTGTCCCTGGAGGATGGCGGTTCCCACAAATCCAAAAAAATGAAACCGCTCTATGTGAACACTGAGACGCTGACCCTTCGGGAGCCTGATGGCTTAAAGATGAAACTTATTCTCTCACCAAAGGAGAAGGGAAGCAGCTCGGTTGATGAGGAGTCTTTTCAGTACCCCTCTCAGCAAGCGGCTGCAAAAAAGTCCTCTAAGAAGTCGGCTCGGGATGAGCAAGGTGCTTTACTCCTAGGACACGAGCTACAGAGCTTTCTGAAAACAGCCCGGAAGAAGCACAGGTCGTCCTCAGACCCGCATTCGTCCCCTGGCCCTGAAGGCTGTGGGCCAGATGCCCCCCAGCTCCCAGAGGCCCACAGTGCTAACCTGGATCTGTCGGGGCTCGAACCCATCCTGGTGGAATCAGACTCGTCCTCCGCAGGGGAGCTGGAGGCTGGCGAGTTGGTGATAGATGACTCTTACCGGGAGGTCAAGAAGAAGAAGAAGTCCAAGAAGAGCAAGAAGAAGAAGGACAAGGAGAGGCACAGGGAGAGGCGCCACTCCAAGTCCCGTAGGAGTTCAGGACCCGCCCCAGCGGGGGACGCCCCGGCGACACCCGGCCCTCCGCCCAGCAGCCCCTACCCTGGAGCAGCGGCTCTGCCGCCCAGCCTCCACACAGACGGCCATAGTGAGAAAAAAAAGAAAAGAGAGGAGAAGGAGAAAGAGAGAGAAAGAGGAGAAAAGGTAAACCGTGTTTCCGGGTGTGGTGGGGCCCGGAGAAGGCGTGGCCTGGCCGGCGCGGCACAGCTGGGTGGCGCGTCGCCCGCTGCACCGAGGGGCCGCTGGTTCCATTCCAGCCAGGGCACGCACCCAGGTTGTGGCTGGATCCCAGGTCGGCGGCTGATCAGTGTTTCTCTCCGCCTCTCCCCCTCTCCCTGCCTGGTGCTCTAAAATCAATTTGAAAAAAGCATATCCTTGGGGGAGGGTTTAAAGGAGAGCAGGGGAGAGAGAGGCAGTTATCCTTTGATAACAGTAAGTGGACTTGGAATTAAGCAGCTGGGAGAGCCATTGGGAATGTAGCAAGGTAAATCCCTTGGAATGACACAAAGTATAAAATAGTACCAGTGCCCGGCCGGTCTGGTACAAAGTAGCAGTCTCATTGTTCGTGGGCTTCCTGGTAGAGGTGTTGCCCGCTGTGCAGCAGAGGCAGGGCGGCCGAGAAAGCTGGAAGGACATGGATGCCGGCGGACGGGCGCCGGGAGGCGGCGAGGTGTTGAGCAGGTGGCTGCCCTTCTAGCTGCCCGATGACTCTTTCCACCTGGTGCCGTGGGCACCTCACACCCCAAACCTGCATCTCCTCCCTTATCTCCTCCTGCCTTCCCCATTTCCTACCAGTCAGCCCAAACTCCAAACTCCGTGCTTGCATACACTGCGTGGGGACTGAACTCTCTCCATACATTCTTACCCCATTGCTCCGCTCATCTTTTTCAGTGCCCTTCCCCTTCTCGCATGTTGAAACTGTGCCTTCCCTTCAAGACTTAATCAAATGCTGCCTCTTCTCAGACCTCCTGACTCTCCATGAGAATTAACTTCTTTTTTAAAATTTATTTACTGATTTGAGAGAGAAACATCAGTTTGTTGTTCCACTTATTTATGCATTCATTGGGTGCTTCTTCCATGTGCCCTGCCCGGAGATTGAGCCGACAGCCTTGGCGTGTTGAGACGATGCTCTAACCAACTGAGCTACCCAGCCAGGACCAGAATTAACTTCTGAACTCTCATAACACCTTGCTGTCTCTCTCTCATTGCACTTAACTGTCTTCCTCATTGGAGTTATCTTTGTACATATTCCATTCCCCCTATTAAAGGCTATAAGCCTCTTACAGGCGTTTTAACTCCTTAGGGGCTGTTTTAGCCACCTTAACAGTGTCTCCAGTTCCTCTATGTCCTTGGTAAGCATTTTGTGATATATGTTAAATGAGTGAATATACCGATGAAAACATTGTAAAAGCAGGTCGGGAGCAAATTGTAGAAATTTTAAATTCCAAAATAAAGGATTTGGTAGCAGGCACTTTGGGGTTATGAGCAGGGCTTAGATGTGCTGTAAATGATCATTTAAGAATAAAATGATGGACCTGCACCAGGTGGTTTAGACTGAGGAGACAGACAGCCCAGAAGCTTATTCTAGTCCAGGGTCAGTCATAAAAGCCTGATAGAAACAAGCTGAAGAGACAAGTTCAGGAGAGACTCTGAAGGAGAAACTGACATGATGTGGCAGCTGGGCTTGGAGCTGGGAAGCCAGAAACAAAAGTGAGCACAAAGATGTCCCTTAAGGTTTTGAACCTGGGTACCTTGAAAAATAAAATTATAACCTCCTCAAGGCTAGGGACTTATTTATAATTCCCCCATGTGGCTAGCAGTTGCTAGTGAAAACAGAGTTATAGTTTAGGGCGAAAGCCGTATTATGCATCAGTATTTGATTGTGTAAGTATTGGTCATAATTTGAGTGTAGTCATTCATCCAACAAATATTTATGGTAACATACTGTGCTTTTTAAATTTCCTATGAAGCTTTAAACAAATATCCTTTCCTGGGCTTTGTTTCAGAAAAAAAAGAAGTTCCTAAAAGTCCACCTAGAGATAGAATGTTTCAGGAATTGTGTTCCCTCAGCTACAGTGAGCAGAGGCTGGAGAGCCAACTGGTAGAAATGCTGAAGGCCTCTGTGTACCCTTTCTACCTCAGCTTCTGTGACCGGGACTGCCATAAAAATAGGATACAAGAAGAGTGGCCGGTTCTGGAGAAGAAGACAAGTTAGGTTTAGAGTTTAAGGTACAAGCATCAAGAGGTCCAGCCTAAGTGGTTAAGGTAGTGAGCTGTGGAGCCAGACCACTTGGGTTCAAATCCTGCCTCTGCCACTGACCAGCTCTGTGCTGTTTGCAGGTTGCGCAGCTTCTCCGTCTGTAAGCTGGAGGTGGTAATAGACCTACCCAGTAGGGCCCTTAGGATTGAATGAGGTAATACCTGTAAATGCATTTAGGGCTCCAGTGTGGGAAGGCCCTCTGGGCGCCACAGCAAACTCAAAGGGTACCATTACTTTAAATATGTTAAACTTTCAAAAGAAGCAGCAGTACTTGACATCTGTCAGATACATTATGAATGACTAGCTCAAGGTAATTCGCAGTTTCAGCATCTGATTGTGTGCATTCCTTTTAGTAAAGCCCTGTGTTTTCAAAGCTGGGTTTTTGTGATTGCTCTGATCAAAAGCAGGTTCCACGTGAAAACCCACATAGGCACCATGAACCCACAAAGTTTGGAATCTTTGGCTCTGCACAGTGCTCAGCACATTAGTGAACATTTCATAAATGTTAGTTGTAATCATCTCACTAGAACTTCCAGAGAGCAATGGAAATGCGAGACCTAGAGTTCAGCAGAACAGTTGAAACCCGGGTCAGAAGTTGGGTGTCTGTGCAGTAAGTGAAATATGTGAGTGGGTGAAAGGGAATTGAGCCCAGAGGGGGGCAGTGTCTCGACAATAGATGGTCTCATGCCAAGAGGACGAGTTGAGTGCAGTGGGGGAGAACAAGCCAGACTGGCGGAGTTCAAGGAATGGTGAGAAGCAGAGGCAGCAGGGCTGGGACCGTCGGTGCAGAACTTTGACCGGTACAAAGAAGGGAAATCAGACTATCTCTCTGTGAAAGGTAATATTTTCAGTGTTGTGTTTGTTTGGGAAGTGGTTTTGTTTGCTTGCTTGTTTATTGTTGAATCCTGCTTTTTAAGGAGGAACAGAGAAATCACATGGTAATATCTTTTTTTTTTTTGAGCACAGCAATTTTTAATTAGAGGGAAAATTTCATATATACCAAGTAAGAAAAATTCTAAAACAATCACATTTTAAGATTAAGCGGGCACACATTTTTGGTGTCAAAAACAAGAAAAGCTTCCCTCTAAACATGACTTTTCTACAAAGCTAATAGCAGAAAAGTCAAAAAGCATAATCTTACTTTCCTGAATGCATTTCTCTTATTAAGTACAGAAAAGTGATTTTACATTCACTATTTACTGACATATTCAGCTACACTCGCTGGGCAGCCTTGAGCATTCCTTATGTTATTTATCCATGCTGTTCTTTAATAGATGACTTCCTCTGGTGCCATTTATATTGATCTGTTTGCTTATTTGTACTGTTTTCCATTTATTCAAGAAATGCAAATGGCTGATGAAACCATAAAACATTGTTCACTGATTGTAACTAATGAATAAAAGAGCTCACTGCAAATGTGAGCAGGGTTATTTTCTGCAAGATTCATCACATGGTAATATCTTGATGATTCCCCTTAAAGTTCATCCCATTGGAGTGGATGTTTTTGTATACATAGGAGGAGCAGGACACGGTAACATTTCAAAGATGCCTTAATTTTGGTTTTACTAAATCAACAAAAGCCTATCCACTACCACTCAAAATAATATCTCTGAAGTTGACATTTCAGAGGCATTCCCGTCAGTCATCTGTTTCCAGAATGTTCACATTTCCTGTAAGGAAACTAAGGCTCTCCAGGTAGCCTAGTGCCCGGCACAGCCAGGCATTGTTTCCAATCTGCTAATAAGCTAAATTCTGAGCTGTACCTGGACTTGTGATGGTATCATATACATTCTCCCTATGATAAGGCTGAAGTTGAACAACAGCAATAAGTGGTATAAACTATTAACTACCATCTATTGAGTGCCTGCTGTGTGCCGGGCTCTCCTAGGCATTTTACATGCATAGCAGTCCTGACTGATAGGTACCATTAGCTCCATTTGGCAGAGGAGGAAGCTGAAAAGAAAAGACATGGAGCCAGAATTTTAGCATAGAGGTTAATTTCTTTAACCCCAAGCCTGTACTCTTTCCACTCTACCACATGCATTTCTAAAGCTTTAAAAGATGGCCACCCAGTGCCAATAATACATCTTTGACAAGGCTAAAAGGTTCTAGGTCAGAGGAAACCAATATAGTGTGCTGCTGTCTGAGATTAGTCCTAATACATATAGATGTTTTTAAATTAAAGAGGCAGAGTAGAATGAAATATAATGAAAGCTTGGACTTGAATTCAGCAGACTTAGATTCTTGTTCTGCCACTTACTAGCTTTGTTCTCTTGAGATTGCTTCCTCACTTCAAATGAGGTTATGGGACTAAATTAGGTGATACATGTAACACACTTAGCACAAGGCACGGCTCATTGAATAGCTGTTGCAATTACTGTTGCTTTCATCCTGAATTCTTCAAAAGCATAAAATGAAAACATCTTTTTAAAAAAACTTTTTTTCAACCACTCATTTCATATTAGACTAAGCAAGGAAACTACGCTTTTATGGTTTGGTGGGGTTTTTTTGCTTTGCTTTTTAATATAACACCCACCTTTAGAAAGCAAACTGTGCACTTATCTCACCTATTTGAAAAACAGTTAAGAACCAGAGAAAACGGAGTCTCTAAGGAGCAAAAGCAGATGTTATAAAGCGAGTTTCCTGCCGCTCCTGGGAGTGCTTCAGGGGCGCTGGGGGAAGGAACATTGGCCAGAGACGCGTCACGTGACCTCTGAGCCTGTTCTTTCTGGAATAGCAAACTAGTGCTCAGCTACTTCACCCACGAGGGTGTGAAAACGATGAGGTAATACAAATGAATGCACACTGGCCTTTCCACGCGCACAACTCTGTCTTTCTTACCCTTCGGGACGCGTTTATTCTGCGCGTGCGTTAGTCACGCCAGGCACTTGCCAGGGGCTGTGGGCAAGATGAATAGCATGGTGTCAGCCTTGGGTGGCAGAAGGGAGGCTGCAAAGTGTTCAGTGTGATGAGCCTCAGCAGAGGCAGAACCTGGAGGTGTCATCTGAACAAAATCTTGAGGCCGAAGAGGAGCTAAGAAAGAGGACAGGCCTAAGTAAGAATTAGTAAATTACAATAATAATAGCTATATTTATAGAGCTTTTACTCTACAGTGTTCTCAGCACTACACTAAGCTTTTTATCTAAGGTATGTCAGTGAATTTTCACAAGAACCCAAAGAGGTGTAGGCATTCTCTCCATTTCACAGAACAAGCTCAAAGAAGTGAAATTACCTGCTCAAGGACACACACCTGTTTAGTGGTGGAGCTGGAATTTGAACCCATGTTTTACTGATGACAGGATCTATTCTCTTTCCACTGTACAGAAAGTATGTAAATTACATTCAGCGGTGTGTTATGAGAGAGAGCAGAAGTATAGAGTATATTTTAGAAAGATTTCCTTTCAGAATGGTTAAAATTAAAGCTTTGGTTTGAAAACCTTACTTTGTCGCCCTCTCCTTTAGCCAGATCAGATTTAGGGGTCTCAGTCCAGTTTGTTCACAAGAGCATCAGAGGTTGTCATGGTTATGAGTATGGGCTCCAAAGCCAGACTGTCTGAGTTCAGGTGCTGGCCCTGCCACACCCTGGAAATGTGACTGTGGATCTCAGTTTCCTCACCTTTAAAATGGCAGTAATGATGGCACTACCTAATAGGATTGTTATAAGGCTTAAATTAATTTCTACAAGTAAGCTTTTATAATAGTGTCTCCTGCACAGTATTAATATTAATGAAGAGATCGGATCCTGTCATCAGCAGAGGAATGCCAAGTTTTATTTTTAAGATTCCTAAGTTATGTTTTCGCTTAACCCCCAGATAGATTATCCTTTAAAACTAGAGTCATGGGTGGGCTTGGAAAGGGATTTTTATCAGATTCTCAGAGAGTTGTAAGACCCCCAAAGAGTTAAGTAAGCAGGACTGCTTTATAAAGAGCATTAAGAAGTTGCTCTTTGAAAGATCTTGATACTATGACAGATGTCATCAAACACCTAAAAGGATGTTCTGGCTGTAAAATTACAACTTTGTGAGTCACACTTAGTGGACTTGTTGCAAGTCATTTGCTACAGTTAATACTAATGTATCCAAGTTTTCAAAATATTAAACATTTTTATTAAATAAAAGGGGAGTCCATGCTGTCCCAGATGTAACCACTGTGGTTCACTTGCAATACTTTCACTTGCATGAGAAAGTCTAGAGTAGAAATACTGGTTTTGCATTTAGAATCACATGGAAATGTTTTGTATGTGTAGAGATCATCCATTGTTTGTGTATTTCTAACTAATTCAGAAAAATTTCTGTGCCCTGGAAAAATTTTAACCATTCAGTGTGAATTTGAAACTTCAGGTGCATATACTGAAGTTGCATCTTGCGCAATGGTTAGGTTCTAAGGTCAGCACATAAGGTGAAAACTGTTAGTCACGGTTCCCCGTGAAAATGCCCTGGGAAGGCTCCACAATGAAGGCCAACAAGTCCTGAGTCCAACAGAATGTCAGCCCAGTGCAGCTAGATTTTCCTGTCTTCCACACCAGATGAAGTCACTGGCGTATTTTCAGGAGCCATAATTTTATTATTTTTAATGTTAGTTACAAACAGAATCACACTTGATGAGCAGTGAGTCCTTCACCCTGAGAGCGACATACAGGAACTATCTGGGGAAGCAGGTTTATCCTCTGTCACACTCCAAGAAATAGGTTCTTGGAGTGGAACCACCCGGACTAATCAATTCGTAGTGAGTGTGCCCACATATTCTCTCTCTCAGCTAAATACAGAGCCGAGGTGAACTTTGTGTAATGCCGCTCCACTGTCTTGTTCCAATGCTTAAAGCATTTGTGCTTTAAATTGCACCCAGAACTCTACCTCTCTAAACAGGACTGTCTTTACCAACAGAAGAGCGAGGATAGGACCTTTACTGTTTAAATGAAATGTTTGAAGTAAGGCCCTGCTGTTTTCTTTGTCTGGTTTAGGTCAAGTCATTTCACTCTATCTTCCTCCACCGCATTTCTATGTGAAAAAAGTTTGTTTTGGCTCTTTGGGTGCCACAAGTTCTATTTTGAAAAAGATGGAACAGAGAAGAACTCGTAGTAGTGTTCTACTGTAGCCTAACAAATTACTGCAAACTTGGCAGTTTAAAACAGCATTTATTTGTTATCTCATAATTCTGTAGATCCGAAGTCCAGACAGGGCTCAGCGGGGCTCTCTGCTCAGGCTCTCACAAGACTGAGCCCACGGCCCTCCTCCAGGTTCTCACCTGAGGCCAGAGGTTCTCTCCCAGGTTGGTGGCAGCTCCTTCAGGTTGGTGGCAACATTCAGTTTCTTGCGGTTGTAGAATTCACGGCAGCTTGTTTTCTTCAAGTTCAAGGCCAGCAGAGGAATGTCTGCTGTTGCATCTTGTTTCTTTAAGGGCTCACCTACTAAGATCAAGCCCACATTGGACAGTCTCCTGTATGCCTGACTCACACTTAACTCACTGGGGACCTTAATTCCATCTGCAGAATTTTCTTTTGCCTTGTACCGTAAAATAATCGAGGCAGTCAGTACCCCATCACCCTCACCCGTCTCACCCACACTCAAGGGGAGGGCATTGGACAGGGCTTGTAAACCGGGGGCAGAAATCTTGGGAGCCGTCTTGGATTTCTGCCTGTCACATAAATAATACCACTGAGTGCCTACTGAATGCCCAACCCTGTTTGATTAATTCCCACCTTTGAGTGAAAATGGTGTTACCTAAGTCTGACCTGTAGGGAAGCTCAGGCTCAGGGAAAGGAGGTAGCTTGTGTAACAAGTGAAGCGTGTGATGAGGACGGGAACCTCCATGTGCTGGCCCCAGAGCCCCGGCTCCCCGTTGCGCCGCACCGGCTCTGATCAGGCCCGCGCTTCCCCCTCCTTTCCAATGCGCTTGCTTTACTCCAGCCTCGCTGTCTTGGCTGTCGGCTACACCACCCGTCCGTGGCACCACCGCAGCAGCCCCCCGAGTGGTCGCCCCACCTTCACTCTTGCCCTTCTCCAGTCTCCACGGTCCTGACGTGCAGCTTGGCCGGGTCGCTTCCTGCCTCAGACACTTGAATCCTGGAATCGCTGCTTTTGGTCCGAGTCCATACTCTAATGCGTAGGTCACAAGGCATCGACCCGGGACGGACGGCTCTGCCTGCAGCTCTGACACTGCCTCTCCTCTGCGTGATGAGTGTTCCCACGTGCCGTGCCCTCTGCCGAGGACACACCTGAGCGTTCTTCGTCTGGCTAACTCTGCCCCCCTCCGGGTCTGGATTGAGTGTCACTTCCTCCAGAGGCGACTCCCTGGTTAGGCCAGGTGCTCCTGTTACGTGTTCCTGTGGCACCCGGTACTTTCCCTGTGATATCATCACGTTTTATTTTCGTGACATGTTGATCTGCCTGTGTCCGATTCTTGGCTATATTCCCAGTGTCTGGCAGGAGGTGGGCACTCTAATGAATATGTATTAATAAATGAATGGCAGAGCGCTTTGGTAGGTTACTTGTTTGTGTTACCTTTGAAATCTTTCTTTTTCCCTCTTTGTCATTGAAATACCTTTAATATCACGTATCAGAACAGCCGCTTCTCATATGTTCTATTCAGGATCAAATAATTGGTATAAGGTAAAGCTGGGAACAGACGGTGGGCCTTTAAACTCTAAACTTCACGTGTTTTCCATGGTTTTGTGCTGCTTAACTGCCTTAGAATGTGAGCTCATCTTCGTAGCTGCTCACTATACCCAGTACAGGTACTCAGTAAATGCTAGTTTATTTTCTGTGTAATTGAGTGAAGTCCTTTATAAGAGTTAATAGAGGAACCCTTCAGTAAGTGGGTTTGGATCTAATAGATTGGCCAGGAGTTGTGGCTAATTTTGTAAAGTTTTAATTATATGTTACAGCTGTAGATAGCCTGTGGAATAGGGAGCATTAAACCTTTTACAGGAGTATATCATGTTTGAGAAAGCATTGTTAAAACTCCTTCCAAGTTTAATAACATGACCAAATGAGCTATGAACTCTCTCAAGCACATACTTTCAATATTTTGTAGTGAAATTGATTCTACAGCTGAGAAAGATGTGACTATGTAGAGACTTTCACAAGTTACTCTTTTACCACGTACCCCAGTAAATGTCAGGCCTATGAATAAGCTGTTTTAAAAGATTAGTTTACAATTTTTGAAGCTGAATTTGTAACAAACATGCCGCAATTTTTGTATCCAAAGAAGTGCTGTCTCATTCAGAGCACTCACTTTGGAAGTTATCAGGAATGTTTCCATTTCTCAAAATGGTTTCAGAATTTCTTTTGTTGTTGTTTTAATCTTTCAGTTATAGTTGGCATATAATATTATATTAGTTTTAGGTGTACAACATAGTGAAATTTATATAACTTACGAGCTGATCCCCCTGCTAAGTCTAGGACCCACCTGACACCATACATAGTTACTACAATATTATTGACTATACTCCGTATGCAGTATTTTACATCCATGACTGTTTTTATAACTAGTAATTTGTACTTCTTAATCCCTTCCCCTTTTTCACCCATCCTCCAACCCCCCCTCCCATTTGTCACCCATCAAAGATCAGAATTCCTTTTGGAATTAAAGTCAGAGCCATCACACAAGCTTTCTTATTGTCATCAGTCTTCAACAGCCTTGGAGGGTAGTTATTTTATGAAAACAGCATTAAGAACTAAGGTGAGCCAAGTGTGTACTCGGGTTTAAAACAATATGCAACTCTGAAGTCAAGAGACAGGTCTGTGTGGTTTATTAGTTTGGTTTTGGTTATAAAATCTGACACTTAAGGCAAGCAGAAGTTCCCAGTAACTTTTAAAGCGCCAAACATTCGTGTCATCATAACTGCAAGACCAGAAAGGAGTCTTGGGAGAAGATAGAGGACTGGTCAGCATATCTTGATGCTTACAGATGAGGTTTTGAAGGAAAGCGTCCTGAACACATCTCACTTTACTGGATAAAGATTATAAAGGGATAGTATTTTCTTTTTAAATAGTAACTTCTTCTGTAAGGAAGCCACGTGTTTTCCTTCTTTGGCCCATAATGCGTAGCCCAGGCTGCCTCGGTTGTTGTCATCCTGGTGTTACCACTTAGCTTCCTTGTAGGACCCAAGGAAGTCACTGTTTTCTGAGTTTCCTTTTTCTCGCCCTTGAATGAAAGGTTTGGACAGGTGCTATCTAATGTATCTGTTCAGGTAGGAAAACTTAGCTTTTTTCCCTCGGTCTTTGGGTAATTATAAAATGGAATGCATAGTAATATGTAATATAATCTTTTGTTTTAAATGTCCCTTGTTGAACTGGCTTTTTCTCAAAAATCATGCTTTGCTTTTGGAAGTGTCATAATACAGTGAAGAACAGACATGGGTCCAGTAGCAGAAAGCAGTTTGTGGGAGTGAAAGAGGTTCGTCTTAGGTTGACCAAAGAATTGTCTTCGTTTATTTATTTACCTTGCCTTGGACCCTAAGAATGAGAACATACTGGTAAACTACACGTGACAGTAAAAGCAGGCTCGGGGAAATGATAAGATGATCGGTCAAACACAGAGGAACGGAAAGAACATAGATTTGGCTCTTGGCTTTCAACGTTTAAAGGGAAGTTACATGGTGGTGGTTTCAAAAATGAGAAAAGCGACATCCCAGGAGAGGTAAAGAATTTTCTTAGCACCTAGTTCTGAAAGAATGCCGAGCATGGGGTCGTCTGCAGGGAGAAGGGGCTTTGAGTGATCGTGGCCCGGCTGCAGCGGTCGGAAGGATCTACAGAGGAGTTGGCGTATGTTTTTCACCTTTGAAAAGTGAAACTGGTAGTCACCCCTGAGTGGGAAGTAACGTGAATTAAATTAGTCACCCGGCTTGGGAAAGCTTTCCTTGATGAACAAGTGTGTGTCTGTCCTGTTTTGTGACCGTCGAGTCAGGGTTACTCAACTTGTGGTCTAATGCATCTCACCCTCTTCTGTTCCTATGTGCACCAGCCAAAAAAGAAGAACATGTCGGCCTACCAGGTGTTCTGCAAGGAGTACCGCGTGAGCATCGTGGCTGACCACCCGGGCATAGGTGAGCGCACTCCCCCCGTTGGCGTGTACTTCCCGCGTGCGAAAGGGACCCGGGTCTCACTCGTTCCCTCAGTTCTGCGAATGCCTTTAGATGCTGTCTTAGCTCACCCAGCTGGGAAAGGGATAAGCTTTCTATTTCTAGCTCTTAAATCAATAAAGTGGAAAACTGAGTAAAATTAAACGTTATGCAGCTCAGCACATAAACGTGCAGTTGCTCATTTCCAAGGTTCTGCGGGTGACCTTTTCCTTAACCTGCCCTTGGACGTGCGGGTGTAGATGACGCGTTGCTCACGGTTGTCTGTATGTTAGAAATTAGTGAGGTGAGAAGAACCCTACACCACGGACCTTGGACGAGGCGCTCTCCCTCTGTGAAGCTCGTCTGCCTGAGGGGTACACCAGCTTCTGAACGTGTCGCCGCGGTGTCGGGGGCGCGATGTGCGGAAGGGATGAGGGTGCCCTGCCGAGCCTGCACGGGGCAGCGTGCGCCTCTGGGCCCGCTCCTCGGCGGCTGGGGGAAATTCTTCTTTGGTAGTGAGCGCTCAGACATTCAGTAGAAATCTAACATCTTTTTCAAACCCTACGCCACATACTTTCTTTAACCTAAATTGATAGTCCCTGTGTGGTGGGATTAAGGAATAGACCCCTAGGGAGTGGAGGCGTGCGGATTCCAGCCTGTCTCACAACTCCGTCCCTACAGAAAGGAGCCGGGAAAACTGGTGGAGTTTGGTTTGGCTTTTCTGAAACAATCTTGGGCTATTTAAATCTGATTTTCAGAACCTTTTTCCAGTTCTGCCCTCATCAGTCTTCTGTTTTGTTGATCATTAAACCTTTATTTTATTGAGTATCTTACTCTTTTACGCCAGATTTTGGGGAACTCAGTAGAAGACTGGCTGAGGTGTGGAAGCAGTTGCCAGAAAAGGACAAGCTGGTAAGTGCGCTTTCCTCCAGCCCCACCACCTGTGCCTTCCACAGCGTGGTCCCCACACCGCCAGAGAGCGCCGACAGTGAGAACCCCACGCACCCGTGGGGACGGTGCTGGAGGCATGAGCGCTGGTTGGCTTACGCTCGGTAAGAATGTAGCTGCAAGGAGGCTGTCTTTTCTCGCGTCTTCAAGTTTTTTGCAGCAGCAGCCTTACATTTGAGCCAAAAGGTGGCCTAACTTGGGCAGTGATTAACGTGTTAAAGGAAAAAGTCCCTTTACTACAAACACCTACTAGTCAGCCATGGTCTGAGAAGTGAGGAAAGCCTTCCGCTTAATGGTTGCTGCAGATAACAAAATCCCACTTACTAGGTAGACAGGCCCCAGGCCATCATCCCCATCAGCCACTACCCAATAAAACCCCTACTGTGAAGCTGAGACGGTGGTAACTAGTCAGGTCTGAGTCACAGTCACTTTCCAGTTGGATCATAGGAGGGTGGTCTAGGAATTGGAATTACTCTCCTGCTTTAAAGCACAGCTCATCTGCGTGAAACAACTAAAGTATTTTTCACGCAGGTAGTTTATCTTTAGTTTCTGTTTTTCATGTCAATGTTATCCTGCTATTGATGTTGCCAACCAGAAGGTCAGAAGAAATATTTAAACCACATGGGCATTATACCAAGCCAGGTGTTTCCTCCCTGATTTTCCATTTTGATCTTAGACCTAAACTCGATGCTGAGATCTGGCCATCAGCACTGAGGAGTGTTTATAGTCCTCTGCTGAGGTAGGACACCACCACTGTCTGAAGGCTGCTCAGTGACCCTCAGCTTGGAAGTTAGCATAACCCTCGGTCTGCCCCCAGCACGGTTCCCTTCCTTCTCTTCATTCTGCTCTTTCAGGACTGCTTTTCCTTTTCCTTCTTTTTCCTTTTTAACTGATTTTGTTTTGTCCTGATCTGATTGCAGATTTGGAAGCAAAAAGCTCAGTATCTGCAACACAAACAGAACAAAGCAGAAGCTACAACTGTGAAAAGAAAAGCATCCAGCTCAGAAGGCTCCGTGAAAGTAAAAGGTAGTGGCCACACCCCTCTCCTGCTTTGCTCTCCCCTAGAGCACTGTAAATGTTGCTGCCTAACTGGGAAATTGGGCGAGCAGCCTGCATTAGAAGCAGACCTTGAGCCCAGCCATGTGTGGTTCAGCAGTTGAGCATTGACCTAGGATCCAGGCGATCGGGCTTCGATTCCCGGTCAGGGCACATGCCCTGGTTGCGGGCTCGATCCCCAGTAGGGCGTGCAGGAGGCAGCCAATCAGTGATTCTCTCTCTGGCCCTTTATTATTCTCTCTCTCTCCCTCTCCTTTCCCCTTTCTCAAATCAATAAAGATATATTAAATAAATTTAAAAAAAGAAGCAGGCTTGATACCCAGGTATTATTACTGAGCATTATAAGTTGAAAAAGGCATTTAGAAATGTAAATCAGAAGTCAGCAGACTTTTTCAGTAAAGGGCCAGAGAGTAAATATTTCAGGCCTTGCAGGCCCATGTGCTTTTTCTGTCACATATTCTTTGTTTTTTCTACAACCATTTAAAAATGTAGAGTTATTCTTTCCTCATAGGCCGTACAAAAACAGGTCACGGGCCAGATTTGGCCCACAGCCCATAGTTTTGCTAATGCCTGGCATAGCTCATAAATGGAAGATGAAGAGGGACATTTTTATGGTGTTCAAGGCCGTAGAAAGCTTGGCCCCTCTAGTTCATCTCTGTTGTCAGCTTCCTCTACAGGAGTACTGTCACCCCAAAAGAAGTCTCCGCCCACCACCATGCTGTTACCAGCCTCACCGGCCAAAGCCCCTGAGACAGAGCCCATTGATGTTGCCGCTCATCTACAGCTGTTGGGAGAGTCCCTGAGCCTCATCGGGCACCGCCTGCAGGAAACAGAGGTGAGCCCAGGTGTCAGCAGCGTGACTCCAGTGTCTGGTGTAATCTGAAGCCATTCTCTCATTCCACATATATGCATTGAGGAGCTGCTTTATGTTAGATTATGCCAGTGTTTAGGATGCAGTGATGAAGGCGACATATGGTAATAGAAGCATCTAGAGATTTGGAATAGAAGTTTACACTAATACCATCCTATTGAAACAGCAGCACAGAAAGAAAATAGAATACCTGTAACTTTTTTCCCAGCTTTATTAAGATATAATTAACATATAACCGCGTAACTTACTATTTTTAAATGCCATGGAAAAACTGAGTGTAAATCCCATGAAAGTTTTGATCACTTGTGCTTCTAAGATAGTTCGAGTTTTTCTGCACGTTTCCAGCAAGGGCTTCACCAGACAGGTCAGACTGACAGAGGATTAAGAGTGCCTCTACTCTTTTGAAAATAGGTAGCAAACTGGGAAATCAGGGCTGCCAGGCTGTTCGTTACTCTCCTGGGCGTGGGCTATGCAGCAGTGCCCTCAGGCCTGTCCTTGTCAGCGGCAGTCATGTGACCTACACAGCTGTCCGCTCCCTCTCTATTCCGTCTTCAGTTTCTAATCGTGTTGCCCCCTTGGCTAACTCAGTAGCATATATTTCAGTTTCCACTGGGTTCTAATGGGACCTTTCAGCCGAGAAATCAGTCTCAGCTACTAAAGCCATTTTAAGCTGAAAAATCAGTGGAGGAATATAAAACCATTCACTTGCTTCTGTGTGGAAGCTGAAATATTGTTCAACAAATAAAATGCCAATGTCCACAAGAGATGAAGTTGTTTCCAAGTTCTTCGACTAGTATCAAAAATGTGGCAGTTCTGACAGTTTAGAAGTTACAACAATCTTCTGGTCTAGATATGTCAAAACAACTAGCGTCCTTTCATGCAGGCTGATGCTTGAATGGACATAGATATTTCCAGATTAAAATATTCTGAAATCTTTGGTTAGTTTTCGTATTTAGACATTGTTATGTTTCCTAAAAAGTTGGAATTTAAAATAATTTGCTTGCCCTAGCTGGTTTGGCTCAGTGGTTGGAGCGTTGGCGCTTGGACTGAAGTGTCCTGGGTTCAGTTCCTGCCAAGGGCACATACCTCCGTTGCAGGCTCGGTCCCTGGCCCTGGCCAGGGCCCGTGCAGGAGACAACCAATAGATGTGTCTCTCTCACTTCGATGTCTCTCTCTCCACCCCCCCCCACCCTCTCTGAATAGCAATGTAAAAAATATCCTTGGGTAAGGATTAAAAAAGAAAAAATTATTAGTTTTATGCGCTATCCATATTCCATATTTTTTCTCATATTTCCATTTTGTTTAACAAGTATTTATTGAGTGCAAGGCATTATTCCAGAACCTTAGGGGAGTGGAAAATCTGAATAGCTTGCTTGTTATTTCCTATCATGAGGAAACTTAGTTTAGTTGGAAAGAGAGAATAGATACATAATTAGCAGATTATAAGAAGCCAGCTTTTGTGAGCAATTACTGAGTTATATATGCGTAGTGACCAAACAGGGAAATTTTGCAGAATCTCTAGTCTGCTTTTTCTTATGTAAGTCTTATTGAGATATAATTCACATACCATAAAGTTCACTTTTTTTTAATGTAGAATTTAGCCTGGCCAGTGTGCTTCAGTTGATTCCTGGTCGGGGCACATGCCTGGGTTACAGGCTTGATCCCCAGTAGGGGGAGTGCAGGAGGCAGCCAATTGATGTTCTATCCCTCTCCCTTCCTCTCTCTCTAAAATCAATAAAAATTAAAATGTAGAATTCAGTGCATTTTAGTATATTCACAGAAGTGTGGACCCATTTCTACTGTCTAACTCCAGAGCATCATTATCCTCAAAAGAAACCCATACCATTAGCAGTCTTTCCCATTTTGCCCTCTACTCCACTTTTTCCAAGACTAACATTTGCGTAGATCCTCACAATATTGCCATTTTCATGCACCACTTATACTACTATTTACTCTATATTTTACTTAAGTAAATCTGTTCATGCTTTCACACTGATATCCTCAATGAGTGTGATACTCTTTTTTTCCCTAATATCCATCAAAATGGATGTCTGTCAAAATAACTAATGTTCACCTGTAACAGGTCAAAGGAGTCCCAGTAAGAACCCCACTCCCACTTTAACCAGTTCTTTTAGCTCTTTTATATGTTTGAGTCCACATAAGGTTTTATTTGAAAAGGGGTTTTACTGCTAAGATGATGGAAACTGGAATATCCAATGCATAAGGTGAGGAAGACTGAACAGTACGGCTACGGCCCAAATGACAGGGCAGTCTGAGGTGTCTGTCCCTTGCTGTTCAGGAGCTGCGGGGAGTTTCTGAGTAGGGAGGGGTGTGATCAGAGCTTTCATTTGGTTTTCTCTGAGAGTAGCTTCTGTTTAGATTGTGAGGGAAAAGAGACCAGAACTGGGGAGAAGCTGTAACAATAGTCTAGTTTAGATATGACAAAGGTTTGGATTAATCCAATGAGTGTTTTTTGAGAGCTTACTGTGTGGGCAGCACCTGTAGTTATTAGGAGGCTAAAAAAAGGAATAGGACATGGTTCCTGCCCTCAAGTTGCTTATAAGCCAGTAGGAGGGTCAGACATAAAATATTAGCTATAATTACCTGTAAGGCAGAAGTAAATGGGATAATATTACTAATTTGCTAATATTTTTAAACAATTACTCAGCCAGCTTTGGTTCAGAGTGTTCTATAGGGATTCTTTCATCTAATTCACACTGCAGCTTTGTGAGGCAGAATTTTTGTTCCTCTGATTTTACAGAAGAAAAAGAAAACAGACCTGTGGAAGTGGGAGAGAGGAGACATTGGACAAGGAGGGTGAGGGGAAGGGAGAGTCAGTGGTGGTGAGGCCTTGACACTAGGCAGCTGGATGAATGGTGGTGACTTCAGTAGGGAGGGGTGCTAGGAGGGAGGGGCATGTTATTTCTCATTATAGCACGTTGAGATTGAGAAATATCCAAAATGAGAGACCTCAAAGGCAGCCAGAAATGCAGTTTTGGAGATAAAGGTGTTGGTAATAGTTACTGATACTTTGAGCACATACCATGTACCAGGCACCATGCCAAGTACTTTCTATCTGTTGTCTCACCTAATCCCCTCTGCTACAGATGCTGTTAGTGGTCTATTTTACAGGCAGCCTAGGAAGCAACTTGCCCGGTACAGAAACAGCGAGTGGACTAGCCAGCTGCGGGCCCCAGCAGGCCTGACCCAGAGCTCAGTCTCTGAAGGACCCTGCTCTGCGGCCTCCAGGGGGATGTAGCCTCACAGCACTTCTCGCTGAAGCAGACTGTACAAGAGCCGGGCAGTGGCATTTGCAGCTGGCAATCTCATTCCTCATCTCTTTGAGTCACAGAAATATAGACAGTATGAATTGTATAAGATTAAAATTTGAAAGGAAACATGTTCTTTTTGAGAGTGAACAGATCAACCCAGAGAAGTAATATTATCAGCTATCAAAAGCCACATACATGGAGAAGTATGTGCATGTTTATATTGATGTTAATGTGCAGGGCTATAGAATTCTCACAGCTGTTGCATCTGAGCTGTACTTGTGGCCTTCGTAAGAAAAATACTTTAGCATACCTGATCTCCACAAATCTTCCCAGCAGCTCTCCAGAGTGGGTGAGGCACTTTTTACTATTCCTAAGTGTAGGCATTTTTTTTACTGTTCATGACTAACCCAAGGTCGCATAGATGGGCAAGGACTGTATCAAAGAAACCTGGGACTGTGTTGCAAAAGTTTTCTTCTTAAACAACTTACGGTTATCAAAGCAGATGCCTTCCTTTCCTGCTTAGTTCCCGAGAACTGCCAAGACTTAAAGAGTGGGGTGACGTCCGCCGCAGTAGGGAGGGCCCTCCAGGAGTGTGATTCCAGTTAAACCGACGCCCCTTGCTGCTCTCCCTTTCAGGGCATGGTGGCTGTGTCCGGCAGCTTGTCAGTGCTTCTGGATTCCATCATCTGCGCGCTCGGCCCCTTGGCATGTCTGACCACACAGCTGCCTGAACTGAATGGCTGTCCCAAGCAGGTCTTGGTGAGTTTTCCTTGTAGCCTTGGAGCCAGAGCCATTGGGAGCCAGAGGCGCCCTGTCTTACAGAGCTGTCAGGCACAGGCTCCTAAGGCCGCCTGACATCTAGCGTGTAGGCTCCCTGCGCGTGTGGGCCCAGGAACGTGATACTGTGTAACACGTTGAATGCATGCCATGCTTTCCGTGCAGCTGAAACATGCCGTCCCCTGAAACAGTCCTATGGAGGGAAGCGTCGTGGCCCTTGGGGTGCCTCAATGCCTGTGCCTGCCTTTGTTCTTCTGCACGCTCAGAAAGTGCAGGCGTCCTGCCTCTTTTTCCCTGGGATGAGTGGGAGAGGCCGGCAGAAAAACCCCAAGTGTAACAGACAATACGATGCCTCTTAGCTGTACCCATTTTATCAGACTCTGGTTTTTCCTTCTCCTCTCCCCCCGAAGGAAGAAATGTGTGTCAGGGAGCTAAGGTTTCATACTCTGCAGCTGAACCTTTTCCCCTTGTTTTGCAGTCAAACACACTAGACAACATTGCTTACATCATGCCTGGACTGTGACAGCAGAGATCCTGGGACGCAACCTTGTCCTACCCCATTGCTGGTTTGTGTATATATGACCGTTCCAGACTCCTTCACTGGCCACTGGGTGTAGGTTTTAAATTTTTATATACATATACATAAATATATATATATATAATGTACAATATATACATAGGACTGTAACTTCGCTTTTAATAATTTTATGAAATGGCAAAGGTTTAGCCAAGAGGAAACCTTGGCATGAATATGGGCTTGGGATTCTTTTTCTCCTGTGGTGGATAAATCTGCCTTAAAAATCAATGTAACTTGGGGGCTGGGGGCTTGTTCTGGGTGCCAAGTGCATCTCTTTATGGACAGCTAAAATGTGATTTTTTTCCCAAGCTCAGTTGTACCTCCAGACCCATCACTGACCATTTGCCTTACCTGTCTTACAGTCCGAAATGTAACAGGAAAGATTATAGGAAGATGCCAGTTGACTGAAAGCGCAAAAGCCTTTCAACGTAAAGTGTCTTAGGTGGGAGGTGATAAAATCATTCCCATCTGAGTTATTGCAATGGCTTAGGTGAACCTAATAGGGGGTTCATTCCAGTTCCTGCTATACAGGTGTCCATGTCTCAAAATTTATTGTAATCATTGGCAGCCTCAGTAGGGGCCAAGGAGTTCTGTGAGCCCTGGCAGCATAAAACACCTTGAAGAGGGTAAAGCTGTCAATGCCACCGGTTGAACTGCATACATTGTGAGCTGACCCAGAATCTTTGGCCTGCAGAACGAAGAGCTGGTATCTTCCAATGGCAGCATTCGCTTAGCCAGCAAGTCCTCACAGGTTCTGCTTAATTGCTTGGTGGCTGTGGAAGATGAACTTTGCCCAGCGGGATTCTTGGGTTCATCTTATTGGCTCCCCTGGTGGGCAAATACTGTGTTCTGCATTCCACACATAAGTGAATTGCAAAAAAAGTAGTTAATTCTCTTATTTATGTGCGCGTGTGAACGTGTTTTAATTATGTGTATTTAACTCTTTAAAGTCTCTTAGATTTTAATTTATCCTGTAAATTTCTGTATATATAATTTAATAACAAAAGCCTCCACCAGCAAGAGCATGTGGAAGATACAGATGTTATTTCTTCCTCCCTTCCTTCCTCTGATCTCCTCTGAAAACTCCAAATCACCTGCATTTGAGGTATTGTGCCTCAAAAAGGAATCATTATGTCAGGATTCTAGTTCTTTATAATTCAATAATGTCAAGAAAGTTAAATAAAAAGGACTGTTTCCATTCCCAGCTGCCCTTATTTCCAAAGAACCATACTTTTGCTTCCTAGTTCCAAAGAAGACAGTTGAGCACTTCAGGGTTGTTCTTAAATGTGTGAGATTCCCTGCCAAACACCAGCTCTGAGGTAACTGCTTTCTGCCCCGGGCTAGACGGAGCTCTGCGGCATCAAAGTAGAGGTCTGAGGATGGTGCAGGCGGCCTGCATCCTGTTTAACGCCTTCCCTTCTCCCCGCCAGTGTGGCCGCTGGCTGTGTTTCTTAAGGTATCCTGGCTGCTGAATGCCTTTCTCAGCTCAGAGCAGTTTTGAGATTTAATTGGGGAAACAGAAGGAAACAGGAATGTTTGGGAACCAAAATCAAGAACAGAAATCCTGTTTTGATTTCGTGTGTTAGAACCGGTACCGTGCCTCATCTGTACCCAGGGAAGTTTCCTATTGACAGGGTATAAAGGAGGGGCCTTGAAGACGTGGCTTAGTACCGAAAGAAGGCAGTCCTACCATTGTCATTTGTATACATTAATGAAATCCTGATGAGGACCTGCTTTTTGTTTGTTTTCCTTTAAAATCCAATCCTATTGTATTTGTATTTAAAATTTGTACACATTTGTATAATAACCTGTACCTTGTGGAATTTGGTACTATTAGAGGAAAAACTTTGGATTCAGACCTTCTTGCAGTTTTTATATCATTGTTTTATTTTGTTTTTAAAATAAATCCTATAGCGGTTTGATCCAAATTCCATTGCCGTTGTATAAAGAAATAAAATTTTGTACTTATATTATTAAAAATCACATTTTTAATATTTATAGTCCAGTCTCAGCTATCATTTCCCTGCTGCCAACGACAGTTGCTCTGAAACTATAAAACCTGTTTTTCACACTATATCCTACCATAATTTTATTTTTTTTAAAAATCCATCTGTAGTAGAGGTCAAACTTCTGATCTTAGCCAATTTCCTATCGTACATCTTGCTCTGTTTCTGTTAAATTCTACAGTGTAGTCTCTCAGGTTCTCTTGCAAATTACAAACCGAGTGATTCTGATAAGTGTAACTCTGTTCATTGACAAATAAAATTGTATGTACATTACTGTGTACCCCTAACTCAAGAAAATGTGAGCCTTGTGTAAGGTTCACATCTGAATCATGTGTAAATATATTTCACGCTGTTTCAGTACTGCCCTGACTTAGTGATACTGGATCAGTCACTTAATCTTTATAGGTATCCAAAGTCCCATCTGTAAAATAGTGTTAATGTCACTTCTCTGTCTCTAAGCCAGCAGCCAACCAGGCTGACATGAATGTTTAGTAATATTGTCAACATTTAATATATGGAGATTTGACCTTTCAAGGTGTAAAAATGTCAGTGTCAACACAAGGTGTTAGTAGTCATAAAGAGTGAAATACTATGTTTGAAAGGCTTTTTATTGAGAGGCAGCAAGAAAGACACTGCCACATTGCTGAATGACTATTAAAGTAATTTGCATATTTTGTCTCACTTAATCATCCCAAAAGCCTTATATTACTATTCCCCTTTACAAATGAGGAGGCAGAAGCAGAAATGTACTTTTCCTAAGGTTATACAGTTAGTAAGTGGCAAAGCCAGAATAAGCATGCTGGTACAGCCAATCCCAAAGCCACTTTCAAAGTTAAATTGTGTATGTAATTCATCAGAATCCTTCTACACTATTATCTGCAGTATTGAGCAAATGTGATTGTAGGAAAACCTCTTGAGACCTTTTCATTGTTCAAGTGTCCTTTTGTCCTAGCTGGATTTTATGATACAGGCCTCACTTTTCTTGTCATACTATTGTCTTTAAACTTTGGAGGCAAAGTATCTTAATTTTTTTTTAATATATCTTTATTGATTTCAGAGAGAGGGAGAAGGGGAGAGAGAGAAACATCAGTGATGGGAGAGTCGACATTGATTGGCTGCCTCCTGCACTCCCCCAACTGAGGATCTAGCCCGCAACCTGGGCATGTGCCCTGACGAGGAATCAAACCGCGATCTCCTGGATCCTAGGTCAACGCTCAACCCCTGAGCCACGCCCAGGCGGGCAAAGTATCTTGATTTTTGTCTAGCAGTACTTAAAGTATATAGTAGATTGCAATACGTTCATGCAATATGTCAATCTTAAGGGACCTAAACATTTTCACCTTCAGAAAGGGATTTGATATTACTAGTGCTAAAACACTTAAAAAGAAAAAAACAGACTTTTTACTAATTGAGTTTGTTTTTGTTAGCAAACACATATAAAACATAGTTTTAATCAGTTTTGTACAGCACTTAATATTTGCCACATGTTCCTATCTATTGTGTTGACAAAATCCACACACTTCCATTTCTAATTGAAAAGCTATGTAGTCCAGCCAGTGTGGCTCAGTGGTTGAACATTGACCTATGAACCAGATCACAGTTCGATTCCTGGTCAAGGCACACGCCCCGGGTTTGGCTCAATCCCCAGTAGGGGGCGCACAGGAGACAGATCAATGCCTCTCATCAATGGTGTTTCTATCTCTCCCTCTCCCTTTCTCTGAAATCAATAAAAATATATATTTTTTAAAAGGCTATGTAGTATCCTGTTTACATGGAGTTAATATAATTCCATTCCCTGTTTGGGGGATATGTGGTTGTTTCTGCTTTACTATGAAGGATAAACCTTATGGCTGTTTTATTCTTGGCAGCAAAGCCAAGATCTTATGCCCATAATCACTTTAAACCAGAGTGATGCAGGAAGGCAAGAACTTCTGGTAAATCCCATACAAACGATTGGAAGAATCCAAAGGAAGTTCTTGCTAAATATACTCCATACAACCAAGCAATATTCTTTTTTTTTTCTTTTTTAATATATCTTTATTGATTTCAGAGAGAGGAAGGGAGAGGGAGAGATAGAAACATCAATGATGAGAGTCATTGATCGGCTGCCTCCTGCACGCCCCCTACTGGGGGTTGAGCCCGAAGCCCAGGCATGTGCCCTGACCCAGAATCGAACCCGGATCTCTTGGATCCTAGGTCGACGCTCAACCACTGAGCCATGCCAGCTGAGCCCAAGCAATATTCTTAAATGGAGAAAAATATGGATGGTACGTGACATGAGGTTCACCTAATGTACATCCTCCCCTTATATTCTAAAAACCATTATTGAAAGGTAGATTGATTTACATTTTCATGTTAGTTGTGTTGGTGAACAGTGGTGAGCAAAATAGACATAGTATCACAGCCCTCATGGAGCATCTAGACTAGTAGGGGCAGGGCATTTATTAAGTCTCAGTGCACTATTAAAACACTTCAAAGCACAGCAGTCATGACTTCTGTAAAGTTTTTATATTGTAAAGATGTCAGCCCTTAAAACAGGTTGACACACAGAAGTGATAAGTTCATATTAGGTTTTCTATCATCCTAAATTTGTGCAAAGTCAATTTACTAGCCTTTCAGATTTAAGAATCGCAACTTGATCAATAAATACTAAAGCCCCAAACTACCAAAGCACTGGTTATTGTATCTTTTGGAGTCTTTAGAAGAAGAAAAAATAACCCACGGATCAGGTATCTGATGTAGGTGACACATCTGAAACACGGCCCAGACAGGAAGGTTGAAAAAGATAGAATTACAAAGCTGGGAAAGGCCTTTGAAAGCCTTAATTCTTAACTGGGGGTCAACAGCTGTAGTTCAGGGACCCAGAAACTCCCCGAAGTTATACTGTATCTCTTGCCTTTTCTCTTCCGAAAGGCTCGTGGCTTCAAATTCTCAAAGGAGCCTGTGGCCTAAAAAAAGAAAAGGTGAGAGCCTTTGAACGAAGTCCAGCATCTAGAGAAAATGGGAAGCTGTTTGAAACACACAGTAATTTACTCAATGGCAGAGATGGGTCCCCGGCACCATGCGCGACACCTGCGTGCCCTCTGCCGCCTGAGCGCCAGCACGTCCCGAGCTGGATTCCTTGAACTGGCCCTGTCAGGGGAGCGCGAACTCGGGGCTCTTCTCTCCCCTCGGAGGTAAGCGCTGCAAGCAGGACTCGAACTCGCAGCTGGGAGCCCTCGACCTCAGGCAGAGGAGCCCATCAGGGCAGCGAGACAACAGGCCAAGAGGCCGTCTGCCCGCGGTGGGTATGCAGTCACAGGGAGGTGCCAAGGGCTGACATTTAAAAGGAGCTGTAGCCCGAGCCTGCTCGGTAACCTGACCCAAATCGCTTCTCTGGTCCCAGACCCGGTTTTCCAGGTGAGTGACGGGAGCGTCGGGCCACGCCCCTAAACCCTTAAATAGACCTTGAGGGCGTGGCTTAGAGAGCCCCACGCCCGCCGGCCCCCTACCGCCCTACGTCGTGCGTGACGTCCGTCGACGGCAAGTCAGCCTCAGTGAGGTCACTGCCCTCGCGCGCCGAGTGCCGACCCTCTCGTCAGGGGTGGGGCCTGTGGTCAAGTTCCAGACTCCCTCCGCTCCGCCCCGCCGGCGCCTGCTCGCGGACCATCCGGCGCGTCACGTGACGGGTCGGCGGCGCCGGCGGTTGCTGTCAGCTGATATCACGGGTTGGTGGCAGCGGCAGCCGTGGCGATGGACTTTCTCCTGGGGAACCCGTTCAGCTCTCCGGTGGGACAGCGCATCGGTGAGTCCCCGGAGTCTCGCCCAGCCCTGTCGCAGGGCTCCGCGCCCGGCTTTAGCCCACTCGGGGCGCCCGACGTCCCCAGCCGCTCACCCGAGGGAGGCAGGGAGGGGAACGAGGCTAGCGCGTTTCTCCCGGGTCTGGCCCCGCCCAGTCTCCCGCCCATCTTGATTGACAAAAACCGCGGCCCATTAGGGAAGCTCGGCTTGTGATGGATCCCTACGGCAGCCAATAGGTAAAGAGAGGGGGCGGGCCGGCTCACGGCTCAGCCAATGGGCGGCAGCTGGGGTCGCGAATCCGGGGAGAAAGTTTGGAGGGTTAAAGGGACTACGTGGTTCCGCAGTCGTTGGGTCCCTGGACGTTTTCGTGGTCTCCTCCCCGTCCCGGCTCGCGTCGCCTGGGCTCTTGCCCTCTCTTTCCTGGCTCGCCGTGTTCTCCAGACACAGATACCCGAGAAGGGCTAGAAGTCCATTCTCCCAGGACCGGAGACTAGGGCTTGGCGTCCGGGCGGCGACTTGTGGGGAGGGGGGTGGGGGCGGCTGGCAGCCCCGCCACCTCCGCCTGGGCCCCGGCCGAACGAGGCACTGGGAACCCGCTGGACGAGGCGGCCAACCTTGGAGACCGAGGTCTCGGGACGCACCCGCCTTGGCGGCCCTCGCCCCCGGGCATCAGCCCGAAGCGTAGGGTCGCCGACGCTCCGAGCTGGAAGTGACCTTCGAAACCACCTGATCGCGCCTCCCTCCTTCCTCAGGAGATGGACAGCCGAGCACTCCGGCCGAGGCGCGGGCTTCCTCAGAGCCAGGCCTCCTGACTCTCTTAACTCCCTGTTGACCAGAGACCTCCCGGTTCTGTGACGTTGCCGCTCTGTGCCTAGGTTTCCTCGCCTGTAGTTAGAGGGTGAAAATGGCCCCTATCTCCGTGGGGTTGTCGTGAAGACTGAACTCGTTAATAAATGCAAAATACTTAGAACAGGGCCTGGCACACTGCCAATGCGATATAAAAGAGAGGTAATATTTATTATGATGTTACTGAGGTGCCACCTGGTGAGGCTCGGGGCTGCCTAGGAATGTCTGGACAGTAGGTCTCTGGGACAGTGGGTGGGCCCGCAGGCCAGGGCCCAAACAGCTACCCCTTATCCAGAAGCAGCCTTGGCTGTGCCTCTTTGATGAGGAAACCGCAGGCAGTTCCTTGAAATCCTCTCCTTGTCTTCTTTATGGTTTTTAGCCTGAAGTCCAGACGGACGGGGACAATTCCGCCTTTTAGACAAGACATTCTTTCCATTCTTAGTGTCTTGGAAGCCAAACCTAACTTCAGTTTGTCGACCGGCTCTGTGTTGTAATCGCCGCTGTGACTGTTAGTGGCTCTTGGGCAGTTTTGTAATCAAATCTCTCCAAGAGGGCCGTGGCAGTTGAGGATCTGCACACCAGGGAGCTCCTGGACCAGAGAGGGGGACCTGCTCTCAGAACCATCACCTCCACCACCACCCCCTTTCACGCACAGCACACACACCCCAGTGAGTCATTGTTTTGGAGCTGAAAGGAGAAGGCAGCTCTCCTTTCATCTTTATTTCACCAGCTCCAGATACCACTGCTTTCATCACATGCCAAGTTTGAGACTTACACAAAAAAAACAGCTGTCCAAGTCAGCCACATATTCCTGAGGCTTTCTAGAAAAGCGGAAAAGCTCACCTGACTCTGGGCCTTACATGGTCAAAGAAAACAGCTTCTCTTCCTACCCTGAAAGGTTGCCTGCCTTGGGCAAGAAATACTCTGTCCAAAGAAAGCTACTAAATCATAATACCTTAGAGCACAATCCAGGTTTTGCTGCCGGGTCCTTATCCTGAGACTTAACCCAGGGTTCTTGTCTAAAGCCCTTGGAGGTCTTATGAAAACACCTCAGGCGGGGCCCCACCCCCAGAATTTCCTACTCTACAGGTCTGGGGTGGAGCCCTAGAATTGTTATTTGTAGCAAGTTCCCAGGGGATGCTGATGCCACTGGATTGGAAACCACATATTGAAAACCTCTCTTCAGCCCATTGCCTTCATTTTACACGGGAGTCTGAGGCCCAGACAGGGAAAGCTGGAAAGTGTGACTCGCCTAGGACCCCAGTGACGATAGGAAAGCTGAAATGAATTCCCCAGAGCCATCAAGATTTGAACCAAAGCAGAAGAGGCTGTAAAAGTAAAATTAAATGAATATCTGCCATTTGAGTTAATGCCCTCTGTATTCCTTATTTTTTCTTTTAGATAAAGAGGCAGGAATACCACCAATGGCTGTGGTTATTGATGACCTAGTTTTAGCTGCTTGTATTTCTGTAAACTGCAGAAGTAACAATCACTTCTCAAGCCTGCTGACTCCATCCCTATTGAGAGTAGAGCCCCATAGAATCAGCGGCGTCCATTAGCACAGTGGGTTCTAATGGTGTTCATTAGGGGTGCCATTCACAGAGTGCCGGTGCTGCTCCCTCAGCCTGCTCCTGTGTGCACCCTTCAAAGCCCCAGCGTCATCACCCCATCCCTGAAGTCTTCTCTGACCCCTTCAGGTCCAGCTATTGCTTCTGTGCTCTCTAGTCACCCCAGCTCCTCAGGCTCCCTCACTGCCTGCCTTTGGGCTGTGAGCTTCCGCTGCCGCCTTGGTGGAATAGTTATGCCAGCATCTACCTCTCAGGGTGATTGTGAGAATGAAGTGAGATACTCCCTGGAGAGTGCCTGGCACATTGCCAGTGTGTATGAAACAGTAGTTCTTGCTGTCACCATCATCATTTGTATTATTTCCATCATCACACTAATAGGGCACTGTCCCATTATGTTAGTAGTTGTGCGTGTGTCTCCCCAGCTAGACTCGACTTCTTGAGAGCAGGGCCTGCACTTATTTATCCGGACCCAGTGTGTTGCCTGGCCCCTAGTAGGCGGGAAGAAAGGAGAAAAGGAAGGTAACAGTTTGTGGGCAAATATCGCGTGCCAAGTGCCATGCTAGTCTCCTAGGTATGACTCTTCACAGCGACCCTATGAGATAATGGCTCTCTTTTCCCTTTTCACCAAGAGTAAGTCTGAGGGATGGTATCACTGCCCAAGATCTCACAGCTTCAGTGTCAGAGTCCAGACGCAGGTTTCTCCAGCGCAGAGCCCCACTCCTCTCTTGCACCCTCACCACACTGCCTCTGGCCGACTGATGCTTAGTCCCACTCGCCAAGAACCACAATTACTGTTCTGCCCACAGACTGACTTTTCTGGCTATGACGCACATGCGTCTGGTACATTTCCAGGCCACACACCCTTACCTGTGACTAGGAGATCATATCTTCCCAGGGACAGCAGACTGTGGCTGCAAGCATCCCAGAAAACTAGTACTGGGAAGTGTTGACACAGTTGTTTTCTTCCAAGGATTTACCTTTCAGGGTATTATCTGAGGACACATCTCACTGGCCATGTTTTATAGACAGACGTCAGAAGGCAACCCACCAATTCATTGTCCATTTCTGGCTGTCAGCTTACCCCTAGCTCTTTGAGCCAGAGACCCAACTGACTCATGAAAGAAAGCTGCAAACCAGCAGACTGTAAATATGGGCAGCCCTGGGGACCATCCCCCAGTAGTCATGGTGGGGGTAGCTGGATGTGACAGGAGAAGATGTCAGAGCCTAAGGCTGAGCCCTGGGGTGGAGGAGAGATGGGGAGAAGGCAGGGAGAGCTGCCCTTGGAGCCACAAAAGTCGAGCCACAGGAAGGAATCATGGACAAGAGACCACAGGTGTCCGCTGGGGAGAGAACACTTCGGGCCTTCTGGGGCGCCACTTTGGGAGTGATGAGCTGGAAACCAAACTGAACATCCAAGCAATGTTGCTGAGGGGCCACCAGGCTGGGAGGCAGGAACCTGGGGCCCAGCTCCAGCTCTGCTGCTGTCACACTCCCTCTGCATCACCATGCCCTTATCTGGAGCAGTACCAACCTTCTCCGTGTACTTCCCAGAGGACCGGTGAGGAACAACTGGGGACAGGCTAGGACAGGGAAGGATTGATGCTAGAGGCCAGAGAGAAACTGATGGCGATTTTGGAGGGATGATAGAACTGATTCCACAAGGCTCAGAGGGTAGAGTGTGATGTGACAGCGGAAGGAATTCAGTGCCAGCACAGATAAGTGTCCCTGACACCTTTCAGAGCTGGAAATGGCTTCCTTGTTTGGTAGTGAGCTCCCCACCACTGGAGGTGTGAAAGCAGAGGTCAGAGGGGAGGGAGGCTGTAAAGAGGATTCCTGCATTGGCTGGCGGGATGGACTAGACCAGTATCTGCCTGCCAACTTTTCTGTAAAGGGCCAGATAGTAAATACTTCTGGTTTTGTGGGCCATATGGCCCCTGTTGCAACTAGTCAACTCTGCCATTTTATCACAGAGGCAGAAGCAGCCACGTATGTCAGTGAATGAGCATGACTATGCTCCAGTCAAACCTTACTTATGGACACTGAAATTTTAATTTCATGTAATTTTCACGTCATGAAAAATTATTCTTTTTGGATTTTTTTGAACCATTTAAAGGTGTAAAAACCATTCTTAGCCTTGTGGGCCCTACAAAAAAACACTGGATTTGACACATGGGTTTATTGTTGTGACTTCTGGCCAGAGGCAGAATGATGGAGGGCAGTGTCTTCAAAGTGGGGTCCCAGAGTGCCCACATCAGGGATGATAGAGGGCACTCTAGTCCTGCTCCCCCTGAGTCAGAATCTCTACCACTTCCCACAGGTGCCCCACCTTAAAGCTCTGGTTCCTTGATCTCTAAGTGCTAGAGCCAGGTTAAAGCCCAAGTCTCTCTTGAGAATCATGGGGAATGGTGTCGGGAAAGGGCTTTGTGTCTGCTGGCCACATACTACACAGAGTAAGGTGTCCCGGATGAGCTCTTGAGTCGGACCAGGTGACCTGAGTCCTGTTTCATCCTGCACTGGCTTTGCTCCCTGGGGCAAGTTACTTCCGAACCTCTCTGTGCTTCAGTTCCTGTCTGCGGACTAAGGGTAATAATAGCACCTGTCCGTAGGGGTTGTCGTGTTGTCACGCTGTGAAGCATTTGGCACGATGCCTGCCAGACAGTAAGTGTCCGTAATTGTTAGCCATTGTGATTTTTCACTGGTGGATCGTCATTGCTGGGGCACGGTCAGAGTTAGTGGCAGAGCCTGAGTGCCAACCCAGGGCCCTGAGTCTCGTGCAGCCTCTGTGTTGGTCTTGGCGTCACTGGGAATGAGCAGTCACCGGCTGGGTGGCAGCCACATTCACAGGTCAGGTTTCAGGGTGTGGGGGAGAACCGATTCTCACTTGGGAATTAGAGCCTTTGACTGCCCCTGTGGATGGAGCCAATGAATAGGTTTTGTTCCCTCACTGAGCCCAAAGAAATAAGAGTAAAGTTCCGGATTTCCGCTCTTTTGGTTTTAGAAAAAATACAAAAAGCCTCAGTGTCTTCTAATTAGCTTGGGGCCATCACCCATGAGAAGCAGGGGGATTCAGGACCAGTTAACTCTTTACCTCCTTTCCCAGGGGGTGTCGATCTAAGCTAGCGGTCTCCAGGCTTCTGTCCTTCAGGCACCACCTTATGGCTTGTATCTGCCTTGTGCCACCTTTGGTTTTATTTTCATAGTGTTTTCCTTTTGTTGGCTCTCCTTTTTAAATTTGGCCTCATCCTGTGTAATTATTTCCATGAAATCATTACTTTGATGAGCTAGTTCATGTTTTTTTTCCTACTCTACATTCAATTAAATATGTAACTTTAAAAATGTCATTAAATTTCCCCATGAGCCCATCTAACACGGTCCTGGGGAGCACATTTTGGATGCGAGCAGTCCGATAGGGTCAGAACTTGGACTTCTACATCAGAAAATCTGGGTTCAAATGCCAGGTCCACCCCCTCCCAGCTGTGTCCCCCAGGCAAGTGACAAAACCTCCAGGGGACTTATGCCTTGATGGACCTGGGAAACATGGCAGTTGATGGAGCATTGAAAAGTGCCATGGAGAGCCAAGCTGCTATGCAGGCCCCGATGGCAGATGCTGGGCATTGCTCCTGGTGGGGAAGGTAGAGCAGGGAAGGAAGGAACCTGGAGAAGGAGGGGACAGAGGAGCCAGCCAGACCACATGAGGCTGAGACCCTGAGACTGGGAGAATTGAAGGTTGGACAGAGTTGTCCCCTGTTGGATTGGAACTTGTTTGCACTGATTAGTATAAACCCCTGGGTGGTTCACTTTATGTGTCCACTTGGCTGCGCCCATGGGACCCAGATATTTGGTCAAACTTTATTTCTAGATGTTTCTGTGAAGGTATTATAGATGAGATTAATACTGAGTAAAGCAAATTACCCTCTATAGTGTGGGTAGGCTTCAGCTAGTCAGTTGAAAGCCTTAATAGAAGAAAGACTGGCCTCCTCCAAAGAGGGAATTCTGTCAGCAGACAACCTTTGGACCTGAGCTGCATCTGTCCCCTGGGTCTCCAGCCTGCTGCCTACCTGTAGATTTTGAACACGCCAAACCTCTATGATCACATGAGCCAATCCCTAAAATAAATCGAGAGAGAGAGAGATCAGTAATATCTCTCACACTCACAGGTTGGGGGAGGAAAAAAGAATGTCATATAAAAAATTTTTTTAAAAGAATGTCATATACACCTTGACCGGCCACTTCAAGCCTCTACTTTCATGGCCTTTCTCCCTCTTACCTGGGTAGGTTTTTAAAACCCTCCTTCACCTGCGCTGGCTGGTTTGGCTCAGTTGGTTGGCATCATCCAGTGTCCCGAAGGGTTGCGTGTTCCATTCCAGGTCAGAGCGCATGACCGGGTTGCAGGCTGGATCGCCAGTGGGGGTGTGCAGGGGGCAGCTAACAGATGTTGCGCTCTCGAGTCGTCGTTTCTTTCTCGTTTTCCCTTCCTATCTCTCCAAAAATCCATTTTTTTAAAAATCTTTTTTAAAAAACCCTCCTTTACCTAACTGAAATATTCTTCAGTTGGGTGCTATAGCTGTTATATCAGCTTTAACATTGTGGGCTGCCTTCTGTAGAGTATTTTAGGGTTCCTCTTGTGGTCTGTGGTTACAGAATGGCAGGGGAGAGGCAGCCAGGGTTTTGAAGAAAGACTGCTCAGCAACTTAGGAAACTGGTGCAGCTCTCCAGGCTAGGTCTGGAACGGACTGTTCATTTGAAGAGTTAACTTCAAGACAGTTTGCTGGCCGGGTGCTAGGAGGATTTATAGTCGATAATGTTTGTTTGGGTGCTTCCTTGTGCTAGATAGTATACCAAGCACTTAAAGTGCATTCTTTCATTCACTCTCACACAACCCTGCAGGTGAGTGCTTTAGGTAGTCCCATTCCGCATGGGAGGAAGTGAGGCCCAGAGAATTAACTCTCGGTCACACTCCTGGTGAGTGCTCAGGTAAGGACTTGAACTAAGATTTGTCTGTGGCCAGACCCCACACTCCTAACTTTTCTACCTCATTGCTTCCCTGTAGAATTGAAGGGGACCTGCTGGATTTCCTTTGAGTGAAAATGTCTGGGTCCATCTAAAATGGATCTGTTCATGATGATTCTTTCTGTATTTCTCCCCCACCCCCCACCTTTTGCACATTTTTTTCATCCCGGTGCTTGTCCTCCAGGAGCAAGAAGCACAGGTGAAGGCGCCAGCTGCCTCTGTTGTCAGCAGAGCAAAATCTTCCCTAGGAGCTGCCCAAGAGAACTCCACTTATGTCTCAGGGGCCAGAACTGGGTCACAGGGCCACTTCTAGCTGTAGGAGAGACTAGAAAAGCTAAATACTATGGGCCAGTGGAAAGTATTCACAACAGACTCTTGGAGTCAGCTCCGTGCAGTGGAGTTAATAA
Organism: Miniopterus schreibersii; assembly: GCF_964146895.1. Classification (NCBI taxonomy): domain Eukaryota; kingdom Metazoa; phylum Chordata; class Mammalia; order Chiroptera; family Miniopteridae; genus Miniopterus; species Miniopterus schreibersii. The sequence continues at coordinate 178,944,196 of NC_138102.1, forward strand.
ATATCTAATGTAGTTCCAGGTGCCTTAGTACAAATACCATTCCAGCAGGAGAAGGTAAGCAAGTTCCCACACTGCACTTCCAGATGGATGGGGCCAGCTGGCCTACGTCCCCACGAGATGGTCAGAATGATGAAGGTTCTAGAGAACACGTCCAGGGTAGAGTTTTCACGGGAACCAAGGATATTAGCATGGGAGACAGATAAGGAGGGGCATGGTACTTTCTGAAAATATTCACAGGATGGCCAGTTTGAAGAAAGATTGGGGTTTCTACACATCCACTACTAAGGAATCAATGGGGGCCAAAGGATGGGGCCATTTCATTTAAATTAAAGTATTATAAACGTTTCTTGTCCTGATGAATATGACCTCATCCTTCAATCAGTCATTCAGCAAACATTTACTGCAGGTTTGTCACACACTCAGTCCGGTCTAGTGGAGAGAATTTGGCGATTCATGAGCTACAATTTCTACCCTTGAGCTCACAGCCTAATGGGAGAGACAAAGAAATCAGTACTGTAGAGTTTTGTTTTTGTTTTTTTAAATATATCTTTATTAAGATTTCAGAGAGAGGAAGGGAGAGGGAGAGAGAGAGAGAGAGAAACATCAATGATGAGAGTCATTGATCGGCTGCTTCCTGCACGCCCCCCACTGGAGATCAAGCCTGCAACCTGGGCATGTGCCCTGACCAGGAATTAAACCACCATCTCCTGGATTATAGGTCGATGCTCAACCGCTGAGCCATGCCAGCTGAGCTGTAGAGTTATTTTAACAGCTCCACTAAACAGAGCTTATAGTTGTGGTCTGTGCTAAATGCTGCTGGCCCAATGAGTGAAGGCTCAGGCCCTCTGGGGGGTCTGGGCAGGCTCCACAGGGAGACCTGACCTTGGGCTGGGCTTAGGAGCTTGAGTTGAGGTGGGGAGGTGGGGAGGAACACATTCCTGGAAGGAGCACGGAAGCCTGAAAGAGTAGGGTGGATGGGCAGAAGGCCAGGGCTGGTGAGAAGAGGAAGTGGGCAGAAGGGCTGGGCCAGGTCTCCACCCAACATCTCACTGATGAAGCACCTGTGAAGCCCAGGGCAGCTCTGGTTCCATGGGAAGCCAGGGCAGCAGAGCTCAGTGCACCGCGAGGACTGTCAGGGGACCCAGCAGCCACAGGCCAAGCCCGCCACCATGCACTTTGCTTACCTAGCAAGAAGTCTGAAGGCCGGTGGTTTCAGGGTTAGTGTGACAGCTCTGTGATGTCTTTAAACACCCAGCTCCTTCTCTGTCCTTAGCAGGTTGTTTTTTGGTTCTGAGCTTGTCACCTGCCAGGCTCAAGTTCCAGGCACCATGCCCTCATCTAGCCACGTGAAAGAAAGCATAGAGAAGGGGAGAAAAGGCTTTCCCCACCCTGGGCTGTGTCCGTGTCCCAGAAGGGACCTCCCGCACTGCTGCCCAGCAGATGTCCCCTGACTCCCTAGGGACCATAAACGGGTCACTTGCCCACTTCTGGACCAGGCACTGTAAAGGGAATGGGATCACTGCTCCAGCCATGTGAGAAGGAAGGGACTGCTGTTGGGTGTGCCCGGAAGGCAGCTGCCCCTGTGGGGCGTGGTGTGGTTCCGTGCCTGAGTCCCTCTTTCCTGCATGAGGTGGTTCTGTCCCAAACCATAGGCATATTTCCCTCTGCCTCGGCAGCCACTCACTTCTCCCCTGGCTGCCTCGCTCCCTCCTGGGACCTGCAGCCAAGCTCAGGTCACTTCTCCCCAGGCCCTGAGACTGCCCCTCTAGCCCTTCTCCCCTCCCCTCCCCTCCCCTCCCCCTTCCCCTCCTGTCATGATGATTCATCATTGAGTCATTCACTCCGGCAGTGCCTCTCCTCTGAGGAGCACCTCTCCTCCACCGTCCCAGCCTGGCGACTCTGCTTTGTGCTCAGCTCTGAGGACAGCACTGCCTCACCACACCTTCCCGGCTCCCCCTGCAGGTGTCCACTCCTCCTCGCAGCTGTACGGGACCCTGAACTGACTTCCATCATCTCGCTTATCCATTTTGCACTGAAAATGTTTGTCCAGCTGTTACCCTGACCACTAGGACCTCCTCAAGGGCAGAGACTGTTCATCTTTGTTTCTCCATCACCTAGCACAGAACTGGACAAACAATAGCAGCTCAGAGAGTATCGTGGGAGGGCAGAGGGGTGAACAGATGGGCGGGAAGAAGGCATGCAGAAGGCAGACGCCAGAGTGGATGGGCTAAGGGGACACTAGGGATGGAGGCAGATGGTAGGTGGGGAGGTAAACAGAGAGGTATTACTTACAGCAAATGCCAAACGTCATATCGCTTCATTCATAAATATTTCAGTGTGTCTCTAAAAGTTATGGAATAGGATTATTTTAAAACAAACAAGCCATAACTACAATACCATTATACACTTTTTAAAATCGTACTGTTTTTTTTAATACCTGAAAACAGTAACAACTAGATGGAAGTCTTCACGAAGAGTCACTCTGTGGTTCCTTTGAGTGATATGAGTAAGGTGACTTCTACAGTGGAAAGATGGCATTCAATAAATGTGGTCTAAAGAGGAAATGACTGCAGGTGCTCGCCGGGACCAGTCATAGGAGGCTCTCAGAAGAGGGCCTGTGGGAGCCACCTAGAGCTGATTCAGCATGTAACTGTTTTCTTTACCATGGTCAACTAACTCCTATTCTGTCCCCAGCCCCTGCATCAGTGAACTGGTGGGACTAGGTCTGCTTTCAGCATTGGCGTTTAAGGCATTCCCTTACTGTTTGCAAACCATATTTCACTGAATCTAAGACACCATGGAGTGTAAAAAGAAAAAGCTGCCAATTTTGAGCTCTGATAGGTCATTATTTATAAGAAATATCCCGATATCAAGGGGTTCAGGAGAGGAAAAGGGGAGCTTAGGATCAGTGAAACAGTCAGTGCTCTGCAGGGTGGGGTGGGGAGGGCACTCAGCATTGACCTGGAGCAGTGAGGCCACCTGGAGGCTCAGTGAACCCTTCCACAAACATTGAATGAACCTCTACTCTCTGTCCCACCAGAGAGTAGGGCCGGTGAGATAGAGATGTCCCCAGGAGCTCAGAGCCCACCCGAGGCAGAAGAGACATCCTCAAGGGGCAGAACAGAGTGAGAGTGCACGAGTTTGGGGCCACACAGGCCTGGCTTTGCCTCTCATTGCCTCCCGGGACTGGGCATCAGCTGCCCCATATATGGTGGGCGGGGACTATGGGGAGATGGCACAAGAGGAGGTCTGCCAAGCATCCTGCACAGGCTGAAATTCAGTGAATGCTGGTTGTCTTGTCTGTGTCATTCATAATGTTACCATCACAGTGCAGGGTGACAGGTGACATAGTCTCCCCAGTTGGCAGCAACGCTGAGGAGCTAACACTGGGGTAAAGCCTTAGAAGAGCAGGGGTCAGCCAACACATTTCCTCCTCTTTGTGGCACATCTGCATCTCACACCCCTGTGCTGTCTCGGCACCTGGTCTGTTCTGTTGCAGCATTTTTGCCTTTTGCAAAGTCAGTGGTGGCCTCCTGCTGGACTGTAAACCTCCTGAGGGCAGCACCTGGTCTGTTTTGCTTACCATGTCCCCCCAGGGCCTAACGACAAGTTTTGAGTGTGTTTGAGAGGCACATAAGTAAAGGCAAGTCACTGGTGTCCCTGTGCCCTCAGTTTATGCATCCTCCGTGTAAGGGCTGTGGTGAGGGTGACGGACGTTGTATGAAGTGCCTGGTGCACACTGAGTGCCCAGTGAGTGTGCTGCTGGTGGGTGTCATCCTTATTGTTGTCAGGTTATCTGTGAACCGATGCCTGACTGAGTGGAAGAAAGACATTCCAGGCAGAGGCGTGAAAGAACATGACCTGCGGAGTGGGAAGAACACAGCTAATTGTGGCCGAGGTCAGCCCCAATGTCCCTCTCAGCCCCTGAAGGGTTCAGGTTTTGACCCTCAGGCTGTGAGGGGGAGGGAGGCCCTGAACAAATTTTAAGTCAGAAAAAAGTACTGCTTGGATTTATGTTTGAAGAGTGTAGAGGTGATGGCCCAGGTCTGGGGGAGGTGACAGGCCCTGACCCAGAGCTATCCCAGTGACGATGGTGTGGGGGGCAACTCTGACATACGTTAAGCAGCTGGAACCCACAGAAGTTGGGCACCGTTTGAACACCAGGTGGGAGAAGGTTCTAGGCTGCTCCCCACCGGCTGACCTGGGGAGTAGGAAGTCAGTATGACTTGTATCCTTGCCACTGACCGCGGTCCACTGGGCACCCGCAGAAATGACCTCCTCCAGAGCAGCAGAAAGAGCAGGGCTCTCCCCAGGATGAGCAGGCTGGGACCAGGGTCCTGAGGCTGGCAAGCCTTTGGTGGCTACTCTTTCCTGCTCTCAGCCCAAGTCATGGTTATGGTACTTAGCAGTTGCTGGTCACCACTCTTTCCCTGACATTGGCTGAAAAGTCTCAATGTCCGTGAAGCCTGCAGTCTTATCTTGGTTTGACAAATGAGAAAATGGACACTTAGAGGGCTTGGGTCCTTGCCCATGGTTTCCGAGTGAAGGGGCAGGGCCAGACTTGTCGCTCTCCAAAACCTGTGCCACTGCCTCACCTGACTGTGCTTGCCACCGCGCCAGGCAGGCTCTCTGGGGCCCTCTGGGGGAGGTGGTGTCTGCACCAGGCCCAACCTGAAGAGGACAGGCTGCTGAGCAGACAAACAGGCGCCACGTGATTTAAACCTGCAGGCCATCCAGCCCTAGACAACAGTGTGGCCTGTGGCAGGTGGAGATTTGCAGGGCCTGGCTTCCTCAGGATCCAAGACAGGAGCAGAATTGCTCCTGGGGCCTCTGAAGGTTGCTGCCAACAGCTCAGAGGTCGGGAAGTCAGCGTTCTCTTGGAAGTGGTGGCCATTGTCAGTGTTCTTATAAGAACCCTTCTTAAGATAGCAAGCGAGTTACTTTTGTGGTTAAGCAGAGAAACAAAACAGACATTCCCGGATTCCTGTAGGTTTACATTTCTGCCCTTAAGGGACACACCTACCCCATGGGATTTTTATGAAGGAAGTCTCCCCAATCCTGCAGTCCACTCCCAGACCTGAAGGAAGGAAGGAAGTTGGCAAGTGACGGATGGGCCGGGCCCATGCGATCTAGGCACACCTTTCGTCTCTGGGATTGTTCAGATGAGCCTGTCTCTCTCCTCTTCCTCTCCCCCTTCCTGTTTAGCCTCACTGAAACTCCCCTTTTTCTCCCTCACCCCCCCAAAACCACTCCATCCTCTGAATGGCTCCACCCACTGCTTGCACTAAGAACTAAAGAATCCGCCAGCTGTGCTGAGACTCGTGCTTCAGGTCCCTCTGCACCCACCTTGATTACTTGGGATGACATTCCTGACTACAGATGTCCCAGCTGCCCCCTCAACAGCCTACGTGCCTTTCCAAAATGACCATAATCCCTTCTAAGCCCGTGCTCTCTCCCCCGGAAGAGAGGTGTCTATCATGTTCAGGGGTCACTGGGGGGTTGTAAGGGGATGGGATAGAGGAACTACTATGAGGCTTGCTGATGGCGCCAGGGGTCGGGGGGGGGGGGGGGGGAGCAAATGGCCTGCACAATCCTGAGAGCCCTCTGAGAAAGCAGAGCTCCCTGACTCCTGACGAGGGATGGGGCCCATGGCATCAGTGGCTACTCCTCCCTTACCACTGTCACAGCTCCGCACCCCCGTTTCCTCGTTAGTCAGAATAAGGCAATAATGTGCTCCTTCTGTGTCTGTGAGGACTTTATGGGAATGGCTGACAGTACTGGGTATGGGCCGCACATGACTTGGGAAGTTAGAATGTTGCTATTGTGGAAGGGCCTGGAGGCCTGGCTGAGGGCTAGGGGGCCTTTGAAGGATTTGGGGCACAGAAGGGCACAATCACTTTCAAGCTTCAGAAAGTTTAGTCTGGGCAGGAGGGAGAATGGATGGGAGGAGCTGAGGCAATGGTCGGAGAGGCAGAAGATGGTGGCCGGCTGGGGCAGGGGGAGAAAGGAATGGGCAGAAGGGAATGGGGAGGCTGGAGAGAGTCAGGAGCTGGATGTACTGTTAGAGGTAGTCCTGGAGTCAGGGATGACTAGTCCTTCTGGCCCATGTGACCAGGGGTCACTGAGACATGGCTTCTGAAGAGGGACAGGTTCTGCATGGTGATTAGCCTCTGCCCCCTAAACCCTCCAGAGTGGCATCCCCCTCTGCTCAGAGAGTGCTTGTCCAGCTCTCTTTGGTTCTTCCCATGTAGCTAAGGAAGTGTGAGTTTCCAAGGGTGGAGAGTGTGACACAAAGAAGCCACACTTAGAACATAATTGTAGGGTGAATGAGTCCATCTTTCAACTTTTTAAAGGGAGCCCTTTCTTATCCCCTTTCCCAGCCATAATCCAGGAGATAAAGCAACCCGCCCTGCCACTGGGTCCCTACCTGGTTGCCTCAGCTGCCTGGCATGTGTCCTGGGCCATCCTGGCATCCATTCAGCCACAGGACCCAAGGTCAAACCCATGGTGGAATGAAGTCAGGCCAGTTTCAAAACCAAGGTCACAGAAGCCACAGTTATGGGGAGCTGACTGTGTTGGCCCAGCCCAGGGATTGCCCTATAGGATGGCCTGCCTCTCTGGCTGGAACAGGGCCCTCCCCAGTCACATGGAGCCCGGCCCCCCTCTGTCCTGACAGGCCTGGGCTCAGAGCCTTGGCCCCTTTGGGTGCCATTGGGTTGGGACCATGTCCATCTGGTCCACCATTGCATCCCCAGCGCCTGGAGCAGGCCTGACATATCAGTAGCTGTACAGCCTGTGAGGGTGCTGCTCAGCCTCCCTGAGCCTTGTCTGTCCCTGTGGACAGGGTGACAAGTGCCTCCCTTGCAGTGCCTCACATCATGTTCCATGTGTCCGGTCCGCCGAGCACTCTTGGTAGATGATGGCTGGCTGATAGTGCTGCCAACAGGCACATGAGGCCCACGGGCATGTGAGCACTCGCACCTGCAGCCAGGGTCTGGGAGCCAGGGAGACAGCCGTGGTGGAGGGGGACTTGCATAGTGCCCTGTGTCAGGACACCAAAGGTCTCACTGTCCGAACCTTAAAATGCTAATGAAGTCCTGTCATGTCACATACCTATGTGACATGGTCAAGTGCATGTATGTGCCTGACACACAAGCCAGGAGTAATGTGCATGATGGGATGTGGCCTGAAAAAGCAGTGTGCACGATTGTCTTTGCACACTAGGGGGGATCTTATGTGAAAACCGCTCTTTGTGAGAATGGAATCTAGAGGGGGCAGAGGTCGGAAAACAGGCCACATGTTTGAGTGGAGGGGCAGCACTTCGCTTTTTATTTTATTTTTTTAAATATGTTTTTATTTATTTCAGAGAGGAAGGGAGAGGGGGAAAGAGAGGCACAAACATCAATGATGAGAATTATTGATTGGCTGCCTCCTGCATGCCCCTGACTGGGGATCAAGCCCGAAATCGAGGCTTGTGCCCTCACCAGAAATTGAACTGCGATCTCCTGGATCATAGGTCTATGCTTAACCACTGAGCCACACCAGCCGGGCAGCGCTTCGATTTTTAAAGAACATGTGTGAGTGTCCTCACATTGTCGGTTCCAGCACTCGTCATCCACCTGCCACCTCTCACACGACAGTGGAGGTAAAGGCGCCCAGCCTGGACCATGCACCAAACAGATCTTCAGTGAATGGCCATGACCTCGGCCTTGACAGGCTTTGAGCAGCCCATAGCTAATTCTTGGCCTGGAAATCTTACCCTGAGAATCAGCACAACCTGAGCTGAATTGAGAGGATGGTTGCACAGCATTGTGAATGCACTAAATGCCACTGAATTGTATATTTTTTTTTTATAATTGTAATTTTTTTTTTAATTTTTATTGAATTTATAGGAATGACATTGGTTAATAAAATTATATAGGTTTCAAGTGTACAGTTCTATAATATAGCATCTGTGTATTGTGTTGTGTGTTCACCACCCAATGAACTGTACACTTTAAAATGGTTAATTTTATATTGTGACTTTCACCTCGATTTTTAAAAAAAGAACTTCCACCCCCGCTTACTGAGGCCTGTTTTGTGCCAAGTGCCCTTGCCAATGGCTTGTTTGCATCACCGCTCAGGGCAGTTCTGAGGGTGGCTCAGTGTCCGCCCAGCCTGCAGACCACCTTGCTCAAAGGGGAAGGCCAGGGCCAGGCCAGCTGTTGCCAACAGAGCCTGGATTTTCCTGCATAGGTAAAGAATGTCTCCGGGAGATTTAAGAGGAAACTGGTTGTGGTGGGTCCTCTGGGAAGTGGGGGCAGGGGAGGCAGACAAATTTACTCTCCGCTGCTTGCCACTTTGGGACGTTCTGAACCATGTGAATGATTACCAAGTCAAAAGTACTTTATTTACAACAACAAAGCAAACACTCTATATTGCCCTGCCTGTGTGGCTCAGTTGGTTGAGCATCGTCCCATGCACCAAAAGGTTGCCCATTTGATTCCCCGTCAGGGCGCTTGCCCAGGTTTTAGGCTCCATCCCCAGTGGGGGGCGTGCAGGAGGCAGTCATCCGATACTTTGCTCACATCGATATTTCTCTCTCTCTCCCTCTCCCTTCTTCTCTCTCTAAAATCAATAAAAAAAACACACAAAACACTCTCTTGCCATGTCAAAAACAAGCACTCTGAAGCCAGCCCTGCTGGATTCATGTTCCTGTTCATCCATTCGGTACTCTGAGCCACAGTTTCACAGTGGTCACAGGACAGTGGAACTCCCAGTCCAGTGTGGCTTCTAATAAGAACTAAGTGACAAAATGGGACAATGTAGGTAATATAGTTTACACAGCGCCTGGCCCCTCTTGGGTACCAGAAAGCATCCATTGTCCTCTCTCTTCTCCCATCTCTTCCTGCCCTGCCCCCATCACCACACCCCCACACCCCACTATTTGAGTTTGTCATCTGGGACCCTGGACACCTTTGTGACTTGTGGTTTCCTTTCCTCAGAGAAAGCTACAGATGGCTCCCTGCAGAGCGAGGACTGGGCCCTCAACATGGAGATCTGCGACATCATCAACGAGACGGAAGAAGGGTAAGTTGGGGCACAGGTGAGACAGCCAGCTACAGTGCAGCATTGACCTTGCCATACCCTGCCTCCTGCCAGAGCCCCCCACCCCAGTCCCACCACTTCTGTGCTCAAAGGTAGACCCTGCTTATGACCATCGGTGCCAGAAGGGGCTGCAGAGGTCATCTGAGCCCCACCCCAGGCAGGAACATGGCATTTTGGAACCACGATCCTGTCAACCAGCCCACATAGCCTCTCAGCAGCACCCTAGCTGAGCAGGTCTTCCTAAGACGTCACCTAGGCAGCACCTTCCTAGGACAAGGCCATTTGGCAACTCAGAATGAGGAGGCGGCCCCAAGTACCTTCCTGCGTTCTGTGCACTGGAACATGTGTTAGGGATGCCCAGCTTTCTCAGTGAGCAAGAGCAGACTTTCATTTCCTTCATGTGTGAAACCATCAGGGGGGGTCAGGGATCCCAGGGAGGGCAGTGAAAGTGAAGCAGAACCAAGTTAGCATTCGGGGAGCATTTTCAGTGCGTGGGCCACGGTGTCCTGCACAGTGCCAAGGAGCCTGCCAAGCTTCCACTTAGGGTGAGGGAGGCATAGCATCCTGGCTCCTGGTCTCTGACTCACCATCCCTGACCAGCTGAGGGCCTTGGGCAAGTCACTTCATCAAAGGTAAAACTCTTCATTCCTTCCAGCTGTAAGCCCAAGGCCCTGGAGGGAGCAGAGCAGAGCAGGGATGCTTCATCCACTGTCCTCAGGAAAACTCCAGGAAGGGTGGGGAGGCGCGTGACTACCACCGTCTGCAGGAAGTGCAGCCAGGCCAGCCTGTGCTCTGGAAAATCAGCATCAGCAGTTGGAGCGGGATCTCGTTTCCCTCTCCATTTTTCACTGGGATGTCCAGTTGTCCCTCAAGGGGTCCTCTCAGCAGGCTGTGCTTTGTGTTAGAGGGCGGGCTGGGAGCAGGCAGTGGGCAGGAGCTCGAGCCCAATATAGGCTGTGGGCAATTGTATCACGCAGTCAAGGCCAATCAGGAGAGCTGCTGAGCACCTCCTAGTGTCCCCTGTGGTGCTCCATGGGCTTGCTGAGGAGCTAGGAGGGGACACTTGCATCTACGTCTGGGCAGATGTAGCACTGGGGACCCGGCAGTGAGCACAGCAGACGTGACTCTCACCTCACTGAGCTTATTATCTAACCTTTAGTCTCTTGTCCACTCCTCCATTGGGTTGTGGCCTCCTTGTCATCCACTTTGGGCTCCTAGCAGAGCTCTAGGCACACAGAAGGCCCACAGCAATGGCACACATGCCAGAACTTTCTGATCCCCATCTAGTCCTCACTCAGCTGAAATGCCGCCTCCTCAGAGAGGACTTCCCTGACCCCTTCCACACCTACTTGCTCTTACCCCAGGAACAGCTCATTTCCCACTCACACCAGGCTCCCTGGAGCGTGTGACCTTTGATAGTAGGGCCATGTGGTCCTCTGCACCAGTGTGTCCCCAGCACCCAGCATGGGGCCAGCACATGTGGGTACTTAATAAGACTTGAGGGAAAGGATGGACAGTAGAGGAACTGGCAGGATGGGGCATTAGGACTCTGCCTGCAGTTACAGGGTTTAAACTTCAGTCTGCAGAAGAGGCCCCTGGGGCTTGGTAAGCACCCAGATCCCCTCAGAGTTTGGTTCAGGGGGGTTGAGAGTAGAAGTCCAGGGTTCTACATTTTTAACAAACACTCACTCCTCCCCTCTAAGGTTCTGGTGCAGGGGATCCGGGGACCACACGTTGAGAATCCCTGCTACATACTATTCAAGATCTGCCCAGAGGATTTGGGTGGGGCAGGTAGAGTGTGGTGTGATTAGAACCTGGACACACAGGACACAAGGACAGGACCCAGGGAAGGTGGTTCACGGGAGCCGTCCCGTTTCCCAGAGCCCCTGATCTCAGGCAAGCAGCCATTGTGTGGGATCAGGAGGCCCATGCCTCAGCCCGTCCTTCCTTTTGTCCCCCGCCCAGTCCCAAAGATGCCTTTCGAGCAATAAAGAAGAGAATCACGGGGAATAAGAACTTCCACGAGGTGATGCTGGCTCTCACGGTGAGTGCCCTGTCTGGCGTCTGGCCATGGGAGGTCCAAGGTCCACTGGGAATGGCCTCCTCCAGGCCCAGCAGGACTCCCAGCCACCGTGGGGCTCCTCTTCCAAGGTCTGGGAAGAAAAGGTCCATGGACAAAGCACTGTCCTGTCTACACTGCTGGCAGACAAACACACCTTTCCCCTAAGGTGGTCTCTCCAGCCTACTGGCTGGTGAGCAGGTACACTGAGGCCCCCATCCCTCCAGAAGCAGCCATGGAGAGCCTGGGCCAGAGGCAGAGGGCCTGCAGGTAAACCCAACCTCTCAGGGGCAAAGAGCCTGGCAGGCTCAGTGGGTGCTGATTGGCACTTAGATGCCCTGCCTGAAAAATGAACATAAAACAAATGCCAGTAGCTGAGGACAATCCTTGCCCACAACAGGACGAGCCAGGCATGAGTGGGCATCCTGGCTGTCAGGGCGGGCTTGGCTGGAGAGCAGGACAGAGCTCTGTGCCAGCCTCCCCGACAGCAGCAGAATGTCCAGGGGAATCTGGCTACTCTGAAAAGCAAAGGCAACTCCTGCCGGAAATGAGAGCAAGGAGGAGGAGGGAAGCTCACCACCTTTTCCTTGGGCTGCAGGGTCACTACTTGATTAAAAGTTCTCTTTAGTTTCCTCCTGGAGAGCCACCTCCCCTCCAGACTGTATTTAGCTCAGAAACAGCATCAGGACAGGATTCTGTGGGCACTGAGGCCACTTTGCAAGGGGCCTGTAACCAGCACACCGCCCTCTGCCCTCCCCATCCCCACTCCCCAGTAAACCAGCCCAGATCCCAATCCCAGCAGCAGCAGCATCCCAGCTTCTCCATGTGCCTGGGTCTCGCCACAGGAAGCCCCTTTTTCTCTCAGGCTGCCCTCTGGGACATGAGCAGCACGAGGCTGGGGGCCCTGGGTGCTCCCCTCCTCTGACAGGTGCTCATGGGCACCTCCCGGCCTCCAGGTCTTGGAAACTTGTGTCAAGAACTGTGGGCACCGCTTCCATGTGCTGGTGGCCAGCCAGGACTTCGTGGAGGGCGTGCTGGTGAGGACCATCCTGCCCAAGAACAACCCACCCACCATCGTGCACGACAAGGTGCTCAACCTCATCCAGGTGAGTGTAGGCAGATGGGTGGGCGGGATGGGCCGGGGAGAAAGGCTGCCCCAATCTGTTTCTCGTTTGGGGCTACCCAGCTGCCTTCGCTGTCTGCTGATTGGATGTTTCAAGTGTGGGGGGACTTAACTATAGGCCTTGCTGTGGAGGGGGCTGTCAGGGTGATGGCGTCAAAGGATCATCAGGTCAGGGACGAAATTGCTGTTCTCTGGGCAGTGGGTAGGTGAGCTTAAAAGGGCTTCAGTGAACAATGGTTACCAGCCATGTCCCCTTGTCCCCTCTCAGTCCTGGGCTGACGCATTCCGCAGCTCGCCCGATTTGACAGGTGTCGTCGCCGTCTACGAGGACCTGCGGAGGAAGGGTCTGGAGTTCCCAATGACCGACCTAGACATGCTGTCGCCCATCCACACGCCCCAGAGGGTGAGGAGACTCATGGGAGGAGCAGTAAATGGGGGAGGCGTGAGTAGTCACCAGAAGGGGTTTCTGCAGCTGCTTCCTGGGGCCCCTACAGGCCTCCCTGATGCAGTTGTTTGCCCTCTAGACCGTGTTCAGCTCGGAGACACCATCAGGACAGAATTCTGTGGGCACTGACGCCAGTCATCGGGGGGACCCCAGCCAGCACACAGCTTCGCTGACCACCCCAGCTGTACTCCCCAGCGACACACCCATAACGCCAACCCCTGAGCAGGTAAATGAGCCCAGGTTAGAGCCACAGGAGTCTGGATGGAGGGCCTTGCCCTCTCACATGTCAGGGAAGACTCCCTGTCAGAATGAAAATGACTGTAGTGGAGCCTCTACTGGGTCCTCACAGCAGCCCCACAGGTGTATATTATTCTTCCTGTTTGGAAGATAAGGCTCAGAGAGAGAAATTCATTTGCCCAGAGCCACACAGGTCATCAGAGACAAAGCTGGCATTCAAGCTCAAGTCTGTTTGGCTCCAGGCAGGCTCTGTCCTGTACACCAGCCATTCTCCAAACTGTGTTCTTCATGGAGCTCCAGAGAGAGGAAGTGCCCCCAGGTGGCCCCTTACCCACAGCAGCTCCACTTTCCCTGTGTGGTTTGCTTAGGTGCTCGCATGAGATTTCATTCAAGCAGAGGTTCTGGCTAAAAACAGTTTTAAAACATCCACACAAACAGTAATTCTAAAAACCCCTTGCATTGCATCCTGCTGCTTCTCGAGAAGCCCCAGAAGCTTTGAGGCATGGTGCAAGATTCCAGGGGGTGTTCCTGGCTAGGTTTGCCCAGGGCCCTGTGAGTAGCTTTGAAAGATCACCCTCCTCAGACTGGGGGTCACATTGGCTTAGTCAGCCTGTCCCTCAGTTTCTTTCTCCTAAAACTGGAGGCGAAGTGGCCCTTCCGTTGGTCAGGGCAGCTTGTGGGGTGCTGAAGCTGCTCACCCTGCAAGGGACATACACAGCCAGACCAGCATTAGCTGGGTGCTTGGTCATCTGGCTGTGGAGTGTGGGTCAGGGCCTCACACTGTCACGGTGCTCCCTTTGTGGTGTTTTACAAACTTCAAACCTGTCATGTCAGCTAAGTGTAAGAGCTTAGCTACCAAAAGACACAGGTATATGATGGAACAGAAGTGAAACCTGACTGTCCACAGTGTGCCAGCTGGTCTCTGGGATAGTATCACCTTCGGTTTATAAACAAACTCACCGGACAGCCTTTCACACTCCAACCTGTTCAAGGAGAAACTTCTGTACTTCAATGTCTTATAAAATCACCTCCAACCCTAGCCAATTTGGCTCATTGGTTAGAGCATCGGCCCAAGGACTGAAGGGTTCCGGGTTCGATTCCAGCCAAGGACATGTACCTTGGTTGTAGGCTCGATCCCGACCCTGGTCAGGGCACATGCGAGAGGCAACCAATCTATGTGTCTCTCTCACATCGATGTTCCTATCTCTCTCTCTCTCTCTCCCTTCCAGTATCTCTGAAAAGCATTGGAAAAAATATCCTTGAGTGGGGATTTAAAAAAAAAAAATCACCTCCCAGAGTTATAAATATTACTAGAAAAGTAGAAATGTTTTCCTAACTGGACAAATAATTAAAGGTACATAAAAACTGTAACATTTCCTGTGATCCAAAATATATCTCCTGGTTATGATTTTAAACCAGTTTGCCTGAAGTGGAGAAAACTGATTACGTCTAGTGTAGAAGGTCCCACTAAACAAAATTGGGTCATCTGTTTAATTTCAGAGCCCCTATTGTCTCCAGGGACATGTAGAGACTTTAGACACCCCGTGATGTAACTCACTGTTGTAATTGGGTCCCATCTGACTTGGACTGCTGGGTTTGTGAGCAGTAGTTTTTCCACTCACTTATACCAAGAGTGCTCATTAAAGAGGCCAAATGTATCAAACATTTTTTGGGTTTGGAAGGTGTCAGTGAACTGTGGTGTATGTACCACCTGTGACTGTGCTCCATGTCCTTGTCTGCCAAGCCTGGGCAAGGATAGGAGTGTCGTTAGGTGGTGGTCAAATTTAATTAGTATAAGTTATACGACAGGCACTTAATTGGTGGTCGGTAAAGGACAGTTGCGGTCACAGGCATCGTGAGTTTACATAGTGATCGCAGATTCTGAAATCCACTAGGTCTCCCAATTTAGAATGTATGAGTGTTTCCCACGGTGTAAGCCGCTCAATACTAGACTCATGAGATGTCCATGACCAAAGGGTTCTTCAGCCAGATTAATTTTGGAACTTCCATGCTGATCCCCCCGGCCCTCCAGTGTGCACAGTGCTCACAAGGAGACTCAGCACCTGCAGAGCCACAGCGTAGGACACCAGCTCTCTGCCATCTCACCCAAGTGAAGAGACTGCGGCTTGATTTACCATGACCCCCCCGAGCCAAGACCTCAGACCTTTGATCACTGAAAATCTGCTCACGTCCCTTTAACAAGTACATCTGAGTCTCATACTCAACATGAGGGTGGCACTGGGACTCATCCTCAGACAAGCCTGGGACACCAAAGTAGACCAGGAACAACAAACAGACCAGGAGCAAGGCAGAAAGCCCATCACCCTACGGGAGGAGAGAGGGTAAAGCCCATCACCCCAGGAGGGAAGCAGGCCTGCAGACTCTCCTCTGTCCTTGGGGGAACTGCCCTTTGGGGCCTCGTTAGCTGCCCTGGGGCTCAGGAGATCTGGAGCCTTCCAGCCATGCTCTGGTGCATCCATCCTCTGCTTCTTTCCTTTCGGCCTCTCCCTGTACCAGGCTTCTCAGTTTGGAGATGGTAACGGTCGGTAGAGCCTCTGTGAGGGGGGCCTGTGGGGCTGGGGCAAGCCCACCCCGGCCTGTTAGTGCAGGGCTATGGCCTGGGGGCTGAGAGAAGGTGCTGAAGGTCAGCACCTCTGGGCACCCAGGGTTGGTGGCACCAGGCTCTGTCCCTATGAGCAGCATTGGCTTCAGACCTCTGGCCTCTCTCACTGGGGCCAACGATGTGTTTCAGATTGCAAAGCTGCGCAGCGAGCTGGAGATGGTGAGTGGAAACGTGAGGGTGATGTCGGAGATGCTGACAGAGCTGGTGCCCACCCAGGCAGAGCCTGCAGACCTGGAGCTGCTACAGGTGAGTGCGCATCTGCCCCCCACCCACATTCCTTCCCCATCCACACTACAATTTCCACGCTTACTCTGAACTCCTTGGTCACCATGGGAGATGTTAAAACCAGGGCTTTGGACTCCCATCAGATTGGAATTCAGAATAGCCCCTCTGCCTCAGTTTCCTCATCTGTAAGGTTGCTCCAGCAATAGCCGTCATGGTACAAGTTTGACATGAGAGTTAAATAAGGTGTGCCTGGTTCAGAGTAAGCTCCCAATGTATGGTATTGAGAAAGAGCTGCTAGGTGAGATGCCTGCCTCTCAGACTCCATGCTTACCAGGCAGGCGTGAAAGAGCAGTGCCGACTTTGAGGTGAGAGAGCGGCTGGTCTCAGGAGCTGAGGCAGGTAGGAGCTATGGGTCTTCGCTCTGTGTGTCATGAGATACTCCCACAGCCCCATCTCCAGCTGGTGAGGGAGGGGCACTGGAGCAGAAGGACCTAGGTGTGGCGAGAGGCACCTTCCCCAGAGAGGTTAGTTCATAGAAGCACCAAGAAAGCTGGGGGACCCCAAGGCTCAGGAATCACCAGAACCCATGAGAAGATAGAGTGCTTGGTGTCTCATTTTATGTCTGTCCTCCGCTAGGCCTCACACTCCTTGAGGGCAGGGCTGTGTTGTGTCTAGCCAAGCTGACCCCTGGTGTACATGCTCAGGGGTCCTCACCTTCACGGGGCAGGAGGAAAGTTGGAGGCTTGGAGTTGAAAGAACACATGAATATGAGGACTACGTGAGGGCTTATGAGAGAAGCTTGAGTGAGTTAGGAAGCAGCAGAGTTGCTATAGTGCAGTTAATTTTGTGTGTCCCAAGCCAGGGCCCCATGGGTGAGAGCGATTGCTAGAGCAGGCAGGCTAGGTGACACAGGGACAGCCCACATGCATCAAGCACTTCCCACATGCCAGGCTGTAATGTGGACGTTTGGTACACATCCACTTACTTAATCTTCTCCCTCTCCCATGAGGTAGGGACTCTTATCCCCATTTTTCAGGTCAGCAAACTGAGGCAGAGAGGTTGTGTGATGTGCCTAGGATCCCATGGCTGGTAAGCATTAGAACTGGGATTTGAACCTGGGGCCTGGCTCTAACCTGCTGCTCTTGAGAAGACAAGGTAGTAGAAACAAAGCCGTAAGTGTGCTTGGTCATGGGAGGAAGAGAGGGGAGACCCACTGGATGTTGGAAGTCATGCAAAAGGCAGATAGGGAAGTCCCAGGAGAAGAAGGCCTGACCTAGGAGTGGGTGGGTAACAGGGTCCAGAAAACCAAAATCAGTACTGGGGCAACGTCTAGTTTCAATGATGCCTCCAGGAGAAAAGGGCTGGTGTGTGGCCACAGGCACTGGAGCCCGATGATCGTCTGGACATCAACACCGTGACCCAGGCATCTGTCTGCCTGGTGGCGGGTACCTGAACGAAAAAGCATTCGGTCCTACAAATGAAATACTTATAATATGTGGCTTTCAATTTTTTTCTCTTCAAATGAGTTTAAATATATAACACTTACTGATTAAAAGTCAGTCAGTGAGCTCTGGCAGGTGTGACTAAGTGGTTAAAGCACTAAAGGGTCACAGATTTGGTTCCTAGTCAAGGGCACATACCTTGGTTGCAGGTTCCAGCCCCAGCCCCAGTTGAGGTGCGTGCAGGAGCCATCCAATTGATGTGTCTCTCACATCGATGTTTCTCTCTCTCTCTCCTTCCCCACTCCCTTCTACTCTCTAAAAAATCAATGGAAAAAATATCCTCGAGTGAGGGTTAACAATTTAAAAAACGGAGCTGGTGTGGCTCAGTTCATTGGAGCATCGTCCCGTACACTGCGAGGTGGTGGCTCAATTCTCCGTCAGGGCACATGCCCAGGTTGCAGTTTCATCCCCCTCGGGGTGCGTACCGGAGGCAACAAAGTGATGTCTCTCCATCTCTTTCTCCCTCTTTCTCCTTCCCTCTCTTCCTCTCTCTCCCTTCCTCTCTGAAATCAGTAAAGAGCATATCCTCAGGCGAGGGGGGAAAGTCCGTCGGTGACACGGTGACTAAATGCAATGTGGGATCCTGGAGCAGAAAAGGGGCATAGTGGAAAAACTGGGGAAACCTGAATAAAGCCTATGGTTTAGCTGCTAGCATTGCACCAGCTTTGACAAATGCCAGACTAAGGAGAAGTTGGGTGGAGGGATACGGGAATTCTCTGTACTGCCTTGGCAACTTTTCTGTAAATCTAAAATCATTCCTAAATAAAAGTATTTAAAAAAATAAGTCAGTGAGAATCATGAGGCAAAAATTCAAAATTGGGGTTTGTGGATAATAGTTGGAGTCATCTAGTTCATTTTTTATGTTTTGGTTACAAAAAACCCCTTACACCCAGAGAAGTTGCAGTTTGTTCAGCTAGCCACCTGGCAGCCTCAGTTTTTCAACTAAGCAAAGAAGGCGGCAGGAACTTCCTCCTGGAGTCTGCACGGAGCCAGGTCTACCAGCAGCACCTTTAACATTTGGTTAAATGGTAGCCTTTAACGTGTCGGTTAAATGTTAGCATTTAGCATTTGGTTGATTGTTGGCGTGGAACAGTCCGAAGTGAAATTCAAAGGCTTGCTTGTAGAACCCTGAAGCCGTTCTGTGGAGCTTGAAGTCCAGTCTGGAAACCACTTCCTTCTCTAAGGTCCCCCCAGAGGCCAGAGCCCATCCATTCAGTTGGCCTTGCTCTGGGTCCAGTGACCGTGATTGTCTTCCTTGCTTCCTCGGCAGGAGCTCAACCGGACGTGCCGAGCCATGCAGCAGCGGGTCCTGGAGCTCATCCCCCGCATCGCCAATGAGCAGCTGACAGAGGAGCTGCTCATAGTCAACGACAATCTCAACAACGTGTTCCTGCGCCATGAAAGGTAGCCCACCCCTCCCCCGGCATCTGGCCAGTTGCCCCACTCTTACCCCTCCCCTTCCACCCTGTACTCCTGGTCTCCCCACTCGGGCTGACCTTCTCTCATCTCCCTCTCAGACACCAGGCCGGCTACCCAATGTGTGAATCCTCAGCTGTCTTCTTCCAGCATGGGCATACATGCCCGGCCTTCCACCCACCTCTCATCTCCTTGCCAGAGTTAGCCCTGCACTTGTGTCCCTGCATCCAGCCCCCGGAGAGGGCAGTGGTGGTGGCAGAGAGCCAGGGCAGGCCTGGCTCTGGGGCCTTGGACCATTTACTTGACTTAATTAGGGCTCTTTGACTGCAAGCTACACAAAGCATTTCGAGCTGACTTAAACAGAAGAAGAGCTGATTAGATGAATAGCCTCTATTAAACTCATAGCTTTTAGAATCCAATGAAGAGTGAAACAGGAAGGCCTCCCAACAGAGCAGGAACAACAGGCAGATCCTAGGGCAACTCAGGGGTCTCTGGGGCAGAAACTCCTAGACCATGTCCCCAGGGCGTCACCAGCAATAAGTGGATCCAAATGCTTACTTACCTTGTATCATTCTATCTCCGAGAGAAACTCTGGCTCAGCTTTGCTGTGCCCACCAGTTGGGGAATGAGGGGACTGCTTGATGGCAGTCCCACCAGGACCACAGGAAATGGGGGGCAGAGCAGTTCCCCAGAGAAGCACTTGGGTGCTACTACAAAAGAACAGGAGTGGTGGGCCTGCAGAAGCGACAATCCCTACACTTCTCCATATCTGTAAAACGAGGCTCACGGTGGTCTCCGCCGTGGGTAAAAGAGTCCGCGCAGTGATGTCTGTAAAGCGCGGATTGGTCAGGGTGTCACCCTGGGTGCCGGTTTTTCCCACCTCCTCCCCTCACTCATTTCATATCCTTGGCCATCAGCAGACACACTCCGAGTGATTCTGAGTCAGTTGAGAGTGGGTGGGGCTGCTACAGGCCACATCTGCTGGCCTCTCCTGCTCGTTGGCCCAGTGGAATAAAAGGATCCCCTGCCTGCCATTTTGGGGTGTAGGTTGTGAGGTGGCCCAAGGACCCAATCTGGGGGTGACAAACCCCTCTGCACCCACTGTCATCAGGCCTGGCGTTTGCCTGATGGTGCTTCCCGTTCATGGTCACTCATACTCAGTGTCTGCTTGATCCTCACATCTGGTAGGCAGGTCCCGCTGTCACCCCCTTTTTAATAGACAAGGAGACTGAAGTTCAGAAGTGATGTTTACCCACAGTCACACAGTGAACACATGACAGGGCCAGGACTTGAACAGACTCTAGACCAAGGTCTTCTTGATGTCCCTTCCCCCATGCCTGGCCTGTCTGAGGGTGGGCCAGTGGGTCAGTGCAGTGTAAGGATGTGTGTCTTTTTTGCACCACCATGGAGAGTCACTGGCACACACAGATACGCTTCCACTGCCCCTCCCCCCCAATATTCTGGATAAGTACATCACTGAGCAAGTTCCACACGACAGCCTTACCTCTGCCGTTTGCCACGAATTCCCATTTCTCCTCTAGTCTATCCCTGTCCGTTTGTCTAATGCTGGTCATGACTGGAGTGACCAGATCATTGATAATACAAATTAGGACACCTTTGCAAGTGAAAGAGGCACTGTTAATAATTCCCTGGGGACATCAGGCATCACCCGGTCTGTCTGGGACAAACAAGATGTGTCGTCACCCTGACTGACCCACTGCATTGATGCTGAGTCCACAGTGAGCTCTGCGTGGGCTGTGCTCAGGGGCCTCTCTCAGCCTGTCTCCCTAACTCGGCTCTTTCTGTCTTGTAGGTTTGAGCGGTTCCGGACAGGCCAGACCACCAAGGTAAGCAGCTTCTTTCCTGTGCCTAGACCATGCCCTTGTTTACAGGGAGAAGGGCTTTGCTCACCTCCACCTGTCCCTCATATACTGAACAGGACATCCATCTTATCTAGGCTCCTAGAAAGTTCCCCTTCTAACTTTTTATGCTACTGTCCCTTTAAGGCTCTGCCACCAGCTAATGCCCAAGGGTCTTCGCACCCTCCCAGAGGGAGCAGCAGAGCTAGAGGCCATGGGGAGAAAGAAAAACTCCTAAAGCATAGCTGTCAGGGCCCAGGTGACAGCTCCTCAGGCAGGCACCAGTGCTTCAAGCAGAGGGGAGTGAGGCTACGGATGGGGGATGATGGTGGCATCTCCCTTCCCCCCAGGCCCCAAGTGAGGCTGACACGGCAGCAGCTGACCTCATTGACATGGGCCCTGACCCGGCAGCCACTGGTGGCCTCTCGTCCCAGCTGGCAGGAATGAGTGAGTATGGGGCACCCCTGCAGTTCTGGGGGTGCTGTCCAGTTGGAGCTGGAGCACCAACAGCAGAACGTCAGCCTAGACTCCATTTCACGGGGTCCCAGTTTGAATCTTGCCACAAGGTTGAACATCCAGGACAAAACACATGGGCCTCTTCCTCACAGCCCTTCACGACAGCTGAGCCCTGTCAGGTCTCAGAAGTCCCATTGTTCTGAGATTGCCCCTAGACTCTAAATTCTCCTTGGCCTAAGTCACCTGGGTGAGCATGGGCAGTCACTGGAATGTCCTGTGTCCCTCTTTTCTCCTCGGTAATGGGCAGGAATGGGCCCTTCCTCACAGGCAGTCATAAGGACTGAATGAGCTCGGGCATGAACCAGGCTTGGGCCAGGCCCAGAGTGCACTCTAGGCACGTGTTAGCAATCAAATTGTTGGCATATCACTGTGATTGGTTTTAATAATACTGACTGCCTGCTTCATGCCCCACCCTAGGAAATCATTCCGAGTGAGGAGGTGACTGTGCCCATGGTCCCTCAGCCAGCAGGTGGCCAGATCTATTCATACATCCTGCCCCGTGTCCCCCCACTCTGTGCTGCTTATCAAGAATCAGCCCTGGGCTGGGCAGGGAGCAGCTTGGCCACAGTGCATACACAGACATCTGGGCGGAATCTAACATGGCCCTTCTGTCCCCGCAGACCTGGGTTCCAGCAGTGTGAGAGCTGGCCTGCAGTCTCTGGAGACCTCTGGCCGGCTGGAAGATGAGTTTGACATGTTTGCACTGACACGGGGCAGCTCGCTGGCTGACCAACGGAAAGAGTGAGTGGCTGGCTCACCCTGAGCCCCTGCAGTTTGGGCCGCTTTGTATCAGAAGAGATTCTCTCCAGGTCTCTGAACCTGTTTGTTGGTGGGCACACCCTGTCAAAAAGCGCACAGCCCCCTGCTTGTCCCCCTCAGGATGGCAGAGTTCCTTCCCCCTAAGTCAGTCCTGCATGATGCAGAGCCTTGGGCCAGGTGGCAGACTGAGTACCCCACAGGCAGAGCTGGATGGGAAGGACCACCTATAGGTTGATGACCAGCCGTGTGCCAGAATCATATAATCCGATCAAGTGAGGAAACCGAGGCATCGTGAGGCTGCGTCACTTGCCTCAGGTCAGGCAGCTAATTGGCTTCCTATGTTGGGAACCCAGGTCTGTCTGGTTCGAGAACAGTGTCTCCAACCCGACTTGGGTCCCCACTGCACTATACACAGTGCACCAAGCCCTCTGGGGCAGGCAGGAGGTTCCTGATAATACCTCAGGGGCTTGTCCAGTCATTTCTGTCATTCCACAGTCCCTATCACCCCACTCAGGTCTGCCCATTCAGCACGAGAGCTGGGGTCCTGTCCTTTCATGGGAACTGTCCATTTCCAGGGAGGCGCTTTCAGCAGTCAGGGCACATGGCCAGCCCCTTGCCTCAGCTTCCCATGATGGATTCCGTTTAGGCGTGTCAGGGAAGCAGTGTGCTGAGGCTAGTCATCAGTCCCATGCTTATAACCCCAAGTCAGAGCTGAGCTAGCCAGAACAGAGAGTTGAGGAAAGCTCTGGATTAAGGAACCTTCCCAGTGGACCCCTTAGCTCCCTAGTGGTCATTCTGGTGTCTTTGGAAACTGCCTATGGGCCTCCAAAAGGCCCAGAGCTACCCTCTCCACACTGGCAAATTCAGGTGTGGCCTGCCTGGGCCCATGGGTTGTCCACAGTCCTGCCCACTGACCATACCCAGCTCTGGGAAAAGGAGAGCTCATGAGCCACGAGCCACATCATTATTCAGGCAGAATCTATAGTCTCAGGCCTAGGTGCTCTGGGACCAGTGGCTCACGGTTGCCATGGAGTTAGAGGTACTGTGAGGCTGCTGCACAGACAGAAGCTAATGAGTCCAGTGGAACTTAACAGCCAGGAGGGTGGTTTGCCCCAGTAGGCCCCAGCAGGCAGCACAGTGGCCATGCCAGAGAGCCCCTGGCCCAGCTCGCCAGCCTGGCTGAGGTTTGCTGTTACTGGAGTGAGGCCCTGAGGGACAGAGAAAAGCACACCAGAGCATCCTCTCCAAGGCCTGCAGTCTCAGGAAGAGATGTGCACACAGACCACTGCCATGCAGCGCTAAGTGCTGTCCTGGAGGGGTGCGCCAGGTACTGCAGCCTGGACAGCAGAGTGGGGGGGCCAAGATGGCCATTTCAGGTCGTGGGGAGAGCATGTGCAGAGGCTCAAAGCCAGGAGAGAGCATGAGACACCAGGGGTAGGGCAGGTGGTCTAAAACAGCATCATGTACCTTCTCAGGTCCTGGGTTCTCCTGCAGGCCCCAGGATTGGTTTCCTCCACAGCAGAAAGTGCCCTGTAGGGGACAGGAATGTGCCCTAGCTTAGAGTTCCTCTTTCCTTTGTTCTCCTGCCTGGCTCCCTCCCTTCTGCTCCAGCTGGGTCTTTAACCCTGGTCACCTGCTTGCCTTTGGACTCCTCACCTTGCCCTTCCCCTGGGACTCTTGAATCCTCCCAGGCCTGTTCTTTCTACCTGGTAGCTGGCCCACGCCTCCCTCCAAACTGTGCTGGCTCTGCCTCCGCTTGCTGGGAAGCCAGCACTTTGTCAGCCCTTCTGTTTCTGTTCAGCCTCTCACCTGACCAGGCCCTTCCACTCGGGGCACCAAGGAGAGCGGTGGGGCATCTGGGCAAGCCAGGTCAGCGGCACCTTAGCCAGGCTTTGCCAGAAGCAGGGAGGCTCTTCCTCCACTTCTTCCACATCATTGTTCTGGGGACACAGTCCACTTGCTCCCCATGCTGCTGTGTCACCCTAAGTGGCCCCAGGTCCAGCCCCTGGCCAGCAGCCTCACCAGGGACCATCTGAGGAGCAGCCCCGCCTCCTGCGCTGGCCATGGGACCACACCTGGCCCAGGTCTGCAGCCTGTCTGGCCCGTGAGGTTGTCCTCCAGCGGGTATGCTAGGCCCTCCACTGCTACAGGAATGGCCCCTAGGGATGGCCGAGGGGTGTGTGTGTGTGAGAGAGGGAGAGGGAGAGGGAGAGGGAGGTGATGGGAGTAGTTAGGATGGAACAACAGTTCTTTGGAGAGAAGGGAAGCTTTGGTTTCTGTGTGTTCCTAGGGCCAGACGTGCCTTATTCTGCTTTGTCCTCGAGGCACCTGCCTGTCTTAGGCACAGGGACAGCAGCATGATTCCTCTGCACCCTGAGTGAGCAGCCTCCCTGGGCCAGGATGCATTGCGCAATCTTTGGCATCACTTACTCCTCACCTCCGCTGGAAGCCCAGATTTAGCCAGGGGCACTAAGGGCGTGAGCACACCACCCGCCACCCCAACTCTCACCTTGGCTCCAGCAAGGCCCGCAGATGGTCCCCAGCCCCCTTGCTGTGAACGAGAGCTGTGCAGCCGGGGGATGCACTGGCTCGTCACCGCGCTGCTTTGGCTGACTGCCATCCTGTGGGAGGCAGTGGACAGCAGTGTTCTTCAGATTGGCTACATGGGAATTTGAGGAGCTTATTCAAGAGGCCCCTTTAAGTACCAGCCTGCCCCATTCCCAGGAGAGTGAATGGGCATTGCAGGAGTTCAACGAAACAGGGTTCCAATTCCCAAAGCCTGGGGCTGGTACAGCCCTGACTTCTGCAGAGTGTGGGTGCTCCCCTGTCCCACACCCTGCCCACACCTGGAGGAAGATCCCTCATCCCTCCCTGTGTAGGGATTTCCCTTTGCACCTGGGACTCAGGCTCACTTCTTTGCCTCAGTGCTGGACAGACCCAGTGCTGAGGTCTCACCTCCTCTCTGCTGGTGGTTCAGAGCGAGAACAGGGGTTCTTTTGAAGCATCAGGGCTGCCTCCCCTGGATATCATCCCCTCTGCAGCAGTCAGGGGAGACACCCAAGCCCCCTCCATAGCCTAGGTTTTTCCTCCTTCTCTTGGTTTATTCTCTTACTCCCCCTGAGACTTCACCTCAAACCCACCAAATACCTCCTTCCCTGCCCTCCTCTCCCTGGGAGCTGTAGTGCCAGCCCCTGTCCCTCCCCCAGCCACTGCCCGGCTGGCTGGCATCCCCAGAGGATGGTTAGAAACACCCTCCACCTGCTGCCAGACTGGAGGGCTGGGGGAAGGGGCGTTCATGGAGAGCCAGCACCAGAAGGCACCTCTTGGTGGCAGAGGGGAATCCCCCCCATTCAAACACAGCCTTACACAGAACCACTACTTGTAAAATTATCAAATGGGAGCTGCTCAA
The DNA here is from genome assembly GCF_964146895.1 of Miniopterus schreibersii. NCBI lineage: Eukaryota > Metazoa > Chordata > Mammalia > Chiroptera > Miniopteridae > Miniopterus > Miniopterus schreibersii. The sequence continues at coordinate 178,969,456 of NC_138102.1, forward strand.
AAAGGGTCTGGAGATAGGGAATTCTCCATGAGCATGGGGTCATTGGCCCTATTCCTCAGCCCTGGAATTGGGCCAAATCTGGTGACAGCCATTGGTGATCTTGTTCTGTCATTACCCAGCAACACCCACCCTCCCCCAGCCACGCCGCCTGCCATGCAATCATACCCCTGGTTCCAGTTCCCAGGGCAGGAAGTGGGGTCCTTTCCACCACCCCAGGCAGGCCTGCAGGTCGAAACCCTTCCTTGAGCCAGCCCTGCCCAGGCCCAACCCAGGTCTACACCGAATGTGAGTCCAGCTCATCCCTGCCCATCCCCTTCCATCGTCACATCAGCTAGCACGCCTGGCGCAGCAAGGGCAGCACCTAATGGCCATGGTGGCCCCTGTGTTTCAGGGTAAAATACGAAGACCCCCAAGCTACGGATGGCCTAGCTGGAGCCCTGGACGCCCGGCAGCAGAGCACGGGAGTGGTGAGCAGAGGGCCCAGAAGGAAGCAGGGAGTGCTTGCCCCCTGGGTCCCCCATGTGCCGGGCACTGGCATGGCCTGCCCTCCACCCTCTCCTCCTGTGCTGCTCCTATTGGCCCTTTGTAGCCAGTGTGAGTACATATTCCCATTTCACAGCTGAGAAGACTTAGGGGTAAAGTCATCTGCCCAAGTTCACACAGCGAGGAGGGTTAGAACAAAGGCTCAGACCTGAGTGAGATGGCGCTGGAGTCTAGCAGCCTGGGTCCCCACCCTCACCAGCTGTGTCCTTAGGCAGGTGACTACCCTTCCTGGCCCTCCCTTTCTTCCTGTGTGCTGAAGCTTACTGTTGTGCCCACATGGTTTATAATCGGATGCGTGAGGGTGTGTATTTAAGGTGCTTGGCACAGACTGAGAGCTCAGTCAGAACTCTACCTCAGAGCCTCTCTAGAGACATGTTACTTGCAGAAGTGTGGGCAGAAAGGGACCAGAGAACAAGAGCTGCAGCGCCAGCCATGCCCCTCACAGCCTTGCATTTGCTCCTAGCTCCCTGCCTGCCTTCCCACCCTACAGCCCCAGGGAGCCACCCCGGGCATTTTTTTTTTTTTTTAAAATATGTCTTTATTGATTTCAGAGAAGGGGAGAGGGAGAGAGGGAGAAACATCAATGATGAGAGAGTCATTGATCAGCTGTCTCCTGCATGCCCCCTACTGGGGAGCGAGCCTGCAACCCGGGCATATGCCCTGACCAGGAATCAAACCAGGATCTCCTGGATCATAGGTCATTGCTCAACCGCTGAGCCATGCTGGCTGGGCTGGGCATCCTCTTAGTTCCATTTAATTGCTGGCTATGTGTTGAATGACAGTCAGGGCCAGCACTGAGCATACTCTTTGGGTGACCCCACCCCTTGGCCACAACTCCAAGCACACTTCTCATACCTTTGAGTGTGTTTCTGGGCACCATCCAGACACGGAGAATTCTGCCCCAGTAAGTGGACAGAGTTGTTCCTTGGGAGGTGGTTGGAAACTGCAGGACCCGGGGGTTGGAGGGGCAGGAGCAGTGACGTGACCAGCAGAGGAGAGGGTTGGTGACACAGGGTTTCTGAGGCTGGGGTGGGGCTGGCTAGTAGGAGACAAAGCCTGAGCAGCAGCAGGGACCAAAGATCTTCAGGGCACCTGGGAGGACTGTGGGTTTATTCTGCGTGAGGAGGAAGCTGTGGACGGTCTTGAGCAGAGGGGGACATCCACCTGACTTCCATTTTAGAAGGACTGAGTGGAAGCTGGGAGAGCAGTGAGGAGGCTGTGAAAGCCTCCCAGGCCATGGGATGTGGGGGGGAGGTAGAGTCCTGGCTAATTCCCAGAGACATACCAGCATCTCAGGAGGCATTCCCAAGTCAGGACAGGGCAAGACCTGGAGCACTGGAGGCAGAGCCAGCGGGGTAATCAGGTGCCCCCTGTGTGCATTGTTACCTGTCACCCCCAGAGCCTCCCTTCATTTTTCTTTGTAAGCAGTTCGTCGAGCCTGCACTCTGTGCCAGGCCCTGTGCCAAGCTTTCTACATCCCCCTTACCAACTCACCACACAGACCTTTAAGGTTTGTTGTTAATTCTTTTCACCCAAGAGAAAACAGTCCCAGAGAGAGGTTAAGTGATACCACAGCTGTAACATCCTTCGCATGGTCCTGGCCCAGAGTGAAGGATTTCATCTTAGTACTGCTGTGTGGTTTTTCACTTAGGAGAACACCAGGGTTCAGAAGTAGGATGTAGCTTGCCCTGGGTCACACACCTGTTGGTCTGTCTAACTCCGAAGCCAGTGCTGGTAACAAGGACCCCAGAGGGCCTGTGAAACTCCAAGGAGCAGAGAACGCGCCCCTGCTCAGCCCTCCATTTCCAAGGCCCGTCATTCTGGCTCTGGGAATCCAAATGAATCCGGGCTCTCTGGAAGCCGGCCAGAAGCACTTCCTCTCGAGCCACCTGGCCTCTCATGGGCAGGGACTGACTCCACAGCCCAGCGGGCAGCAATCCCAGCCAACTCTTCCTGTTCCAGATGAGGGAGCTGCAGCCCAGAGACAGGTGTCACCTGCCCAGGGGCACACAGCAAACATGGGGGCACCCCAAGAACTAGAACCCAGGCCTCCTACTCCTGTACCACCTCAGAGCCGCGGGGAGAAAAGACACACAAAAACTGATAAATGATAGCTCGTTCATCTCCGATAATTTGAGAGATTTGAGCCACTTCCACCAGATCTGAGTATGACTTGCTTAAAACCATGTCAGTAAGCCCCTGCTCCAAGGTGCTTGAGTCTCGCAGGTGGTAAGACTTTCACTGAACGGTCAGAACGTGATTCCAGGCAGCCAGGTACAGAATGGAATCCAGGGCCAGCTCTGTGGCAGCCAGTGTCTGCCCCTTGTGCACACGCCCTGTGACGTGTGGAGGTGTTTGCCAGGCCCCATATGGAGTCTGCCCAGGGTGGGGAGGCAGGACTCTTGTCTCCCTCGCCCACCAATCTTCTCTGGGGCACAAGGAACCTCTTGTTTGCATCAGTAAACATGAGGGGACTGAGTAAGCCAATGTTAAGCCTGAGATGCCCATCAGAATCCTCTGAAAGCCAGCTGGCTAGTGGCTCCCTACTCAGCCATCCTGGGATTGCCCAGGCCCACCCTCCAGGTTCTTTGTGGAAAGCATGGAGAAGCATTGCCAGCCCATTCAGGGTTCTGGGGGCCCAGGGCTGTGTGGTTCACCCCACAGTGAGGCACCCTCTGCTGCTTCCTATCCTCTTTTACCTGCTCCTACACCCACCACATGCCTGCGTGAGCATGCACGCACATGCACACACACACACACAGGTCTAAGGTGGTAGCAGATGTCCCCGCCTGCAGGGAGCATCCCTGTTGGAGAAGGCTGCCAGGCCACCAGTGTCCCTGGGCCTGTCCTTCCCACCTCCCTCAGCATGACCCTTTCTCACCAGATGGGAGGTGGCAGTGAGAAGAGCCTCAGTGACTGGATGGTGAGACAAGGCATGGTGAGGAGGGCCACCTGGAGAGCTGGGGCTGTCATTTGCAGGGCTCCCACGTGTGTTATTTTTAGAGGGAGTCAGACCATTAGACCCGGAGGAGAGCGAGGGGCACCAGGATTTCCTGGGCAGCCAAGGGCCTGCTGGGCCGAGCCCAGTAGTCCATATGGTCCTGCTCCCTCCAGTCCTGCTTCGCAGCCTCTTGGTGCCCACTTCTGGCTCCTGACTCAGAAGCAAGGCCCAGGCATCCCCTCTGGCAGCTGGGAGGTGACCGGGCTCACCTAGTTCTGAGCAGAGTCCCAGCAGAGAGCTGATTGGAAGAGGGAGCTGGTGTGGGCAGCCCAGAGCACAGGCTGCTGCTACTGGGGCCGCTGGGGCCGCTGGGAAAGCGGCTCCTCCTTCTTTTCTGGGCTTCCTGCTACCCACTCGGGGCCTCAGGTGCTGGAGACAGAGCGTGGGGATCGAATTGTCTTGGTCGGAGACTCACTCTCCCCCTTTCCCAAAGTAGCTAACTGGCCACTAGCGTTTCTTGAGCATCTGCTCTGCCAGGCCCTGTGCTAAGCTCTTTGCAGCCATCTCATTCAGTCCTCACAGCAAACCGGACACTAGGTACTGTTGTTACCCACTGTGAAGATGACCGAAGTGAAGTTCAGAGAAGTGAAGTAACCTGCCCAAAGTCATGCTGTTTTATGGGGCTGGGCCACACTGCAGTGTCTGACTCCAGATTCTGTCCGGAACTTCCAGTCGGATTCTTCCACTGAGGAAGCGTTCAGAGAAGGAAGCCCATGCCCCAGCCCAGCCTGCAGCCCCTGTGCGGAGCCTTTGTGGCAGAGCCGAAGTGAAATGTCCCCGTGCACAGCCTCAGCCCCTCTCAGTCCCCAGCCTAGCCTTTTCAGGTCATCTTGCACTTCCCTCCACTCCGGCCTTTCCACCGTGAACTGAGTCTGGATGTGCAGGGAGATAACCCGACAGCCCCTTGTCGTGTCCCCACCCCAACCCTGATGGCTGGCCCCTTCCCTGGGTGCCATGCCTTCTCCTGCCAAATGCCCCTGAGCACCTGTGCGCAGCCCCTCGCTGGGCCTATGCAGAAGCCCTCCCCCTGCAGGCTGAGCCCCACCCACATCCTTGGTGTCTGAACACTTGTCCATTTTCTCCTGGCCTTGTTCCAGCTCCCTGGAGCCCACTCCTTGGCCCCCGTTTAGCCCACTGGCCCTGCATCCCCCTTGCCACAGCCCAGCACCGTGGGCAGAATTGTGCGTCCAAGGCAGCTGGGCAGGAGCTGTCTTGGAGGGGATGCCAGAATGGGGCGGGACAGGTCTGACCCCATTTCATAAGTGAAGAGGCTCAGGTGTGTGTGACTGCCCCGGCCACCTAGCTGATGGGGCTTGTGCCTTGTGGCCCCTCCCTGCCTCACTCTCCTCCCTGCCTTCCAGATCCCCATCACCCAGGCCTGCCTCATGGAGGACATTGAGCAGTGGCTGTCCACTGACGTGGTAAGTCAGGGCCCGCCCAGCCCAGAAGCAAAGGCTCGGACCCACTCCTTGCCCACCTTGCCCACGGAGCTCCTGTTTTTTCATGAAGTGGCTGGTCATGGGGGTGGGGAAACAGCGAGTGGGTGACAAGGGGAGCATTACTATGGGACACCTCAGCAGCTGGAAGTATCTCCTGCCAGCTGCCTGCCACATCCTAGGCACTTCCCGTTAGAGAAGGGCCTGTGAGGTCCCCAAGGGTGCCACTGAGGGCAGCCAAGGAGCCATGACAGCGCTGAGCTCTGCACCTGCAGAGGCTCAGGGAGACCTCGGCCACTCAGCCCATATCAGGAGACTGATAAGCAGCCGAGGGGTGCAGTGTTTAGGAGGAGGTGGGCAGGGGCCAAGAGCAAAGTGCCTGGGCACTTCCAGGCCCAGGGGCTGCCTCTGCAAGCCTCCAAGACCGTGTTGCTACCCGAGGTCAGGGGAGGGTCCATCGTTCTGTCCTGTGGCAGAGGCTTCCCCCTCCCCAGCTCCCGACCTGAGCATATCTGGCCTGTCTCCTGCCATGGGGGTGAGTCTGTCCACCCCTCTGGACACTGGAAGGAAAGGAAGTAGCATTCATTGAGGCCCCACTGGCACCACGCCTTGTGCTCAGTACTCCGCCTGTAGTTTTCCCTCTTAGCTTTCCGACAGCCCTATGACTTTCACCAAGCAGAACACCCAGGCTCGGAGAAGCCTTGTGACACCCAAGTCCAGTGACTGAGGAAGAGGTTCCAGTCCTTGGCCCGCAGCTTGCGCCTGGATCACTAGTTCAGCAACCAGAGCCCTGCCACGCCCAGCCCCGTTCCACCTCACCTTGCCCAGCTAACCTCTGCCTTCTGCTTTCTCAGGGGAACAGTGTGGAGGAGCCCAAGGGCGTCACCAGTGAAGGTAAGAGGCCCTGGCCCTGCCCACCCACCCACATCCCCTATTCATGCCTGGGAGCCCACCCCCAGCCTCTCTCTCCCATTTCTCCAGAGTTTGACAAGTTCCTGGAAGAACGGGCCAAAGTGGCTGATCGGTTGCCCAGCCTCTCCAGTCCCTCAGCCGAGGGACCCCCAGGGCCCCGTCCTGGCAGCACCCCTCGAAAGAAGACCCAGGAGAAAGACGACGACATGCTGTTTGCCTTGTGAGCGGGGCTGGCACCCTGCAGCCCGAGCCCAGTTGCTGCCACCCTCCTGGCTGGGGCCTCTTCCCGTCCCTTGGTGTTAAGGCTGCTTTGGAGTGGCTTGTTACCCCCTTCTCTCCTCCTCGAGGCTGGGCCATGTTTGGGGTGTGGGAAGGCAGTAGGTGAATCGAGTGAACAAGTCAGTTCTTTGTTGGGACCCTGGCCACTCCTGCCTCCTTCCCCACCCCAGCCGACCACTCTGACTTTGCTGAGATCTGGATGGCCTGGAAGACAGGCTGCTGCTTGGTTGCCCCGGGTGACTCCTGCCCTGGGTGACCCATCCCTGGACCCACCCCCAGAGGAGCCCTCCAGAGCCCACACTGCCAGCCACAGTCTGGCTGGAAGCTGGAAACAGAAACTTCTGTTGCAGCCTCTGGTCCCTTCCCTGGCCCTGGCCTCATGGAGCCTGGAAACTCTGCCCAGCTGTTGTGGGCAGGGTATGTGGCCCTCTGCTCAGCTGCACACTGTCCAGGTACGAAGCTGCACATGGTAGGGCTCCAGCGCCCCAGCCCCGGACTGCAGGGGACACCTCGGGCCATGCCTGGAGCACCTGCGGCCCCACAATCTCCTCCACTGCCTTCTCCCCCCACCCTTCTTCTTCCAGCCTGCTGGACATGGGCCCACCCACCTGTTGGCTGATCCTCTTGTACTGGGAGAGGTGCCTTTTCTGTCCCCAATTAAAGGTAGAAAACCACCCTGCTAGCAGCGTTCAGTCTCCAAGTGGGAAGCGACTTCTTGGTCTCATCAGGGGCAGGGACAACTTTGGCACCCGGGCCAAGGGTGGCACCTGCAGATGGTACAGGCAGAGCAGCAGGACTGAGCACCCAGCAATACCTGGCATCAGGTACAGACAGGTGCAGCCCCCTCTTGCCTCACACACAGGCTCAGCTATGATTTGCCTTCCAGGAGACCCTATTGCTATCCCTCTGAGTGACGTCCTACGTGCTCAGGGCACCTGCGCACTGCTGCCCCCCTCGGGCCTGCTCCTGCCCAGCAGCGGCAGCACATCAGTTAGAGTTGGGAGCTTGGTGTTGGTCCTGGGGAGGTGCTCCTGCAGGGAGGAGACCACCATGCTGTCTGAGCGCAGGTGCGAGGCACTAGATGAGGCAATATGTGGGCTCATGGAGCCATCACAACAGCCCTGGGCAAAGCAGTTACCAGCTCATCTCAGACGCTGAGGCTGTGACACTATCATTTAAGCTGCCCAACTCGGAGCGTAGGTGCAGGTGTCTGTCATGTTCCGGGCAACTCCTTGTGCCCCAGTGCATGGTCCTCACTGTCAGGTGACAACACTGAGGCTGATGGGAGGTCTTGGCTCACAGCTGAAGGAGCTAGGTCAAGTCAGGCACAGGACGTCGGTTCTCATCTCACCCCTGGCAGCCGGAGGGCCCCGGGTCTTGGGTACCACCTTTTTGGGTCTGGAATTTCCGAGACTCACTGTGTGAGGCATGTTGGCACCTCCTGGCCCAGCCCTCAGTGGCAGAAGGGAGGGGGACTGGTGTGGGGCTGGGCGATTAACCTGCCTGAAAGGTCAACCCATAGAGAAGAGCAGAAGTCAGAATGTCGGGGTCCAGAGCAGCTAGGCTGGAGTGTGGCCTGGGTCCTCTCTGGGCAACCCCCAGCCCCCATCAGCAGTGGTCTGGTAGACCTGAGTTTGAGGTGTGGCCTGGAGCTGGGCACACAGGAGACCTGGACTAGCCAGCCCTCCAGGGGTAGTAGGGGCAGAGAAAGCAGCTTGGGGCAGGTACAGTGGGAGCCTGGGCTCGTCCTTCCCCTAAACAGAAGGAGGGGGCTCATTGTCTAGCCCGTTTCAAAGCTTCCAGATGAGCTAGGCCTGGAGGAAGGCAACGGCTGAATCTAAGTCACCCATATCCCCAACTTCAGCCACCTTCTTTTCTGTTGGGAGAGCAGCTCTCCCATTCTCCCCTGGGCAGCCAGCAGTTGGCCTGGTCTGACCGATTTTGGGGAGATGGTAGCACCTGGGCCCTTGCCCTCCAGCCATACCTCACTCAGCTGGCCCAAACTGGAGGGTTACCGCCTGTGTCCGCGTCAGCTGTGTGTTAGCCCAGCCACAGAAGGCTCTGGTCTTAACAAGGAAGGGTCTCCTGGCCGTGATCTGGCCTTGCTCTGTTACTGGGCGGGTGGCCCTGTGCTGAGGGGGTGGAGCTTGCCAGCCCTGCCCAGAGGCTGCTCTTACTCAAAATTGGGAAGAAGCCAAAGTTCATGCTCCGCTGTCGCTGGGCCCCTTCCCCTACGTCCACGTGGACACCAGCACCCCGTCTTACACTGCCTAGATCACGCGGAGGTGGCCAGGTGCTGGGGACTTTGACTCTGGTCTAAATGTCCACTGGCTTTATCTTGCCGGGCCTGCCACCTCTTCAGTCAGCGCTCATGACAGCAGATCGCATCGAGGCCCCTTCCTAGCCCACTTCTGGCTGACTGCCAGCAGCTCCACACTGGACCACCAGTGTCTGGAGCCCCAAGCTGAATTTTGTGCTTGACTCCATGTGTTGGAGGAAGGCCCCTAACGCACCTGGGTTCTGTGACCCTCTTTTTCATAATATGCACCTTTATCAGCTGGTCCCTGCATGGCTGCAGTCAGCAGCTCCTGGTGGTCAGAGAGAGCTCCCTGGCAATGATGGGTCAGTCACTCCCTCACTCGGGGCTGGCAACCCCAGGAAACCAGCATGACTTCAGGGCTAGTGGCCCTGTTCACGGCTAAAGTTGCCAGGTCATTTATTCTTTCCTGTGTATGGTATCCGCAGAGTGCCAACTGCACACCAGGCGTGGGTCTAGGTGCCAAGAACACAGAGGTGAATGAGGCCAAGTGCCAGCCCTGTTGGGTCACATGGGAGGGAAGGGGACAATAAAGATATGTAAATTCAGAAAGTGCTGCTCTGAAATGAAGGGAAGGGAAACCCATGCAGAGAGACGGGAGCTGGGAGGTGAGGGAGGGGCCTCTGCTGGGGGCCCAGGGCTGGAGGGGTAAGGTGGGCCCAGTACATCGAGCAGGAAGCCACCAGGGAGGCCACCGGGCTTGCCCTGGAGGGGACAGCACTGGGCATCCCCTCCTTAAGGGTCCCTCTTCCAGAGAGAAGGCTGCTGGGGCTGAAGGCGGGCAAAGGAGCGCTGGCAGGAGCCGTTAGCACTGGCTAGCCTGGGTATCCTGGCGCAGGCTGGCTGGGCTGATCACTCAACAGCTGCAGGAAGTGTCTCGGCCCCGCATGAAAAAGGGCCAGCTGCTGGCAGGGCCTGGGCTCTGGGCCCACAGAACAGGATTAATGAGGCACCAGCAGCTGCTGCTGGGCCCAGCTGCCTCCGAAGGTGGCACGTGTCCAGGGACATAGGGAGTTTGAGGGGAGCACAGCCGGAGGGTGCAGAAGGAGTGCCTAGGAAACAGCCCCTGGGGCCTGTGAGGAAGTGCTCACCAGAGCTGCCGGGAAGCCTCTGGGCAGAGCCTCCATGCCCTCCTGGCTCCCTGAGCCACCAGAACCCCACACAGGGCCTGGACACCCCCATTGTCAGCATCCAACCTCTCCAATTGTCATATAATAGCAAATCCTAGCGTGGCCACTTCTGAGCTATGTGACCTTAGGCAAATTAACCTTTCTGTGCCTCTTCGTTTTCTGACTTGTAAGAATTAACTGAAAGCACAGCACCTGTCAAGAAAATGCTCTAGACCACCAGTGTGCTCAGTGTCGACCCATGAACCAAAAGGTCACTGGTTCGATTCCCAGTCAGGGCACATGCCCAGGTTGTGGGCTCAGTGCCCAGTAGGGGGCGTGCAGGAGGCAGCTGATCCATGTTTCGGACTCTCATCGATGTTTCTATCCCCCTCTTTTCCTCTCTCTCTAAAATCAATAAAAACATTTAAAAAAAAAATGCTCCACATGTGTCGTGGACGGTACCCCTCCATCCAGCCCTGCCCCTCCGACTCCGGGTGCTCACTGCCTTCAGGACAGCCTCAACTGCCGTGACAGTGCCTTTGTGCCCCTCTCCTGGGCCTAGGCTGCTGCCCCTAATGGGGCCACGGGAGCAAGAAGGGTGCGCTTAGGTGTCCAGGATCATGCTGTGCAGACTCAGAGTGGGCACTTCTGGAAGCCCCCTCTCCGGAGGTGGCATATGTTGCAGGGCGACCACAAGATGGCAGCAGAGCCACGTGGGCCAGGTCCTACAGGGGCACACGGGTGGGTTCTCTTCCCCCAGTGCCCACCTGGGGAGGGGTGTGTCTGCCAGCCAGCTCCCGCACTTCCCCTCTCTGCCCTCGGTGCCACTGCACAGGGGCCTTTGTCCGCATACCCAAGCTCCATTCAGACTCTGCCCTCTGCCACCCTACACCACACACACTTTTTGGACAGGTGGGTCTTGCAGCCTGAGTGGGAAAGATCTGCCGGGAGGCTGCACAGGAACCCAGCCCTATTTACACCTCTCAACCCACAGGGTTCTGGGGAGGGTTCAATGAGATGAGCTGGGGGTCAGCAAATGGGAGCTCGGGATGGGCACTACCCTGCCCTGTCCCCTGAGCGCCCCCTGAGCTGTGGGCACCTTCCACAGGGCACCCACCCACACATGCCCTCTCCGTACACACAGCATTCGGATCTGTATGTATTTCCAGTTCTCCCTACACTTGTAGGAAAGCAGAGTTCACTCCAATAGCTCCAACGTCAGCCCGACCCACGGATTCCTCCCAGCGCGCCCTTCCACGTGGGGCTCCTCCAGCAGGCAGGAACCGGGATCCTGCACTCACTGACTTCCCTGCTCGGTCCTGTCAGGAGCCAACCTCCCGCTGTCACCACTGCCCCACCTGCCGATGCCCTCCGCACCTTGTGTGGGTCCCCACACGCCTGGGTGGACCACCAGAGCCCCGGCCAGACCCTGCTCACCCAGCAGAGGCTCCAGCACCCCACTCAGAGCACTGCCACCACCCCCACCCCCAGGCAGCACCTGCCCTGCCTGGTCCCGCCTAATGGCTTTGCGACAGGTGGCTCAGGACAGGAGTGGAAGAAGAAGTTTCATTTCACAGCTGATCACAGTGAGCTCTGAAGTGACGGCTGAGTTCCACTGCCCCACGAAGCAGCCAAACGTGTACAGGTCTGGCGCTTACCCTGCAAACGACCCTGCCCAGGCTTTGCATCAGAAAGCACCACGAAGCCCCTGCTCGGTGCGTTCATTACCTCGGCGGCCACCAGGGGTTGTCACAGACTGGGGCTTAACCGGCAGGAAGGTGCTGTCTCCCAGTTCCAGGGGCTAGAGGCCCAGGTGCCAGCAGGGTGGCTTGTCCTGGGCTTGCAGACTGCAGTCCTCCGAGTCTGTGTCCTAATCCCCAGATTGGATTAGGACCCAGCTCCCCCTAATGACCTCATTTAGCCTTAATCACCTCTTTAAAAGCCTTGTCTCCAAATACAGGCAGATTTTCAGGTCCTGAACACTAGGACTTCAACCAATGAAAGGGGGAGGGGACACAGTCCATAATGGACAGATATACCAATTACTTCTGTGCCCTCTGGCCATTCCCCCAGGCACACCCGCTCTGCTCTGGGCACAGACCCAGGGCGGCACCACCACTGGCCCACCCCACTCCCCTGCCTCCTCTCCTGGTAGTGGTGTGAGGGTGGCCATCCTTGGGCCAACCTGGCCTTTGAAGCCCAAGAAGGACCAGCCTTTGGGGCCAAGGGCAGAGCAGAGCGGGGAGAGAGCAGAGAAAAGGCCACAGGTATGGGAGCCTGGGCTAGGGGCCAGCCTCCTGGTCCCCACCCGTTGTTTGTTAGAGCAGATCCAAGGCAGGGAGCTGGCAGGGTTCACTTCTGCCCTCCCCGGGGCAGGACCATGCTGCTCCCTGGGCCTCACTTGTCCCCTTGCCTCTGACTCAGGACTCTGTGTCCTTTCCCTGCGCCTGTCCTAGGCCAGCCTGCACTCTCTTGCCCCCACCAGCCAGGCTGGCTCCATGCTGAGGCTGCACCTCCAGGCTTGGCTGACAGAGGGGAGGAGCCCACACCAACCAGGATCCCAAATCTCCAGTGGGTCGGGGTCATGTGGGCAGGACCACTGTGCTATCACAGACAGGGAAACAGAGGCCAAGGGAAGGGAGGGGCTGCCTACCTACCCAGTACAGAGTGCCCGGAGGCTCCTTGTTCCAGCCTGGCCAGCTTGGGGAGGAAGCAGCCCCGCCCCACCCCAAGGACGCAGGGAGGGCAGTGCAGGGTCCCCTTTGTGGGGCCAGGGGCTTGAGGGCCATCAGAGCATGAGCTGGGAGTCAGCAGACCCAGCCTCTGGCCCACACAGCCACTGACTTGCTGTTCGGTTGGGGGAAGCCCTTCCTCTCTCTGGGCCTGTTTCCCATCCATTACCGAGGGGAGTGAATTAAGTGATCCTGAGGCGTCTTCCCCACACGGCCATTCTGCCCACTTAGCCTCCAAATTCCACAGTCCTCCCTCCAGAAAAGAAAGAAATGAGAGGCAAGAAATACCAATAGCAGGGCCGGGACATGGGGCCCCTGGCTCCTCCTACTCCAGGACCCACAGGTAGGGGAACACCTGCAGCGAAGGTGACCTGCGCAGTGTAAACGTAGGGGGTGGGGGTGGCTGTGGATTACCAGGCCCTGGTTGCCTCCTTGATAGGGCCCTGGATGTCCCTGGGGAGCCTGGCAGGCTCAGGAGGGAAGTGAAACCCAGCTGGAAACACCCTGTACTTGCCCCACCCCTCAGAAACGGGAAGCAGGTGGCCCCCTGAGGAGGACAAGGGGACAGTCTGTGCTCCCTGCCCTCAGATGACCAGGGGCTGGCACGCTGAGCTGCTGCTCCCAAGAGGGAAAGAAAAGGAGCCTCCGTTTTACGGAGGAGAGAAGTGAGGCTCAGAAAGGTTGGCTGACTAATCCAAGGTCACACAGCTGGGAAGTGGACGGCCTCACCAAGTTCTCTTTTCTGGGAAGAAAGGGTCCTTGTGTGTGTGTGAGTGTGTGTGTGTGTGTGTGTGTGTGTGTGTAATGGTTAGCACTCTGTACTCTGAAAGGGTCCTTAAGGGGGTTGGGGTGAAATGCATTTTATTCCAGGGCTGGGGCTATGTTTGAGGCTGCTTGGGGTCAGAAAAGTCACACTGTGTATGCGTACATGTGTATGTACACACACGTGTACACATGTGCACAGACAAATGCATGTGTGGCCCCAAGTCTGGTGGGCTAGAAGGCACTGTTCAGTCAGAAGCTTCCTGGCCACCCAAAGGCAGGAAGCTGGCAAGGGCCGGCAGGGTAGGGTCCCTTCTCAGGCCCAGAGTGGTGCAGAGACTTGGCCAAAGCCACACAGCGAATCTGTGGCAGATTCCCAACTGGAAGTCTTCCCCAGAACCTGCCTGGAGAAGGTGGCAATGCAGGGCGGCTGGCGGTCCCTCTGCAGACACCCCTCCCTGGCACCCTCCTCTTGCTCCGCCCCCAGCAGACGCTGTACCTCAGAGACCTGGTCCAGTTAAAACCCCCGCTCACCAAGGACCCTGTGCCATGGTTGTCCCTGGGTACGTGGGTTTGGAAGTGGTTTGTTTTGTTTTTTTGTCTATCTTGTGGTGCATTGAGGAATTAATATTTTCCCTTTTGTGTATCGGAAGGAGACTGTGCCCAGTGTCGCACACCAAGGCAGTTTCTCATTCCAGCCAGAAGTGCTCTGGGCAGCCTGGCCCTTGGAACTAACTGCGCAGCCTGTGAGTCCAGCCCCGCTGCGCCCACCCACTGTTTGGGGCCAAACCCCAACCCAGAAGGGCAGGAGCTGAGGTCAACTGAGCTCACCTTGGCCAGAGCCTCCACCTTCACCTGCATCAAGCTCACCATTCCTGAGCCCTGGCTTCTGCACTGGTCCCAGCGATCAGGGCTCTGCTTCCTGCCACCCCCCAACTCTGCAAACCCAGCCTTAGGGTGCGCTCCTTGGCTCTCAGATGGGCTACTTGTTTCAATCTCATCTGTCCCACATTCCCTGGCATTTGGGCATCTTGGCTTTTAGACCCCAACTTCCGGTGAGAAGCCCCTAACCCTTCCCTTTCTCATCCCTCCCCAGTTCCTCTCCCACCAGGGGTCACCCATCGCCCCCAGCTGAAGATCAAGGGCAGACACCACTGAGCCCTCTCAGATGTTGCAGTGGAGCTGGAGGCCCCAGGCCGGGGTGGTCAGAGGCCCTGGGGCTGAGAAGAGCGGGGTCGCTCTGGCCCCCCCCCCCCCATCGCTCCCTGTCCCTTCCCTCCCCTCCATTCACCACTGGTCCATCCACCATCCTGCCACTCATTCATCCAACACATAGGCCAATCAGCATCCTTTCTTCCGTCGCCCATCTATCCAGAGCCTGCACAGGTACCTGCCACACAGAGAACATCGAGGGCCCATCGCACAGCAGGGACCACAGTGGCACCAGCTGACGAGAGACAAGGTCTTTTCTGTCTCCCTGCTCGCACCACAGCCAAGAGGAGAGTGAAGACGCAGGCCACCCCCACCCCACCCTGTCCAAGTCCCTCCAGCGAATCCCTGAAGTGCTGAGGGGAGGGAGGAGGTAGGAGTCAAGTCAGCTGTGAGGCTGAACTTTGAGGCTGGACTTGGTCATGCTTCAAAGCGACAGGAGTGTGAGCAAAACCACCTGAGGTGTCACGGAGGCTGCACTGGTGGGCTGGGCTGGGCCCAGGCAGGGGGTGGAGAAAATGAAGGGTGTTGATGTCACAGTCAGGTTTGTGAATAGAAACTTGGGATCTGTAAGCCTGGGGAGGGCGCTGGGAGAGCAGAATTGCTCTGCAGCTAAGAGGGAGATGGATCCTAGGTTCCAGTGGCACCTGGAGAGGGGAGGGCGGCTCAGAGACCCCAGAGAGGAGGGGCCAGAGAGGAGTCAGGGGAGGCTCGAGGCCAGGCCAGCGGTTTCCTGGAGAAGCAACTTTACGGCGGGAGAGGAGGGAGCAGTGTAGCCTGAGAAGGTTTGGAAGAACAGGCCTCTCTGATGCCCCGGGAAAGCGTCTTCGGTGTGGGGCCTAAGGTCACCCCCAGATCTTCAGTAAACACTCTGCTCACAAGCAGGGCAGGGTTTGTGCAAGTGGAGAAGGAAGGGCTGAGGTTTGGCGTCTGAGTCAGCACAGGGCCCGCAGAGCCCTCTCAGGAAGAGGCCGGAGCCGCAGGGGAGGTGGTGGAACCCGCCGTGGGCCTCTGCTCGGCCAGCCGCAGCCCGAGGGCTCTGAGCTTTCCCGGGACACCAGCTTAGGGGACTAGCCATCAACTCGAGCCTGGCCGGTTTCGCTCCGTGGCTAGAGCGTCAGCCCTTGGACTGAAGGGTCCCAGCCCAGATTCGATTCCGGCCAAGGGCACGCACCTCGGTTGCAGGCTCGATCCCTGGCCCAGTCCGGGTGTATGCGGGAGGCAACCAATCGATGGGTCTCTCTCACATCGATGTTCCTCCCGCTCTCTTTCTCTCTCTCCACCCCCCATCCCACCCCCCCCCACCCCCGTCCACTGTCTCTGAAAAGCAATGGAAAAAATGTCCTCGGGTGAAGATTACAAATAAATAAACAATAAAAGTAATAATAAAGCATCAACTCTGCCCTCCCCGCAATGTCTTCCTCACACAGGACCAGGATGCACTTCAAAAGGCGAATCTGGCCACGTCTTACAGGTCCACACACACTCCTAAAACCCTTCGCTTGCTCTCAGGTTAAAGACCCACTTGCTGGCCTGGCCTTCGAGGCTGTGGGGGTCTGGGGGCTGCCAGACTCTCGGGTCCTCTGCACTCCAGACCTACAGGGTCTTTCACACCCCAAGTTTCACACCTGATCCCAAGGCCTTTGTACCAGCTGCTCCCTCTAGAACTGCACCCCCACCCCAAGCCCCAGTCGACTCACCTCTCAGGCCGGTGACTCCTGATCTCCTGACCAGGTCACTCATCTGCCTGGGATGCGCCTCCGCGACTGCCCGGGCGGAGAGGAATGGATGAGCACAGAGGCTTAGGGCCCGCGCCTCAACCAGTCTTCATGCGTGCCCCGGCTCCGGGCCCACCTTTGCTCAATCCATTTATCATGAACAAACGGGGGTCTATCGTGGGGTGGGGTGGCTGTGGAGTAGACAACAACCGTGTTTGTCATAGTACCGGACACTGCACACTCACCAACTCACCCTCCTTGCAGAGATGGAGCGGGGCTAGCACACATTTCTGGAAGGTGATGGCAGGGGCCTCAATGAGCTCGCCACACCCGTGGGCGGTGGGCTGAGGAGACTGGGGCTGTGGGAGGTATAATGGAACCTCATTGCACAGCTGTGTTTTTGTTTATTTGTTTGTTTGTTTTAAATATGTTGTTATTTATTTCAGAGAGAGGCAGGGAGAGGGAGAGAAAGACAGAAACATTAATGAGAGAGCCATTGATCAGCTGCCTCCTGCACACACGCCAGTGGGGATGGAGCCCACAGCCCGGGCATGTGCCCTGACCAGGAATTGAACCAGTGCCCTCGTGGTTCATGGGTCGATGCTCAACCACTGAGCCATGCTGGCCGGGCAACAATTGGATTTTTTGGTAGAAACCCACAGGAATGTGGTCTCCTTGAAACTGGGCTCAGCTGCTAAGCTCCCGTGGGACTGGCCCACCATGACCCGCACCTAAAGAACTCAGCTGGTGGGGTGATAACAGCAGCACAGGATGTCCCCGGCCCCTGAGCTCTCCGCACGCAGAATGTTCGTGAGGGTGCGGCCTTTGGCCTCCTGGGAATGTCGGGGGACATGGGGCAGCATGGGATATACTAAAGGACAGAAGCAAGTATGACCATCTCCGAAATCCCATCATGGATCAGTCCCACCCGAACCCCCAGGAACCACAGACCCGCCAAGCAACCAGAGGCCCAGACGCAGAGAAGGGAACAGGAGAGCCAGCTAACCCAGAGGCCCCGCGCTGGAGGCTCACCGGCCATGGCAAGCTTGCAGAGCCGTTTTTTAAAAATTGAGTTTATTGCCAAAACTTGAAAAAATGTGAAATTTCTCATTTCTCTTAAAAATAAAAATAAAAGAGAATGTCTCACATGGCAGGAGTTGGCTGGAGCTGCCCCTTTAGATGGGGCATGTGGGCCCGCCTGCCATAGTCCCTCCCTTAGTGTCTTCAGTCACTCGCCCTGCCTGTCAGCCCCTGGAGGCCCTGAGTTTGGGATTTGTGATCTAATCGAACATCCCCGCAGTCACAGAGGAGTTTGATGAGACGTGGAGGGCGAGCGACCTTCCCAGTAAGTAACTCACCTGGGACCAAGATGAGTAACTCACCTAACATCTCAGCAGGGCCACCCAGCACCCACTCCAGTCCTCCGAAGAACCCCTGAAGTGGCTCTGTTGACGGCAACAAGGTGGGGTCACCTGTGTGGGGAAGACGGTGGAGGCTGGCCAAGAAACCTGAGGAGCCAGCCAGTGAGCCAGCCACAGGCCCGCCCCCTCCAGGGCACACAGACAGCTGAGACGCGGTCCCCACGCCTCGCCACCATTCCTGTCTCCCCGGGTCTAATCTTGACCAGCGCTGGAGCCCTGGTTCTTGATCTGTGAAATGGGGGCCCTTGGGGTGGCGGGCAGAATTGAGGTCCCCCAGGAATGTTTAGGGAACAGCAGCTGGGTGTTTCGCTGGCCAGGTGTGTAGGAGGAAAGGCATTTGGGGAGGAGCGTGAAGTGCTGGCGAGGACTCCGAGGGGGAGGCGGCCAGGAGAGGGCTGGGAAAGAGCAGGGATGGTTAGGGGCCGCTGGTCAGGACAGTGAGGGACGAGCCCCTCCTCTCAGCGACTCCCAACAACAGCATTGTTTGCTTTCTATTGAGATGCATCGACATATACCATCATATTAGCTAGGGCGTACAACATGAAGATTCGGGATATGTACAATTCAGTACTGTGAAATTCCCACCACAACCAGTTAAATCCATCACTACGCATAGTTACAAATCTTTCTCTTGGAGTGAGAATTTTTAAAATATGTTTTTATTGATTTCAGAGAGAGGAAGGGAGAGGGAGAGAAAGAGAGAAACATCAGTGATGAGAGAGCCATTGATCGGCTGCCTCCTGCACGCCTCCTGCTGGGGATCGAGCCCGCAACCCGGGCATGTGCCCACACTGGGAATCGAACTGCAGTCTCCTGGATCCTAGGTCGACGCTCAACCACTGAGCCACACTGGCAGGGCAGGATGAGAATTTTTAAGATCTACTCTTAGCAACTCTCAACTATACAATACAATCTTGTTAACTGCAGTCACCATGGTGTGCCTTCCAGCCATGGGAAAGGGTGTTTCCTGTGCACACCCACCTCCACGGAGGGCTGGCAGGCAGAGGCACTGAGAGACCCAGGCAAGTGGCAATGCCACCACCTGGAGCACTGCGTACCCCGAGCCAGAGGAAAAGAGGTTTGGAGGGTGTCATACCAGCCAGGGACTGCTCAGGCCTGAAATATGACAAATTCCTTCCAGTCGTGAGACACTGGCCTTTAATCACACAGCCTCCCTCTCCCCGCAAGGAGTCAGGAAGTACAATCGCACCCTTTACCAGGGAGGCAGGAGAACGGCCCCCTCCGAGGGGCTCCAGGGTCCACAGCGCAGCAGCAACTTCCTCCAACGCCGTCCCATGGTCCACAGCGAGGACAGCGCCTGGACTTGTGCAGCCCAGTGCCCCTGAGTCATGTGCCTGTGGAGAACCCTGTGACATCAGGCTTCAGGTCATGTCTTTTCTCTTGTGCAGGGCTCAAGTTCAAGCTACACGTCTGTCCCACTCGTCTGGACCTCTGCCTCTCTTCTGCTCACTCACTTCAGGGAGCAGGCAAGGAGACAGGTGGCAGGGCCAGGGCACTTTTACTTGTCAGTAACCGCAATTATAAAAACATACCCACAGTAATAATTACTTTTTATTGTGCAGCTACAACAAGCCAGGCACAATGCTAAATATTTGGCATGGATCATTTCATTTCATACAAGCCTAGAAGGAATGTACTATTATTATTCCCATTCTTCAGACAAGAAAGCTGAGGCCCAAAAACATTTAAAGCCTTGGCCAGGTCACGGGGCTTATTCCCAGTGGATTCAAAGCCAGGTCCTAGGGATGTGCTTAACGACCAGGCTTTAGAAGGAACAGCATCATGTATATTAATAGATCCCGTTTCCCTTCAGTCAGTGACCACTTCCCATTTGACACAAAGGCACTTTTCCTGTCCTACAGGCCTGACAAAAGCAAATAAAATGTCTGGAACTGAAATGCATCTAAACTCTGCCACCAGCCAGCTGGGTGGGACTCAGTTTCCCTATCTCCCGTAGGAGGCGATATAACCTCGCCACACAGTATTCTTGCCAAAAATGTTTAGCCAGAGTCACCTAATCACGAGAAAAAAGACAAATCTAGAATATGGGACATTCTCAATGTAACTGCCCTGTGTCTTCAAAACAATTCTTCAAGAGTCTTTGTCGCAAAGGACACTGACGAGGCATGACAACCTTGACTGAATTGCGGTTGGGGGGGTCCTCTAAAGACCTGTTTTAGAGACTGCCGGGGAAAGTTGAAAGTGGGCTGATATTAAGGGACATGCAGAGTCAGCATTCACTTTCTTTAGTATTATAATGACAATGTGGACTGTGTCCTTGCTCCTACAGGTGAGGTGCCATGATGCCTGCAACGTGCTCTCAAATGAGTCTGGAAGCAAAAGAATACACGCGAAAAGGAGAGAGACAAGAGCAGCAAGTTATCAGCAGCTTGTGGCCTAAGCTGTGCGGTGCTCACTTCCACTTTTTGGTAGGTTTGACATTTTTAAGGGAGAAAGAGGGAAGTGGAAAGGAAAGAGTAGTTGGGTGAGCCTGACAGCTCAGAGCCCCTCGCGGTTTTAGTCTAAGACCCGCCCTGGCCGGTTTGGCTCAGTGGTTAGAGCGTCAGCCCGCAGACTGAAGGGTCCCAGGTTCAATTCCAGCCAAGGGCACGGACCTCAGTTGCAGGCTCCATCCCTGGCCCTGGTCGGGGTATGTGCGGGAGGCAACCAATCGATGATGTGTCTCTCTCACATGATGTTTCTCTCTCTCTCTCCCTCTCTCTCCCCCTTCCACTCTATGAAAAGCAATGGAAAAAAGAGTCGAGGACCCTGTCCTAGTTATGGGAGGGTCATGACCAAGTGCCACAGACTGGGTGGCTGAAACGCTACAAATTCTTCCCTCACAGTCCTAAAGGTTGGCCGCCCCGGTGTCGGCAGATTTGGGGGCTTGCGGGGCCCCTCCCCGTGGCTCGCGGGCAGCTCTCAGCGCATCCTCACAGGCCTTTCCTCCACGCCGTGCCCCGTGTCTCTGTGGGTTACTCTTCTTCCTATAAGGACACCAGTGACATTGGATCAGGGCCCACCCTCAGGGCCTCATTGTAAACATTTTAAAAAATATGTTTCTATTAATTTTTTAGAGACAGAGGAAGGGAGAGGTAGAGAGAGAAACATTGATGACAGAGGAACATGGATTGACTGCCTCCTGCATGCTCCCTACTGGGGATACAACCAGATACCGGGCATGTGTCCTGACCAAGAATTGAACTGGTGACCACTTGGTGCACAGGACGACCCTCACCCACTGAACCACACTGGCCGGGCTCAGGGTCTCATTTTAACTTCATCACCTCTCTAACAGCCCAATCTCCAAATACAGTCACATTCTGAGGCCCTCGCAGCTAGGGCTTCAATATGAATTGGGGAGGACACGTTTCTGCCCATAACAGACCTAAGGCTACCTTGAGCTTCACCTCAAACTCCACAGGGGCACAAAGAGGCCTTGAGGTCCATCGGTTTCCCCTTCCCATGGAGCCCTGAGGCTGAGGCTCCAGCTAGGAGGGGGAGGACTCCAGGGAGAGCTGTTCCTCCACCTTCAGCACCACCTGCCTTCTTATCCCTACAGTGCCACCTCCCCCCAGCGTCCTACTCTACCCCAGGCACACATGACACATACACCCAGCTGCCCAGACAGCTGCTCAGGGTCAAAGTCAAGTCGCACAACCTGTGACAGGGCTCCTCCCTACCTGGATGCAGCGTGTTGGGCCTCTCCCTGGAGCCCTCAGGGCCTCCACTCCAGACAAACACAGTACTGACTCCTTCTTCTTCCTGCCTGCCACTCAAACGAAACTGCCCCCACCCCCAGCCCTGACGACAAAAGTTACATTTACTAGAGAAATCTAGGAAGTACTTAAAGTTATAAAAATTAATAAATTACTTTTACCTATAATTAAATAAAACACTCCAGAAGCCTTAAACATACGTATACACTGGACCCAGTAATTCTGCTCTTGGGCTTCTAGCCAAACCCATCGTCAAAAATACATGAAACATTTTTTGCCTGAGATGTTCCTTTGGTTGTTGTTTACAACGAAGTATAAGCCAGTGTGTGCCTCCCTGGCACCCCAAGTTCTTGAAGGAAACACCCTGTCCTTTAATTTTCAAGTGCAAAGGTCCCAGCCCCCACCCCACCCACTAGGGCACCTCTCCTTGCGGGGAGGCCACTCCTCACTCTCACATCCTGCTTTGGAAACCTCTTTGTCTCTTTGGGAGCCCATTTCTTCATTCCCACTGACCCCCACCCGAGCCTTCTGTTCATGGCAGATTTTGACAGGGTTCGGGGGTGGGGTCCATAAAATTTAACATTGGCCACCTCTGTCCACAACCCAGCAGCCATCTCTCACCCTGACCTCTCCGCTTCCTCGCTCTAGACCCCAGCCTCCCAGCAGAGCTGTATTCTGACTTCCATGGGCCCAGGCACCTTTGTCTTTGAAGGCCCTTTCCTCCATGAAAAAAAAACTTCTTAAAATTACATTTGAACCCAGCCTGCGTGGCTCAGTGGTTGAGTGTCGACCTATGAACCAGGAGGTCATGGCTCAATTCCCAGTCAGGGCACATGCCCTGGTTGCAGGAGGCCGTAGATCAATGACTCTCTCTCATCATTGATACTTCTATATCTCTCTCCTTCTCCCTCCCTCTCTCTGAAATCAATAAAAACATATTTAAAAAAAGAATTACATTTGAGGACTACAGTAGTATAAAGAGGAATATACTCCAGGCTGGCTTCATTATTCTATATTTATTATTATTGCACTCTTTTTTCCCCCCCTTCTGATTTTAAGAGAAATTTAAATTAAAGCACTTCTGTGGAGCCCTCGGCACAAAGCCTCCTTTGCGTCATGGAGAAGTCAGCTTACCTGTGATACCAGACACTAACCGGGTCCAAGGCTGCCTGTCACTACTTGAGCCAAATTAAGCAGAGACAGGGTTGAATCATATATGAGCATTTATTCCAATAATGCTGGCAGTATGGGAAGAGCAGTTGGTCACCCTGGAAATTCTGCTCTCACGGCCCCCAGCCAGCTGGCTGATTCTGTGTGGGCGAGGGGAGAAGGCCATGTGCAGCTGCGAGCCTGGGGTGTAACAGGGAAAAGAGAAAGGGGCTGTCTGCAGTCTGGCCTTCAGGAGCTCAAAGTCCAATAACAAGGTAGCTAATCTTCTACGATGTTACAAACAGCTCAGTCCATTCCTGGGACTGGAGAATGGCCAGCGTTCCTGAGGCAAACTCCCCGAGGGGTCAGAGTCCGGGCACAGCAACCAAATCAAAGTGTGTCGGGCCCTTGGTCTGCTTTTAAAACGTATTTTTTTATTTATTTTAATTCTCAACCAAGGATATATTTTTTTCCATTGCTTTTCAGAGAGAGTGAAAGGGGGAGAGAGAGAAAGAAACATCAATATGAGAGAGACACATCAATTCATTGACTCCCGCATGTGCCCTACTGGGGCTGGGGATCGTGCCTGCAGCCGAGGTACATGCCCTTGGCTGGAATCAAACCTGGGACCCTGCAGTCGGCAGGCCGATGCTCTAACCACTGAGCAACCCAGCCAGGGCCACTGAGTGGCTTTTTGTGTGGCCTCTGAAATAGCGCTCACTTGCAAGGGCAAATAGTAGCGTTAAGCAAAAAGGAGAAAGAGCTCCAAAACTGACATTATAATGGCAGCCATAGAACTGGCATCGAGAAAAACTGAAAAGAAAGATTTATTTCTTAACCTGTATTCATGTGATTACTGTTCTTTACATGCAATCATGTTGTATATATATGGCTTTGTGAGTATGATACAATTTATCATTTTTTAATCCTACAAAGTATGCTAGGATATTAATGGTTGTCTCCAGGTGCGGGGTTATTAAACTCAAATGTTGGTAGGTGGCCATGCAGTAGTTCACAAGTGGTGAATAAAAATGGATTATTTAGAAGTTTTGTTTAGAAGTCAAGGATGAGACTAGGTCCATGGGACGTCACTAAGTGAAGGGGGCTTATCTTTCTCCCACAGTTTTAAGATGGGGAAACTGAGGCCCCAGAGTGTCTTAAACTGGGCAGAGAAACACTTGGTCCCATTATTCAATCCTGCCGACCCCCTCCCAGGACGCTACAGCAGTTCAGGCTCCTGGTGAGGCTGTGAGTGGCAGTCACTTGCCCCAGGTCATTTGTTAAGCTCCTCAGTGAGTGTCTGCCGCTCCTGGGCTCACGTAAGCCTCCCAGCAAGCCCTACGCGGAGGTCAGAGAGGAGAAGAGGCGGGGGTCAGGGCGTAGAGAGGAGCGGAAGGTCCCTATCCCAGGGACCGCTTGGAGCTCGGGATCCTGCTGGGTCATCCTTTTCGCAGCCAGCAAGCGAGAAGCTGCGCCTTTCTTGCTGAGTCACGGTCAGCCTTGGCTTTTCGCTGAGTCACGGTCCCGAGGTCTGTTTTCGCTGAGTCATGGTTTCAGCTGCTCTTGGAACAAAGTCCTGGCAGCCCGGGTGAGCGGAGGCGGCGACTCCCTGGAGCCAGGCACGTACTGTCTGACCGCAAAGCCAAGCCTGCCCTCTCCCCCCTCTCCCCGCTCCCCTCTCCCCTCTCCCCTCTTTCCTCTCCCCCCTCCCCTCTCCCCTCTTTCCTCTCCCCTCTCCCCTCTTTCCTCTCCCGCCTCCCCTCTCCCGAAGGTCCTCAGCCTGTCGTCCTCCCTGCCCCTGTTCTAGGAAACGATTACTTCTCAGTAGCCTCCCACGGGCCAGGGGGCTTCATTAAATCGTAGAGCAGGGTGAGGTGGGCATTGGGATCCCAATTAGAGGGGGGGATCTACTCAAACGCAGGGACTACGGCCAGACAGCCGGCCTGAACTTTCCCCAAACGACAGGATCGTGAAGCACTGGCTGCCGAGATCAAAGAAGCAAGAGCAGGAAATGCAGGGCAGGATCTGGGCTGGAACCCGTGGGCGACCGGCGAACGGCGAATGTAGGCTTATATGAGGAATGGGCATGGCGGCCACATTTCCTGATGTTGACGGCTGTGCGGGACTACTCTGCTAAAGAACGTGGGGGCAAAGGGACACGGTGTCTGCAACTTACATATATATATATATATCTAATGGAGAGAGTGAATGAGTGATCAAACAAATATGACAAAATACTAACTGGTGGATCTAGGTGACAATGTACAGGAATCCTCTGTACTTTTTATTCTTGCAGCTTCCCTGGTCATTGGAAATTATTTCAAAGAAGTTTACTTTTTAAGGAGAAAAAATATATAAAGATGAGGTACCTGAGATTCAAAACTCCCAGATGAGAGCAAGGTTTTCCAGATGTTAGTGACCCCACCCTACCCAGAACCATCCAGAAATTCCTAGATAAGAAAAGGCTCTGGCAGAATCCTGAAAGGGAACCGGGCTCCATGCTCTGACCACACCTGACAGCCAAGGCTCGCGGAGGCTTCTCTGTCAGGCCCTGTTCTGAGCTTCTTACAGATATAAACTGATTGAATCCTCAACACATCCCCTTGAGCTGATTTTATCAGATGAGAAGGGGGAAAAAAAGCTGAGAGGGGTTAAAGTTCACACGGGTAAGTCATGGATACCAGATGTGCACACAGCTGAGTTCGTTGCTTCGGTCAGTCCACACTACCTGAAGTGTCTTGGTCTGGCTGAACCAGGTCCTGGGGCCACAGTCGGGCTCCACGTCGGCCAGGCCACCCTAACAATCTGAGCTCCAAACTGGGACTGCCCCCTGGCCTGGCCATACGTCTGCCGTCGCTGGACCTGCGCTAGTGGAGGCTGGACGGCGCTGGAGAAAGATGTTGCTTTTTCTACACCCCCTCTTGGCCTCAGGCTCAGGGGCTCTGGACAGCTGATTGTTGTGGAACATAAGTGTGTTTTAGAGGCGGATGCACCTGACCTTGAGTCCCAGGTGAGCTGTGTGACCATAGGCGGGGAATTTAACTCTGCTAAGCCTCGTTCATTAAATATGTAGGGACTGGCTGCCTTGTGCCAGGCTCTGGGCACAGGAAGGTGAACCCCACCTGGTCCTTGCTGCCCTCATGGGGCTCATCTTCCAGGTGGGAGCACCTGGGGCACAGGGAGCTCAGGGGAGGGCCCCCTAATGTGAAGGGGCAAACATCGGGAAAGTCTAGGCTGAGTCTGTTTCACAGCTTTATTAACATATAGTTGAGCCCTGGCCAGTGTGACTCAGTTGATTGGAGCGTCATCCAGATGCTCCAAGGTTGCAGGTTCGATCCCTGGCCGGGGTGCATGCAGGAGCCAACCAATGAATGCGTGGAGGAGTGGAATGGCAGATCGATGTTTCTCTCTCTCTCTAAGGTCAATGAATGGAAAAATAAAATTTTTTAAAATTATGAAAAAAAGATATAATTGACATGCAAAAACTTTACCTGTTTAAAGTGTGTAATTTGATGAGTTTGAGTAAGTACACCTGTGAAACCTTCTCCACAATCAAGATAAGGAACTTTTCACCACTCCCCAAAGTGTCCTCAGGGTCCTTTGTAATCCCCCAGCCCCCACCACCTTACAGGTAACCACTGGTCTGATTAGATGTTCTAGAATTTTATATAATTCTATGTACAGCTTATATATAATTTTATATTAATGTAAGTAGACAGTAAGCATCTTTTTTTTGGGGGGGGGTCTAGCTTTTTTTACTCAGCATAATTATTTAGAGATTCATCCATGTGTGGATCACTGGTTTATAATCCTTTTTATTGCCGAGTATCCAGCGTAGGTTATACCACAACATGCTCATCCATTCACCTGCTGACAGACATGTGGTTTGTTTACAGTTTGGGGCTATTACAGATCAAGCCACTGTGACCATTCAAGTACAAGTCTTTGTGGGGACAGGTGCCTTCATTCCTCGTAGGTAAACAAACACCCACGAGTGGAGTGGCTGGGTTGTATGGCAGGTGTGCGTTTGCCTCGTGAGAAATGACCAAATGGTTTTCCAAAGTGGCTGTACTGTAGGGGAAGGAAAAAACCCTTTTCCCTCCGCCCTCCTGGGTTCTCCAGCCGGGCCCTAGAAATCAAACTGACGAAAGACAAGTTAATGAGAGAAACAGTTTATGAACGCGGGCAGCCACATACACATGGGAGAAACTCAGTGATGAGTAACTAAAAGGGGTGGTTAGAACTGGGGCGTATGTAGCACCTTAACAAAGGACAATGCGTTTGCAGGGAAGTGACGAGACAAAGAAGGGAGCCGGCTGTGGCAGGGGAAACACGGGAAACGGAAGGGAGAGAAGGGTTGATTGGGGAAGGTTTGTTCTGTGGACCCTCTGGGTGCCATCTCTGGGCTGATCAGCATCTCGAGTTGTCGCAGGTGATTAAGAACCTAAGCCTGCTTCTGGGCAAATGAGGGGGAAGCTAGAGCCACATTGGCATTGGCTGTTTCACAATTGTCAGCAGCATATTTGGGGGTGGCATGTGCTGACCCCCTACAGCATCATTTTATGTTTTCACCAGCGGTGAGGTTCCAGTTCCTCTATCTCAACAGTAGGAATAGACAGTCTTTTTTTCCTAATTATTATTGATTTTTAGAGAGAGGAAGGGGGAGAGAGGGAGAGAGGGAGGAGAAGAGAGAAGCATTGATTGTTCCATCCGTGCATCCATTGGTTGATTCCTGTATGTGCCCTGACGGGATTGAACCTGAAACCCTGGTGTACTGGGACGGTGCTCTAACCAACTAAGCTGCCAGGCCAGGACAAGAGTCTTTTTAATGTTAGCCATTTGAACAGGTGTGTAGCGGTATCTCATTGTGGTTTTAATTTGCATTTTCCTGAGGACCTATGAACTTGAACATCTCTTCATGAGCTTAGTTATCCATATATGTGTCTTCTCTGGTGAATTATTGCTCAAAAACTTTTTACCCATTTTTTAATTCATTTATTTGCCACCTTATTATTGAATTATGCAAGTTCTTTACATAGTGTAGAGACAAGTCCTTTGTTGGACATGTTTGCAAATATTTTCTCCTAGTCTCTGGCTTGCCGCTTTT
Organism: Miniopterus schreibersii; assembly: GCF_964146895.1. Classification (NCBI taxonomy): domain Eukaryota; kingdom Metazoa; phylum Chordata; class Mammalia; order Chiroptera; family Miniopteridae; genus Miniopterus; species Miniopterus schreibersii. Next base: position 178,996,891 of record NC_138102.1, read on the forward strand.
TTCATAACACTGTCTTTTGAAGAGCAAAAAAAGGTGTTTGGTTTTTTTTTATATATATCTTTATTGATTTCAGAGAGGAAGGGAGAGGGAGAGAGAGAGAAACATCAATGCTGAGAGAGTCATTGATCAAGCCCACAACCCGGGCATGTGCCCTGACCAGGAATCGAACCCTGATCGCCTGGATCCTAGGTTGATGCTCAACCACTGAGCCATGCCCGGCCGGGCAAAAAAAAGGTGTTGTTTTTGGTGTTTTTTTAATATGTAAAGTCCCATTGGTTGATTCCCCCCTCCATCATTTTATGCTTTTCATGTTGTATTTGTGAAATCTTTGCCAAATCTAAGATCACTAAGCTTTTCCTTTATGATTTATTCTATAGAATAAACTTTATAGGTTTAGCTCTTTCATTGAGGTCCATAATCCTTTCCTAGGCTGGGTAATGAAAGATAACTAGCCTGGCAAAGGGACGAGAGAGGGCATTCTAGGCAGGAGGAACCACCTGAGCAAAGGTCCAAGAGGGCTGTACCCCTCAATAGTTGTATTTCAGAGACTGGCACATATGGTGTAAAGGAGGGAGTGGGGTGACATCCTCCTGCTGGTAAGGTGGTGAGGGCCCAGGGCAGAGGGCAAGATGTGCCAGGCTAAAGAGCTTGCACTTTATCCCAAGAGCAATGGGGAGCTACTGAAGGCTATTGGCCAGAGGTGTGGTGCAGTCACCTCGGTTGCCTTATCTGCAAAATTGCAGGCAAGAGGAGATAAAGAATGGAAAGGTGTTCCATCAGCCAGCTTCTTCTACACTTAATTGGCTCCCAGCCCTCCCAGGAGGCTCATGATCAGCACCCAGTATTAAATGTTAGTTAATCTTTCCTGGTGACTGTTTGTCTTACTTCTTTTGGGAGCTCTTTTATTAGGAATGTTCACTTCTGTCTGTTACATGTGTGGCGAACATTTTCTCTGTTTGTCGTGGGGTTTCAACCTTACTTACCACCCAGAAAGTCAGTGTTCAGTCTGGGAGGCTGTTTTCTGATTTGTTTGTCTGCCTTGGGCTCTCCAGGCTGCACTTCGACATTGGGGGCCTGTTCTGGCCACCATGGCCAGAACAATATACCTAAGGAACTAACAGTAAAGGTAGAACAAGATCCCTACTGTACGGGACAAGGCCCGACAAGCTAGCCCAATAATTACTGCCCCCCCCCCCCAAGCTCCCATAGAAAGAACAAACCAGTCACACTCTGGCCAAGCATAACCCCATTACTCATTGTAAGACATTGTGTTTAAATCGTTCCTTTTGTGTTGCTCAAGGTCCCCCCTTGTTTCCTGTACCAAAAGCTGACAGCCTGACAAATTATTGGAAACCCCTTTACTGCAGTGCCTTTGTGGTTACTGAGCATAAAGTGAGGGGAGAACTGAGGGTCGGGGCTGCAGTTCGGCTCTTACATGGGTGAGACGCCGCAACTGTAGCCGCTGGCCAGCTCATAAAGGCTCCAAAACTCAAACACAAACTCTGGTGGTCGTCTGTCGTGGGTCCGCCCAAAGGCACTGTGTGCCGCATGGGTGGGGTCAGGAAACCCTGTGTAACCTTATTTATTAGGGGTGCTCCCTGCTTGAAGATACTCAGGAGGGGGGGGGGTCTCTCTATTCTCTTGGGAGACCATCCAGCTGAGTCAAGAGACTGCCCCGTGCGCCCAGCCTTAGTGGGGCCGCGCCTCTGCTTTTCCCTATCAGAGCCTTGGAAGCCACAGGTCCGGCCCCTCCCTGCAGCCCCAGCCACTTCTGTTTTCCACACAGCAGTCAGTGCCTGCGAAGTGCTGAGTCGAGATTTCCTCCGTGCCCACGTGCAGCTGCATTTCTGCTGTGTCACGGTTGGGAGGGGGGACTCTGGAGACAAAGAGGCGGATTCCGCTGAGTCACCAGCTGCTTCCTCCGCCCGCCTCTGGGCTGTGGGTGAAAGGGTAGCTTCAAGTGGGCAGGAGGAAGTGAAACTTCTAGAAAAGGGACAAAAGCCTCCTATTTATCACATTGTTTGCAAAGCCCCCTCCCGTACATCTCAAAACTGATTTGTCCAGCACTGAGCTGCTGAGCTTCCTTCCCCCCATCGGGCAATAAACTGCCAATTCTGTCTTCCCGGTTGGCTGAACGCAAAACTTTGGAGTTATCCGTGACTGCAGTTCTCTCTCCCACCCCACACCCTATCCTGAAATTCTTGATGCCTCTGCCTTTAGCTTATGGCTATCCCAGGCCGCTTCTGACCCCATCCTGTCCCAGCCACCATCCTCTCTCCCCTGGATCAGTGCAGCAGGTAGCCGCCCGCCCTTGGCCTTCTTCAGTCCAGTCTCACCGTTGATCCCAGCAAAACTGAAGCAATATCCAATCACTCCTTTCTTCCAAGCCCTGCAGTCTCCCCTACTCACAGAAGGTCCTTGCCACAGCCTGCAGGACCTGTGGGCTCTGTCCCATCTCCCCCTGCTCTCTTCTCCCACCTGCCTTCTCCCTCTCTCTGCTCCAGCCACACTGACCTCCACACTACCGCCACATTTGTCTCACCTGGGGGGCCTTGATTTGTCCTTGATTTGGGGGGCCTTTTCCCTGCTGCCCAAAACAGTGCTCCTCTCACATCTCCCAGCCTGAGAGCCACCCTGACCTGACTCTGATTTAACACCGCAGTCACGGAGTCCTCACACTCGCCATCTCTTTGACTTCTCCTGCCACGTCTCTTCTCCCTCTGCCAAGGAAGGTTCTGTACTTTTAAGGACTCATGTGATTGGCCCACCCAGAAAATCCAGGATGTCCTCCCTATTTTAAAATCTGTAACCTTGAATTCATCTGCAAAGTCTAATTAACTTACTCAATGTTAATATAACATATTCATGGGTTCCAGGTATTAGCACATGGATAGCTCTGGGGCGGCCATGACTCTGCCCGCCACAAACTCCCACCTCCTGTTTGGGTGAGGTTATGCTTGGGAGAATGCTGGCTCAGAATAGACCTCAGTGTTTCTTTCCAGTTTCCCACCCACCTTTGTCTTCGGTGCCCCCTGTCCAGACATCCTTCATTAGGATCCTGAGCACACATGCTCTGTCAAGGTGGGCTTCTAGCCTCTTCAACTTTGTATCATCAGTGCTCATTTAAAAACCCCAAAAAACTGGCCCATTGCATCGTTATTTACAACAGCCAAGATCTGGAAACAGCCCAAGTGCCCGTCAGTAGACGAGTAGATAACAAAGCTGTGGTACATTTACACCATGGAATACTATGCAGCTGTGAAAAAGAAGGAACTTTTATCCTTTCCAATAGCTCGGGTGGCCCTGGAGATGACTATGCTAAGCAAAATAAGCCAGTCAGAGAAAGACAAACACCATATGATTTCACTAATACTTGGAATCTAATGAACAAAATAGAACCAGAGGCATGGATCCATGGGATGGACTGACAGCAGTCAGAGGGGAGGCAGGTGGGGGGACTGGATAAAGGAAGGTGAAGGGATTAGCTAAAGAGCATCTATGTATAGCCCGTGGACACAGACAGTAATGTGGCTAAAAACACAAATTTATTCTCCGGAGGTCAGAAGTCCTAGGTTGGCAGGGCTGCATTCCTTCTGGAGTTCTAAGGAGAACCCGCTTCCTCGCCTTCTCTAGCTTCTGAGGCTGCCTGCTGTCCTTGGCTGGCGGCCCCTAGCTCCACCTTCAAAGCCAGCAGCAGAGCGTCTTCTAGTCTCTCTCTGTCCCCCCTCTGCTTCCCTTGTCACATCCCTTTCTGTATCTGTAACCCTGCAGCCTCCCTCTTGTAAGGATTTACAATGATTACATTGGGCTCACCTGGTTAATCCAGGATAATCTCCCCATCGCAAAATCTTTCATTTACTCACATCGGCAAAACCCCTTTCACCCCGGGAAGGTAACATATTCACAGGTCCTGGGGATTAGGTTGTGGAATCCTTGGAGGGGCCCTTACCTAGCTGATCACAGGAGGAGACCACTGGGGTCATTCCTGTTGCTCCAGGACAGGGAAGGGGAAGTCAGGGAGCTGAGTTAGCAGGGGGAAGGCTGCACGCTCAACAGTGGGGCAGAGGAGAGAGCGAGACCAGCTCGGAGGCCTCCTCTGCCCTGGGGTTGGGGGTGAGGGGTGTCTGCTCCAGCCACGCGGGTGGGGGGCGGCTTCCAGGTGCAATGGGCAGCGAGCCTGGGCCGGAGCCAGGCGCCCTCGGTCACTGAAGGCTCTCCTGCTGCCCACCAGCCCCACCTCCGAGGAGCCTTCCTCCCAGCTCTCCGAACCCTCAGCCCCCTGGGGCGCCTCAAGGCCCATCCCTGGGGCTGGGGGGCTGGGGTTTGGCAGGGACCAAACCACACACAGCTGCCCAGATTTCCAGAACAGCTTTTTTTTTTCTTTCCACGTCCCGTTCGGGAAGGCTTTGTTTTCCGAGGCTCATGTGACCGCTTCCCCTCCGCCCCCGCCGCCGGGCCGCGGGCGGGGCGCTGCGGCGACGTCGCGCCAGAAAGTTGGGATCAGCTGTCGGGCGGCGGCCACGTGACCCGCCCCGGGGATAAATGGACCGCGCGACCCGGCCGGGCACCGTCACTCGCCCGCCGCCCTCTGCCCGCGTCCAGGCGCCGCAGCCTCCCGGAGCCAGCGCAGCGAGCCTTCCGCCCGCCAGATGGAGCGCCCGCAGCCCGGCAGGCAAGCGGGGGGCGCGGGGCGCGGGGCGCAGGGCGTGGGGGGCGCGGGGGGCGCGGGACCTGCCTCCCGACCCGCGGGGCAGATGGAGCGCCCGCAGCCCGGCAGGCAAGCGGGGGGCGCGGGGCGCGGGGCGCAGGGCGTGGGGGGCGCGGGGGGCGCGGGACCTGCCTCCCGACCCGCGGGGCAGATGGAGCGCCCGCAGCCCGGCAGGCAAGCGGGGGGCGCGGGGCGCGGGGCGCAGGGCGTGGGGGGCGCGGGGGGCGCGGGACCTGCCTCCCGACCCGCCGGGCAGATGGAGCGCCCGCAGCCCGGCAGGCAAGCGGGGGGCGCGGGGCGCAGGGCGTGGGGGGCGCGGGACCTGCCTCCCGACCCGCCGGGCAGATGGAGCGCCCGCAGCCCGGCAGGCAAGCGGGGGGCGCGGGGAGCGCGGGGGGCGCGGGGCGCGGGACCTGCCTCCCGACCCGCCGGGCAGCCGCGAAGCCACCGTCCCCGAGCTTGGGAGTGAGGAGGGGCTGGGTGCCGATCCTGCCGGTACCACGTGCTGTTTAGAGGAAGGAAAGGTGACTTAGGTGCCTGGCTCCCTGGCTCGGGACGTGGGTGACCCATGGGAGTGTCGCTTTGGTGCACTTTTGAGGGCGCCTCGAGGTGCCCTCTGCGTTATCTAGGGTCCCTCCTAATCTAGGGTCCCTCCCCTCGCCCGAGCCTGGGGTGTGTGGTTCTTTCACCAGAGCCCTCTCGTGGCCAAGTCCACCTCTCGCCGGCTGTCAAGACATCCCTGTGGCTACTGTGTCCCCATTTTACAGATCAGGACAAGCAGCAGGCCCACGGTCGCTCAGCCAGCAGGTGTCAGAGCCGGGATTTGAACTTTGGTTATCTGGCCACGTCCCAGTCGGGCGCCTTCCCTTCTTCTGAGACTCTCTCGTTAGCACAGCTTTCCTCGGGCGTTTTAACCTAAATGCTTTTATAATGAGTATGTCATAGGGGGTCATGAGATTTGTACCTGAAACCTCAACAAAATTAATTAAATCTTGGGTCTGAAAGCCCATCAGAGCAATTAGAGGTTGAGTATGAATGCCTACCCTGCCCTCTGCTGCTTCCTGGGCTGTGCTGCCTCCTCGCCTTATTAGAATAACTGGTGCCAGGATTTTCCCCTTGGTTTGGGGGACCAGAGTACAATGTCTTTTAATGACTGAAGAGTGCTGATGGGCTTGCATATATCTATATTTTACAATTTTACAATTTCTTTATTGATTTTCGAGAGAGAAGAAGGGGTGGGGAGAGAAACATCAAACATCGATTTGTTGTTCCACTTATCGATGCATTCATTGGTTGATCCTTGTATGTGCCCTGACCAAGCATCGAACTCACAACCTTGGCTTATCCGGATGATGCTCTTACCAACTGAGCTACCCTGTCAGGGCAATGGCCCTGCATGTTACGGCGTTAGGAACGTGGTCTGTATATTAGATGGGAAGCTGGACTTATTTCTGCGGAGAAGCTTAATTAAACCAAAATCTTTTGCAGGCCTGCGAGCCCTCCGAGGTTCAGCCTCTGGAAGAACCCTGCTCATAGCTGCCCCCTTATTCACCTTCTCTCCCCTCCTCCTGCAGCATGCCCCAGGATTTGTCAGAGGCCCTGAAGGAAGCCACCAAGGAGGTGCACACCCAGGCAGAGAATGCTGAGTTCATGAGGAACTTTCAGAAGGGCCAGGTGACTCGAGAAGGCTTTAAGGTATGTGGCCTGGTGGGACCAGCCCTGGTGGAGGGTGACAGGTGTAGGTGTCATACCCAAGTGGTTCAGTGAGGACTGGGGCCAGGGATGCTGAGGGAGCAGATGGGAATGTCTGAGAGAATCATTTTATAGATGATGACATTGAGGCTCAGAGAGGGGAGGTGACTTACCCAAGGTCACACAGCAAATTCGTAGGTGCCATCAACTGAGCAACTATTCCAAGCTGTGTGCTTTACACACTTGGTATCTGGTGCCTCAATCCTGAAAAGGAACATGAGATAGGGAAGGCTCAAAGAGGGTAGGTAACTAACAAGGTCACAGCCAGTGAGTAAATGGGGAAGGCCGTAGTCAAGCCAAGGCTGGTCTCATTTCAGAGCTTATGCGCCTAACTTAATTCTGATCTGCCTCTGAGGGCAAGGGGGAGTAGGGGTTCCAGCCCCGGCTCAATCATTTCTTAACAGTAAGATGGTGGACACTTCCTCTGGCCTCCCTAAGGCAACTTTCCTTCGCCTGTGAAGTGAGATTTTCACAGCAGGCTTTTCTTAAGCACTCCCTTTAAGCTAGACACTGACTTTGCTCTTTCCCAGCGTGGTTGTGAAATTCATGCAAATAGAAGGGAAGCACTTGACAAAGAACCAGACAAGTGCCTAGTGTTAAAAAAACATCAGCATGAGGGAGGGCTAGTGCAGGCTGGACAGGGGGGGCGGGGAGCTTTATCCTGCCACTCTTGACACCCCTCCCTTTTGCAATCTGGGCCTACCCCACTTCCAGCCTGAGAGGTGCTCCAGGTGGTGGGTTCAGAGTGGGCCTCTAGGAGGTAGAATGGGCCCCTGCAGCCAGTCACCGGGACTTCAAAGGCCAGAGGCACCTGTGTGTCTCTTGTTAGCATTTTCACTTGGGCATTCCCTTGCTCCAGAGCCATGTTGGCTTCCTGGGAACGCCTGGGCTTGACTCCAGTTTCATTTCTTACTAGTTGCGGAACCTCAACATCTCACACCCTTTCTGAGCCTTAGTTTGCTTTTCTGTAAAATGGGGATAGCAACTCTGGTGGGTTTTTATGAGGATTAGGTTAGCCATGTGTTTACCCAGTGGTGTTGAAGGACTTTAGCTCAGAAAGTGTAGTCAAGTTTTTCTCGTGTGACGCCCTCTGGCCGCTGTGTGGGGAGGGTTGGAGGGGCTGGCAGGAGGTGGGAGCCCAGCCTGGGGGGGATGAGGGCTGCTGTGAAGGCAGCAGCGAAGGCTGGACGGGGGTTCTTCAGTGAGGCTGCAGCCTGACCTGCTCGCTCTGGTGTTTTCAGCTGGTGATGGCCTCCCTGTTCCACATCTACAAGGCCCTGGAGGAAGAGATTGAGCGCAACAAGGAGAACCCAGTCTATGCCCCGGTGTATTTCCCTGAAGAGCTGCACCGCAGGGCTGCCCTGGAGCAGGACTTGACCTTCTGGTACGGGCCCCGCTGGCAGGAGGTCATCCCCTACACCCAGGCCACCCGGCGCTATGTGCAGCAACTCCAAGAGGTGGGGCGCAGGGAGCCTGAGCTGCTGGTGGCCCACGCCTACACCCGCTACCTGGGGGACCTGTCTGGGGGTCAGGTCCTCAAGAAGATTGCGCAGAAGGCCTTGGACCTGCCTAGCTCCGGCGAGGGCCTGGCCTTCTTCACCTTCCCCAACATTGCCAGTGCCACCAAGTTCAAGCAGCTGTACCGTTCCCGCATGAACACTCTGGAGATGACCCCTGAGGTCAGGCAGAAGGTCATCGAAGAGGCCAAGACCTCGTTCCTGCTCAACATTCAGGTGAGGGTCGGCAGCCCAGGGTAGACACCGCCTCCGGTGGAGGCCAGCTGCTCCTCCAAGGGACATTTCTTTTTTATTGGGGAGTGGGGAAGGTGGGGGGGTGGCGGAGGGTCACGGGACACTGGAACCAGGGTTCCAGTTCTGCCACTTAGTAGCTGGGCGATCTTAGGTAAATCCCTAATTTCTCTGTACCTCAGTTTCCCCATCTGTAAAATGAGTATATTATTGTACCTACCTCTTAGAGTCATGAGGGTTGAATTTATACCAATAAAGTCCCCATAGCGGGGCATAGCATCACAGTTGTAGCACTCTGTGACAATGCTCTATGACAACACTCAAGCTGTGTGTGCACTTGTGTGTGGTCACGTTGGCCCTGCAGCAGTTATAGGTGCCACAGATGTGGCCTCTGCTCTGGGGCCTCTCCGCCCAGCCAGGAAGGTGGGATACATCTTTCCCCAAGGGCCTCAAGTCCAGGGGCAAGTGGGCTTTGAGGAAGGCCTGGAAGGAGGAGTTCTTGGGCAGAGCTGGGGGGAGGGTGTTTGAGTGGGGGGTGAGGTTCCTTCTAACCTGGATGTTGTAGAATCCTGGTGCTCTCCCCGCGCTTGGGGGTGCTATGAGGACTGGGCTTCTGGCTCACAGACTTCTGGTCCCTGCTCCCAGCACTAGTCACTGAGCAGCACCCCTCCCTTGAAGACCCCTAAACAACAAACCAAACCTGGTTGGTGGATCCTCCAATAAAATCCATGTCTCTCAGAGAGGCATCGAAGAAGGACAGGATTGGGAGCCAGAGCCCCGTTGGAGGGCTGGCCCTTGCCCCGTGACCCTTGGGTTAGCCTTGGTCTGGGCACTTAACCCTTAGGATCTGCGCTTCCTTGTCGCAAACCCCGGCTCACAAATACCATGGAACATGCTTTCCCAGGGGTTGCTCACAAAGAGGTGAGGAAAGCAGGCCGCAGACGGCTGCATAGACTCGGTCCCACTCGTGAAACGGTGCTCTGCAGAGGGACAGAAGGGCATGAATGGTGACAGTGAGCCCTAACCCAGGAGGGCTGTTACTGGGGAGCATTTGGGGAAGAGCAGGCAGGCGAGTCCAATGCACTTGTAACATCTCTTAAGCTGGAGGAAAGGTACGCAGACAGTATTTTTCTTAGGGGTTTTGTTATGCCCTGAATATTTCATAACAAGATTGCGGATCCCCCGTCAGCTGGGCTAGCGCCATCCTTCACTGAGACAGGCGTGTGTGTCTTCTGTCTTTCAGCTGTTTGAGGAGTTGCAGGAGCTGCTGTCCCGGAAAGCTGAGGACCAGAGCCCCTCGCAGACTCCAGGGCTTCGCCGACGGGCTGGCAGCAGGACGCAAGGTGAGGGCTTCCTGGGAGCAGCAGCTCCTCTGGGCTCCGATGGAGGGGCGCGTGGCCCAGCTGTCTGGCTTTAGTATCTCTTGACTCCTCTGTCTTCTGAATGTTTTAAATGAGAAGTGTTGCGCAGGCCAAAGGGCATGAGGTCAGCCTTCAGTGGGAGACTCTGGGCAAGCCGTGTAACCTCTCCCTCCCTCAGTTTCCCCATCTCTGAAACCAAGGGCAGTTGAGTTACTTCTAGTTCATTGGCTCAGAAGTGGAGACTTGCACCCAGAGGACCCTCGGAAGTCGGGGGCCAAGCCTTCCTCCTTGATTTGGGTTCTTTTGGGGCCCTTTACTAATTCCTGAGCAGAGACCCCTGACATGAGACAGGGAATCTGGGACCATTTCTAGCTGTTACCCTGCCATGGGATGCCAGGAAGACGTGACCTCTGGGTCTTGTTGCGTGTTAGTCCCTCCCTCATGTGCCTCAGAAAGGTACTGAGGCTGTGGCTGTGCTGAAGGAGTATCAGGGAAACTTCCAGAAAGACCAAAGTGCTCCACAGAGGGGACCCTCAAAGCCTGGCACCTATGAGCAGGAATGTGGCTTTGGGAATGGGGGCGAGTGGGGAGGTGAAGCTCACTGCCTGCTTGGTACCACTCTAACATACCTGCCCTGTGGCTTTCCCACGTGTGCCAGGACCACGTGGACCCCTCTGTTGGTATGGTGCCTGGCAGCGTTGGAATATGGCCAGTACTGATGGGATTAGCTGCCTGGTGGGATGAGGTGACTTTGCCTTAATGCACCAGTTCTCAAAGTGTGGTCCCCTGGAGCACCCCTGGAGGGCATGGTCTCACAATGTGGGCTGGCTGAAAGGGGAAGAATAGACAGCTGGAGAAGTAGTAAGCTCCCTGTCTTTGGAGGTATTCAAGTAGTGGCTAGAGGGCCACCTGTTTGTGTTCTAGCAGAATTTTGGCCTTGAGCAGGACTATTAGAGACTGCTGACTCCTCTCTGCTGTGTTTTTCTGTAAAGTCAGACATTCTACCTCTGTCTACCTGCTGCTGACATTGACCCCCTTTCTCTTTCAGACTTAACTCCCCCGGAGACTCCCAGAGGGAAGTCCCAGTGCAGTGTCTCCTCCCAGACACCACTCATCCGATGGGTCCTCACACTCAGTTTTCTGGTGGCAACAGTTGCCATGGGGCTTTATGCTATGTGAATGCACATGTGTTGGCTCCTGGAGCCATGGACTCTGTCCAGTGGAGGGCCCTCTTTCTAGAGAGGGAAATCCCTTGGCTGGCTTCCTTCCCTTGGGCGGATGTCAGCTCCACCCCATCCCCTCCCCCCCATCCCTCTCTCTCTCTGGCAAGAAAGAGTCTGTGGCGCCTTCCCAACCCAAAGCCCGTCCAGCCAAGGACCTGAACTTCCAGAGTGGGACGTGGAGTCCTGCTGGGCACTCAACACTCCCCTCACCCATTCCTGCAACAGAGCCAAGAAGATGTGGCCAGAAGTAGCAACCATTCTGAACCTCCAAGCACCTGGGTTCGCGGTCTCCTTGTTGATGTGCCATGACCGCTTCCCCAGGGGCCATGGCATTTTTCATATAAATGTGCCAAGATGTTGTGTCTTGTGTTTGTCTTGTTTTTGTTGGAACCACTTTTTGTTCTAGCTCAGCCCGTGGTATTTTGTTGTGTTCTGTTTTTATAGCAGGGTTGGGGTGGGCTTGGGGGGGGGGGGTGCTGGGGGAGGTATTTAACAGCACTGTGGCCTTGGTTTCTAACTTTTCGGTGAAATAATAAACTGCATTGCCTGATAGTAACTTGACATGTTTTCCTTGGGTTCTGTGAGCCTTGGGGAACTGACCTTTTCCTCTTTTTTCTTGAGTGGTGAGGGGAAGGGATGAAGGTGTGGGCTGGTTTGGATGTTTTCTGAGAATAGTGTTGGGGGGTGAGCTTTAAGCAGTTGTTGGGCGAGTCTTTGTGGTGAAATCTATGTGGTGAGACTCACCTTGACTAAGGATGGAGTCTCCCTGTTAGGCTGGAATGAGCAGGTTCTGGGATAAAACTTGAATCCTATAACGTGAGTCTTAGGGACCAGGGGGAGATTCCTGGGTTGAAGCCCCTGCTACTCTGCTTCATAGCTCTGCCCTTAACATTAGTTATTAACCTCTCTTGAGGGCTCAGTTCTGTTACCTGAAACATGAATACAGAGAGACCTACCTCACCTGCCTGTCTTGAGCAAATGAGATGCTTGTAAAAGGCAGCATTGTACATCCGCCCCTATTAGGAAACAAGGGTGGTCAGGGTTCTGTGTTCTTTTGCTAAGTGATTCTTGTACTTCAAGTCCCCTCACCTTTGTCATCTCGTTTAATTCTCACAGCAAATCTGTGAGGAGTGCTGCCATGCCCTGAGGGTTAGGAAGGATTTAAAGCAGGGCTGTCCAGCTCCATCCATAGCCCTAGTCTTTTCCTAAGTCACAAAAGCCACTGGAATGTTAAAAATGCAGCCTCCCAGTGTGGGACAGGGAGGGCCCTTTGCCAACGGTGTATTTGGGAGCACAGGGGACAAGGTGCTTCCTTAGACTAGTACGTGAGGACTGGGAGTCAGGAGGTCCTTTGTCCCTAGTCCTGGCTTCATCCTGAAGTCTGGAACCTTGGACAAGTCACTTCAAGTCTCCTTTGGTTTACTGGCAAAATGAGAACATTACACCTACCTCCCACAGCGGATGGGAGGGTCCGGCAGTGTGCAAACACAGTCTGTGAACGGTGGCATCGTAATCTCCCCTGGGGAATCCTGTGCCACACCCTGGGAGGTTCTGATTTTGGAAACCTGGGGCTGGAGTCTGGAATCTTGTTTACAAGGAGCTGCGGGAGGAGATTCCAAAGTGCAACCAGGCCCAGTAGCCGCTGTTTGTTTAGGAGACTTCGCGTGCCAATGTTACAGAACAATAAGCTAGGAAAATTCCAGGACAAGCAGAATAGGGAAACTGAGACAGTTAAACAAGCAGTTTGTGTCCACCTAGTAAATCCTGTCTTTCCCCAAACCAAGGACACTGAAGAGTAAATGGTTTGCACTTCTCCTCCCCAACCAGAGGCTAAATAGTTTAAATCGCCCCACTCCGGAAGACAGACAGCAGGAATCCAATTAGTGCCATTTGCCAACCACACCCAAGGACGGACTAATTAAGAGGGGAAAAAAAAATCTCATTTTGGTCAGTGGGCATAAAGCTCATGAATATTCTAATGCTGTGCCCCTAAGGCCTCCCCTGAGCGCCCAGCCTTTGAAGCCCCTGAAAAGGAAGGTCCCGGGCTCTCCCCCAGGGAACACACCGGGGCCGCTCCCTTCCCCGCTCCGTCCCCCACAGGCAGGTGTCCCCGAGCCTCTAAGCCACCCCCTGAGACTTGCAACTAGGGGGAGCAATGGGCAGCTCCTGGGGGGGGCTGACCCCTGGGCCTGTCCCCAAGGCCCCCTCTCGCTGACCCGCCAGTGGGCCGGGCAGCCCAGCGCGTCCTCGTGTCACCGGCCTAAGCGCATTTCTGCAGCGGCCAATGAACTGCTGCTTTCTCCGCTGTCTCGGTCAAAATCTTTCCTTGGAGAAGACGAGAGCCCAGGACTTCTCGTCTGGCCGGGGACACGCAGAGTAGGGATCCCCGAAACCCGGCGTCCAGGTCTCCGGGCAGCGGCCGGGCTGGGCCGTCGGGGCGGGGAGGGCGGGGCGGGCGCGGGGTGGGCGGGACCGGCGGGGTGGGCGGGACCGGCGGGGTGGGCGGGGCCGGCGGGGTGGGCGGGCCCGGCGGGGTGGGCGGGGCCGGCGGGGTGGGCGGGGCCGGCGGGGTGGGCGGGGCCGGCGGGCAGCCGCGGGGACTGCAGTCCGGAGCGCGGCCGGGAACCGGCGCCGGCGCGTTGCGGGAACTAAGCGCCTCGCCGGGAGTGGGACGTGCGTGTCCGCTCCCACGTGAGCTATCGGTGAGAAAAGCCGGGTTCGGACTCATCCGGTGTAATTTTTAGACACTGTAATAACACGTTTTAAACACTCCCCGTAAATGTTCGCGCGAACGTGGCCAAGAGAGTAAAAAGTTCTTCCCAGTTCGTGCCGGGGGACGGGAGGGGAAAAGGGGGGCGCCTGTGCCGCCCTTGTCGCCGCCCGGGCCTGCGGCGGTTTTTGCCAGATCTTCCTATTTTCCAAGCTAGGTTGGGACTATGATCTGGAATTTTCACCAGTTTTAAGCGCGCCCCGATACTTTACAGGCTTAAATGAAAAAGATACCATTTGGGTCTATGGAAGCATCGAGTCCCAGATGCATTAAGACCAGAGGTGACTGAGGTCTGACGACGCTCCACCTTTTGGAAGAGCGTGACCCGGGGGAGCAGGGGTGCAGGGGCCCCCCAGCCACTGGGGGGCGGCGGCTCGCACCAGGCAAGTGTGTACTGAGACCGCTCCCTTCCGAACCCTTGGTTCTATCACCCCGTGGCTCTGAAAGGGGTCACTTTCCCACGAGGCTCTTGAGAGCAGTGGACCGCAGAGCCCTCGGCACAGCGCCGCCGCCTGCCGGCCCGAAAGCCCGCCTCTCCGCCATCTTTGCGCTCGGCCCGCCCCTCCCCGCCTGTCCCCTTTCAGAAATTTCGCGCCAAATTGCCTGACGCACAAAATGGAGCCCGGAAAAAGGCCCGGAAACCTGACGTCATGAGCCCCGAAGCCAATCCTCTTGGGATGCCTGCGCAGGAGGAGGGGCTAGAGGGCTCAGAACGGCCCAATCGCTGGCCGCGGAGCGCAGGCGAGCCAATGGGGACGCAGCGGCCGCGGCGTCCGAACGCTGCGTCTCGTTTTTCCCGCGAAACTCGGCGGCGGAGCTTGGGGGTGCTGGTCTCTCCAGGTCCGTGGGGTGCAGGCAGAGAGGTGAGGCCGGCGGGACTGGGGAGTGGGGACCCGGGAGCCCGCCCCACGGGGGTCGGCAGGCGTCTGCCTCTGGGGGCGCAGTAAGCGTGGGCGGGGGTTTGTCCTGGGAGGACCGAGGTCCGGCCCGGAGCCGGGAGGGGGAGCCAGGGTTCCCCCACCCGCTGTGGGAGCCGGGACACTCTCGCCCCGCGTGCGGCGCGGAGGCCGCCGACGTCGGGGCGGAGGGGAGGCCGCGCGCCGCCCGCAGTCGGCTCCATCGCCTCGTCCCCGCGCCAGGTGCAGTCATGTCAGGCTTCGACGACCCCGGCGTTTTCTACAGCGACAGCTTCGGGGGGGACACCGCGGCCGATGAGGGCAAGGCCCGCAAATCGCAGCTGCAGAGGCGCTTCAAGGAGTTCCTGCGGCAGTACCGAGTGGGCACCGACCGCACCGGCTTCACCTTCAAATACAGGTGCGGGCTGGAGCGGGGCCGGAGGGGAGAGGCACCTGCGGACTCCCTGCTGGAGGGCTGGGCGCACGTCTCCATTCAGAGCCTTGGGGGGACTGGCAGGAGGTGAAGGAGCCTGTCCCATTCTACGGATTCGGTCCCAGCGGTGCTTCCTCAGACTCCCAGCGCCGGATGGGATTTAGTTGTGCATATTTCATACCTGAAGTTGACTTTTGAGTACCCCAGCTAGAGCCACTTGGGCCCTTTGGTTCTTTTTCCAGTTCCCCTACCTGTGTTTTCTTACTGTCTTCCCATGTAAGGTCAGAAGTACTGCAGGAATTCAAGCACTCTGGGTGCAGTTAGTGAAGATGGGAGTTAGGATTTATTTCACTTGTTCATTCATTCCAGCGGTGTAACCTCTATTGATTGTGCACCTGCTGCATGCCAGGCACTGCTCCAGGTGCAGGGATGCAGCACTGAAGGAGCAGGGCAGGGTCCCTGCGCCTGGTCGTTGTACAACCTGTGATATTGTACCAAGTCATCGCAGGCCCTTCCAATGCAGAGAACATGAGTTTGCAGGTCCAGGCTCTGTTGGAGTGACTTCCAAGTAACAGTCTCTCTGGTCCTCAGTTTCTTTATCGGTAAAATGGGCATAGTGATTCCTGCCTCCATTTATTTATTCATGCACCAGCTGACATTGACCATCTCTGTGCCTGGCACTGTGCTAGTCACTGAGATACAAACATGAAAAGACCCATAGTACTTGTAATAAAGAAGTAGGTGGGAGTGAGGCATAGAGACCAACAAATAATTACAAGGTGAGAGTCTCCTCAAAGGAATGTAAAAGAGGAGTTAGGGGAGGCTTCCAGAGGAGCTGAAGTTCAAGGTGACCCCTGAGCTGACAGAAGAGTTGTGCATTCTACATAGCAGTTGCATGAGCAGGGGTATGGGGTGGCCTGTTAGTGCAAGGGGATCTCGGGCCAGGCTGGCTCCCAGGCATAAGGGGGAAGGGGACAAGGCCTGAGATGAGGCGCGGAGCAGGCTCTGTGTAGGTCTGTGGTCCCCAAGTGTATTTTGGGACAATAGTCCCAGGGGATGCTCTGTACAAAGAGTTAGTCTGGTGGTTGACAAGACAGACATGGTGTCTGCTGCCTTCTGTCTCCAGGTTCTGAGGTATGTCCTTATTAGTTTCCTGAGAGAGTTAAAGGCTCCAAGGAGTCCTGAAATGAAAGAACGGGTTTGCAGTGAGAGCCTCCCAGACTGACCTGTGTGCAGAATCCTGTCTGAGGGTCGACACATCCTTTCCATGGAGCTTTCTTTGGAGGATGCCTCTGCCAGCAGTGGGAGCCTCTGCAGGGTTAAGTACCGGAACCACCTAGAATTTGATGTGTGTTTGGGAAGAGAAGTGATAGAGTAGTGTCGGCAATGGTGAGGGCACATTCAGGGTGCAGTTCACCTCAGCCAGTGTTGGTTTCCTCTCCTCTGCACCCTTCCCCACCTTCACCCTGCTACCTGCCCACTCCAGGGATGAACTCAAACGGCATTACAACCTGGGAGAGTACTGGATCGAGGTGGAGATGGAGGACCTTGCCAGCTTTGATGAAGACCTGGCCGACTTCTTGTATAAGCAGCCTACCGAGCATTTGCAGCTGGTGAGTGGGACCCTGTCCCCGCATCCCCTAGGGCTGGCCCTGCTCCAGGCACTAACAGCCCATTCCCTTCCTCCTCCAGCTGGAGGAAGCTGCCAAGGAGGTGGCCGATGAGGTGACTCGGCCACGGCCCGCTGGTGAGGAGGTGCTCCAGGACATCCAGGTCATGCTCAAGTCGGACGCCAGCCCATCCAGCATTCGTAGCCTGAAGGTGGGTTTGCTTAGAGGCCAGGTGGAAGGTGGCAGTGGCAGCTGCGTGGTGCAGGGGGGCTTCAGAGGCAGGCGCGTCTGGTTGCCAGCTCTGTGATCCTGGACCGAATTAACTCATTGGATAAGTGTTTACTGAGCTCCTCGTGCGGGCAAAGCAACCCCCAATCCTTTCCAACTCTGAAATTCTGGAGTGCCAGGATACCTGCAGCTTTGTACATTATTTTCCAAAAAAACATGGTTTCTGGTTGTTTCAGTAGTTCCAGTATACCCCTGGGCCATGGCAGGCACTGTGACTCTGGCCTCAGTTACCAAAGGGGAGCTGGCCTCCGTTCTGTGTTTCTTCCCTCTCCATCTCCAGGCATTGGGGGGAAGGGCATCAACATGAACCTGTAACCTACCTGTCTGTCCCAGGAAAACTACTGGAATGGGGAAAAAAAATGATGAAACTTTTCTTGTTTTTTGGTTTCTTATTATAAAATAGTAAACACAAAAAAGTAGGATAGTATAATAAATCCCATATACCTTCACCTATAAATTTAACAGTGGTTAACATTTTGCCTAATATGCTTTCTTTCTCTCTCATTATTGTTATTACTTTTTTTGGCTAAACTATTTTTAAAGTAAGTTACAGACATGGCTTTTTATTTCTAAATATTTCAGTCTGCATTAAAAGACAGATTTTCATGCATAATCTCAGGTATACCTGGCTCCCTTTAGCCAACCACTTTCCAATGGTTCTGTTGCAGTCAGACATGATGTCACACTTGGTAAAGATCCCCGGCATCATCATCTCAGCATCCGGGGTCCGCGCCAAGGCCACCCGCATCTCCATCCAGTGCCGCAGCTGCCGCAACACCCTCACCAACATCGCCATGCGCCCAGGCCTGGAGGGCTATGCCCTGCCCAGGAAGTGCAACACGTGAGTGGACCTTGAACGGCCTCCAGGGCTGTGAGGAGGCGACCTGAGTGGAGATGGGAAGGATGGGGACACTGCAGCAGGGAGGGGCCGGGGCAGGGGATGCCCAGTGGGGGAGGCACAGAGCTGACGCCCCGGGGCTCAGGGTTCTACACCATATCCCTTTGCATTGGTGAGTTCTGTCTGCACCAGGATGCCTGGACAACCTGTGTGGGGAACACAGGGTTGGGAGGGAAAGGTTCAGAGCCGTCTATCTGGAGTCTTCTGAAGCAAACTATGGCTTGCTGGGCCAGATCCGGAGGCCCCAAGAACACAGCCTATGACCACATTTGTACTGCAGATGCAGAGTGTGTGACTTTTTGGTCCACAAAACTGAAAACCCTTATTGTCTGGGCCCTTACAGAAAATGTTTGCTGACCCCTGATCTAAAGGCTCTACCCTCTCTTCCTGGCTGCTCTTGGCCTCTGTGCTGGTTGCCCTCAGCTTCCGGACCTAAGTTACAGTGCCCCAGACAGGGCTCAGCCACCTTTCTTCTCCGCACTCACTCCCTAGGTGGTCTTGGACTTTAAATATCGTCCATGTGCAGAGGACACGCATGAGTATTTCACTGACCTTCAGTCTCAAGTACAGCCACCTGCCAGAGCTTCCTCTCCAAGGATGTCTAATGGGCAGTGCACATTTGAACTTGACCCATGTCTCACACTGAACTGATTCCATCCCATCCCCACATCTGCCATTCCACAGCCCCTGTCTTCCTACCCCAACGTAGAGACACTACTATTTTAGGTATTCAGGCCCAAGTCCTTGGTCTCATAATGTTTCTTTCCATTTTGCATCCAAACAATCAGGAAGTCCTTTTGGCTCTGCCTTGAAGTTTGTATGTAGAGAATCTGACTGTTCCTACCACCTTTGGCACGTGCTTCCATGTTGTTTTCATCCTTTACCTGGAACTTTGCAGAAACCTGCTCCCTGAATCCCGTGTCCTCCCTCGTCCCCCAGTCTATTCTCTAGCCAACAGCCAGGTGACCCTTATACTGCAGGTGATTCAGTCATTACTGTCTTACCAAAGTCAAGGCCCAGTGTGTCCCACATGGCCCTCATGGTCTGTTTCCAGCTCTGCCCAGCCTCCCTCCTCTCTCGTCCCAGCCTTGCTGCGTCCCTCCTGTTCCTGGACTATAAGTAGCAGGGCCCCTGAACTTGCTGTTTCCTCTGCCCAGCATATCCTTTCCTCCAGCCTCCACAGCCCATGGCCTCACTTCTTCATCTTTTCCCTTAGATGTCACCTCACAGAGGTGCCGCCCTGTCCTTTGTCTTACTCTTGGTGCACACATACTCAGTCCTTCTTTCTCCTACCCGCCTGCTCAAGTGCCTGTGCTGCCTGTCACTCTGTTATGTATTTACTTGCCGGTTTGTTTTCAGTGTTCCCTGACTAGAACCCGAGCTCCATAAGAGCAGGGACTTTTTGTTCACTGCTGTGTCCTTGGCACCTAGAATAGTGCCCTGCACATAGGTGTTTTACTATAATATTGCTACAGTAGTTATGTGATTTCATTAGATAGGGGTATATAGAGGCTTAGACCCTGAGAATGGTCTCCAGGTGCCCATACCCTCAGGGATCCTGGGATTTGAGCGGAGTTTAGTGAGGTCATTGGCAGTCTGGCCCCTCTCTGCCTGTGGGGACACTGAGACCCTGTGAGAGGACTGGGAGTGTGACTTGTCTGTCTCCCAGCAAGTTCATGGAAGAGCCTGGCCTGGAGTTGGTCTCCTCACTCCTACTCCAGTATGCGGTCCCCCACAGAGCCACCCTTTTAGGGCCTTTCTGTGCCTTATCGTGGAGACCCTTGATTTGCTGCTGGCCATGCCTTGTTGCTGACTCCTAGGATGGGCTCTGGGTTCTCAGGATAGATCTGGTGACTCTGCTTTCTTCCCCCATCAGGGATCAGGCTGGGCGCCCCAGGTGCCCACTGGACCCGTATTTCATCATGCCTGACAAATGTAAGTGCGTGGACTTCCAGACTCTGAAGCTGCAGGAGCTGCCTGATGCAGTGCCTCACGGTGAGATGCCCAGGCACATGCAGCTCTACTGCGACAGGTGAGCTGGCTGGGTGTGGGCATCCACGAGGTCAGATGTCACTGGCTGTGTCCCTAAACTGGTGCTGGGTGTGGACTATCCAGCATGGTGGGTGAGGGAGGGGGAGAGGATGGCTGGTTAGGGGACTCTTGCCCTGTGCCTGGTACATCCTGTAGTTTCCTCTCATCTTCCCATCACCTGCAGGGGCATGTCAGTCCCCATTTTGCAGACTGAGGACATGTAACTGACTTAGTGCATGGAGGACCTTTGAGCCTGTGTTCTTCCTGGGAGAATCTCTCCAGCCCTCAATGCTGGGAGGCTCCAGGTGACAGAGCTAGATAACTAGCAGCTGGGAGGGCCTCATCTCAGCCTGACACCCTGCTGCTGCCCCCGCCTTGCTGTTAAGATCCTTCCTTGGATTTTGTTGAGTGATTGGAAAGAGGAAGAGAGTGCCGAGCTGGGGCCTGGTCCCTCACGGTAACAGGGGCATAAGGCTTGGAGATGGTGACTAGGGTTCTTACCCGGGGCTGCACACCCTGGCATTCACAGGTGTTCTGTGCGTGTAAGCTTTTCTGGGGAGCAGACCTACAGGTTTCATTAGCTGCTTCAGTGGCAGTAGAATGTGTAGAAGTCAGACTCTTGAGCAAGTTGCATGAACTTGCTGAGCCTCAGTTTCTTCGTCAGTAAAATGGGGATCAAGTGCGACAGTCCTTAATCTCTCATCAGGCTGCTGGGAGATTTAAACTGGGAAATGCATGTCAAATGTTGAGCACCGTTTCTCCTACAAACTAAGTATTCGTTATATATAGATTTTGTCCAAGCAGGTCTGATCCACAAAGCTCAAGTGGGACATAGGAAGAGGAGTCATAGAATCCTCTCATGGAACGTTAACAGTGACGATGACAGTCCTTCCTAGGCTGTGACTCTTCTGGTGTATAAAGCACTTCTGTATCTGTATCTCTTGCCTCACTGATCCCACAGTCCCTGGGGTAGGTCAGATCAGGGGTTATCATCCCTCAGGCTCAGAGAGTTGCAGTGACTTCTTTAAAGTCACACCGCTACTGAGTGGCAGTGTGCAGATACATGTCCCAGTGTTTCTTCCATGCCACACTGGCTGGAGGGACTCAGAGACTTCCTTGTTTCAACGTCTTATTTTTCAAAAGAGGAAATGAACCAGAGGCGAAATGACTTGGTTGAACTCATGGAGCCATGACGAGGCAGAAGTGGGGAGTAGCCCTTGCAGGGTGCTTGGGAGGGCATGAGGAAGGCTTCCCTGAAGCGGCTACGGGGAGCCCTGTGATGAGGCGTACAGCAGAGAGATGGAGGTGCGGCTTCTCTTTTCATTTTCTAATTTTAATTTTACTTTTTAGATTTTCTTCAATTACAGTTTACATTTAATATCATTATTTTATTTTTTTTTTTTTATCACCATTTATTCCCCCATATGCTCTCACCTCCCCCCCTGCCCCGCAATCACCACACTGTGTCCATGAGTTCTTTTTTTTTGTTCAGTTCCTCCACACCCACCAACAGTCTCAATATTATTTTGTATTATTTTCAGGTGTACAGCCTAGTGGTTAGACCATCATATACTTTGAGATGGGGCTTCTGATGGCTTGGGGTGGGCTAGCACTTCCCCTCTGACCCCAAGCAGCATAACAGATGAGCTTGTGAAGGCATCGGAAGGCTCGGGCCCTCACCATGGGCAAGAATCGTCAGCATTGTCCTCCAAGCAGCTGTCATCCAAGCCCAGGATGGGCTGTGATGAGGGGGAGAGAGACCCATTTTCTGGGCCTGTGGGGTGGAGAGGTCTGGAACCAGCTTGAGTTGTGAGGCCTCTGGTAGAAATGCTAAAGTGGACCGAGTGATGAGGTACATAGAGTCAGGACACTATCTCCACCAGGCTCTCATCTGTTTTTCCCCTTCCTCCCCATCTTCTCAGGTACCTGTGTGACAAGGTTGTCCCTGGGAACAGAGTCACCATCATGGGCATCTACTCCATTAAGAAGTTTGGCCTGACCTCCAGCAAGGGTCGAGACAGGGTGGGCGTGGGCATTCGGAGCTCCTACATCCGTGTCCTGGGCATCCAGGTGGACACGGATGGCTCTGGTGAGTTGGCTTTGGGGCCCTGGCCTGGCCCTGCCAAAAGATTGTGCTGCGTCCTGAGCCGAGCCCACGTTGTCTCTCCTGAATTACTGTTGGGCTTACTCCCTGCTCTCGCCCCTACACTCTGTTCCGCATAGCGCTCAGGGTAAGTGGTGCTGTCATAACCAAAAGACACCATGTCATTCCTTAGCTGAGAAGCACCCCAGCCCACTCCGCAAGATGGAGGACTTCCCAGGAGTCC
This sequence comes from Miniopterus schreibersii, assembly GCF_964146895.1. Taxonomy (NCBI): domain Eukaryota; kingdom Metazoa; phylum Chordata; class Mammalia; order Chiroptera; family Miniopteridae; genus Miniopterus; species Miniopterus schreibersii. The sequence goes on from NC_138102.1 coordinate 179,018,936, forward strand.
CCAGAGGCCTCCACGATCTGGCCCTCTGGCTCCTCTGACTCCCTCCACTCTTCCCTTCTCTCACTGGACCCTGGAACACACAGGCCCACACCAAAGGGGGAGAACAGGGGCCTCTGTCTTTGTGCTGACACTTGTGCTGTCCTGACCCTGGGGACTCTCCCCTCTGAGAAGCCCTGAGCTGGCACCAGGCCGAATGGTGGGGTGGAGCTGGTTCTCCCTCACAGCTCTCATGCACCCTCCCTCCCTTCCCTACCCAGGCCGCAGCTTTGCCGGGGCCGTGACCCCGCAGGAAGAGGAGGAGTTCCGGCGCCTGGCCGCCCTCCCTAATGTCTATGAGGTCATCTCCAAGAGCATCGCTCCCTCCATCTTTGGGGGCACCGACATGAAGAAGGCCATTGCCTGCCTGCTCTTTGGTGGTTCCCGGAAAAGGTGGGGATCTAGGCTCCCCAAGTCTTGGAGGGGACAGTGACTTGGCTCATGGGATGACAGCTGCCAGATGGTCCGGACACGAATGCTCTTTTCGTTTTCCCAGGACTCAGCCCTGCTTGCTACTTGGGCACATGCCCCAGTTTCCAGGCTCCTTGTTGGCTGGCTGGAGACTAATCATGATCCCTCCAGAGAGACTCCATCCCCATCCCTGGCTAAGGGGTGGATTGTGGGAGACCTGGCGGGTACAGACCTGGCGGGGAGAGCTCTGGGTTTGCAGTTTGGAGACCAGGGATTAAATTTCTGCTGTGCTGCTTATTTGCTGTGTGACCTTGGGTGAGAGATACTATCTCTCTGAACCCATGCTTCCACATGGATACAACAGGTGAAAACCTAACACAGGGCGTCATGTGTCCTTTGAAACTATGAAGTAATAGAGGTCTGAAAATAATATGACTAGCAACTACCATCTACTGAATTACCATGCACTAGGCTTTTTTCTAAGTGCTTTTATGTGTCTGAAACCCAGTCAGTCCTCACCATAACTGAGAAAGCAACGATCGTGCCTATTTTATAGATGAGGGAATTGAAGCGTAGAGACCAAGCATAGAGGCAAGTTACCACCAGCGAGGCTAGGGGACACGGGGTTGTGATTGTGGTCTCAGCCCAGAGCCCCTGCCTCCCCGCTTGCTCTGAGGCTCGTGATAGTTCGGGGGCTGACCGCTAGCCTGCCGTGGCGTCCATTCTGAGGCCTGGCCCTCCGTGAGTTTTTGCCCTGCCCACCTGCATATCCTCCCCTAGGCTCCCTGACGGGCTCACTCGCCGAGGAGACATCAACCTGCTGATGCTGGGGGACCCGGGGACGGCCAAGTCCCAGCTGCTGAAGTTTGTGGAGAAATGTTCTCCCATTGGGGTGAGTGCCGGATGACCTGCTCTCCTTGGCTGCCCCTGCAGGGAGGAAGGCTGACCCAGAATTTCTTCTTGGTGGGCAGGATGACCTGGAATTTCTTCCTTACTCCCCTTGGTTGTGGTCAGGTGGCACAGCAGGAGAGGAGGAAGGAAATCAATAGGTGGGTGTAGTTTTGGGGTGGACAGCAGAGCGCCGGCTGAGAGGCAGGATGGGGTTTGGGTTTCAGCCTGGCTAGTCATTGGCTATGGACCTTGAGCAAGTCACCTAAGCTCCCTGAGCCTCAGCTTATCCATCGTCTAAAGCATAACACTGATAATAGTTATGGCTAAAGTCAAGGGCCAGGCACTGCTTGTAGTGCTTTACATATATTTACTTGCCCAGCGCGCACCTCAGCTCTGCAGTAGGGACTGCCCCGTCCTGTGGTCGAGGAAATGGGCACAGCATAGCTAAGTGTCCTGCTAGTAAGGGCGAGCACAGGGATTTGAACACAAGCGCCCAGTAAGCCAGGGCCTCCGCAGTGAGGAACGTGTCTGGAGATCGGGTGGGGCAAGGATACCTGCCGGGTTCAATGTGACAGAGTGTATAGGTGGGAGGTCTGGTCTCTAGATAGAGGTAGGAATTGTGTGTGACAAGTGCTCGTGCCAGGACTGCCCAGTAGAAGTGAGTGTGAACTACAAATGTGAGCCACGTGTGGGATTTTAGATGTTCTAGTAGGCACATTAGGAAGTGAAAGAAACAAGTGAAATTAATCATAACAATACTCTGTTTAATCCAGGATATTTAAAATATTTCAACATGTAGCTTAATGTTAAAAAAATACTAAGGAGATACTTTACATTCCTTTTTTAGCACGAAGTTTAAAATTTATATGTATTTTACAGTTAAGCCCGTCTCAAGGGCTCAGTGACAGCATGTGACATGGGATGGCATGGGATTTGGGGTAGGGGAAGCTTTTTCCTGGGAGTGAGAAGCCTGTCCCAGCTGTGAGGCTATGTGGAAGTGACAGTCCTCTCCTCTGGGCCTCACTGTGCTCCTCTGTGAGCAGGGCCCCTAAGGACTGCTGTGGCGGGGCTCAGGAGCGTAATGGGTGTGAATTATCCAGTGGGGGCGAACCTCCAGGCCAGACGGGCCAGGGCGGAGTCCTCATCCAGAGGGAGGCTCCTTGAGTTCTATTCTGTGCTCTAGCCAGCTGTGATGTGTGACCTTGGGTGAACCACGGCTCTCTGGTCCCCTTGACTTAGTGGGGTCAGAGCATGGAGCCGTGTTGGGCCCTGACACCTCCTCCCATGACCCTTCCCCAGGTGTATACATCCGGGAAAGGCAGCAGCGCAGCGGGCCTGACAGCCTCCGTGATTAGGGACCCTTCGTCCCGGAACTTCATCATGGAGGGCGGAGCCATGGTCCTGGCTGATGGCGGGGTCGTCTGTATCGATGAGTTTGACAAGGTGAGGCTGACAGGGTGAAGTAGTGGCCGAAAGGTGGGTGGCACCTAGTCATCTCAGGGCAGGGGGTGTGGCCTTCTGTGCCTGGACAGCAGAAACCACCTCTGATTTGGAAACTTATATCCAGTCTCCTGCCTGTCACTACAGGGTAACTGGGAAGTAGCTTGACCTCTCCCAGCATCTTTTCACATCTGGACAGTTGTCACTGGGATGAGAGGTGACCCAGTTCCTGCCATTGGCCTGGCATGAAGCTGGGACTGGGGAGTAGTTGTGCTGTTGCTTTCCTGCTGGTACTGCTCCCCCACCCCTCACCTGGTCTGATGGACTCTTCTCTCCTCTGTGCAGATGCGAGAAGATGACCGAGTGGCAATCCATGAGGCCATGGAGCAGCAGACCATCTCTATCGCCAAGGTGTGTGGTCCTCCCTGGCAAGCCTACTCGGCGAGGTCCAGTGTGGCCTGGCCAGGCCCCTGGTGCTCTGAGTGCTGGGCTGAGTCCTTTCTATTCAGGTCTCTGCCAGCAGCAGCAGCAGCAGGCCTAGAATCGCAGGTCCATGTGTTCAGGCTTGAGAGCCGTGTCTGGGGTCCTCATCTCTGATCTGTCATCTCCTTTTCACTCTTCCCTCTCAGGCCGGGATCACCACTACCCTCAACTCCCGCTGCTCCGTCCTGGCTGCTGCCAACTCAGTGTTCGGCCGCTGGGATGAGACGAAGGGGGAGGACAACATTGACTTCATGCCCACCATCTTGTCCCGCTTTGACATGATCTTCATTGTCAAGGACGAGCACAATGAGGAAAGGGATGTGGTGAGTCAGGGCCACAGGGTGCACTGGGTGCACTGGGCTTGGCTTGAGGCCCACGGTTCTGGGGGAGGGTGAACAAGAAACTTGGCTAAAGCCCTGACCATCAGATAAGGCCCATAAGTGGGTAGCCAAGGAGGTGGCACTTAGGGGTTGCAGAGACCATTGAACTAGGGTGCAGAGTTCTGCCTCTCTTGTGAGTGAGAGGCTGTGTAATTGGGGGCAAATCACTTCCCCTGGGCCTCAGTCCCTTGCATGTGAGATGGGGAGTTGACATTTGGGCGCAAGTGATAGAACCCCACCCAGTTCTGGTGTATAAATTTCTAAAGGAACTTAGTAGTTTATGGAATGGACAAGCCCAGAGTTTTGAGGCCTGTTAGGTCTAGGCCTTGGTGTCCTCGGCTCCTTCTGTCTTTACAGCTCTGCTGCCTCCTTGGGAGAGGCTTGTTCTCTGGCAGCTGCTCCCTCTGGTGATAGAGGAGGCCCTGGCAGCTCCAGGATTTTGTCTTAGCAGCCGACAGCCCCAGAGAAAGAGGAGGCCTCCCATTTTCCATTGGTTATAGCTCTACAAGTTCCCTCCCTGTCTGCTCGACCCCTGTTGAGAGACAGGCTCCAGAGGGCCTGCTGGCTGACCCAGAGTCCCCTCTGCCTGCTAGATGCTGGCCAAACACGTCATCACTCTGCACGTGAGTGCACTCACGCAGACCCAGGCTGTGGAGGGCGAGGTTGACCTGACCACGCTGAAGAAGTTCATCTCCTACTGCCGAACGTGAGTACTAGATGCTGGTCCCTGGGCCTGCCCCTCATGAAGGATGCCTGAGATGATGCTGTTCTTTGAGTTTTAGCTCTGCTGAATCTGCTCTACTCCTTTCTGACCTTACACAGGTCACTCAGTGGCTGTCTGCCTCAGTTTCCCCATCTCCAAAATGAGGGTGTAGGATTTAGATGGTCTCAAAGACACCCCCTTGATGGACATTCAGGAAGGCAAGGCAGTGTGGTCATTTTGGACACAGGCTCTGGTAGTGCCGGACCCCACTCTGTGACCTCGGGCAAGTCATTTGACCTCTGAGCCTTGCTCTCTCCAGGTTGGTGTTTATAAGGATTGCACAAGACAATGAGTTTGTGCTTGGCACAGCCCTGCGCCAAGTAAACTCTCAGTAAATGGCAGTTGCAACTTTGTTATTCTCATAGACTGTCAGTAACAGTAATCAAATGTAGTAGGGTAATTGTTCCCTGCCCGGTGTTCTTCTCAGTATTTTATGGACAACTGAAATTTAGCCCTCCCGCAAACCTATGAAACTGGTATATTATTATCCCGTTTTGTAGATAAGGAAGCTGGGACAAAGAAAGGTGAAGTGACTTGTCTAAAGTCACAGGTAGGAGGTAGTGGAACCAGGATTTGAACCCAGGTACCTGCTCCAGAGATTATGCTTTTAGCCACTATGGCAAGGTTCTTGATATGCAGCTCGGTTGTCTTTCATTGGCTGGCAGTAATACCCGAGGGTGGAGGAATCTTTGAGTGCCCCTTCCATGGGAGGTGAAATGCTAGTCGGGTGGGTCCCTAACTCACCACCTCTGGGGTGAGGGGTGGTGTAGTGCCCAGTGATTTCTGGGTCTTCACAGTTCCGAGCTCCTCATGACCTTGGGGAGCTGACTCCCTGCCTCTGGCCTTGGTCTCCTGATCCTCAGGATGAGGGTTGGATTAGGTGACCTAAGGCTTCCCCTAAATCAGTGACTGCCAGTTGACCTGTGGGGGTGGGCGGGGATAGGACTCGGGTAGATCCTGTGCCGCCCCCCCTCCCCCCTGAGAGAGTGATGTGCTCCCTGTTCCTGGATAGCAGTCACTGCCAAGTCTCTTGTGAGCATCATTGTGTATCACTTTCTCAGATGTGTTGGGTGGTAGAGAAATTGGGTCGAGGACTGCTGAGAGCCTACCGTCCTGTGGGCCCATGGTTCTGTACTGTGGATGAGGCAACCCCCCCTTCATGACAAGAGCCACATGTCATCCAGCAGTATGGAGGGGCGGTCTTCACCCCCTGCAGACGGGCCTGGCTTTCCTTTACCTGTTTTCCGACAAAGGCACCTATTTTCTCCCAGTGTTGATCTGTGACACCTGTCCATAGCCCATATTTTACTTAAATCTCGTCCAAATGATGCACCCGAGGGTGGAGGAAAGCACATGATTTTCCCCCTGCTGGGGGAAAGCACATGATTTAAGCTGGCTGGGGGCAGGGAGGGTGCCCCAAGTTTCCTTTCTGGTCTCATGGCAGCCCCTCCTTACCCTTCTGCAGGAAGTGTGGCCCCCGGCTTTCAGCAGAGGCCGCAGAGAAGCTGAAGAACCGTTACATCCTCATGCGGAGCGGGGCCCGTCAGCACGAGAGGGACAGCGAACGCCGCTCTAGCATCCCCATCACTGTGCGGTGAGCAGCGGGCGGGGCTGGGTGCACAGGCCTCACTTCACAGGCAGGGTATGCTGGGCGAGCGGCTCTGGGCCATCGCTAACCTCACAGCACAGGCCCTCAGTAAGGCCTGCTGGGCAGGCAGGGGGCCCCTTTTGGAGTGTTAACAGTGGTCTCCCTGATTATCTGCGTTTCTTGGTTTCCTTAAGGTCAGGAAAACCTAGAACCTTCTTTTCTGAAATCCATCTGGCTTCCCGCCTTGCAGGGAAGCCCGAGGGTGAGGGAAGGCCCAGGCCTGGGAGTCAAGAGACCTAGGTCCTCACCTCTAGCCCACTGTGTGACTGCAGGGAAATTGTTTTCCTTCTCTGGACCTCAGTTTTCTTAGTTCCTAACTCTCTTCTTTCATGTGAGTTTATACAGTAGAGCACAGTGATTAAGAGCTGGGACCTACCTAGTTTGAATCCTTCCTTCAGCACTCATTAGTTAGCGGATTTGGTTGTATGTAATGGAAGATTCAAGAAAAGCTGCTTACGTAAATTGGAAATTTATTTTCCTTGTAGGTGAAAATATCTGAGGGGTAGGTAGTCTGGGATTGTTGTGATGGTTCCTCAGAGTCATCAGCAACCTGGGTTCCCTCAGACTCACCTTTAACGTCATAGTCCAACATGGCTGCTGGAGCTTCAGCCATCACCTCTGCATTCCAGGCGATGGGAGAGGAAGGGAAAGACGGGCCCACCTTTTAAGGATACTTTCTAAAATCCCCACAAAATGTTTGGGCTTACAACTCATTGGCCACACCTAGATGCAAGAGAGGCTGGGAAATGTCTTAGTGGGGTGTCATGTGCCGGAATAAAAGTTGGGGTTCCCTTACTGAGGAGGAAAGGAAGAGCGGTCATAACAGGTCGTGGGACAGCCAGCAGTCTCCCCTGCCGTCATACTACCTTGGGAAGTACTGCCTTGGTGCCAGGATGTGCAGAGAGGGGAGATGGGCTCAGGCCACCCTGCTGTCCCGTTGCCCCCACACAGGCAGCTGGAGGCCATTGTGCGCATTGCTGAGGCCCTCAGCAAGATGAAGCTGCAGCCCTTCGCCACGGAGGCGGACGTGGAGGAGGCCCTGAGGCTCTTCCAGGTGTCCACGCTGGATGCTGCCTTGTCGGGCACCCTGTCAGGTGAGCAGATGTGGGCTGGGTAGCATGCTGGAGGCCCAAGTGTTTGTTGCTTTCCTGCATTTGCTTCCTTTCTGTTTTCTCCCTCTGGCCATTTTTCCTTTCAGGTGGGGAGAAGCAGCTTCTCCCCAGACCCATGAACCCAGTCCTCTGGAGCCAGTTCGTTAGAAATGGTAGTTTTGTCATTGGTCAAGAACAATAGTCAGCACCCTGTAAAGCTCTTTCCCTCGTTTTACTTACAGCTGGCCCCTGGAAGCCAGGCTGGCCACTGCGTCCTTCCCGTCTTAGATGAAAAACTGACTCTCAAGTCTTCTCAGGGTGCCCAAGGCCGCCGCTTGGCTAGAACACAAGTCTCTCTGCGCCTAGGCCGGCCTAGGCCACACTGTCCAAAGTCATACTGCCTGCTAAGGGTGGGCCTTTCTGCAGGCCTCTCCGGGGCACTGATCACATGCCAGGCTCTCAGGTAAATTCATTCTCTCACCGGCAGATACTTCATTGTGTTTAGTATTTGCCAGGAACTTCCTGGTGCTAGGAGTCTAAGAGCCAGCAGATCTCTTAAGTCCCTGCCTTGTGCAAGGGGCTCTCATTCCAAGTGGGGAAAGACAGAGAGCAAAGTGGCAAACAGATCAAGTTCAGGTAATGAAAGTGCAAAGGGGAGAGTCCCAGCAGGCCAGGTGTGTGGGAGAGGGATGGGGAGGCCTCTGAGGAGGTGACATTGAGCAAGGACTGGTGGTGTAAAGTGAGGAAATGTGGCTCCCTAGGGGACGAGTGCTCCTGGTAAAGGGAAGACAGAGTGCCAAGAACCCAAGGAGGGAGCAGGCTTGGCATGTTCAAGATCCAGTGTGGCTGGTGCCAGGGAAGGTGGGAGGGGTGGTAGGTGATGCCTGGTCTCTTCTCCTGCCCCCTTGGTGAAGACTAAGTCTCTGCCCTAAGGGGCTTCCTGTCACACCAGACAGTTGCTAATGGAGGGTTTTCTGGGATGCTGAGTGCACAGAGGACAGGTGTGATTTGGGGCAGCGAATTTGAGTTGGGAATTGCAGTTTTTGTAGGAGTTTGCCTTGCAGACTCATTTTAACTCTGAGCTGTGAATTCCCTGTCAGTGGCTTCCCTGACTGTAACCCCACCCTCTCCTTAGCTGAAACAGGGTCTCTGCAGCAGTAGATGGAAACCATGAGCCTTCTGCACCCAGGGCCCTGCACAGATGTCTCCAGGGCAGCCTGCCCTCTCCTGGGTCACTGGTGGTTCCCCTCCAGCTCTCCATCTAAGGTCTACTTCTCTAGGCCATTGTCCCTGCTGTTTATCCAGCTGGATGCATCCATGTGTTACCAACTTTCTCTCAAAAGCCAGCCTGTGCCTGTCCTCAGAGCCTCCAGTGGCTGCTTCTCCCACCAGAATAAAAACTGAACCTGTGCCAAGGCCTCCAGGGCCCCACAGGACCTGGCCCCTGGTTACCACTCTGGCCCCTGCACTGGGTTTTGAACCAGTCAGGCATGTTCCTACCTCATGCCTTTGCCCCTGCCGTTGCCTCTGCCTGGAGCTTCCTTCCTGACACGTTAGCCTTGTCCCTTGACTTCAGGTCTCTTTGGATGTTTCCTCAGTCGGGCTCTCACTTCCCTGGCACTCTATTCCTCTTCTTCTCATTTTCTCTTCTGGGTCTGCCTCCAGCCGTTCTTCCTTGGGATAGAGGCCTCCATCTCTCCAAGCCTCCCCAGCACCCTGGCCCACCCACCCGTCTCCTTTCTGCCCACAGGAGTGGAGGGCTTCACCAGCCAGGAGGACCAGGAGATGCTGAGCCGCATCGAGAAGCAGCTCAAGCGCCGCTTTGCCATTGGCTCCCAGGTGTCGGAGCACAGCATTATCCAGGACTTCACCAAGCAGGTGGGCCTTCCCTGGGGCCGGCAGGGATGGGGAGGGTGCAAGAGGTCTCCGGGTAGCTGCCATGGCCCATTTCCTGCTCCCCAATACCTGTGTCCTGTTGCCCAGCAGACAAGCTGTGGGGCAACTGTTCCTTGTCCCAGATCTGTTCCCATTATTCCTCCCCTTGGGACTGGGCCATTTTTTTGTTTCATTGGGAGAGGACAGGTGGCTAGGGTTCTGGTGGAATGGCACTCAGTCTTCCCCAAGCTCTTCCCATCTACTCCTTCCCTCCATTGCCTGGAGTGAGGACAGGCAGAGCCAGGGGGGTGAGCCTCCCAGCTCACTGGGACAGTGCCCTTGACCCCATAGAGAGGAGCTGGCTTTTCAGATGTTATGGAGAACGTGTCACCACCTTAAACCTCAGGAACAATCCTAATTTCTGGTCTCCGCTCCTCTTTCATGTACAGCATCTCATTCTGATCCTTAGAGCAGTTTTATAGAGGAGGTAGTATCACATCTATTCTGTAGGTGAGCATACCAAGGCTTAGAGAGGTTGGGAGATAGAAACACCTTGGGTTTTAGAGTTAGATAGACTCGATTTAAGTCCCGTATCCACCATTTACTTGCTGTGTGACTGAGCAAATGACTGAGCTTCTCTGTGCCTCAGTTTCCTCCCCTGTAAAGAGGGGATGATTATAGTACCACCTGCACAGGGCTGTTGTGGTGATGGAGCCAGTTATGTTTGTGAAGACTTTGAACAGTCCCTGGTGCACGGTAGGTGCTCAGGAAGTGTGAGCCCTTCTTTGATCAAGATGGGGTGTGATGGGAAGTTCCCTGTGAGCAGGCAATGCATGGGAGCCCAGTGGGCAGGTTGGTGGGTGTCGTGGGGTCCCCTCAGGAAGCAGGCTCCTGCATCCAGCCTTGTGTCCACAGAAATACCCAGAGCACGCCATCCACAAGGTCTTGCAGCTCATGCTGCGGCGGGGCGAGATCCAGCACCGCATGCAGCGCAAGGTCCTCTACCGCCTCAAGTGAGCCTGCGCCACCTCCTGCACATCCCACAACCAGAATGTCGCTGTCACCTCTGCCTCCCCACGGCCATCTTCTTAAACTTCCTTCAAGCTCCTCTCTGCCCCTGGACAGAGGGGCCCCTGCCCCTGAGGAAGGAGCTGCCCTGTTGCCTCTGGGCATCAGCTGGACAGGTCCAGAAGTGTGCTTTTGGAGTTCAGTGAAATAATAAAGACTTGTATTTAGATACACAGAGGCTTCTTCTGGGTTTCTGACCTGCATCTGCCACTTGGGCTTCTGGGCGAGGCTCTTACTTTTGTGTTCCGGGTCCTCAGTTGCTCTTGGGAATGATAAAACCAGTTTCTTGCTGGCCCTGGTGACAGTCCAGCAGTGTCCAGTGTGTGTGTAAGTCTCTGTAAAGTAGGTAAGCTTGACCAGCCTCAGCTGTTCTGAGCAGCTTTGTGGTTGGGCAGGTGATACGGTTTTGCAGTCAGACTAGCTGGATTCACCCAATGTTTCTATGCCTCGGTCTCCTAGTCTGTAATGGGGATGACACTGGTTGTGTTGGGATAAATGAGCTACTGTTGGTGAAGTGCCTCAGAAGGTAGACCTGAGTGTGCGGTGAGATGTGGCATTTAGTGTTCAGGGACGTGGATACCCATCGGGCCTTCAAAGGAGGTAAAAGGAGGTGCTAGAATTCTGTGGATGGGTTCTCTGCCAGGGGCCCCCCATGTGCTGTGTGGCCTTGGGTAAAGCACTTTGACTTCTGTGTCTGAGTGTATGATCAGTAAACTGGAGGTCATGGGATTCATCACCCTAAGTTGTGAGGTTTGAGTGGAAGAAAGCACTAGTAACAGCAATATTAGAGAACACAAACAGTGCTCATTAATTGCCTGATACTGAGATACCAATATGAGTATGATTTTATTTTAAAAAGCTAAAAATCATAAAATTAAAAACCAATGAAGTAAAATATTTTATATTTAAAATGCATTTAGTAATATAAAGCCTCAAGCAAAACAGGAACTTAGAAATATATTTTAAACATTTTATTCTAATAAATTATTAGATAAAATGTTTAACCACCAAGTAGAAATGAAGACAGTTATGAAGAACTGAAAAGTCAAGTTTTTGGTCTTTCTAAAAACAGGAAAATGATGCCTCAGTCCAGCGTGGTCATTGTTGAATCACAAGTATTTTTGAACAGTAATTCTAGCTGCTGAGAGCTCCATGACTACACCTTTCAGGGAAGTGGAGAGATGAGAGGAGCTAAGTCCATTTCCTCTGACTCACTCGTGTTCAAAGCCCATTTCTTCTTTGGGAACTTTCTCAGCAGCGTCTTGTCCTTGTTCGGATGGTGAGCCTCCTGAGAGTGTGCAAGCATTTTTGGTTCCTCTTCTTTCATCTTGTTCAGGTGGAGACTCGTGAGCGTGGGCCGCATCTTTTGCAGACCCGATCCTCTGTTCCTTGTTCGGGGCGTGAGCTTCTAACCATGCAGCTGTGGGTTGCATTTCTTGGAGATGGAGAGGGATCTTTCTCCAGGGAGTGCGCTCTCCTGGGTCGCCTTTGATGGTTGTCACCCCATCATCCGCATCTGTAAAGTGGGATGCACTTAATCACGCAGTGGTGCTCAGGAGGAAGGCTGCCTGGGCACAGTCACTGTCCCCCAGGGTAGATGGCACTACTGGCAGGGACATTGTGGAGGGACCAAAGGAGGAGCCACTAGCTTGGTTGGGGCTGGTGGGGGCAGGGCGTGGGGCTCATAGGGGCAGGTGTGCTTAGAACTTGTACTGCAACATTCCCATGGGGGAGCTCAGAGGCCATCCCTCCATCCCCACAGAGGGAGCAGCAGGCAGAAAGGCCTGGGGCCTGGAAAATTCTTGGGCATTGGGGGAAACCCACTGAGCTTCCAGAAAGACTGAGTGAAGAGCAGGAAGGGAGGTGAGCAGAGTGCTGCTTCTCACCAGCCTAGCTTTTGGGGAGACACCTGCCAGTGCGAGGCCTTGCAGGCATCTCACGGATGTCTCTAGGGCAGTCTGCCCCTCTCTTGGGTCATTGGTGGGTCCTTTCAGCTCTCCATCTGAGGTCTACTTCTCTAGGCCATTGTCCCTGCTGCCTGTCCAGCTGGGTGCATCTATGTTTTCTCTGCTTTCTCACAAAAGTCACCTCATGTCCGGAGAGGGGAGTACTCAGACTGGGAGTTACATTGGGGTTGGGCCCAGAGCCTTAGTGACATCCCTCCCCTCGCCTGCCACATGCTGTTCTGTGGACACATACATTCCTCTTCCTGGCAAGTTGTTTAATCTTTCTTCCTCCTGTTCCTCATCTGTAAAAACGGGATAGCATTAGCCCTTCTCTCCTGGAGTGACTTTGAGGGTTAATTGAGGTGACAGAAGTCAAGCATCAGTTGGGCCTGGCAAAGGAGATGTTCATAGGAAGGCCGGGATTCTTCTGTACCTCACAACCACATCCTCAGTTCTCACCGTTCCTACCCTCCATGATTCAGGGCCTCTCCTGGCGCCCAGTGCCCCTACTCACCCCCGGGCTTCTGCGGGTCTTGTCTTCTGTTCCCATTTGGAGCTACCCTGTACCCCCATCTCCAGCCCCAAATCCAGGAGGCAGAGCTCGAGTGGAGAGATTGAATGAGCTTGTGTGTGACTTAGTCCCTCTACCCATTAGTTCCAAAACTTAAATGGTTTTAATTGTCCTCAGTCACATATTGTTTACGTGTCCATTTGGGCCACTGGCAAACTGTGGGAAACGTAGTGAAGGGGACATCGGCTTGGGTTTTATTTATTGGAAATGAAGACGGTCCACACTTGAAATGTGTTACTGCAGAGAAGTGCTTGCAAGTAGCAGCCTAAAGCCCACTCTAAGAAACAACCACAAAAAATACTGAATTTAAAAAATGCAAAAGACCAGCCTTCTAAGTATCAGCTCATGAAAGAAGACATCTGTGTATTTTTGGATGCTGTAATGATGATTTTCCACATAGATATTTAAACATGAATGTGTCAGTTTTATATTTATTTGACAATTGGTGATGTAATGGAGGCTTCAAGTCTAGATGAACAAAGGCAGATGTTTGTTTTAAAACATGGTCTAGCCAAAGAGTACATTACAATGGTTTCTAAGACAACTTTTGGTAATATATAGATAAAAAATAAGCATTTCTCAGAGTATGAGGCAATAAAGCATAAGAGCATGGACCGAGAGCCAGATGGCCAGGGTTCAAATCCCAGCTTTGCCACCTTCTAGTCATGACCTTGGGCCCTTACTACACCTGTCTGAGCCTTAATTTCCTCATCTGTACAGTGGGGATCATACCATGTAGGGATGTGAGGAAGACATGGGTTCGTGTTTCTAAAGCACATGGGACTGCCTGGCACAGCAGTAATTGTTCCATGTGTGTGCTAATATTAAAGTTATAAGAAAACATTTCAAAATGAGCTCAAAATTCGGGGCACGCGTTAACTGTTTGTAAATAAAAAAGCAGGGCTAGTGGGCACTTTTCATGCATTCGGTTCAAGGGTGATCACAACTCTATAAGGTGGGTTTCCTTTTCCCCTATTTTTACGGTATCCAACTCTCCTGGTTTACCTGGGATGGAGGTTCCTGGGATGCAGGATTTTCCATATTAACTTTGCAAAAGCCCTACCCATTTCACAGATACGGAAACAGGCTCGGAGAGGCTGTTTGATATGTCACACAGCTATTAGGCATGGAGCCTGGAAGTCTGACTCTGGAATGAGGCAGGGCCAGCACTCAAATGGAAGATAAGATTACTTATCCTTAGAGTGAGGGGTGAGGTCCCACGGCTGAATCCTAGTGCTGCCACTTCTGGCTGTGTCCTGAGTTAGGTTTGTTACCTCCCTGGCCCTCTGTTTCCCTAGATTTTACGAGGATAATGATCCTGCAGATGGGGCGAGGTTTGGGAGGATGTGGTGAAAACGCAGGTAGAGTACTTCACTCAGTGTGGGCACTAGGCACCCGCTCAGCAGTTGGTGCCTCTCCAGAGCTGCTGACAATAAATGCTGTATATTGGGGGCCCCAAAGCAACCAGTTGGCCTCTTGTCCACAGCCATGGTTTTTTGTGTGTTTTTTTTTTTAACTCAATCAGATTTTTAAATAAAAGTGGGCCCTCCTGTTCTCCCAGGGGTGTGAGGAGGACAGTGTCCACGAGGGGGCGCCAGAGCAGCAGGTACAGCAGCAGCCATTCTCAGGCTCTCTCAGTGGCTTCCCAGAGGGCCCCTGGCCCCTACCCTGGCAACCTAGAAACTCCCTGGCTGAGACCCAGCAGGCCAGACTCAGCCTGAAGAATCCTCCAGGCTCGGCATTCACCACTGACTTTGTTTAGACAAAAGTTTTGCCAGATGCCAGATCTTCCTGCTCTCTACCTGGGCGGGCAGAGGCCCCTGCACCCAGCCTTCCTCAGCGTGGACATCTTTTTCTGAAGCCTTCCCAGCTTTCCCGGGCCAGGTCAGAGGCCGCTCCGAGCGCCCCTCTCCCGTCGGAACTCCAGTTTCGCTGGGTGTAGTTTTCTTCCGTTTCTCTGTTTCCCATCAGAAGGTGAGCTCTGGGAAGACAGGGCTCTGCTGAATTTTGTATTTATTCCCAGCGCTCAGCTCAGAACAGACACTCCGTGACTGAACCAGTTAACCCAGTACTTTCTGCCTTCGCGCACACTTTCTGCTTTTCCGGGCCCACTAAAGAGTGCACATCCCTGCCCCTTGAGCTAGTCATGTTCCAGGCTCTGGCCAACGAAATAGGAGCCAAGCAACATGCACTTCTCTGTGGAAACCTTTCAGGACTAGTACACGATTCTTCCAGCTCCCTTCCTCCTGAGCAGGGACCAGGGAAGTCCCAGTGGGATCTTCAAGGAGCACAGCCCTGTCCCCACCCTTCAGATGGACACATTGCATGAGTCACAAATAAGCCTTTGTTGTTTTCAGCCACTGAGATTTGGGACTTGTTTGTTACACAGTTTAAGATGATCTATCCTGGCTGATACATAGCAGGAAAACGGTGATCATGACAGTATTTCTGCCCTTTATGCGTCCCTGAAGAGCTGTGATTATTTAACCTTTAAAAGACGGCATTTAAATTCCGTCAGCATTTAAATTCGGCCAGCGGGACCCACTCCTTGCTGGGAACTAAAGTTCCCTTTCATCGGATGAAGGTTAACGGAACGGATTGTTACCTTATCACCTCCCATGCTTTATGCCTGGCGGTGGGTCATTTCTCTTGGGTCAGCGCCTTCCCACTCATACATTCATGTCGTGGAGATGTTGACAGTACCTACACTGTGTGGTTGTAACAGATTAAAGGCATTAATGTACGTAGCATTCTTAGAAGAGCTTGGCACATGGAACATATTATATAAGTGTTTCTATTATTATTATTGACTTTTTTAGTTTATTCAACTAAATTTACTGAGCCTCCTCTGTGTTTCCTAGACAGTGGAGTACGAGTGCAGAGCTTGTTTCTTCCTGCCCTGAAGGGGGGAGGCCCAGGAAAGAGTGTCAGTACAGCTCCTAGGGCCTCATGAGAGGACACAGTGCTACGGGATCTTTTCAGAGGAAGGGCCTCCATGCCAGCCTGGTGCCCGGGTGCCAGGGGGCCTTGTGCTCTGAGATGGAGCCCAGGGGCTGGCTGGGATGGGGGCGGCAGGCATAAGTACAGAAGCCCCCAGCCTGGGAGCCAGAACGCTGCTTTGACAGTTCTGTTCACAGCGCCCACGTGGAGTTCGCTTCTCAGCAGCAGAGCTGGGGTGGGGAGCGGGGAGGAATGTCAGAGCAGCTGCCTCGAGCCTGGAAGCATCTTCCTCCACTTTCCTTGGGGAGGAAGACAAGAAGCCAGCCTCCTGTGCCAACCCCCGGCCTCCGGTGGATAGTCCCAGCCACTGTCTAGGAGAAAGAGCTACTTGTAGTATCCGGCTGGCATTCCCTGGGGAGCTTTCTGATTGGCTCTGCTGGGTCAGTCTTTCTGTCCTGGACCAAGCACAGTTGCCAGAGAGATGGGGGGTCAGTGGTTGACTGGTCAGACCTGGGTCAGTTCCTCCCATTGTGGTCTGGGTCAGGGCCTGTTGCTAGAAGAGGGGATGAGAAAGCTTGGAGCAGACAGAAAGCATTAGCTGCCAAGTCTGTGATGCTGCCCGCCACTGGGTGGCGCTATTAACCAGTCCCACAGGGACATGGCTGTAATTAAGCCTCGAGGACGGGAGATGATTACAGGAGTCCCGGCGTCCCAGAGTCCCTGCTCATGGGTAATCATGACTGTTCTCCAACCCTTCCACCATGGAGGGACACAGAACTACCCCCTGTGTGCCTCTAACAATGCTTTGGGTAGGGAAGGAGAAGCTGACACTCAGAAGGAATGAGTCACCTGGGAGAGGGGTTTGGTCCATGCCTCCCAGTTCCTGTCCATTGTGTAGCTGGAACCAGGTACCTGGGCTGTGCGTGACTCTGGCCGGAGTCTCCGCCTGATTCCCAGGGCTGTCATCTGCAGAGTAACGAGGACAGTGGTAACTTTAGCGGGATAACGTGTATAAAAGTGCCCATCCTGGGGCCTGGCCATAGCAGGCTCCTCCTGGTGACCGTGGCCGTGATGATGACAGTGGCAACGGTACTTAATTCCACTTCTGCAGAGCAACTTTTGTGTTGCCTTAGTGACTAGACTCGCTGTGAGTCAGGCTTATTTTAGAACTTGGTCCACGTTGTAGTGGCTTTGTCCCCAGGCCCACCTGCTGCAGCCTTTGTCTTGTGGGCCTGTCCCCTGATGGCCAGGCCAGGAAAGGCAGGCAGAAGGATATAGGGGAGCTCCACTGGGCCTCCACCTCAGCCCTCCCCGACCCTTCCGCCTGTTCCCTAAGTCTGGCCGGACTGGAGGCGAGTCCTGGGTTCTAATTCTGCCTCCACCACAGGCCTGCCCCAGTCTCTCAAGACTCTGCCTCCTGGAGGGTGAAGGGGAAGATGTTTTGTGCTGGATTTCCCCAAATGGCAGGAAACCATCTAGCGCCTCCAGTCCTAATTCACATGCACTCATTTTTGTGTGGTTGTGATCACATCGTAGATATATTCTGGGGTCCTAGCCCCTCCCCTAACATCATTTCACAAGATTTAGATATTCAAAAAGTCTTTAATGGGGCTCTGAGATAGAGGATGTTAGCAAGAAACCATGAGAAATGGTACTTGGCTTAGAAGCAGAGACTGGGCAAGATAAACAGGTCCTCTGGGGCCGGAGAAGCATGCAGAGGGCCCCCTGGGGAGCTAGGCTGGAGACGGCCGTGAACCAGCCACGTGACATCTCTGGACCTCAGCTCCCCCATCTGTGAAATGGCAACACTGAACCAGCTGATCCTTGAAGTCCATCAAGGCTCTGAGGTTCTGGGGGCCTGTGACCCACGAACTGACCAGAATGTTTTTGGCCCGCCAGGTGCTATGGGGGATACGACGGGAGGAGGTGTGGACCTGCCCTTGGCGACCTACAAAGCCAGGCCACAAAACTCAGTCCAAGAACTATAACTGAGAATTATGCCCTAGCCGGTGTGGCTCAGTGGTTAGAGCGTCAGCCTGGAGGCTGACATGGCCTGGGTTCGATTCCGGCCAAGGGCACGTACCTTTGTTGCAGGCTTGATCCTTGGCCCTGGGGTTGGGGCAACCAGTCGATGTGTCTCACTCACATCCATATTTCTCTCTCTCTCCCACTCTCTCTGAAAAATGGAAAAAATATCCTCAGGTGAGGATTTAAAAAAAAAGAATTATAAGGAAGAAAAGTACAGAATTCCTATTACAGCAATGCAAAAACTACACATAAACCTTGTCTTACCCCAGACGCTGGAGCAGGGCCCCTGCTTCCAGAGGCTCTGAGGAAGTCAGGGGCTGCCCTGGAGGCAGGCGCAGTCCCCTCTTTGTCTCAGTGTCCCCAGAGCCCAGCACAGAGCCAGGGCGCAGCGAGCAGTTGGTGAAGGGACCTTGTATATCCAGATGAACTCAGCCTAGGCATGTGCTGGGGAGAGGGGCTTGAGCACAAAGGCCTGGACCTTCCCTGTGGGAGGGAAGGGACTGGGCCGCCTTCCCAGGAGGCAGGAAAGCGCTGGGCGTGACCACTGCCTTCAGATATTTACAGGACGCCATGTGGAAGATGGGTTAGAAGTGTGCTGGTGGCCCAGGGGCAGGGCCGGGCGAGCAGGAGCCAGGAGCTGCAGGCTTAGCCCAGCTCGGGAAGGACGGTCCCACACTCCTGAGCTCTCAGTTTGGGGTTATGACAGCGGCTATTCATGCCGCTGGCTGTTCACCGCGAACCTCACCCATGCCTGGCAGATAGTAGGCGCAAACCTAGATATTTACCCGACGAATGAATTTGTATGTGATCAGCAGACGTCTCTGCAGTGGCTTCTTGAGCTGGGCTCTGCACTGGGCACGGAATAAAACTGAGGACACACCAGGAGTCTGATGGATGAGGTCAACGTGTCCTTCTGTGTGGGCGGGTCTGAGCTTAACAGGAGCAATGTCTGGGGCAAAAGGAACACAGCCCGGTGGGGGGTGGCAGGGGGAGTTAAGTGCTCTGAAGGAAAATAAACCAGGGACATGGGACAGGATGGTGGAAGGAGGTAGATTTCAATTATTTATTATTTTAGAAACTTTTATGATGGAAAATGTCAAACATAGGGAAAGGTAGAGAGAATGGAGCAAAGGACCCTAAGTACCAATCCCAGCTTGGTGCTCCACCCCCTGCCCCGAAACTGGTTGTTTTAAGCCAAGTGGGTGCCTGTTTCAGATGAGATGGTCAGGAAGCCTCTCTGAGGAGGGGACGTTTAAGCCAGGTCTTGGATGGAGTGTGAGCAGCATCTGGGGGAAGAATGTTCTAGATGGAGGGAGAGCAGAGGCCAAGCGCCTGGGAGGACCAGGCCTGGCGGGTTTGGGGAAGAGGAAGCGAGCTGGTGGCAGGACGCGCACCCGAGGGCCTGAGCTGGCTGCCGGCCGAGGGAGGGCTCAGGAAGAGAAGCCCCTGGGGACCTGCAGCCCGGTCTGAGTCTCTGACCTGCGTGGCCCCTGGTTGTTGTGAGCCTTGAATGTGTCGCTTAATGTTTCTAAGGTGACCCTGCCTACCTCCCAGGGTCACCGTTTTCCTTCCCTGCTCCCTGTAGTCCTCACAGTTCTCAGGGGCTTCTGTTCTGTTCTGTTCTGTTCTGTGCTGCCCCGACACATGGTACTGACAACTCCAGTGAAGGAGCAGGAGACAGGGCTGTCCTGTCCCAGCTGCCTGCCCGCCTCCCAGCCTGCTGGCCACCCTCCTCGTGGCCACAGAAGCTTGGAGGTCCCCGCCCACACTACCCCATCCAGCACCCCAACCAGTGTGACCAGGCCCAGGTGCCCACAAAGCCAGGCCACTGGAGGGTGAGGGTGGAGCAGATATAACAGGATTACATTGATTGTCCTGTCCCTCCTCCCATGGTGACTTCTGGACAGGAAGGGCAGGCGCTGGCCCCGGGTCTGGGTGTCTGGGCTGAGCGGGGGCTGGGAAGGAGCTCGGGCTCTTCCTCACCGCGGGATCTCTGGGGAGCTGCCAAACCTCACTCCGCGTTGTTTCTCGTGTCAGTGGAAGGGGGATAATGGAACACGCCTCCTAGGACTATTGTGAGAATTAAATGAAGGATTTTGGAAGGAACGCAGCCCACGGTTGAATTCTGGATCAACTTGCTTACTTTCTGTGTGACCTGATTCCACCTCTCTGAGCCTCAGTCTCCAAATCTGCAAAACTGGGGGGAAAGAAAGCTGTCTCCTGGGTGCTTAGGGTAAAATAAGCCAGTGCCCAGAAAGCCCTGGCAGGGAGCCCTCCTGGAATGTCACAGGCCTCTCCTTCCCCATCCCTCCCTCACTTCCTCTGGGACCTCAGGGGAGGAAGGGCCCTCTGTCTCTCTCTCTAAGTGGGTAAGGATCACCCCTCCCCCAGCCGTCTTGCCCTCCATCCTGGCATCTCGGCCTGGTCCCAGTTTCCTTACTGCCTTCCCCCTCGGGCTCAGCGCCTCCCCTGCCGCTGGAGAACCAACCCAGAGCAGCAGTTGCTGCCCTCACGCTCCTCCCGGGGAAAGACCCCCATCAATGCATTGTTCTGGGACTTGGGCTGTTGGCTGCTCCTAGTATTCCTGAGCAGGTTCTAGTCTATGTCCCTTTTATAAATGAGGCGTCAGGATTCTAAATGAAAACCCAGGTCTGTGTGATTCCAAAGCTGGCATCCTTTCTGTTCCTGCTTTTCCAGGTGGGCTCTGCCCACAGGCCCTCATGAAACAAAAGAGCCAGAAAACAGAACAGATGCTTGAGTGGCAGAGTGTGCGGATGAATGAATGAATGACTTAGAAGCAGGTGAGGGAGGGAATAAGTGAGTGAATTTGTGGAGGCCCTTCACCTCCCCTCCCCCACAGTGTTCTACCCCCAGCGCCTTCCCCTCACCCGCCATTGTTCTGGACCCCTCTGGCACAATAGACAAATCCCCACCCTCACCTGCAGCCTACCTGCATCCTCAGGGTGCTGTAAGAGGGTTGCCTTGGCAACCATAAGTTTCCAATTGAAGCAAAAAGTTCCTACTGAGGTTTGCAATAGAGAATGACAGGGGTGGAAGCAGCAGAGAAGGTTGCCACAGCAACCAGAATATTTAAGTCAAACTCCGTGGTCTCACTGTGTGGTGATCAGCCTTAGCAAGTCAGACAGACTGGGCCCCGCTTGCCAGGCGGGCGCCCGCTGCGTGCTGTGGGCGGGGGGCAGCCTGGCCTGGCCCCAGGGGCTCGCTTCAGGTGATCGATCTGGCGTGGCCGCAGGGCAGCCTCCAGGTGGACGGAGTCACTTGGGGATGGCTTGTGTCCTCGTGCATCTCCACCTTGGGTAGCAGTTTTGTCACCCGCCTTTGTTAACTAGTCTGTCCTTTGTCCCCTGCAGAAGCAGGCCAGAGCTCTCAGCGCTGCTGCAAGTGCTCCCTGGGCCTGCTTGGTTGGCAGCAGTTGCTGAGTAGGTTAAAAAATGAGCTTCTCTCTCTAGGGAGGAGAGAAACAGAGGCCAGGGGGTGTAAGGAGAGAGGCCGTGAATGAGGCCTGGACAAGGCCACTTGGAGGGAATCAGGCCCTTAGGCTTCTTGGGGACTGTCCGAGCACCTAAGGGACCCCCTTTCAGCACCTGGTTTTGCAGGGCAAGTGGTGTGGGGCTGCACCCACCAGGCCCCACCCGTCCCTGGCTTCTGCCCTCTGTCTTCCCCACCTGCTCCAATCCTGTCCCCCGACCCTTGTGTAAAAACCGCTTGGACTCAGATCATGATTGAGCCTGGTCCTAACTCCTGGGAGGGCTGCACATTTCACCCTGCTCCCGTCCCCCACGGTCCCCTTAACTAGAGAGGTCCAACTCTGCCTTCTCCCTGGTCCCCCAGCTCCCTGAGCTCTGCCCTCCAAGGCCTCCCACCTGCCGAGCCCCTGCCTGGATCCTGATCCCTGAAGACGGCCCCTCCCCTCCGCCTCACACACTGGCCTGGGTCACACCTTCCCCCTCCACTGTCTTGGTTGACAGTGTCACACTCTGAATTACTGTCCATCTCCATGCGACAGGCACTCTGTCTCTCATCTGCCACTTTCTGCCCCAAGCCTGTGCCAGCGCCTGGCCCCGGCGGTGCCCAGGGAATGTGTGTGGGAGGGACAGGTGGGTGGCTGCTTCAGGTGCCTCGGTGTGAAGGGAGAGCTGCCCCGGGGGCAGGTGAGATGCCCCCAGGAACGCCTGGCACTGGGCAGGACTTCATTACCGACGACCCAATGCCCTTAACTTTCAGAACTGTGTGAAGTGGGTGGGCTTCTCCGTGCGTGGTTAGCCCCCGTGTGTTTGTGTTAGAGACTCACTGTCACCCACCCTCGGGGCCCTGGCGCCAGCGCGGCCAGCTCCTGTGCAAACGGAAGGTTTTAAACAGATCCGCCGATCCCGCCGGTGGAATTCCTTCCGTTTGCAAATGTTTCTGTGCCCATTGAGCCTGGCCCTCAGGGAGGGGAAGGGGACCACACGTGCCCTCCCCGCGCTGCGTGAGGTCCCTGAGGTCCTGCCGGCTGCGTCCTCCGTGTCACCTCCCCGAGAGCCTGCACCACCCCGAGAGGGGCAGATAGGAAGCTGGGGCTGGGAACAGAGAGCAGCCCTGCCCGGGGCAAACCGGGGCTGAGGCTCCGGCCGCGTGTGCCCTGCGCTGGGTCGGAGGCAGAGATGGGGGAGACGGCTTCTTTCTCGCCTTCCAGGGAGGGGCTCTCGCTGGCCTGGGTGCTCCTCGGCCTCCTGTTCCTCCTCTCCCTCAACACCCCTGCCTGCCTGGCCAGTCGTCCCCAGACACACGGGTCCCGGCCCAGCCCAGCTTTCCTGCAGACACAGTCCCCTGACCCTAGCCACAGCGCCCAGGACCTGAGCTCCGCCACCTCTGCTTAGTGCTGTCCTGTGAGACAGGGGAGAGAGGGGGACAGAGATAGAGACAGAGAAGGTGAGGGGGCATTAGAGAAAGAGAGAGACAGAGAAAGGACAGAGACGAGGTGTAGACAGAAGCTGGAGGAGACAGTGACAAAGTGAGAGTCGGAGAGAGAAACAGGGAGAGTCAGGCACGGGTGGGGTCCTCGGGAGCGGGGCAGAGCCTCGGGTGGGTCCAGAGACAGCGACATTGAGGGTGGGGTGTCTGGGGGGCTGGGCGGAAGGAAAGGCTGGGACAGTCCCTGCACTGTTGCTGTCCTCCCGCCCCCTCCAATGCCCTTTCCTCCTCGGCCCTGCTCTAGCCTTACCCACCCCTGCCTCCCAGAGGAAACACCTTCCCGCCTGCCCTGGCTGTGAGGCTGCAGGAAGGACAGAAGGGCAGGGACCCTGAGCCCCATCTGGCCTGGGCTCCCAGCTATGTGACATCCCCTCTCGGGCCTCACTTTCCTCTTCTGTCAAATGGGAGAGGAGCACCTCCCTCCCCTGGCTCTGTGGTGCACACCTGAGGCCTGGGCTGTGGAAAGGCCACAGCAGTGGTGCTCGGAGAGTGACTTCTCTTCTCACTCCCCTCACCCCCTCTCCTGCCTCCCTCCACTCCACCCCGCAAGCTGGGATGCTCTCCAGGCCCTCACCTCCTTCCAGGACCAGGGCCTCCTAGAGCCTTTGATGCATAAATATTTACACCTCGAGGGTGTCCTGGGGAATGTTATCACCCTCTATTAAACAAACATGTCACTGAATAAAAAAGGGTCCCCTGAGCATCTCCCCTCCACCCCCTGCCTTGGTGGAGCAGGGCCTGGGCAGCGGGAGCCAAAGGAGCCAAAGGAGCTCAGTGGGCGCTGTGCAAGGCTGAGCAGTCCACAGGCTCCTTTCCCACCCCTTAGCCCTCACAAGGACCTTAAGGTGTTCATGGTGTTATGACTCCCACTGAGCTTGGAGAAGTTGAGCAACTTGGCCAGAGTAGCACAGCTAGTCATGATAGAGACATAAACTGAACTCAGGTCTGTAGGTCACACTGGAACTTGAATACACTTTCTTTGAAACCAGGTTGGGGCATAGGACACAGAGAGGCCGGGCCAAGAGCAGCTGCCTGAGGCACTGTGCACAATTCATGAGCGGGTGTTGAGTGCCTAAGGAGACACCCATCAGTGGCTCTGGGCAGTCTGCCCACTCCTCTCATGTTCTGGGGTTGGGGGTGGTCATCCTCTCCTGATGGCAGCTCATGCGGGGTTTAGATGGGGAGGGAGAGGACAGTGCCAGGGCAGTGCCAGCAGATGGGGAGCTGGGGCTTGGGGTGCCTGTGGAACCAGGATTCCTGTTTATTAGAAGAGTTACCCAGTGCCCACCCAGGCACTCCGCTGAGGTGGCAGGGGGCCAGGAGAGGCCCTAGGAGCTCTTACTCTAAGCAGAGTGTGTCACCCTGCTATTGCTTTGTGACCCAAATCCTGCTATAGATGTCCCCGAGAGGACTCTGGGACCAACACTTACATGAAAGAGAGGTTCAGATGCTCCTTTGGAGCAGGGAAAATCAGAGTCAGGCGGCCGAAGGCTGAGCTCCTGTTATGCCCTTGTCTGGTTCTGTGACCTGGGGGCAGGCAAGTGCGTCCCTTATCGAAGCCTTGGTTTCCTCCTCCGTAGAATGGGGAGATAATACTGTAACCCAACATGACTTCCGCACTGCCAAGAATCACAGTCTAACAGCCAGGAGTAATGAAAGGAACCTCAATTCTTCACTTTCTAGAAAACCCCAAGGCGGCTGGAGGGTTGGGCAGGGAGAAATGTATTCGGAATTCATGGCCAGATTTGGAAGTTCTCTCTCGCAAACCTTTCCTCAGTGCTCTCTGCACAACCTGACGCTGCTTCTTCCTCTATCCTTACTTTTTTTTTTCTTTTTTTGAGGGGGCACCCGGATGTGAACCCGGGACCTCTCGATGTGCAGTATTCTCATCTTTTAACCGTCCAAATTCCCCAGACGCTGAGCCCAAGCTGCCTGTCAGCATCTCCCACTCTCCCGTGTCCCTCTTCTTGGATTTTAATGCTTTGGTCCAAACACTTCTCTCCTTTAGGATTCTTTCCCCTTTGCTCAGTGCCTTGGTCCCACCCACCAGGGAGCTGACTCAACCCTCAAGGAACCAGGAGGGATGGGGGCGGAGAGGAGGGGTCCCACGTTCACACTGACTTGTCCCTGTTACTGTTAACAGGGCACAATGCCGAGAGCTAACATGGCCTGCGTGCCAGGCACTGTGAGAATCTAACTCTCATGACCCTGTGCCCCCCACTGTGCAGCTGAGGAATCTGGGGTCCCAGGAGGTTCACTTGCCCAAGGCCTGACCACTAGTAGGTTAGTAGGGCCAAGTTCAAATTCAGGCTGTCTGATTTCAGAGCCCATATCCTTCTGTCACACTGGCCACCACCACTTCCTCTGGGGCACAGAATCCACAGGCCCATGAAAGCATGTTCAGAGGCTTAGGTGGGGCTTGGCACACAGTGCTAATAAAACTTCACTCACCTGCGGATTGATCAGTGAACTGAATCAAGTACTTTATGAAACACGGGGTGGGGTTGTGTGTGTGTGTGAGAGAGAGAGAGACGGGGATCTTTGAAAAGCCTGGTTTTCTTACGCAAAGCGGAGGGCAGCCATAGGCAAGGCGTGGGCTCTGATCTGATGGGACAAGTCTGGGTACCTAGGTCTTCATCAGCAAGCGGTTCTGGTAGATGAACCCCTTCCTGTCCCCGCCCCCCAGTCTGCGGAAGGTAGGCACAGTCAGGAGGGCCCTCCCTGGTGCTAAGAGCGGATGGTGCAGTCTTGTGAGGAGTCCTGGCGAGGCCTCTTTCGAGCGATGTGATTTTAGACGCCTTCTTTGATCTTTCCGAGCATGAATTTTGTCTTTTGGATGTTAACGCTACCTTGTAAAGTTGTTGCAAGGCTAAGAGCTCATGATACAAAATGTCTGAAACTAGCCCAGCACCCAGTGAGCATCCGCATGAGCCGGAGTTTCTCAGCATGGACATCATTGGCCTTTGAGCCTGGGTAGGTCTTCATCGTGGGCCGTCCTGTGCCCTGCAGGACGTTTAGCCGCATCCTGGGCCAGTACCCACTAGATACCAGTTGTGACAACCAAAAATGTCTTCAGCTATTAACAAATGTCCCTTGGGAACAAAATGAACCCTGGTCAAGAGCCATGAGAATAATCATAGCTATTGTTATTATCAATAAAGTGATTAAAAAACAAAAGACCACAGTGAAGGCAGTCCCAGGCCTGGGTTGCTAACAACTCTGCCAGCATCCAGATCTGCCCGCCCCTCCGCTGAGCAGCCTGCCAACATCTGCTTATAAAGCCTCTGCTTAGCCCGGCCCGGTGCAGCTCAGCAGTTGAGCGTCGACCTAGGATCCGGGAGATCGTGATTGGATTCCCCGTCAGGGCACATGCCCGGGTTGCGGGCTCGATCCCCAGTAGGGGGCGTGCAGGAGGCAGCCGATCGATGACTCTCTCATCATTAATGTTTCTCTCTCTCTCTCCCTCTCCCTTCCTCTCCCTGAAATCAATAAAAGATATATTTAAAAAACAAAAAAACTCTGCTTATAAAACAATTAGAAACACTGGGAATATTGCTGGATAGGAGCAGGGATATTTAATCTGGAGAAGAGAACACCAGGAAAGAAACAAATATCTGTCTTTGGACAAAGGATCATGCCACTCACAGGTGGTGAGAGCCACGGGGCTCACACCTTCCTCGCCCTCCTCACAGCCAGGAGGCTGGATTTTACTGCTCCTGTGGGTGAGCAAGTTAAAGCTTATAGGGTTCGGTGGCTCATCAGAAGTCCCAGGACCCAGGTTGCTTAGGCCTCTAGTGTGGTTTTCTCTGTGTGAGTGTATTAGGTTCCTTTTGCTGCTATAAGAAATGACTAAACAATACAAATTTGTCTTATACTTCGGTAGATCAGAAGTCTCCTGTAGATATTTTTGTGCTAAAATCAAGATGTTGGCAGGGCTGTGCTCCCTCTGGGGAGAGTCTGTTTCTTACCTTTTCCAGCTGCCTGCCTTCCTCGACCCCTGGCGTCTTGCATCTCCTGAGCCAGGGATGGTGTTGGAGTCCTCGCTTTGCATCACTATGACCTTCTCTTCCGCCTCCCTCCTCCACTTTTAAGAGTCCTTGTGATGATACTGGGCCCACCCACATAATCCAGGATATTCTCTCTGTTTTAGGTCAGTCGGTTAGCAACCTTAGTTTCACCTGCAACCATAATTCCCTTTTGCCATGGAACATAACACATTTACAGGTTCCAGGGATCAGGATGTGGACTTCTTTGGGAGCCATTATTTTGCCTGCTACGCATGAGGTTCAGAAGGGGAAGGAACTGTGTGGGCACGTGGCAGTTGGGGAGGCTGCTCAGAGGAGGGGCTGGCAGATCTGCCCACCTGGAACTGAGGGTCTGTGAGGAGAGGGTCTATACAGATCAGACTGCATAGACCAGAGAAAGCCAGATGCTTCGGAGACATTTCTTGCCTGGCTGGGGATTTCTGACTTGATTCTTAGAAGTAATGGGGAGCCACAGCAGGTTCTTAAGCAAGCTTAGGACAGAAACACATAGCAAACTTTTTGTGGGAAAAGCACCTCTGCACATAAATCAAGGATGGGCTGAGTGGAGGGAGGTAGGAGGCAGGAGAGCCACCTAGGTGAGGGGGTGGGAATTGGGGAAGGGACAAGTGGAGGACACTGAGGTGGCATGCTGTAATGGGACAGAGCGAGGACTCTGTGGCTGACACAGGGTAGCAGCTCAGTTCTGCTCCTTCCGAGTTGTGTGCGTGGGGCACATTCAGGGGCTCGCAGCCACTCTGCCTTGCTCCCTGCTGATCCATAGTTCCTATGCCCTAGGCATTTGGTTTCTTCAGATGCCTTGAGGTCTCCATTCTGCTCCCCACGCCCAGGGTGTCACTGAGTGGGGGGTGCAGGGTTCCAGCAGGGGGTGGGTCACAGAAGATGCATGAATGACAGTACAGGGTCCTGGAACCTTGACCGATGCCTGCCACTGTCGCCTCCCCCAGCACCCTTCCAGGCCCCAGGAAGGGAAGGGGGATTCCCGGGAGCAGGTCTGAGGGCCCAGCTTTAAGGAGGGCTGGTGCCCAGTTCGTTTGCATGCAATTTTCCTTAACCATGATCTCAGCGGGGGCCCTCAGTGGCTCCTGTCAGCTGTCAGTCCCCCAGGGTGCAGAAAATGAGATTCAATTACACGCAGCTGGTGGGAGCCCTGGGGCTGTGTATGAGGAGGTTCCCTGTCATCCTTCCAAGTTCCTCCTCCTGTCAACAGAGGCACCAAAAGAGGGAAGTGAAGCCCGGTGAGGTGGGCGACTTGCTCAGGGTCACATAGCTAGGAAGGTACAGGGCAAGACCTCACACCCAGGTCTGTGCAGCCCCCAAACGCTCCACCCTCCACATCACACTGCCTGGGCCTCAGGTCGGGGGGAGAGAGAGGAGGCCCTGGGGGTCAAGCATCTGGAGAGAAAGGAAGGGACCAGAAGACTCAGGTTCCCCAAAAGAAAGAGGCACCGAAGTACTGGCTGCAGCCTGGCAGGCTCCTCCGCAGGCAGCTCGTTCCCAGGCTCGGGTGGCATCCTCCGCTCCGCAGCCGGGTGAGAGTGAGCTTCCTAAGGCCCAGACCAGGGCGGGTGGGACACACCCGCTGGAGGGAACCAGCAGTCGGATTGACTCTGGGTGTCTTCAGTATTTCAGTGGTTTGCACAGTGTTTCTCCAGACCCCCTTCCCATCCTGTGATGAGATTGTTACTCCCAGTTCACAGATGGGAAGATGGGGGTTAGAGGGGCTGTGGTTCCCTTTAGGCCGTGGCTTAAGCCTGGCACGACTGGGGCTGGGGGCTAGGAAGCAGATGCCTGGGGCTCAGGCTGCACAGGCCCCAGCTGGTCCTTCTGTGGCTGCACTTGGGGCAAGGATGGAAGGTGTCTGTGCAGGGACCTGTGTCCTGGGGCTACCTGGGTGCCACAGACTGGGGGGCTCACACGCAGAGATTTACTGTCTCACTGTCTGGAGGCGAGATGTCTGAGATCAAAGTGTCAGCAGAGTTGGTTTCTCCTGAGGCCACGTCTCTGGGCTTGTAGGCCTTCTCCCCGTGTCTTCACGTGGCCTTTCCCTGTACACGTGCCATCTGTGTCCTAATCACTTCTCATAAGGACACCAGTCCTGTTGGACTAGGGCTACCCTAGTGATCTCATTGTACCGTAGTCACCTCTTTAAAGGCCCCATCTCGAAGTACATTCACACTCTGAGGTGCTGGGTTTAGGACACCAACACATGAACTTGAGGGGATGGAGCCCAGTTCAGCCCATGAGAGCTGTGCGGTGGCATCCTCCGTGGCAGGGGCCAGTGCCACCTCCGTGTCCCAGGGAATCCACAGGAAGGGGAAGAAACTGGAGATGCCGCCTCTGAGGACTTCCCGCCAACCTTGGGGGCCGATCGAGCTGTGCCGAATTCCATTCTCTTATATGCATTTTAACTTATTCTTTGAGTAGCTAATATGGGACCATGAAACAGAATTCCCAAGGCCCGGGGGTATTCAGAGAGAAATCGTTCTCTTCCCCCCACCGCCCCCTGGGCCCCTCATGGCCCCGCCGCCACGTCGCCCTCCCAGAGGCACTGCCCACTGCGCCCAGTTCCAACGGTCCCCTTGCAGGGCCTCTGCTGCCCCACATGCACACGCTCAGAGCACAGCGCCTCAGCCCCGCCGCACGCCAGAGACCCGGGAGCTGAGCGGGTGGCCAGGCGCCTTCCCGCATCCGTGAGGCGAGTCTGCGGCAGATGCGGTGGAGAAACGGCTCTGCCTGCTCCTGACTCCGTGGGCACCTGTCCTCCACGGGGGAGGGGAACAGGGAGGGGAGGAGGGTGGCGGCCCTGCCGGGCACCAGAGCCTCCCACACACACTCGGGTGTCCTGAGGGGCCCCGCCACCTGCCAGGGCCCCAGCCAGCGGGATGCGGGCTGGGGCGGGCGGCCTGCCGGCTCTTTCTCAGGACCATGCTGATGGAAGGGGGTAAGAAAGGGCCCGGCCTCAGGATGTGCGGGCCTGAGCTGCGCTAGTGGAGAGGAAGGAGCCCCGGGAGGCCGCAAGCCGCTCTTCCCCACACGCGGGCTCGCCAAAGTGCAGAGGGGGCGCAGGGGGACCATCACCTAGTTTGCCTTTCCTTTCCCCGAGCTCTTCCCTCGGCCTCCAGCTTTTGCTTTGCCCCTCGCCTCCCCCATGATGCCTCCTGGTCTCCACCTTCAGACCTTTATCCTGGGCCGCCCTGCACCCCCACCCCGGCCCCAGCTCCTCTGCCTCCTCTCGCCTTTATCTTCTGTCCAGTCCTGTTCTTTAGCCTGTTGCTCTGCCCATGCCTGGGGTCTCCGGAGGCAGGGACACTGGTTCTAGGGACTAAGGTCCTGGACAGGCCCAGGAGAGGAGATGTCGCGAGCTCTCGGCCCTGAGCAGCAGGTGGAGAGGAACAAGTGGTTTCCCTGCACCCCCCGCCCCAGCCTTCGCCGGGTGCCATTTACCCCGTGCTGGCCGGGGCACTGGTTAGCGCCTCTGGACAGTCGCCGTGTGCGCTGTGTACAGATTCACCCATTAGAGGCCCCAGCAGCCTGGGGCTTAGGAAGCGGGCTGCCCATCGGCGGAGGGGGTGGAGTTGGGTGTGCTTCTCTGAGCCGTGGGCCAGGTCCCACTGTGCCATCTGCCCCTCTGGCTGACAGCGCTGGGTGAGGAGGAACTTGCAGGTTGAGGACAGGCTGTGCGGGAAGCAGGAGGAACATCCCAGGCCCGTGGGGCAGCAGGAGCTGGCTGATTCCCGTGATGCCCGGGGAACTCTCATGGGGACCATGGGCTGGGCTGGTGTCCTTGTGTTCCTGGCCCTGGTCTTGCTGCCTCTTTGCTGCCTTGGGGCATCTGGGGATACCCCGCAGATCCAGGCAAGGCCTTGGGTCCTGGGGTGCTAGGCAACTGTGCCAGCTCAGGAACCCAGTGTTCTGCCCTTTACAGGGGCCTCAGGGAGGTGCCCACTGAACGCCGTTTGCTTAGGAAGGAGACGGGAGGGGAGGAGGCAGCCCCCATCACTGTGCTTTGAAGAGCCCTGCAAGGCTGGCCTGACTCCCTGTCCCGGGGCCTGAGAGCTGCCACCGTGTCGTGTCTTTGCATCAGGTGTGTCCAGGTAAATGCGTTCAGTGACCTTGACCTGCCTCGTTCAGTCTTAGCCAGGCTGGCCTCCCTGGTCCTGCGGCCCCATGATCCTTCTTGGTGAGGGAACAGTCTTGGTGACTCCCTGCTAGTGCAGGGTGGGAGCCTGTGTGTGTGTGGCAGGGCCCAGGAGCTTGGGGGAAGGGGGCAGAGGGAGAAGAGAGGGGAGAGGGAGGCAGGAACTGAGAGAGTACTGGGGGCTGGGGGGGAATTTTTTTAACTTCATGAAAATATTTATTACTCTTTTTTCTCTTTCAAAAGTAAGAAGTTGGGGGGGGGCATTTGAGATCTTGCCCCCTCCCCAGCATATGTTGTCAGTTTGGCTCAAATAAACTCATAAAAATAAAAATAAAAAAGAAAAGCAATTATGTGGAATGCTTAATCAAAAATAAGAGAAAAACCATCGCACGACACAAAGGTACAGAAGCGAGTCAGAGGCATTCGCTCATGCGGAGCCACCGCGTCTGCGTTGCACAGAAGGGCTCAGACCTTGAACGTGTCCGAGGGACCTGACACGGGTGCGGCTTTGTGAACGAGGTGGGAGATTGGTACCTGAGCCCGCAAACCTCCGTGGAAGCCCAGGGTGCCACGCGCTCACTAAGCCGCCTTAGATTTCAGACTGGCCAGTAGGTATCATGCTGTTTTGTTCCTTGAGCAGAGATTGTTTGACGACCTACTGTGCGGTTCGCAGGCATCTTGGAAATATGCATTTTTAATTTTTGTTATTAAGTTTTGTTATGGAAATTACCCAGCATACCCAGAGGCAGTGAGAACAGTAAAATACGAACCCATCACCCAGCTCCCAGGTCTGGTTTCAGCTCCTCCCTCTGTTTTTCCCCAGGTGTTGTGGTATTTCTCCCACACCGGAAGCACCTGAGCGTGGAGATGCCTATTGTCCCGTTTGCGTCCTTCTGGAAACTTCTGTGTGGGTGGAGGGGGCAGGCCGGGGGAAGCCTCTGAGTTTCAGGTGTAGGGTGATGCTGTCCTGAGTATCAGGCCCCCAGGAAGCGAGGTGACAAGAGCCCCTGGGGGACTTGCTGAAATGCTGGGAAGCCCTGGTGCTTCCTCTGGGTGCGGAACTAGGAGGGGGTGGGGAGGAGGTCAAGGCTGCTGGATGCAGATGACATTCAGCTGGAGACCTCTGAATCCCAAACCCCTGGGCCATCAGAGCTGAAGGCCCTTAGCCACCCCCCAGTGTGCACCCTCCCTGGACAGAGGAGGAAACCGAGGCCCAGGAGGGGAGCCGTCTCACTCAAGGCCACACATTGAATCAGTAGGGGCCGAGCGAGAACCCAGGGACCTGGCTGTTTTCTGCCTGGTGTCCACGCAGCATTGATGGCCCTCTGCTGCATACACAGAACTTCGGGTGTCCTGTGTCTCCTGGGGCTTTGCTGGGGACACTGCACCCTGAGGAGGGGGGAGGGAGGTTCCTGGTGCGGCATCTCCAGCTGTCTGTTCACCAGGGAGTGGCCCAGGGACCCTGAGACCCGCTCCCCAGCCCCGGGCATCCCACGGGAGCAGCCACAGTCCAGCTGAGGGACCTCAGGAGGGATTTCCCGGGCCAGCGGAGCCCTGTCGGGCCAGCCCCCAGCAGAAGCCAGCGCTGTTTTCTCTCCAACGAAGATATTCTGCGTCGATTTTTCCTCCCATCTCTTTCCCTTTCTCTCTCCTCGGCTTCTTTTTAACAACCCACACTCATGACCCCCCTTCTCTTCATCTGCTCCTCTCAGAACCCCCCTCCTGCCCCCAGGGCCTTTGGCCAAGGGGTTGAGTAAACAGGAAGGGAGAGCTGATAAATCACAGCAGGGTGCGGGGCTCTGGGGGGGGTTCTGACTGGAGGCCCGTCGTCATCATCATCATCATCATCATCATCATCACCATCACCATCATCGTCATCGCAAAGGAGCTGGGCCTCGGCCTGGGGAGTCCAGGGGTGTCTGGAGGCCTGGGGGGCTGTGGGGAAGGGACCTGGGGAGCAGTGGGGGCCAGTGCTATCTGGGGTCCGCATCAGACTGGTGACAGACCCCACGCCCTCAGAGTGAGGCAGGAGAGTCCCGGCTAGGAGTCCGGTCCTGCTGGGGATCATGTTGTCTTCCCGTCCTCCCCTCTGTCTGTCCCCCGCCAGCCTGACTCAGCCAAAGGAGGAGGCAAAGGAGTCAGAGGGCAGCTGGGGCCGGGAAGGAGTCCAGCATGGTAACAGTAACAGGGAGATGGAGTCGCCTGGCTTTCCCATTTCTGGACACAGGCACATTCATAAAACTGAGCAAACCCAGGCCATGTCCTGGTCCCTGGCCTCCCCGCCCCTGCTGGCTGCATGAGGTGCAGACTGAGGGGAGGGGGTTGGCCACTCTCAGGCTGCTGACCCTTGGTGGCCAGCAAAGCACCAGGAAAGGTCCTCCCCCTGCACTGTGCACTCACTCAGGGCCCTGCTTAAATGTCACCACCTCCAAATGGCCTTCCTTGATTACTCTACCCAAAGAGGTCACCCTGACATTCTGTTTCAGCACTCCACAGTTTAATGTGTAAAACTCATTATAATTTATAATCAATTCAATCATATGTCTATTTAATTATTTTTGTTTCTCTCCCACTATACTGTCACCTAAAACAAAGCGGGGACATATGGGTGCTGAACAAATATTTGTTAATAGTCAGCAAACAGTTACTGAAAGACTGTTTGAAGGAGATAAGTGTTCCTGGCCCTGGAAGGCTGAGTAGGATCCGGGAAGGTGAAGAAAGGGTGTGTTTAGCTGTAATAACAGAAACCTGACTATCAATAGCTTAACCTGTAAGGACATCCGGTGTTCACTTGGCGAGATGTCCTGATACGAGTGGTCCGGAGGTTGATCCTGCAGCTTAGCAGTGTCACCAGGCACCTGAGTTCTTCTTGTCTTTCTTAGTTCAGGCTTCTGTAGCAAAGCACCAAGACTGTGTGGCTTATAAAAAACAGACACTTATTGCTTACTGTTCTGGAGGCTGGAAGTCTGAGCTTGGGGTGCCAGCATGTTTAGGCTCTGCTGAGAGACCTCTTCCAGGTGTCAGACTGCTGACTTACTGTGTCCTCCCACGGCAGAAAGGGAGGCGAGAAAGCTCTTGGGTCCCTTTTATAAGGGTACTATCCCATTCATGAGGGCTCCACCCTCATGTCCTGATTACCTCCCCAAGGCCCCCACCCCCTAATACCATCCTATTGGGGGTTAGGATTTCCCCATATGAAATCTGGGGGGCACAAACATTCAGTCCATTTAGCACCATCTTCCACTCCAGCACCCTCAGCATATTGCCGCTTGCCCTTAGGTGCGACATCTCGTGGGCATGAGATGGCTGCCACAGTGCCAGGTATCACATCCTCACACAACAGTGTCCAAAATAGGAAGGGCGCAAAGGAGCTTTTTCTTCTATCGGAGAGGAAAATCTTGACCATGAAGCATGCCTCCACTCACTACACTCTCTGGAGAGTCCTCTTTATTGTCACTCTGAGCTGTGCCACATGCCCACTCAAGACCAGTGAGTGGCAAAGGACACACGTCATGATCACCGTAGACAGACTGAGATTCATCTTTCAGTTGTCTCCTGGGAAGTGTGCAGCTCAATCCAAGGAGGTTGCGTCAGTGGGGGGAGAGAAGAGACAAGAGGACAGACGATGGCAATGCTGCTTCATGTCTCTTGATAGCCTCCCAGTGTCCTGTGGGGTAGGCAGGGCTACTTTTCATAGCCCCCAGGGCCTTATTGTTCCCGGTCATTTGGGACAGCAAGGCTCAGAAAGGCCAAGAAATGTGCTCAACATTACCCAGTGACTAGAAGTGACTAGAACTTAGCTCTCGTGTCTCCCCCTCATCCCAGAACCTGGGATATATTTGGGGCACCCATGTGACTCTCAGTCACTTCTCACCCTTCAGGCTGTTGCTTGTTTAATTGGCATCTTTCCCGCTAGCCTGTAAGCTCCCTAAGTGCAGGGACCTTGGACCTGCCCACCTGTGTCCCCAGCACGTGGAACAGAGCGCGTGGAGTGAGTGAATAGATGAGTCTTAAGTGCACCTAACAGAGGCTTCCCGGCAGCGAGCACTTAGCACGGTGCCCGGCCCTTCGCCGGTGCGGGCGGATGGCACTGATGATGGATTTTACTCGTGTAAATCTGCCGCCCGGGAGAGAACAGCAGAAATGGAAGTTCCAGTCAGTTCCAGGTAGCAGTTCCTAAGGATGCTCAGCTCTCGGCCAGAGCCCATTTCAGTGGAACTGGCTGCTGGGCGAGGTGGTCAACTCCGCTCTCAGGATAAGCACCTTCAGAAGAGCCGCGCGCACCACAGTGAGCGGAGAGTGAGGGCCGAGACCGCTTCACGCTCTGCTTCAGGCGTGACGTGTTGTCGGCTTACAAGCCTGTGATCACAACACTCACAGAATTCTCACGACAGCCCTATTTTCATGTTAAAGAAGGGAAAACTGAGCAACAGAGATGGTAAGTAACTTGCCCAAAGTCACAGAGCTAATACTGTGGTGGAGACAGGATTCGAACACAGGCACTTAAGCGTCCTAAGCCCTTCCGTAAAGCGCTGTGCCAGCTTCCTCTCACTGACCCCAGAGCTCTAGGGCCCTGTGATTCTGAGAGTTTTGGCCCTGGCGCTATAAGGGTGTATTGTCTAAGGTTCTATAACGTGACGCCTACTCCGGGATTCTAAGATGCTCCTGTTGTCTTTGGTTCCGAGGGCCCACTCTGTTCTGTTTTGTGGAGAGCCGCATGTCCTTCTAGAGCTCTGTCTTTAAGCTGGGCTTGATGAGAGTCTTTGGCTTGTTTTGATTTCATAGTTATTTGTATGGGGGAGAAACCCAAACCCCAGCATCCTCTGGCCTGCTCCCCGGCCTGCGGGCCTCGCCATCCATCCTGGAACTGGCTGCCGGCTGCCTGCCTAGTTTCGTAACAGTGACACAGGGAGATGCCAGCGCCACGAAGGGGCCAACCAGACTTAAGTGGGCGCTGCCCCAGGGGGGGTCAGGGGGCCTCTCTCACAGCTGCCTGGCCAGGCAGTGACTGATGTGGGGTGCTGCTCTGTGGGTGAGGAGGGGGTGGGAGGAGAGAGGCCAGGATTAGCAGGGAGGGACGGGAGATGGTGGGAGTCACAGGCATGCAGCAATCTCTTCCCTGTGTCCATCCCTCCAGGCCACTCCAGAGGCCCGGAGAAATGAACCAGCTGCAGGTTCCTGCTGAGAAGCCTCCTTCACACGTCTCCCCAGCCGCAGAGGGAGGAGAGCAGGCTGATCAGGAACCTTCTACGTGTCAGCACGGGGCGAGGTCCTTTACATTTATGGATTATGTTAATCACCCCTCCCGTTTCCTGGGCAGCAGTGTTCTGACTACCCTCCCCCCATGACAGCCAGGCACCCCCAGCTCAGCTTGGGCCCCTGGACTCCTGCTTTCCCAGGGCTTCCACATCCCGTCAGAATCCATGTGCGCACCTAGCAGTCTGTAGTCTCGCAGTCACAGGCCTCGGGCCCTGCAGTCTGGTGACAGTACATTATATTATTCTTTTTCTCTGCTAATGTATACGGAAGTGAAACTTACCATATGGGAGTCCCTAATACCCTTTATTCAGTAACTATTACTGGTTCATGTGCCATCGTTATTATTCATGTGCCCACATGGGGCAGGGATAAGCCAGTGAACAAGCCAGCACAGTCCCTGCCCTCGGGGAGCTTACAGTCCCACGCGGAGGCAAAAACGATGCAGGGGGATGTCTGTTAAACTCCCACTAAGAGCTTTATCAAGTAAACACTCGTAACTCTCACAACAGTGCTATGAATATGTGCTCTTATTGGTCCATTTTACAGATGAGGAAAGTGAAGTACAGAGAGATGCCGTCACTTGGCCAAGGCCACGGAGCTAGTGTCAGGTGAAACCTCTTATAAACCCAGGTGGCCTGACTCCAGGGTCCTTGCTCTTGGCCACAGCTCTCTCAGGATGCAAACAATAATATAAGCACAGTGTGCAATGACAAACTGAAAAGTGCCATGGAAGAAAAGCTTGGGGTGCTGGGGTGAGCTCAGCCTAGTCCAAGGAGTAAGGGAGGACGTCTTTGAAGAAATGATATTTTAGTGGAGACTGAGAGAATGAGTAGCCATACCAGGCAAAGAATTGAGGAAAGGACATCACAGGCAAAGGAAAGAGCTTGTGCAAAGGCTCTGAGGCAGACAAGTTCAGCACAGGGAAGACATCTAAGGCTAGTGCAGCAGAAATAAAATATGAGACTCTGTGTGAGGCGGGAAGTGAGGGGCACTAGGGGACAAGGAGATTGGGGGAAGATGGGCTGAAGTTGGCAGGCACCGAGTTTAGATTTTTATCCATCCTGCAGCAGGAAGGGTTTATAGCAGGAAGGGTTCAGGTGATACAGGCAACTATTGGCAGGATGGCATTTAGGGGCTCCTAGAACCCTAGCTGGCCTAAACATCTCCTCCTCACACTCTATCAATCATCCTGAACCACCTCTGGTTCTATCCTCAGGGTTCTTTGAAAAGCAATTCCTTCCAGTTGGCCTCCTGTGCAAAGGCAGACACCCTTGGGAGGTGTAAGCCCACAGTCTTTGTCAGCTGCTACTTCAATGAAAAATAAAAAATGACAAACTGTGAAAAGTGCCATGAAAAAAATGAGCCCCTCCCCTGGCCATAAAAAAATGAGCCCCTCCCCTGGCCAGACACCCTGCCAGGCATAGTGGCTCCAGGGAGGGGATTTTTGCTTTCCAGGGACCCCCCTGCGTGATGGAGAGACAGCCAAGTGAATGACCCCATGCCCTGGGACCTAGGCTGTGACCCAGGGGTGACTAAGGCCGAGTGGCATTTACAGACTGGAAGTGATAGGCCACATGTAGAAACATGAGACAGAGAAGGCTTCCCAGCGAAGGTGGTATTTGCACTGGAGCCCAGGGCTCACCAGGTGAAGAGGGGGAAAGGCATTCCAAGTAGAAGGCATGGCATTGGGGTTGTGAAGAGGAAAAGCAGGAGGGCAGGGACCCTGACCAGGCATGAGTCTGAGGAGGTGGGCTTCTGAGTCCAGGAGAGGAGTA
Source organism: Miniopterus schreibersii (assembly GCF_964146895.1). NCBI lineage: Eukaryota > Metazoa > Chordata > Mammalia > Chiroptera > Miniopteridae > Miniopterus > Miniopterus schreibersii. The sequence goes on from NC_138102.1 coordinate 179,056,699, forward strand.
GGATCATTGCCCCCACTTAACAGAAGGGAAAACTGAGCCTCATTTTCCCAAGCGCACTCTGAGTGGCATAGCTGGCTCCAGACTCCCTGAGTCCAGAGGTAGAACTCAGACCTCTGAGCTACATCACCCCCAAGTTATTGCAAATACCCGTGAGGAGCTGACAGGTGTTGACAAGGTGGTGGGAGGGCATTGGGTTGGGAATCAGGTCTCCTCTCGAAGCCTCATGCCTCTCATCTGCAAACAGACCCTGTCCTTTCTCCACCACGGACTGCTGTGAGGGGCCAAGGAGATGACAGAGGCAACAAACCTTGGGATAGAAACCCTGGCAGCACCTGGGAAGGCTGGCTCCTGTGCCAGCAGGGAGGAGAAGGTGGACTGAAGGAGCTGGGGAGCAGTGCTCTGAGATGGATGGGCGCCTCTGCTCTCCCCCCTCCGTCCTTCCTGCCAGGCCAGTGTAATCAGGGCTATCCATCACCCTCCCTGGGGTGGTGGCAGCCTTCTCGGCAGTGACACCACTGCCAGCTCTTCCATATTTCATCAGCTTGGAGAGAGATGAGCGGGGGAGAAAGGAAGGGAGAGATGGAGTCAAAGGGCTGCCCATCAACCAAAGCAGTCCCTTTACCCAAGCCAGGCCCCCACATAGGTACAGTCAACCGGCTCAGGGCCCAGGCCAGGGCTCTGTAGTGTGGGTCGGGCAGATGAGGCACAGTAGAAATAATGATGACTGTGGTGATGGTGGTGAGGGGACGATGGTGGTGATGATGATGGTGATGCTGGTGGTGATGGTGATGCTGGCGGTGGTGATGGTGATGATGGTGGTGGTGATAATGGTGGTGATGGTGATGGTGGTGATGATGCTGGTGGTGGTGATGGTGATGATGATGGTGATGGTGATGATGGTAGCGATGGTGATGGTGATGATGGTGATGGTGGTGGTGGTGGTGGTGATGGTGGTGGTTATGATGGTGGTGGTGATGATGGTGATGATGGTGGTGGTAGTGATGATGATGATGGTGATGGTGATGATGGTGGTGGTGATGGTGATGATGGTGATGATGATGATGATGGTGATGGTGATGGTGATAGTGATGATGATGATGGTGGTGGTGATGGTGATGATGGTGATGATGATGGTGGTGGTGATGGTGATGATGGTGATGATGATGGTGGTGGTGATGGTGATGATGGTGATGATGGTGATGGTGGTGGTGATGGTGATGGTGATGGCGATGATGGTGGCGATGGTGATGGTGATGATGGTGATGATGATGGTGATGGTGATGATGGTGGTGGTGATGGTGGTGGTTATGATGGTGGTGGTGATGATGGCGGTGATGATGATGGTGATGGTGATGATGGTGGTGATAATTTGGTATCACTTTGGAGCACTTGCCTGGTGCCCGGCACTCTGTCGGCACTCGGTGTGCACTGCATCTTCGAGTCCTCTCAACTTCCCCATGAGGAAGGCCGATCACTTTATGGATGAGGAAGCTGAGGCCCAGAGCGGTAAGTAGCTTGCCTGAGGCTCAGCTAAGACCTTGTCAAGCTGAGGTTCGACCCCCAGTCACCCAGGCTCCGGCATCCTCGCTCTAACCTTAACCACTATGTTCCCTGTGGGTTCAGAATCAGCAGACTTAGGCTGAATCCTGGCCCACCGCTTACCAGCTGCGCAATCTTGGGCAATGCCTTCACCCTCTGAGCCTCAGGTTCCTCATCTCTAAAACAGCTGCCTTGTGGGGCTATTGTGGCTCAGAGCCGGCCCCCCCCAAATCCTTCAAGTCTTGGTTCAAACATCGCCTTCTCAGCAAGGCCTAGCTTGACCACCCTATTTAAAATTGCAGCTGCCCCATTCCCCTCGCCCTGCTTTACTTTGGCCTGTCTCCTGTATCACAGACCCCTTTCTCTTCTGTTCCTTTATTGTCTGTCTCCGCGGCTAGCGTGCCAGCACCCGGAGGCAGGGACCCCTGCTCGTCTCTATCCCAGGTGCCTAGACCAGTGCCGGGGCAAGCAGTGAGCACTATTTTCTGGGGGAATGAATACCTGGGGGAATGAATACCTTCCTCAGCGGCCTCAGGGAGGCAGGAGGACCCAGGGGGTGAGATTTAGCTGGCGGGGGTTGGTTGGGCTGGAGAGGCTGACAGGGAGGTATTTGCAGAAGGGGAAGAAAGCATGCTGGATTCTGGGTCAGGAGGACCGCAGGAAGGGAAGCGAGGCACAGGGAGGGGTGGCCTCTCCACCGGGTGTGTGTGTGTGCATTTGTGTGTGTGTGTGCGCCATTTCAGGTTTATCTCCTAATCACCTCCCCTGCCCTCAGCTGCAGGTGGTCCATCAGTCTGGACAGGCTGGTCCAGACCTTGCCCCTCCCACTCCTGCACCCTCCCTCCTCTCCAGGGGTCTGAGGCCACCCAGACAGAGCCCTCACTGTCCCCCACCCCCACCCGCTGGCTTTCTCAGGGCTCATGTCAGCCAGCCACACATTCCTCAGTAATGGTATTGATTTAGGGAAGGTGGTAAGTAAGAACTTCATGGACTCTTGGAGATTCCAATCCTCTGAGGAGGGACTGAGCTCAGAAAGGAAAAGTGACCACTCCAGTTAAACAGCAAGGTCAGCCAGTCCTCTGTCCCAGACTCAGTGGGTAAGAAGTCTGCATGCACCACCCACACTGCTCCCCAGCATCACCCTAGCTGCAGTCCTCTGTAAATGCAGCCTGGCTTTTAAATGAGGGACCCACATCCCCCACCTCCAGTGGTTCCCCCTTCCCTGCCCCAGCTGCACTCCCTGCCCCAGGTGTACTCTCACCCCCAGGTGTACACTCCTCTTTAACCACTACCCAGGAGCTCACTCTGCCCCTGGGCCTTTGCACGTGTGATTCCTCTGCCTGACATGCCTGCTTTATTCCAGCCAATTGCCACCCCATTCTTAGGACCCAGCATGAGTCCCGCCTCCTTCAGGAGGCCTTCTGTGTCTGCCCGTGGTGGAGGGGGCCAGCTGTGACTTGCAGGGTACACATGCTGCGTGCTTTCAGACGACCTCTGAGTTTTAAGGGGTTGGAGGGGTGTGGAAAGGGGCAAAGCAATAGGTGCACTTATATCGTCCTGCTCCTCCAAAGTCCTGTGACCTTGGATCAGATACTCAAGTCCTCTGAGCCTCGGCTTTGCCCTGTCTAGAAGGTGACACCCTTTCCTCATCTAACTCCCAGGACTGAGGCAGAGGGTTGGGTGGGTGCTGAAGGAGGGTGCACACATGGGGGCTACCCTCATCCTTGGGGCTCCAGCAGGAAGATAAGCTCCCTTGGTTGAGGTCCGTGTTCTTTATTATCTCTCTGTTGGGCCCTGGCCCCGGGCCGGGTGCCCGGGAGGGCTCGGCTTGTGCAGGAGCAGGCACCTCGTGGTTTGGGGGCCACCATAACTGTATGTCCCCCACAAGCCTGTACCCTCTGCAAGGACGGGGACCAGGTCTTCAGTATCCTGTCCCCAGCACCCAGCATGGGGCGGGCACGGAGCAGGTGCTCCTAAAATTAAAGAGCAGATGCCTTAGACTCCGGGAACGCTCTCCAGCCCAGGGCAAGCCTGTAGAGATCATCTCATCAAACACTGTCACTGTGCAGACGGGAAAACCAGGGCCCAGAGAAGGGAGGAACATGCTGAGCTTGGATGGGGGCACCTACTTTGTGGACAGAGAGATCTGGTTTTTGTTTTTGGATTGTTATTTATTGATGAGAGAGAGAGAGAGAGAGGGAGAGAGACATCAATTTGTTGTTCCATTCATTCATGCATTCACTGGTTGGTTCTTGTATGTGCCCTGACGGGGGACTGAACCTGTAACCGTGGCATATCGGGATGACACTCTAACCAACTGAGTTACCCGGCGAGGGCAGAGGTCTTGGATCCAGTTCTTCAGCTACTGGCAGTGGGACCTTGGGCAAGTCATTTGTCTCTCTGAGCCTGTTTCCCCACCTGTAAATGGAGCTAATCAGGAGGGTCGTGAAGATAAAGTGAGACTGGGTCTAAGAAAGTGCGTGCGTAGCCTCGCAGGGTTAGGTCTCCAGTAGAGACGTGTTCTCTTGCCCACAGCCTGCATGTTAGTGGCGGATCTGGGTTGGGGGAGTTGGGGGGGTGGAGAATTGGGTCACCTGTTCCCCTTGGCTTACTTTCCGCCCGCTTTGATGAGGAGAAGCTGGCCCAGCCCAGTCAGCCAATACCTGATTCCACCGCACCCACCTTATCTGTGCAGAGGAGCTACTGGATCTTCCCAGGAGGTTCTGATCAATGCAGCTGCGGGCATTTCCTGCCAAGGTCTAGATCCAGTGTCCACACCTTCTCCATTACGCTGGCACCAGTACCATCTCTCAAGTGGCTTCCAGCTCAGAAACCCTGCTCACCAAGACCAGGTCACCCACCTACCAGTCCTCAGGCAAGTGGGTCCCTTCCTCCCTCCTTCCCAGAGAGGTCTCCCCTCCTCATTGCAGGGGTCCTTGGGAGAAGGAAGGGACACATTCATTCTAGGGACACACTGGATCAGCGGGGCCTCGGTGACAGTGCCCCGCAGTAAGATGCAGCTCACAGGGGAGCAACAGTGTGTGGAGGGGAGGGACTTTGCAGCCACACAGAGCTGGGTTCACACCCCAGCCCAGCTCTGCCTCTCACCAGCTGCTTAATTCCAGGCTGGTCACTGCACTTTCCTTTGAATGGGGACCAGTCTCTACTTGGCCGTTTTTTCAATGACAGTGCCCAGCACAACTCGCTAAAGGTCACACAATCAGAGGTAGAGCTGGGATTCGAATCCCAGCACACTGGCCATCACCAGCCCCTGCTGCCCAGCTGCCCGCCTCTCACTCGTCCATCGCTCTTATCACCTACTTATGCCCCCCTCTCTCCACTGAGCCGTGGATCCATCCACCCGTCTACCCACCCAGTTATCAGCCATTCCTCCTCCACTTGTGCTCGCCCTGCTGAGCATACACCGGCCCAGGTTACTGCTCCCACCATGGTGGCCACAGTGGTGGCCGAGGCCCTGCCTCATGCATGTCAGTCTGGTTGGAAGATTGACAGGCATACAGGCGATGACAACCCATTGTGATGAGTGTTGTGGAGCGCCTCCATCTCAGAGAGCACAGAGGAGGCACTGGGCCCAGCCGGGTGTCTAGAGAAGGTGACTCCTGCTCTGAGTCCCGAGGGGAGGGCTGCCAAGAGAGGAAGAGCATCCTGCAGAGAAAACAGCAAATGCCAAGGCTTGGCCTTCTGGGAGGCTGTGGTACCCAAGGGAAGCTGTGGATACTCCCTTATGGCTGAAGTTCGGATTCCAGAGGCCAAAGATGAGGCTGGGGGCCGAGGCCAGGTGGCGCAGGGCTGGGAAATCAGCCCAGGATGTGGCAGTTGGTGATGGGAGCCGCCAGAGAGTGTTAATGGGGAGTGTTGCGGCCACAGGTAGGTGGGCCCCAGAGCATTCTGGCTACTGCAGGGAAAAGAAGGGAGAGCCAGAGGCAGAGAGAGACGGGACCAGGCCGCGTTAGTGGCCCAGCCCCCAGTAGGATGGGCCCTAGACCAAGACGGTGGCCACCAAGGAGGAGAGAGGGGTGGATTAGAGGACGTTCAGTACGCAGCCTCAATAGACTCAAGTGATGGGTTGGGTGTGGGGCAGGGGCGTCGCCTCTCTAGAGATGCCTCTCATCTCTGCTGGAGCTGCCTCCGGGGCCACCTTCTTGCTCTTATATCCCAGGCTTGTGCATAGGCTGCTTGTCCTGCCTGGAAGGTCATGTGTAAAGTTGTAACTTAGCCAGCAGGCACCCAGGAGCCACTGCCAGCTTACGAGGGGAGGGTGGCAGTCAGGTGGGGGTGTTAGAAACACTCTGACCCCAGGGAGGCTCAGCGGTGGCGATGGTCACGGTTGGGTGGGGGTAGGGAATGTATGACTGTGGGTGTCACATCTCAACAGAGCCAGCCCTTCTTCAGGGCATCATTCCCTGACCCACTCACCCCCCAATTAAGCCAGGTCTCTCTCCTGTAACCAATCGTCCCACTCTGGACTTGCCCACCATTTGCAGTTTCATATTTGCAGGCACGATTATTTGATGAACGTGCATACCTCACTCTACACTGTACGCTCCATGAATATAGGGATATTATCTCCCGGCTGTTATTACATCCTCAGCATCTAGCACAGTCCTGAGCACATCTAGGTGCGCAGTAAATGTTGAGCAAATGATGGCGAAGGAAGGATCCTGGCTGGAGTTTGGGCAGCATGTTGGACCACGGGATACAAGGTTAACAAGGAAGCAGCTGCCAGCGTGCAGAGCTTGGAGGCCAAGGTGAGCAGTTCGGATCAGCTCTACCTTCCCAATGCACACTCAGGGATATGCACAGAAAACCGATTTTTAAAGGAAATCTAACATACTAAATGGGCTGAAAAAGACCATCAGTGTCCCAGAGGAAAGCTACCAGGCTCAGGGGCTGCCCGCTTTTTGAAATTACTCACCCTGCATGGGCGCTCCCCTGGCACGGGGACCAGAGCCGCAGCCCCGGCTGTTCTGCGTACAGGGCCTGGATCTGAACCACGCACTAAATAAAGGCTGGAACAAAACGTACCACACTTCCACCCCTGAACGTATCTCAGAGTTGACAATAATATATATGTTTTTGTATTTTTACTCCACTACAGAGTGGAGTACAAGATTTCCTCTTGAACGGGTTGAAATGAGAAGCCTGCTGTCTTGGAGAGAGCTCGAGCCAGGGCCAGTCTGGACTCTGCAGGCAGCCTCCCCACGGCCAGCTCTGTGACCACCTCAAGTCCCTTGGCTCTGTGAACCTGTTTTGTCACCAGGAAGATGAGGTGACTGTCCCCTTTCCCTTCAATGGGTGGTGGGGATGTTGGATGGGAAAATGCATTAATAATGGAGTGGTATTGGAGAAATAAGAGGCGAGGCCTCATGAGTGAAGCTAACGGACCTTTCAGAAGCCGGGAAATCGAAGCATCCGTGTACACTTCCAGCCCGGTGGGAACATTGAATGCATTACTGCTCTCGTCCTGCTAGGGCTCATTCTCTGCATTTCCCAGTTCACGGGAGAATGGCGTAGGCTCAGCTCATCTTTTGTCTTAGGCGTACCGTAAGCCCCTGGCCAATGGGCTGGCTGCCTGTGGGTGGACACCCGCCCCTCCTCCAGTCGGCTGTGGCCAAGGGCTCCCGGGACACACAGGCAGCCATGCTCCTAACAGTCCTGGGTAGGTGCTAACGTGTCCATTTTATAGATGAGCAAGAGTCTGAGGCAGAGGGAGTAACTCAACCATGGCATCAAGCTAGTAAAATGCGGAATTGGGATCCAAACCCTGGGCTTCGGCTCGCTGAGCTCTATCTTCTTGTAACTGCGTCTCCAGGGCTTAGCGGACGGCCTGGCACATACATAAGCTCCCAGGACGCGTTCGCCAAGGGAGAATTCGGGAATAATAACACTTACTTTACGAGCTTATTACACAAGTTAAAGAAGTTAGCATTAGTGAAAGTGTCTGGCACAGACCCTGGGATTGAGTGGTGGAGAGTAAATATTGGTTTAATTCCTTGGTGGGTTCATTCATTCATCCTGCCTATGGCTTGGGGCCATCGCTCCTGGCGAATGGGAGACGTCAGACCCTGTCTTCCCGCCTGCCCTCCTCCGGCTGCATTCTGCAGGCTGCCTCGGCTTTAAAGACCCGGATCTTTCTTTCCCGCCTTTTCCTCCGCTCATCCTGAGCATCTGAAAAACCTATTGAGTTTTCCTCCCCCTGCCCACCTCCCAGGTCCCTCCACGCCTCCCTCCCCGGGGCCCAGGGAGGCTGCCTCTCTCTGGGGCCTTCCCTGGCTCCCACCAACCTCACCCTCTGGCCACGGGACTCAGACAGCAATCAGCCCTTTGTGTCCGGTTTCTTTTACTGAACATACAGTGTTTGAGAGTCATCCATGTTGCCACATGTGTCATATTTGTTCCTATTGGTTGCTGAGTAATATCCCATGGTATCGATGTGCCATAATTTATCCAGTCACTAGCTGATGGATGTCTGGGCTGTTTTCCCATTTTTGGTTGTTATAAAAAGCTGCTATGGGCATTTACCTAGAGGTCTCTGCATCGGCCTATATTGTCTCTTCTCTTGTGTAAACACGTGAGCGTGTGTGATCGTAGGGCAGATGGTAAGTGTGTGTTTGACTTCGTAACAAACTTCTAGACTGGAATACTCTTTCGTTAGTGAACTGTGTTCCTTTGTCTGTGGCCATGTGACTCACAGCTTTATGAGGGCTGCTTTGTACTTTTCTTGGGTGAATTATAGCTTCCTATGCGGTCTCTCTCAAAGACGTTTGCGTTTGAACCAAAAGCCAGCTGTTTCATTCAAGATAGACTCCCCACAAACCTTAAATCGAAGGATTAGCTTCTTCCTCCACGAGGAAACGTTCCCAATGAGCTCACAGGTAGAAGGGGGTCACTCTAGGTGGGGTGAGGTGGAAATGCCATGTGGGACACCAAGGAAGCATGTGCTCGCCTATAACTGCAGCTAGATAGAGCCCCTGAGAGCTCTGACGTCCAGAATTTTGCAAGGGAGGTTGACTGGCAAGGAAAATGGTAAGACAGGAGGCGGCTGCCCAAGTGGTCCTCCCCTCCCTACACTGTCCCTTGCTTTTTATGCTCAGGTCCCAGGGTTGTCCATCCCAGGCTCCACTTCTGCCACCAGATGTAAAACAGGGACCTTTTAGACAAAGAAGTGATGGAGGAGAGCTCTCCAGGGGGTAATCTTTCCTGTCTCAGATTCTCTTTTTCCATTCAAACAGTGACAGAATCAGAGCAGAAGGCCCTGCAGAGAGAATCCAGTTTTAGTTCCTGCCTGTCTTTGACTCTATCACTCTATCCCCACCTCTCTCCAGGCGGAGCTACCTGCTCGTGGCCAGATGACTCGCTGACCTGCTGACCTCTGCTCTCAGCCCATCAGCCAGAGGAACCACTTTACTGGTAATGCTTTGCTCTATCTATCTATCTATCTATCTATCTATCTATCTATCTATCTATCTATCTATCATCTATCTAATCTTCTATCTATCATCTATCGATCATCATCTATCTATCATCATCTATCTCTATCTATCTATCATCTATCTATCTATCTATCATCTATCTATCTATCTATCTATCTATCTATCTATCTATCTATCATCTATCTATCTATCTATCATCTATCCATCCACCTAAATCAAGATATAAACAGTTCAATATTAAAAAGGCACAAAAGGTGTGCATAAAAGAGTCTCCTTTTCACCTCTTTTCCCAGCCACCTGGCCTCACTCTCTGTAGAAAACTAATATACTAGTTTCTCAACAGTTCTTCCAGAGGTGTTCTGTGTGTCCATGAGTATGTACATGCATACAGCTGACCCCTGAACAGCCCAGGGGTCAGGGGCGCCGACCCACACACAGTCAAAAATCCACATGTAACTTTTGACTCCCCGACAAATTAACCACAAATAGCCTACTGTTGACCAAAGCCTTCCTAGTAACATAAACAGTCGATGAGTGAGCACATATTTCGTATGTTATACATATGATATACTGTATTCTTACAATAAAGTAAGAAAATGTTATTAAGAAAATGATAAGGAAAACACATTTACAGTACTTGCTGAAAAAAATCTGCATGTCAGTGGATCTGCCCAATTCAAACCCATGTGTTGTTCAGGGGTCAACTGTACGTATTTTCCTGCTGTGTCTCTCACACACCACAGCCTGTGAGGAGCCCTGCGTGGCTCTGGCCCGGGTCAGTTAACACAGTTTGGAGAATGTACTTTCTCTGTACATGAAGTCACCCCCTTGCTCTTTTTGAAAAGAGCTGTAGGTTTTTCATTGTAGGATGTGCCATAATTTGTCCCCTTGGTCCCTTATTGATGGACATTTAGGTTGCCTCCAATCTTTTGAGAGATTTCTTTTTGAAAACACAGCAGTGGTCGGGTTATTACCCTGCTGATAGCCACTCAATGGCTTCCCTTTCTCCGAGGATAAAATGCCAAGTCTAGAATGTGGCCCAGGGTCAGGTCTGGTCTGCCCCCCACTCCCTCTTGGGGACCTCCCCCTCCCACTCAGAGTTCAGGCCCCCAGCCCTCCTCTAGATTCTCCAGCACGCCCCGCTCCATCCCAGCTCAGGCTTTGGACACGCTGTTCCCTTTGCCTGGACCGTTCCCCACTTCACCCAGTTAACGCCCCATCCTTCAGATCTTGGGGAGACCTCCCATGGTCCCCACACCTGGCCAGGCCCTTCAGGGAGGCAGGGGTGGAACTGGGAGGGCAGTGCAGGGCCTGCCGGGGGCTGGGTTCTCTCTGCTGCCTTACCCGGCCCCCCGGCCCAGGGACCCAGAGCCGGCCTGCCCAGCGCAGCCTCGCCGCCTGCGGCCTCCTTGCCCCATGTGGCTCCCTCACCCTCTCCCTAGAGACTTCCAAAGCTTGCCCCCAGCGCCTCCTTCCAGAGAAGCAGCAGGCAGCTCCTAAGTCCCCCGGTTCCTCTACACCTGCTCTGACCCCCAGCACCCCGTCAGGCAGCCAGGGCTGCAGGCGCAGCCCGGGGCCCAGCCACGTCGCCTTTCCCGCACCCGTTCAGCTCTTCCCTCTGTTCCTGCCCCTCTTCAGCACCCAGGTCTGCGTGATTCGGGGATTCCCCTCCTTGCATTTACTCTACGGAAGCAGCTAGGTCTGCGGTAAGTACGAATGTCTCTTAGCAACACCCTGCAGCTTGTCTCTTCTTAGAAGGTCTCCTCTAGTGATCAGAGGTCTGCTTTAATAGATCTCTTCCTTCTCAGGGCTGCAGGGATTATATTCCTGCCTCGTGCTGGTGCAGTGTGTGTGGTTCAGCGAGCCTCACTGTAGCCACACGTGGTGGGAATGAATGATCCCCGTTTTACAGATGAGGCGCTGCAGAGGGAATCCTGGCTGGTTGCTGTGCAGTGTGGCCATTCGCAGGGGTGAGTCCTGATTGGTCAAACCGATCCTGATGATCTCATTCTCCTTTGCCCGTGATTGGTGTAGGAGCTGGCATGCGACCCAGTTCTGGCCAATGATATGTAAGGAGAGCATTTCCTTCCTAAAACCCTGGGGAGAGAGGCTGCCCAGGGGAAGGCAGCCTCCCCCTCCTCCCTCTCCCTCTTCTCCCCCCTCTTTTTTTCGGATAGCTCCTTCTAGATTTGGATAAGGACTTGATGCCCAGAGCTGCGGCAACCATTTTGTGACATGAGGCAATAGTCTTGCAAATAAAAAGTCATAATGCTCAGAGAGGCAGAGTGGAGAGAGCCTGACCGTGCTGGATGTTGCTGAGCCTGACCGTTGCTGGATGTTGCTGGATGTAGCTGGGACTATCTCCCTCCAGTCTTACTGTAAACACTGGCCCTTACAGTTGAGCAGTGTTGGCCTGGTTTTTTCTTTTTTTAGAAAAATATATCTTTATTGATTTCAGAGAGAGGAAGGGAGAGGGGGAGAGAGAGAGATAGAAACATCAGTGATGTGAGAGTCATTGATCGGCTGCCTCCTGCACGCCCCCGACTGGGGATCGAACCTGCAACCTACGCATGTGCCCTGAGCCCGGGAACTGAACCACGATCTATGGATCCTAGATCGATGCTCAGCCACTGAGCCACACCCAGCCAGGCTGGTCTGGTTTTCTGTCACTTGAAGCTGAAAGTACTCTTTACTGGTAGCAGCAAGGATACCCCCACTGGCCCCCGGAAATGCCTCTGCCTCCTTAGGAAGTGCAGACACAAGGTCATGGGGCGGGGGGGGGGGGGGGGGGCAAGGGTCTGACCTGGGAGGGAGCCAAACATGTGCCCCATAGCAAAGTCGCTTCCCGGCACCACTCTTCTGTTTTCTCCTTAGTAAAACGAGGGGCATCTCCTAACGATGACTCACGAGCCCCTAGGGCCACACAGGGCCGCCTGAACTTTGATGATGACAGTGGGGAGCAGAGAGGGTCCGCGTTCAGCTCATGCTGAGTGTTTGGAGGTGACTCAGTGAGGAGTCGATGGCCTCAGAGGCTTTATTTGTTCTTCTTCCCCCTTTGTCAGTAATCCTTCATCATGCCCCAGTTTCAGGGTGTATTTTTAGTGGAAATAAACTTGAACAGCTCAGGATGACACAATTCCTTCAGGGTTTCAGCATCCCCTGCTGACGGAGGCACGCCGGCCAGCCGAGCCCGTGGCGGTGGTGAGGCCACCGAGCCAGAGAAACAAAGACTCTCCGGGGGCTGCAGGCCCGGGCTGAGGTGAGAGCGTTGGGCCGGGATCTAGAATCGGTGCCTTCCAGGTAGTCATCGCCTGCTAGGGAGGCCGCGCAGGAGAGGACCGCAGCCGGCCGCTCACCTTGCAGTGGGGAGCCCGGCTGGGCAGCGCCCCCCTCCACGAGGAAGCTGCGCCTTCCTCAGCAATCAACTCAGCCGAAGGCCGGGCTTGGGGACAGTCAGATACCCCTTGACATTTTCTTAGGTATCACCACGTGGCAGCCCACAGACTGTCCTGACTGCACCAGCGCGGGCCGCTTTTCCCAGGGTTGGCTCCGCTACCCATCTGCTCCCCTCTGGCCAGATGTTAGGGTCCAGGTAGAATGAACTACTGGGTTCCAGCCCCAGGAGAGATGAGCAGGAACAGAGGTGGGTGGAGGGAAGGCCCAGAGGTGCATCTGGAGGAGGGGCGCTCAGCTGTGGGAGGGGCGTCGGCCCGTGGGGGGGCAGTTCTTTGCTGTGCGGGTCTGCCCTGTGGCTGCGGGACTTTCAGTCCAGCCGTTCCTCCCACCAAGTGCCAGTAGCACCGCCAGCGTGGTATAGCAACGCATGTCCCCACGCCTTTCTGAATGTGCCCTGGGGTGGGGGTGGGCGCAGAGGGGCAGGGACCCGAACTGATGCTCATGAGGTGACATGGAGTGGAATCGCCACCATTCTCCCCGACCCCCCTTCATGGGGTTCAGTTCCGTAACTCAGTCCAACTTGGGGACGCCTGCTGTCACCCACATAAATACTAAAAAGGAATATTTATTTCCCTTTCCCCAGGGCAAATCTGTACTTATTGTTTATACAGTTTTTATAATATTTGGATTTAAAAAAATTCTTCTTACATCAGAACAACCGTCCAGAAGGTTGCAGAAAACGCTAGTTTACTTTGCGCAGTTCCATGCACGCTCCCTTTCGGCCTTTGGTCCACCTACTACTCACTACGCTGAAAATTATTTCTGTACCAGTGCTGGGGATGGACATCAGTGTCCCTGAACAAAGTGAGTTCAGTGCTCCACTCCGAGGAAGCCACCTGAAGGGTGTGGTGGGAATGGCACCTGGTCCAGGGGTCTGTGCCAAGCTCTCAAACCAGAGCGAGAATCACACTCTCCCGAGGGCTTGTTGGGATGCGCATGGCTGGGCCGGCCGCCTGCACTTTCCGACTTGGTCGGGGTGGGGCTGTGAATTTGCGTCTGCAGCAAACTTCCAAGTAATGCTGCTGCTGCTGGTCTGGGGACCACATTGTCCTCATAGTAACTGCACTGTTCTAATTGTAGAATCTCTTTCCTGCCAATAATTTAAAAATGAGTTACCTAATACTTGTATTCATTTCAACACATGGCTCATTCATTTGTTGGAAAAATAATTACGGAGCGGCTACCATATGCCAAGGCCTAGGCAGTGGGGACTCCGGGCGGAGAAAACAAAGCCTTTGGTGTCGGCTAAGAAGCTAACAGCCTCGTCACACAGAAGGGCAATGACAGATAACTGACTGAAAATAAAAGAAACCGACGGGCAGTGATAAATGCTACAGAGAAAAATTAAACAGGGTAAGGGAGTGAGGGGAGATGCTAGTTAGAGAGAATGGTCAGTGAAAGGCTTTTTAAAGAGGTGACATTTGCAAAGACTCAAATAAAAAGATTGTGAGCAGCGCAGACATCTGGGGGAAGAACATTCCAGGTAGAGGGAGCAGCAGGTGCCCAGGCCTGGGGGAGCGACACGTTGGGTGTGTTGGGGGACCAGTAAGGACATCTGCAGGGCTGGAGGGAAGGAGCCAAAGGGTGAAAGGAAGGAAAGGAGGGTGAAAGGTGGGCAGGGCCCGGCACGGGGAGGGCCTTCAAGACGCAGTGAGGACTTGGGGTTTGGGTTGAAGGAGAAAGCCGTGCGACGTGGCCTGGCTTGTTTTAACGGGAGGGCCCTGCTGCTGTGTGGACAATGGAATGATGGTGGCTGGGCTAGGACAGGAGGAGGTAAGGCGATGGAGGTGGTGACAAGTGGACAGGTTTAGGTAGGACTGAGGTGGACGGAGCCAGCAGGGCTTGCTGACGACCGGGACGTATGGAGGGAGTGAGAGACAGATGGGAGTCAAGCACCGCTGGTTGGTGTTGAGCTTGGGCAGTCGGGCACCTGGTGGTTACTCAGCAGCTTTTAGGTGCTGGGTCTGGGTCCTGGAAGGGCCACCAGGGAGAGAGACAGCAAGAACTGATGTCCACCCTCAATATCTCAGATCTAGTGAAATAATAAGCCTTCATCAAGTGACTGGGTAAGGCGATTCTCCAGAGCAGGGATGTCCCGTTTGGGCCAACTTTTGTCAGTTTATCTGATTAGAGGTCCCTTCCTGGGCTCCACTTGTCTAACAGAGGTCATGGGAGAAGCGGCCTTGGCTTCGAGAACTCAGCTGGCTGGACACCCCGTAGGTCAGAGATGTCTGGTTTAGACACTTGCTAGAATTGGAAGGGACCAAAGAAATTAGTTGAGGAGATGAGCAGCATTGCAGATGAACTGTGCAGACCTGCTGAAATAACCCAGCACCTACGGAAAGAATGCAGCTCCTACATTACAGGCGGGCTGTGCTCTAGCAGATAAACTTCCAGCCGTTGGAGGCCAGGGTGGGGGTTTAGTCTTGACGACTCCTCAGCTGCTGGCTGGCAGAGGAGAGGGTGGGGTCTCAGGTTTCCTTGTCTTCTGGAGTAGTCAGTGATTCTTGTGTAATTCAAATGTCAGATGGAGCCTTCCTATCCCTAGAGAGCTTCAGAAATAATTGTATGAGCTCTCCAATTCCATGCCCCGTGGAAGCCTAAATAAAAATTTCTGGGAATTTGTTGGGGAGGGATTCCTGTTACCAAGGTCACCTCTATCTCCAGGCTGTTGCTTCCCCTAATATTGCCTTCGCGTCACACCAAAGTGACGAGACACGAAGCTCATGTCCTTGCTTGTTTCCTACTCTAACCTGACTACAGACACGTGGCCCGGTTTTTGGCAGGAGTTGCCTCCAGGGTGCACAGCCCAGCAAATGAAGGGAATTAGAAGGGAATTCCAGTCTCTAGTTTCATCTTTGAAAGCAGACTGAAGGGGGTCTCAGGCACAGGTCGGTTGCTCCAGACCCTTGTTCGTCCTGCCGCTCTCATCCCTGGTGCCGTGCTCTCCTGGGCTTTCACCTCCCAACCTCTCCAAGGTCCTCGCAGGTCTTTCCCTCCCGGTGGCCCCTGCATCTCTGCTTCTTTATTTCTGACCATCCTTTAAACTAAGCATCACAAATGGGCTGTAAAGTGGAATGCAGAAGACCAAACTTGTGTTGAGGGTGGGTGGGTGGTGGAGGCACGCTTTATTAATGACCACTATGACCATCCCTTGCCCGATTCTGTTTTCTAAAGTACGGAAGGTCACTGTCTTTGTCTATTAGGTTCTCCTCTGCCGCATGCACATGACGCAGGCGTCACTGAAGACCTGGTGGGGGAGGGAAGCGGGGAAAGCCAGGGTCCCTATCACAGAAATGTACACCCCCTTAAAATGCACCCCAGGCATCTGTGCTCCTAAAAGACCTTCAGCCACCTGCCCCTGGGGTTCACCCCACCTTAGTCCATCTTGAGCCATTGCGATGGCTTCTTCAGGCCACCTGTGTACACTGATCTCCAGCGTCACTCCTCTGCTCCTCACAGGAGCAGAACCGTGGGGACAGGCTCCGGCCCACGTCTTGTGCAAAACAGTTGTGCCTGTCAGCAAAGGAGTCGAAAGCATGGGCACTGGAACCGGGGTGTCCAGGCTTGACCCTGGCCCCTGCTCCTTAGCTGCGTGGCCTTGAGAGAGCTCCCTAACTTCTGGCCCACAGGGTTGCTGGGCCTGCGTGCAGCGGGCGAAGCACTCGGGGGGCCCTGGTGGAGCAGCTGCCCACCAAGTGGGCTGCACGTCGGGCCCGGCTCCCTTCTGGTTCAGTGAAATTCGGTCAGGGAGCCGAGCAGCGGCCTGGGTGGGCACGGGGATCGGCTTACGGGGCAGGCGAGTGGTTAGAGCAGAACAGAGACCTGGGGATGGATCCCCGCCAGGCTGAGGGGTTTGGGTTTCAGTGCTGTTATTAATAACAACAAAGCACTAAAAATGGGCATCATATGTTGCGCCCCGAGATGCCAAGCACAACATCACGGGCGCTGGATTCTCGTATTTCTCCATTTTATGGATGAATCAACTCAAGCTCACAGAGTGGAGGCCACACATCAAATCAACGCCCGGGCCTGGCTGACCCTCAGGTCCCCAGACTCTAAGGCCATGCCCTCGGTGGCAGTGAGAATGGGCATCATCCCCTTGTACCCGCAGCCTCTGTGTACTGACAGGGGTCACTCTTTATGGACAGTCTGCTCCCAGGATGGGGTGTATGTGTGACAGTCTTGTCCCCTCTCCCTTCCCCTTTCTCTCCCTGGAAACTGTAAACTAACCGAGGACTCCCTCGGGCCACCCTCAGCCCTGGTGGCCTGTCATCCATGGAGTTGAGTTTAATGCCCGTTGTGGGTCCCAGAGCCCCAGACCCCGTCCCCTGCTCTCCTTGTCTGGCAGGGCTGGGAGGGGGAGGAGAGAATGTTCTCCAATGAGAGAGGGGACTGCACCTCCTCAACCCTGGTTTGGCATTTTATGTGCCGAGAATGAGAAACCAGCGTTGCTATGGAAACTGCCATCCCTACTCCCTCTGTCATTCTCTGTGGGAAGCTCCTGTGTCAGGGGTGGGTGTGGGTGTGTAGGGCACTCCCCCTGCACCCTGCACCCTGCACCCTGCACAGGGCGTGGGAATGCAGCAGGACCGGCTCTGGGTGGGGGTGCAGGGGGAGACGGGAGCTGGGAGAGGGGCTCCGGGCTCTGAGCTGAGGGCAGGGCGAAGGGCAGCCATGGAGCTCAGGTTGTTTCCCGGGGCCGAGCCAAGCAATTGTCAGTCACACTCAGGAGGCGAAAACAGTCTGCACAATACAGTCAGATGGGCTGTCTGGAAAGAGCTCGGGCCCTACCATTACCAAGACTCAGGCTCGAATACCAGCACAGCCTTTCCCCGAGCCTCAGTTTCTCCATGTCTAGAAGATGTGAGGAGTGACAGCCATCTCACAGCACGGTTACATGGGGTTGTGACTCTAAGCACCTGTCCCCTGCCTGGTGTTTATATAGGAGATGGCATCCAGTGAAGGAGGGTCCCTTCTCCTCTCTTCCTCACCTTGCCTGATCCTACTCGGATAGACAGTATGAGCCCCACTTTACAGATGAGGAGACTGAGGCCCAGACAGGGAAGGAAGGGGCTCACAGTCCACTGGGAGTCAGGGCAGGACTAGGGACTGAACCAGGAGCCATGGGCTCCTCTCCCTTCCCTCCAGCCCCTCTTGCTTTTGGCTACTGCCTGGATCCAGCCTTAACTGCCAGGCCTATGACCTGCAGGACCCCCTCACCCTCAGCCACATGCTGAGCCCCGATGCATTGGGGTTACCAGGCTTGCAGCAAAAAAACTCTCTTGACTTTTAATATTAAAATAGAATAAAGTGCTGTGCTTTCTCTGTGGGGGGAAAAAAGGTGAGGGTGGGGAGAAAAACAAGCCCTGACATTGCCACCCCTCACCAGCACTCCCCTCAGCTCCCAGAAAGGGAAGAGTTCCTTCCAGGTGACTTGTTAGCTCTTTCTGGGGCAGAAGAAGGTGGGAAACTAATTTTAACTTCTCAGGATTTTTTTTTTTTTTAGCTTTCATGTTTATCAGACCAAGGGTAGGGGATCAGGTGCCCTTGATGTGGGGAGAAGAATTGAAACGGGGTGATTTGGCCTCCACCAGCAAGGTCCTGAAAATCCCATGGGGAGGGATGCCAAGGTCAAGTTCTACTTGTGCACACTGCCTCCCTCTCCAGGAAACTCCTGCTCTGCCTCCTCCAGGGCCAAGGAGAATGTCACCCTGAGAGTTAGGAGGCGGACACCAGATGCAGGCATTTGTGAAACCTGGATTTGCTGTGTGGCCCTAGGCAAATCACTTCCCCTCTCTGGGCCTCAGTGGTCTCATCTGTCACAGGGGATGGTAATTGCTGTTTTCCCCCCTTCCCAGGGTAGCTATGGAGGCTCAAAACATTGCTGGGCTGACTTTTTGGCCTCAGCATTAAGAGGGACATAGCAAAACTGGAGAGGGTCCCCCAAGGAGTGATCAGAATGGGGCAGGGACTCCTAGTCTGTCCAATGGAGGGGAGGCCCAAGAGGTCAGTTTCCATTTTGTGCCCTGTCCAGTGCCTAGCACATGGAGGGTCACTAATTGGTTTATGAATGATAAACCAATGAGACTTCCCACTGGGAATGGAGACAAAGGTTAGCCTGGAGAAGAGGCTTATGGGAAATCGGCTAACTGATCTGCACACAGCAGAATGGCTGTGACGAGACACAGGTTAGAGACGGAGACAGATCCTGGGGAGAAATGGGTAGACGCTATAAGAGGACAGGCTTCAATCTATATGAGGCTATGGGGGTAGAAGTGGGGGACATGAACTTGCATTAAGTGCTCGTGATGTGTCTGGGTACTGAAAACAAACAGCTAAGTCTTATCAAGTCCTTGCTGAGAGGCTGCAAAGGTTAAGGTGAGGACCCAGTGTCTGGAGCCAAACCACCTGGGTTCAAATCTTGGCTCTGCCACTAACCAGCTCTTTGGCGCTAGGAGGATTATTTCCCATCTCGAGTCTCAGTTTCCTCATCTGTAAACTGGGGATATTAATGTTACCTAACTCCGGAGTAGCTGTAAGGATTACAGCATGTGTATATATCTATGTACATCCATCTATCCCAGAACAGAGCCTGGCCTAGTAAGGGTTTAGTAAGTGCTGTGTGAGTGCTGGCCATTGCTTTCCACAGGTCCCGAACTAGCTGGTTTCATTTAATCTTCACAATGATCCTTTAAGAGGTGCTGTTATTATCCAGACGGGGAAACTGAGGCTTCTGCAGATTCAGCGATGTGCCCAAGGTCACCTGTCTTGAAAATGGCAGCACCAGAACTTGAGCCGAGCTCTGCACTCCTAATCACCGTAATGCTCCCACCACCCCTCTAAGGGAGACCACTCCCCCAGTTCCCAGGCCAGGAGGCAGGGGCCCAGAGAGCGGGTAAATGACTCGAAGTCACAGAGCTTTCTACAGGCAGAACTCAGGTTTGGCTCCAGAGCCCACAGGTTTGCCTTCCACTGTGCCACACCTTCAGCCCATGGGTGCCATCCGAGGCAGGAACGGGCTGCCTGGGGGCGCGAGGAGCTGCCCCTCGCTGGCCACCGCCGGTACAGGTGGGATGGGCCCTTCAAGATGGCCCAGGGTGACCTTTCCGTTCCCTTGTATCCTGAGGATGACTGTGTGACCCGTGAGACAGGAGGGCAGGAAGCAGGAAGCCCCATGGTCACCTGGGCCATTCCTTCCCTCCCCTCAACCCTCCATCTCCCCCATCCCTCCGCATGGTCTCCTCTGTCTCTCCTTGTCTGTGTTCCTGTCCTTCTCTCTGTCCCTCTGTCTCCCATCCCCCCTCCCACCCTTCCGAGAAAATGAACCGCACCCCACCCGAGCAGCACTCCACCAAGATGAGTAATTAATCCCCCATCTTTCTTATCTGGTCCTTTCAGATTTTGTTACTTTTGACGGAAGACTATTCAAAGGCATGTGACATCCAGAGTAAGTTACAGAATTTCACTGCATTTCTCTGCGTGAAAATATGTAGCACTCAAGGGTCATTTGATAAAAGGATTTGCTGGATCAATGCAACGCCACACCGCGTCAGCTCTACTGCTCCGTCAACGTAAGAAACCAGGGCAAAAATAGATCATCTGAGTTATTTACACGTCTGTGGCAGGCACGAGCTGTTTATTTTTGTCTGGAATTGAGTTAAAACTGCTCCCCAGACTTTCTAGCCAAGGATCCTGACACAAAGGGAGGCACAGAGATAATGATGGGAAGATGTGTTGGCCTGGGTTTCTTATAGTCGATGAACTGGAGGAGCCTGAAGATACCCGGCTTTCATCCAGACTAATAAACATCTCTCTTTTCTTTCATGTGGGATGCAGGGTTTATTCTGTTCTAGGCCATGGGAATTCAAAGCTGGTGGAGACAGACACTGATAGACAACCGGGACACATCCCTGTCCTTCTGGAACTTTCGGCCAGGCCAGGGACAAGGCAGGTAAACAGGTAACTAAGGTGGAGTGTGTGAAATGCTTTGATGGTGTGGAGGAGGCCATGGGGGCCGGCAGAGGGGCCGTGTGCTGGCGCCGGGTGAGACCCCGGGCACATGGGCACAGCCCGAGACAGGCTTCGAGTCAAAATGACCAAAGCAGCACATAGGGTTCAGCTGACAAAACCCAGCCCTGTGGATGTGGCCGCAGAATGGCCCAGAGCCAGGGGGGCTTCAGAGACGGGCAGGGAGCCCACGGCGGGTGGACGGCATGAGCAAAGCCACGGGGGTGGACACATGCAGAGCGTGTCGAGGGGCTGTGAGAATATTGGGCGGCTAGCAGAGGTTCGTTTGGGGGAGTCAGGGAAAGGGGTCGGTGAGGGTGTGGGAGCCTGGAGGTCTCTGAGCAGGGAGCGGCCGGGGCGGAGAGGCGGTGCTGGGCTCCGCACGGCTCGCTGCGGAGGCCGGTTCCAGCTCAGGAAACACAAGCCTGACCAGGTGGAAGGCTCGCCCCTGCTCACCATCTGTTGAAAAAGGGTCACGTACATGCCACCTGGCTTTCTGAGCGGAGATAGCATCTGGGTGGCAGCGAGCACTCCTCTGGGGCAAGATGCTTGATGGGGCCCGAGCATGATTTATTCAGCAGCATCAGACACCTGCAGTCTGGGGCCCACGCTGGCCTTGGCCGGTCTCCAGGACACGCTCCGTCTCGCTCCGTCTCTTTGGATGACCGGGGCATGGGGAGTGGGGCACGGAGCGAGCCGGAGGGAGCAGCTTCCTCCATCTTTAGCTGGGTAATGGGGGGCGGGACGGTCCAGCTCCCCTGGTGGCCAGCACCGCCTGCTGCCCGGCCCCGCACCCCTGCTCCTGCCCAGGGGCTTGCTTCCAGCCTCACCTTCGCATGACGCGGGCTCCCAGCGCCCTAGGCAGAGCTCACCGCCCCACACCCTGCAGGCCGCGCTCACGTTCTGTGTGTGCACTCGTGCCCACGTGTGTGCATCCATGTGCATGCTGTGTGCTTGCAACCTAGAAACCGTGTTTTCATAAATCCAAACCAGCTTTACGTTAGCATAGATGGGGTGAGTCGCTCATTGCTGGTGGAAAAACAGCCCTCGTTTGCGCCGCGTAGTACTTTCCCAGAACCTGTTCACACCCATGTTCTCCACGTTGGTCTCCCCACAACCCTGAGTGGGCGAGAGGGCAGGTAGCAGGTGGTCCAGAGGAGGGTCACCAGCTAGCTCAGGACTGACCAAGAAGCCAAATAGCCCTGACTCCATGGTCACAGCATCGCTTGAAGGGCCAACGGTCTCATTGTCTGCCTTTAGAGCTGTGGGATGTTCTTCTCCAGGTTGTCCGGGAAGTTTTTAAAACTGCTGATGTGATCATTTTATTTTTAAATTTTGTTTTTATGTAGCTAATGGTTTAATAGCAATCTGGGCACAGTAGCTGGTTAGTGTCAAGCTTAGCTACCTAATGTTGATATGAGACAATGTTTGAATTTTCACCAGGTGTAATAGAACCAATGCTGTCGCCCTATTACATCCCACCCCCTTTGGACATATGGCCACGAGGGCTGAGACTGGCCATAGCCAGGCCCCTCCTCAGCCCAGCTGGGCCACTCAGTTTCCCTGATGACAATAACCTTTAAAAAAAAGGAAGGCAGGCCCTAAGCTAAGTACTTTGAAGGCATGATCTCAATGAATTGTGACAACAAACCTACAAGGTAAGTATCAGTATTATTCCCATTTTGCAGATGAGGAAACTGAGACTCAGAGAGACTCACCGACGTACTTATAGTTACACAGGCAGGAGGCAGTGGTGCTGAGGTCCACATCCAAGCTGTCTGTCCCCAGCGCCCCTGTGAAAGTCACCATTAGGCTTTATTGCTTCCCTCCACTCCAGCTTCTCTGTCACAGCAGGGCTGCTCCTCCACTGCCAAGAACCCACAGAGCACCGTGGACTTGGGTAGTGGATGGGGAGGGAGGGGGCCCTGACTTGCAGCAGCGACCACCCAGGGCCAGGGCAACTGGGCGATTACCCTGCATTAGGCTCCCCATCCCCGCTGCTCTCTGCAGCTCCTCGTTGCAAACCTTAATTATGAACTAGCAGCGGTTCCCAAGTTGGGGAGAGAGGAAACAGTGGCCAAGCGAGCGTCCAGATGGCCCTGCTGGTGAGCGTGGGCTTCATCTGCTCTTTATGGAAGAGCCGCTCCACTTCCCAGACTGCCTTCGACACAGCCGTTTAAACACTTGTTTTGTGTTTATGACACAGAGGAAGAAATTAAAAGGCCCCTAGGGGGAAAACAGGAAAAAAAAGCAGGAGTGGTTCTAGGGGATTGTCAAGCAAGATGGAGAGAGAAACCAGGTCTGGGACCAGTTTCAAGATTATGGTGAGCAGGTGGCTTCCCTGGACTTGGGCGGCAAGATCCAGGATTCCAGGAGCTTGAGCAGAGAGGAGGGTGAGTGTCCTGGTGACAAAACAGGGCAAGCAAACTGCTGACCATCGAGGGCCTGCTGTGTGCTCAGGCTTTATGTATTCTCTCTAATGATCTCAACGTCCCCATTTTACATATAGGGAAACTGAGGCTTGCGAAGGCTCAGCAACCTGGCCAACGTCAGATTGTTGGAAGTTTTTCCCACTGGAATCGCTAGAATGCACACCTCCCGGTTTTCCACCCGCTATTGCGTCTATCCTGACATACTTTACACACCATTCACTCATTCATTCTTTCCTTCACCTTTTTCCTTTACTCCTTTATGTGCTCATGAGTTTTCTCACTTTTCCTTGAACACACCAAGCACATGCCTGCCTCTGAGCATCTGCCCTCTCTGTTCCCTCTGCCTGGAATGCTTTTCCCACAGACGTCTGCCTGGCTCACCTGTTGCCTCATTCTGCACCTCCCTGATTGCCTGCCTCCAGCAGCTCCCCATCACTCTCTCTCTCACCTGGCCGGTGGCAGTTTTCTTCATAGGACTAATCACTACTTGACCTTTATTACATTATACATTTGCTATATTACAGTTATTACATTACACCCTATTCAATAACTATTGACTATCTCCCGCCCCTGCAGCATTAGCTCCTTGAGAGCAGGGCATGAGGTCACTCATTCAGAACAAAGGCCCCCTTTCCCAGGCCCCCTTGCTGCCCAGTGTGGCTACGTGATTCAGTCGTGGCCAATTTCCAGGAAGTATCCTTAGAGAAAGGGGGTGTGCCTTTCTTCACCCCTTCCTCTGTTTATTAGATGGTGACGTGATAGCAAGCTTTGAGCAGCCGTCTTGGACTATGAGGATGAGGCCATCCCCCGGGACGGTGGAGCAGAAAGCTGGAAGAAGCCTGGATGTCTGACCTTTAGCCCCAGAATTAATTTAGCTGAGCAAAAAATAAAGTCTCTTGTTTAGCCCACTTTTATTTTGGGTTTTCTGTGGCTTACAGTTCAATAATTCCAATCCTAACAGATACAGCCTTGCGTGGAATGAGGGGAGACTATCTAGGAGGCTTGCTTCTCCACATGGAGTGAGGTGGCCCCATCGCCCACCAAAGGGGAGAAGCTGTGGCTGCGATGTGTCTGGAATGGGACAGGACCTGCCAGCCTTGTGGGTAAACCCGCTCTGGTGGCATTCGTTTGATCTCCGCCCTTCATTCATTTATTCAATCGCCCCACCATTCACTCATGAAGTTCATTCGCTCATCTGTTCCTCCATTGAGACATTCTGCAATGCGGGTCCACGCGGGGCTGGGGTTTGAGTTCGAGCCGGCAGGGAAGCGGTTTGCAGCGGAAGCTCCTCCCGGAGACAGGAGCGGAGCAGGGCTGGCTTGTTCAGCAGGCCTCGGCCTGGCTGGAGGCGTCTCTGAGAAGTGGCCACGTTCTGGGTTGCAGGAGCACGCAGTTCCAGGGGGCAGGGCACAGGGCCTCCAGTTCCCGGGTTGTCCCCTCACTCCTCCTGTGGCCGGCAGGAGCCTCTCTCACCCCCACCCCTGCACAAGAGCAAAAGGAAAGACTTCCGAAGCATACTGCACGTTCCTCATGCCACGAAAGGTGGCTGATTCATGTGTCTTCCATAGCCTCTGAAAAATCTGTAAGGCTTGTTTAGGACACAATGCTAAGAATATTCTAGAAGCGAGTCAGAAACTCAATTGGCCTTGTACATTTGCTCTAAAACTGAGCCTGGATCCCAGGGAGAGTGAGGTTAAAAAGATCACAGAGGCAGAAGGGACACCAGCGGCTCTTCTGAGGCATCCTTGGTCTGAAACAGAAAGTGGTTTGGTGGGCCAAGAAGGACTCGCTGGGTGCTTGTTGCTGGCTCAGGCAAGCCAGTGTTCTTCCTGGTATTGGACGAGCCTGTGCGTCCTTGCAGACACTGTGGTTAAAATTGAGGGTTATAAGACAGAAACAAAGCAGACGGATCTATTTCTGTTGCCTTTTGTTATATAACAAACCATCTCCAAACTGGGTGGCTTAAAATAACAGAGGTTTTATGGTTTCTTGCGCTCCTATGGCAGGTCAGACAGGGGTCCTATTTCACGTAGTCACAGCTGAGCACATGCGGCTCCATTCAGCTGGTGGCTGGGAGGTTCTGAGGGTGCGTCGGCTCCCTCCATGTGGCCTTTCTGGCCACCTGGCCTCTCCTTCTCCTACAACAGCCTGGATTCTGAGACAGCGAGAGCAGAAGCTTCCACGCCTCTTGAGGCCCAGGTTTGGAGCAGGCACAGCATTACTTCTGCCATGTTCTGTTGGTCAAAGCAAGTCACACAGTATCCCAGGCTCCAGCAGGGAGCAAATAAACTCCACCTTTGTTTTCAATGTTGTTGTTAATCTTCACCCAAGGATATTTTTTCCATTGCTTTTCAGAGAGAGTGGAAGGGAAGGTAGGGGGAGAGAGAGAGAGAGAAACATGGATGTGAGAGAGATACATTGATGGTTGCCTCCCACAGGTGCCCCAACCTGGGCAGGAATTGAACCTGCAACCCAGGTACATGCCCTTGACCAGAAATCGAACCCTCAACCCTTCAGGGAGAGGACCGACGCTCTAACCGCTGAGCCACGCTGGCCAGGGCTAGCCTCCACCTCTTGATGGGAGGAATCGTGGTGGCCCTACTGGCAGACAAGCTTCCACAGGAAGTTGATAGGGATCATGGAACCCAGAAGGGAGCTAGGATGTGATTTACACAAATCTGACTTACGCACAACATTATGGAAGCGCGTTTGTTGTGTAAATCGAGGCTCAGTGCTCACCTGCCCAGGGCTGGAGCTGGGGAGCTGCACGGCGGTCTCTGCCCCTCTTCCGCTAGCCTGTGTTCCTCTTCTTCAAACATCCCATCGCTGGAGACCACTAAAAGGAAAGAGAAACACACCAAGGCCACAGTCATTAGCATCTGGAACATTGGACTCTATTTCTGGCAGATCCAAGGTAGTTGGCAAACCTCTACCCCCTGCTTTCCCGGCTCAGCACTTTGAGGTAATGAGCCCACTGTATTATGTGGCATTAGCAGAAGTGCCAGGTGCTGACCAAGAGAGGAACTAGACTCCCCGTGTTCAGCGAGGATCAGCCTGCACCTGGGGCTTGGGGTTCGGCTCCGGGCTCAGGGGAGGGCAGCTCACATTGTGCCTCCTGTGTGCCACGTGCTGCGGGGCATGTCTGGCCCCTGCTTTTCTCTTGAGCCTCAGCTTGCATTACGTTCCCTCCCCCTGCTTTCCGGTGAATATGGGGGTGTTTCAATACTGGACCACTTTCTCGTCCAGGCCTTCGCATGCCCTCTTGCCTCTGCCTGAAACACTCCTTCTCTGGTTAACGCCAATGCATTCCCCAGATCTCCGGCTCTCTGCCTTCTCTGCTAGACAGTAGGCTCCCAGCCCGGTGTTCTCTGAGCGTTTGTTGAACAACTGAGTGATGGAATGAATGACTCCCACAACAGCCCATTTGACAGGTGAAGTAACTGAGGCTCAGAGGGAACTAGCTTGTTCAAGGCCAAGATAAGGTGAGGGGCAGAGCCAGGATTTAAACCCAAGATTGTTTAGTGGCCAAACTTGTGCCCTTTCTGCCACACCTGCTCGTGAGGATAAAGGGCGGCGGACAGTGGTGATGGGGAGAACCTGCTGGCGGCATAAGTGAGAGTCAAGGCACCTCTGTCCGTTGCTCACGGGGCGTAATGCCAGAGGCGGAGGTGGAACCTGGGCCAGGCCGCCGGGTTTCACGGTGTTTGGTTGAGCCTGTGAGTCTGACCTCCCTCAGTCTCTCTTGAATTGAGGCCTCACAGGCACTCTTCTGTAAAAACAGGTGCCAGGCCAGTGGCTCCACTGGCTCGCCAAATCCAGAGGGTTGGGCAGACTCCCAGGGCCTTTGACAACCTCTGCTTAAACCAGGGCAGATTCCAGGGCAGAATCCAGAGGTGTTAACCCCAGAGGGGCGGTCAGAATGCTGCATCGTAGTGGAATCCCTACAGCAGAGAGAGAACTGGCCTCAGGGTCCCAGACAGACTCAGGATCCCATCTCCGCCATTTAGAGTTGAGTGGCCCAGGTGCTTCACCTCTATGAGCCTCAGTCTCCTTGTCTGGAAAATGGAGATAAGAAGACACTCTTCAGAGCGTGGTTGAGAAAGTTAAATGAGTGAGTTGTGCAGCATGTTAGAACAGAATCTGCCTCCGTAACACCTGGGCCCAGCGTAGGGAAGCGGTTGATAAATATTAGGCTAAAAGGCCTATTGTTCTTCCATTGCCATTGAACCTCTCCTGCATCAGCTTCTCCTCCATGTAATCTCGTTCCTCATATTTCCTGGGGCTGTGGGAGAACCAAATGTGATCCACGATGGAGAAGACACCTGTAAAGTCTTCTCCAAAGGGCAAGGCTAAAGGCGGTTGAGTTGCCCTTGTGTTTCCATCTGGACGACACGAGGCAAAGGCCAAGATGTCTGATAAACCTCTAGAGAGAAGTAGAAGCCATGAGCTTGAGAGATGACGATGATGATGATGATATTAATGATAGATATGATGTCAGAAATGATGACTGAGTAGATGATGGAGATGATGGTGGTCACGATAAAGATGATGATGATGGTGATAATGGAGGTGATGATGATGATGGTGATGGTGACGGTGTTGGATGAATAGATGAATAGAGGAGAGGGCCTGTCATAGCATGTTCAGGTCAACACTTAAGAAAGCAACAGGATGCCATAAAAAGACCCAGATATTTTTCAGTCCAGGCTCTGCCTCTTACTAGTCAAGGGACTTTGGGCAAATCACTACACATCTTTGAGCTTTAGTCCTGTCACCTGTAAAATGGGAACAAAACCCCTGACCTGCTTACCTCACAGGGAGGTTATGGTCATGATAATTTTGATACTGCTGCTGACCTGAGAGTTGTACCTTCTACCCATGGGCAGCCATTGCCATCAAGACAACTTAGTTTCAATGCAAGATCTGTTACTTCCCTTCCAGGTGTCTTTAAGCCAGATAGGTTCCTCCCCAGCCTCAGTTTCCTCATTTATAAATGAGGCTAATTGTGCCACCCCCACATAATGTTGTGGCCTTGCTAAAATGGGTTCTTGAAGTCACAGGGGCTAACCCAGTGCCTGCAAAGAGTGGGGGCTGCATGAAGAATCCTCATTATGATGAAATGCCTTTGATCCATTTTGGTTGTTTCTTTTCTGGTCACACCCTCAGCTTGGCCCCTGATATAATGATCACACCTTCCTGGTCATCACTGCTCCTTGCAAAACTGTACTGTGGTACATTCTTCAGGGACTGGATGAGGTCACAAAGGGCTGCCCTGTGTGGTTGTGCAGGTTGCTTGCTGCTCCAGGGCACTCAGCTACGGAAATTCAGCTTGTGGCTTCCCGCCTCTCCCCAAAGCTGTGAGCCTTAGAGAGGAGCTGCCTCTGCCTGGAAGAGGCCCCTTTTTCTCATCTGCATAAGAACTACCTGTGGGCTAGAAGGCACCTGAGTCACCTGCAGAGGGATTCACCCAGTTTAGAAGTGTTGAATCAGGCGAGGCCTCAGAGAGGATCTGACCCACCATTCTTGTTGCAAAGAAGAGGAAACTGACCACTCTTCATTCATGGAACTTTTACCGAACATCTACTATGTGATAAGTGCCATCTCTAAGCTCAGCAGGAGGCAGATGGGGTCAGATGAAGGGAAGGGCGCAGGTTGTGGCTGGCTCAACTGTGTGCCTGTTTACTTTAAGGGCACCCCTCTGTCCTTATTACGCCAACCCCGGGGATATTGTCGTTATTACTCTGCCTCTAGGGATGTTTTTCTTATTACATCCAGGGATATTGGCAAGGTCCTGTAATGGAGGGCATGGTGCCAGTGTCCTCCAGCTAGCTGTTCTCTGCACTGACTGGCACCTGACCCTGTACCTTTGATCCAGCTGGGCTTGTGCAGCTGGTGACCCACTGACCTCTGCCGTAGGCTCAAGGCTGATTCGTTGCTGGTAGAGGCGTAGGCATTATGTTTTGAAGCATGGGCCTGCCAGGCCAGAAACCCAGATAAGGGTGTGCAGCCCTGGATGGTGCATTTAGCAGGAAGGAGCACTGTGCTAGGAGCTGGGACTTGGGCTCTGGGTCTAGCCAGCCATTAACATGTGTTGAACTTGGTCAAGGCACAAACCATCTCTTTGTCTATACTACAAATGAAAAGGTTGGGCCACATGACCTCTATTTTGCCAACTCTCATCTTCTGGTCAGTGGTTCTTTGGCATGCATTGGAATTGCTGGGAGGGCTGGTTAAAACCCAGATGGCTGGAACCCCACCCCAGAGCTTCCAGTTCAGTGGGTCTGGAGTGAGGCCTATATTTCTACCAAGTCTTAGATGCTGCTGATGCTGCTGGTTCAGGAACCACACCTGGAGAACCACTGTTTTAGCAACTCTGACTCCACATTAGAATTACTTGGGGAGCTTTAAACAGTGTGGGTATCAGGGAGATTAAATCTCAGAGAAATGAAATCAGCATCTCTGAGTGGGATCCTGGGCTTTGTAATTGTTTAATACCTCCCCAGGTGATTCTTACGTTCCGCCAGGAATAGGAACCACTGTTCTAGAAAAGTGGCTGGAGATGTGACGGGATATTGGTTGGGCAAACACCTTATATCCCTTTGGAGAAATGTCTCTCAGATCCCAGCTCAGCCTCCCATTAGCTGCCAGGCTTGGCACAGTCTCCCCAAGTCTCAGTTTCCCCTCTGTAAGTGGGGTCGTTAGAACTAAATCAAATTCTGCCTCACTGTGCCTGCCCACCCCTGCCTTCCTCTTGTCTCCAAGGAGAACTTGTGCATTTCTTCTGCCCTGAGGCTGTTCAGCTGAGCAGAATTCAATAAGCATTTATTAAAAACTCACCATGTGCGAGATGCTGCCCTTAGTGATGTGGGAATACAAAGCTGAATCAGGCTGGTCCTCACTCCAAGGAGCTCACATGCTAATGGGGGTGACAGGCATGTGTCCTAAACATGAGGCTGGATGTAACACAGGCCATTAAGGAAGTAACCATGATGAAGGCCACTGTATGCAAAGCCCCCAGCTTGAGGTACTTTACACTATATTTTAATCCAACAACCCACAAGAGAGCTGCTATTATAACACCCACTTTACAGGTGAACAAACTGAGGTTTAAAGGGATGGTCAGTTACTCAGGTTTTGTTGCCAAGGGAGCCCAGAGGAGGATGAGATTCACACCATTGTGGGTAGAGGTGTGGACATTACGCTTTGAAGGATGGGTAGGAGTTCAATGGGTAAAGATAGAGAAAAAGGTATCCTAGATAGAGGGATCAGCATACACAAAGACCTGGAGGAGAGAGATCCCAGCTGCTTTAATGACCCGGAAGGGGTTTGATTTGGCTAAAGTGCAGGCTGATGGTGGTACATGGTGAGAATCAGATCCCAGTTGGAGGCCTTTTATACTGAGCTAAGGAATTTAGATTTATATCTTAAGCAATGGGCAGCCATTGAAAATTCTTGAGCAGGAGGTGATATTTTTAGAAAACGATTGAAGTGGTCATGGGTTATGGGAGAGGGGGGTGACAGGGAACCCAGTGAGGAAGGAGGTAGCTATGACCAATGGTCCCTATGAGATGGTGAGGCAAACGGGGGGAGGATAGGGAAGCGGGCACACACGGGAGGTGCGCTGTTGCCACGTGAAGCTTCTTTGGGCATCGATCCCTTATGAGCACCTGCTTATTGACCAAGCCATTCTGCACTGGGTGGGGAGGGAAAGGGGTAGCAACAAGGGCAAGGTGGGTCTCCCAGGGCCCCGCAGCTCCACACACAGCACCCTCAATATGAGGATATGGTAAGTAGAGCGTGACCCACTCAGGGTGAAGAACTCAGCTGAAGCGGTAGGTAATGGGTTCCTGGGCGGGCTCAGACCTGGCCACCTGCCACGTTACCAGGTGGGGGTGAGGGAATTGGCCCAGTGGCCTGAGTCCTCCTGACCCCAGCCTTCCAGGTGAAGCGTGCCACCCTGCCTGCCTCCCACTGCCAAGTTCACCGCCAGCTCAAGGTTTGTAACCTCTTTGCGTCAAGCTGAGCACCAACCCTCCTGGTCTGAAGCCAGTTCCTAGAAGCAAAGTCTGGATGTGGAAAGAGCACAGGGCTGGGATCCTGCCACTTGCTGGCTGAGTGACCTTGGGAACATGCATCTTAGCCCCTCTGAGGCCTAAATGTCACTTCCTCCAGTTAGGAGATAAACACAAAAAGGGCAAGTGCTATGCTCTCCAACTAGTCCTTCCCCCTCCACCTGCCCCATCTTCTCTGGTTAATGTCCCTGGAGAATCTCAAGACTGCACAGGGACAAGAGGAGCAAGCCACTTTTTATAATCAAAGTCTAAGACCAGGTAAGTACTTTTGTCACTTGGTGGACCTAGCATATCATACCCATTTTATAGATGACACAACCAAGGCCCAGAGAATTTCCATGACTGGCCCAGGGCCAAATATTTGAGAGGTTACAGAGGGAGGCTTGAATGCCAATCTCTCATTTAACAGAGCTGGTCCTTCAGTTTGCTGCCCGCAGATCCCCACTGTTTATCAAGAGGTGAGATGATAAATCCGTTGGTGGGAGGAGGGTTGGCAGACATCCTCCAACTCCAGGGTTCTGGAAATGAGGGATTTCCCTGGCTGATACAAAATATGGGTTGACAGGCACAGTATTATGCCCCTTAACTGCATCAGAGCGAGAACATTCTCTTTTCAGCCTGCAGATAGCACGATGGAGAAGTCTATTGGATGCTAATGGGTCTTTAACACCTCTCCAACCCTGGCCGATCCCCCCTTTTCACAGAGGGCACATCTCAAGCCTTGGCAGACCAGTTTCCAACTTGAATTTAATAACCTTGGTTTGTTTTCATTGTGCTCATTTTTACTCTTACCTTCTATTTATGGCAATAGATACTGGTTTCTCATTTAAGGCAGTGATATAACGATTCTCTAAAAAAACGTGTTTAAGAAAGAAAACCTGGGTCTTGGATTTAAAGAAAATACTAATAAATGGTGTCTAGATTTGGCACAACGAGAATGACTGACGTCTGCCACAGTCCAAGGTGGGGAGAATGGACGTGAGAGAGGCGCTGTCCCAGGGCGCCCGGTACGTCCCAGCAGGGCTCCCTCTACAGTGCTCGCCCAGACCTGCACTCCCAGCAGACCTAGACCAAGGCGAGTCCACGGCCCCTTCTGGCGGCACGTGCGCGACCCATGTGCCATCCCATAGGGTCCCGCGGACCCGAGACCTCGGAGGCGGCAGCTAAAGGCGTGTGGTTTCCACGATGGAGGAGGGCGCGGGAGCCCTGGCCAGCGGGCTGCAGCTCGACCCAGCGCAAGCAGCTGGGGACCCCGGCCAGCTGGCAGAGGGACCCTCGCAAGTCACCTGAGGCCGAGGCCGTGTGCATGTGAGCGCGAGCGCAGACGTCAGCCTCCGGGGCCCGTGCCGCCTTCCGGTCACGGAGCGCGTCCCCGGCCACCCCCAGCGGTCCCGGCCCCACGCGCCCGGGCACGCGGAGCGCCAGACCGCAGCGCCCCGGCGGGCGGGGGCGGGGCGGGCGGGGCGGGGCCAGGCAGCGGGACCACCGCCCATTGGTCGAGCCCAGGGCCGGGGGCGGGGCGCCGGGCGAAGGCGGGTGAGCCGGCTCCGGGAGGCGGAGGCCCGCGCGGGGCGGCGGGACTGGCGGCGGGCGGCTGCGGAGCGGGTGGTCGCCGCGCGCC
This sequence comes from Miniopterus schreibersii, assembly GCF_964146895.1. Classification (NCBI taxonomy): domain Eukaryota; kingdom Metazoa; phylum Chordata; class Mammalia; order Chiroptera; family Miniopteridae; genus Miniopterus; species Miniopterus schreibersii. The sequence continues at coordinate 179,089,283 of NC_138102.1, forward strand.
GGGTCCGCGTAGGGGCTCTCACGGGGACTGCGGGGCACCCAGACTGTGCTGGGCTTCTGCCGCCGGAACCGCCGCCGGGAGCCTGGGCTCCGACCACTTTTCCGAGGGACCATCGACCTTGCTCTGTGGGGCGTTCGCCTTCGGGAGAGGGAAGCGGGGAGGAGCCGGGGCCACGCAGACAGAAAGTTCGCAGGCTCGGGGGCCGGAGGAGGCGCACTGGGAGGAGGAAAGGCTCAGACTAACTCGGAGCTGCGAAGCCTTGGGGCGGCGTTCAAGGCCCCCTCCCACACGCGCGCGGAGCGCAGCGCCTCGCTCCTCCTTCAGCGGCCGGCGTCGCCTCGCCTCGCGGGGTTTCAGAAAGGAGCCTGGTCTCGGCGCGGGGAGAGCTGCGGAGCTGCGGAGCTGCGGGCAGAAGCGGAGGCCGCGGCCGCGCCGAGGAGCGCCCCAACCCGAGCGACCCCCTCTGGGGTGGGCAGGGGAGGTAGCCCCGGCGGCCAGGACGAGCGCCAGAGGACCCTCCGGGAGTCCCTAAGGACTCTGTTTAAGCCCCGAAGTCGCCCCTACCGCTCTCCCCTCTGCCCGGAGCCCCAGGCGGGGACCCCGGGATCCGACGTCTCCGCCTCTCCGGGCACCTGGCTCAACAGGAGTTCCCCGGGTCGGGGCAGGGCAGGGCCGGCGGCGGCGAGCCGGAGCCCGCCCAGCGCCCGGGCCCCGCCGAGCCCTCGGAACCCACCCATGGGGCACCAGCTCCCCGCGTCCCCTTGCCCGGCTGCGCCCAGACCGGCTCCCCGAGCGGCGCAGAGGAGGAGCCCGGCGCAGTGACCCAGGAGCCGCAGACCCTGGAAGACGCGGCGGCGGGGGGAGAGACAGGCTCTTCCCCGCATCTCCAGACGCTTCCAGGCAGCCCTCCGAGCCGACCCAGAGGCCTGGCCCGCCATCCCCAGGTAGGAGAGGGGCACCGACAGAACTGGGGCGCGGGGTGAAGTGTGGAAGCCAGGGAAAGAAGGTTGGGGGGTGGTCGGAAGGCTAGTGAAGCTTTACAGGACTAGCACAGTAAAACTGATGGAGCCTCTACAGTGTGTCAGGTCCACACGGCGACCTTACAGATCTACAGAAAATGAAATTAGCGGAGCACCTACTGTGTGCCAGGCTGGGTGCTAGGCCCTTTACTTACGCCTGCTAAGAAAAACTTACTGAACTTCTACTCCTATTGATTGGAGCTAGGAGCTTCCATTTAAGAGCCCATTCTGGTATGAGGAAACTGATTCTCAGGGAGGAAGAGGTGCTTATCTTCCCCAAACACTCCCGCCCCTTCTTCCTGAGCCAGCTGCTGCCTGCATACCTGGAAGCAGGGTGGGGCTGGGGTGCCACCAGTTGGTGTCCCCGCTCCCCCAATCCAGCCCTGACAGGACCTCCTCTGAGGAGGAAGGATTTTGGTGCAAGGAATGAGTTTCCTGAGTGATTCTCTTCCCAGGATGGGTGTCCTGTACTCAGCTGACCAGAGGGTCCCCAAACACCTCTGAGGGGCTCCCTCTGACCTCTCTTCCCTTTGCCCCCAGCCCTGGGAGGATGATGAAGGATGTTGTCCAGGACCTTATGGGAGGTAGGAGGCCAGGCTGGGAAGGGCAGCCAGCTCAGAAGCCTGAGATTCAGGCTTCCCCTGGCATCAGAGAAGCAAGATGGGGTCCCCCAAGACCTCTGCCTGCACTCCAGTGCCACCCCACCTAGCTGCTCCAAGAAGCCCCTTGACTGCCTAGAAGCTCCACAAAGCAAGGAACCCGCTTGCTGTGTGCCAGGAGCTGTGTCAGCCTCTTGGCTTCTCAGTGGACTCCTAGGGCCATGCTCTGGGTTTCTACCGTGTCCCTTTGAGAGATGACCAACCCCAGCAGGCCAGGCCGTTTTCCCAAGGTTGCTGAGCTGGTGAAAGGCAGAGCTGGTCTGCCGACAGTTGACGCCTGCCTGCTTTCTCCCATCCTGAGCCGCCAAGGGTGGTGAGGCCGGTGTTGCAGAGCCCCCAGGACTCATCTCAGCATGCGAGTGAATCCGTGTGTCCAGAGAGGCTGGGATGTGCCCTAACCGAGGAGACTTGGCGTGTGTGGGAGGGGGGGAGGACAGTGCAGTGACAGGCGCTCTGGGGTACTCACAGGGAGGAGCACACGTCCCCACTCATCCTGCTGTCTTTGCTCACCTGACCCCTCCATTTTCCAGATAGGCCCTGGGGGAGGGGCTCAAAGAAGGGGTGAGTCCACAGAGGCATTCGCTGGGAGCTGCTGAGCAGGGTTTGGAGGAGAGTCCTGGGCAGGGGACCAGTACCCGGCTGCCTGTAGGGAGAGAAGGGGAGTGAGAATGTAATAGGCCTCGGGGGTCATTTCCCCTGCCTGACTCTAGCTGAGGCTTCACTGAGTCAGACACTGTTTTGAAAGGCTCTGGTTTTGGTCTGGGGGTGGATCTTCACAGGGGTCAGAGCCCAGGCTTTGGAGCCAACTGCCTGGTTTTAATCCTGGCCCAGCCAATCGTCTGTGTGAACCAGGGCAAGTGACTCCAGTGTCCCTATCAGTCCAATGGGCAGATGATGGTCCCCTCTTCATGGGGCTGCTGTGAAGTCATTGGAATAAGGTACAGCATGGAGCCTGCCAGGCAGTGGTGACTGTTCTCCCAGGATGGCCCCACCCATCTCTGCTTCGGGCCTTTCTGCCTCCCTTAGAATGGTCCTGGGGTGGGGCCTGCCTAGTCACAGAACCTGCATTCAGGTACTCATGCTGCTATTGGTCCCCATTAACCAACAGGGTGGGACTCTAAATTCTAAAAGGGCCATTTGAACTCTGACCCCTGACTCCTCCTGTCAGCCTGGCTGATGATAGAGGAGCAGGCAGCAGAGGAGAGAAGCTGTGCCCACAGCAGCTCCCCTGGGGGAGGAGAAGGGAAGAGAGATGTGGGGGTGGAAGGCAGAGCCCACAAATGTGCTGTCGCCTGGCATCCAGGTGTCTGGGTGCCTCACATAGCCCCATGTGGTTGAGGCCATGTGAAGATTCACAGTCCTCTCTCAAAGAAGAAGGTCGCAGATTCCCCTCTCCCTTGTTTGCCTCTCTTTGACTCCCTGCCTTCTCTCCCTGACTCCCTGCCTCTCTCTCTGCCTCTCTGCCTCTCTCCCTGACTCCCTGCCTTCTCTCCCTGACTCCCTGCCTCTCTCTCTGCCTCTCTGCCTCTCTCTCTGACTCTGCCTCTCTCTCTGACTCCCTGTCTCCTCTCTCTGACTCCCTGCCTCCTCTCTCTGACTCCCTGTCTCCTCTCTCCCTGACTCCCTGTCTCCTCTCTCTGACTCCCTGCCTCTCTCTCTGACTCCCTGCCTCCTCTCTCTGACTCCCTGCCTCCTCTCTCTGACTCCCTGCCTCCTCTCTCTGACTCCCTACCTCTCTTTCTGACTCCCTGTCTCCTCTCTCTAACTCCCTGTCTCCTCTCTCTGACTCTCTGCTTCCTCTTTCTGTGCCTTAGCCCATTTGGTCACTGATATTAGTATGTCTATACTAACAGCCCTAAGGGTAGAGGCTGGGGCACGCAGTGACAGAGACAAACACTGTTCCTGAGGGCTGCTGGCCTCCTTCCCTCTCGATCTAGACAGAGGTGACCACCAGCAGAGTCAATTTCCCTGCAGAGGGACTTGGGGAGGGGATGTCCTGGTGTGGGGCCTCTTTCCCCACATCCCTGTTGAAGGCCCAGACTAGCTCACCCAGCCCCAAAGGAGACTGAGAAGGACTCACTGCTGTTGATTTTGTATGCCCTGCTCCCCACTGTCGACCTATGAGTGTGCCCAAGGCACTGCGACCCTCCTCATCACAGCTCCTGGGCCAGCCAGGCAGGGTGGGGTGGAGGGAGAAGGCCCCAGAGGAGGCTTTAAGTGAGCTCCAGAGGTAGAGCCATTTGCTCCATTCATTCATGGATCACTTTTTGATGGAGCACCTGCTGTGTACACGACACTGAAATCCTGTGGGATAAATTGAAAGATGGCTTCGGACATGAATTGTGTGGGTAATGTGGGGGTTTTAGGCTTGGAGTCACTGTCCTGACTCCTTTAGTAACTCATGGGCTAGTCCCATAGCTTTAAAGCACCAGGGTCCTTACTAGGGAAATGGGGAAGGTAATATGAACCTCAAAGGTTGGTGGTGAGGAGACTCCATAGCCCAGGGCAGACTGCCTGTGGTCCAGTCCCTCCTCTGCTGATTACAGGCCTAGTAACCATGAACAAGTTACTAGATTTCTCTGTGCTTCAGTGTCTTCATCTGTAAATTGGGGTAACTCCACTTGCCTTCTGGGATTACTGAGGGATAGAGCAGGTTATTACATGTTCTCACCCCTTAGAACATTCTGGCATACATTAACTGCAAAATAAATGTCAGCTATTATTATTCTATACTTAGCACAGTGCTCGGCACGCGGCAGGGGCTTGGTTAATGGTGAGTGTTACCCTGGCTCCAGGCACGGGGTCAGCGGTGTGCTGAGCAGGCTTATTGTGTGGGTCTCTTTGCAATTCATTTATTGACATCATCTTGGTAGCTTGCAATCAGCCACAGTGGCAGGATGTGCGCCATGGAAATTGACAAACGCTACCAATAAGAGCTTTTTAAAAAGGTATTTTTGAGAGCTGGTTTACTGCGCAGCAACTCTCAGTCGAGTGGGTGGGCAGATTTGGATGCCTGAATGCCCTGGACAGAATGTGTGCCGGGAGACTCGCACACAGGAGCTATCTCTACCTCGGGTCTCTTGGCATCATGGCAGATAGAACAGTATGATGCTGGAGAGAGAGCATTGCAGGCTACTGACCTGGGACATCCAAGGGTGGGGGCCAGTCAGAGCTGGCATATACAGCTCTTTGAGACTCCTCTGAGCCCCCATTTCCCCACCCAGCCTGTACCTCCAGTGTGGCAGCCTGGGGGGGTGTTGATATTTCAGCAGGCCTGTATCCATTTGTGGTTCCTGTTCTCCAGAGAGGGGAGGGATTCCTGCTGGAGAGGGTAGGGGTCAGAGAAACCTTCAGACACGAGGTGGCATTTGAGCCAGACCCTGAAACATAAAGGGGAGGGGCTGTTTCAGGGGAGGGACTAGCCTGAGCTAAGGAGTGGAAGCAGAGCTCAGCAGAGCTCAAACTAACTAGAGTGACAGGGGCTCAGGGGTCCTGGGGGAATTCTGATGGACGTTGAGATAGGAAAGGAGGGTGGCTGGGCTGTGACTGGCCTTTGGGGTGGGCCTGATGGAGCCCCTGGAGGTTTACTTATGTCCTGGACCACTTGGGGTCTAGAGCTTGGGTTCATTGCAGCCTCTTCCACAAGGCCAGGAGGCTCCCATAGAAAGTTCTGGGTATATCCAGAACCATAAGCCCTCGGAGTTATAAGGGACTTAAGTTGTTCATGGGTCATTTCTCCGACCCACATCACCTAGTCCAGGTCTCTGGGTCTCCTAAGGTGGACAAACTCCCAGGGCTTGGGGGGCAAAAGTTGCCTGGCAGCCCCACGCTCTGGCATGAAGGATGTGGTCTGGACATGGCTTTTCCCCTCCACTGGGAGAGCTGAAAGGCCACAGCACTGTGTGCTCTCAAATGCTCTCCAGTGCCTTCCCCATATCCTGTCCCAGAATCATGGGCTTCTGGGCTGCCAGAGACAGAAAGGACAGATGGATCAGAGAGCGAACGGATTTTAACAAGAGTTAACATCTCTGAGGTCTCACCGTGTGCTGAGCCCTTCACGACAGCCCTATGAGTTGAGTCCATTGTATAGATGAGAAAAGTGACTCCCAGGGAAGGTAGGCTGCTTGCCCAGGAACAATAGTGAGTTAGTGATAAAGTGAGGATTCAAGCCCTAGCAGTCTGGTGCTGGAATAAATAAGGGGATGAATATGAGTGAGCGGATGAACGAAGGAGGAAAGACACGAGGGCGTGAGTGAATGAACGGGCAGAACTCCAAAGCCTCTTAGAGAGGCCCTAGTCTGCATTTCCCATTTTACAGACAGAAAACTGAGCCCTAGTCAGGAGCCACACAGAGGAGGCCAAGGCCTTCAGCAGGGGGCTGCGGGGCTGCATCCGGGGCCTCCTGACACCTGCTCCCCTCTCTCTGTTGCAGCCCCGAGCCATGATGAAGACCTTGTCCAGCGGGAACTGCACGTTCAGCGTGCCCGCCAAGAACTCGTACCGCATGGTGGTGCTGGGCGCCTCTCGGGTGGGCAAGAGCTCCATTGTCTCTCGCTTCCTCAACGGCCGCTTCGAGGACCAGTACACACCCACCATCGAGGACTTCCACCGGAAGGTCTACAACATCCGAGGTGACATGTACCAGCTGGACATCCTGGACACATCCGGCAACCACCCCTTCCCTGCCATGCGCAGGCTCTCCATCCTCACAGGTGGGTGCCTGGGGCGGGCATGGGCGCCGCGTATGTGGGCGTGTGTTCTTGGCACTTTACAGTTTGCAAAGCACTTGCCTAGCTATCATCTGAAATGAAGGTCACAGCAGGCCTCCGTGTGCTGTGCGGGTCAGAGAGGCGTTGCTGCTGGCCCGAGCAAATGCTGGGGCTGCGGCCCAAATTCCATTCTGTCCGACTCTGGATCAGTTACTCACGACGCCTGGTGCTGCCTTCTCGATCAGGAGCTGATAGAGACGGGCCCTGGGGATGTTCCTCTCCAGGGAATGTGGGGCTGCTGCCTTCCTCCTGAGGGAGGCGACTCAGCAGAGCTCCAGCGCCCCTGGTCAGGCTGCTAGGCTCAGGTCTCTTGACACCCCATGTCCTTTGCCACCTCTCAGAGCAGTAACAACAGGACCCAGGTAGGGGCCAGCCAGAGGGCAGGCAGGGGCTCTGCCCATGCCGGGAGCTCGGCAGTAATTACAGTAATGGTAATGGCGATAGCTAACACTTATCAAGAGCTGTGTGCCTGGGTCCAGTCTTAGAGCGTGGCATTTATTTAATCCTCACAACTAACCTAGGAGATGGATATTTGCCTCCATTTTACAGGTGGGGAAACTGAGGCCCGGAGAGGTTAAGTTAATCCAAGTGGTAACACAGCTGATAAATGGAAGTCTGTCTCATGCTTTGCCGCTGTGGTATCCTGTAGCCGCTCAGCCTGTGAGAGTGGTGGGAGGGAGGGAGAGATTGTTGGGGATTAAGGGGGAGGTGGCAGTGTGGGGCTGGGCCATCATTCATGTGACTCCAGCAGTTTCGTGTGGAAACTAAGAGGAAAGGCCTAAAAACCAGTCTGCCTGGACCCAAATCCTGATTCCCCTGCTTCCTGGTTTTGTGCTGGGCACAGACTTGATCTCTTTGCGCCTCAGTTTTCTCATCTGTGTGTTGGCGTCACATTAGCACCCATCCCAAAGGTCATTGTGAGAATTAAATGAGTTAATGTATGAAAAGTGCTAGGTAAGCAGATTGCAAGTGCTCGATAAATATTGGTCTTAAATTAAAACAGCATTTATAGTGACCCTGCAGAGTCATGTCCTAAGCCATGCCTCTCCCATTGCTGGGCAGTGAAGAGGGGAAGGAATGAGCAAGTCACCCACCCTCCAGGCACCGCTGAAGTAACCCCCAAACCAGATACTTCTGCACAAGAAACCCAGGCCATGGCACCCCTCCCCCCACACCTGGTGAAGCCCCATCTTGGGGTCCCCTGGGCAAACAGCTTTCTCTTCCAGACTGTCCTTGCTGACCACCCGACACAGATCACACTCAGATCTCTCCCTCCCCCAATATTTCGGAGAGGCAGTGTATGGATAGGAGGAGCCCTGGGTTGACCTGGGTTTGAGTCCTGGCTCCATCATTGGGGTGCCTTAGACAGGTGACCAGAGGTCTGAATCTCAGTCTTGCCAGCTGGACATGACCTTGCTTCCTTCAGGTATTGCCGAGTGGAGGAAAGCGCGTAGGGGGGCACTTCCGGCATACGATGAATATCGCAGGAATGTCAGTTCTTGGGGAGGGGCCTGGGTGCCCACCCATGTAAATAAGCTAACGTCACAGGGAGGGAGAGGGGAGATGCAGAGAGGGACCATGTGCATGTTTTCAAAATTAATTTTTAATTACACAAATAATATACAAACGCCCTTCTTTAAACATATAGACAAGCCTAAAAATCCCCCTTGACTCATGTCCCCACCCCCCAGGTTCCAGCCCCCTCCCGGAGGTGGCCACCCCATCAATCCGGAGTGGAGTCTTCTGGCCCTCCCCCACAAACACGTTAACATTCATAGTTGCATCCCCGTAGCAGAGAGCATTCTTGTCTGTCTCTCTTACGTGCATATACCATTCCGAGCACATCTGTCTGCTGCTTGCTTTTCCACTCAGCAATCCGTGCCTCATTTTCCAACCTGGTGCTGGTACGCAGGAAAACCATTAATTCTGCCGCCACCCCTCCTTCCAGCAGCCAGCCCGGCCGGCTGACTCTGAAGCTTGGCATCGGCGCAGTCTTGCATTTGAATGTGTCAAGGCTGCCGAATCCTCAGGGGCCCCGGGTTAGCCTAATGGGTTGGGTTTGGCACCCCAAGTGGAGTTGGTTGCCAGGCTGGTACGGCCTGGCACGTGCTTTTCTAAACAGCCCACACCAATCATTCCATCCCATCCTGTCCCGTCCATTCAGCCAGCTTTGTGAACACCCACTGTGTGCTGGGCACCGGGAGGTGAAGTCCCCCTCCGCTCCAGAGCTCGCTGTTCAGAGCACACCGTTGGCTGGAACAGTTCTGAACATGGCATGTGCTGTGACGGGGACAGATGGGTATGCTCTGGGGTCCGGCGCTACAGGCAGCAGCTCCAGGCCTGGAATCACTTGATTCTCCCCTCGAGAGCTTGGGCCAGTTGCCGATGCCTCTGAGCCTCAATTGCCTCGTCTGTAAAACAGGGATCTTGACATCTTATCAAAGTGAGGAAGGTCCTCTGAGCGTGAGATTGTGATCACGGTAGGAAGATCTAGAAACTGCGACGAAGGCACCAGCCCTCCCTGCCACCCCTGCCGTCTCCACATGGTCCCTGTTTCAGAGTCAAAGTTCTCAAGTGATGCAGTGAGCTAACCTAGGGATACTGTGGGCCTTGGAGGCCAGCATTCGCTTATTCTTTCAAGATTTACTCAAGAAGCAGAGAGCACCTACTGTGTGCTGGGCACTGGCTAGGTGAGGACAGACTTGGGCCCCAATCTTGGCCTGGCCACATCAGAGCTGTGTGATCTGGGGCACGTTGCTTACCCTTTCTGGGCCGCAGCTTGCTCACCTGTACCGTGAAGGTGACATATCTCACAGAGGTTTTGTAAAGACTCAGGGAAACAGTGGGCGTGACTTGTGTGGCCCATGCTGGCTCCCCAACATGCTTGCTCTCATTGTCACTGTTGATGCCGAAGACCACTGACCAGCATCCCTGCAGTCATTGTCTCCTGTGACCCTCGAGGCCACCTCACAAGGCAGTGCTTCATCCACATGGGGGAGATGGGGAAATGAGATTTGGGGAGGTTGCGTGGCTGGTAAGTGGAGAAGGCGAGATGTGCACCCAGGCCACCCGATGCCACGCTCCGAGTTCCTGCTGTGCGTGAGGTATGCCTCCAGGCCGGGGATGTGCACTGAACAGGACAGGCAGGACCCCACTCCCCTGGAAATTGTATTTATTATTATCCTGACACCATCTCCACAAGCTCATAGGCCACTTGGCCCGTCTCCAGCCCTGCAGGGAAATGTAGGGTGAATGAACTGTGTCCCAGCGGGTTGTGCCGTGGCTGAGCTGCGGGGCCTTGCGGGGGCGGGGCCTTCAGGAGCCCCCTTGAGCTCACCGCCTGGGTTTCTCTCCCCGCAGGGGACGTGTTCATCCTGGTGTTCAGCCTGGACAGCCGGGAGTCCTTCGATGAGGTCAAGCGCCTGCAGAAGCAGATCCTGGAGGTCAAGTCCTGCCTGAAGAACAAGACCAAGGAGGCGGCGGAGCTGCCCATGGTCATCTGTGGCAACAAGAATGACCACGGCGAGCTCTGCCGCCAGGTGCCTGCCACCGAGGCCGAGCTGCTGGTGTCGGGCGACGAGAACTGCGCCTACTTTGAGGTGTCGGCCAAGAAGAACACCAACGTGGACGAGATGTTCTATGTGCTCTTCAGCATGGCCAAGCTGCCACACGAGATGAGCCCAGCCCTGCACCGGAAGATCTCCGTGCAGTACGGCGACACCTTCCACCCCAGGCCCTTCTGCATGCGTCGCGTCAAGGAGACGGACGCCTACGGCATGGTCTCGCCCTTCGCCCGCCGCCCCAGCGTCAACAGTGACCTCAAGTACATCAAGGCCAAGGTCCTTCGGGAGGGCCAGGCCCGGGAGCGGGACAAATGCACCATCCAGTGAGCAGGAAGGACGCTGGGGTGGGGCTCGGGCAGTGCCTTATGGGCGGTGGCCCCAGATGCCCGCACCCCACCTTGAGACCCCAATGGCAGTCTTATTGGAAGAACTTTGGCACCAGACTGGAGGACCCCAGCCTTGAACCTCTGTACCTTCTCTTGCCTTCTCATCACTTCCCTCCAATTCCATAGTTCCCCCATGGTCCCAGCTCCTCAGTGTGGGACTAGATCTCTGCAGAGCAGGAGACAAGGTTGGGAGACATCTGGATTTATGCAGGGATCCAAGTCAGAGCCTCCCTGTCGTCGGGTTGTAAGAAACACTGATGCCAGAGGGGCCAGGACCCCTGCATCCGACAGAGCTCCTGGAACTGAAACAGGATGAAAACTGCACCCAGAGCCAGATGGGAGAGAGCTCTCCTGTCCTGGCATGAGACCCAGCTTGGTTTAGGTGGCAGCTAGGACACCCCCTCTTCACTCCCAATCTTGGAATTCTGGCCCTCTGACTCAGCTGTTTCTACCCCTGCCCCCCGCATTGGCCCCTGACTGTCCTTGACACCAAGCCAGGGGCATGTGTGTGTGTGAAGGGGGTGCAGCCACATCTGGACCATGCCCGCCTCTGGGACCACATCTGTCTCCAGGACCACCTCCTCCCTCAGCCTCCTCCCAGGTTCCTCCCGGCTGCTGGTTGCACTGTGTTGTTACAGCTGTCCTCACATCATGTGTAGCGTAGGAATGGAAATCCTTGTACTGTAAAAGCCTAGTGACCCCTCGTTGGCCAGGCCTCCACCCAGTTCACATCCACTGCCTCTCCCGCTCCCCATGGGGTTCCCGTGGCCTGTCTGCAGCTGGACACTGCCCTCCGCACTGAGCTTTACAGTTTATACTCGCACAGGCGGGGCAGGCCCCGGCCACTTCTGTCCCAGCCCCCCCTCCCCTACCCCCCAGCTAGTTCAGGACAGAGCTCCACCTAGAACTAGGCTATCCTCGACTGTGCTTGTTCCTCGAGCATTTATTGAGCACCTGCTGGGTGCTGGAAACAAAGAGGGTGAGTGATGCACTTTATGACTCTGAGGCTAGGACCTCCCTCAGTCCTGGCCTCTTACCCTTCACCCGAGAGCCCTCTGCCCACACCTGCTGTCCCACTGCCTTCTGCACGTGCAGCTGGTAGGAGGCTTGGAGGAGCAGCCTGGAGCCAAGGCTGAGCCTGGGAGAAGCAGGTAGAAAAGCTCCCAGTGGGTCTTTTTCTTGTGCCTGGAATTGGGCTGTACTGGGTACCAGGCCTGGTGGGATTTGAACCTCTAGATCAAATGCTCTTGTCATCAGCTCTTAAATACATTTTGTATTTTAATCTCCTGAAAATATTTATGTTTAGGGCCACAAAGAACCTTAGCGATCATCTAGTGACTTTTTCAAGGCCCAGAGAGAGGGTAGGTAACTTGCCCCAGGTCACACAGCAAGTCTATGAGTGGTAGACACAGGGCTAGGTCTGGGCATTCGGCACACACCATGATGTGCGTCCTCTCCTCATGCTGCCTCTGAGGGCTCCTGTAAATTCTGTGTACATTATGCCCACGTATGTAATGTACACACATGTGAACACATAACACACAAGCCCTAGCCTCAGCTCTGCACATCCTACACTCCTGCCCTGGCCCTGCTGCTCAGTGCAGCAGGCCTGACCCTGCTTCTGTGCCCCCCCCCCGAATCTCTAGTACCTTGGTACCTTGGCCAGGACAGGTGTGTGGCCTGGTCTCATGCAGATCTCTGTGTACACTCTCAATTAAAGTGGGTTCGTTTCTAAGCTGTGCCCTTGACCATGTGTATTTTCTGTATTTCCAAGAGGAGGTGTGCCTCTTCGCAACCAGGCTGGCCTTTCCCTCCCCAAGTGGCACCTGCTAGGGTCCTCGCTCTGCATGTCAGTCTGAGTTAGTCCTCAAGGTTAAATATGTGGGGGAGGGGGAGGAATAAAGCCCCAGCCCCTCTCAGCCCAGGCCCTCCTGGGCCCTCTGTGGGGGAGGGGTGTGTGTGCTGAGTGGCTGGGACCCTCTAGAGGAGTGGACAGGTGAGACGGGAGGAGAACTATGGACCGTCAGCCCAGCGGAGTCACCACATGTTTGAGTTCTGTGTGGCTCCTATAGAGCATCAGTTTTGCCCCCAGGGGACATTTGGCAGTGTCTAGAAACACTTTTGATTGAAACTTGGTGGGGTGTGTTGTGTTACTGACATCTGGTTCCCAGAGGTTAGGGATGCTGCTGAACACTCCCTGTGGCCAAGACACTCCACAAGAAGGAGTCACCCTGCTCTGAATTTTGGCCATGGGACTGTCAGCCCTTGAGGGCAGGACACTGCCCAGGTCTGTGCATGGTTGATGTGACGTACAACTTTCTGGATGGTCCTTAATAAACACTGGACAAGCAGTGTGTGCCCTGCTGGACAACAAGACAGGGCGTGGGTGGGGAGGCAGGTGGAAGTAGAGGGAGAAGGTGTTGTCCCGAATATGCCACCTGGGACCAAGGTTCTCCCTGGGTGGGGGGAGAGAAGGGAGTCAGCCAGGCACCGGCTGCCTGCTTCTCACACCTCATCTCTGGCCGTCCTCAGATCTTCAGCTCCAGGAGATGCACCCTCCTCATGTTTATCAGTTTTCAGTATTGTGTCCTAGATGGCACAGCTGATGAAGTGGCAGGTTGGGGAGTCCAAACCAGAGGCCATTGGTCTCCACGTGGGTGAGGAAAGGATTTACATCTGGGAGATGGAGACAGGTCTATGCTATCGATCAATCAGCAAACGCCCCTGAGCATGTAGGTGCAAGGCCCCCGGAGATCGAGGTCAGGCTGGGCCCTGCACCTACATGCTCAGAAAGAAACAGGGCAGGCCCCTGTGTGCCAGGAGCTCAGGCTCTGGAGCAAGAAGCCCCTACTTCACATTCACAAAGCAAAGTGAGCCTGGCTGTGGTGGAGGCAAAACCAGGCAAACCTGGGATGTGGGGGAGCAGGGGAGAGCTCCCAATCTCGGCCCACCCTGGAGGGAGCCCAGCTCCTTTCTCTGCCCACCTGGGAGCCCAGCCCCCTCCCATCCTTTGCCCACACCAGCCAGAGAAGGTCAGCGTGGAAGGCGAGTCACCCTGATGCTTTCCCAGACCTGGTTTTTGTAAACGTGTAATGTGGCGATGAGCACTCCCCCTGCACTGCAAGTCTCTGCACTGCAGGTCAGAGCTGCACCCCGAGAAGGGCTGAACAGGGAGGCAGCTGGGTGCACCGGAGCAAGCCTCCCACAGGCATCAGGCCCAGCCGGCCCACCTCCTCCATGTGCGACTGCAAGGAAGTCACGTTTTCTCCCAGGATTCAGGTGGTTCGGCTCTAAATGAGAGGTGGGGAGGAGGGCAGCCAACCTAGATAACAGCCGAACAGCCCCTTGCAGCCCTGTGTTGTCTACAAGAGAATTAATATTCCTATTACATAACCCATAACATTCCGATCGTTGCTAAACAGAACACGCTTGCTCCAGCCCCAGTCCCCACATCCCACAGACACCCTGGAGTAGGGTTAGCCAGCAAAGGGCTTTGTTAGAGGAGGAAGGTTTCCCCAACAAATCTCTTCTTAGCCCTGGGACGGGGGTTGGAATAAGACTGTAGGAAAACCCCCTCACGGACAAGCCCAGGACAGCCAATTTAATTCCCGACCCTAGGCCTTGGGTGTCTGATTTCAGAGAACTCTGCGCTGCGAATTCTAAGTGCTTGTTCTGTTCCGCCTCCCTGAACCTGTCACTTACTCAAAAGAAAAACTTCAGCCTGCGTCACAGCTTGGCGGGGGCTGACTAGAGGCCAGCCGGTTCTCAGAGGCAAAGGCTGCTGGGAATGGGGGAAGGGAAAGGGGGAAGGGAAAGGGAGCTGACCTGTGTTGAAGACCTACCGTGCACCAAGCACTGTGATGGGTCTGTTACCTGTATCCACTCACTGGATCCTCATGGCAAAGCGATGTGGAAGGATGATGCATCCCTTTTCACATATGAGGGAAACTGAGGCTCAGAGAGGTAAAGCCACTTGCCCAGGGTTGCATGCCAAGTGGCAGATCTGGGCTTGGATCCATGTCTGATAGCAAAGCATGTTTTCTCCCCAGAGCTTTTGTCGCTGGGCCAGCTGAGGGGCTGCCCTCTGGAGGGAGAGGCCAGCAGGTTGGAAGTTGTTCAGAGACGGGGGCAGGTGTAACTCACAGGGCGGGAGATGCCCTACCACTCATAGCAAAAGGAGAACTTGATTTCTCTTTCATGGGAAAGTCCGAGATAAGCATGCTAGGCCAGAGGGTGGCTGTGCTCCACCTGGTCACTCAGGCTCCACCTCTAGGACCTTGTCACCATTGGCAAGGTCGAAGCCACTGCCACAGGCGGGTTCCGCAAAGGGGTAAGGGAAAAGCGCGCAGAGGATGCATATCTGCTGTTTTCAGGGCCCTGGACACATCCCCTCCACTCACTTTCCCCTGGCAAGACTCAGTCACGGGACCTCCCCCATCTGTGAGAAGGGCTGGGAGATGCAGCTCCCGGCTAGGTGGCCACGGGCCCTGTGGTGACTCATTACTGTAGAGAAAGGGCAGGACCGATCTGGCTGGCCAGCTGACAGTCTCCACCCAGTGGCCTCAGGCAGTGGGTCCCGGCCTCAGGACCCACATGCATCCTGACTCAAACCAGCTCAGCTCCACAGGCCAGATCAGAGGGCAGCTCTGACCTCCCACTGCTCCTTTAGACCGCCGCTGGCTTTATTGTCCCCCTTTCCTCGATGAAGACAGACTGTCCCGTGCTTTTTCTCATCTATACCCAGGGCACTACAGGTGGCAAATACAGCCTCAGTGAAGCCTTCGGCCCATTTCAGCCTTCATTCAGAGGGAAGACTCTCCCTTCTTCCCTGGGGCGAGCGAGGTCTGCGCACAAAAAGCTGCAATCTGGGGGAGAGGAGGGTGGGCAGATTCTCTTTTTCACTCTCCATGGGCCCTTAGCTAATTTCAGTCCCTCTCTCCTGCATTCTTGGGAGGTGGGTCTGGTGGTGGGGGCAGAATTGCTCACAGACACTGGGACGTCTCCTTGCCTGGTGCCATGGTACCGTAATACAGACGGTCATTGCTCAGTGCAATGACTGTCATGGTAGATGTTTAACGATGGCACTGAAATCTCAGGGATAATTTTGTAGATTTTTTCAGAGGCCATATAATAAGTGCCAGCCATAATTATTTCTGTACCAGTGAGGTCCCTGCGGGCCCACCTGGGGTGGGCAACACCTGATGTGGCCCCACCCTGCAGCACCAGCTCTGGCTGTGTGCCTTTTATGAGCCAACTGTGGACACATCACTTCTCTCCGCTTCCATGTCTTCATCCCCGAATCTCAGGACCAGAGGAAAGGTGTACACGAAAGCACTCGGCCATTTGTAATCTGGAGTGCAAACGTTGGCCATTTGTCATGTGTTCGCTGAAGGTTTTAAGACATGGCCCCCCACTGCTTTGTCCCACCTTGATGTTTGTGCCCTTCCCCTTGATCTGGATGAGCTTCTGACTGCTTGGACCAAAAGAGTGTGCTGGCGCGATGCTCGGTGAGTCCTAAGGCCAGCTCAGAAAAGGCCACGCAGCTCTGCCTGGTCTTCCTGGACCGTTCTCTCGCTCCCAGGACGCTCTCTCAGCACCCAGCTGCTGTGCTGTGAGAAGCCCCCTCTTTGTGGAGAGGCCGTGGGGTGCTCCGGGCACAGTCCTAGCTGAGCCCAGCCCAAATGTCAGGCACATGCCAGCAGGAGCCTCCAGGTAGCTCCAGCTGCAGTCGTTCTGATCTTTTGGACGTAATGGAGAAGAGATAAGCCATTCCTGCTGTGCTCTGTCCGAATTCCTGACCACAGGATCTGACAGCAGAATAAAACAGTTGCTGTTTTATGCCACTAAATTTGGAGGCAGCAATGCTCATTTAAAACATTCACCAACCTGCCTTCTCTGTCCAGGTCTTAGGGCACAGAAATCAATCAGAGGCAGCCCCTACTCCACAAAGGACCAACATACAGCCCATACGCAGGCAATCGCAATGTAGTCTCTTACATGCTGTGACAGGGGCTGTGGAAGCTCAGAGGAAGGGCCCCTTGCCCAGCCTGGGTGAGGTTCTGGACTGACCTTTTTCTGAGGGAAATGAGGTTGGAGTGAATCTACAGCTCAGCAAAAGCTAACCAGGAGAACGGGGGAGCAGGTTTCTAAACAGAATGTGCAAGGGACTAGAGCTCAGTGTGCTGGAGCACAGAGAACAAAGGCCTGCTTTTCCTCAGAACACCCTAACTACCCCCTGCCACAGGGCCTTTGCACGTGCAGTTATCTCTGCCTGGAATGTGCTTCCTCTAGAGACCCTGCTGGCTCACTTGCTGACTTCATTTATATCTCTGCTCAAATGTCTCCTACTCAGAGAAGCTTCTCCTGACCCCTCTCCCTAAACTCTCCAGATCCATCACTCTCCATCCGCTTCCCCTGCTTTATCTTACCTGACTTGACTCTTTGCAATGTGTTTGTTGATTGCGTGGCTCTTCCACAAGAATGTGAACTGCGCTGGACTAAGGCACAGGCCCTCCCAGCATAGCATAGTGCCTGGCACACAGCAGGTCTTTGATAAATACATCAGGAGTGGGTGGGTGAATGCAGAGAGAGGCATGCTCAGCTACACCTTTTGGAAGCCCATCCTGGCTGCAGGAAATGGGTTGGAGGGGCATAAAAGGGGCGAGGAGAGCAAGTGAGGGGGGTTTTGTTATCCAGGTGGGAGCTGATGGCATGAAAGAGCCTCTTCTGAGACATGGTGTGTGGATGGCGAGGAGAGGGTGATTCCAGTGGGCAGAAATGAAAGCCTGGGATCACAGCCCAGCCGTGGGGTGTTGCACTGGGTGGAGGGTCCAAGGTGGAGCTCAGGATTGGCGTTCGGGCAGCTGGGTGGTCAGTGGTGCCAGCCACCAAAATGAGGGCTCCAGGAGGAGAGGGTGCAGGTAGGAAGGCCATGTGTGGTGGGGAACAGGAGGGGAAGACAAGTTGACTTTGAATCGTGGGGAGTTTGGTGTCCTTTGGACTTTTAAGCACAATTGGCCGGCAGGAGACTGGATGGGAGGGTCTAAAGCTCGGGAGAGTCCGGCCTTGAGTGACAGACCCAAGGGTCATGTCAGCCATGGGGAGAATGCCAATCAGACAGACCAGGCAGGGAGAAGGGGGCCTAGAGGAAACCCACAGTTTAGGGAAAGACAGCAGAGTACGAAGAAGGAAGAGAGGAGAGGCGGATGGGAAGCTGGGTGCGGGGCCACCAAGGCCGGGGAACAGGACAGCTGGGGAAGGAAGAGATGGCTCCAGGGTCAAACGCTGCCACGAAGGGCTGAAGCGTGGCCTCTGGGCGCCGGAAGAAGCCCAACCGGAGGACAGACCGCGCAGGACAGACCTCAGACCTCGAGGGGAGGGTGTGGCATGCACACAGGGAGGGTACCTTCGTCTCTTCTTTTAAATTTGTAATAAGCATGGCTATAATATAGATGAGAAACACGGTGCAGAACTGGAGGGGTGTTGGGGGTTCAGGGAGGATGGTTGTTAGTATCACCACCATTTTTAATTTAATTTTATTTTTTAAATATATCTTTATTGGTTTCAGAGAGAGGAAAGGAAAGGGAGAGAGAGAGATAGAAACATCAATGATGAGAGAGTCATTGGTTGAGCCCGCAACCCGGGCATGTGCCCTGACCGGGAATCGAACCCCAATCGCCTGGATCCTAGGTCGACGCTCAACCGCTGAGCCACGCCCGGCCGGGCATCACCACCATTTTTTAAGATGGAGAGGTTTGAACTCGCTGCAGTGCTGTTGAGAAAGATCCAGAAAAGAAAAAAGATGACAGGAGAGAAGGCAGGATGACTGCTGAGGACGTGGGAAGGGCTGGGCTGCGGGCTGCAGGGGAGGCTTGGCTTCAGTGGAGAGGGAGGCTGACCTCCAGGGGGAGAGCCCGACGGCCTGCGACTGAGCCAGCTCCAGGGGAGCCAGTGTCCTCCCTCCAGAGCCAGCGGAGTCCTGGGGTGCTGCCTGCTGGGACGGAGGCTGGCCCCCAAGGGAGCGTGTTCTCAGCTCGCTAATGTTTTTACAAGAAATTAAACCTGAAGTAGAAAGGCCTGGATCAATTTTATACAAAATGAGAAAGGAGCGGAGATGATGGCTGCAGTCCAGAGGGGTGGGGACTGGAATTGTGGAGACAACTGGAGGGAAGAAGCCACTTGACATTTAATATTCACCCCACAAACACAGATCCTGCGGTGCTGGGAGCTGGGACAGATGTATAAGGTTCTCAGGGGATCGTGGGGTCGGAGGGACTGACAGGTGCCTTAATTCAGGGAAAGGCTGGGAAAGGTTTCTCGGAGGAGATAACAATTTTAGCTGCCCCTGAAGGATTTGCAGAATTTTACCAGGAAGAACTTCCTGGAGGTGGGGAATTACATTATGCTACTTAATATAAATGTAATTATATTTCACATAAAAGCTCTTAGCTCAGCGCCTGCCGTGTCGTCAGCTCGCAAAATAAGTGAGCCATTCAAATATTATTGCTAATAATTTCCATGTGTTTATAAGTTTGACTTCGCCCAACTGCCGCAGGGTTTTTTTGATGCTTATACTTACTGTGGACCCTGACGTTCACAGGAAACCGGACGCAGGTCTTTAACAATGCCCCGTTGGGAAGCACTGTCTCCAGCAAAGTGTAAGTGACATGTGAAGCTGCTGTCCCGACACCTAGTGGCTCTGAAGCGAGGACTCTGGGTTATTAGCGTGGGCTCCGCCTGCCGCTCCCGCTTGAGCTGCTCCATGCCAGCAGCAGAGGGTCCCTTGCCTGGCTCCCACTGCGAGCAGCATATGGTGAGCTCGTTTGGAGCTGCAGACCTAAGCCAGGGCCGAATGCGACTCTACTCTTCAATCCGCTCCCTGCTGCTGAGTAATGTTTCAGGCGTCTCATCTTTCTTGCCATGATTAGCACTAGGAACTGGAATTCTTCTGAAGCCATTTTCCTGAAGGAAACAGTGCTTATCACTAGGGGAGCAGCGAGGCTCACTCACTAGTTCAGTTCCATGCTGACATTTTTGCCTCATCAAAAATGTAAATTATAACAAGCCCTGGGTCTCTGGGTGACTTGCAGTGAGCCCAAACTGCATGCTAAACCCTGGAATGTCAAGGACTTTTTGGGTTTTCCAACCTTTCCCCTTCCCGAATGTAGCCTTTAAATCACCTAACGCTCCACACTGCCTAACACACATGTACACACACGCACACACAGGTACAGGTGCATGCATGCACACATAGGTATATGCATTCACTCACGTACACATGAGCACACATGCACACAGGCATATCACAAGGCACATGAGCACATGCTTGCACACAGAAGTTCACACGCATGCTGTCACACACTGACACTTGTACTCACACATAAACACACATTCATGCATGTGGAGCACAGACATGCACACATCTACCACCACCACACATGCATGCATGCACACATATGTACACCACCACACACACACAGGAGCACATGCAATTTTAGTCATGCATGCACACACAGGCATAGAAGTGCTTGCACACACATGCACACACAACGTGCATGCACAGGTACACCCTCACGTGCATGCACACACAACATGCATGCATGCATGCAAGACACAGCCTTGCATGTCAACGCTTGCACACAACACATGCACATGTACAGGTATATCCTCATACACAAAGCACGCGCACGCACACACACATGCTCAGCGCGGCAGGCGCAGGCATTCACAACTCTGACAGGAACAAGTGAGGAGGAGGAAGGTAGACACGTCACTCTTCTCCCTCCTGTTCAAATGACTTCTCTTCCTTGGCACCAACCTTTGTATTGATATATTTGTTATTTTTTTAGATCACGAAGACATGGGACTGGAACCAAATCCCCAGTTTTACAGATGGGAGATTCGATTCCTAGCAATGAATCTTCTTGCACAAAATGACACAACAACAGATGAACTTGGAGGCCCCTCGGAGTGTTGGAGTGTTCGTTGTATCTGCAGCACCCCAGGCCCGGCCCGGCGGGAGGCAGCGCAGCGAGGGGACCACACTGACTGAGGCCGCGCTCTGTTTCTGGCAGCTCTGCTGCTCCTTTGCTGTGGGCACTTGGTCAACTCACTCCCCGGCTCTGGTCCTTCCAGCTTTGACATTCGAAGGTTTGGGTGTCTGCTTATAACAGATGGAGACATGGCGGAGCTTTCCGAGGCTCCACGGAGCTGGATCTCAAGTGCAGTTCCCACCAGGGTCTCTCACTACAGGGCTCCCCAAATTTGACCGTGCACACGAATCACAGGATCTTGTTAAAATGCGGAGTCTGAGTCGATGGATCTGGAGTGGCCCTGAGACTCTTCCTGACACACTCCCAGGTGACGTGGATGCTGCTGGCCGGCAACTGCACCTTTACTAGAAAGGCCTTACCCTCTGCCACACTTTACATGGTAGAGTGAGGCTGAGGTTTGCCACCCCCGCCCCACGGCACCCCAAGCCCCTGGCTGGGACAGAGATGATGCACCTTCTCTCAGAGCTGCTCCTTTTGCCTTGGGCTCTGGGTCTCCCCAGGGCCACCCACCGCCCTTTTCCAAGGCAGCTCCTCCCCCCACCCCCACCTTTGAATCTGTGGGTGTCAGAAGATCCGCGTTGCATTTTGCTGGCCTCCGGAGGCCTGGGGCAAGTTCTCCCTCCTGTTGGAGCCTCAGTTTCCCCCTCTGTATGAAGAGGTGGTTGGTTGGGCTTGTTCTTGGCCCTGGCTGCCCTCTGGCAGAACCTTTACCAAGTACCCTAGCCCAGGTGCCCCTCTCAAGGATTTTTATTTAATCGGACGGGGGGAGGCCCATACATGCTTGTTTTTAAATAGCTGCCCAGGTGATTCTGATGGATGCCAGTGTTGAGAACCACGGGTTCGATGCTCGCTAGGGGTCAGCTCAGCGCTGTCAGTGTGGGTCCAGTGGCTGGGCCTGCGCACAGACCTCACACGATCGGTCTCAGGGCTCGGGAGCAGACAGTGAGGCCTCAGAAGGATTTTGGCCCAGCTGTTAGACAAGGTCGCTCTAGCCCCACAGGAAAGAGCTCTTGCAGGGATGCTCAGGATAACGCCCCTGGCTTTGAGTTGAACTTTCTTTTCTGACTGGCACACAGTGCACATTTTAATTAAAGACTCAACCCCACACGTCAATCACCCGCAGACCTCCCCCACCGACGCACCTTCCCACAGGAGGGCTGGTGGCAGCAGCCGCAATGTATGTGCAGCGGGGGGAGGGGGGGGAGAGGAGGAAGGGAAAGGAGGGGACGGTGGGGGATGGTGCGGGGCTGGCACAGGTGGCTGCTGTGCACTGGGAGTTAACCTGACATCCTGGCCAAACAGGGGGCCCAATTAGCTAGAACCCCCTTGGCTGCCACCCAGCAGAGCCCCAAACGGAGCCTTCCTTGAAGCCAGCGGCGACGTGGCTGTAGAGTCCCCTGGTTTCCATAGCAACCTGTCCCTGGCTGACAATGGGCTCTGTCCCTGGGGGAGGCTTTCAGGGTCTAAGAGGCCCAACCCAGAATGGGTCACCAGACCCATCCAGTCTCTGCTCAGTGATGCCTGCTGGTGGCTCAGGGAACATCCTTGGGGCAAGGGATGGAGACGCCAGGTGGGCAGCTGCTCGCCCTCGCCAGCGCCCCAGAAGATGGGAAAGCGGTCATTAGGGTTAGGACAGTCAGCGGGTACCTGTCCAAGGTCAGTGGCAGTGTATCGAGGTGGCCCAGCACTGGACACTGGAGCCAGACCCCCTGCGGCTACAATCCTGACTGCACCCAGGTGCTCAGAACTGTTAGCACCTGGCGGCTCCGAGCTTCAGTCTCCAGCTGTGGATAGGAACGGTAATAACACCTCCCCTTCGTCCGACCCTTCCGAGGATTGTATGTGTTCATCAAGGGAAGGCCTTACGACAGTGTCCAGCACAGCACGGCCCCTGCGTTTCCTCTCACTGCTACTGCCCCACAGTCCTCGGCAGTGGGACAGTCTCCCATGTCCAGGTTAGGAAGGGCTCCGCCAGGGCCCAGGCTCCCCACTGGCCAGAACACTGGGGACTTAATTATCCTGCTGTCCAAGCACACTGGGACCTCTGAGAGGGGGACTCAGGCGTCGCGGTTTTAGAAAACTCCGCGGGTAGTGCCAAGGGGCAGCCAGAATTAAGCACCCCTAGAAATCTGGAAGTATTGGCCTGTAAGGTTTACTCAGCCTGAGTTCCCAGGGAGCTCCTGAAGTCAGCGAGGACTTTGAGGGTGGGGACAGCATGGAAACTGCTGTTTGTGCAGAGGTGCCCTCTGCTCGTTCCTTCCTTCCACGCAAGCACTTAAGCTCCTAAGAGCCCGGCTGTGCGTAAGACCTGGAATGAGGTGGGGGCCCTGCCCCAGGCTGCTTCCTGACTTCTAGGGAGGCAACATGTGCCCATTTATCACACAAACACACCTGTAATTACAAGTGACAGTCAGGGCCACGAGGGGCGGCCTAAGGGACCAGGGAAGGCTTCCCATTCAAGTCGAAGTCTAAAAGATATGAAGTTCGCAGGTGGGAGGAGGCCTATTCCAGGTGAAAAATCCCACATGGGCGACAAGTCCCATGGCCAGATAGAACATGGCCCCTTCAAGAAACCAAAGGACAGGTGGGGTGGTTAAAACTGGGGAGGAGGGGACCGAGATGAGGGCAGCGGAGTGAGCTGAGCCAGGCCAGGACTGGCAGCGGGGGGTGCAGTCCAGCTGGGCTCTGTGCCTTTGTCCAGGCGCTGCAAGGCCCACATAGGTGTTAAGCACCAGATGACATCGGATTTGCAATTTAAAAGATCCTTTGAGCTGCTGTCGGGGGAGCAGACTGTCACCCTCGCAACGGTGCTGTCAGCCAAGTCTATTAGACAAGCAGTGAACCTGAGGCCTAGGAGACTGAGTCCCCTGTCAGGGTCATGTGGCCAACAAGCCACGGAGGCCGGACTCCAGCCCAGGTCTTCACACCCAAGTCTGGGCTCTTTCCATTTCCTTTCGTTCTCACTGCATCGCCTTCGTCCTGCACGGCCCTGTCAGCCGCACAATGTCATCGTCAACTCCAAAGTCCCCTGAGACCTGCCTGCTAATCCACATTGGATGACATCCCTTCCCAAAGCCACACTGAGGGCGGATCTTCATTCTTTGAAGATCGATCTGACTTAGAGCAGCAGCCAGAGGCCAGCAGCAGCCAAATTTGGCAGGATAAGGTGGTAATTATATCAGTTATCACTGCTGTGTAACAAATTTCCTCAAAATTACAATCAACATTTATTATCTCGCACAGTTTCGGCGGGTCAGGAACCTGGAGCAGCTGAGCTAGGGGTTCAGGCTCAGGGTTGCTCCCAAGGTTGAAGTCAGGGTGTCAGCCAGGGTTGCAGTCACCTGGAGGCTGGACTGGGGCCGAGGAGGGTCCACTCCCAAGGCAACTGCCTCCTGAGGCCAACAGCTTACACCAGCCATTGGCTGGAAGCCCCGGTCCTTGCCAGGTGGGCCCCTTTGTGGCTGCTTGTGTGTCCACACAATGTGGCAGCTGGCAGATCCACTCAGTGGAATATTATTCAGCCTTAAAAAGGAAGGAAACTGACACATGCCACAACATAGATGGACCTTGAGGACATTGTGCTGAGTGAAACAAGCCATCACAAAAAAACAAATGCTGTATGATTTCACTTATATGAGGACCCTGGAGCAGTCGAATTCACAGAGACAGAAAGTAGAATGGTGGTTCCCAGGGGCCCGGAGGGGAGGGGAATGGGGAGTTAGTATTTAATGGGAGCGGAGTTTTTATTTGGGGAAATGAAAGGAGTTCTGGGGATGGATGGTGGTGATGGTTATACAACGATATGAGTGTACTTAATGCCACTGAACTGTACACCTAAAAGTAATTAAAATGATACATTTTATGTTATGTATATTTTGAAAAAAATCTCCCCAGGACCCCAATTCCAAGAGAGCTCCTGGCTGTCGGGTCCCAATCCTTGGGAGAGATGGGACCTGCCACCCCCGAGGCAGGAAACTCATGTTTGCTGAGTGACTATGCGGCTGGGACTTCCTGGGGTGGGGAGGACAGTGGTGAGCCCGGCTGACCCCCAACCCCGACAGGCAGCCCTGATAGAGCTCGTAATCAGGCGGGACAGACAGACACCAGCCAAATAAGCAGAGGGACAAGGAACCCTGCAACCCTAGGAAAGGCTGCTGGAGTACATAAGGGGGAGCTCAGGAAGGCTTCCTGGGGAGGCGCTGCTCAGCCGAGGTTAGGAGAGAACCGGGTAAATATGAACCGAGGAAGAGGAACCCGCTGCTCCGAGGGCCTCGGTGACTTTTTCAAGGGAGGAAGGGGGCAGGGAAACTGGTGGCAGGAGGAAAGGTCGGGGAAGAATGTGATGGCAGAGGCCGCGGGGCTGAGCGTGGTTAGAGCCACAGGGCAGGGCCCTGCTGTCCCCGGCAGTGTCCCTGAGAGGGCACCCGGAGGCAGCCACAGCCCAGCCAGCCTCCCGGGGCTGAATTCCAGCTAAGGGGCACGGGGCCTTGGCAGCCCGCAGGGGAAAGGAGCTGTGCTGTCATCTGTCACTTCCAGGAGCTGGCACTGTCCTGCTCGCAGGGTCCAGCCCTCCTAGCTGCAACCTCACAGCCTGCTGCCCTGGGGGCACAAATGTCCCCTGTCCTGGCTCTCTCCCAGGGCCACACCTTTTGTGAAGCAGGCTCAAGTCTGGGACTATCTTGGCCACATACTGAAACCAGGCCCCAGCCCCCTCTGAGCCATTAGCAGCCCCAAAGACAATGGCAAGAGGCCCCTTCTTAGGTCTCCCTGCCTCTTTGCACGTCTGTGCCTGGACAACACAGCAGATCGAACCTCTCCCCTGATGGAAACCGTCAAAGGCTCCCACCTCCCTGGGAAAACGCCTGAACTCCTTCCTGGGGCCTCTGAGGTTCATGCCATTTCTCTGCATCTGCCCCTCCACACTCCCACTCAGGCCTTGCACTGTGCCTCCCACCCCCCAGCTATGCACAAACCTCAGGGCCTTTGTCCCTGCTTTGCCCACTGCCTCTTTTCCCAAACACATGGGGCTTCATCTCTCCCTTCACCCAGTCTCTGCTTAAATCTCAACGATTCAGAGAGGCTTTCCCTGGCTTCTCTGTCCAAAAGGACCACCCCTCTGGCACTCTGCTCCCTCTGCTTCTTTCCTTCATAGCACCCACCACACTTTGTGTATGTGTAATTTGTTATTTATCATCTATGTCTCCCCTAGAATGCAAATTCCATGGGGTTATACCATTGGTTTTGTTCAGTGCTATATCCCCAGTGCCTATAGTGTAGCCTCAAGTATAGTAGGCCCTCAGAAAAGATTTATTGAATGAATGAATGAATTAGGCACATAGTAGGTTGTCAAAATATGGACTGAATGAAGGATGCTATGATGGCCAAAGTTTGGCCCCGAGTTTTTGAGTGGCAAGTATTTGTTGAATGAATATATGAATTTGTATTGACCTGGGTACTGTTTGAAGAGTTCTCTTGCTGGGTGTGTGTCCTGGATCTTCCACTCACTGGTCAGCTTCATTCATGTCTCCTTTGGAGGTCTCAGTCTCCCTCTCTGTAATATGGGGGACTTGTATTAGATAAGTGATTTTTTAAAAAGTCGCTTATATTTTTGAAGCAGCTTTCAAATAAAAACGTATGTGACAACCTGACAGGTTAGTGGAGGTGTTGTTGCTTAATGTGGAAGTTTGGAGCTCTGTTCACTTGTACCCCAAGCAGGGGTGTGTGTGTGCTTCTGAGAACAGTTTAAAACCCACTAGACCCCAGGTTCCCTAAATCCCAGTAATAAATTATATTGTTTTTTTTAGCAAACATTTATCACCAGCCCTGCCCACTAGTGTTGAGCTTGGCCACTCAACTCGGCTTATTCCCCCAAATGTGGGCCTAAGTGACAGTGTGACAGTTCCCAGTAGAGGCCTTACGAGTTCCCCTCATCCCTCTTGCATGCCTGACCCTGCCCTGAGAACATAACATCCCAGATAAGAGCTGCCTGTTCATCCTGGGTCATGGAAGGGATGAATGTGGAGCAGACCTGACCCTGATCACAGCCTGGGCCAGAGCCACAGCAGCTGGGCCCCTGCCACCAACGTGCAACATAGTTGAGAAGCACTGGGTGGGCAAAAGTAGGTTTACAGTTGCAATACAAATAAATAATACAGTAATGAATAAATAATAATACAAGAATAAACTGTGTTTTGTGTACTCACAACTGTGAGTTATTGTTGTAAGAAGCTGAGATTTTTGGGGGGGATTGCTTGTTATGCAGCATAACCTGCTGAAAACTGACTAATATAGGTCCCTTCCAGCACTGACGTGACTGGCTCTTAGCTCTGGAGGGGGGAACCCAGGTTTGTAATTTCTTTTATCAACCTTCTGGCTTTTTCCTCACCATGTGATCCTTCCTTAAAAATGCTCCTCATCTCTCAAACTGGTGGGCCCTGGCTGCATGGAACTTGAATTCGTGCCCTTTTTGACCCGGATTTACTCATTCATGTGTTCTGTTGCTCATTTTTTTTATCTTTTAAACAAATGAACTCTATGCCCATCCACCTACATGTGAATCTGACCACACAGCTGTAGGTTTCTGAGCCGCCTCTTAGTAAGTGTTAGTGTTGTAGCTACGCTGCCAGGGCTGCGGAGATGAACATGAAACAGGCCCTGCCTCCATGTAATTCAGGATATTACACTCAGGGTAGGAAAAGAGCCTGAAATGAGTAAACCACCATCAACAACACACAAAAAAGCCCTCTTCATCTCAAATTCAAAAAGCATCCGTCATTTCTAGTTAGTGGGACTGGGTAATTTCTGAAATTGATGGATGCTTATAGTATACACAAGAAAAGCATTCTGGCAGCAACGGAACCTTTTATCTGGCTTACAGGCAGCGGAAAACATCCCAAACCATGCTTTTTAGCTGTCTTCACTGAGACTAATTTTCACAAACATCATTTTGAAAGTGGGCCATGGTTTGCAAAAGTCAGAAGAGTGTGCCTGAGGATTCAGGCACACATGTGGCTGGGGGTCCCAAAGGAAGTCATTTCTCCCCTCTGAGCCTCAGTTTCTTTATCTGCAATGCGGGATCATGTAAGCAAATGGGGCCGGACCAGATGACCTCTTAGTGCTTTAAGTCTCTCAGGCTGAATCCAGAATGTCAAGAGCGTGTTCCTGCTCATCTGCTAAGTCCAAGTGGCTTGCTGCTCATGGGGGCAGAGGTCTGGGAGGATGAACCCGAAGAATGTTCCCTCTCCCCAGCCCAGCAAGGCAAGGCCGAGCCTGGGGGCCTCCTCCCCAGCTCCCCAAGCCCAGGATCCCTAACCAGCTTCCATATCACCTCCTGCCTTTTCTTCTCTGACGCCATCCACATCCCCCATATTAACCCCCACCCAACGACGTCACTGCTCTCCGACCCCAGGGCCTTCTTGCTGGCTTCTGGAACATGCCCAGCGGGTTACAGCCAGGAAGTGGCCCAGCAAAGCGATCTCCGTTCTCTAGTCTCTTAAAAGCCACCTGGGGCTAGGGCTGCAGCCTGGGAGCTCCCTGTCCCAGAGGGAAAGCTGTCAGTCCGCAGGGAGCTCATCTCCTCCCTCCCACGGCACCTGCCACCTGCCACCTGGCAGTGTCACATGGCACCGGGAGTGAAGCCTGCGGGGGCGCCTCCCCTGGGAGGCTGTGCGGGAGCCCTGGGAGCTGCGCTTCGTGGGTGGCAGCAGAGGACGCGCACGTGTTCGGGTGCATGCCCATGCTGGCGTGTGCGCGCTCTCCCTCCCTCATGCTCCCCCCCCACCCCCGGCTCCTCCACGGAAGTCTCCGCTGTCAGAAATGGCAGGAAACCTTGGAGACCCGCCAGGCCAGCCCCCTCCCTTGTCAATAAAATCTAGAGCCCTGTGTGTCAGAATCAGGGCAGGCCTGGGTGAGGTCAGGGTCCTTTCAAGAACATGCACTGAGCATGTCTGTTACATGCAAGGGCTCCAGTGTCAGACCCCCTGGGTTACCATCTGGGCTGTCTCCCATCTAGTTGACCCCAAACAAGATCCTTGACATCTCTGAGCCTCCGTTTCCTCACCCACTTTAAGACACTATTTACTGAACCCTTGCTTAGTGACAGGCATAGTTTTATGGTCTGTGCCCATATTTACTCCCCCAAGCAATCCCATGAAGCAAATATTTTTGTCGTCTGATTTAGATGTGAGGGAATCGAGGCACAGAGTGGTTAGGTAACTTGCCCAAGGTCACACAGCTGGGAAGCAATGGAGCCAGGATTTGATCCTGGACAATGAGGCTCCAGAGTCCCTGAGCTACGCCAATGAGATACGACATTAAACACCCAGCACTGTTGGTTCAGAGTCAGCACTCAATACATCATTATTATCAATAGCAACGACTCCATGGACCTGTTGAGAGTCTGATGAAAGCTACAGATCCCGTTGGTAGAAGACGGCACGTGCACACACTAAACACTGCACACAAGTTCAGGGGGCTCCTGCTCCTGAAGCCCACCCGCCAGCCCATCTTGGGGACCCCTGCTCAAGCCCAGCCCTGTTATTCACACACTAGAAAGGGAGAGGAGCGGGCATGCTGAGTGTGTTCACATCCTATTACCCCACTTGTGATTGTCTGAGGTGGGTATCACTAACCCATTGGACAGATGAGAAAACCGAGGGAAATGTCAAAGTCCCACAACAAGCTGGTGGCAGATGGGGCTCTCCTCTTCTCGGGGGGCTGCTTCCCTGGCTGTGTGCCGACTGGCCCTGAGGCCAAGGCAAGAAATGAAGTCCCCGGGGCCATGTCCTTGTGTGGTACATACTCAGCAAAGGATATGTGGTGAGCGAGCGAGTGAAATGCAGTCATGAGCGGGTCCACACTGGGCCAAGCCACGTCCAAGGCCAGGGACTCAGCTCCCCCGGCCCAGCTCCTCTCTTGGGTCCTCGTGGCTCTTCATGAGGAGGAGCAGTTGAGGGACAAACGAGGCAAAGCAGGAGGGATCCTGGCAGGTCAGGAGCCTCTCCCACACCCCCCTGTTTACAGGCAAAAACCCCTGAGGCCTGAGCCTGATGACACAGAGTCACACGCCGGGGTGGCGGCCAGGCCTGGACATGGGGTCTCAGGTAGTGGTGGTCAGAAGGAAAAAGCTGTCACTCATTAGTGCTGAGACTTTAGACAAACCATGTGGCCCCAGTTCCCACATTTGCAAAACGGCGATAGTATCTGCCGGCGAGGCCGCCGTTAGAATGGAGCAGCCTGACCATTTTCTAGTTGGGGCTGTCCAGCGTGTGCCCTCATTTGTCAAGCGAGGACGGGCTGTTGTGAGTATTAAATGGGAACGCAGGCAGAGTGCCTGGCAGAACACAAGTGCTCAGTAAGTGGTCGCTGTTACTCTAAATGCTGCCGTTACAATGCTGAGCGCTCAGGACATACCTCTCTGAATGTCGCATGAACAACTGGATGGACGAATAGATGGGCTGAGAAGGGGGCTGGCAGAGCAGTGGGAATGGGGTGGGGAGATGAATGGATGGGTGGGAGGAAGGTGACAAGTGGATGGATGTGTGGGGTAGTTGGTAAGAGAGGTGGATTGGATGGATGGATGGATGGATGGATGGATGGATGGATGGATGATGGATGGATGGATGATGGATGGATGGATGGATGGATGGATGGATGATGGATGGATGGATGGATGGATGATGGATGGATGGATGGATGATGGATGGATGATGGATGGATGGATGGATGGATGGATGGATGGATGATGGATGGATGGATGGATGGATGATGGGTGGATGGATGGATGGATGGATGGATGGATGGATGATGGATGGATGGATGGGGTAGCTGGGTAGATGGGTGAAAAGATGAATGAATGAACTGGGGGGCAGGAAGATAGAGACGTAGGTGGATGGAAGACCGGAGAGTGAGTGGATGGCGAGTGTTCCTTCCCCTTGAACCGAAGCTGAGGAGCTGGTGGTGGCAGCTACGGAACTGACATGGTATCCACAGGGTGGGGAGGAAGGAGGTCAGGAGCTTCTTGCTTCCACCGGGCCACCCCAGCGGTGAGCAGTTGCTTATTGTAGCCCAGCGTCTGTGCTTGGATGGGAGCCCTGTGGAGCGAGATGACAGGCAGGCAAGCACAGGGCCCTGACCGCATCTACTCACGCTCCTCACTGCCAAGTGCGCCGGGAGGGCTGCTTAGGAGGGCACAGCTTCTACCAGATGCGGTGGAAGCTCCACAGCCTGGAAGGGACCCTCAGCTGGAGAGGCCTTGGCAAAGGCAAATCAGAATGCATCCCCGGGGACTCCTTGCATTTAGCTGGGAAAAACAAAACGTCCTGTTCACTGAGAGCTCTGCAGCAGGGGGGACCTGCTCTGGAAGGGAGGAGCCTTGGGCTTGATTGCTAACAGTCTCCGATGCACTGAGTGACCTTGGACAAGCCCCTTCCCCTCTCCAGCCTCCTTTCCTCACCTGTAATTGAAGTCAAATCACTTCCAAGGTCACTTTTAGTGCTGACACCTTATGAAGATCACAGATTTCTAGGAACATCATATGGAGGGGGTGGGGCTTCAAGGGTTTAGCTGACAGGACACCTTGGGATAGCTCCTCACCTCATTCAAGTCCGCGCCCAGTGGCCACTGTGGTATTTGGCTCTGCTCTAACCCCGCCATCTCTCTGGCAACTCTCATCTCACTTTGCCTGGCCCAACCCTCCCCCCAGAGAACCACATGATCACTCCCTCGGGTCCTACACGACCTATTTAAATCCCACCCCTTGGTCCCCACCCCAGCATGCCCTATCACCCCAGCACGTACTACTTTCTAACACACTCTTTAATATATTTATTTTGTTTATTGGTTGTCTTCCCCAGTATCAGAATGTCAGTTTCGAGGGCAGGGACTTTTGTGTTGGGTTCTGTAAAAGTTAATAAGGAAATCTCAACTAAAATTGGAGTTGGGACAGCCTGTAGAGAAAGCTCTCAGGCCCACCACTCATCATCAATTACCCAAAACAGGAAGAGGCACACCCTGCATTCCCAACAAGAAGCTGTATCTACTTACTACCCCTGCAGGAGGAAGGAAGATTTTCTTCTTGCCCAGCAACAAGCCCAGCCAATGAAAAACACTGCAGCTCAGCCAATGAGAAGCCATTGTCGCCTGAACTCTTACTTTCCTCCAATTAACTTTCTTCTTTTTTTTTTTTTTTGATAATGACCTCCTTGCCCCACCCTCTTTTCTATAAAAACCTTCCCTTGTGTATAACTCCTGTGTTTCTCTGAGTTGCTAGGTGAGATGCTGTCTGATTTATAAGTCATTTAATAAAGCCAATTATCTTTAGATTTTTCTGAGTTGAATTTTTTTAATAGTTCCTGGCACACAGCGCCCCATAGTATTATCTGCGATTACCCAATAAGTGTAATGTGATCATGATGAGGGCAAGCAATAATGGGGTGTTTGCCCGTGTGCCAGGCACAGGGCTCACTCACTTATTCCTCAGGGCGCCCCCAGGAGACGTGGTTGTCATCTCCTGGTTTACAGAGAGGAGAGCAGACACTCAGGGAGGGGTCTGCTCGGGTCCCGCAGCAAAACCGAGACCAGAACGTGCCAGAGTCAGGTCCAGGGTCATCCCTGGGTAGGGAGAGTCCACGGTGCCCCAGACAAGCCCAGGGCCCCAGGCTTGGTTTAGGGTAATCCAGGATAATGCCACTCGCTAGCTCCGGGTCAAAGATCAAGTCCCTCCTTTCTAGAAGTTTCTTTCGTCCCAGCTCCAGCAGACGCAGCCTCCAGGGAACTTCTCACAGCTGGTGGGACATGGCCGCTGGGAGGAGCACGGGGGTGGGGACAGGAAGAGCCTAATGCTTTCCCAGGCTGAAGGCCACCAAGGAGCTGCTCTTTAATTCCTCCCGAAATGGCTTTCCCAGACCCCGCTGGCCCGGCTGCTGGTGATAAATACAGAGGAGCCGGCTCCCCAGGGGGAGGGGAGGGCCTTGCAAAGAAGAGGACTCTGGGGGTTCGGGGCAAGCACACATCCGGTGAGCTTGGGGCTGGGATTGCAATTCTCTTGGGCAACTCCAAACTCAGTTTCCTCACCTAGAAAATGGGTTTGGACTGGACGATTTCCCCGGAGCAGGCCAGAGCTGGAGTCCAGAAGAACAGAGCAAGCAGCCCCAGGACCTGCCTGGGAAACAGCTCCCTTCCTCCCCTCACCCCTGTGGGAGGGGGCAAATCGTCCCCTACCTCTGCCTCAGGCTCCGCTTGTGCAAAATGGCCTGGTTGAGCTGGAAGGTCCTTGAAATCCTTCCCTCTGCCACTCTTTTACATCTGGAAGAGGAAGGAGGGTTAGGGCTGGGAGGGAAAGAGCACTTAGTGAGCTCCAGCTGTGCCAGCTGCTTTTTGGACTTTATCTCCTTCACCTGTGTATTAGTTTCCTATTGCTGCTGCAACAAATCACCGCAAACTCGGTGGCTTAAAACAACACTCATTTACTACCTCGCAGTTCTGGAGGTGAGGAGTCCAAAATCCACCTCACTGGGTGGAAGGTGTCAGCAGGGCTGGTTCTCCGGGGGCTCCAGGGGAGAGTCCTTTTCCTGGCCTTTTCTAGAATGGATGCTGTCTTCATCCCCACGTCACAGGGCCTCTTCTCCCTCCGCTTCCTCTGTCCCATCCGCTTCTTCCCACTCTGACCCTCCTGCCTCCCTCTCAGAAGGATCCTTGCAATTACATTGGGCTCATCGGATAATCCAGGATAATGCTCCTATCTCAAGATCCTTACCTTAATCACATCTGCAAAGTTCCCTTTGCCAAGTAAGTGTTTTGGGGATTAGGATGTGGATAGCTCTGGAGGGCCATTATTCAACTCACTACATCTGTCAATGCGAATCTGGGTGTAGAGCTTGGTTTCAAAGCCCAGCTTCTGACACATTGCAGCTGTGTGATCTTGGGCAAGGACCTAACCTCTCTGGGCCTGTTTCCTCACCTGTAAAATAGAGATAATGGCTGAGGATTGCTAGAGGTAACGCAGGTAAAGCTCTGAACACAGAGCTTGGATGAATGTATATAGTAACTGCAATTATAATAGTAAGAACAACTCTTGTTTATTGAGGAACTTACTATGTGCCGGACACTGAACTGAGTATTGAGTTTATGTAGGGAAACTAAATAGACATGATCCAGGCGCTAATGGAAATTACAACAGAGCCAAGAAGACAGACAGGACAAAGAATCACAAATAATTAGTTAATTGCCATCGAGGCCCAGAGAGGCCTGAGGTCACATAGTTGGGAAGAGGCGGAGTGGGCGGGATTCACACCCAAGTCTGTCTGATTCCCAAGCCCTTATTTTCCCATGATGCTCAGAGTCTCTCAAGGTTGTTTGAGGCCAACAGAGGACCAGAGACGGGAAGGGACTTGCCAAAGGCAGACCCAGATCTCTGGGCATCCTGCCCAAGCTTCTTCCTGGGGGAGATTTGGAGACGTAAAGTGGTAATGACTCTTGACAGTGCTCACTGCGTCTCGCTCCGGGTCAGGAGGCAGGGTGGACACTTTACACGTTCGGTGTCATTGGGTCTCCATGATGCCCAGGGAGAGGCTTGTTATCCTGTTTCACAGACAAAGAACCTGAAGTCTTAGGTCAGATGACATGTGCAGGGTCACCCGGAGAGTTAATTGGCAGGAGAGAGCCAGGACGCTCACTATGGGGAGGGCCTTGGGTGAACCCTCCCAGTTCAAGTTTGCCTGACCCTAAAACCTGTCTTTAACGCTGGCACACTCTGCCCCTGCCAGCTGGCCTGTCCTGAGGGTTTAACCCCAGGGTGGAATTCTTCCTGAGAACAGCCTTCAGGGAGACGGGTGACCTGCTGGCGCCACCTCGTGGCCTGTAGGAGGCACGCCACTTACCCCTGGGAGCCTCGAGGACCCGCAGAGGTCCTGGGGGAGATATGAACAGAACTTCTGCAATCTCCACCCAGCTGGATCCCTGTGGCAAACTGATGAGGCTGAGCTAAGAGTGATCAGCATGACCAGCCTCCTTTTTCTCATGAGGAAACTGAGGCCCAGACAGAGAACGACACACTCAGCCAGTCAGGGGCAGGCCCAGGTGGCCGGAGGGACTGGCTGGGCAATAAGGCTTGCCCTGAGCCCGTCCAGCCTCTGGGGCCTTTGTGGAGGGTGCAAACAATGAGGCCCAGAGGGGAGAGGGGCCTGCCCGGGCTCCCACCCATGCCAGAGGCCAGGCCAGGACTGCAGGAGGCCCGTCTCCCGCCCAGCTCCATGCTGGCACATGAACTCCGGGTCCACTTATGGGTAGGCCATGGAAGACCAGAGCAGCAGGACTTGTTGCTCTAGGTTTGGCCTAGGAGCACCTATAACCCAGGGCCAAGAGGAGGGTGTGGCTGGTAGGAGCTGACTATGGTGGGATTCCTGAGGCCAGCAGAAGGCAGGCTGGGAAGAGAGATGGACTCCTTTTTTTAAAAAAAAAAATATTTTTATTGATTTTTAGAGAGAGAAGAAGGGAAAGGGAGAGCGAGGAAGAGAGACAAATACAGATGTGAGAGAGGAACATGGACCAGTTGCCTCCCACACGCACCCCTACTGAGGATCGAACCCTCAACCTGGGCATGTGCCCTGGTCGGGAATTGAACCGCCGACCTTTCAATGCACAGGGTGACACTCAACCAACTGAGCCACACTGGCCAGGGCGAGATGGACTCTCTTGGCTGAAGTAATAACCACAGCTCCTCCCACAGAGATCGTTCATGATTCTTAGGGACAAATAAGGCTGGAGAAATCCCATGATTTTTAGGGACAAACATGGCTGGAAAAATTCCATCATTCTTAGGGACAGCCTTAGCTAAAGAAATCCCATAATTCTTCAGGGCAACCTTGGCTAGGGAAATCCTATGATTCTTAGGGACAAATAGTCCTTGCCCTCAAGGAGCTTGATAATATTGCCTTCATTCAATCAATAAGCAATCACCGACCACCTACTCTGTGCCCGCCATGTGAGGGGTGCTGAGGACCCACAAACCAACCGGACCTGGTTCTTACTCTGCAAAATCCCACATCCCAGTGGGGCAAACGGACCATGAGAACCAGAGCTTATGGCCCAGAGCCAGCGCCTCCTGTCCAGCTGCTGGGAGGATGCCTTGTCCCCTACCTGTGGATGCCAGCTGGACGAGACAGGAGAGAGAGGACAGCTTCTGTCAAGTCACTCCCAGTGCAACCAAGTCTCTTGGGAGTGGGGTGGGGTCAGAGCTCAGATTCTAGTCAGCTTGTCATCACAGCACTCCTTAGCCAGACTGCTAAGGTTACACAGTCCAGGGTGCTGGCTGGGTCACGGAGGACCTCAGGAGCTCTCTTCTCTGGATCTGAAACAATATGGTGGGGGCAGAACTAAAGATAACATTGGAAAACCACCAGCCCCTCTCACCCTCTAAGAAAAGGAGACTACAATGTTCTGCGGGCTCCTTGGGAACACGGAGCACTCCTGCGCACCCTGACGCAAGAAGGGAACTGGGTGGCACAGAGCTTGACCCCTTGGGAGAGGTGTGGGGTCCAAGGGGTCTGGGCACAGGCCACCCGGGTTCAGGTCAGGCTCTACCCATCTCAGTCACTGTGTGGCCTCAAACAGGTTCCTCAACCTCTCTGCACCTCTGAAAAAGTCATCTGAAAAAATTAGGGTGGCGCCAGCCTGGTGTGAGACGAATGCTTACATGCTCCAGGGTCTCCAGTTTACCTGGAGTCTTTCCAAGGACCGTACGAGGTGAATTTGTGACTGCCATTTACAGATGAAGGAACTGAGGTTAAGACTCTCTCGGGGGCCACACCGAGCTAATAAGAGGTGGAAACTGTCAGGGTTCAAAGCTGAGCACTGTGCTTGCCTCTGTGTCCCCTTGCCCCTCTTCATTGTCAAGACTTTTGTGCAACACCTGTTAAATGCCATCATTGTCATCAAGCAAATAGAATGGTTTCGGGGGTGGGTAGCGAGCTCCCCATCACTCCAGAGGTCTGCAAGTCCAGCCTGAGTGAGGTAAGGGTCTTCAAGTGTTGGATTTAGGGTTCAACAACTCAGTGCCATTTAAGGTTTCTGCCTGCCCATAGGTGCCCAGGTTCATCACTGTCCTCGCTAAGAGAAAAAGAAGACACAGGGATGATTAGACTCACTTTATAGTGGGGTAAACTGAGTCCCAGGGCCAGGATTTTCCCAGTGTCAGGCATCCAGCTCAGGGTGAGTGAGTTGGGGCCTCAGTCAGGGCAGACGCTCAGTGAGCCCACCCTACACCCCACCAGGCTTAAGAGCGAGACAGAGCAGGAAGGTGGCTCCTGCGCCGAGTGATGAGAAGGCAGACAGGGGAGTGAAGACAAGGCCTCAGACACGCGTGGGCAGTCCTAGGGCCAAGGGTGGGCGCTCGGGACATGGGCGCCTGGGAGCGGGCGGAGGCCATCAGAAACTCAGGCCTTAGGCTTCTGCGGCCCAGTCCCCTCATAGGGCTGACGGACAGTTGAGGACCCAGAGAGGAGAATGCCCCAGGCCTGTAATGTCATTCAGGCCACAGGGCTGCTGAGGAGGTGGGAGGAGGGGGGAGTGCAGGCCAAGCTGGGCCAAGCCTGGTGCTCAGCAAAGGGGCATAATTCACCCGGGGAGCGGGGCAGGGTGGATTTGGAGTCTCCGGGCCTCACTCAGCTCTCCTCCCACTTCTCCAACAACAGAAAGAGCCACTGTTTCCCAAGCCGTTGGGATGCGCTAAGCCCTGCTCCCATGTTCTGCACAGATGCCTTCATCTTTTTCCTTTTAAAAATATGTCTTTATTGATTTCAGAGAGAGGAAGGGAGAGGGAGAGAGAGGTAGAAACATCAGTGATGAAAGTCATCGATCAGCTGCATCCTGCGTGCTCCCTACCGGGACTGAGCCTGCAGTCGGAGCATGTGCCCTGACCGGAATCGAACTGGGATCTCCCGGATCATAGGTCGGTGCTCAACCGCTGAGCCATGTCGGCCGGGCCAGATGACCTCATTTATCTTAACAAATCCCTGTGAGGTAAGGACCGAGCATATCATCACCTCATTTTTTCACAAGAGGAGACTGCAGCCAGAGAGGTTCAGTAACTTCCTTGAGGCCACAGAGCCAGTGAGTGGCAGAGCTGGGGGTTAAACTCTGGCAGTGGCTGCTGAGTCCCAGGTCTTTACCCCGTGCCACCCTGGCTCTGGTAGCCTCCTTCTGAGGGGAGAGGGTGGACCCTCCCTCCTATCCTTCCAAGTTCATCTCATCTGACCTTCAGGGTGAGACTGTCTCCACCTCAGCCCCATCCTCTGTAAAATGACTCATGCTCTGGCCAGGAAACCACAGCCCATGCCCGGGACACTGCCAGGCAGCAAAGCAGCCAACAAGGTTGGCGCTGTGAGCCTCAAGCACCCACATGTGCCAGCCAGCCACCCACAGGCGCCTTCTTTTTATTACCAGCTTTTCTGGAGATAGACCTCACAGTCTCTGCACGTCACCAGTTTAAAGTGCACAGCTTAGTGGTTTCAGTACACTCAGAGTTGAGCAACCATCACCACAGTCCACTTGAGAGTCATCACCCCAGAAGAAGCTCTGCACCCCTTAGCGATCACTTCCCAGCCCCGCGCCCTGCTGCCCTCGGCGACCACTGACTTACTTTCTGTCTCGGTGGATTTGCCTCTTCTGGACATTTCTATAAATGGAATCTCGCGGCGTGTGGCACATTTGCAGTTAGATGGTGTTCTTTCAATTTTATAGGTGAGGGGTCTGCAGCTCAGAGTGGTCAGATCACTTGCCCAAAGTCATCCAGCTGGGAAATGGGGGACGGATTTGGATTATGTCTTTCTGGTTCCAGACACCCCAGGTCACCCTCATAGGCCTGGAACCCGGAGTTGCCTGACAGCTCCAGGGGCTTTTACAGGGTGGGAGGAGGGCTGAGGAGGTGGGGGAGTGTGCGGGTGCCAAGGGCTCTGGGGGAGGCACTGGGTCCAGACACCACGTACCAGGATCACCGGGAGGAAGGGAAATGGGCAGGGCAGGTGGGGGCAGGTGGGGGCAGGTGGGGGCAGGTGGTGGGGACGGGCAGATGGGGGAGGGGTGGCTGAATATCCCCTCAGGCGGGCAGTCCCGGGCTCTGCCCTTCCGGCTCATTGGCCTACTCTTATCTCCGGCTTTTGCCTCCCTGCCTCTCCCCCTGGAAACAGCCCTCTCCCCTCCTGCTCCCAGACCCTGGCCTAGTAGGATGACTCAGCCGCTGTCCCTCTGCCACCTCCTCCTCCCCGACACCTGTCCCTGTCTGGCAGAAGCTCCCGGGACATAATTATGACCAAAGCCAGGGTGGCCAGCATCCAAGGGCGGGCAGCTGTGCCCCACGTCCCCTGTGCCAGCCCCTCACCCCTCACTGGCAAGCCCGCTTTGGGTGAACAGAAGAACTTCAGGCCTTCTTGCAATGCTTTTTGCATTTTAAAAAATGATTTCCATAGCTTGATCAAAAAAAATCAAATTTTAGAATATGCTCTTTCAGGCTGTTCTCAGCTTTGGAGCCCAACCCAGTCCATCCCAGCAGCCCCTTAGGAGCCACTGACTAATGAACCCCTGACACATAGGAAGGTTTCCCCTTTGATGGGTGGGGAAACTGAGTCTCAGAAGGAAAGGGACTTCCCCAAGGCCGCTCGGCTTCGAAGGGGCAGGCTGGAAGTGTGGCTGTGTGTCCCGGCTCCCAGCACCGTGATCCCACGAAAACGCAATTCTGAAGGTGAGGTTGTGGGCCCAGCCTGCCAGGGCGGGGAGGGGGGACTCCGGGACCCTTGGTGACCCAATTCAAATGATAGCAGCAGCTGCTTTCTACACTCAAGCACCAAAACATGACACTTCCTCTTCCACTAATTCATTTAGAGCCTGACAGTCTGGGCTGGAATACCGGCTCCACCAAACTGAGTGCTCCGGGACTTTGTGACGGTCAGCTGATCTCTTTGAGCCTCAGTCTCCTCATCTATAAAATGGGTATGAAAATAATAGCCCCTGCCTTACAGGGCTACAGTGAAGATTAAATGAGTTAATAGGTGTACAGTGCCCGGCACATACCGAGTGCTTGATCAATGTGAGCTGCTATTGTTATTATTAGGTCTGACCAGTGCATTGTGTGGGCAGAGCCCAATCCCACCGGCCCCCGGCCCCAAGGAGCTCACAGTGGAGTGCAGGAGACAGTCAAGAAAATGGGGCTGTTATGATCCAGAGAGGTGAGGCCTGGGACGAAATTTCTCTATAACGGGGACCTGGCCCAGCCCAGGGCCCCTAAGGAGGTCCACAGTGCTGTGGAGGGTGCCAGCGGGAGGCAGAGGCCAGGGCTCTGGCTCCAGCTCTGCTGCCCACCTGCTCTTGACCTTGGGCAGGTCACTCTCCCGCTCTGGGCTGCAGGTTCGGGCTCTGCACGGGGGAGAGCTGGGCTGCTTCTCCAGGGGCTGGGCAGCCAGGCTTGCAGGAGGCCAGCCATGACTCCCGGGCTATTTTTACCGGGACTGCGGGCAGTCACACCACCCGTTTTGGAACCAGAAGCCCACAGGTGCAAGGAGCCTGAAGGTCATATAGCCTGACCCCTCCTGTGCCTGAGGCCGGACTGGCTCCCTCGCCAGCCTCCTCGCCTGTGAAATCTGAGGTGGGGGCAGAGCTGGACTCCACGCTAAGCCCCTGGCCTCACTGCGCCCCGTGATTACCACCCCTTCTCATCTCCGTTTGCATGCCTGTAAATGTTTTATTTTAAGCTGTTTGCAGAGTCCCAGAGCGTTATGGAATTGGAGATGGGGAGAGAAGGAGAGATAGAGATGTCACCTGTGACAGAGATAGAGAGACAGAGACAGGGTGAGGGAACAGAGACACAGATGGAGATAGAACAAGACAGATGGACAGAGATAGAAACTGAGAGACAGAGTTGAGGACAGCAATGGAAAGAGAGACATAGTCAGTACAAGGAGACAGAGAGAAAGAAAAATAGAGAAAGAAGTAGTGAGGGGAGAGGACACAAATGGAGGGGACAGAAAGACAGAGGTGGCTTCCCCAAAACAGAGCAGCTGGCAAGAGGGGTCAGGCTTGGGGCCCTGGCCCAGGTTCACCTTCTCTGAGCCTCGGTTTTCTCAACTGAAAACCAGATCTGATCTAAGGGGCACCCAAGGGCACCCGGACGCTGACCTCAGGCCCTGTGCCGTGAGGCACCGTGAGAAGGCATCAGGACGGAGGCCCCCAGGCAGGTCCCCACTGTGCCCCCGGGTGTCTGCAGACCCGCATCCAAGTCTCCTGTGACTGTCCCATCGCCTCCTCTGCTTCACTCTCTCTCTGGCCACCCTCTGGGGACAAGGGCAGAGGTGACCCAGCCCCACACATGCTCTTCCCACAAGGTCTGGGATCCTCTCTCAGCAAAGGGTAGGCCCTTTCTACCCCCTTCCTTAGGGAGAAACTGCGGCCCGGGCCCTTTCACTGAGGACAGACACAAACCCGGGGTAAGGAGTCCAGCTCCTGTCCTGCTGCGGGCCCCCGCGAGGCTGCTCCCCACGCTCAGTGTAAGACTGACGGGGAGAGCCAGCAGGAAAGGCGGGCCCGGTCCAGGAGCCTGATGTGTGCTAATCCGTGTAATCCTCAGGAAGGCCTTCGGGGTAAAGAACTTCTTATTTTTATTCCTCAGATGAGGAAACTGAGGCACAGGGTAGTGGAATAACTTCCCCCAATTCACCCCCTGGGAAGAGGCAGGCTGGCTCGAGAGCCTGAGTCGGTGATGACTAAGGCTTGTGTCACACCGTCTTCTGGATTTACATTCAAGCACAACTCTGTCCCAAGGTGACAGCTCACCCTCCCTGAGTCCCCATGTCCTCATGCCAACACTGCTGGTCCCCTCCATCCCATCTTCCTTGCCTCGAGTCCATGCTGGCCTGGGAGTTCACCCCCAGGGGAGCTCAGGGAAGGTAACTCCAGCCCTAGCCCCAGAGGTGAGTTACAATTGCTGTCAGCCCATCGTGGTGGTCTTGCCCGTGACTGGCATAGACATGGACATGTGATCCAATCCTGGAAAATGGGGGCTGGGAGGGGATCTGTCAGAGTGGAGGGAGAGGGGCTTCTAGGAAGGTCTTCCTTGCTTTCAAAAGAGGACATGAAGCAGAGACTTGCCTTTTCCTGCTTTTGCATGTTGGGTGAGGATGTGATAACAGGAGCTGTGGCAGCAGTTTTGTGATCTTGAGGGGAAGGTGAATTATAAAGAAGCAGACCTATAGCCGTGTGGGTGGCCCTGAGCCAGAGCCCCCTCGCTGAGCACGATCAACCTCGAGAATCATGAGAGGCAGTAATGAAATACTGAACTGTTGTTTTAAACCATTGCATTTGGAGTGGTTTATTATGCAGCAATAGAAATCAGAACAGTAATTAAATGTACTAGGTACATGACTAGCTAATTTTCCTTTTAGAAAAGCAGCCGTGTAAAAGAAACCAAGAGTTTCCATAGAGCGGCAGTGACCTCAGATCGCCTGGAATGGTTCGCTTCTGCTCCAGTGACACTCCCACGTAAGGTGAGAGGTGAGATATGAGTGACCTGGATCTGGCCAACCCAGTAGCCTTTGGAATATCACCCACAGCTTAGGATCCTGGCCAGCCCAGCCTGTAGACACTTAGCGGGGGATTTGGTCACTTGTCTTCAACTGGCAGATTAGTGGGTCTTGCCTGGAGAATGTCATCGAATGAATGTCATCACGCTGCCTCAGTGTGCCTGCAGAATGGAGGCCGGGACTGACTCCAGGACGCAGGTCGCTGGACCAAGGAGCGTCAGCCTGCCCTGAAAGGATATCACAGCTGTGTGGCTGGTGACTCCTGCCCAGCCTTCAAGACCCTACATTCCCCGATCCCCTCTCTGCCTACCCCTGCACCCTGGAGACACTCCTCTCCCTCCCTCTCCCTCTCTCTCTTTATCGCAAATTGCCCAAAGCTGGAGGCTTTA
The DNA here is from genome assembly GCF_964146895.1 of Miniopterus schreibersii. NCBI lineage: Eukaryota > Metazoa > Chordata > Mammalia > Chiroptera > Miniopteridae > Miniopterus > Miniopterus schreibersii. The sequence goes on from NC_138102.1 coordinate 179,131,683, forward strand.
TCTCATCCATCCTTTTGTTTCTCCATGTCTAGCTGTGCCTGCCACAGAGGCATTTGATAAATGTTGCTGAATAAGTTGAATGGTCCCAGCCAGGGGTCATGTAGTCCATTCTTGGTTGCGTCTGGTGACGGGGAGCTCACTTCTCCCCAGGCAATCAGTTTCCGTTTTTGAACTCAAACCCACTGATTTTTTAGAGAGAGTGAAAGGGACGGGGGAGTGGGGGAGAGAGAAAGAAACATTTATATGAGAGAGATGTGTTGGTTGGTTGCCTCCCACACACGGGCCCTGACTGGGGCCAGGGAATGAACCTGCAACCCAGGTACGTGCCCTTGACTGGAATCCAACCTACGACCCTCCGGTGTGCTGGCCGACGCTCTGACCACTGAGCACGCCGGCCAGGGCTCGTATGAAAGCTTTTGATGAGCTGGTTGAAAGCTACATTCACCACCGTGTGGAAAGGCCACACACCCAGCCTGGGGAGCTCGTGGCTCCGCCATGGTGCTCGTTTTCTGTAAGGAAACAGCGTCCTTTGATGAGTAGAAATAATTTCAGTGAAGACTCTGCTTTCCTAAATATGTTAACATGGGTTCAATGATTTTGTTTCTGTTTCTGTGAGAAATGTCAGCACGGGAAGAATTTTTACATTCGTGGCTGATCTGTGGTCCGAAAAGGCCACAGAATTGATTGGGTCAATAAGTGAAGGCTTTGTGGCTTTTTTAAAAAAGATAAACTTTTCACTTGTTTGGTGACACTAAATGAATGGGGAGAGCGCGCGAGAGAGCACAAGCACAATGAAATATAAAGTGAGATATCATTTAAATTATCGATAAAATGACAAACGCATGTGTGTTTTCGGTATACTTTGTGAAACCTGCGCCAGCATTTGTAAATTTTTTTTGTCACCGGAGGCCTCCAGCTCTCCTAGCTAAAGACCTGCAAGCCAAGGGCTCCAGTGGCCGTCACACACGCGCTTCACCGGTCCTGCCTGTGCGCCCCCAGACCTTTCCTGTGCTCCCTGACTTCTCCGCCTGGCTTCCCCTGGAAAGCCACATCCGGCACAGTCACAGGGCCGGGGTTACCGTCCCTGGAGAGGTCATGTCGGCTGTCCTGGGGGCACGACTCCTGTGGGTTTCAGAGCGGGAGTAAAGATTGTAAAAATGTTTACAATCTTTAAAAATGGATAAGTGAGCAAGCACGTGAACAGGCAAGTGGACTCAAAGCCAAGATCAGACCCAGCAGTGGAGGAGGTGGACGTTCACACGCTCAGTCTCACAGAGATGCACACACCCAGCATCTTCCCGGAGACGCCCCACACAGGGCAACGGGCGCGCGCACACACACGCACACACGCACACACACACGCACACACACACACACACACGCACCCAGCTCCAGTTCAGGAACCAGACGTTCAGAACAGGCGCCACTGGTGCTGACACTGAGCATCAGGCCAGGGGCTCATCATTTGCAACGAGGAGCGAAGCAGAGGGGACTCCTGCCTTCCTGTCCAACACGGGAGAAGCAAATGAAACCTAGGCAGGGGGGAAAAACACACCCCAATTCATAATTATAAATTGTGATAAAGATTTCCATTTTTGAAAGTACAACAGACGAGATATCCTGAAATACACTCCACTCCTAATACCACAATAACTCTGGATAAAAAGTTTTTACAATCTTTAAAAATGGATAACTGAGCAAGCAAGAAAATAAGGGATATCCTTACTCAGGATACAAAATAGCAAAGAGGGGAAAACAGGAGAGAGCTGTGGAGGACAGCATGAACCAGACTAAAACACGTCTTATAGGAAATGCAGGAGGTAACAGAGTGACGTGTGACTGACCATTGAAGAGATATTTTATAGATATTATTATATATAGTATATATTCTTATATATTTTATATCTCTCTCTATGTAAACTATAGATTATATATTAATCATATATGATATATTCTTATATAGTCTATATTACTATCTCTTCAAATGTAACATTTCATATATATTTATAAAATATATTACATATATATAAATAAATCTTACAGGTCCTGCTTCTCTGGAGAACCCTGACTAATGTCTACCATCTGTGTGACTTCAGTCCACCGTGACTGGGCCTGTCTCCCCTGGCCCCTCAGGCCCCTGCCTTACCCTCTCCATACCCCAGAGTCCTCTGCCTCGTGAGCACCCCGAAGGCAGGGGCAGGCCTGTCGGCTTCGCCGTGGCCCCTGAAGCCCAGCCCAGTGCCCGGCACGCTTCAGGTCCCAGTGAGTATCAGTCTGACAAATGCACTCAGGCACCATTGGTGAGTTCATTTTGAGAGCCTCTCCTAGTGCAGCCTGGCACCTGACCCCTGCTTCCCCTTTCTCCCCTTATCAAGCCCCCCACTGCCCTCAGGCCCTGAGGCCTGCGCTGGCTCCTCCCCAGGCCCACACCACAGAAGCTGCATGAGGGCTGGGACCCTCTGCCTGCTCTGGGGCCCGGCACATAGCATTTGCTCAGTAAATATTTGGAAAATCAATGCAGAATAAAAGCCACAGCAGGATCATATTCTGAACGTATTAGCCTGTATCTTCCATTGGGATCTTCTTCCCTCCTTGGCTCTTTGCTTTTCAGACAGCAGGCATTTTGGGGCCTCAGCAAAGGATGTGACTGCTGAAAGCAAGAAAAGCAGGTCTCCTGCCTGGATTTGCAGATTCAAAAGCTCAAGCCCTGAGATGACCCAAAAGAAACATGTAAATTATAAAAGACTTGGAGAAAATCGTGAGGCGTCCCTGCTTGCTAGGCTGGAAATGATTTTCTGAACGATCAGGAGGTAGAGCGTTGAAAAGGGAACAGGGAGATCGCCATCAGTGGTGGTTCCAAGAGAAAGCGTTTTTCCCCCTGCTCGAGGCCATCGCCAGCTCAGAGCTCCCTTTGTAGCCAGGAAAACGCCCCCCCTCCGGCCCTGCAGCTTGGCAACTGGACCCGGCCCTAACTGGCTCCCTTGGCCGAGCCCCGTGTGGGGCACTCCAGCCCATACAACTGCACAGGGCAGCCCTGCCAAGCCCAGGAGAGGGCGGCGAAAGCTCAGACAGGCCTGTGGGGCCTGTGCCTCACATCCCCCCGGGGCAGGGGAGCCCCTAAGGAGAAGTGGCCTGAGGCAGAAGTAGCCTTGGGCAGCCTCAGACTTTCATAAATGCCCGATGGGACAATACGTAACTGAAGATGGGGGCCGGGGGGGGGGGGGCAGCATCCCTGAGGACAACACTGGGGACAGGGGACAGCAACAGCCAGGCTGCCACTTGACTGTCCTCAGGTGTCACACCTTGGCACACAGAAGGCCCTTGGAATTAGCCAAAACCCCTAGGAAATTTGGAACTGGGGAGAAACCTCAAAGAGACTGAGATGAAGTATCTGCCACCCAGCCACAAAGAGGATTCCAAAAAAAATTCAGTTGACTTACTAAAAAAAAAAAAAAAAAAGTGGCATTTTGTGCCCATCAAAGGTATAAACTGAGATTTTTTTTTTTTTTTTTAACTTGCTGTGGTCCACAAATATTCACTGAATGAGTGCCGAATGAATGGCAAGTGGCTGGTACTTCTCTGCAGCCCTAACCTTGCTCCACAGATTCAATTATCAATGCGAGTGGTCTCCCTGACCAGGTTGATGATGGTCTGAGGGCAGGGACCAGCTTCTGCAACTTAAAATCCTGCACACGTGTCCTGTGCAGAAGTGCCCAGTGCCTGGGCATTCAACTGAATTGCTATAAACACATGGGATTTTTTTCCAGGCTCCAGGAACAAAAAGCACCCCTCCCTGTCCTCTCCTCCCTTCTCCCTCACCTCCTCAGAGATCACCCTATTCCCAAAGCCTGGCCCAGGCACAGACAGAAGGAGGTGGCCCCATTAATGCTGTCCTCTGGCGCTGCAGCACGGCCTGGAAAATAACCTGTTAGGACCTGAGACACGTCTGCATTCGGCAGATGAACTCTGCCCATTCAGCGGCCGTGAGCCTTGGTGCGGTCTGAGGCTTGGGGCAGCGAGGTCGGGCTCCTTCCAGGAGCCTGAGCCCCCGATGGACACTTGAGGGTAGGGGGCACTAGGTTACTTGTCCTGGGAGCCCCTGGGAATTTATGGGACCAAGGACTTGGGGCTTCCCAGAGTTGGTGCCTCGAGTCTTAGGTGCTGTTCAAGGCCCTCCAGGCTTGGGCACCCAGAGGGTCCCAGACCACCAGCCCATTTTCCACGGCCCCTGTCCACAGCCCCTCCTCCAGCCTGGTCACATGCCAGTGCTTTATTCTGGGTCCTGGAAGTCATACTCACACGTTCTGCCCAAGCACTTGGCCTCTGTCGATATGGATTCTGTCTCTTGGCTTGTGCTTGTAAGTTGTTCCCCTGTGTCTGTCCTTTCTCTGTGGCCAGAAGGTCAGCGCTTGTCACGGGCTGGCCGCCTAGCTGTCTCCCTAGCTGGAGTCCCCCCTGCCTCACAAGCCACCATTTGAGCTCTACCACTGACTAGTTAGTGTCCTTGGCTAGTGTTATTTAGGTTGTTAGGACCACCTGACCATCTCCCCTGGTTCTGTGACCCTGCTTCTGGCACAAACCACTCCATGTGACAAAAGTCTGTTGAGCTGCCCACTGTTGCCACCAGACGAGGCTCTCCCCTCCATTCCCCGAGCCCAGCATTGTCCCTGCCACTGAGTAGTGGCCTAAGGAAAGCGGTTCCCGACCTGTCTCCCCTCCCGCTCTCCCCTCCTCTCCCTCCGCCTCCCCACAAGGCTCTCGCACACTCTGTTCCAATGTCTGCCTCCCCACCGGTTGGCCCTAGAAGCCCCTCCTCTTGTTCTAGGGGGTGAAACACTCGGGGCAGAGGCTGTGGTGTAGCAGAGTCTTTTATTAAAACCAGGTGAGACACTCGGTTAGCTGAGAAGGCGCACTTCTGCTCCAGGCACCCCATGCCTCCCTGGGCTGGGTGTGACTGTCCCACCCTGCCCAGACCTCCTTCTCATTGCAAAGGGACGATCTGTGGTGATGGGTCAGAGAATGATTGTGGCTGGGGCTTAGTTTACTGCTTGGATTTGGGGTTAAAGGCGAGGGTGCAGGTGTGGGTCAGTTTGGAGGTTGGAAGGAATTGGGTTGGGATTTAGGTGAGAGGAGAGTTAAGTACGACCCAAACTCTGCAGGCCACAGTGAGCCAAGGGCCAGCTTCTCCCTGCTCCCAAGGCGATGACCCCCCATAGGGACCCACCCCCAGGTGTGTGAAGCCACCTTGCCCACCCCCCTCCCAGCCCACCTCTCATACACAAAACAGACACTCAGAAACTCTATGCGACTACGTGAGATTCGGTCCCCACGCTCCGCTGCGGCCAGGCCCAGGTGGGTGGGGATGGGGGCTGCCGGGGGCTTAGCCCTGGAACCCCAGCTCCTTGTACTTGGCAGCAATGTCGTTCCGGAACAGCTCCAGGGCCTTCTTCATGGCTCCCTGGGCGTCAGCGCCGAAGTCCCCTCCGAGCTTGCTCTGCAGAACCTGGATGATGGCTTCGGAGATGAACTGCAGGGAGGGCGAGAGGGTGCAGGTCACTGGGCCGGGACCCGCAGGGCCGGCTGGAAATCAGACCGAGTCCCATCTCTTTTTTCCCTGGACCATTTATCCAGCACTTACTACACACTAGGCGCATCTGAGCGGTCTCCACAAACTCCTCTAATCCCCACGGCCCTCGAGACAGGGACGGGTCGGGAAACTGAGGCCCATCTTGGTACAGATGAGGAAAGGTTAAGCCGTGTGCGCAAGGTGCTCACCCACTACCCTCCTCAGCGAGTGCTCAGGGCGAGGACCCAGCCGCAGCCAGGCCAGAGCTCAGGGCACTGCCAACTGGGGGGGTGAAGGGAGGAGGGAAATGCTCACGGTCCATGATTTTATCTAGCATTTTGCAGTCAGGAAATCTAGAAAAATCCATTTCCATTTGCGTGTATTTAATTTTTGCATTAAGTACTTAGTGAGGTCATTGCTTTAAATAGCCAGGGGTGGGGCAGGGTATAGAGCATCACATTTTCTGTGCCAAGCACACATTGGAGCTCAGAAATATTGGTGGGAGGGAAGGCGAGAGACGGGGAGGACCGGGCCAGGCCCGCAGCTCACCCCCAGGACCGTAACGTCTTGTGCTGGCTTCACCGCCACCAGCTGTCATGTCCACAGTGTCATCACCAGGAACATGGAAGCAGGAAAAGCTATAGCGCGGGGCTGCTTTGGGACTGGAAGGTCTCATGGATGTAAAATGCTCCTGTGCTGGCCCTGCCCTGTGTTGCTCAGTGGTTAGAGCATCAGCCTGTGCACCAGAGGGTCACAGGTTCGATTCCTGGCCAAGGGCACATGCCTGGGTTGCAGGTTTGATCCCTGGCTCCGGCTGGGGCACGTGCAGGAGACAACCAATCGCAGTGTCTCTCTCACATCGATGTTTCTCTCTCTCTCTCTCTCTTCCCCCTCCCTTCCTTCCACTCTCTGTAAAAGTCAATGGAAAAAATATCCCCTGGTGAGGGTTAACACAACAAAAATGGTCCTGTGCTTTTTCAATGGTTAATCAAGACCTGATGCCAGCCACAGTGCTGGTCAGTAGACCAGGCGGGGTCGTTGACAGAGGCCCAGACAGGGAAGTGGCCAGACTGAGCTCGGAGCTGGAGTTTGCACCCAGGGCACTGTGGACGGCTGACTACCAGAGCCAGAGACAGCCAGTGACTACACGCGGTCGGGTTTTCCCATTTCCCCAGGGTGCCCAGGGTGCAAGGGACCGAAAGCAGGGAATGGGAGGCCGCGTGCTGAGAGGCCTCACAGAGCACGAGTATCAACACCCAGTCAACACCGTGTGGCTCGAAAACCACAAACACCTACCTTTGGGCCTTGATTTGGGGACATATGTCAAGTTCACCTTTAATGTTATAAATGCAACAAAATGAAGTGTGGCTACAGGTGGAGCAAGTCCTGCCCTTGGAGAACTTGGGAGACCTGCGTCCCAGGCCCAGCTCTGCCCTGACCCTCCACCACGTGTGACTTCACCTGTAAAATGGGGGTTCTGATGACCCCATCAGGCCCCCCCAACTCAGCCTTTCCTGAGTCTATGGCAGAGCCACCAATATCTAGAAAATTGTGGGATGGGGCAGCCGGACAAAGGAGAAAAGACAGTGGCCCTTAGCATCTCAGCACCCAAGTGGGAAGGAGCAATTTCTTACGAAGGGCTCGGAAGGAGGGGAAGGGCATTCATGGGGCTCAGTCTTCATTGTTTGCAGTGAATTAGACTTGTTTCCACAGTCCTGGGTTCTAGCCCACTAGCTGGTTCCAACCTGGCTACATGGTTTTTTCTCTCAGCCTCAGTTGCCTCGTCCCTAGAGAGGGGATTGGTCATTCCAGTTGTCCGGTGAGCCCACCATGTGCCGCTGGGGTCAGCAATGGGAGAGGGCCCAGGCCTGCCCTTAAGGAGCGCAGGCCCAGTCATAAGACAGCTGGGTAAAGAAAGAAATCACAGCACAGCCGGGCAGGTGACATAACAGACTGAGGACCAAGAACCTTTGCTGGGGGAGGGCTGGGGACGGAGCAGCTGGCTGCCTGGTGCAGAGGAGGTGGCTTCTGAGCTGAGCCTTGGGCAGGAACAGGGAACAGGGATTTGCCAGGAGGAGAAGGGGAGGGGTCAGGGGGCGCAGTATGTGCAGATCTCAAAGGCGGGAACCGGCTCCTCACGTCTGTGATGCTGAGTAGGTTGGGCAAGCAGGGTTGTTTGTGTGTGATTGGGGGGGGCGTAGGGGTTCGGGGGGTGAGGCTGAAGAGGGGTGGTGGTGCTGCTTGTTGATGGGGGAGATTGTGTCACGGGGAGTAAGAGCTTGGGTTCCAGAGTACCGCAGGTCAAACTGTACCTCCTGGCTTATTAGCTGCCCAACCTTGGGCAAGCTGCTTAACCTCTCTGAGCCCTCAGTTTCCAAATCTTTAAAATGGGGATGAAAAAGTTCCCTGCCTGGGGCAGGGGCTGCTGATTGCCTGCCCATGTTCGTTCTCTCTTCCCTCCCTGCTAACAGAATGCGAATTGTGCTGGAGTGGCAACAGACTCCACTAGCCAGCTTCCCGCGCCCACAGGTGTGGTCTTAGAACTTCCGGCCAACGAGGTGCATGCAAAATTGTTGGAGGAGATTTCTGGGACTCCTTAAACTCCTTAGAAGGGAGCCTTCCTCTCTTCCTCCCGCTTCCTGTTTGGAACATGGACTAGATGGCTGGAGCTCTGGCAGCTGCCTTGGACTGAGTCAACTTTGGATGGCAGAACAGAAAGAGCCTACATCCCTGGGGCGTCCATACCAGCTCTGGACTCCCTACCGCTGACCTTTTGAGTGAGAGAAAAAGGAAACTGAATGCAATTCCTAACCTTTTGGTGTAATTGTGAGAATCCCACACAGTGACCCAGGCAAATCATATCACCATTATCCTTATGGTCATTGCTGCACCCGCCTGCCTGCTGCTCTCACCCCAGAGGATGCACCTATCCACATGACCCTTTGTCCCTGAGCTCCCTAGTGCTCCTGCCACCACATCCCTCCTCCCCTAAGACACCTGAGGCTCTGTCTCTTCATCTGTAAATATGCTGGAACCAATAAAACCAGCCTGCTGGCCACCCCCGCACCAGAGCTGAGCCCCAGTAGCTGAGCTCCTGCCACGTGAGTCCTGCATGTCTCAGACGCTCAGTGCACAAGTTAGAAGCTGGGGTTCTGCAGGAATATAGACCTCATTTGAATCCTGGCTCTGCTATTTGCTAACTCTGTGACCACACACAAGCTATTTAACCCCTCTGTGCCTCCGTTTCATCTGTCAAGTGAGCATAATAATAGTCCTACCTGTGGAGAGAATGCAAGTTGTGCACCTGCCCGGCCGGCATGGCTCAGGGCTGAGCATCGGCCTAGGATCCAGGGGATCACGGTTTGATTCCCGATCAGGGCACATGCCCGGGTTGCGGGCTCGATCCCCAGCAGGAGGTGTGTGTGAGGCAGCCGATCAATAACTCTCTCTCGCATTGATGTTTCTATCTCTCTCTCCCTCTCCCTCTCTCTGAAATCAATAAAATTTTTTTTTTAAAGTTTTGCACCCAATATCTACTCTCCCCTTCATAACGACATACTGATTTGGGAGAAAAATATATACAATCTCAATGACCCCAGGAGGAAGGCAAAGTGGGTGACAGCCCACTTGACAGATGAGGACACGGAAGCACAGAGAGCAGTGACATAGGTCACCCAGCAGGGACTTGAACCCTGCTGGGACTTGAACCCAAATATCATCCCTTTGAGGCCTCTCCTTCTGTCCTCCCACCAGCCCCCGGCCCCGCTTCCCACCTCCAGGTACTTGACAGGGATCTTGTGCTTGGTGGCGTGCGACTGGGCCAGGGGCTTCAGCTCGGCCTCATGCTGTCCCTTCTTCTTGAGGATGCCCCCCAGGGCAGTGAGCACGGTGGTGCCATGCTTCTTCAGGTCCTCGGAGGCCTTCATCTCGTCCTCAGTCTTCAGGTTCTTGAACTTGTCGAACTTCTCCAGGGTCTCGGGGTGACCCTTAAAGAGACTGTGGGCACAAGGAGGGCTGGAGTCAGACCAGGGAACACGCAGTGGGTTCTGGAGGTGGCCAGGCTTGAGTTCAAATCCAGGCTCCCCTGCTTCCCAGCTGTGTGACCTTGGCAACTCACTCCACCTCTCTGTGCCTCAGCTTCCTCACCTGCGACGTGGGGATAACTGGTCACTGTCTATAGGAGTGCTGAGGATTATATGAGGTCGGATGTGCCGAGTGCCACGCAGCAAGTGCTGCGTGAATGCTTGCTACTAGGATTCTTCCCATCTCCCCTCTTCCTTGCTACTGTGAGAGGCAGGGAGGAAAGACATCGTCACCTTGCACCCTGGCCTCACCCCAACTTTCTCTAAGTGGTTTGTAGAGTAGATGTCAGAGGAGCATCAAGGGTGTAGCAGAGACGGGCCAAAGGGCACTGGATTTGCTGAGTACCTGCCACCTGCAGGCCCTGTGCTGGGCTCTGCACCTGCACTTCCCTTAGGGCCATATGATCCCCACTTTAAAGATGAGGAAACAGGAGCTAGGAGGTGCGAAGGCCTAGTTCAATATTACAGGGCTGGTGTGCACAAAAGCCAGACTGAAATCAGGTCCGAGTGACTCAAAATGTAGTCGGTGCTGGGGACCATCTCTGCAGTTTCCTGCCCAGGGCTCATCCTTGCGTTGCTTAAATACTTCCAGCTACAGGAGGCTCACTACCTGTGGGAGCTGTTCCACTCCAGAGCCACTCTCAGGCTCAGAAAACTCTTGCTTTTTTTGAGCCTAAGCTCTGATTCCCTGCACCTCCCATGCCCTTCACAGTACAGATGGCGAGGGGCCCTGGTGAGAGCTACCTGCCAAAGACCAGGTCCTCGCTCCAGCCAAGGACCCAGGGAGCTGGCCACAGAGGGATTCTATTGTAATCCTGAGCAGGCACCTCCAGCCTTGGACCCATCTTTCCTGCCATGAGAAGGCTGGTGTTGGTTAAAGGGAGTCATATCTGGCCCTGGGGTGATTTTCCCCATTTCACCCATGGGCAAACAGAAGACCACAGTGGTAAGTGACTAGCCCAGGGCCACACAGCCAGTTGGTGACAGAGCCCAGACCCGAACCCAACACTGGACGAGGTCTCCATAACTCACGCTTTCTCCCTCGGGCTGCACCCTGAAACATGTGTAGGAGTAACCCCGCCTGCCCCAGCTTTCTCTCCTCCTGCCTAACGGCTTCAGTTCCTCGAAAGCTTCCTCCTTTGTACATTCCTGGCTCTGCGACACCCTTAAACCTATGGACACACACACAAGTATGCTCCAGACAGCACGGACAGGGAGCACTTCCTTTCCCAAAGGCCGTATCCCCAGCTCTCCCAGAAGGCCCAGGGCTGACCACAGACTAGACGTGCCCAAAGTCACCTCCTCACCCTGGGGCCCGGGCCAAGCCTTGAGTGTCACTGATAGCTCATCTCTGGCACCTTTCACCCAAGGGTCCATGGCTCCTGGCTATTATTATCTGGTGACAATGATCCTGGAACTCCTGTCTGACAGAAGTGAGACCCAGCACCCAAAGGTGGGGGCCTGATGTCGGGACACTGGAAGGAGACTGGGACAGAATGGGGCCAAGGACCTGGGACCCAAAGGGGCTAGGGATCTCAGGCATTTTGGGTGCCCCCTCCCCCCAGATGCCTGGAAGAAAGAACATGGGACTGAGAATTAAAGAAGCTGAGTTTTGGCCCCAGCTCTGACTCCAATGTGCTGTGTGACATTCAAGAAGCCACGCAACCTCTCTGAGTCTTGTTTCACCTGCCTGTAAACCAAAAGGGTCGGTCTAGCTGATTTCTCAGCCTTCAAATTCTTAGGCTTGACCCCCGTCTCACCCTCTACTCTGAGCACCAGTCAGCGGCAGAAGGAGCCCAGACCTATTTCATATAATACCGGAGAGTTTGTCTGATGAGTGCCCGCTGCTCTCAGTGCCTGCAGCTGAGAGCCCCAGGGCAGCCGCAGGGGGCCATACCCAGACTTGCCTGACAGCAGCAACCCCCAAAGTGAGCTCACATAGCACCTCACCTTGCGGAAATGGGTGGGGGCGTTTCCCTCGCCTTGTGTTTCCATTTCCAATTCCATCACTGACCTGCCCGGCTTATCACAGGGCTGCAGGCAGGTCAGAGAGAAAGGAGGCCACTTCCCGGCTGTCTGCTGAAGGACACCATTCAGACACCGAAACCAAAGACTGAGGACTGTCGGACCTGCGGAATTCTCTGCTCCAGGACCAAAGAACCAGAGTGGGGATGGGCACTCATCTCTAATGTGCCAGGGTCGTGGGGCAACACAGCACAGCAGTGAGAGCCGCAGCGCTGGATCCAGGCTGCCTGGGTTTGAATTCCAGCTGTGTGGCTTCGGGCAAGTTACTTAACCTCTCTGTTAAATGTGGTGATAATAATCATTCTAACCTCATAAAGTTGTTGCGAGGCTTAAATGAGTTAATACGTGCGAATTACTTAACACGGCCTGGCAGTCGGTGTGCACTGTTCAAATATTTGCTGCCCGCTTTCTAGTCCTACAGCCGCCATCGCCTCCCTCCCCCTCCCCGCGCCTCCGCGCAGCAGCAGCGTGCCTGGTAGGGGCGGGAAGCCTGGGCTCTGCTGGGCTCTGCTGGAGCTGCCACTGGCTAGCTGACCCCGGGCCAGGCTTCCCCTCTGCGCTATGAGAATTACTGGCCAAGGCAGTGATTTTCAAACTGTTCATGACCTCGACATCCTTCGTTCAAATGCAAAACTAAAGCAAGAAAACTTGGGGCAAGAGAAGGAAAGGCAGGGGCCCGGGGCCCACTCAGCAACCCCCTCGCTCCTGAAGCCCCACTCCTGGAACTGGGTTCTCCAGCTGCCCCTCCAGCTTTCACGTCCTGAAGTTTACGATCGTGAGCTTGCGGTGAGCCCTCAGCGGTTTATTCACAGGCTCAGCTGAACCGAATCGCCTCTTTTGTAATCAGAGGCGTGGGAGAAATGACCTTCCAGGTCCATTACCTGGGGCAGAACCAAGAGGCCAGGTCACCCAGGGGCACTGGCAGGCCTGGGAGTGAGCATCCTCTCCCCCCCCCCCCCAACACTGAGAAGGAAGAACCAGTTGTCGTGGCCTCTGCGTGTCCCACAGCCTAAGATGTGATAGGGCATCTTAAGGAGCCACGAGCCTTAGGCATCACGTCTTGTCCCTGGCACCTGGCCCGTGGCACCGCTCTGATCCACCCTGGGAAGGGAGAAAATGTTTCTCCTGATGACACAATACCCGAGTCTCCTTCAAGACATCCAGTCACTGCCTTGGGGCTGGCAGCCCTCAGAGCTCCTTGGAAAGACTCCGCTCTGCTAACTAGTCTCCCACCCCGACTCCCCTGCCCCCTCTCCAATAGCAGGGACAAAGGACTCGGAGGATGCCAGGGCAGGAGGGCGGGAAGGACCTCAGAGACATGGCAGAAAACGCCTTCACTTAACCAATAGGAATTAGGACCCAGAGAAGAACAGTAACTTGTTCAAGGTCACACAGCAAATTGGTGCTTGAGGAATTTATGTCAACTTGGGGGGAAACCTTTTATCCAATCAAACAGGACCCGTTGTAGCCCCAGCAGTCAGATGACAGAGCCAAGAGGAGAAAGATATAAGAAAATGCCCTGAGATACCAGTTAGAGTCAACAGAGAACGTCCTTGACTGTCCTTCCTCAAGTGTCCTAGTGTGGGCCACGAAGGGCTCGAACTTCGGATAACAGAGCTTCCAGGACCGACCATTGTCCCCGGACATGAGATCTGGAGATGGGCGAAGCCCAGGGGAGACCGAAAAGGCATCTGAGTGGAGAGGAAAACCTGCTCTGGCTCAGAGCGAAGGAGAAATTCATCTGTGAATTAAAGTGCGAAGGACAACGCACTCACTCCTGGCAACCCCGCAGCCCCTACCGAGCACGGAAATGCTGACTTAGGCCACATCGGGCACCTGACCTGCGCTGTCCCGGAGCACGAGAGACGAGGCTCGGAGAAGAGGAGCGTCGATCACCATTTGGGGTGGAGGGCAATGGGAAAATGAGATTCCATTTACAAGTCACAAGCCATCCCAATGTAGGAAACTTGGAACTTTTCTCGGGTTTACTTGGGGACCCCTTGCTGTAGAAGGCAAGATGTGTTTGGAGACCACACCTATCTGAGCCCTCAGATTCAAGACATGCTCGAAGTCAAAAGCCACTGATGGGCCTCTGTCCTCTGCTTTCTGATGACAATACCGCAAAGGTCCCTAGGCTGGGCTTCATCTACAACAGTCATTAACATCTAGAGTTCACTATATGCCAGGACCGGTGCCGGGCCCCTCACACGCATCATCTTATTTAATTCTCACTTCTCCTCTGGAATGCAGATTTGGGGATCTCCCTCATTGTGCAGGAGAAGAAATCGAGGCTCGGAGAGGTTGTGGACCTTCCCACGGGTCCCAGGGCCACTTAGGGGCAAAGCGGGTCTAGAGCTACCTGTCTCATCTTGAGGGCCAGGTCTTAGCCTAGACACTGCACAGGCTTCAGTGGATGGGTGACTCTGGGGGGCGTTGTCCCCTCTCAGCCCTTGCTGCCCTCACCCAGTGAGCGAGGCAGCTGGATAAGGTCACTCGTGGCCCTTGCTAACTCTGGCTGCCTAGAAGTCCTCTTGGTGGGCTCCAGGCATTCAGGGTTTGACCATCGGGCTGCTCCCAACTGCTGCCGTGGGCATGGGGTGGATTCCCTGCCCTGCTCTGACCCCCACCCCTGACTTAGAAGCAAAAGAAAACCAAATGGGGGCTCAGTCAGCAAACTCAACTAGCACAGCCAACTGGTCAACCCAGGGGCAAACATCCCACCCAGCTGCCAGGCAGCCTTGGTCTTTGGCAAGTAGGTGATAGGACGGTGGGATCTCTCCTTTTTACCTGATGAGGACGGCCTGCCCGTGGCCCGGGATGTCAGCCTCCACCTTCCCCCAGGCATTCAGCACCAGCTGCCATTCCCCGTCGCTGAGCGCCATGGCGAAGTCTGGAGAGGACAGGAAGAGCAGGTGTAGGTCGACTGGGTGTCCTGGCCCTGACAGCTGGGATTTGAGGCTGGCCGGCCCCGAAGGGGTTTTATACCTTCCCGGTGCTTGACACAGATCACTTGACAGCTTGCTCCCCTCAACCCCCGCCCCCATGCAGGGGTCTAATCTCTTCCTTTCTCTCGCCCTCACATGGAAGCTATTTTGGGGCAGGTGCCATTGTGGGGAGGTAGGACAACTCAGGCCACTCAGAGGTGGGGGTGGCTGTGTGTGTGGAAAGAGCGGGGAGAAGGTTGAGCCACTGTCTGGACTTTCAAAGGCCAACAGAAAGGGCACCACCGAGGCCGATGCCAGCAGCCTGAAACCCAACCCTCCTGCCGTCAGCCGGGGGGACTGGCAGGGCTCATCGCTCTCCTGGTCCACGCTCGTCCCGCTTTGTCAGAACGCCCCTCACCCAGCCCGAAGTGGTGGGAGGACCCGAGATGGTTTTATGCTTATAGCTGGCAAACCCAGACAAATCCATAGCCTTTTGGAGTCTGAGTTTCTCTCACTCCACCCAGAAAACCGGCTCCGTGACCTTGCTCAAATATTGCCCTCTGAAGAGCTTTGCTTGGCGTACCCCTCAAGGCACCGTTCATTGCTTTCTGCTTCCACTTATCTATCGGGGGTCCTGTCATATTGCCCCTCACTGCATCGTATTTCTTTGTTTCCATTCGACCGACTCTCCCCTCAGCCCTGTGCTGGGTGCCAGACCCTGTTCCAAGTACCTCACGCCTGGTAACCCATCCTGACACACTGGCATTGTCCCCATTTAACCGAGAGGAAGTTAGGGAAGCTCGCCACCGTCGCCCAGCTAGGGGACGGAAGAGCTGGAATTCAAACCCAGACAGTGGGGCCCCTGAATCCCTAACTTTGATGGTCAAGTGGCCAGGGCCTGTTTCATTCATCTGAGTATCTCTTGGGCTTCACACAGGTCTTGTACCGGGTTCAAATTAAATAAGTGCTCGCTGGATAACAAGAGGATGGCCTTGCACGGGGTGAGTGAAGGTGACTGGCCCTTAAATCCACCCACCCCCCGTCACCCACCTGCTGGCCCATCCGTTCATTCGTCCGTCGCCCATCCTCCCATTCGTCCATCGCCCATCCGCCCGTCGTTCATCCAGCACACAGCTAGAGAGCACCTACTGTGTGCCTGAAACTGTGCTACGTCCAGAGGACAACAAAACCAAATGAGACCTATCTCTGTGTTCAAGAAACTCCCAGTCTCCTTGGGGAGACGCGGAGGAGGAATGCGCTTCAGCAGTTAGTCTAGCGCCGTGGCCGAGGCCCGCACGAGGCCCGCACTCCACGCGCACGGGATTTTACAGCTACGAAGGGCCTGCGTGGGCAGGATTGCATCTAACCCTTACGGTGGCCCATTTTACAGCTGTGGACAATGAGGCTAAGGAAGAATAGGCGAGCGGGCTGACGGCCCTGGGCCTGTGCTGGACGTCGGTTCTGACTACCCTCCATACACGCTCTTTCCAAAAGTAACTGTCCCGCCCCAGCCCTGCCGAGGGGCAGGCCCAGCAGCCACGCTCGCTGTCCCCGCAGCTTGCTGCCCGACTCAGCTGACAGGACCGGAGCTGGCGCCTGGCCTGAGGCAGCCAAGGGCAGGGCCTGTCCCACAGCCGGTGTCTATTGGCCGAGTCAATCAGGTCCCCTCTTCAGAATGTGGACAGGCGCGTCGGGCAGGAACTGACTAGGTAGCAGGAAATGCAGAGGCCAAGAGTCCGCTTCGCGGCCAGCATTAAGAACCCCGAACCCGGAGCCTCCCTGCCTCCTGGGCTCCACCATGACCTCCATGATGATCTGCTTAAAGCCGCGCCCAGCGGCCATCTGAGGACTGCCTTGGGCTGCCGCTTGCTACACAACCCCCTGTGTATCCTTTCAATGAGCCCCATTTGTTTATTGAGTCAGCTGCTCCCTATCAACCCAAAGGGTCAAGCGCCTGCCCCTGACAATGTGCTCAGAAGTCAACCACGAGTCCTCACCCAGGAGGCAGAGCAGGGGGACCACCAGGAGCTCATCCAGCTTCAACGGTGGAAGATGCAGCAGCAAAATCAGTAGCTAAAAATGCTATCAGGATTTTTCAGGGGGCCATGATTCATTCATTGGTTTTCATTCATTCATTCCTTTGTTCATTCATTCAACAGCCTGGAACTGAGGGCCCACTCTGCTCCAGGCCCAGGATTGAAAGGAAAGGTGACTGTGAGGTCTGCTCAGACCCCTGCTCAGGCCCACAGCAGCCTCAGCCCTACTTCTGCTCACTTGCCTGGCTGGCTATTATCCCACCTGCCTGTAAGGAAGCAAAGACTTGAAGGTTGGCAAGCGGCAGAGCTGAAAACCAAACTCGAATCTACAGCTTTTCTCCCATCTCCAGCGCCCGAGTTGTCTGGGGACAGCCTGAGTATTTAAAATCTCATCAACTCATTACCAACGCTAAAGTGTTTAATATGAAGCTGTCACCCCTTGGCAGGCACCCGCATTAACTGGCACGCTCGTGGAAACCTGTGGCTCTGAAGTCTTTGAACCTTTTAAGTTTTACCATTTAAGCTAATAGGAAGGAGCCAACATCTGTTTGTACTTACACATCTCTACAACAGAGCAGGCGTTGCCTAACGGTTGCTATGGCTACCTGGAGTCCCAGCTCTGTTTGGGGGCTATAATTATCCCCGTGGCAGCCTTCGAGTGGCCAGAGAGGGAAGCTGGAGGCGCATGAAATAGGAAAGCCATGCTGCCTTTGCGTGCACAACTTTCTGCAGCCTTGCACACTTGTGTCACACATTCACACACACACACACAGGTGGGTTAGTTTGACACCCAGTGGGGCAAAACTGGATCCCACCTACTCAGACTCTTTTGAATGTGAAAATCTGAGACTTGTAGAATCATCCTCAAGTCTGCAAATTCTGGAGTCTTGAGACCCCAGAATTAGAATTCTAGAGTGCTCAAGTCTTCAGCTTTCACCACTCTGGAAACTTGGGTTCTAGGTTCCAGAATCATAGAAAGGTAGAGATAGAGAAGTCTAGAATCATAGGGCCAGAGTATCCTGAAGCTAACAGGCCACCTTCAATGGTGTCTTGTCCAAGTTCCCACTAAATGCAGCAATTCTTCCTAAAGATCATTGTTGAGCATCTGCTTGACTACTCCCAGGAGCAGTGAGGTCACTACCTAAAGCTTTAAAGAGGCTTCTTTATATTGAACCAAAATACGCCTTCTTGTCACACTTACTCCCTTGTCCTGGCTCTGCTGGCTCCTTGGGGGTTTAGAGGACCAAACAGGTCTCTCTCACGAGGAAAACTGCAGGTTCACCCAAGACTCCTTGTACAGACCAAACACCCCCAGGTGTCTAACTGAGCACCTGCCCTGGCAGAGTAAGCCGGGAGCCTGCCTGGTGGGGGAAGACCAGCTCTGTGCTTCAGTGTCTCATCACAAACATACACAGAGAGAACTCCCTAGCAAGGGGCTTCCAGCACCCACCACACAGGTTTGAGTCCCCAGGTGGCTGTGCACCAGGCCCCTTTCAAGGGACACAAATCTAGCCCAGGTGACCTGGGAATTGCTACCCCTTGGGCATCCAGCAACTCCCTGCAGGAATGGGGGGCGGGGTACACTTTAAGATGCCACCAGGGAGACCAAGGATGGAAAGGAGAACACTTTGGCTCTTCAAAGCCAGGGGTCCCCTCAACCTTGGCCTCTGCCCTTCCTCCTCGCGGAGCCGCCCCCTGGAGGCCAGCCTGGACGATGCCTCCTCCCGCCCAGCTCGGCCTGCCCCTTCCTGGAAGGGTCTGTCCCCTGAACCAGTGCCAGCCAGACTCAGAGCGGGGCTGGGCCCGGAGCCTGCAGAACCAGCCTGAGGTCCTCAGTGGGGCAGTGGGATCCCCTAACTTGCCCCAGACCCCACTCAGGCCCCCCACCCACTCCTCCCAGCCCCTGGCAGCCACCGTACCAACCACGTCTCCCCTTCTCCCCAGCTGTCCTCCTGGAGCCTCCAGCCAGGCGGCAGGGCTGGGGGTGGGGAGAGGTGTCTTATAGCAGCTGGGGAGAGGCCCAGGGAACTAAAAATACAGCTCCACCGCAAGGCTCCTCCTCTCCCTGGAGGCCCAGAGGGGCTTACTGGAGGGGGCTGGCCGGGACACAGGATCCCAATATTCCAGGCAACAGGTGTAGCCTGGGGACATTGCCTTCTTTCCCCTCCGCTTTCCTCCCAGCCTCCGGATGGCTCCTCCAGCCCCACCTCACACCTGTCACCTGGTTGGAGCCCAGCCCCACCGCCACAGCACCCCCTCCCTTCCCGGCCCACCTCACAGAAACAGCTCTCCTGGGAATCCTCCCCTGCGCTACTCCCTCCCAGCAGGTGTGTCCTCTCCCCCTCCAGGCTCCAGCACAGGTGCAGCCCTCTCATCTCTCTCTGCTTTGGAATATAGCACAGCTCCCCATTGCTACCCTGTGAGCTTCTCAGAAGCAGAAATGTAAACGCCACAGACATCCACTGCACTTTCTGCACCCCAAGGCCCTGCCTCTCCCAGCAGCCCTTTTCAATAGACATTTTTATAAGCCCACTGAACACACGAGGAGACTGGGGCACAGAGAAGTTAAGTGACTTGCCCAAGGTCACACAGTTAGGAATTGCCAAGCATGACATTTGAGCCCAGGCAGAGTTTGTGCTTCACAGATAGGAACTGGTCTAACTTTTGGATCCTTCCTCTTTCCCTTCTCACCTTTCTAACGGCACGTAGCAAAGGGCCAGGTCAGTAAGCTCTTTGAATGTTTATTTTACTGAACTGAGTCCTCCAAGGTCTTGGCTCCGTGGGGGTGAAGGCAAAGACAGCTGGAAGGTTAGCAACTGGGAGGCCCGGCTGCCCTCTCGTGGCAGCAATGGGAAAAGCCTCTGCCTCGGGCTCAGCCCTTCCACACGGGCCCAGCCTCCCAGCCGACCAGGATGGTCTTTCCATCTGCATATTCGCAGCACCGACCTGGAACGGCTTAACAAGTTCCTAAAAGATGAATAAGCCATGGTCCTTGCCCCCCGATCGACTCAAAGTCCAGTGGAGGGAACACCCCAAAGGGATTGGGAATGCAACAGAGATTTGCGGTGACATCTACATGGAGAAGACCTGCTGGCAGAGGTGACGATCGGTTGGACCCAAAAGTACGGAGGAGCATTCTGCAGGGTCCCCTAAGTGCGGGTGACAAACTGTGTGTGCCAAAGCCCAACGGATGCGGGGGACACATGGGGACAGGGTGCTGTGGAAGGTGAGACCTCCTGGGAAAGTCTCCCGTGCCAGAACAAGGGTGAGGGACTTAAAAGTGACAGTTCTGTTCCACAAGCACTCAAGCTCGCCTGCTGCCAGGCTCTGTGCCGGGCCTTGGGGAGACCCGGGGGGCACCACACAGTCCCC
Organism: Miniopterus schreibersii; assembly: GCF_964146895.1. Classification (NCBI taxonomy): domain Eukaryota; kingdom Metazoa; phylum Chordata; class Mammalia; order Chiroptera; family Miniopteridae; genus Miniopterus; species Miniopterus schreibersii. The sequence goes on from NC_138102.1 coordinate 179,151,688, forward strand.
GAGCTTTAGGGGTGACGGGAGGGAGGGATGTGTACACAGAGGCTGACAGTGCTCTGAGACAAGGACAGTACCAGAGGCATTTAAGTGTAGGGTTAAAGGCTTTGGAACCAGATGCTTGGATTAGGTGCTTGACTCACTGTGTTTTATTTTTATGATCCAGGGAAACTATCATAACTTTCCAGGGCTTTTGTCTTTTTATCTGTAAAAATGACAGCTTTGAAAATAATTACCTGTCTCAAAGATCGTCTTGAGGATTAAAACAGGGGGTACATGTACAAGACTCAGCATGATGCCTAGCACACAGTAAGTGCTCCATAATTGCTCACAGTGATACAAGGTACAAAGCAATCACAAAGGAAGAAATGACTCATTCCACCAAGGAACGTATAACAGAGAAGATGGTGCCTGAATGGGAATTTGAAGGGTCCATAAGGGTTTATTAGGAGCAAAGTGAGGAAAGGATATTCCAAGCACAAGGACCAAAACATTTAAGGACGTGGAGGTTGGTGTGTTAGGACCAGGTTTGTTTGTGGGCGATGGAAATTCCAAAATAACATGGTTTCAGCAGGAGAGGCAGTGGTGCAGGGCTGGTATGGTAGATAACAGTGTCGGGGACCTGGCCTTTGTCCACTTTAGTGCTCGGCCATGTTACACACATGGCCTTCACCTCTTGATCCCAGCTGGCTGCTTGAGCTCCAGCCATCACGTCATCATCCCAACCAGCAGGAAAGCAAAAAGGGTGAAGAAGACTGCGCCCCCTATCTTCAGGGACACTTTCAAGAAGTGGTCATCAATACTTCTTCTCACTGCACATCACATGGCCACACCTCTCTCCAAGGAAGGCTGGGAAAGGCAGCCTTTATTATCATTCAGCCATAATCCCCAGATAAAAATTGAGAGTTCTAAACAAAACCAATCGGACTCACAGATACAGACGACAGACTGGTGGTTACCAGAGGGGAAGAGGGTGGGGGGAGAGTGAGATGGGTAAAGGGGTCAGCTATGTGGTGGAGCATGGAAACCAGACTTTCGGTGGTGAGGACACTAGAGTGCATACAGATATGAAACCACAGTGGTGTGCACCTGAAACTTATATAATGCTATTAACCAATGTTACCTCAATAAAAATAAATAAATTCAAAATAAGAAATTAAAACTGAGATAGAAGGGAGTTTTATAAATTGGGAAGAAGGGAAGGAAGTAAATTGAATGTAAATTAGAAATTTCTGCCCAGAAGTTGTAAAAAGAAAAACAAATATTTTGGTGTTTCTGTGGTGGAAAAAGTGAGGGAGGGAGTGACGGAAGATGTGGCCAGGGAAATAAACACAGGCCCAAAGTGGTCGCGGTCGGAAGGACTGCGGGTTTCAGGCAGGGGAGGGCGCGGCCTGGTCTGCTGTCAGAACCCCCACTAGTGCGGATGGGGATCAGGTAATGGGGGGCAGGCCTCCCCAACACTTTATCACAAATGTTCACACATGCAGCAAAGGGGAAGGCTTTGGAGTGAACACCGTATACCCACCACCGAAGCGCTACCACTGACATTTTACCAGTTTTACCACATACCTCCCCACCCCTCCGTGGCCACCCGCCTTTCTTATTTTTGTGGCATTTCAAAGTAACTTGCAGACGACCGTCCTGTCCCACCACTTCCCCTAAATACCTCAGCCTGCCTGCCCTTAAGGAGAGTTCAATATTTGCATTTTTTTCTTTTGATGTCAAATTTCCATCCAATCCAATGCATGTCTGAAGCTGCATTTGCTGCATTTTGATGAATTCATACACCGGCATAACCCCAACCCCCTATCAGGATAGGCGCATTATCAGCACCCCAAAAAGTGCCCACATGTCCCTTCCGGGCCGCCCCCCGCCCCCCACCTCTCAGACGCAGCCTCGGCCCTGATGTCTTGCTCCATTTGCGGAAGGGAGACCTCTTAGAGCCTGCTGTGGCACCCTGTCTGGGGAGGGGGCAGGGCCGAGGGACAGAGAGGAAGGGGGACAGGCTCTGCTGGGGAGGCTGGGGAGGGGGCAGTGAGTGACCCTGCAGATGATGGCGCCATTTACTAAAGCGGGAGGGGACAGGTCTCTCTTGGGACAGTAGCATCTGGAGTGTTTGCCGGACATCTGTCCAGCAGGCCTGGGGATACCCATGCGTCCCCGAGACTTGCACCCCTGGCAAGGTGGCATCAGGGAGGTGGCCGTGGTTCTCCAGCCTCTACGTCACCCACAGCCCAGCTCTAGTAGCCACAGGACTCCTGCCACCGCAGGGGACCCCTCCTCCGCTGTCCTGTGAGGAAGAAGGCCACGGCCCTGCCTTCGCCAGGCCGCTGTGTGGGCCTGGAGATGGCACAGGGCGTGCCTGCCTCTGGTGGGCAGGGCGCAGAGAGGAGCCCTCACTCCCGGGGGCAGGGCTGGCAGCGCCCACCCGGCGGGCCCCTTGCCCCTCCTTGCAGCCTGTCTCCCAACTTGGACAGCCATGTACCCCTCCTGTCCCTCCACCTCCACCCCTTCCCCAAGCCCTCCCCCGCCTCAGGTCCGAAAGCCCCTCGGGGGAAGGATGCCGGCTCTGCTGCCTGGGAGGGAACAGTGGGAGCAGAGACACAACATGAAGCAGGGGCCCACAGCCAGACGCGGGTGGGCGTCCTCTCATCTGCCTAAAATCACCGCAGCACAGAGCAGTTTCTCCAAACCCGCTTGTCGGCAGGAGATGCTCCGTCCTCCCATTCGCGGGACTTGGGGTGAATCCTTGGGAATGAATCTGCTGACCTCCTCCTACCCAGAGGGGACCGGCCCGCACTCTGAGCTCCGGCACAGAACACCCTGGATTTACCTGGCAATTAGGAGAAGCCTCAGTTTACCCCATCCGCACAGGGCCCGAGACTGAGTTAGTGCCGAGGAAGCAGCAGGTCACCTGGGAGAGGACGTCGCGAAGAAGAGAAGGACCCTGACCTTAGGAATTGGGGAGGGGGGAGGAGACGGAGACGGAAACCTCCAAGGACAGCCGGAGCCCTGAGGAGCTCAGGGCGAGGGTGACAGGTCAGGCCTGATCTGGAGGGCGGAGGAGAGGGAGCCGTGCGGGAAGTGCGGGCAAATACGAAGGACTCCTCTGTTCCAGGCGTGGGTGAGGGCTGAAGCGCAGGCAGACGTGCCAGTGTGAGTTAGAGCACTAGCTGCTGTGAAGACAACCCCCCAAATCTCGGGGTTCATTAGGTCTTAACGATGGCTTCCTAGGTTTGGTTCTCAGTTACCTCATAATTCAAAGCAAGCTGGGGACCGGACTCTGCTCCACAAAGTGATCCAGGGACCCAGTCCCCTCCCCCAAGGACTTCAAAGACCTTGGATCCCTCTGTACCCAGCAGGCAAACAAGAGAGAAATAAATGTGAATAAAATAAATGTGAATAAATGTGAATGTTTTATGGTCTCGCGGACAGATGAGAAAGATGAGCCGGGAACAAACATTCATACAAATAACGTCTCAACATCCCACAGAGCACACAGTGGGCGCTCAGTATCTGTTAAAGCTCCCGGATCGCACCCGCCACCCAGCGCCCTACCCTGTAGGTGAGCCGATCACTGAACCGCCTGGCAGGTGGGGAGAGGGGCAGGTGAAAGGGGCTGGGGGAGGGCGATGGCACCGGGCGGTGGGGTCTGTGATGGTTAGAAAGGCGTTCTCAAAGTGTGGGCGTTGGAGCAGGACCTGGAAAGATTGGATCAGAGAGTTACGGAAGCAAGAACGTGTATAGAATATTCTGGAAAACCCCCGAGAAGATCAGCTCATCCGGTCAGAAGTTCCGTGAAGCAGATTGGTGGTGGGTGAGTTTGGAATGCAGATAAGGAATGACTTTGAATTTAGGAATTTTGGCAGCTCTTCAGCAGGCCCTGAGGAGTGGCTGTGGCTGTGGCTTGGGGTGCGGCCAGGGGAGGGGGTTCCCGGCCATCTGGGATGGGTCAGCATGGTCAGTTAAAATTAGTCACAGTGGCCCAGCACTGAGGAGCCAAAGGCCAACAGTTGCTCGGGCTCCTGTGGCAACAGGGTGTGTTTCCCTGAGGACCTCCGGCCTTCCTGTTTCGGACTGGGGGGCTCAGAGTGGGAGCGCGTGCTCTGGGCTGTCCCCGGACCTCCGCTCTGGGCTGTGGCGCAGCTCCTCCAGGCTTCTGACCTTGGCAGCAGGAGGGGCGGGTGAGAGCAGCCTCTCTTGACCGGAGTGGCCTCCTTCCACCTTGCCGGCCCTTCCTTCAGGGGTTTCTTCACCAGTAAGACCAGTTGGTAGGCTCTCCATGAGGCAATATTCACAACTGTAACTGTAAAGTGGATAATGGTTGTAAGCTTTTAAATTATGCATTATTGCCCGGCCGGCATGGCTCAGTGGTGAAGCGTTGACCCATGAACCAGGAGGTCATAGTTCAATTCCTGGGCAGGGCGACATGCCCAGGTTTTGGGTTCAGCCCCCGGGGTGGGGGGAGGTGCAGGAGGCAGCCGATCAATGACTCTCTCATCATTGATATTTCTAACTCTCCCTCTCCCTTCCTCTCAATGAAATCAATAAAAACATTTAAAAAATTTTTTTAATTATGCATTACTCAGTAGGCTCAATACAAAGTCCCATCCTTTGCCTTCCCTCTTGTCCCATACACCCACCCAGGCACCATGTAGGAGGGGGAGAAAGTGTGGTGAGGTTAGGAACCCGGCGAGGGGGTGGGGGGCTCGCTGAGATACTGAGTACTTACTAGGAAAGACTGAGATCCTGTGAACTGGCTCATCTAAGCCCACACCCCACCCCTGAGCACACGCGCGCACACACACACACACACACACACACACACACAGCAGAGGGTGCTTATCAACAACAGGCAATGTAGTATAGTGGATGCTAGAGCCAGACTACTGGGTTTGAATTCTGGCTACACTGTTTGCTAGCTGTGTGACTTAAGGCAAGTTACTTAACCTCTCTGTGCCCCAGTTTCTTCATCTGTCAAATGGCAGTCATAACAGTACCTGCCTCATAGGGTGTTGTGAGATTTAAACTGGGCAAAATACTTCAAACTATGCCTGGCACAGAGTAAGCTCTCAGCACATGGGTGGGCTGATGGTCTCAGTTATAGCTAATAAACCACATTTTATAAAAGAAACCACCTTTGTTTACACATCTTAGTTGAAATAGATGGTGACACTTGGTGAGTAAGGTCCTTCTCCCTGATCCACTGTGAGGCGCACGAAAGCGGGTCCCATATCCGTCTTGTATGTCCACTGCCTGGTACGAGGCCGAGATCACGCTGATAAGAGCTGGGCCAACCCGCTCGGCACCACGCCGCGAGCAGGCGCTGCTGGCCTGGCCCCGAGTCCTTCACGTGCAGAGGCTCGTTCAGTCCTCCAGCCACCCTGAGCAGGAGTGCCTGGTAAATGTTTGTTGAATAAGGAAATGCCTAGATCCTGGGACCAGGTAGATAATGGATGGAGAAATGCTTTGTAAACTGTAAAGTGCACAACTTGAGGATATGAAACACTTAGCGCCTCTTCCTGGAGGGTCTAGGGTCCCATGCTATTGTTGGCTCAGCGGCAGTGCCTTGGGGGAACACAGCCTTGGTTTATGGCTGCACTGCTCCTGGGTCTCCCTCTGTCCTCACATGGCCTGCCCCTCTGTGTCTCCTCTTCTGTCTCTTTTAAGGGCACTGTCATTGGATTTAAGACCCACCCTAAATCCAGGATGATCTCTTCTCGAGATCCTTAATCACATCGGCAAAGACCCTATTTCCAAATAAGGTCACATTCATGGGTGCCAGGGTGAGGACTTGGATGCAGCATTTTGGGGTCACCAGTCAACCCATTACAGATGGAGAAACGCAGGCCCAGAGGAGAAGGGATTTGCTTGGGACCCCCCGGGCAGCCAAGGGACAGCTTGCTCTCCCGACGCTGGGTAGCAGCTCCGTCCCAGCCCGCGCTGCTCCTGCTCTCCGAGTCCACACAGCTCCCCCCTCTCTCAGAGTCCACGTCACCCCTGCTCTGGGGGTCACACTCCCATCTCCTTCTCCACTGAGGCCAGAGGCAGCCCTGGAAACAATGGAGACCAGAGAGGGACGAGGTTCCCCCTGACCTTGGGGTCTCCTTCTTTCAAGGAGAGGAATCCTGTGCTCTTTGGAGAGAGCCAGAGAGCACTGCATAGGGTTTAAACTGATGAGTCGCACTGCAAGTCCTCGGGTCTCAGCGGCTGCAGGGCACAGTGATTCGGGTGCAGGGCACAGTGATTCGTGTTCCGACCTTGAGGCCCAGCCGTGGGGCTCTGGTCCCAGCTCTACCCGTGGATGGATGTGGCCTTGGGCGTGGCATTTACTTCTCCAAGTCTCAGCATTCTCACTGGTACAACAGGGACAGAGCTCACTGACCTCCTGGAGTTATAAAAAGAATTAACCTAAGCACCTAAAGCCCTCCTCACAGGGCCCATGGTAAGATGAGGAGAGATGGCTGTTGTCACTGTGCCTGATCTGTGGGGCCACTGACCGCAGGCTCAAGCTACAAATAAAGTCAAATGCCTACTACAATCAAATTAATAGGACCGTTCGCCTGAGCTCTTCCTTGCCAGAAGATTCTCTCTTCTCATTAGTACCGTTTAGCCCCAGGGCTTTGCTTTTCTGTGCAAATCCCAGCTCAGGTCCTGTATAGAGAGAGGGCACTCTGACTTTCTGCGTCCCTTTGACAATTCACCATGGAGCCACCGTCAGCCAGGACGGTTATGTCAAGTGCTAGCTCAGGACCGAGGGAATGCAGCGCAACGGGAGCACCCTTGGGAGGAGCCCAGAATGCCCCAATCACAAGTCTGAACACTCGGATAAGGACTCCACCGGGACACGGGTGCGAGTGGGACCTCCACCCCTGCTGGGCTGTAAGAGCGCAGAGCTCCGCCCATCCACCTCTCAAGCTGGGCTGTACCAGGATCATGCTCCGAGCCCTGCCGGACTTCCGCCCCCGGACGCCTGCTGCCACTGCGGCCGCCTGGCTCGAGACCGACGCCAGCCTCTCTGCCCGCGGCCACGGCCCGTGTCTGGGACTCCGGGATGGACCTCGCTCCGCTGGCTTCTATCGCATCAGCTCCCTTCTCTGTGTGTAACCAGCGTGACTCTGGGCTTACTGGGGAGTCTCCCCTAAGAAACCTGGCATCGTGGAAAGACATCCGCGTGTGAGGCTCCTTCTGGGGATGCTCCCTTGCTCCCGACAGGTCCTCAGCTAGGGAACCGCCACAGGCCACATGGTTTGACCCCTTCTTCTAACGCGTGGCTGCCTCCACGTGGCAGTCTGAGCGCAGGGCAGCAGGCCGGATCGGGGTCAGGCTGCTGGCGGGGGCGGGGGGGGGTCTTGCCCCCTCGTGAGCAAAAGGCTCACAGTGCCGGTTGAGACAGGGGAGCGAGGGGCTCGCTCCCTCTCTCCCGAAGGCTTCTGGGCCTCCGCAAACCTGCCCGATGCATAGCCATCAACTCTGCGCTCCACACGGCGCAGCGTGGGGCGCGAGTGTGGGTTGTTCTCTGTCGAGCCCAACGCTTGCCTTCTTTCCCATGGAATTGCAGAATCTAGAATGAGAACCTAGAACCTGAAATGCTAAGTGCTGTGGGGCGTCCAGCAGCCCAGGCTCGCCTCTTCCTTGGGCCTCCCTGGCCAGCATGCCTCACGGCCACATCGGAGAATCCAGACGCACAGACAGAAAGAGCTGGAGGCCTCACCCTTGCTGACAAGGTCACAGCTGGCAGCAATGGCCAAAGAGCCCCATTTCCTCTGCTTTGTCACAGTCCCGCACCTAGCAGTCCCTTCCTTCTGTCCCCTCTGACCTCTCCCCAGCTCCACACTCCTCCATCCCGAGGTGCCATGAATTTGTCTTCCAGCCTCAAAATAGGCCTCTCCCAAGGACAGAGCCCAGTGTGCTGCCTGCCTGCTCTGTTGGCGGAGAGGGGGCCAGTCCAGCCGCCAGGCCCCCTCCGGCCCCTCTGAGCTCTGGGGCCTAACGTTTTCTCCGCCTCACTACATGGGAACCACGTGCCGGTGAGCTGTGGGATTTAGGTCACTGTGGAGCTGGGAGCTAATTGCCAAGGAGAAAAGAAGACAAAGGCACAGGTGTCACCTAGTGAAGGGTATAAAAGTGGGAGAGCTCACGGCCACCACAGGAGTCCTGTCTCCCCTAAAGCTACGTTCCCCGTAAAAGCACAACCTCTCTCCATCCAGGGAGATCAAATAAACGCTGGGTGGGCGGCCTTCTTCCGTGCGCCGTGATGTGAAAAACGGAGCCCTGGGGCTGGGGAGAGGATAAGACTCGATCCAAAGCAACAGTCAAGGAGCGAAATCATCCAGGGTTCTCAGTCCCTGGAGCCTCAGAGTCACAGAATGTTAGGTTCCAGGGATTATAGAATCAGAACCAGCTCACCCAGTGGGTTCCCTTGTTTTCCGGTGTGGACAGGGATCTGGTGGCTTCGGGGGAGCCCACCACCTTCCACACTCTTTCCAAGCCTGGCAATCCTCCCTCCAGAAGACACTCTGGGTGGTGATAAGGTGACCAGGGACCCCGACGAGCCTGCTGGAGTCCGACTGCCCACCTATGTGGAGGGAGCAGCATCCCCACACCCACTGCAGGAAGGAGGCACAGCTGGGCCCAGGGCCCCTGGCGAGGCTCAGGTGGCCTCCGGACTTTGATCCTTGGCTACCACCGCAACCCTTCCTGGAGCCAGCCAACAGTTCCTTGGCTGAGTCGACACCATCCCCAGCTAAGCAAGAGGGCAAGTTCTGATCCCAGGGGGACCAGCTCTCTGTGAGCAACACGGAGAGATGCCCCAAATTTGGGATTTCCCCAGATCCCATGGCCAGAGAGCTTAGCGGACATCCTGAGATGGATTCTTCCTTTGGAGCAGAGTGGGCAGGCTCACCGGGGTTCTGCAGACCTGTAGGGCACCCAGATCCCCCCAGCCCTGGAGGATCAGCTCCCTGGGAAAGAAGCCACTTTGCAAAATGCTACCCAGATGGTCCCTGGGCCAAACGAGCAGCAGCCAGCTCTTTGACACCTGGCCCTCTGTAGAGGACAGTCGTTGGCTGACTTGTCCAGATAGCACCCTCTTTACTTGGGCCTGCTTTCTTCCCCCCCTCCAACCTCCTGGTTCCGGTGAGGACTTCCAGAAACAGGTCGCTGCTTTTGCCACAGGGGAGGGAATGTGACCCAGGCTGGGGAATCTGAGAACCACAGTCCCCTGGCCATGAGGAACCAGTGGGACAGGGACACAGGTCAGCCCAGAGATACCTTCCAGAGGAATCTTCTCACTGAATCTGGAAACACTCTTACAGCGACAGTCCAGGACACAGGCAGACATGAGTGGGGTTAGGCCCGAGGCCCTGTGCTCTCTTATGGAAAAGGCCTACCTACGCTGCGACTGAATGAGGCTGGAAAGAAAAGCACAGTGTTTGGGGGGAAGGAAAGAGTGAGAGCGAGAGAGACCTGTGACCTATGAGCTACGAGGGGGTCCCTAATCCCAGGACCTGAAGTTCCCGGAGCTCCTGCCACCTGTGGATTTCCCTTTGGTTCTCTGAGCTAGATCAGGAGCTCTCATTCTATCCATGGCCCATTGCACACTGCAGTCCAGAACACAGACCCGTGCACACACACACATACGTGTTGCGACTCTATGTATGTAGTTTCCATGGGACAATACATACCCGTATTGTGTATGACACCCTCTGGCACTTTCTGTTCTGTTCCTTGTTATTTTCTCTTACTAAACATGGAGACCCACTAAGTTGATTTCATAGCAGGATAAAGGGCCATGACCTGCAGAATAAAAACAGCCAAGCTGGATATAGCCTTCAAACCAATCTCTGTTTTAGCCAACGCTAGTTCAAGTTGGGTTTGTCCCTTGCAGGCCAAGAAAATGCTAACAGAATTCACCCCTCACACGCCCTTCGCTTCCCTTTCCAGCCCTGCCCCCCCATGCCTGGCCAGGCTACCAGGAGGAGCGGGTTTGCAAACTTATTTATCCGTGGAAGAGCCTGAGGGCCTCTGGAATGTGCCCTGGTGGAAGGAGAGCCGGGAGCCAGCAGACCGCGGTTCTCAGCAACCCCAGCACTTAGCGGTGGTCAGGCACGGCACCGGGGAAGGTACTCGAACCCACGAGCCTTGGTCTTGGCAGCTCTACTTTGGGCTGTGCTCCCTGCCTTTTAGAAGGACCCTGTGGATGAAATGAGACCACACATGAAACATTCCGTGATACTGTGATTTAGGGTAAGAAATATATAGTTAGTCTGCGATCCCATTCCTGGCACAGAGCTCTTAAAGCCTTGGAATTCCCTGAGGGAGGAGAGCAATAGAGGGGTCTTGTGTTGAGTTAATAAGGTGTCTTTTGGAATTTCCTGCATCACCTGAGGATGGGGCTGGTTGCCAGGGGAACCAGCCGTGTGATGAGGGGCTGGAACTTTCAGTCCCTCTCTGACCTCCAGCGAGGGGAGAGGGGCTGGAGATGCGAGCTCAGTCCCTAAGGGTGAGTGATTTAATCAGCCAGGCCTGTGTATGAATCTCCATAAGCCCCAAAAGGACGGGTTCAGAGCGCTTCCCGTTGGTGAACCCGTGGAGGGGCGGGGAGCCTGGTGCCCCCGAGAGGGCACGGGAGCTCTGGGCCCTCCCCACCCCCTGCCCTGTGCATCTCCTCCACCCGGCTGTTCCCGAGTCACATCCTTTATAATAAACCAGTTACGTAGGAGTAAAGTGCTTCTCTGAGTTCTGTGAGCTGCTCTAGCAAATCGATGGAACCCAAGGAGGAAGTCACAGAAACTCCCAATCTACAGCGTGCAGGTCAAACACAGGCGACAGCTGGACTTGAGGTTTGCGTCTGCAGCTGGGGGAGTCTTGCAGGACTGAGCCCTCAGCCTGTGGGATCACTTGGCAGGTCCCATCCCTCCAGCCCCACAATCACAAAAAATCTTTATTTCCACTGCAGGGTAGGAGAAGGAAGGGGAACATCCCCTCAAGAGCCTCTCAGCTCCCCCACAAAAGGCGAGTCCTGTGTGTATAAAAAGGACAAGAGTCGACAGTCTTTCCCACGTGAAGATAAACTCGTTCAGTCCCTTGAGAACCTGGAGGCGGGTGACATGCTGTGGGGTGGTTATGAGGACAACAATCAGGGGCCTGGAACCAGGGTCGAGGGGCCCAGCTCGGTGCCCCCCTCCCGCCCCGTTCCCACCGCAGGATTCCAGGTCCGGGTTCCCGGGCAGCCTCCTGGCGAAGCTGCGGCGCAGGGATGGGACTTTTGCTACAGTTGGCACACGGCGCTCCCTGGGCGGCGCGCTCCATCCCTAACTGAGATTCCGGGAATCCAAGAATATCAGGGTCAGAGTGTCCCTCCTGGCGCTTCTCCATGCCTCCTGCTGGCACTGCCTGGGCCGGGTTCTGCCATGGGGCTGCCAGAGCGGCAGGGCCTTTGGGGGCCGGTGCACATCGGAAGCATGGCTGGGTTATTGTCGCCGTGGCCTAATGGGTCCCACTCCCACTACCACTCCCACTCCCACTCCCACTCCCACTCCCACTCCCACTCCCACTCCCACGGGCGCAGCTGGCCTGGTTGGGCTGCCCCCTCGGGGTGGGAGAAGCGAGTGGGCAGCTTGGCTGTGTTCCAGGCGAGGTCCCGGCCTCCCCCAGCTCTGGGAGGGGAGTCCCGCCTGCCAAGGGGCCTCAGAAAGCAAAGAGCAGCACGTCCTGTGGCAGATACACATCCAACGCATCACCTTTACCATGCTTTAGCGTGCAGATCAGGGGCGGTAAGCACGTTACGCTGCTGTGCAAACATCGCCCCCTCCAGAATTATGTCATCCTGCAAGACTCAGACTGTCCCCATCCAACGCCAGCTCCCCTTTCCTCCCTCCGCCGGCCCCTGGCAGCTCGGTTCTGCTTCTGTGTCTGTGAACCTGACTCCCCCGAGGGCTGCACACAAGCAGAACCCTACAGGACTTGTCCTGTTGTGTCTGGCCTCTTTCACGTAGCATAATGTTCCCGAGGTTCACCATGTGGTAGCACTGCCAGAATTTCCTTCTCGTAAGGTTGAAGAACATTGCAAGGTGTGTGCCTGCAGCATTTCGTTTCTCCGGGGGTGCTCGGGTGGCTCCCACCTCCTGGCTACTGTGAACAACGCTGATACGGACACGGGTGTGCAGATCTCTCTGAGATCCTGCTTTCAGTTCTCTTGGGTGTGATAATTCAATTTTTTATATTTTGAGGAACCTCCATACCATTTTTCCACAGCAGCTGCACCATTTGACATTTCCATCAACAGCGCACAGGGTTCCAATTCCTCCACCTCCTTGCCAACACTTGTTATTCTCTGTATTTTTTTTTTTAAATAACAGCCAACCTTCTGGGTGTGAGGTGTCATATGGTGACAGGGCAGCGCTCTCTCTGCTTCGCCAGGGAAGCTGAGACCTGGTGACCCCAGCAGGGGTGGGCAGGATGCTTCCAATAACCAAATCCATGAGGCCAGAGACCAACGGGTGGGGCGGGGGAGCTGTCTCTTAAAATTACACCACCAGCCTCCATATTTTGCTTCCCATAACATGCCTTGGGGCTCTACTCATCTGGAAGGTTTAGCTGAATACTGAAAGGAGAAATACACCCACCAGTTCACCCAGTAGTTGTCAAACTGGAAACTGAAAGTGTGAGCTGGCCTTTAAAAAACACACAGCCTTACTGAGATATAATTCAACACCATACAATTCTCCCACAAATGTGCACGTCAGTGGTTTATAGTATGTTCCACAATATTTTCAAATCAGCCTCAAAGAAACCCCACACCCTTGCCCTCCCCTCCACCCCGGCAACCACCAACCTACTTTCTGTTTCAATATATTTGCCTATTTGGACGCCTCATATAAACGGCCTCATACAGTGTGTGGCCCTTTGGGACTGGCTCCTTTCACTCAGCAAAATATTCTCAAGGTTCATCCTTGCTTTAGCATGTATCCGTGCTTCATTCTTTTTTATTGCAAAATAATTTTATTGCAAAACAATATTCCATTTTAACAAGTTTATCCATTCACCCGTTGATGGACATTTGGGTTGTTTCTACCTTTTGGCTCTTAGGAACAATGCTGCTGTGCACATTCACGTACCTGTTTTTGTGTGGACATGTTTTCGTTTCTCTTGGGCATACACCCAGGAGTGGAATTGCTGAGTTCTAGAGTAACTAACTCTATGTTTAACCTTTTTTTTTTTTTTTTTTTTTGACACAGCAAAAAGATGCATTTATTTAGTAATTCCTAACCTTTTTGGACCCAAATCAATTGCCCTGACTTTTTAAACCTGGGTACTCTTGGAACAGTCCCCAGCACGTGGCAAGCGCTCAGCAGATTATAGCTATAGCGATTACCCCGACTATTATTACTAAATCAGAGCATAAAATTAGCTGTGTAGTACATGACTAATGCTGTGTAGCCATCACCTCTATCTAGTTCCAAATGTTTTCATCGCTCTAAAAAGAAACCCCGGGCCCCTTAAAGAGTCACTTTCTATCCCTTCTCCCCCCAGCCCTGGGCAACCATGGATTTGCTCTCTGCCGCCGTGAATTCCCCTTTCTAGACATTTCCTGTAAATGGAGTCATACACTGTGACCTGTCCTGTCTGGTTTCCGTCACTGAGCATAAAGCCTTCGAGGTTCTTCCCCTGGTGTCATGTACCGGTACTTAATTCCTTTTTACAGCCATAAAAGAATATGCCATGATTTATTGACCCATCGATCCATTGATGGCATATTGAACTTTCTGAGGAACTGCCAGGCTGTTTCCTAGAGTAGCTGCACCATTTTACTTTGAGCTGGACTTTTTTTAAAAAAAATTGTGGTAAGATGCATATAACATAAAATTTATCATATTGACCCAGTGCGAGCTGCCCTTTTTGAGCTCCTGGGCCACGAAGGAAATAGGTGGAAAGAGAATCATGTTGTTGGCCAAGTGGCCGGCTGTACCCGTCAGAGGGATGTAGCCTTGCCAATATGCCCTGGTGCGGGGGGTGCCGTGCCTGCTTGCCCCACTGGGGGCTGCTCCAAGGCTCCCACCACTGCCTCGGGAAGGCGGGACCTGGTGATCACGGAGGAAAGTCACAAATACCCACCATGACCTTGAGCTGACTCTTGTAATGCCCTTGGAGCAGTGCCCAGCACGTGGCAAGCGCTCAGTAAATTATAGCTGTAGTGATTACCACGACTCTTATTACTAACATTTTTTCAAACTGGTAATAATAGTAATACCAGTTTTAGAAAAGAGTGTAACTTTTTGCTTGCTGTCTCGTGGAATACCTTTTCCTTCCTTTCCTCTTCATTCCCTTTGCTGTCTGTTCGTGGCGGTTCATGTTACCACTTAGGCCATAGGCGGGCGTGTCAGCGAGGGTGGGATGGGGTGGGTGAGAGGCCAGAGGTCCTGGAGCCATAGCCGGCGGCTCCCCGGGGACCCACTGCCAAGCACCAGGCGTGAGAGTCACCTCAGAGCTTTATCCGAGTTATCACGTCTTGTAAGGAGGCATTTTAAAATTCTGGATCTGAAAAGAAGGGTATGTGTGAGTGTGTGTTATGTGTGTTGTATGTGCATGTGGTGTGTGTTGTATGTGTGTGTGTGTTATGTGTGTGTAGCGTATGTGTGAATATGTGTGTGGTGTGTGTGTAGTGTATGTGTGTGGTGTGCGTGTGTAGTGTATGTGTGTGTATGTGTGTGGTGTGTGTATGGGTGTGTGTGTGTAGTGTGTGTGTATGGTGTGTGGTGTGTGTATGTGTGTGGTGTGTGTGTAGTGTGTTTGTGTGGTGTTGTATGTGTGTGGTGTGTAGTGTGTGTGAGTGTGTTATGTGTGTAGTGTATGTGAGTGTGTATGTGTGATGTGTGGGAGTGTGGTGTGTGTGTGTGTGTGTGTTGGGCAAAGGATAGAATGCAGTGAATGCCTTTGTTTTTGTTTCCCAACTCTCCCAACTTCCCCTCTTGGCCTTTTCTGGGAACAGCACCCCTTTCCTTTGGGTAACTGCCTCTCCTCCACCCCATGTGGTCCTGGTGGGTGGACTAACCAACAAGCCTCACCTTCATGCCCACCACTCTGCTATTGCCTAAGTGTTTGTGTCCCCAAAATTCACATGTTGGATCCTGCGCCGGTGTGATGGCTTTAGGAGATGGGCCTTCGGGAGGTGATCAGGTCATGAGGGTGGAACCTCCTGAATGGAATTAGTGCTTCTAGGAACCTGGCCCCTTTCGCCATGTGAGGACACAGCAAGAAGTCTGCAAAGAAGAGAGTCCTCACCAGAACCTGACCATGCTGACACCTTGGGCTTAGACTTCCAGCCTCCAGAACTGTGAAAAATAAAGGCCTGTTATTTATAAGCCATGCAGTCTTTGGTATTTTGTTATAGCAATCTGAATGGACTAGGACACACTCCCAAACACAGGGCTGGGCATGTGACCTCAGCTAGGGCAATCAGATTCTCTCCCAGGAATGTGAAACTGGAGTGGACAAGACGGGACATATGGCTGAGTCTGAAACAGGTAGAATAAAATGTTCCCAAAACTTGCTCCCTCGAGTCAAGCCCACCAGAACTATGGCAGTTATCAACAGCTATAAAACAATGTTCCAGGAACCAACCTGACTTCTTGTAGGTTTTTCAGATCTAAAGCCACAGTACCACAAACTAAATACTCGGTTGGGAAAGTCCCTTCCTGCATCCCATAATAAATACTGCACAATCCCAGAATGCTTTGCTTCACTGATGTATACCCAGACATCAGTGTTCCAAAAAAGGAAAAAGTCTGCTACCCTACTCCCTGATTGGTTAATCCCAGAAACTTCCTGGGACCCTATATCAGTGTTCTCACCCTCTGCAGAGCCTCAACACCTCTGCCTTTGCTTGGATCAATGTTCCTGGGCTAACTTCTTTTCATCAGGAGACAAGAACCCAAGCTCATCCGATGGAAGCAGCCTGGTGAGTCACCCCCTGAGCTCCCACCAGGCTTCCTATTCTCTCCCAGGGCCGGTCAGTCAGCTATACCTCTGAGGCTGGAGCTGACCAAGGCCTTTCAAAAATTCTTAAATTTAAATTAGCCCAACTCTATCCCTACCATTTGTGTTCAAAGAACGAAAATTGCAACCCCAGGCAGCCAAGGTGTCTGATCGTAACCAGAATCCAAGGTCGGCTGCCTGCCGCCATGAAACCCAAACTCATGAGGCAGGTGCTGGTAAAAAGGAAAGAAGTTTATTCAAATGCCAGCCGCCTGAGGCGATGGGCGCCGCCTGTCACAAAGCCGTCTCTATGTCTCAGTTCAGGCAGAGGCTTTTATAAGGAGGGAGAGGAGAAGCAGAACAAAGAGATCGAGGGGAGGGGTTGAAGGTTCTCTCTGAGCAGCCAGCACAGTCCTTTCCAATAAGAATCCTGAAACTGGTCAAGGGATGGTCCCAGCTTCCTTGTCCTAGTTTTACGGTTGAAAGTCAGCACTTCTCCTAGAGCTGGGATGACTAAAGGTCTAAGTCTGTATCTTCTGAAGTTCATTCCTAAGATTCTTATACAAGCATGCTGTTTATCTACAAGCTAATATTAGTCAGAGTCAGCATTTACAGACACAATGGCAAAAGAATGGGCGGGGGGTTTACAGTTTTCCATTGTGACATGATGGTCAGCCAGTAGATTGTCCAGCAGCGATGACTGTCCTCAGGCCCCAGGGTGGGGAGAGGCCCCCACAGGAGGGTCTGACTTCCAGCCATCAGCGTGGTTAACCTGACTGGTGCCCCTATCACACTCACTTAGGTTATGAAAGTGAAAACGTTCCTTGTTTATTAACAATAGACATTCTCTAAATTTCTGACAAGTGAAACAGGGATATTTTTGAAATACCTCCTGGCATATAGTTCCCTTTTTTGGAAATTGTTCCCCCCAACAGACCCCTTTCTTCTCTGACAAAGGATTAAGAACAAAGGACAAGTCGTTGGGGTAAGGGAGGGGCAGGAATGACCTATGAAGTCTCCACCAGACCGGGGCGTGGGGACAAGTCTTCCAGGATGGGGAGGGAAACAGGCCGATGGAGGGACAAGAACAGAAAGTCAGAGGCTGGTGTCGCCTGCAGCTCCTCCCCATCACCGCCCAACTGTGGCAGAGATGGTACAAAAACTGCCCTTGGTGAAAAAGGCAACTAGGCACAGCGAGGACGTGGGCAGAGCAGGGGCCGTGCGGCTGCTCAGGGAGAGAGTGGGCAGGGCACCACCTCCCCCTCTGCCCTGTCCAGTCCCTCCGCCCACAGGAGCTCCTCCGGGCCTGGGCAAGGCACAGGAGAAGGCTGAGGGCGAGGGCTGAGGGTTCGGGATCGCAGGGAGCTGGGATGCAGTTGTGGCTGAAACCAAGTGGGAGGGTGGGACAAAGGAGGCCTCTGCCAGCCAGTGAGACCCCAGAGGGCCAACGCAGGCACCAATGCCCAGATGCCATCTAGGGGCACAGCAAACTTTTAAGGAAAGAGAAAAGGCCCAGATAGGAAATTTGAATCTGAATTTGCCTAAACATTCACTCCCAAGTGACTGACTCTACCTGACAGAGTGGGTTTTAAACAGAAAAAGAATGAGGTACTTTAAGGTAAGTTTGTTTCTTTCAGCAGGTCGGGGCCCTGAGAAAGCTTGGGGAGTTTAAGCAACGACACAGCCCCATCCTCTGGCTCTCCTGGGCTACGGGGGGCTCATCTGTTTTCTGTCTTGCACATGCGCAGCATTCCCCAAATGTGGCAGGTCTTTTTGCTCCCTTGGCCTCTCCTGGGGCTTTGGTTTCATAAGAGCTGCTGTGGGAAACACCACCCCCGGTCCAGTGGCTGGCCTGGTCCCGGAGGCCCCAGGACTGAGGACAAACAGCAGGGAGGCCCAGCTGGTCTGGCTGCCAGCCAGCTCCACCTCCAGGACAGCCCCTGTTCAGAGTGGGCCCAAGTTCAGGAGGCCAGACGCCAGGGCTGTAAAGTCCCCTACGGGTCCCAGCTCAATGGGCCCATCAGCCTCCCATTCCTGCTCATAGCACCCAGGGGACATCAGTTAGCTCCCGCCCCCTGTAGAGCCAAGACTGACTGACTGGGCGACACCTTCTGCAAAGCAACAACCCTGGTGTGGCCTCAGGTAGGGCGAAGGAGAGGATGGGGGAGCTTTTGGGCAAATAAATTTGAGCAGACCACAGGGCCCGGTCCCAGCTTGCACACACACACAGAGATACAAACCTCAGCCAGACCCCACCATGAGCTCATTCCTACAAGTGGAGTCCAGAACTGGCTCTGCCTTTGCTCAGCTGCGGGACCACGGGCAAGCCACCAACCCTCTTGAAGTCTCAGTTTCCTCATCTGCAAAATGGGCGAGTCAGGACCATAGTCCTGTATCTCAAAACATGGGGGCCAGATGTGTTTCAGAGTTTCCAATTTGGGGTTTTTTTGAAAAGGTACAGATACTGTGCATTGTGTAACATCTCAGCAGCCCTCCTCACTCAAACACGGTTAATATTTCTACAGTGACACAATGAATATTCAGAGTAAATGGGATTCATCAAAACTATAAACTTGTACCAATTCAGGTCAAGTTTTACCACCCAATGAATTAGGAAAAAAGTTTCCGTTTTCGGAGAATTTTGCATTTCACATCCCGATAAAAGGTGTTAGAGTTTTAATGTCATTCCCCTCAGAGGGTGGGACAGAGATGTGACAAGAGTCATCACAGCTGCCCCTGACTCGATGTTGGGTGCTCATTCCACGGGGGGCGTTGAGTAGCTCGCTGGGGGCTCCTCGCCACAGCTCCGGGCCCGGGGGCTGTTTTAAGGCCATTTCACAGATGGGGAGTGGAGGCCACGGCTCAGGCGATACCGCTGGGCGGGTGGCTCCACTCCAGAGCCCTTGCAGGACCACCCAGCCTCCACTGATCCCACGGCCCCCTCCCCTCACATCTACCAGAGAAAGAGGCGAGAAAGAAAGTGAAAACAAAAGCGGCTTCTCGCTTCTCAGCAACCCCGGGGTTCCTGGAAGGGGCGTGGGCTTTAGGAGGAGGCAGCTGGCAGCCCCGCCGGGAGCAGACGGCGGGCGGCCGGCCGCGCTCGGACCCGCTCTCCCCTCCGTCCTCGCAGCCAGCGGCTCGCAGCGCCCGCCGACTTGGAGGCCCCGGGCAGGTGAGGCCAGGAGCCGGGGGTGCAGGGAGAGCAGGTGGGCACAGGCAGAGGGGGGCAGCTCGGGCCCACGGGGCGGCTGGGAACAGGAGCTGTGGTCAGGCTGCCGGGATTCAAGTCCCTGCCCTGCCGGTTACTGTGAGCCCGGGGAGGGTCTGAAATTCAAAAATTTTTTTTTTTAGTAGATTTTTAGAGGGAGAGGGAAAGAGACAGAGACAGAAGAGAGAGAAAAACTATGATTTGTTGTTCCACTTATTAATACGTTCACTGGTTGATTCTTGTATGTGCCCTGACCGGAGATCGAACCTGCAACCTTGGTGTGTGGGGTCGATGCTCTAACCAACTGAGCTACCCGGCCAGGACTGAAGTCCACATTCTTTACTGATAAATCAGGACAGGAATCTCTCCCTCACGGGCCATTTGAAATTCAAATGAAAATCTGATTAAGAGTGTGACATGACCAACCACGTCTTCCCCTCCATGGGCCGGGGACCCAGGGCCCTAAAGGGAGAGGGCCTGGCCCCCAGAATATGGACACTTCCAGGCCACAGGTGTTTCCCTGGAAGTCCCTACGGGAGAGGCTTAGGGGTGTCATCTTTGTAGAAGAAAGAGGCTGGGCGAGTTGTGGAGAGTGCAAAGCCAACCCCAGTGTCTCCTGGATTGTAGGGTTTTTTGGGGTGGTTGTGGGAAGGGGGGGAGGGCGGCTGGTGATAAAGATTAAGGGGGCTGTCCCCAAGCTGTGTTTTCAGAGTAACCCACATTTTCTTACTTAGAGTGCATGTGGGGGGGGGGGGTCGGTCTGCGGGGACGAACAGTTGAGGAACGCAGGGGACTAAAGGGTCCCCCAGCAGGCCCACAAAGCCCGTCAGAAATATGAGCCGTCCAAATGAAATAACACCGTTAATCCAGCCATCAACTCTGTTGTCTCCCCTCAATCTGCCAAGGTCAGTGGGGAGGGCACATGTTCCGATCGAAGAGCTCCCTGCCTTCACCTCTGCCCTTCACCTGGTAGGACTAACACCACAACTGGGGAGGCGCCACAGGTGCTGGTGGAGAGGGGGACCCCAGGGCAGTTTCTAAGTCTCAGCCCCACTGCCGTTTTGGGCGGGATCCTTCTCTGTCGTGGCCCATTCTGTGCCTTGGAGGTTGTTTAGCAGCATCGCTGGCCTCTACCCACTAGATACCAGCAGCACCCCCCAACCCCCCTACCACCAATATCTACAGACATTACCAGTATCCCCTGGGGAGAAAGCTCACCCCTGACTGAGATCCACTGCTCTAGGCTCGTACTAGCTGTTGTCCCAGCTGGAATCACACTGGGCTCTCCCAACCATCAACTGCATGACATTGGCCTCCCTGTGCCTCGGTTTCCTCATCTGTAAAATGGGAATAATATTAGCATCTCGTTCACACTGTCAGAGAGGATTAAAGGTGTCTAAAGTAGGTAGATGCATGTCTGGCTGATTTATAGGCCATGGGCACCCTGGAGCCAAACCCTCCACACCCCACTTTATAAACCAGAGAGGAGAAAACCTTTTTTTTTTTTATTAAATCTTTGATGTATTAATTCTACCCGAAAGACTATCCCAAAGAAATAACCAAGCATTATTTATAAAACAAAAACTGAAACTGAAACTGAAAACAACCCAAAGATTCAACAGCTGGGGGGTAATTAAATACGAAACAACACATCCATAGAATGAAACGTTACACAACCTTTAAATACCCTGTTTGAAACTATTTAGTAATATGAGGAACCACTAGAATATAAAGTTAAGGGACAAAAATTCACGCAAAACCACAGGAACGTCATGAGTTTAACTTTTTTGTTTTTTAAAATAAAATGCTGACGATGTTTATTTCTGTGTAGTGAGAGTGCAGATGAATTTTATTCTTTGTTTCTAAATTTTCTATCATAAATCTGCATTCATTTAAATAATAAGGAAAAAAAGGGTTATATGGATTTTTCTAACTTCAAAATATGTAGGGGAGGATTCGTTTTCTAAGAATTTTAGAAGTCACACAGGAACCGGAGAAGGGGAAGGAGGAGGGTCATGAGGGCGGGAGGGGGCATAGATCTTCAAAGACCTATTTCCAAATAAAGCCACGTTCTGAGGTTTCAGCTGGACATAAAGTTTGGGGGCACATTATTCAACCCACTACAGGGAACAGTCTTTAAAAATTTGCCTGGCCAGTGTGGCTCAGCGGTTGAGCATTGACCCATGAACCAAGAGGTCACTGGTTTGATTCCCGGTCAGGGCACATGCCCGAGTTGCGGACTTGATCCCCAGTAGGGGGCACGCAGGAGGCAGCCGACCAATGTTTCTCTCTCATCGATGTTTCTCTCTCTCTCTCCCTCTCCCTTCCCCTCTCTCTAAAAATCAATGAAAACATATATATTTTTTAATTATTTAAAAAAAATTTGTTGGTATCACAGACAGGCACATGGGAAAACTCATTGATACAAAAAGTATAAAAGGGTATACAGTGAAAAGCAAGTGTTTCTTTCATCTCTGACCCTTAACAGTATTAACTAGCCTCTTGTCTATACAAACACAGGTATCTTTTTTGTATACAAAGGAAGCATCTGTACATTGTGTGTACCCTGCCTTCTCATTTACCGATGCACGTGGGGGATCCTTCCGCACCCGCTCATGTAGATTTGCCTCATTTGGTTTCATGGCTGCGTATTATTTCATCACTAGATACGCCATAGCTTATTTAACCAACCCACTTTACAAGAATGCTGGGCAGCCTTTAGACTTTTTGAAAACCATGAGTAATGTTGCAATGCTTCTTTTTTGTATCTGCATCCAGTGGCTGTTTTTTTAAAATTAGACTTTTTTTTTTTAGAGCAGTTTTAGATTCAGAGCAAAATTGAGGGGAAGGTACAGAGGTTTCCCATATACGCCCCCCCCCCACATGCACAGCCTCCCCCATTATCAACATGCCCTACTGAGCCTACACTGACCCATCATCACCCAAAGTCCATAGTTTGTATTAAGGTTCACTCTTGGTGTACATTCCGTGGTTTGGAGGAATGTCTAAGGACATGAATCCACCATTAGGGCATCACATAGAATAGTTTCAATGCCCCCAAAATCCTCTGTGCTCCACCTCTTCATCCCTCCCTTCTCCCAGCCCCTAGCAACCACTGATCTTTTTACTTTCAAAATTGTACCTTTTCCAGAATGTCATATAGTTGGAATCATAAAGAATGCAGCCTTTGCAGACTGGCTTCTTTCACTTAGTAATATGGATTTCCGTTTCCTCCTTGTCTTTTCATGGCTTGGTAGCTCATTTCCTTTCGCACTGAACAATATTCCATTGTCTGGATGTCCCAGTTTATTTAACCATTCACCTACTGAAGGACATCTTGGTTGCTTCCAAGTTTTGGCAATTATGAATAAAGCTGCTATAAACATCCCTGTGCAGGTTTTTGTGTGGACATAATTTTTCAACTCCTTTTGGGTAAAATACGAAGAAGCCCAATTGCTGGATCATATGGTAAGAGTATGTTTAATTTTGTAAGAAAGTGATAAACTATCTTCCAAAGAAGCTGTGCCATTTTGCATTCCCGTCATCAGTGAAGGAGCGTTCCTGTTGCTCCACATCTTCCTCAGCATTTGATGTTGTCGGTGTTCCGGATTTTGGCCATTCTGATAGGTGTATGCTATGTTTTCAAGTTTTAATTTTGAGATAATTGTAGATTCACATGCAGAAAGATCCCATGTATCTCCCTTTACCCAATTTCCCCACCAGGAACAGTTTACAAAACTCTAATATATCACAACCAAGAAGTTGACATGGATACAAACCACTTATTCAGATTTCACCAGCTTCCCTCGCACTCCTGTGTGTGTGTGTGTGAGCATTTAGTTCTACGCAACTTTCTCACACATGCAGCTTTGGGTGGTCAGCATCACAATGAAGATACAGAACAGTTCCATCGCAAGGACACGTTTGTGCTACCCTTTCATGGACACAGCCACCTCCCTGGCCTGCCACACATGGCTCATCCTGCAGGTTTAACTTTCCAAGTCCCTCTGTTTCAGATGCGTCTCTTTTAAGAAGTGCATGTAGTTGGACTTTGCTTTCTGACCCAATCAAAGAGTCTTTTCCTTTTAATAGAGCATTTTTATCCTGCTTGTTTTATGAAAAATGCAGAAACTACTGTCCCACAACACTTAATGAGATAAGCATTTTACTCTCGCCTTCACAGGTAAGGAAAGGGAAACAGGGTGGCGAGTGAATTTCCTTGAAATCAGGGAACTGGTAAGTGACCGAGGAGGCTTTGATCCACTTTACCGCGCTGTCTCTCTCCTAATTTGAAGGTCATCTTTCTCCTGGTGCAGGTAAGACATCTCAGCCAGACACCCTGTCACCCTGAAAATGGGAAAGAGCCAAAATACCATTTCAAACGTGGCAACAATACAGACATCTCAAATCTACCCGGGTAAGCTTTCCCCTACCCCAGCCGTTTTCACTGGAGGGTAAAGCAGAATCCAGCGGTGTCTTTGCAAGAGAAGATGGAAAGGAGAATGGCCCAGAACACATAAAAATACAAGGACACGCAAAAACTCGGCAGTCACACACCAACAGTTTGTTCCCGGGAAACCCCGGTTGGGTTCAGGCTGCCGGTCGCTGTGTCCAGTTCAGCGGAGGCGGGGTTGAATCATATAAGGCATGTGTTGAGAAGGCCGGCCACCACGGAGACAGGGAGCACACGAGCATCCAAACCCTGTCTTACCGCGCGGCGGGAGGGACAGGATTACAGAGGGGAGCGGGGTAAGTTGAGGCTGGAACGGAATGCAGCTACCTGCAGCCCCAGAGGGCCGCAGACGCCAGCTATTGCTTTGACCGTTCTGTCGATGCCCAGACAAAACCGCATCTGAGTCTTGCGGTCAGCACTTGTCTCTGGCTGCTCTGTGCCTCTAGATTTATGACTGTTCTTATCGCCCTGTGGGTTTGGGTCCAACCAAAACCGGTCTGCTGAATTCAAAGGGAACACAAAGGGCCTGGAAAGGACAAACTTGCAACAATATACATCATACTATGAAACAAGCACAACTAGTTATACAATCAAACTATAAATCATAATATTCAGGCTATTGCACCCCATCAAGTTCACTGGATTCCAAAATTCCGTTCTTAGGTCTCCTGTCCTTCCCCAGCTGGCCTCTCCTCTCCTCCCTGGCTTAGCTGCTGGAGTCCTCCAGGGCTCAACCTTGGGCCGTGCTTGGCTTCTATGACTCTCTCTCTAGGGTTCACACACAATTTTGTGGCTTTAACTACTTTCTACACTGACAGCTCCCCCATTTAATCTCCCAGCCAGAACAAGACCCATCTATCCACTGTCTACTCAGCGTCACTTGGATATCTAATCGGGTATCTCAGACTCAGCCCACCCCAGACAGAACTCTATTCCCTGCCCAGGAAACCTTCCACCACCTCAGCAGATGGGATCTTCGATGCAACAGTCCTTCAGGCCCCAAACCTGACTCACCCTGAGGTCATCCTCGACTCTGCTCTCTCCCATCCCACATCCATGGAAAAATCCCGTGGATCCCTTCAAATCCATCACTCTTATCATTTCTACCAACCTGGTTCAAACAGCTATCTCCTCTTGCTCTGATCGCTGCAATAGCTTCCTAACGGGTCAACCTGTTTCCTCTCTTACACCTAGAGTCTATTTGCCAGCCCAAGTGATCATTTTAACCTATAAATTAAACCAGGGCCACTGCCAGCCCAGACAGTGCCTTAGGGCTTATCAGAAAAAGCCCACCCACAAGTGGATGTACCTCTGTGAATACACATATCTACAAGTGGATGACAACTTCGTGCAATCAATCAATTGATCGATCTAAGTGCTCCTCTCTCCAGAGAGACACAGCACCTCCCCCCACCCCTGGTCCCCAGGTCTCATCACTTGGCAAGTAGATTCTGGGAGGGATTTCAGACTCCACCTGCATGCTCAGACAGGGCCTTCTGCAGTTCTCATAATATTATTATGTCCTTGGGAATATAATTTGTATAAAGGGGCCTTATAAGTTGTTGCCTTGTCTTGTAAACATGAGCTTTTAATGATTTACAATCAATTCATTCATAATAGTCAATGGCTGACTATTGATTTGAAACAAACAGATCAATTGATAGAATAGATAAGCAAATTGTAGTGTGTTTATATAATGAAATGCTACACAGCAATCATCTTTTAAAAACTACTGATACCTACAAGAATTATATGAAGTTCAAGAACGGGAAAACTAATCAATGGTTATAGAAATCAGAATAGTGGTTACCTCTGGGGTGGGTATTGACAGGGAATAGTTACAGGAAATCTTCTATATCTTGGTCTGGGTGATGATTACATGGGGGGATATATATACATATATATATATATATATGTATATATATATCTCAACATTTATTGATTTATTGAGCTGGACTTCAATTTATGTACTTATATATAAACTGCACTGCAATATAAAATGTAAGAATAGTTTGCCAACATTTAGTACAAGTGTTTCACTATTATTTTGGTTCCACATTTGTAAAATCCCTCCCACTTGAATTTCATAAGGTTTTGTGGCACTGCAGTCACCTTGTTTTCCATGTTTCCAACCAGAAAGTCATTTGACCCCAGAGGACACCCCTAACTTTCCCATGGGCGAGATGAGCACGGAGGTGAAGCTGCCAGACAACCAGGCAGAGCAAGAACTCAAGGCTGGAGTTGGTTTGCAAAGGTAACCCAGCGAGTTTTGTCCCCGGGGACAGGGACAAGTGGCAGGCATCCTCATGATATGCAATGGATGTGTTCCAAAGGTGCCAGCCAAACGGAGGCCCTGTCCTCCCACTCAGGAGATATATTCTCCTAGAGAAAAAATATTGCACAGGGTACACTAAATATTTTGGAGAGCAAGTCAAGATCTAATTAGGTACATGACACTGAGTAATGGGACGCTAAGGGTATAAACTGTCCCGCTCTAGGGGCCTCAGCTTTGTGAGGCCTCGGAAGCAGGAGCTCAGTCTTTTGGGCTCACCCGTGGTCAGGAAAGCCGTGCAGTGTTTCTGCATTCATGAATTTACGCCCAGTTACCTGTGGGTCCGCAGACGTAGCATCCCCAGCCCCCAGCACAATATGGGCGATCAACAGACGTTGGCCAAGTGAACTCGGTGAGCCGTGTGCTGTCCTCGTGGAACCAGGCTGCAATGTGACACTGTGTCAGTGGGCACCGCTGCCTCATACAGGATGTACTGTGCCCAAAATGTCCATATTTGAGGACTGGGCTTAATTTTTAAAAAAGCACAAGCAGCCACGCTTGCCTTAGCTTGTCGATCGCGTTCAAGTCAAGACTTTAGAATGAATGCAAAGTGGTGGTGTCCCAGCTGCAACCACATAGCAGTTTGTTCTTTCTCTTTGTCCCTACAAACCTGGGAAAGACAGGGGTCAGGGTGGCTGGCTGGTGGCACCTGTAAGGTTTGGGGTTCCTCAGCAGGGCCTTCCTCCTCGCCTTCACCCCACCCCGTCCCACCGCAGCCCCTGGCAACCCGACACGCAGCTGCCAACTAACTGACAACGGGGCTTAAATTCATTAACACTAAAGGGTTTCCTTGGTAGGACATTTCCCATCCTTTCCCACTGAGAAAGAGTGTGTGCGTGGTGTGCATGTGCGTGTGTGGAGAGAAAGGAAAATGGAAGGGCACGTGCACATACGCCTCAGGAGGAATCCGACGTAACTGATGGACGAGATGAACAACTGAAGCTCTGCGCCCCATTCAAAGCTCCCCCTCGGCCCCCGTGTCCCTTCGGGCGAGTCTCCTTTCCTCCCTGGGCTTCCACTGTCTCCATCAAAGAGTAAAGGCGCAGCTCAGCTCCTCTCCAGGGCTCCCCCAGCTCAGACACCCGTCTGCCCGCCCGCACCCCATCACTTTAGTCTGTTTCAGCTGTCCCCTTCCTTCTTGAATGTATCAAAACGCACACTGGGCGACAGGCGGCTTCCGGGCTGCCAAAGAGGGTGTACTCTCTGCCCGTGTGCACTCTTTCCTCGGACCCTCCCCTTGGCGCCAGGGAATCGGTGTCGTCCCCAGGCCTCCTGACCTCGCCCTGACGGAAATGCACAGTGACACTTGGCACGAGGAAAGTGCCCACAGGGGTCGGCTTTCCTCTTCCCGTCACTGCTCTCCCATGGGGGACACACTCCATGGCCAAGACCCCTTAACCCTTCACACTATGAGATATTCGGGGAGCAGGCCCTGGGCCCACTGTCCCTGACCTCTCCCAGGAAGGACCAATCCCACCTGCTTGACCCAGTGCCAAGGAGAACGGCCAGAACGTTACTGGTCGTTTGTCTTCGCCCTCTTGGTGTGCTGCTCTTCACAGAAGCAAAGACACACCACGGTGGCCAGGCTCAAGGTCATCACAGTGGAGGTCGCGCCACACAGCAGGGCGCCTGCTCCCTCGGGCCCGCCTCGGCCTCTACAGAACTTTCAGCCTCCCGCCCAGCACCCGGCCTCCCCCTCCACTGGCCCCGGGCTTCACGAGGGCCTTAGCGTTTCCCCAGGGCCTCTTGTCGGTGACAGTTCCACCGTCTCTCTGAACACGGCCACAAACATCCGTCAGGGTTACTCTCCCCTCTGCCCCCCCTTTGGCCAAGGCTACGTTTCTCCCACGTGCCCCTCCAGATGCCCCTCTTGCATGTTGCTTCCCTCCCTGGCACCGCAGCCCCCAGTGCCCTGGGACTTTTCACGGCCGGGTCGGCGGGAAAGGAGGTGTCAGGGAGACGCAGGCAGGATTCCAAGGCGGGGTGGCCGGAACATGGGACAGCGCCCGGCCTAAGAGCGTGGCTTTCCCAGCTGGGACACTGAGGCCGAGTCTTTATTTCCCTCGTCCGCAGGGGCGACGCTGACACTCCCCTGGGTGAAGATGTGCAGCAACTAGACGGAGATCTGTCCGCCGAACAAATAGCGCTTTTTAAAAAAGAGTTTCCCGCTTTTAAAGAGCGACAAGAAGCAATCATCAGAGGGTACCGTGCCTTTGCTGACGACATCGACAAAACCCACAAAAATTTCATCAAGACCAGCGTGGTGACCAGCTCCGTGGCCGTCGTCTCCGGAATGGCGAGCATCCTGGGCTTACTCCTCGCTCCGGCAACAGCGGGAGGAAGCCTGCTGCTCTCCACCGCCGGCCAAGGGTTGGGGACAGTAGCTGGGGCCGCCAGCCTCTTCACCAACCTTCTGGAATACTTTCACAATAAAAAAGTTCAAGCTCAGGCCAGCAGGGAATTGTCTACCGTCAGTCACAAGGTCGAAGACCCTGCAAAGGACATATCCCATTTGGTAAGTGCTGGAAAGACCATCTATGACTGCAGAAGAGCCATCAAGGCCATCAAGAAAAACAGCAGTGCCCTGAAGATAGCCAGAGCCCACCCGAGCCTGGCCAAGGCCGCCAAGCGGTTTGTGGCCACCGGCCAGCTCCCGGCCAATCGGATCGAACAAGTGCAAAAGGCCTTTGGAGGTACGCCGCTCGCGCTGGGGAGAAAAGCTCGCTGGCTGGGCGGTGTGACCGGGGGCCTCTTCCTCAGCATGGACGTGCACAGCCTCCTGAAGGACTGGAAGGAACTGAAGGACGGAGCCAGGACAGAGTTGGCACAAGACCTAAGGGCCGAGGCTGAGGAGCTGGAGAGAGAGCTGGAAGAGCTCACCCTGTTCTACGAGAGCCTGCAGCAGGAGGTGGGCTGTGCCTTCCCTCGGGGTGGGCTGGAGGTGGGGGGGAGACAGAATCCAGGCTTGTGGGCACCCAGGTTACCGGAGGGTGTGAAGGAAGCCAGCCCGTGTGACATTTGCGTGGCTGTTCCTGAGGATGAGGGGCTCTTGGGGGTGATGGTGCCAGTCCTGGACAGGCCTGGCCATGCCTTCTCTTTCTCCCTGATGACCTGCGGGGTCCCTGGGCTGGGGAGAGGGTCTTCCAGTTGTACAGAAGAGGGCGCTGAGCCACAGGGAGTGTTGGGGATGGAAATGTTGCTCCCTAATATTCATACGTTGAAGCTCCAGTGTGAGTGTTTGGAGATGACGCTTTGGGGAGGTGATTGGGGTTTTATGAGGTTGTAGGGGTGGGGACATAATCCTAAGGGACTGGTGTCCTTATAAGAGGAGGAAACACAAGAGGGATCTCTCTCTGCCTGCACCGGCCCAGAGAGGCCATGTGAGGACACAGCCAGAGGTGGCCATCGGCACACCAGGAGGAGAGCCCTGACCAGAACCAAACTGGCCGACACCTTGATCCAGGCCGTGGAGTCTCCGCAGCTATGAGAAAACACATTCCTGGTGTTGAAGCCCCAGTATTCTGTTAGGTGGCCCGAGCGGACTCACACCGGGAGCTCACGTCACTGCGGGGCCCTCCCAGCTGGGTGGGGGTGGAGGCGGGAAGACCGAGCCAGGAGCCTGACTTCAGAGCTGGGCCCCACTCTGCCCTGCCCCACAGCTCTCCTGTCATTGGTGTTTTTGTTTCTTTACTGAAACTCTTGCAGGAAAGAAGCCTTGGGAGCTCATCTTCGGAGGAAGCCAAGGTGACACTGCCTCAGCCCCCAGCCAAGCAGGGGGAAGCAGGACCCCTGGTGACAGGTGAGGCGAAGGCAGGCTCAGCCCAGGGGCCTCTGAGTGGAATCAAAGGGGACAGCATGGGGCGGGCAAGGTTGGCAGAGGAAATGCCTGGAGACCTACCCCCTGGGAGGGCCAGCTGGGTCCCGAGGGCGCTGTCAGCCAGTGAGTGTCCTGAAGGTCAATCTGCCCCCTCTCTTCCATCGCTCCCCTGTGTCTTCATTGTTGCTCATTCCTTCCCTGGGGGGGGGGGGTGCTAACTCAGTCACTTGCTTCCTCAGCCCCCACTCACTCTCCCAGTCAGCCCACATTCTTGTTTCATGCTGGGCTCCAAATTAAGTGTTGATGATAAAACAATAGGGTCCCTGGTGTGAAAGGTGTCACCCAGAAAATAAAAAGGCCCTCCGAAGTGAGAGGGAAACAATTGTTTATTTGAGACCAATAAGGACAGCTATTCAGGAATCACTAATCCAGGCAGAAGCCCAAATAATATTCTGGTTAGGAGACCAAGGCCAGGGGTATTGATGAGACAGGGAAGGGGAACAATTACTCAATAGAAGGAAGGCATTTCTACTGGTGCAGATAACGTAACACAGTGAGGCTAATTCTAAATGACGTTTTTCATGTTCAGTCCCGTAGACATCATTCCATTAGTCACAATAACTGCTTTCTTGTCTTTGTAAACAGTTTTTTGGGTTCAAGATTGCTTAGGCCCAGTCCGAAGGTCATTTTAACACTCCAAAGGTTTGAGGCATACTGTGCGCAAGGCAGTTCCTCTGGGATGGCAGCTCCAGCTCCACTGCAAAGCGGCTCCGTTTACATAATTGTTAACAAGGGTGTGCTGTGTGGTTCCTTCATCAACTCACCTTCAGTTTTTTCTCTGCTCTCTTTCTCCCCGCCCTGGGCAGCAATGGGTGGATAAGGTACCCCTTTGTTTGCACACAAAAGGATGTCACTGGAACCGGCTCAACCAGATTCCATTAGGAAAGAGAGAGGCCCTGTCATCCCCAAGACCCAGGAGCTGGAACTGAGTTTAGGACATCGGAACTCCTAGGAACTGCCCTGCCTGCCCAGTCCACCTATCTTAAACATGTTTTTGTGTATGTGGGGTTTTTTTTTTTATGTTTTAGCTGCTCTCTTGAAAGTAGTGCATTGACGTTAAATACAATTTTTTAAAATTCCGGAAAGTAAAAAATAGGGGGGAGAAATAATGCGCCAGCCAAGGTGACTACTGTTGGTGTTTTGGTGTACAACTTTCTTCCTGTGCTTTTCTTGGGTTGGGTGTTAAGATACTGGCTTTGCGTAGCTGTCATCAGTCTGCCTGCTGGGAGCCCTCCCTCGGGCTGTATTAGCAGATTTTTTCATTCTCAATGCCCTCATTCCCCTGCAGATCTATTTACTTTTCCTGATGCTGTTTTCACTCGGTAATGTTTTCTACCGCTCTGTATTCCACTTGGATCTAATAAACATTGCTTTTAGGTTGTAAAATGTTCTCTTGACTGTACGTACAATCTTTTAATTAGACATATATTAGTCATCACTTTATCAAAACCAACTCAAACTTGGCCTATACAGAAAGAGGGATTTATTGTCTCACGTACTTAAAAACTTTAGGGCTTCAGGTGTGTCAGGAGCCCGACGATAAAAATGTCACCTGGCCTCTGCATGTCTCAAGATGTGCCCCCTTCCCACCTGGCAAACCCTACAGACCCGCTCTGACAGGTCAGGACTGGGTCACGTGCTCTCGCCTCCGCAGGTTGATGGGAACTATATGGAACTTAGGTCATTTCCAGTTTCTTATTATACATGGTGGTAAAATGAGCATCTGTATGCCAAAAGGTTGTTGGATGACTATTAGAATTTTTTTCTTAAAACAGAGTACCTAAAATAAAAAATGACCTCATGGAGAAAAGGAGTCTTCCCCTCTGCCCTCCACAGTACATTAGTGAAACAATTATAGGACATTTGAGAGAGAATTTACAGGTGGAGGGGAAAGAGCAACCCTATCAACATTGTGGGCGACACCTGCCAGTCTTGCGATCTAGGGCGTTAAACATTGTAATCCCACCCCTGGGCCACCGTGTTTTCAGCTTTTGTTGATCTCAATTCTTTGTTTTAATTTTTCCATACCTGTAAGTAAACAGCTATCTCCACATTTTATATTGTTCTCTTGTGTATGAGCATCCTTAGAGTTCAGAATAAACATCATCCAAAATAATACATGGCGTAACATAGACAGTCATCAAGCTTGGAGTTTGGTTTGTCTGGAATTTAGAAAAAAAGAATGAATTAGAGAATGGAGACTTGAGACTCACCTCTGACATTCATTTGCCTGGGCCAGTTTCTGAGCTTTGGTTTCTTCAGCCATGAAGTCAGTGTGACCTGAACGAAACCCACCGCTCCCTGTGGGCGGGAGGGTAGTGCCCCTCACAGAGATGGGCGTCTGGGAGAGAACACCCTTCACAAAAATTCCAACCCTTCATAAAGTGTTTGCGCCAATACCAAGGGAGGTGGGAGAGGCTCATTCTTCCCTCTTCCCTCAGTCTCAGACGGTCTTCCACGAGGCCAGAGGCTCTTGCACTACCTCCCCCTACCTGCCTGGCCGGCCCCCCCCCCCCCCCCCCCCCCCCCCCCCGTCTGACCCTCCCCTGCTGTCTGGCCCCCCCCTCCGTCTGACCCTCCCTTTCTGTCTGACCCTCCCTCTCTGACTGGCCCCTCCCTCTGTCTGACCCTCCCCCTCTGTCTGACCCTCCCCCTCTGTCTGACCCTCCCCCTCTGTCTGACCCTCCCCTGTCTGACCCTCCCCTGCTGTCTGGCCCCTCCCCCTCTGTCTGACCCTCCCCCTCTAGCTGACCCTCCCCCTCTGTCTGACCCTCCCCTGTCTGACCCTCCCCTGCTGTCTGGCCCTCCCCTCTGTCTGACCCTCCCCCTCTAGCTGACCCTCCCCCTCTGTCTGACCCTCCCCTGTCTGACCCTCCCCTGCTGTCTGGCCCCTTCCCCTCCTGACTCACAGCCTCAGCAGCTCTCCTGGCTCCCTCCCTGCCCCGCCTCCAGCCCCAAGCTGCCCTCGGGGTCACCGTCTCCTCTGAAGCGCCATCCCCTGCTGCACCCGGAGTCCTGGCGCACATGCCCTCACCTCATTAGAGCTCCACCAGTTAAACCTTCACTGCTCGCCGAAGGAAGCCCATTGACTCTCCAAGCTACTCGGGGCGACCCCACCGGCACGACTGTCCCTCCCTCCGGGTGGAGTGGGGTGCTTCAGGTGTGCCCCTGAGGGGGCGCAGACTCCTCCGGCGTGGCCAGTGAGGCCAGGAGTTGGAGAAAGCCGTCCACTCTCCCACGTAATCTCTACTTTCTAAGATGAGGAAGAGACGCAAACTCCAATGAAAGTGGAGCAATCAGCTCTCAGAGGCCCCGATGCCGCAGCCAACACCGTCGGAGGCTTTTCCAGAGTGTCGGACCTTCCAGAGTGGCCAGTGAACTTGTCCCGCCCATGCTGAGGTCTGTGACCTCAGGTGGTCCACAGGCCTGCTCATGACCTGCCCTCCCATACTAGAAGCAAAGCAGGGATCTCAGTCACCAAGCAGAACCCCAGAGCGGCTGGGGAAGGGGGATGGGCCCCAACTGGGGTTGAGAAACCTCACTTTCCCAGTTCCATTAGCACCTCACTAGCTGTGGGAGGTCTCAAGGGGCCTTCCTGTGTCATTCCAGCTTGTCCCGGTCCACCCTCACCAACCACGAGCTTCAAGTGGCCCTTGAATGTGTGACGAAATGCAAGCTGTTGTCACCTGTAAGTCACACTCCTTTGGACCTAAAATCTAACATTCAACCAAAAGAAAACCAAAAGGCCGCTGTTCGGTCAGCGCCCGACGTTACCGTGAGGGGGATGCGGACAGGAACCAGGCCGGGAAGCACGGAGGGGTTTGGAAGATTCTGCCGCAGCATCTTCAGCGGGCTGAGACCAGCAGCACAGGGCAGCCCGAAAGTGGGGGTGAGCTTTCTCTCGCAGGGGCTTAGGATGGGGTGAGGGCGGCGGTGCTTCTGTCCCAAAGTAAATACACTCTTTCCTCTGAGGCGTTTACCATAAAAGGTGCTGGCCTTTACCTTTTGTGGTCAACGCCCCCTTGTGCTGAGAAAGCCAGAGTGTGTCTGTGCCCCCCCACCTGGTGCTGAGCGGTCCCTTATTGATCAAGCCCTTTGTCCTCGGTCTACCAGGCACAGCAGACAGCGGTCGGCGGTGGCCGGACCCTCGGGAGCCCGGCCTGAAATTCCAAAGTTAGGAAGAGGCGTCTGCGCTGCGGGGACCCAGCGTGGCAGCCAAAAGCGAGCCAGCTAAAGAGAGGGTCCCCGGCCTGCACTCCCGCGCACGGGGAGACCCCGCCCGGCTGCGCTGCGCTTCTCTTGGCTGGAAGATGCGGGGACATATGTGCACTCACCCTGCAAGGCGGTTGGGAGCAGGCGGGAGGGAATGGCCGCGAGGTCCTTCAGGAAGGAACCGGCGGCCCGCGCAGTGGCTGCAGGCGATCGGCACCCGCGGCGGGCTGACGGCGACTCGCCTGCTTCCTCTTGTCCAGCCGCAGTGTCTGCAACATAGTTGGTCGGTTTTGAGTAAAAAGTCAAAAAGATAGAAGCGTTATCGGTTTCTAGATAAATTCTAAAAAGTAAACCTAAGATATTATGAATCAAAATATCTCTTCTATGCACCTAAGAACTGATAGCATGCCACAGAAATATGCAGGGACATGAAAATGACAACTGTCACAGGCACTCGCAGGTCCTCTGAAGACCGCTATCCTTACAGCTTCCCAGGCCCGCCCCAGTATTTGTCCTGTACACGTTTTCTGTTTTCTTCTTTGGGGAGCCAGTCGGCATAGGGTGGAGCCTCTATCCCAGATGTTCTGGCCCAACTTTCTTAGCATTGTTTCCGGGTCATTTTGCCCACTTTCTTCATCTCTGTCTTTGGTGCCTTTTTTTTTTTTTTTTTAAATAGGGTGCCTTGTCCCTTGTGTGCCTTCCCATAAGCATTCATTGTGCGACGGCTTTATTTCCCCGGCTCTTCTTCCCAGGCGCCCCAGCTGTCACTCATGTCCCCGTTGTCCTGCTGCGCCTCCCTGGGGCCTTCGCAGCTGTTCTACGGTCTTGCGTTGTCAAGGAAATGGTTTCCCTGACTTTAAAAAAGTTAATTGCCAAACAAGTGTTTGCAATTTTCATTGGCTTTTTGGCAACACTTTCCAGGTGAATGTTCTTTACCTGCCATTTGTTTTTCTTGTTGGTGTCACTTTTTTTTTTTTTGGTGATTTTTTTCTTGTGGTAAAATATATATAACATAAAATTGACCATTATAACCATTTCTAAGTGTCCAGTTCAGTGGCATTACGCACATCCATACTGTTGGGCAACCATCACCACCGCCCATCTCCAGAACCTTCTATCTTCCCGAACTGAACTCCGCACGATTAAACGCTCGCTCCCCAGGCCCTCAGCTCCTACAATTATGGCTGTTCTCACTCTTCCCCTTTCTGTCTCCCTGAACTTGGCTTTTCTACATTCCTCACAGAAATGGAATCAGACACTATTTGTCTTTTGTGGCTGGTTTAACTTTCTAGGGCCAGGATGGAGCTGCTCCTGCCCGGATGCTGCAACAGCAAAACTCGGGTAACTTCCATGTTCCTGCAAGTGTCCTGCTTGACCAGAAACGCACCGCATCTCGACAGCTGATCCCAAAACCTCAGGCCACCTCTGGGCCTCCTCACCCCAAACCTGGTCAACTGTGTGGCCCCAGCCAGTCCGATCGTTCCTGTTTGCCTCTTCCTTGTTTCTCGTTTTTTTTACCCCATAAAAGCTGCCTGGCTTCCACCTCATTTTGCGTTTCTCCGAAATGCACTTCATGAAGCGCTATGAAGTTTGTTTGTAACACCTAAATTGTCTTCTTTAATCTTCTATTTAAAGCTGGCATAATGTCTTCAAAGTTCCCCCTGTTGTCGCATTATCAGAATTGCATTCCTTCCTGCGGCTGAGCGCTATCCCACCGCACGCACACCCCACATCTTACTCAGCCCCCCGTCCGCCAGGGACGCCTGGGTGGTTCCTGCCTTTCAGCTGCTGTGAAGGTGCTGCTGTGATCATGGGCGCACACATGTCCGTTCTAGACCCTACTTTCAATTCTTTTGGGTGTACACCCAGAAGTGAAATTGCTGGATCATACGGAAATGCTATCTTTGATTTTTTTTAGTAACTACGATAGCGTTGGCCGTGGCTGCACCATTTTATATTCCCACAAGCAGCGCACAAGGGTTTCAATTTCCCCACCATCTTGCCAACACTTGTTTTTTGGTTGGTTGGTTGTTGGTTTTTGATAATAGTCATCCTAACGGGCATGAGGTAGTATCTCCTTGTGGTTTTGATTTGTATTGCCCTAAATCAGTGACACTGACCATCTTTTCATGTGCTTATTGGCCATTTGTATATCCCCTTTAGAGAAATGCCTATTTAAGTCCTTTGCCCATTTTTTTTCAATTGGGTTGGTTGTTTTCTGTTGTTAATATTTTTTGTGTAGACCTTGTGCTGGCTGCTTTTTTGCATGGACCGGCTATTTGTAGGAGATTTAAATAAGGGAGAAGCCAGGGCTGGCGGAACTGTTCTTTCCGATCTAGGGCTGTTTTCAGTCTTTACTTGTCCCTGGGCAAAGGACCTGGTCAGCTTTCAGACTGTTCGCAACGCAGTCTTTTCTGTCCGTCTCAGGGACAAACCGCACCCTACCAGTATGGCTGTTCCCACTGCGTTCCTCATGTAGTCCTGTCTTCACTGCTTCTGCGACCCAGTCCAGATTAGTGCCAACTTGCATACATTGTTCTTACTATTTTAAAAAGGGATTTTAGTTTCGCACTTTGCAAGTCCCTTGAAGAGGGGCTTTTTCCTGAAACCTGTGGCATTGCCTCTTTCTGAAACCCACAGTTGTCAGCATCCTTTCCCCTTTCCCTCCCAAAGCCTCACTCAGTCCCTTTGTTTTGCATCCTTTTAGCCTAGTTTACCCATTTTTCCTCGTTTCTAATAGATGGTGCTTGTGTCATTTTTTTGTGGCTATTGGATAATTGCCAAGAGAGGAGAAACTGGTAACTTGATTCATTTATCTTTGCCCCAAGAGCTCACAGAAAGCGTTCTGAGCACCTCACATCATCACACGGACAGGAACTAGACGTGGCATCAGACGAAGCAGACTTCGGTTCCCCCCCCACCTCTCCCCCCTCTTCATAAAATCCGTCTTAGCAAAGGAAATTTAAGACCTTTAATAAGCACACTAATAGGTGCCCAGACACCAGGCCTATCGGGTGTTGGCGTCTTGGAGCAGGATTTGCTCCATTTGCCCCAGTCCAGGAACACTCCTTCCCCAGCCCTTCTCCAGCCTTGCCCCAGGCACGAGACTGTCTAGGCCTCGCCTTGAGAACCACACTCCTGGGATCTGCCTTTCCACAGCCTTTGCCTGGCCACCTAGACTCCCCGATAGAGCCGGGCTGCAGGTTCTACTCAGCATAGGCTCTGCTGCCTGACACAGGCTGTTCTCACTCTTGCTAAAGTATCTAGAAGTTTCTGTAAAATGAGGTGCACTCTTCCACTCTTTAGATTCCTCCCCACAGCTCCACTCAATCCCAAGATAACTCAAAACATTGTCCTTCCCATTTGCTGCTGGCTGATGAACCGACTTGGACTAAATGGGGTCGCTTCCCATGTGCCTGCGAACGTGTCTTCCCTCCTCTGCTGAAGGCAGACAGGCGGGGTTTCCTTTCTCAGTGGTGAGGCAGAGCAGAGGCTTCTGGGAGGCTGCAGTCCTAGGTTCTGTCAACCGATGGGCGCTGGCACCAATTCAACACCAACAGGAATCCCCAATTTGGGGTGTGGCGAGAAGGAAACTCCGCTTGGTGCAAAACAACTCAAGTGCATAGCTGCAAGGTGGCCCTGGGCCAGGCCCCTCTCTGGCTGGACAGCCCTTCTCGGCTCTGCGTGGCTCTGCTCTGTGCTGACATCCGTGTTGCAGCTCAGCCGGGGAATCACCCCCCGGCCCTGGGGAGCTGGTTTACACAAACAGAAGTCCCCACCTCTGGTCCCTGACGGCCTGTTCTCATGCAAATAAGGACTCCAAATCCTTGCAGTGTGATTGGTCCAAAAGGGCCAGGTGACTGTCCTGATTGGTCAGCATAGAGCCTCTCTAATTGGTCAGAGCTGTGCAGCTCCGTTGGATGGGGAAGGCCTCGGTCCTACTGGTTGAAATAGGGTGGCAGGAGCTCATCCTCAAGGGCTGGTGCGATGGCAGAAACGGGGGGGGGGGGGCAGTTCAGTGCGGCTTCTCCCTGAAGTGCACTTTGCAGGAGGCCCATGAGTAGAAACGGCTGCTAGGCTCTCTGTGTGTGCCTGTGTGTTTGTTTAATTTGAGCCCAGTTAGCCACCAGGGGCCTGTCTTAGTAGGTCTCTTCCTTCTCAGGGCCCACAGTTCTCTCCCTAATTCCATCACTACCTGGACTGTGACCTAGGATTGGAAATCACCCGGCTTGGGGCCAGACTTCTCCTGTGGAAGAGGGATGGACTCACTGCCGGTGAAAGTGGCAGCCTGCCTGTTATCGTCAGCGCTGGGTAGCCTCAGGGGTCAGCTGTAGTATTCTTTCTCAAAGAGCCCGCAGGCAGCCTCACAATTCTTCTCAAAGTGGCCTAGACACCTTTTTACCAACAAGGGCTAGGGACTTTGCACCTCTTTGCTATCCATGTACCAGAAGATCTCGGTGAGCCTTCCAGGTCTAACATCCCACAGCTCTTTAAGATTTAGGTTGGAGGGGGGCTGAACTCCTACGTGTGTGGAGACACCCCAAAGAAAACTCTGATTAGGCCTTTTTTTAAGAGTGACTTGATGGGGAAGGAAGTCAGATGGCCCCTCCTGCTTCCCTGGGGAGGGGAGAGTTGGCTGGTCTACCTGAGGCTGCTGATGGCCTTGCCCAGGGAGCAGAGGGCTCTAAAGCCATTGTCAACTGTTCCTTTGGGGCCTTGGGGCTGCTTGGTCTCAGCAAAGACTTCCTGCGAGCCCTGCCTCTTTCCCAAAGACACGCTCTCCAGTATCCTAAACCTACTCCCCGACCATGGTAGGTGCTCAGTTCGAAGGGAGACAGGAACGAACCTGAGGGTCACACAGGTCAGACTCCTGCGTGTGGCAGGAAGCTGACTGCAGCATCCTGCACAGCATCCGTCCGCTGGGAAGGCGCATCCTTGACAAGGCGCTTCTCCTCCTGGCCTGTTAACACATGAAGAGGGTGGAGCCCGCTGCTTCTAGGCACGACCACCCATCTGTCAGAAATCTACTTTCAGTTTCCAAAATACACACGCGTCAGAGTGAATGACACTCTCCCTGTGGGAGAGATGATACTCGGTGTCTCACTGGAGGGCCTCCCACCTTTTTCTTTAGATTACTTTACCATTGTTTGAATAATTCTAATACATGCACGTTACAAAACTTAAAAGGAGCAAGAGGGCAAACAGTGAAAAGTGTGTGTCCCGTTAAGCTTTGTCCCCAGCTCCCCGGCTCCCCTCCCCAGAAGCAACCACAATTTTCAGGTAGATCCCCTTTAAACAGAAAAGAAGGAAACTGAGACAAACCCTCTACAGGATATTTATTTATTTTTATTTTGTAATCCTCACCCGAGGATATTTTTTCCATTGCTTTTCAGAGAACGTGGGAGAGAGAGAGAGAAGAGAGAAAGAGAGAGAGAGAGAAACATCGATTCGATTGGTCGTCTTGACTGGGACCTGGGATTAAACCTGCAACCGAGGTACGTGTCCTCGGCCAGAATCGAACCTGGGACCCGTCAGTCCGTGGGCCAGCGCTCTAACCACCGAGCCAAACCGGCCAGGGCCTCTGCAGGCTCTTAGTGCTCTATTTCCCAGGATAGAACTGCTCACAGTCTGTACAGATGTATGAATTACATACGTGTGTGCATATATGTATATATTTATCTTTATTGTTGAAAGTATTACAGATGTCCCCCTTTCCCCCCACTGACCCCTCCACCCCGCACCCTGTGCTCAGTGAAATAAGCCAGTCAGAGGAAGACAAGTATCACATGCTCTCACTTATATGTGGAATCTAATGAACAAAATAAGCTGACGAACAAGAGACCCAGAGACAGAGAAGCATGGAACAGACTGAGGGATCTCAGAGGGAAGGGGGTGTGGGGGGGGCACACATATGTATTTTTTTTAAGCAAAAATTTGGTGACAAAAGTCGGTGGTGCTTTAAGTTGTGTTTGATTTATCACGTCAGTGTCACAGCCAGTCTGGATGTGCAGAGGGACAGCATCAACCGTCCTGCTGAAAACACAAGGGGGACAGGCCCAAGGGCGACCCTCTGTCATGCTGCTCCCCAGTTGTACCGTGACCCCCAGGGCCCTGCTCCCTGAGTGTGTTCGAGAACTCAGACGACCTAAGAGCCTCTCGCCTCCCTGGGGAGCCTGTCCCAGAGCTGGAAAGATACCTGTGTGACGCAGTCTGTCCCCAGGCATGAAGCCATTGTGCCCCACTGCATCCTGGTGCGAGGTGCCGCGACTCGAGGAGGGGTCCAGGCCACCTGGGAATCTGTCACAGGAGGAAAGAACGTTTCTCTTAGAGTTTCCCTTGTGGAGCTTTAAGACGGAAAAGATGATCAGAGAACTTAACAGCATCGCAGACCAAGTTGACACAACCACAGGATGCTCACCAAGACCAGCCTGGTAGCCAGCTCCTCAGGTGCTGTGTCCACCGTCATGACCATCCTGGGTGTGGCCCTGGCACCTGTGACAACAGGGGGGAGCCTGATACTCTCAGTGGCTGGCAGGGCCTGGGGGTAGCAGTTGCTGTCACCAACATTTTGACAAGTGTCTTAGAAAACAGGAGCAATTCGGCAGCGAGAGACAGAGCCAGCAGACTGGTGGCTCGTCCAGTGACACTGGAGCAGGGGACTGGTGGAGGGACAGATATTTCCGAAGTTAAACGGCAGGGATTCGCGTTAGGAGGTGTATTGAAATCCCCGGGAGCACCAGGCAGCTTTGTGCCCACCAGGCCGCCCAAGCCAACCCTGGCTGCATTGTGATGGTCAGGAACTTTGTGGCCACAAGCCATGGGCCCCTCTGGAGGGCCACAGGGATGCAGAGACCCGCGGTGCCCAGATGATGAGCGCAGCTGGGGCTGGCTTCTTACTCGTGCAAAGTGTCAGCAGCACCGGCAGAACTGGAGGCGCCTGGAAGGGGGCGAGGACAGAGGTGGCCGCAGATAGATGACATAATCACAGTCGCCTTTCCCACACCCCTCACTTAAATTAGGTCCCTCCTGTTGTTTCCAGCACCCTGTGCTGAGCACACTTTTTTGAGATCACGTGTTTGCTAGGTGCTGGCTGGCTGTCTTCCTGCCGAGCACCCCCTCTGGGCACCGAGCGGTGCTGGGCACACAGCAGGTGCACCATACATCTGTGTTGAATGACCCGAGTCTGGCATTTCCTGATAAAGGTGACATTTCACATGAGTTGAGAAAGAACCTTTATTTGAAAACTAGTTTGTATTTCTAGACTCTCATTCAGAGCCATTAACTATCTATTTGTAAAAAATGAAAATGACTACCAGAAAATGAAGCAGAATTTCAAAATTCCTCCTTAATTCTACAGAGAGGGTGGGATGGGACTGGGTCGCAAGGCCACTGCCCAAGACCCTGGCAAGGGACACAGAAGACTGTGAGACTCACAAATTCATTGTCATTAGTTCAGGTAGGTCAGACGTTCTGCGGGGGCCCCTCCCGATGTGGAAGCGCTGACTCCTGATTGTCCCTGCGGGTGGGACGCTGTGGGGAAGACAGACAGAGACGCGACCAGGAGCACACAGCGTGCCACGGCCCAGAAACAGAAGCCTGTGTGGTTCCCCTCACATCCAGGCTTCTCTTTGAACCAAAAAGCTGGTCCTTGGCTGCCGTAGCAGCAGCTTGGGAGCATGGAGTGAGGGTGTAGTC
Organism: Miniopterus schreibersii; assembly: GCF_964146895.1. Taxonomy (NCBI): domain Eukaryota; kingdom Metazoa; phylum Chordata; class Mammalia; order Chiroptera; family Miniopteridae; genus Miniopterus; species Miniopterus schreibersii. Next base: position 179,193,437 of record NC_138102.1, read on the forward strand.
CAAGCACCTGCATGGAGCTGACTTTCTGATCCTGAGTTTTATATGACACCTCCGGGGAGTGTGGTTTCGTTCCCAGCACAGCCCGTGCCTGTCACAGCTGTGGCCGTGTGTCCCAGGCTCTCTTTCTGTGGCATCTTCAGGAACTCTGGCAGGTGCCCCAAGGAGGCGTTAGAAAGCTGGGCATGATTAATCTGGTCCTGTGACCTCTGGAAGCTCAGCCGAGAGGGGAAAAGACAGGTACGCTTCCCTAACAGAGAAGCCAGCGGCTCCAAGCTGCGTGTCACCAACCAATGTTCGTGTGGTTAACAGACGCTGCAGGTCTGGACTGAGCTTGGGTCAGAGAAAAGCCTGCCTCAGTTAAAGCCGTTGAAACAGGAACAATTTTGTGTGGAAAGGGTTCAAGCCAACAGTGTAAAATGTATGAAGAGCATACTATGTGCTGAAAACGAGTCGACTTTGGATGCTTTCGGGCTGGGCCAGAGGCCCCGACCCAGCAGGGCAGGTGCTATGGTGGCGTGTGGTGCGGAGCAGCAGAGGGCAGCAGGTCGAGGTGACACCTGAGCTGAGCCCTGAAGGTCGAGGACAACTCCACTTCGGGGGGGCGATAGAGGAGCAAAGGCAAGGGGTGCGGGGGCACGGCTTCTTCGGGGGGACAGGCTCTGGTGACAGGGCAGGTGGATGGGGTGGCCTGAGACCAGCGTGAGGCCTTCAGCGCCATCTTAAGGAATTTGGATTTTGGACGCAGGACAATGGGAATTTCTCAAGGCGCATGTATTCTGGGAGAATCGGGGTGGAGGGCAGAGGGTGGACTGACTGGAGGAAGGCATTGGAAGCCGAGGTCAGGCCTTTCTGTCAGCAGCCTGAGTGTGCCTGACCCGTAGGGCTCATGTTACTGTTGCTGTTTCACGGATTCGGGCAGAAGACACAGGACGGTGGAGACAAAGGACTTCATCGCTCACGCACAGCGGCCGCAGGAGCTCAGCACAGGTGAGCTTCCCTTGGCGCACGCAGCAGGCCTACAGCGCAGTGGAGGGCATCGGACGCACCTTCCTCGGCAGGTGGTAGGCAGCTTGATCTCTGTCCGAGGGACGCCGCACTCCTCTAGGACGCTTGCCGCAAACACCCCCTGAAAAGGCCTGGAAGGAGCAGCAGGGCCCGGCGGAGGCGAACCCAGTGAGATGCACAGGAGCTGGGGGACGGAGGAGCGGTGCGCCCGGCACCGCCTCAGGGCTGCGCGGCACCGAACGGATGCACGTGGAGGGGCCTCACCAGTGCTCTGAAGTGTCCGCTACGAGCACCAGGGGTCAATATGGAGGCAGATATGGAAACATCATTTTAAAAAATTGAAAAAAGTAATTCAACAAATGTTTACTGAATGCTTCCATGTGCCAGGCACCAGAGATACAGCAGTGAACAGAACAAAGTTCCTGACCTCCGGGTGCTTCCACTAGAAGTACAAGGAAAATAAACCAGCAGGGAGCACATCGCCTCAGGCCTCAGGGAAGGGGCAGCGCCTGGAGCTCTGCACAGAAGCCCATCGCCGTGCAATTTATGCTGAAGCAGTCTGTTTAGAGACCAGATGTGGGCGGGGTGCTGCTGCTGCCAGGAAACAACAGAGGTAGAGGCGTTAAGGAGCCAAGGCCAGATGTGCCAGCTCGTCCTGGGTGGCAGCAGTGGAGGAACTCACTGCCCCTGGCCTGCCGCAGTCCGACAGGCAAGTGGAAGGTCTCGGACCGGGCAGCACTGGACGCCAGGAGGCAAGTGCACCCAGAAGGGGCTGCTACGGTCCTGGAGGGAGAAGCCCGCCGGCAGCAGGGTGAAGAGTAAGTGGACGCAGCGGGCAGAAACTTACTCCAGAAGTATGCGTGGAGAGGACTTGGGATCTTGAAAAATTGTTCTAATGGGTTTAAAAGACTTAAGCATGTTTAAATGCCGCAGGGACTAGAGGGAAAGGTTAACCATGCAGGAGAGGGCAACAAAGCACGTCCCCGAGAAGGTGGGAAAGGACGGGACGCAGAACGCGAGCCCCTCTTCCAGAGCAGGAAAAGGGGAAGAATGGGTGTGAGCTCAAGAAGGTGTGCAGACCTGGCAGCAAAAAGTTCACCCCAGGAGCCCCCGGGACGGCCTCTGCGTTCCCCGTGAAATAGGAAGCAACCGGGTGATCTGGGAGAGGTCGAGCTGGAGACCTATGGAGGTCAGAGACTTGCGGACTACTGGCCGGAGGGAAGGTGAGAAAGCCCAGGTGAGCAAGAAAAGCGCCAGGCGGGACCCCTGGAGGGGCGTTTCCTGCAGGTGAGGGGAAGGCTCAGGAGCCTGGTGGCCCTGGCAGCCAGGGGCACAGGTGGGAGGCAGGAAGGTGCCTAAGGCTTCAGGAAGGTCCCGCGGGTGGACTGGGCCCAGGGAGGTCACGGTGAGGGCAGCAGCCAGGAGTCGGAGAAGATGGAGGGTGAGGCAGTGAAGCTGAAAGGAGCCGGCAGGAGCACAAGGGCGGCTTCTGCAAGGACCGGCGCTCACGAGGGAAGGCAGCCAAGGGGAGGCCTCACCGACCTCCCGGCTCCCCACTCCTTAGAGGACTTAGAGTCAGGAAGCGCTGCAGTTTGCCACCGCCTATTTCACCCTAACAAGCCAAATCCAGCCCGGCCAGGCGTGGCTCAGCGGTTGAGCGTCGACCTAGGATCGTAGGCGATGGGGGTTCGATTCCTGGTCAGGGCACATGCCCGGGTTGCGGGCTCGATCAATGACTCATCACTGATGTTTCTCTCTCTCCCCCTCCCCTTTCCTCTCTCTGCAATCAATAAAGATATATTTAAAAAAAGAAAAAAAGCTAAATCCAAGTTGTAACTTTGAGCCTCCAGGAGGCAACAGGGATTATGGATCAACACGCACAGGCCAGAGGATGGTGTTTCTCTCTTTTATTTAAAAACAGTGCTTCATTACCATTGGCAAAGGCAGAGGCGGTGCTCCCCCTTCGCGTAGAGTTTATAAAAGCCAGCAACATGATCAATAATTTATACACATGGATAGTAATACAAAAAAATAAGGAATAAAAGCTAAAGATCTAACTACTCCGACCTTCACAATTCCAGCTACTTGATAATAATAGGAGTAACCCAATGAATACTGTATGGTCTGAAAGCTACTATACAATATGATTCTTAACGAGAAGGGGAGGGAATCAGAGACTGTCACAAAGCCCTGGGGTGCTTCTCTGGAGTCGCAGGGAAACAGGACCCTGGGCAAGCAGCTCGGGTGTCCTAGGAAGTGATCTGGGGAGGGGGTGGGAGAGAAGGCGAGGTGGTCAATTATACAAGCATCCCACGTGATGTCCCCCTGCCCCGAAGGTACCTGTTTTGCCATGGCAATGGGAGGGGCCGGAGAAACGCATGTTGCATGTGGGGATGGTTGAGTCCCTGCCACGGGGGTGGGGGAGGAGAAGAGGTTCTGTGGCGTTTTCAGCCTTGCAAAGATGTGGACTGAAGAGCTCAGAGGCTAGGGAGGTCAGCCCGTTGGGACAGCGACGACCCCCCCAGCTCTCAGCGCTCTGCAGCCCTAGCTTACGTGTGTCAGCCCCAGGTTTGCTCCAGCTTTCACAAGCAGAATTATAACACAAGAAAAACAATTCATATCCCTTAGGGAAAAAGAGGATCAGTTCATCACTCGATATATAATACAGCCAGAACGAGCTGCCAAACAAGCACACACACAAGAATACTGTGAACAGAAAGGTACAGGAAATGACCAAGATCGGAGTCTTGGTGGGTACAGACACTGCTTAAAGCACTTAGTCCCCGGGAAAACCAAACCAAAGAAACGTTTTTTAAAAATTCAAAAACTAGTGGACCCCCCCTGGGAATCTGGTGTCAGTAACAGGGATGGGGGTGGGGAGAGAAAAGAGAACCAATGTTCCCTTTCTGCCTGCCAGCGTGAACCGAGCCCTCGCGGCGCCGGCACGCACGTGACGCCAGAGGCCCGAGTCCGCGCTGGCAGTCTCCTTAAAGGCAAGGCTGAGTGCTGGCTGACGAGCGGTTCCCAGTTACCAATCCTGCCAACCAGCACTACCATGGCTGAAGTGATCGGCCGATTTCCTGAGTAAACTGGAGCTGGCTACAGTGCCGGTAACGTGGGTGAGAACTCAGCTACCACAGCCAGCTGCGACACTCCAGGACCCCCTCGGCTCCTCGCGGGATGCGGGCATTCAAGAACCTGCTGCAGCGTGGGCTGCGAGTCTCACTTTAAGACAGGTGCCAGGGACTCCGCCGCACTCCTAACCACGGGCAAGTGCTGGCCTAGGACACCCAGAGCCGACCTGGGAGGGCCTGCTTCATGCTCTCGCTCTCGGATGGCTATTGCCTGGTTGATCAGTAAAGCAAGTATGAAGTACAGAGGAAAGGCGAAAGGGAGGAGGGAAGAGGCTTTTGGACAGTAACATTTCAAAAAAAATAGTGTTTTCTGCAACAGAGAATCAAGTTTCACTGGTGTACACTACAAATGGTCAAACATTTTCAAGAGCATGACAAAATAAAAACACACAAATTTACGTCTGATGTTCACCTTGCCCACTATTTTTTTCCTATCTTAAAACAGTGCAAACAGGTAACTTATGCGTTTAAAACACCACGACCCCTTCCCCACCCCCCAAAGTCCCTTTCCTCCTATTACCTGGGGGGAAATCTGCAATTCTGCAAATGTTACTGTGCTAGAGGGCTGCAAGCAGTAGAGAAGCAGCCGGCCGGCCTTGGTGAGAGGGGAGGGTGGTGTCCCCTCCCTTCCTATGTGTCCAGTACCCTCCAGACCGGCCCTCGCTTGGCCTCGTTCTCCCACCAGCGTGAAGGGACCATCACGCCCTTCTCGCAGATCCTGGAGTTGCTTCCATCCCGAGTTCCCACCTCCCTCCTATCTGGAAGCTACGTGACTAGTCATAGGGTGATGGCGACTCACCAACTTATCTGCTAATCTCTAGGAAAGTAGAACCTAAACTAAGAGCAGTTCAGCCCCTGAGGAGTCGCTTTTGAGGAAAAGCTGCTATCATTTATTTCTATGAAATAGGTCTCCACTAGCTCCCCTTAAACTGAGTTGAACCCACTCCCCTTCTTTTTCAAGGAAAAATAAAAGTGGCTCAATTCTCACTGTGACTGTTGGAGGATGGTGGTGACGATAGGTTTTGTAAAACCTGAGCGCCTTAAAAGCAACGAATCACCAGGGCTGATCCGGGTCCATAGGAGCTGAACTATGTAATGCAAGGGATTCTGGAAAAGACCTAAGGACAGCTCTCTGGGCTGAAAGAGGCATATTCAGATAGATTTCTGCTAGAGGTCTCCTTTAGCTAAAGGAGGCCGGCATCTAAAAGTAAGATGCTTGTATAGGAAGTTCGAGTCATGAGCTACAGTGAAGTGATGAGATCATTCCTGTTCTGTGACTCAGCATCAGTAAGTTTTGGGAATTATCAACCAGCACCCTCTAACAAACTTGCAAGATGTCAAACTCTTTTCTGACTGTGGCTTATCCAGTGGGGGATCAAGTCAGGAACCCACAAGCACTGATGCCTTGAGGAACCTGCCTCTGATGGAGCCTCAAAGTTCAAAAGTGGGTGGGAAGGTCAAACCCATCAAATCCAGGTGTTTCAAGAGCCCTACTTCTCAGTGCAGACACAGAAAACCAAAGGCCTTTAGTGAAAAACAGAACTTGAACTTGTCCTGCTCAGGAAAGGGAGCTGGAGGAAGCAGCGTGATCCCCAGGGGAGGGTGGCAGAAGTCCACCCAGAACACGGAGCTTGCCCTTGGGGTCCTCAGCCAGAGCCAGCTAAGCTGAAACAAACGGAGCTTCCACCTCTTTAAAAGGGTGTGGAAGCTGCCTTCTCTACCTTTCCTGTCACCCTTACTTCTTTCTGGAGGAGAGGAGACAAGAAGGAGGAGACTCTCAAATTTGTTGCCCTCCTCTCCTCCCTGCTGCAGACACAGCTGTTCAGAATGTGGCCCTGTCTCCATGAGGAGTGTCTTGCCATTTCGTGAGAATGGCCCTGCTCTGAACATGACACAAAATTTCTGTTTCTTTAGTCAGTAAAAGCTCTCCCTCAAAACAAAAGCAAAAAAGAAAGAAAAAACAATCCTCCCTGCCCCCATTCCCTAGAACTTCCCATCCCCCCACCTCTAACTAAAATATTTATATACATACAACAAAAATTGTCTTAACAGCAACAAACCAAACTTTGGCTTGGGGAGGGGAACCCTTAAAAAGCGGCCAGTGGACGGGGCAGTTTGGTGTCCTCTATTCTACAGTCCTCCCCAGAATCAACAAGAATTGCATCGAGGCCTCTAGCTTCCTTGATGTCCCCGACTTTCAGGGTCAGCCCCTCTCCCAGCTGCTAGGAGAGAGAATTCCGAAGGGGGAGAGATATGTGTTACACCCGACAGGCCAGGTCCTCCCAGATAAAGGCTCTGCTTACAAAGAATGCTTGATGCTGTCATACGTCAGTCATTTTAATTCAGGGACAAGAACATGTGTGGAGGCAGGAGTAAAAAAATCCAAACCAAACCCATAACAAGCCAGAAGCTCCATGTCTCTGAATTCCTCCCTGTATCAGCTATCCCTTGGGTGAAAGGTCACCCTAGTACCAATGTGAGTAGACCAGAGAGCCAGACAGGCCATGCTTTTCTATTTTCAATGCCTTCATGTTGGAAATGCTGCAGGACCCTTGCCTTTACCATTAAAAGCTAACAGCTCGAAGAGAAACACTTTCTCCCTTACCTAACAATATATATATAAAGTTGAAGCCAGGCAGCAACAGCAGTGACTCACTGCCACAGCCGCCCTGTAACTCCTTCTGGCCACCTCAGCCCTCCTTCCATATGGGAGGAGGGCAGCCTCGGGCTTCGTTTTCCATCCTGTAGTGTGGATGTAAACCAAGTGGCCCAGGCGCTCAGCTGGGGTCTTTGGAGGGTAATGAGAAGCTGGGTGGAATGGCCATGGGGCTCAAGACTGGAGAGAAGTGACTCATAAAGGCTCTGGATGAGAATTCCTATGGCTTTGGAGCTAGTACAAAGTGCCTTTGCTGCCCTGACATGCCCTAATCACCAAACCTTCCAGGGACAGCTGACCCAGGACTCGGTGCTCCGTCTCTTGCCAAGAGCCTTTACTCTCTCTTCTGCTCTGTACTGCTTTTCTGATGAAGATCAGGAGGTCAGAGTGCTTGCAGACACCATCGAAAACCCCTTCTCCTCTCTTCGCCCTCAGTACGGGCTCTTGACAATCAGTATTTCACCCTCTAGCCCTTCCAGTAAGAAATACGGCCACTAGCTCTTTATTTATTCTTCTGTCCCTGGGCCCTAAATTCTTGAATCTTGAGGACATGGGGGCAGGGTGTTAACAAATGATAGATGAGCTAAGCTGTGGTTCAATTAAAAGGGAAGCAGCCCAGCAGGAATGCCAGGATGGCAAGAAAGAAAAGAATCTTTTTCATTCTCCAGAGTTCATTCTGAGATTGGTTTCCTAATGAGGTGTTTATTATCCACAATCTGAGAGCATGTTTGGAAATATTAATACCATAATTCCAAAAACTATGCCAACTGTCTCAGGCTGTGCATATAAGATGATTGTAAAAAGAATGGAGAAGACAGTAGGGAAGAGGAAAGGAAAGTGTGTTAAATTTTCCTGCTCTGCAAGCACAAATTCCTATCATCTATCAGCATGTGGATTCCAGCCACAGCCAATCAGAACTGCCTGCCAAAGACCAGACACTCAGAGGACTAGAAGGGTATCTGCTGCAGAAAGGTCTCTTCCGCTCCTGCTTGTCACCCAGCGTTCAGCACCAGATACACTTTGGTAATTCTGTCTGCTGATTTCTGATCAGACGTATTTCTCAGCTCCTAATGTCTCTCCTCTCTCATTAACTGCCTCTTCCGTGATTGACAGAATAAGCTAAGCACGGACATACAGACATGGAAATGCATTTTTTTTTTTTTTTTACCACAGTTAAAAAAAAAAGAAGAAAAAAAAAAAGAAAAAAATGCACAATCTTTGGAACAAAAGAATTAAAGGCAGAAATTTAAAGGAAAATACATATTCAAAGAACATAGTGAGGTATAAAAAAGTATTCTCTCTTTTTTTGTGTTTTTTGTTTTGTTTTGTTTGTTTTTCCTCTTCATCTTGCTATAGAGTTCCTCTACTAGTAAATATTGCAATAGCCAGGCCTCATGAACTGGGGGCTGTCCCATTTGCAGGGGTCTCACGTCACTTCAGTAGGGGGCAAATCGGCTGTAGCCACCTCGGTATAAACTCGCCTGCAGTAATTAAAGACATAAAAATAATTAAAAGATTGATGAGAGAAGCATTAAAAATGAAGGAAAATGTCCTGAGAAGGAATTTGGGAAAACAGCTTCCTTGGACACTTCAAAGCAGCTGGTTAGATGCTGCCCGGGTGTGCAGTGAAGTCAGGAAACCCACTCTGCCTCCAAGATGCTCAAACCAGCGCCCAGAACATTTACAGCCAACCTGACCTTCTCAGAAAGAGGGCATGCTAATGGTTCATTTTGTGAACCATTGGTTCATTTTGTAAACATGAACTACCATGGAAGGGAAAGTCAATACAGTTCAAAACTAGGTCTGTAAATAGTTTGAATTTAAAAGCATGGGTCTTTGTTTACCTTGATTACATCATTATAATCATGACCTTCTTACACTTTACCTGTCAGTGGAGAACATGTTACTTCTGACTGCTCTCTCATATCCCATGTTTGAGATAGTGTTGGGTTTAAACCTGAGTCAGTCTTTCAACTAATAGAGCCTATTTCCTCTATAATCTATAAAACACACCAAAGTTGTTCCTTGACATATCCAAATTTACACGTATATATAACTGGAGTTTTAACTGGGCTTTACTCCTGCTTCATGTTTATCTAATGGTTTCTTTTTTTCAAATAAAATATCCCTAGAAACATAGCTCTCTTTGGCCTATTCTTTTAGTAGAGGACTTATATCATGTTGGCACTAAATAAAACCTTAGGAACTTCACCACCTTCTTTATATTGTATGTCTCTACCTCAATTCTAAACATACACCACCTCCGACACCTCCCACCCCAGGACCCTATTATTTCCTCCCACAAATCCTCATCAGTAAAAACTCAGTGTGTGACAATGACGGGCTCTCTCATTGTCCTTAAGCCTTAAATCTGGCCCATCATCTACCTCCCTCTCAGATACCTTTGTGCATGCTCCCAGGCAGCTGCCCAGTGGCATCTCAGATTGCAGAGTTTCTGGCATTAGCAGGCATCATTGTGGAAAGGCCTCCTTGGCTGGAGCCTGTGAGACCCTATCATTGGACCTGGAGGTGTCCAGGCCAACACAAAAATGCTGGGGTGAGGATCTGAGTTCAGTTAGGAGGGATCATTATAGAAGAGCTCTATACTTCTGTGAAAATACCATATTGCACGACAGATGTTACTAATAACGTATCTTTGTAAAGCGTTCATTCGCCTGGTGATTTCTAGTACTATCTACCAGAAGGTTTAAGAATAGTAGGGACAGCCTTTGGCATCTGCATTTGAAACTCATACAAATTAAGTTTTTTGAAAAGCTTACTGTGAAAACTGAAGAGTCTCATGCCCGGTCGTTGCTAACACCTATCAATAAAACTGTACCACAGGTATGTATCCCACATTCGAGCCAATGTAAAACATCAACCTGTTCCCTTCTTTCTCTCCCAAACAGTGCCATTACTCAGGGCAGACTGTCACCGTTCATTTCTTCCCACTGCCCTTAACCAGGCCACATGGCTCATACTATAATGCCCAGGGAAAGAAGGTGATGTGAAATTTCCAGATAGTCCCTATGTGGTTTTAATACCTTAGCAATGGAAGAGGGAATAAATTTACTACATCTCTAGATCTTTTGTAGTCTGTAGGTGAAAAGTTAGTAGGAGTAGAATGTTTAAAAACAAATTGTACATATACTTACCACAGCGCCAACTCCATAGCTAGCGGCAGGGGCAAGGGCATGGTAGGGGTCAGCTGTGTACACCCTGCCATAACTGGAAAGAAGAAAGACAATCAGGGAGAGAAAGGAAAGACAGCAATCCCCCGATGAAAGGGTTTACAGTGCTAAGGACTTGTGAGTGGCTTGGTCTTGGAACGTTATTAGGGAACTAGCAGAATGGAAAAGACCTTCAGATTTCTACTCCTAAATGCAGAACTCTCTTTAAAATGGAAAAGAAGGGAGTCAGAGACAACAAAGAGGGGGGCTGGGGAAAAAGGAGCCAGTGCCACCTGCTTTTGGTATGACAGAGGCCGTGAGGAGGCCAGGTCTGCAGGCAGACCCAGGTACCAGGTGCAGCTCCGGTGCGGGGAGGCGGCGACACGCGGCGGGGCGTACATACCCGTCGCTGTAAGCGGCGGCGGCGGCTGCAGCAGCCGTGGCTGCGGTTGCAGTAGCAGGCTGTGCATATCTGTAGGCTGCATATCCGCCCTACAGGAGAGAAGAGAACTGACTTTACAGCTACCTCTCCCCCGGGAAGCACAGGTGAACACACACCCACCCACACGCAGACGGACAGACGCTGGGAGACACAAACACAGACACACACATGGGAAGAGGGTGTTTCAAACTGCATCAGTCCACATGTTACTCCTCTAGAGCAAGAGCAGCTCCCTCCAGCGCAGAGATTTGTGTTCCAATTTGTGATGGTAATAAAATAACCCATCCTGGTAGTACCTGTTCTCAAATTTAAGAAATAAAGATATGAGTTTTGATCCGTCTCATTTCAGCCTCTGCTGGAACTTTCCGCAGGGAAGATATTTATAGGAAGTTGGGAGAACTTTGACAGGAAATATTAATTATAGAATGAAAACATTAAGTTTATGGGTATTAACTTCAGATTCCCTGATGCATACTCAGACTGATTTATTGCTAAGACACTGCAGTATATAACAAAGGCCCCATATAGAGCTATGCTCCATCAGCCTAGCATGTTTGCCAGGAGGCTAAGATAGTCAGGCAGTATTTAAAAGGAAAAACTAGGGTAGATTAAGAGTTGGCAGACTTCAGCCTGTGAGCCAATGTCACTTGCCACCTGTTCTGAAAGTAGTTGTGAAAGAGACTGTATGGCCTACAAAACTGGAAATATTTACCACTTGGCCCTTTACAGAAAAGTTTGCTGACTCCAACCTGTTTTTCAGATTCTGGCAAGTCAGACTTACACATGGCTGACCCTCTTGGCTGGATTCAAATAGAGATTAAGAATCCCCTACCCCAAGCATTAACTGCATTTATTCCCCTTTCCTAACAATGCTGAAGTCTCAAATCCTGATGGGACAGCAGGCTGGGAGCTTTTCTTTCAATGGCTCAAATATCCTTTCCGTCCTAAGGACTTTCAAATGCTCACATTCCACTATTTCACCTCAGTTTCCATGAACCAAATACTGTGAAGGTTTTCACTGTCGGGTGAACCACATGCACTCCGGAAAGGAGTGCAAAGGTAACCACACAACTGCACAGGAGGCAGGCTATTACCAAGGGGCAAACTCTACCTTGGCTGCTTCTTTACCCTTCCAGTATTCATGTATTTTATCTAAATGTAAGTCAGGTATGAATTTTTATTATTGCCTTTCCCTATTAAACAGAACCATGCTCAACTGGCCCATTTTGACACCATTTCAGGAGTGAATGACGGCACATTTCGTTTCTGTAGGTTAGCATGTCCATTTCTCACAGACATCAGAAGCTTTCTGCCCTGTGCTTTCTACTTCCTATTCCCTCAAATGTTCAAGTTTTGCAAAATCTACACAAGGAATTTCAAATTTCCTTCTGCACTGTTTCTTAGGATAGGTAACAAATATTTTCAAGTTGGCCTCCTTGGCCAGCTGAAGTGGGAGCTTCTAGCTTGCTGCTTTCATTTCTGTCCAAATCTTATTTTGGAAATATCTGCAATTTCTTAGGGGCTCCTAAAGCTTTGTGCTTCCTTTTAATATAATGTATGCTTTCTCTAACTGGAGAAACTGTGCTGTGGAGGAACATTTACTCTTGCTCTTTAAATTTATCTGCTTGAAGTCATCAGAAGTAGCTTCAAATGTGCATTTTTAAAACCTCTGATTGGCTTTCAGTGGTTACGTGTTATTCCTTCTTTGTTCTTCAAGGGAATGACTTAGAAAAAAGTAAACATTTATTTCTCAACTACAAGTTCTACAGATATTCATATAAATAAGAAAATTCTAATTAATATTAGCAAGCACTGGAAATGACATGGCCATGAATGGGACATGGTGGGAAGCGCCACAGGGGCTGTTCTCGATCTGCATGTCTCCTTTCGCCCTAGTCGGTTCTGTGGGAGCGGGCAGGCCGGACCAATGTGGGCAAAGCTGTACATTCTGGCGGCAACCTCTACACATACCCATTATGCCACTTATAAACTAACTGAAGTTTCTCTTTATTTCTTTTTTAAACTTCTAAAAAGGAAATGAAGTAGTAAAAGCATTTGTTAAAACAACAAGCTAATAAATACTGTTGGAATGTTGGGCTTTAAATGGACCTTAAAGGCTCAGTTTTCATTGTAACTAGAGATGGCTCCATTAGTTCAGAATTAACGTTTGCTACTGTGAAGTCTGGAGCAGGGTCACCTTTGTTAGAACTTCTCTGTAAACCAGGATGTGGTAAGCAAGCATTATGCCGTTTGTCTCTAGTATGCCCTCAAACACCCAAATAATCTTTAAAAATTGAAAAAGTCAAGGTAATAAAAGCAGTTAAAGCCCAATATTTGTTTACTTGAGTAGAACATTTAAAAACTAAAGTTCTACGCCATAGGGCTCACAGTACTGTTCGTGTTGCTAAGATGGAGATTTTGGGAAGTACATCATATCAGTACAGCTTCGAGCTGCATCTCACTATTTCTGGAAAAAAGAGCTTCTGAATGGGGTTCCCAAAAGAACCACTTCCCCTCCCTCTCCTCAGCCGCCAGAAGCCATTAGAACCTCAGTGTGTTGGGGTTAAGTTACTGTCAATCCAAAGGGATCAGACTGTGGGGAAGAAGTTTCCCTCCAAGCCAGGAGACGGACAGAATCTGTCTGCAGTAGTTTCCTTCTCTGAATAAGTGAATCTGACCTTGGAGCTTGAATTTGATGGGGTCCTCTGCTATTCAAATTTAGGAAAACAGGGCAGGGCTGCAAATATTTTACTGACAAGAAAAGGCTCAAGAAGAATATCAACATTAAGAAAAACTACATTAATGTGTGCTTTTTAAAATATAACTACTATGACTACTCCTCTAATTACTCTATGATAATGGTGTTACTGAGGGGTCTTTTAAAGGGGGTCTATGTTTAGGACGGGCAGGTAATATCCTAATAAACGAATCTGGTAATTCATCAATGACTACCCCAAAATTAGAAAAATTAAATTGTATATCATGGATTTACTTGTCTTAGAGGTAGTCTTACTCCAAAGTATTTCTGCTCCTTAAAATTGGTTATTGAACAAAATACATCGCATAATATAAAGCAGGACAAAGAAAATTCAGATATATTTATTTCGATTTTAAATTAGGAGCGAGTAAAGATTCCAGGCTGAGAAACCTCTCAGTTTCCCTTCTACTAGCAAATTTGAAGTCTTTTCTAGAACATGAGAACAAAGTGCAGTTTGAAACACCAAGGTTTTCATTACTGTCTCTTAAGTTTTTCAAAAAGAACAAGGGTGGGGAAGTGGGTAGGAGAGACAGGGTTCAGGCGTGGGGAGGGGATATGGCGCCACATTTATTAATCACATTAAGAACTAAGCATGCCAACATCTGGAGCTAAAACAACCAGCAAAATCACCACGTTCAGACTCGGATTGGCTAACTCTATCTATCCCAGCATTCTCTTGGGACAGCGGTTTGCCCTAGGCTCTACCACAAGCTCGGTGAAGTACACAGCCTCAATTACTAGAGCGTGCAGCCACAACGACCTGGTATTACGGAAACAGTCAGTCACCACTTGAGTTAACATTCCATACCCTAACGACTGGCCCCTCCCCAGCCCAAAGAAATAGGAAATCTTGCCCACCCTAGCCCTGGCCCACACCACAATGTTAATAATTATAACAAGCAGTAACCCATCTGTTATATCAGAGAAGGGAACAGAGACTCCACTGAGAGATTTAGAGTGAGATGTTAACATTTCTTCAGCTGACTGCACAAACAAACAAACAAAAAAAAGAGGAGAAATAATTCATTTGGAGATATGAAGTCATGAAATAGCTGATGTGTATTGCTTTTAACCATGCACTGATGCAAAACTGAAGCAACCATTAATAATAAAAATTAAAAAGGACATATGTATTTACACACAATCAGACCTGTTTGATCTGAAGCAGTTTGCAGATTCTATCTGTGTGTGATTTGAAATAAAACAAAAAATGGGGATTAGCATGGCCACAGCACATCCTAATGTAGGAGGGCACACACGGACAGCTTTTGAACCCTGATTGCTGGATAAATTTGGCATGGCTAAGCCCTATCCAAATACACACATTTCCCTTTAAAAATAACTACTTTCTTATTCCTTTGCAATTCATTCTGAATGATTCCTAGTGCTCCCAATGGGGGGCAGCCTAATGCTACATGGCTCCCCTATTCAATCTCCCTGACCCTAACAATGTGACTCGGTCCTGACCTGCAGCACTCACGTGTATGCTTGCCCTCTGTCAACACCCATACATCTACCCACAGTGCTCTAAAATATTTCCCGTTTAAGCACTGTATCATTACACATAGCTATAACATACCTCTGCCTTCAAATTCCAGCGTTTTCAAAAGAAAATCCTTTTGTTGTTGTTAAAGTCTCAGTTTTCCATGGCTCAAAGTCACCTCCTAGGGATTTTCTACTGCACTCGATCTAATTAACTTTATAACGTTGCCACGCTGACCACATGGTTTTCTGCACAGTTCTGCAGCTGTGCTTTAAACCAGAACAAAATGCAGGGTTCTACATATCGTCCCTCCTGAATCTGACCTTTATCTGCCACTCTATTAGCTCAATCTCACACTGGCAGATTTTCCCCATCTTGATTTTAACCTAGCCTTTAATTTCATTATATTTTGTTTTAGGTTTACATTAAAACAGGACTTTGGTGAGCATGTGATGTCAAGACACCTTCATTCTACCTGAAGACAATGACATTATGTGACACTGAGGAGAAGGGTGTGTATTTCAAGACCAGCAGACAAAATGAAAGCTCATTCCCTATATGTACAGGGCTGGGAGAGCTCATTCCCTATGTGTGTGGGAGGAATGGCAGGTGCGTTGCTGAAAATCACTGCAGCAGAGAGCGCTGCTCCAGCTGGCTGGGCTCGAATGCTGTGCGCCTCTGTGACTCTTATTTGTCCCTACATGACTCTAACCCCCTCCTCGTTTGCCTCCTCCCCACTTCAGCTGGGAACCGCTGCTCTAGCTACTCTAGATTGCTTTCGCATGAGGGGCTCTTGAGGAGACAGAGTTCTTATGTGGCAACATGGCGCCTTTGACTGAAAGTGAGTAACACAGACCTGAGTACAAAAATTTATAATTGTTATAATCAACTTGTTATCTCTCACTTCTAAGAGAGATAAGAGATCATCTTTAATGAATTTAACCTTTCAAACACTCTATTATTCCACATCTCCCCAAAGTCGTTCATTTCCAAACTCTCTCTGGGTAGCTACATAAATGAACTAATTGAATTGTGAAACACTATCCTAGTATCCAGCCATCAGCAGCAAGCCTTCTAACAGTGCATTAGAATCCAAATGGATTCACTGATCTTGTTTTAAGGTGAAAGGAAAAGCAGAAGGAAAATACATGTTTCAATTTTAGAGTCCCAATATGTCTGTATTTTTAAGGCAACTTCAACGTAATGTAGCAGTATAGTCCAATTACTACTACAATTCCACTACAGGGCCCAATCTGGGATTCAGGAGCCCTCTTTGGACAGATTCTACTTCCTCCCTTTCCTCATTTCTTTCACAGTGGTAAGAAAATGTCCCCACCTGCTAAGATCTCCAAATAGAAAAGCTGGTTTAAACACCACTATTCAATGTGATTTACAGACTAAAAGAGGTGGCAGTGATGGGATAGTGCATTAACACGCCCGATGCGGATATGTGGCAATGGGACAGGAGCACTAAATTTTGGAGCTAGTGCCATCATGTATGAACTTTACTATGTGCACTGCTGAGGTAGCAGGGCTTAGATCACACGCTCACAAGTCTTGATTGTCCAAAAAAGCCTCTGTTCCCATCTCTAACGTGGAGCTGGAATGGTTAGTATAATTCAATTTTTTTCACTGCAATCCACAATCTGATTGATCGGCAGGTCACACTGGCACGCCTACCTGAGGTATTTTAGCGCTAATGATTGGTTCCTGTAAGACTATTCTATAACAGAACACAGGAAGAGCAGTTCAAAACACAGCTGTGGAAGGAAAACGATCATACAAAAAGCCCGCCAAGGGGCCCACCAGCCTTTTCTTTCCTCTGGATGCAAGCATGCTTTTCATGGGCTAATTAGCAACAGTTTGGTACCCACTTAAAAGTGAATTAGGGTGGACCCATGCCTTTTCTACTGGCCAAATAAAAGGGGGCAGGTGGACAGAATCTATCTCCCAAGTCTTAGCGGGGGAGCGGGGGTCCCTTTACAAACTGCGGGCACAATCGCTCGATCAGCTCTCCAGAGAAGAGCGTGCCATAAAAGCAACAGGGAGGAGGGGATGGCTACCAGGGCTTTCGGCCTAAGAGCAGATCAGGGAGAAGAGACTGTAAAACCGCCACAATTAATAGTCTAAATTAACATAACAAAACTGAACCAGCACCTTACACTCTGTTCCCCCCGTGTCCCCTCTCAAGTTCAGTGCCCGCTGTTCTACACCAGATGAACCGTCCACTCTTTCCATTCCTAACCTACCCTCTGAGGAAACGAGAGCTAAGCACACGACAGATTTCCACAGATGGAAGGCACAGAGAGAAGCGGAACGGACTCAAGGTAAAACAACAGCACTTTCCTGTGTGTGTTTTTAAGACACACCCTTTACTCCCTCACAGATGAAATAGGGAGCATAAAGTTTTAAAAGTGGAGTTATATTAGGCCTCACTCAACATTTAGCTCATAATGTATTCTTATTTTCATTAGTAGACTCGGATACTATTTCAGCTCTAGTGACCAACTTTTTCCTCCAAGTAACCGCACTAAGATAGGAACTGAAAAATGATAACATTACTATTAAGTCTTTTCATCAACAAGGGGTCATGGGTCAAAAACACTTAGTAAGGTCACTGAATTACTTCTGTTTAGCTTGATAAGGTAATCCAGCAAGAAGATAAAAAATTCAAGGTTTTTTTTTCTCAACAAGTGCAGAAACATCATCTCTCTCTTAATGAAATCATATATTGTGAACTAAGGAAGGGAGAGAACTGTCAACAAATATTTTTGGTTGGTTGACTTCAGGTGGAATTAGGTCATACTTTTAAAAAATCCCCAAATATGGAACATATTCAAGAGGAAAAAAACTTGATTTAAGAAATAATTCATAGAAAAAGTATGCTCTAATAGATTTCAAGAAAACAACTTTAATAACATAAAGATGAGTTTCATGAGAATATGGATACTAATGTACATGACAGAATGTACATGCTAAGATCACATGTAAATGTGCACATTTAGAAAAGTGTAACTTGGTGTAAAACTAGGATATATTTCCCTAATCCTCAAGTTTCACTGTGAGCACAGAAAAGAACACACCTTTCAATACCTCTTGAAAATCATCTGAGGAAAGATGTGAATTTTGACTAAATACTAAGAGGTAATGAAATATGGATTAGTTGTGTTTGGTTATAAAAATAACTCATGTAATCCGGGGTGAGTCACAATCTCTCTGAGAAACGTATCTATGAAGTGAGAGGGTTGGGGCCGAATCATGGCTAAGGTTCCTTGAAGCACTTGTCAAATTAAAGGGTACTGTGAAGGTCTACTCTACATGGGACAGGTGTGTACAGTTGCTTACAGCACCTCATAGGATCATCTTATACTATCTCTGCTTTCTGCTACACAGACCCTTCAAGTACATTCTGAAAGTGCTCAAACATTTTTAGATTGCCAGAGAATCTTTGGCTGATTGTGAAAATTAGTTCACTAAAAAGATACCCTTATTGATTTTGGGGGGTAAAGGTGGAGAAAGCATTTCCAAACAATTGTAACCTAGGCCAAGAAATAATTTCATGATGACAAATTTATCTCACACAACTGTTCCTTAGTGATCTGATGGTTAGACCAAGCTTGCATTCAGAAAAAGGTCATTTGGGGAGGTCCCAACAAAAGACATCAAAAATCACAAACTTTGACTCTTTGTCAGTTAGATCACTTTGTCCATATTTTAAATAAAATGTGACAAACCAATCACAGAATTCCAGCTATAGCTAGACAGTCTAAGTAATGGATTGCATGTTAACATGGCTGGTAGAATCAACACATCATGTATGATAGTCCAATGTGTGTAAGAGAAGTCTGGGTAGCTAATTCTGCCCATTTCCCTCTCGATGGCTCTTAAGGAAAGAGACCCTCCAGTTGTGAACCTTTTGATAAAGAAAGGCCTTAGGCAACTGAGTATTTGGTTTCTTCTCATTCCTACCCACTCTCCACTGGCATCCACCCCTTCTTTCACTTTCACATGATAGTGCTCTCTCAAAGTATGGAAAACAGGAAAACACCAATTCAGAAAGCTTACTGCCATCTACCTAAATCAAAGCTCTAATGATCTAAAGAGGGATGTGAAATGAGAAGAAAAGCAGAAAAGGGAAAGAGTTGGTTTAAGGCTAAGCTGTCCAGTCATTTATGTATGCACATGATACGACAGTAATAAAAGACTTTAAACCTGCTGATAATCTTGCAAATATGTTAGTGATCCATAGACCATCTGTGGGTATAGGGAAGGGAAAAGAATATGTCCAGTAGACTGACTCTGGCAATGATGGAAACCCAAAGGCTTAGTTTTTGCACCCAGGGGCAAGCGCAGTGGCAGAGAAGCATGCTTGCATTCTTAAATATATAAATATATATATATCCACAAGGAAAAAGAAAACAAAAACTAAATAAATTATATTTTAAAAAACCAAATCAAACCAAAGAAACAGAAAAAAAAAGGCTGGCTTGTCAGGGGGTGGGGTCGAGAAGGCCCCAGTGTGTGTACTTACATAGAGGTCAGCACCGTAAAATCCGTCCTGGTAAACCACACTGCAGAAAATCCACACAAAAACAAAAACAAAAAAACAAAAGAACAGAAACACATTCCGGTTATTGAGGACGGCAGCATGCACATGCGCTCTACACGGGCAGGTGATGTATGAATACACGACCTGGGCTCGGGCCATGGCCAGTCAGTGAGGAGATGGGAAAGCGCACACAAGTTACTCAAGTCCAGGACACGCGAGGAAGGAAAGGAATGCGAACCTGGAATGACCCACCTGGATGTCTGGCAATTAAAGTAAGATGAAAACAATAGAGTATGCCCAGAGGGCCTAACATAGCTGCTGAAAATCTGCTGGAAACATCAACTCTTCATACCTGGAGTATTTGTAAAATAAGCTTGCCCTAGGAGGAAGTTTTTCTTTAAAGAGGGGCAAAAGGTGTGTGTGTATGTGTGGGTGGGTCGGTGGGTGGGTAGGGGTGTGGGGGCTGGCGTGAAGAGAGGGGTTTAACATGAAAAAACTGAACACAAAGAATTCCATTAAGGCAAGACCTAGGCAAAAGTATATTCCAAAATTATGTTTAGTATTTTGTTTTATTTTCGTAGTAACATGTAAATTTTTTCTGATATCCATACATCACCTGCTTTTTACCCTGCACATTAGACATGCGATAAGATTTGGCTGATCACACAAGCATGCAAAGTATTATTATTCAGCATTTTAAGAACCAATGCAACACCTCAGAAAAACAAGTCAATCAATTCTGACCAAAGTAAATAGAGAAATGTAATTAAAAAAAAACACAACCAAAAATACCCACAATGCATTGCTTTCACAAGCAGAGATAATGAGCTTATAAAGGTTAAGGTGATTGGTCCAAGGTCCAAGAATTGAAAGGTGCAGTGGGGATCCCAGATAGTAACAATATAATCCAGAGTGGGAAGGAGTAACGGGAAGATTTTAAGGGTTCTTTTTTGATCCTAAGAATATTCATGGAATTCTGAAAAATACAATTGTTAACTAGAGTTCTGGGCATGACCTGTTTTATTTAAAAGAATAAAACTGAAAAGGTTGCTGATTAGGAGCAGAAGGGTTTATTTTCCTGTTTAGAACATTAATTTGTATCAATCAAGCAAAGTACATGAATCTTTTTGTTTTAATCCTAAGCAAGACTAAACTATTAAAATTAAAATACAGATTTCAAACCTTTTGAGGTATTTTGGCATTTGTGCATATAATTTCCCCAAAACATTATTTTGGAACTAAGAGACATAGAACAGTGGTAGAGCTAAAAGATAAGACTTTCTTCTTCATAAATGTTAAATCAAGATTTGTCTATTTTAAATTAGATGTTTATTGTTTATTCAACTAAACAAACTGGAAAATTTCACCACTACCTTCTCTGTTACAGTAAACAAGTTAGCAAGTAAAATCATCACATCACATTTTCAACTTGAACATGAAATCACTTTTATATGTAGCAGGAAAGTTTCTGAATTCTACTTCCAGTGACTTTTGTTGTGTTTATAAGACAGCAGGGTCACACTCTGCAATGCCCCACATATGCTGTGGCTTTGTCTTACACAACAGGCAAATTAAACTCATCTGTGATGTTCATTTAGCTAAGTCCTATCCATTTTCAGAGTCTCTGATTGCAGTTAAAGAATGGTATCAGAAAGTAATCTGCCTCTCAACTGCACTTTTCTAAAATGGAGACTTGTTCATAATGAGATGTCTACTAAAATGCAAAGCATAGATGCCAAGTGGTGATTAGTTAACCTTCAACTATTTCAGTATGGGGATACAGGAAAAAGACTGAAAAATATTTCTTCTATAGAGAAAAGTGGTGACCTTAAAAACATGAATAAATTTTACAATAATTTTGCATCACTTATTGGGAATATTCACCTAAATTCTAGAAGAATTTCAATATTCCCTGTATCAAATACCACAAGGAAGCTAGAACACAATGATTAATGATGAAATTAGTTTACTAAGCTGAGAAGCAATTTTAGGCCATTCCCCATAAAATACTGGACTTATTCCTTGCCATCTTCCATGTAAATAAGGTGGTTTAGTTAATAAAAAAGAAAACATGGGAGATTAGTGTTCAATGTAATGCATGGAAATTGATGTAATTAGACATAAAGATAAAATATCTTTGAGCAAATATACCTGACACACCTGGGAGAGGGTGTGCTCTCAGGTTTGGCCAATATACTGAAATGGCCTAGGCTGAGTAGGAGTGAACTGAGCCCTTTGTAAAGTAACTTGGGAGTAGTGCAAACAAAGGAGCCCCACGTTCCTGCTGAGTGGCATCTCTCCGCAACTGTAACGGCCAAATCTCTTGGACTGAGATGGAAAACGCTTCATGAACAATTTTCCTAGTGTGCAGAACTTCCGAAAGGTTTGTTTTTATGTTTTACTTGATTATTTCTTGATGAAACAATACTGCATCTTTATTTACTTCTTTAAAAGGAGATGTCAGAGGCTGAAGGTCAAAGGTCAAGTGAGAGGTGAGAGGATAAAATTAAAGTAACGGCAGAAGATGGAGATGACGGGATGCATGGGAGCTGAACATCTGTGCACTGTGAGCAGAAGCTGATTTTAAGGCAGTTCCCTTCCAGTAGCTTCTGGAGCCTGCCCACTTCAACCTGCTTGCTTATCTTGTCTAATAAAAATGCTTTAATGCTGTGGAGTGGAGGACCCCTAACGGCATGCCCGCTGAGTCAATTAATGCATGCTGAATTGGCACACCTGAAAGCCAGTGCTGTCAGAAAAGGACCTACAAATCAGGCTCTTTCCCTCAGATTTTAACTAAGTGGTAATGAACAGGCTCCTCTGCCTCTACATTTATTCCTCCGTAGGAATATGGGAAAAAACACACACCTGTCACAGGCAGAGAAAAGGTAAAGAACGCAAGTGTCACATCTCTGAGGAAGGAAAGTACTTGATACAACTCCCTTATAAAAAGTCCACTGGAAAAATATACATTTTAGGCTGACCCTGAGAAACAACTAAAAACAAAAGCTGCCACCTTCACTCCTTCCCCCCACTCAGTAACAAAGGATTTGTTTGTTGCTATGGAATCATTCCACTGCATGAGGCACCCTCCACGCGGAAATCCAAGGGTGAAGGATGCTCAGCTACGTTAGTTGTTTTACCACCACTCAGAAGCCAACCGCAGTTTAATTCTTCCTACTTCTCCCTTTCTCCCTTGATTCAATTGGACTTGGTTCATCTTTGAATTAACCTCTTTTTATCTGTTTCCTACAAAGAAAGCAAATCCATTGTGGGTAACTAGCTCTGCTGCTCACCACCCAGGCAGTGAAAGCAAGAGGGAGGGCACATGTGAGAGCCTCAGCCTCAGCCCCAGCCCCAGCCCAGGGTGGTGATGGGGGTGAGCACAGCAGATGCAGGCTCGGACTACAATCTTGAGCTCCTATTTTGGTTCTCTGCAGTAGTGTTAATCCACATTCGTGCGATGCTGAGTGAACTCCATGCCAACACATTGCTAGTAAACACAAGACGGTTCTGGCTACTGTCTTAAGCCACTACCTTGAGGGCTTAAGGTGGCCAAAATGAAGATTTACATAATGAATTGATATCTGTTATATTCTGATGATGGTATATTTTGGTTCTTGCCATCTACTCCATTAATTTGCAAATATTCGTAGAATCTCTACTATGTGGCACGGCAACGTCCCAGAAGTTATAAGAGGGCCACGGTATTTTCTTGTCCGACTGCTTATTCTGGAATCTAATACTTACCCTGGATAGGCGGGAATGGCTGTTGGAGGTACCGCTCGGACTGCACCATAAACCGTCCGCCCCCTGCCCCTCAGATGGGCTCCTCTGAAAGCGGCCGCCGTGGTGGCTGCAGTTGGGTAAGGGAATCCAGGAACTAAAGGGAGACCCAAAATATGACAGAAATGTCAACTTTGATTCAACAGTAGGTGTACAGTCACAACTTACTTTGAACCAATTACAGGAAAGATTAAAAAGTATGTAGCACATCTTTTCTGAAAAAGAAAGGGAAAGTGAACCAATATGCAAAAGCTCGCAGTGGCACACCTCATTCATCACAATCTCAGCGAGTTCTCTGCTCCCTCCCAGTTCTGGCATCGCAATGCTAGCCCGTGAGCAGCAGTCAAAAGCTCAGAGAACTCCTGCCATGGTGAGAGATGACACTTCATTTCTGTGGGCAGTTTAAATGGACTGATATAAACTCTTTAACTGGCCAATTATTAACCTTGTTTCCAACATTATTATGTGCATATCGAAATCATTCATCATAGGAACATTCTTTTGTGTTTTTACAGGGTGCAAAACTCCAAGGAACACAATAGTCTTCAGGCATTTCATCCCATTAGTCAACTTTATTCCTTTATCTAAAGGATTTTAATCCAGAAATGTAAGGTGAGAGGGAAACTTTCTGTCCCTTGCTGCCTTGTACCCTGTAAGGAGGCAGACGCTGTCTAAGGGTCTGTTTTAAGGGTGCTCTGCTCCGGAAGGCATGCAGACACCAATTCCACGTCCACCGGACTAATTCTACCTCTTGCTGGAGCAAAATGGCTCATGTCAAAGTAACTTTGAGATAGAACAGAGCTGAGGAAAATCGACAGTCTTGACGGTGCTTTTAAGTGCTACTCTACCAGAGGGCCAACGCTGACTTGACAGCATTATCTCCCTGAGAATGCCTCCTTTTCAGTTATGCATTATACTTGGGGGAAAAAGACTTGTAGCACATCACTGCTTACTCACAACAGTCAAAATCCATGCCAGGCCAACATAGGCTACTTACTGATTAAAGGAATGTAAGTGTTAATGCCCCCTCTTCCTGACAGGGGCACTGCCGCTTCATTGCCCAGGGACACATCTGCTTGAAAGCTGGATGCTGCTTGCATTTAAAAAAATTTAAAAAATGCAAAAAGATTACAAAGGAATAGTGAATTGCAAAACAACAGATGTTGTTACAGTTAAATAGCACACATGGAAAAACCAACTTAAATACTACCTGCATATAACTCGGGGCCATATACAGCTCCAACCACGGGGCTTAATTTCCAACCTGAAATGGAAGAGAAGACAGTGAGCATTTGCGACGGCAGGAGGAATACGGCCAACGGAGTGATGCACAAGCTGGCCTCAGACCGGGGGTTATTTCTGTCTAGTCCCATCCCTTCCTCAGAATGCCACTTGGGGTTTATATGAGAGGGCAATGACGCTTCCAGACCCGATTATCTTTAAGCAGGACTAGCACAGTGAAGGGAAGGGGAGGGGCTGGGGGAGGGGGAGGGATGAAGGGGAAGGAAAAACGGGGAGGGGGGGGACAAGGGAAAGGGAATGGGAAGGGAAAAGGAAAGTAAGCACATCTTGGGGTTTGGTACAGTGTCTCCCACAGAACTGCCTAATGACCTGTTCTTTTGTCCAGGAAAAGGAAAAAAGGCAGAGTCTAGTATACGTCACTCTGAATCACGCTGTGACGCACTCTCATGTGCCACCCTAACACTGCTCAGTGCCTGGGTGCTTTATGAAGGTGCCCTCTGACTGAATTCAAGTCTGGCCTGGATCTCGGAACTCCCCGTTCCCTTATACCACGCTGATGGGTTCCAGGGAAACGGAAATCTCTTTTCATCAGCATTTACCATTGGGGCTTCACTGCGGTTAACCAAGCCAACAACGAAAAACACACAGTAATAAAATTCAAGCTACACTACCAACTTCCATACATGTCTTCTGAGATTTTAATTTGTAATGAATACATTTAAGTTAATCAGACTTTTAAAGGATACTAGACTGCCGATGAACCTTAGCTTAAGCATTTTAAAATTTTAAGTATTTGCAAACATTAGGCTTGGTATCAATTGTATTTCTTCATTCCCTCTTTATATTTACAGGAACATGGCAAGTGTTAAATAAAATGCCTACTGTTACAGATTAGAATTACATACAAAAACTTTAATCATCAATATTTATTGAATTTTACACATAAATAAGCAAACATGCCCTATTATGTTTCTGATGGCAATATAAAAGACCGGCTCTTTGGTTTACTTCTTTTATATTAGTTAGCTCAAGGGCCTAACACTGTGCCACTGCGTAAAATTATGAATGGAAAGAAGAGGTCAATTACCAGATTTAAATGGCTACATTATTCAAGAGAAAACCCATTCATTCTGAATCAATCCAATCCCCATTCATTATTTTATTGTTCACAGACATGCCCGTTCATTATTCTATGTAAATATTGGCCCAAATCTGGGTTTAAAGCCTACTGGAGTTGTAAGAACGCAAATGCCCTGTAATGTCAGACAGATCAAGTAATTCCAACCACCATAAATAAAATCTGCAAATTTGCCGGAAGGGCACCCAGCACACTCTGGTCACAACCTTTAACACTGCAGAGGCAGATTTCTACAGTGTGGCTCCATTAGACCTGAATACTGATTTAGAACAATATTAAAAAATGACCCTTCTCTTTCCTATCAATGGCACTATTACTTAAGCACTTCCTTTAAATGCATACAATGGATGCGCATTATAATAATGGTATACAATGGTATGCTGTCAATAATGTTGAATATGTTCAGTTTTGTACAATTTACAATGTATTTTCACAGACATTTATGTAATTTTGATCTTCACAAAACCCAAGATAAGTATCACCTGTGGGACAATGAGTATGTACTATATTTCTCTGGGTTTAATTTCCTAAATAATAAGAAGCTAAAAAGGTTGAATTCTGATGACTTATAAAGAGCTTCCTGATGCTAGAATTCTGTGACTGCAAATTTAGAGATGAAAACAGATCAGGCAGATTAGGAAACTGGCTCACGGTCAGAGTAAAGTG
The DNA here is from genome assembly GCF_964146895.1 of Miniopterus schreibersii. Lineage (NCBI taxonomy): Eukaryota > Metazoa > Chordata > Mammalia > Chiroptera > Miniopteridae > Miniopterus > Miniopterus schreibersii. The sequence goes on from NC_138102.1 coordinate 179,219,463, forward strand.
AGTCAAACCTAGAAGCAGAATCTGTGACCTGAGTTCCACCACTCTCCCGGGAGCTAAAGGAAATCTAACATACTTTGCCTCTCCTTTTTTGTCTGCACTGCATTTTCATCAGAATTGCAGACACTTCCACTTTTGTGAGAGCAGTGAAAAGAAGAAAACGAGGTACAGTGGGAGGCAGTGGAACCACGTGATAAGCCGCTGATAAAATAAGTAGGGAAAATGCAATTATGCTGACCTGTACCATCTGTTTGAAAAGCTAGTTAAATCTACTTATTGACGACTTCATGGGATACATTCAATACTAATATACTCCTATTTGATTTAAGACATTACCAGCACATACTGTCACTCTAGCAGTTAGGTCCAAACTTTCACAAAGCACTAAAAAGGGAGAAACTCCCCCTTTTATTCTAGATAAAAGAGTTGCAGAACTCTAAAATATACAACAGAGAATGAGTTGCTCAGATCAAAGTAGAGCTGGAAGCCTCAGGACCCAATCCATCCAGTTTCCTTCCCCAGCCAAGATGGTCCTGTAGAACACAATTTGCAAACCACTTTTGTACAGAAGATTAAAATGATATTCCATCTCATCTAGAGAATACGAATCTAGATTAAATTTGACAACTGATGTAAAAGTTCTGTTTCTGTTAGACCAAAGAGTCACAGAAAATTTTCTTCTCAATGAAAAAGATGTATAAACTCACTACATGACATGTAGTCATGGAATAGAAAACAGAACACACACCCCCCCCATGGCTGTTACCTCTAGAAAAAAAGGACAGCAAGGGGTCAAGAATTATTCTACTCTACTCATGCTCAGATGAATAGGAATTAGCAGTAAAAGTAACAGTTGGTGGGCATCCAGGGGTATTATGGACCAGCCTAATAATGTATTACAAAGAACTACAGCAGCTAAAAATAAGAGTACTCTAGTGGGACCTAACTTAACAGGTAATCTCAAATGACACGTTCACACTGTGTATCAGATGAACTTTACTGAGACCATAACACCTTAATAACTAAAAAATTAGCTTAATTCTAAGAAAAAGGTTAATTTCTAAAAATAAAATACCCTCCTAGGTAAAGAAAATACTTCCATGTAAATGAAACAAACTGTTTTGAGACTGAAATCAAGAGAGATTCTTTGATGTTTATGAAAAGCTCCTATATTTATACAAGAATAAATGATACCATTCTGAAGATGACTTGTAATCTCTTACCATTTGCATATGGTGTGACCATCTTCTTATTGGTCATTACACGTGCTGTAGCATTATTCACCTAAAAACAGAAAGGGGCAGGGGAAAAGTAGACCACATTAAGAAACATGATGTTGCTCATCCAATAACATAGTACTCAGTTTAAAATGTAAATTTTAAAGAGCATTGATTTAAATAATATAGCAATATAAAATATTAATATAAGTATTTTAACTAAAGTGTTTATTAAATGAGGCTAACAAGAGTAAAATGCAGTTTCTTAGTCTCCAAATGGAAAACTAGGGCCACTTTACCACCCAGTACTCCAAAGAAAAAATACATTTGCAAGTTCTTCAGAGATCTCTTAATCAAAGAAGTCTCTATATTAAGAAAAATACGGGAAAATAGTAAATTAGAAACATGAACTCGGAAGTTCAATAAAATAGAGGAAATAGATTTACAGGAGGATAAGAAAATAAACCTGTGAATTTAACCTATTCTAATGTTCAGCATTTTGAGTATGTTTGTACAAGATTTTACTGTTTGAAGTTAGTAAACAAATATAGGAACTTAGATTTCCATGTTCACAGTCTTCAGAACCACTGTGAATTTTCTACACCATGTGGTCTAGTCATTTATGAATCAAGTTTTCAGAAGGCCTTTAAATTAGGCACTTAAAATAACTGAAAAAATAAAGCCTGTTTCCTGTCTGATGGCCCTCTCCACCGTCGTCACAGAACGGCAGAATTCAAAGCGTTCTCGGTGCCAGGGTCAGGGCGTAAAGGATGGTGCTGGCGAAGGAGGAGGCGAGCAGCTCCGGAGCCCGGGCAGAGCCAGCTCACAGCTCCAAGGAGGCGCAGCCTGACCGCAGCACTTGCTTCTACACTGTGTTGTCAGGTCATAAAACAGGTCCGTTTTGAAAAAAATCATCAAATATACAAAATATAAATATGTCTTATTTGGCCTCTGGGGATTTACATGCTAAATTTGTATAGTGATAAAATTGTGTTATAAAAAGACCAATTTTAGAATTGGAACTAAAAAAATGCTTTTAGGATTTGTATAGTGGTAATATTTCTGTGAGGAAAAGAACTTGAAACTCCATTTACTCTAGTTTAACCCAGCAAAAAATACAAACATTTCACATTTAAAAAGAAAGAATGGGATACAACAATGATGAGACTGAGAGCATGCTGTTAAACACACACACACAAGTAAAGAAAGGAGAAACAATCACTTTGGGGGCGAAGGGAGAGAGGAGCGGGACTCCCACGACAGGGATGAAATGAGGCCAGAGCTCCCACCAGCTGCAGGGGCAGAATGCACCCAAGCACTTAAAAGAAAAATGGCCAGAACCAATCAGAGCCCACCAGTCAGCACGAGACCAAGGGCTGCACAGAGCAGAAAGGGGGGGAAAGGAAGAGAGGGGACGGCAGGAACAGAACTTGGGTCAAGAGACCGAGAAAGGGGAAAAGGGAAAGTCAGGGAGGGTGTCACGGGCAGGAAGGACAAAGAAAGAACAGTCACAGCTCTAAACAGAGGTTTGGGAAAGAGGAAAAGTGGGGGAGGAAGTAGGGGCAGGAAATGCATTAATAAAACCAGCCAAACTGGAGTTCAGTAACTCTGAGTAAGATGTGCAAGGGGGGAATCACCATGACGTCAGTATCAAGCAGCTCAGACTGCTACAAAACAATGTACATCCAAAGTCCAGGCGGCATTGCTCAACAGCATCGAAAATAAAGGGGGGAGGGAGAGGAAGGGGAGCAACAAGTCAAATCACATTTTGTCGTGTTAATGTGAGATGGCAGATGGACCTTTTCTTTCTTACTTAATTGTTTTGTAATTACATTTTATAAAGCTTCTTCTCTAGTGCTTTGGTTTCACTTACCGCCAACGGGCACCATCGCCAGCATTGTGTATAGTTACCATGGAAAGAGTGAGTCAAGTGAAGGGCCCTAAATGCTAAACCATTGGAAAGGGAGGGGGGAAAAAAGCAAAATATGCAGACATCTTACTCAAAATGGTGGCTTTTATATTTCATACTTTTCAAAATTGGGAAAGGGGAAAGGAGCCAGTTAACCTTCACTGCCTTATTAAGAAAGAAGCGCTCGTGAACGCCAGGTGGCTGACTCAATCATGATAGCACATTCACCAGGCAACCATCAAACCCTCGGTTTGAGTATTTTACCCATTAACTGCTGAAATTCTTGACATTAAATATATCTAATGAGTTTTGGATTCCCCCTCCCCCCAACCTCTATGATCTTCTCTATTTCTTACCACATACATGGAGGCGAACTGGCCTCCTGAGAGAGAGGGAGGGCATTGGCTGGCCCCGTGATTTATTACAGGACACAATGTTACAAACTGGATAGAGATAGACATTTTTAAAGTTAGTTTTATTTTGGCCTGATCACAGGAATTTGGAGTCTTGCAAACTGAAGCAAAGGAAAAAAATCAAGAGAGCAGAAGGATGAACACTTTGAAGGAAAAAAGTAAATGAAAAATACACACACACACACACACACATACACACACAAGTAAAACAAAATTAAAACCCCCACACAACAAAAAAAGGTGGGGGAGGAGGATTGAAGTGTTACTTTTATACATTTTAGTGCAAGAAGGTGAAGGACACAGAGACACAAACACACATACATGTGTGCACGCACACACACAAACAAGACAGGGCTGCAAATGTGAAATAAGTGAGGCAATACAAAAAAGAGAAACAAAAATATAAACCAGAAATTGAATTATTGAAGACATGCACCTCGATTTTACGGCCCTCTACCACGGTGCCGTGTAATTTCTCCCTGGCCCTGTCTGCATCAGCACTATTCTCGAAAGTTACGAACCCGAATCCCTGCATGCAGCGGGAGAAGGGGGGAAAACATGCACATCGTTATATTGAAATACTGATCTCTTGGTAAATAGAGAAAAAAAATATCACAGTATGAAACTGACATCAGCAACAACTCAGCAATATGCTCCTGAAGTCACATTTTTGGACCATGCACATTTTGTAAAGGGAAATTAAATCCAATAAGAGAATAAATAACTGTAGTGGTAGTAATAATAATAATATAATTAACAATAACAATAATAAAATAAAACATAAAGGCATGTGAGGCCAGACCAAAATTAAGGTATAGAGTTACTCGGGTCAAATTACTCAACCAAGAATGAGTATTTTTTTAAAATGTCCTACCTTTCTCTCTCAATTCATGCTGCTAACATACGTGTCCCTTTATGTAAGACTAAAGTATACTTACTTAAGTTGATGATTCCCTAGTAACTTCCACATGAAACATGATATTTAAGTATAATCATTATATAATGAGGTTTTTAGGAGGCCTAATCATTTGAGCCCCCACACTTTGCCTCTTGCTTATTCCACCATTAATTCTTTTGGAAATAGGATAATTTAAGACACAATCTTGAAGTATAATTCTGTGGATATTGGGTGTTTGTCTAAGCAAATGAAACTATCACTAAGCAGTGGTCAACTATGACCTTTCTTCAGTGGCAATTTTAAACGACCTGACTGGCACACAGAGTAAAAATATAGACGTGAGCAAAAGTAGGTTTGCATTTGTAAGTACACGAGACAATTTATTCTTGTATTATTTATTTATTATTATCTTCCATACGAACAACTATAAGCCTACTTCTGCCCACCCCCATGTTCAGCTAAATTTCAGAAAATTATTTATCCAAATTTGCCTAAGTTGTACATCTGCTGACACCTGTGTCTGCTACTAAATGTATTAGCAATTGTCCACATATAGAGAAAAAAGGAGCAGCCAAAAAGGCAATGGGAATGAAATCTACGTTAGTGATACCAGTTGCATGCTACTCAATAGGAAAAGAAAGAAAGCAGCAATATAGTTGCTACCTTGAGTTAGGATTAATTCATTTGTGCATTGTAGATACTGCAAAACAAAAACAAAAACAGCCCACAAAGCTTTAATTCACTAAGTGGACAAAGCAGGAGCCCAGAGCTAAGCCACTTCACTGTTCCCACGGTATCTGGAAAGACCGTATGAGGTATGGGTTACAATCATACCATTAATTTCACCATCTGCAGGGTTTGCCCTACTCTCATACAACCATTGCATAAAGCATCACACCAGATTCATTTTAGGTCGCTGTCCTTAGCTTTCCACTCTGCGACTATAAAATTTTCTCACTCTATCTACATCTGTAGAGTGGTAAATTCTTAGAATTTTCTGGGAAAGGCCTCATTTTTTTCAATAGCTTCATTGTTCCTCTAGCATTTTTTAAAAAGATTTTTAAAAATTGATTTTGAGAGAGAAACATCGATCAGCTGCTTCTTGCACACCCCCGACTGGGGATCGAGCCCAAAGCCTGGGCATGTGCCCTGACCGGGAATGGAGCCTGCAATCCTCCGGTGCACGGGTTGATGCCCAAGCAACTGAGCCACACTGGCCAGGGCCTCTAGCATTTTTTGAACGTCCATTGTAGGATAACCTGGAACCCTTTATGTTACTCAAGTTCTGCTTTACAGCTTCATACCATGAACCCTACACATACACAAAACATGTTCTGAGATGGTAAACAGTGTGCAGTGTTCAATAAAATTCTATGGAAGCAACTCCATCATTTTGAAGGATATATTACTCAGTATTTTACACGATTATATAGCTGGGCAGTGAACCATGGAGGATTCCAATGGACCATCTCTATCTTCAATTTGTATATTACCACAAATACCCTAGAATGTGCAATGCTAAGCTGATAGAAAACTTTAAATATATGTTCCTTGGGATAGAATATTATGGGTAAGTTTAGTTAATACTTCCCTTAAAAATGTAAATGTGTTAAAACTATCAATAGGAACACATTTTGAAAATCAAATTTTATTTTATTTTTTTAAAAATATATCTTTATTGATTTCAGAGAGAGGAAAGGAGAGGGGGAGAGAGAGATAGAAACATCAATGATGAGAGAGTCATTGAATGGCTGCAGCCCACAACCCGGGCATGTGCCCTGACCGGGAAACGAACCCCGATCGCCTGGATCCTAGGCCGATGCTCAACCGCTGAGCCACACCCGGCTGGGCGAAAATCAAATTTTGATGTCAGCATGTACAGGTATACAAGGGCAAGTTACTAATTAATTATACCATTTGTTGTCTACACTAGATCTGCTGAAGACAGGAAACCAGTTCTCCAACTCTGGAGAATCTTAGAAAAAGTTAAATCTTTTAAGACATCACAGATAGTGATGAGTTTTTACACCACTTTTATAAAACAGATTATGTGCAGACTAAAGCTAGGCTTAAAATTTGAGCATTATGACTATACCTACCTACATACATATATACATGTTTGTCTTTTATTTATTTATTTTTAAAATATATCTTTATTGATTTCAGAGAGAGGAAGGGAGAGTGCGAGAGAGAGAGACAGAAATATCAATGATGAGAGTCATTGATCGGCTGCCTCCTGCACACCCCCGACTGAGTATCGAGCCCACAACCGGGGCATGTGCCCTGACCGGGAATTGAACCTCGATCTCCTGGATCCTAGGTCGATGCTCAACAGCTGAGCCACGCCTGGCCAGGCATACATGTTTAAATACAACCATGGGGTAGAAAGGATAAACCTGTTGGTTTCACTGAGAAGGTAAAGCAACTGAGTAAAAGTGAGGTTAAGTACTCAGGCTCAAAGCATCAACAAGGCCTTCTACCTTCCAGGCAGCTTCTTCCTAAAGCTAATGGTGAGGAGATTAGAAATTCAGCTTTGAAATCTAAGTTCAGTATTCTATTTACTAAACTACATTAGTCCCCAAATCGTTTTCATTTTTTCTCTCAAATCTAATTGTTAAATGTAATCTATGACCCTCCTTTCTGGATGTGTGGGTAGGACACCCTGCACACCTGGTAACTGCATGTCCAGCAGGATGCAGGGTGTCACAAGCACTGACACTGTACAGTCAGCAAGGGCCAAGGTTAACACTGAAGCCAGCTTTCGTAAGATTTCTGTCAATAATGACTTTAATATTCTGAAACAAAGTTTCACTTTCAAAAGTTTTAAAAAGAAAGGTGCTTGTACGTCAAAGGAAATGCTAATAGAGATACCGAAGACAAGAAAATTAAGCCAGCTTCACAGGCATTTCTAGGGTAAGAGGAGGAAGGCCTTGCTGATACTTTGGGAGCCCTGATCTGAAACAGAGGTAAGAGGATTTTCTCTCCTATGAAGATAAATAGACCTTGTGGCAGGCAGAATAATGCCCCCCACCCCATCCTAATCTCTGGAACCTGTGAATATGTTACTTTACGTGGCAAAAGGGATTTTGCAGATGTTAAATTAATGATCATGAGATTGGGAGATTATCCTGGATTATCTAGGTGAGCCCAATGTAATCACAAGAGTGCCTATATATGAAAGAGGGAAACAGGAGAGTCAGAGTCAGATGGAGCAGCCTGAGAAAGACTGGACCAGCCATGGCTGGCTTAATATATTTGGAAAGGGACTATAAACTAAGGCACGTGGGCCACCTCCAGAAGCTGGAAAAGGCAAGGAAGTTATCATTCCAAAAAATTACTGGAAGGAATGCAGCCCTCCAATACTTTGATTTTAATCTAGTAAGACCCATTTTGGACTTCTGTCCTCCAGAACTATAAGAAAATAAATTTGTGTGGTATTAAGCCACCAAATTTGTGGTAAGTTGCTCAGAAGCAATAGGAAATTAATACACCTCACAGAATTAAAGTCTCATTAGGACGGCGAGAAGCATAGCCAGCATTCTTAAAGTACTGGTCCTTAAAATACTTTTGTGTTGAAACTTCAAACAGGTAATTTTCCATCAACTCAACTTAATGCTTGCTTACCTATCACATTTACAATATGGTTTCAAGAATATTAATTCAAATAAAGCCTGAAAATTTGTTTTAATGTACAATGTTCTTTAATAAAATGTAACATTTTTTTAAATGTGCCAGGAATTGAGCTAAGGATATTCACAGATTATCCAGGCTTAAAAAGTTACTAATAGGAAAGTATGCTTACATGAAATTATGTTTAAATGTGCCTTTATTCTTAGAAATCTAACTCACATTAAGTGAAAAAAATTAATGAAATTATGTCTAAACCTAATACATTTTCCTTAGAAGAGCTTCAAAATGAGCATTCAATGTATCAGAAAGGGAAACATAACAACCAGTCTAAATAGCTTCAAAGTCAAACTAAGATTTAATCTTAAACTCTTAATGAGAGTAAATATACCAGGTATGTATGAAGATGAAAAACAGATAAAAAGTAAACTTTTAATTTAAAAAATGACGTTATGTTTGTCAACACCAGCACAATCAGACAGAAATATAACAAGATTCACTTACATAATTTAAAAAGTCCTACTAGCCACATTAATTCACTAGGTGAATTAATTTCAATAATGTATTTTATTTAACCCAATATATACAACATATTATTTCAAACTGGCATCGATATAAACATGCTATTAGTTTGAAATTGGTGCGCATTTTACACTTAAAGCACATCTCAATGCAGATTTGCCACATTTCAAGGGCTCAACTCGGCCACTGTACTGGACAATGCAGGTCCACATGCTTTATACTCTTACCTAAGGTTCTCAGTTCCCCAAGTCCTCCTATGGGAACAATTTGAACACTCCAGTGTCACATTAGTGATTACCAGCTATCTTAGCTGTCTTTTGGAAACTGAGGAATAATGTGTTTATCAGTTGTGGTTAAAGCTTCTTCCAAGCACAACAAAAATTTTATCACCTGCCTTGATATCATCAAGGGCATACAGGAGCCGAGTAACTGTCACCTTTTTAGTCTGGCCTCAGACTGCAATAAATAACAAGCAATAGGATGAGCATTGTAAAAGTATTTTTTATTTGTATAATCTTTGAATTTTTCCATCTCAGAAGAATGAGAAAGAAAATTTACCATGTAACTTTTTAGGGAGAAATCAAAAGCAGACGGTTCTCCTGGGTATGGCCAGAACACAGAAATTAAAAAATAAATAAAAGAAAAATAAAACTAAAACCCACAAAATGGTAACAAAAGAAAATAAACTAAGCCCTCTGGAAATACACATACAGTTAATTCAGTTTTAAATACAATGAAAAACACTTCACCTCAGCATTACCTGTCAAATTTTACCGAAAATCACAAAAGCTAACAGTGCAATTTCAAAGACAGTCTTTTGACCATTTTTTGAAAGAAACAATTCCCCCTTTCATGAAATCGAAAGCCAGGGAAATCGGCAAGAAATTCGAGCATATTACCTGTGCATGAGGAATGGAAATAGAGGTTTTATCTTCCCTAACTCCAGCCTAAACTTAAGCCTAACCCAAACCCAGACGGATCTCCATCATTCCAGAAATCCACCTGAGAGAAGCAACAACACATCAACTAAAAATTTCCTGGAAATCTCAGTAACTGCTGCTGTGCTCCACTGTGTAGTCCTTTCATCAACTTAATAATTGGCACTGTCTGAAGAAGTAACGGGCTTCTATACATCCAGTATTTATAATACATACATGTCCCTTCAAGAGACGACTATACCAAAAGTATGTTGAAAAAACTTTATGGAAACTACAAATGTTAGATTATGCTTAATTCTTTATTTAATAAGCTTTATAACTATCACAAATTGTTAAGGGGCTGGGTGATAATGAACAGGATGGTGGGAAATCTGAATTTCAATGATGGGATAAACATTGAAAAGCAACAAATTCACAGGCTCTAAAAGTATCCAGCAGAGAAGGCAAGGTCAAGAGCACTGGGGTTGAACTAGGCGACCCGTATTTAGAGTTCTGTTTAAGATTCTATGTGAGAAAAAAGACTGGAAGGACATACATGAGAATATTAGTGAATATTCTCTTTAATGAGCTATGTATGCTTTTTTTCTACTTCTCATTAAGCATGTTTTCCTTTTATAATCATTTTTAAAAGGGTGCTTTTTAAAAGTTGTTATTCAAAGGATCTATAAGAAGAGCGACAATATAATTTACTGTCCAAACTGGCATATAAAGGAAAAAAGGGACATTAATAATAATTATGCTAAGACAACAGGTATAAACTGGGACTATCCTAGATAAACCAGGACATGCGGCTACTCTACCTATATCTTCTTGTTTACATTAATACTTTGTCATGAATGATGGCATTTGGAGAATCGATAAAGCTACATGTCTGTATAATCCTTTTCTAGATTCTGTTTGAGTACATTAGTTAATTTTTTGGCAGAGGTACCATTTTTCATCAAATATCCTAACTGAACATTTTCAAAAGGACAGTCTGTCTTTGTTTCAGTTAATCACAGAAAATTAAACACAGCTGACTTTATATTTATACAAAAGAGTAGGGAGTAAAAAGATTTTTAAAAACAACATGTATAGTGTGCACGTGTATGCATGTAAACAATATATATTCATCCCATAATCTAGGTAAACCAAATCCAGACTATGAAGGTCAAAGAAGGAAAAAGGAAAATAGTTAGCAACAAAGGAACAATTACTTCCTGGAGCACAGAAATCCTACTCTGCTGGCAAGCTGTAAAGAGAATAGAGGCAGGCGGGGAGCGATGGGCACGGCAGCATCAGTGTCCACTTAGGGTTTTAAGTGGGTATATTCTAAGCCCCTGGCTGAAAGCCTCATTATGAAAAATAAGACATGGTAAAGAGCTGCTTTTTGTTTTGGAGCCATTTGGTTAAATACTGCTTTACATGTAAGTATTACTTGTCTCAGAATTAATTTGTGACTAGTTTTTCCATTACTGCTTCAAAAAAAATTCAGTGAAGCTAATTTCTGTACAGAAAACACTCTTAAAAGACTGAACAACTCTTAACTAAACAATTGGACCACATAAGTTTCCTTTTCTCGGGTTCAAGACGTAATTTTATAGTCAACCTAAAACATATTAGAAATGAGAAACTAACCTTAATTTACAAAAAGAAAAGTACTGGTTAATTTATCTTAGGTGGATTCTTGAAGAGGTACCTAGGTTTGACTCCAAGAGAAACCTCTATTAACGAGCCTCAAAACAGTTCCAGAGGGACCCGTTCCAGCAAAGAACTGTAGATAACAACAGTTAAGAAGGGCAAGGAGGAAGACAGGTTTTGTATCTGTCCCTGAAGGCGGGCTCAAGACAATCCCGAATTCTGTGCTTTGTTTGAAAACATTTACCAATTAGTAATAGTCTGTCTACTCTTCAGAAGCCCAAAGAAAAAGGGGCAGTGAGGACACAGCATAGAGCTGAGAGGAGAGGCATATGCTTTTAGATTCCCCAAAGAGAAGAGGAAGGTTTGTGTCATTTAAAAATCAAAATTACAGGGGATAAGCAATTGAATTGGGTAAATTTAAAAATCCTTGAAGTCAATGAAAGAAGCTTTAAGAAAGATCAATTTCCTTTGCTTTAAAGAATTCAATCAACTTATTTTCTTGGTAAGGAGAAAGTCCTCAATGTCTGATGAAATTATACTGGGCTTTCGGTTGTTAGAATCTTGTTAAGGATATTTCAAGTGCACACACTTAAAAAACAAAAACACTTAAACTGCTACTTTAGATAAACAGTGTAGCCAATAATCTTCACATATTTATTTTATATTCATGTGCTTCTCATCTTTAAACCATTGTCATTTTTTCACCTTGTATCTAAAAAGGTCACAAAAAATAAAAGTAAACTGTATGACAAAGAAATAGAAATCCATTGTGAGGAAATTACAAACATAAATAGTTTTACTGGTTACAGTTTGAATTGATTTCACCTTAAAAATACTTACCAAGTAAGTGCTGGAGAAAGCTCGGTATAGGCATAGTAATCTTTTTTGTTTTAACTGAAAACTGGAAGCTTAGAGTATAAATACCTCTTTAATATTAAAAATTATTACGGTCAGTATTAAACACGTTTAGTGCTGATACAGTCTATAAAGAAAGGGAACAGCGATCAGGAGCATCAGAACATACACTTGTACCGGTACAGATGGGGCAGCAGGTATAGATCATTCTGTAGATATGTGGTATTAATTCCCAAAGTGTGGGGAATTTGGAATAAGAAATTGGAGAGAAATAAATACTAAGTTAAATAAAGCAAATAAATGAGTTTTCTCAAATAATATTCTTAGAGATTTAATCATGGCCAAGGGCTATTTTCAAAGTTCAGTAGAGCTGACCAAATGAAAATTAATTAAAAAAACCGGTCTTACCTAAAAATGCCAGTAAACTGAACATAGCAAGGTAAATATTTGTAAGCCTGGCCACAGGTGACTGTGTCTGTGGGGTGTATTTAATTTAATTTGTTGAGGAGGAGGAAAACTTTCAAGTAAAACTTTCCAAAATTCAATTAATCAAACCTTCTCCAATAATGCCACTGTAGGACTTTACCATTTACTCATTCCTAAAAACATCGCTGCTTATTTTAGTGTATAAAAATTCTGAATCATACAGATTGGGAATTTAACAGTAAATTATTAAGGGAAAATAAATTTTAATTAAAAATCTCAGTTCTTATAGTGAACACATTTAGAAGAGAATATACATCAATTTGTACGCTGTTAATTCTTTCATTTTTATGCAAAAAAAAGTCACTCACTGTATTTGGATCAAAGTGACTACATTCTGCAGCTGGCCTACATGGGTTTCCCTTAAAGGAGGAACTCAGTTCCCAGAGAAGCCCTGAGTCACTGAGCTCCCTGTACCTAAGCCTTGTCTAATTCATTGGGAAGAGAGCAAGCCAACTGAATAACTGAAATATTAAATTGGTTCTAAGTATGTCATTTCATAGTTTGATTTTTAAAAGCTGAATTGTTCTGAGACTTCAGAACAGAATTTTCACAGAACTTCACTTTCATCGGTCTTCTCTCTTTTACTTTAACGTGCGAAGCTTAGGGCAAACTGGCATCTGATGAAGGACTGGTGTCTCCCATGTCCTATTTTCCTGACTGCCACACTCTCCCCTCCAACTTCTCTTGCTTCCATCCCATCACTCTCCCGATTTAAGTATCTAGATACAGTTTGGCCATGTGGCAGCTTATTTTTAAAGATAATCTAATCCAAGCTAAATAGCTGGGGATACTTTTTGCAGGCTTGAAGAACAGTGTAAGTCTTCTGATTACTTACTGTTTAAAATAAAACAAAACCAAAAAGAAACCAAGCTGACTTAATGCTGAAATGGAGCTTACCTTAGAGCCGCGTTCATTAAAGATTATTTCTACATCTAGGATTTTGCCAAACTGCTGCAGAAACAAAAATAAAAACATTTGTTTATGGTCAGCTTTTATCCACATACTTTACTTTCTTCTAAAAAAGAAACAAACCCTCCGCCCCCCATACTATCTATTGTCCATGTTTCTATTTGTCTGTAGGTCTGAATACCAGTTTCCGAGTTTTCCATGTCCCTGAGCTGCTAACCCCTCTGTTTCTGCTCCTTTCTCAATTCACTCACTCAGGCATCACCCCTGTGGTGGGAGCTGTCTACAGGACACATTCGGTTTCCCTACCACATGTGTCTCCGCACGGGCAAGAGCTAGGGATGCTCCCCACTGTATCTCTGATTTTCCATGTCTCAGTTTTTGGAAGTAAATCCTAAGTAGAAAGACTTGAAGGCTGTTTTGCTTCCCTTTCTTTTTTTCTTTAATTTATGAAAGTAAATCATGTTCACTATAAAATTAGAAAATATAGATGAAAAGGAAAGGGGAAGCAGGAAATGAGTATCACCCGCAGCCCCACCCGCTCAGGTGTGGTGCACAGCCTTTCCGGCTATTCCTTAGGCACGTACTGTTAAAGAACTATTCCCACATAGTACTCTTATTTATCTATTTATTTATTTATTTAGCTTAATATACTATGAACGACTTTCCAAGTCAATAAATTTCTATAAGTTACATGCTAATTTCCATTATACTTAAACATTCATGGACACTATGTATGATCCCATTTATTTGCCACTTTAATCTTTCTACAATGAATGTGATCAAGAATATTTTAAATAGTAACTATTTTGTAATTAGTTAAATACTTTAACATTTGGAAAATCAAACGAAGCTAAAACCACAAAGGCTAAATAACTCTATTGTTAAGCAGCTAAGAGCTGACAAGGGGGTCATACACAACACAGTAATTGTTTGGAGAGGATGTGTATACAGTGACAAACTACCTGTCTTACTTAATCCTTGTATAAACTGCACTGAGGAGATGTGCAGGTGATATCTTTTTAGCTCACACTTCTCTCTGAGTACTAAACTCATATATCCAATTATCTATTTTACTTGGGTTTCAAACTAGACTTTGGGAAATGTGCAAAAACTAAAAAATAAAAAGAGCAAACAGAAATCATGCTTTCTCATTAGGCTAAAACATTACTATCTTTATAAAAAACATGTATTAAGAGCCCAAGTTTTCTAGAATAGGACTTCTGGGCTTGCTTCCCGTTTATTATAGAAAAAATCAAAGAAAGAGAAAAATGTCTTATTTTAGATAGAAGGGCATTTTATTTTTTTCCTATACCTATCCTATAAAACTAAGATTTGTAGGGTGTTTTAGAGTTTGTTTTCTTTTAAGTTTTCTAATGCATCCTTCTAGCATCCTTCTAAAGTAAGGACTGCTTTCCTTTTGTGGTTAAAAAAATGAGGCTGAAAGAAGCTATTTGTCAAGTTCACAGAGCTGATAAAATGGAGCATGAAGTCCCTGCTCTTTACCAAAGCAACTGTCATTCTATGTAATGGGTACTAACCATGTGGAAGGAGACAGAGCAACCAGGTACCCCTTGCAAGGAAATTGAATTTTTGTGTACTCAGTGCCTTGTGGGAAGGGTATAATACATTTCGAGAAATCACTGCTAAGTGGCCTAGGCAGATCCCCAATGAACACGCTTCTGACAAGAGAATGCATTCCATTTTCACAGAGCCCCAGAGAGTAAGATTCCATATTATCTCTGACAATTCAGCAGAGAACCTAATAACTCATACTCCCAGGAAGTTTCTTCTCAAATGTAACCTAAATTCTTTATGCTGCCCTTTGTATCTTCTGTTGCGCTCTTTTCTGTAGAGAAAGAGACCAGCTGGCTACCATCTTCTGTGTAAAAGCTCTCTTCAAGTTCTTCAAGAACATCGCTAAATCTCAACCCTGGTCTTGCCTTCAGTGCGCAGTACACATCCAGGTAATCAGCTATAAGTGACAGAACACTGTCTTGTCACCATGAAGTATCTAAGACTTCAGGAAGGGGAATTGCTTTTCTGACAAAGCACCAGGCTGTGATACTAATAAAATTTTTAAAAACCCAATTACCTCTTAGTCCTAGATCAAGTTAAGAGCTTGCTCAAATTAAAACAGGCAACAACACAATATAAACCCAGAAAAATATTAAGATGCTCAGCAGTATTCACTTCCCAATAACTGAAATCTTTGCTATTACACTTTGTTTTCATGACTGAGTTTGGGAAGAATTAAGCAGCTGGAAGAACACATCAGAGTAGCAAACTAAACCCCATACCTGATTTTAGATATTAGTCTTGATACTGCTGAATTATAAGCAAGGAAGTAAAAACAAAACACAGGTAATAAGATATTACTTTATTTAATTTGTAACACTCTGAAAGGTACGGATTCCTTTCTTGCCCTGATTTTAGCACTGAAAGTCTCATGTCCCAAGCAAATGGTCACCTTATTTACGTGAGAATTTGCAAAGCTGATGTGCACTAGACAGGTGACAGGAAAAGTTTCTGATGAAAATAAATATTTACACCAGCATCCCTAAAGTACTGATGACCAATTACACCTGGTGGATTAAATTATATTTTAATTGTAAACCCAAAAATGGAATTCAGAGACTTACCCCAAACATCTGCCGGAGGTCGGGGTCCCGGAAGCGGAAAGGAATATTAGAGACATGCAGCCGTTTAGGGGTAGATTTACTCTCTGAATTTTCACTACTTTGTGTCTGTGACTGCTGGCCGTCTGTCTGTGCTCCCCCTTCTGTCTGCTAAGCAAAGAAATAACAGTGAGTAAAAAATAAATATAATTACTTCACAAAAATTTGTAAAATACAGTCCTCCCACACTCCAATCATTCTCAAACAGTATGTCTTTAAGCAAAAATTAGTTGTCCTATGAGAAAAAAACAAAACAAAGTTATTATCTATGTTCAGAACACTATAATTTACAAATAAAATTCAGGTTTTTTAATATCTAGAGTATATTACTAAAATGGAAGAAACAGAAACGCTGAGTTACTTGCCCAAGATCACATGGAGATGTGTCAGGGTAACGGAAGATACAAAAACAGTGCTGTTACTCTTAGATTCTTAGTAGAGCTTTCTATTTTTAAGATGTTCATATTTGACAATGAAGAGTCTGTTGTATTAGTTCTGAAGATTGCTGCATTTTTGGTCTATCATTTCAGGAAATAAGAAAATTTTAAAATATTTCATTTCTTCTATTAGTTCCCGAGTTTACAACTAGTAGGTTTACCAAGTATAATTTATGCAGAGGAGACACCTGGTGACAATGGTCACTTAACTTAGAAACTGAAGAAGCATCTTCCTCTGAAAGCAGCCTGCGCTTTCCTCCCTAATCCCGCTTCCAGCTAACTCTGGCAGGCGCCCACCTTTCGCAGCCCAGAGCAAAGCTGCACTGAGAAAATGTCTGGAAAGGCTTTAAGGGAGTCTGACTAATCCACCACACACAGAAATGAAAGATCTGTGTAGTGTGTGAGTGTGAGGGGCATTTTTAATCATGAATCTCTGAAGCATCCCAGGCTCATCTAATTTTTCCCCCAATCAATCCTCAAAAACGTCAAGAAACACTTTTGACAAATATCTAACGGCTGTGACACAATCTTGCAGCATTTGCCTGGCAATCCCAGAAGTGTCGGTCTCTTCACCAGGAGGCGCGTGCCAGGCCAGACGGCAAGCTGAGCTAGTTAAAACCAACACACTTTCAACAGGAGTGGGAGCCACTGTTTTACTCTCTCAATAGGTTAGAACCGAGTCCCTCACCAGTTCTGCTGGGTGACACAGAACAAATCCCTTCCCTTTGACCCAATGCTCAACTAAAAGAAACTGTGAATCAGAGACACTTTTCTAGAAATGTTAGCAACCGTCATGAAATGAAGTTTGAGACTTTAAAATACAAAGGATAATCAGGAATAAACTCCAAATGAATACTAGCTTTTCAAGTGTCAATCTGAGTGATGGCAGCTTTTATCTCATTCCATTCAGGCCTTGCAGATGGCTTAAATGTGCAATGATTCATGTGATATAAAAATAGCAGAAAAGGGAAGAGCCATGAAGCAATGTTCTGCGAAAGTGTGAGGTTTTCAATCATCAATCTGGACACAATGCAGACTAAACAAAACAAATTCCATCCAAAGAAGAAACTCACTAAGTTACTAAAACAGCATCATGGATACCAAAGCAAAAAGCATGAGCATCAATTACAATGAATGCTTATCAAGAACCTTCAACCCTGCCTCTTATATCTCACAGCTGGATCACATAAAAGTTTATTGAATCAAACTTTAAAAGCACCAGCTCAGGTCTGCAGGATATCAGAGTATCACTCCAAAAAAGTAAAAAGACTGATCCCAGCTCCAAACCAGTTTTATATATAATTTATATACGGGTGGGCAGATGTAGGTTTATAGTTGTTCATATGAAAAATGCAGTAATAAATAAATAATAATACAAGAATAAACTCTTCTGCGAGCTTACAACTGTAAACCTACGTCCCCCCCCTCCCCCTGTGTGTAGTCCCTGTAATCGTAATACTGTATGTGAGATGACAGGATAAATGGAAACTAATGACTACTTCAAAGAATATTGCCCAAGCTACTTATTTGTTGCTTCTGAGTTTTTTACAGCCCTGAGACAGAATTTAAGAAAGGTCAGAAGCCAGGCTAGTTAATTTTCCGGCGCTGTAGTGAACACCTACTTTTTTTGTATTTTCCGACTCAGCCTTGCCTACCGCAATCAGACAGGCAGAAAGCTCGAGTGACAACCCTTTTTGCTTGCAGCTGCACTGGAACCTAACACCTACATTTTTTAGAAGTATGAAATAATTTTTTTAAATCCTCACCCAGGGATATGGTTTTTATTGTTTTTTAGTGATATTTTGAGAGAGAGGAAGGGGGGTGGGGGGTGGAGAGGGAAGGAGGGAGGGAGGGACGGAGGGAGGGAGCGGGAGAGAGGGAGAGAGGGAGAGAGAGAGAGCTCAATGTCAGAGAGAAACATCGATTGGTTGCCTCCTATAAATGCCCCAACCCAGGATTGAACCTGCAGCCTAGGTATCTGCCCTGACCTAGAATTGAACCTGCAATCTTTTTGGTGCACCAGACAACGCTCCAAACAATTGAGCTACCCAACCAGGGCAATTCTAGAAAGATTGGCAAGTGGAATAAGTGAGCTATCATTTCCAAAATTCTCAAGCTTTCTGATTTAATATAAATTTTCAATTGAAGTGGAACATACACTGTAGATACAAATGCACAAATCAGAAGCAAATAGCTAAAATGAATTTTCACAAAGAAAACACACCCAGGTAACCATCAAATTAGATCAAGCATCAAAACTCCAGAAGCACCCTCAGACTCTATTCCAGTAGGTACTATTTCTTACCCTGCTTTTCAGATGAATCGTCTGAGGAATAGAAAAAATTGCCTAAGTAACAGAGCAGGCACTGGAACACAGGCAGTCTGGCTCGAGTACATGTACTTAGCCACTATATTATATTGTACTTTAATGTATTATTTTTTAAAATTCTCACAATAATCTATGAGGAAGGTACTATTATTATCTCCAATTGACAGAGGCAGGAACTGGCACAGAGAGGTTAAGTTAGTTGCCCAAGGTCACATATTAAGTGGTAGAATAAAAATTAAAACTAGGCAGCCCAGTTTCAAGTGCTAGTCCGCCTCCTTTCTGTGCTGCACCATGCTCTCTCCTCCTCTCACTGGAAGGGTGAATATGGTGGACCCCTTCTCTGTCTCAGGACACACCTGAAGGAGCAGGGCTTCTCCTGGGTAGAGACAAGCATAGGGGTAAGGGACAAGAAAAACTTTGCAAGAGGTGACATGTATTCTACACCTTGAGGTCAGGCCATAAAGGAGAAGAAAAGTTAGAGGAAAGAAAACCAGCCAGGCACACTGGCATTTAAGAAGGAAAAATGCCAGAGAACTACTAAACTGGTACTCAAAAGGGCTGCAGAGTAGATTTCAGTGCTGAGTGGGCACAGGAATGGAAAATATACATTCAATGTAATTAAATGAGATCGTATTTCCCATCTGACGTTCTCAACTTAAATTTTATCTTACTACAGACTAATTATTGAAATAGATAAATCACAGAGAAAAGGAAAAGGTTTTTAGGCTCTATCTTTGTGAGAAGCGGACAGTTAAACTGTTCTGAGAAAAATCTGTCAATACAGCATTGGTTTGCTTTATTTTCTGTTGTTAGCCACTGAGCAACTTTACTGACTGTATAAACAGCCTCCGAAGGTTCTGTTTTTTCCTTCTGTGGTCATTTTCTGACCTAATTTATTCACTGGGCAGGGGATGAAACAGAAGAGGCGGCAGTCTGTGCACTGAGAGTTTACAGTAGGACTGGCAGCGGCAAGGCTGGACGCAATCCGATGACTCACGTCTGTACATCCACTCTTCAAACACCGTGGCCGCCCAGTGAGGTCCAGCTATCTGTCAACACTGCAGAGGAGCCCAGGCTTTTACACTGAGCAGCACATCAGATTTTTAAGTCGCAAAACCTCATTCTAGAAATGAGACTAAAAATGTTTTGTTTTGATAAACTCAAACTTTTAAAATCCTTATAACTGGGAAATGGATGAATTTTTCTGACTCTTCTATGAAACATAAAATATTTTAATTATTTATATATTGTGAATCAATGTTCTGTTATGGACTGAAAGAGAACTCTGGGCAATACAAGGTGAAGTATCACTTTCTAAGTCTCTTTCATAAAACTTCATGCACAATCTGAGATATAAAGGAATCTCTTAATTCAGGAATAATATTTTGATTTATGATTATCTATTTTCTTCAATATTTAATTTTTCTGTTTCCTGGGATGTTGTCATTTCTTCTTTTCATCTCTGTAAGGTGAAAGGGAAGAAGAGGGAATTCAATTTAACACAGTCAATTTCTTGAGAATCTGACTCATGTCTGAATCATCTATTAAGCCAACCCATTTTAATGAGTTGGACTGGGTATAGAAATCTAGGTTAACAAAATTCCTTTAGAATTTTGAAGGCAACTTTCATCTGTTGTCCAGCTCCCAGTGTTGCTGTTGAGAAGTCCGAAGGCACCATGATTCCTGTCTTCTTGTGTGTGACTTCCCCCCATTCTCTCTGGTGTGTAGACTACCCAAATATGTCCAGTGCTCTAAAATTCCACACTGATATGCCTTAATGTGGGCTTATTTCCCTTTGATCTATTTTTCTGGGAATTCAATGGTCTCATAAATTGGAAATTAATGTCCTTCAGTCCAGGGAAGTTTTCTTGAATTACTTTGCTGATGACTCCCACCCTATATATTTTGTCTTTCTCTCTTTCTGGAACTTGTATTATTAGATATTGGATATTCTGGATGGGTCCTCTAATTTTCTTACCTCTCTCTTGTATTTTCCATCTCTCTGCCTTTTGACTCTATTTTCTGGGTACTCAACCTAAAAACTTTAGGGCCAAATGTGTATCAGAATTCAGAATTTTTAAGTTTGGCCAGAAATAATGGTATATAATCTATAATGTAAAACCCTCTGTAAGACTTGAGGCAGTGATAGCTCATTAGCAAAATGTATGCATGTTCACATAAATAGGACAAAGGTTATATATAGGTTGTAAGTTTTGCTGTAAACTTACAAAAATAATTTGTTTTTCAGGACTTTTGGGTTTTAGAATTGTGGATAAGAGACTGTAGATCGCTAGCTGGATTCAATTTCTTTTGGATGGAAGTTGGTCTTCAGTCAAGGTTTAAATGAATCCTCCTCATAGGATGAATTAGATATTTTCACAGTGTTACAAAGTCAGTCACATATGGTTCTGAAAACTGCAAATTTCAAAACTAAGAATAGAAATACCAAAGAATAGAAAATATATCTGTTAACTGCTAAGAGTAGAGCTGCCATGTGAATTGCCATATAATTCATATAGCTTTGAAATTAGGCAACTTTCATTTAGGAAGATTCACATTGGTTATGTTAAAGGAACCAAATTGGGCCCAAAATGAAGTCGCTCATGCTAAGCCCCACATCGACAAGCCAAAACCTATCTGAATTTCTATGCTTGCTCTCCCAGAAAAGGCAGGCCTAGGGCACCCAACTAGCACTAGCCTGCTCAGCACAAGCTCCCTGACCCAGCCCCAAGATTTCCCTTTGCTCCGTATAAGGGAGGAGCCTGCCTTAGCCAATCAGCAAACACCCAGCATAACTTCCTCGTTCCTGCTCCCTGCGGCCTATAAACCTCTTGCTTTGCACAGCTCTTCAGAGCTGCTTTCTATCTGCTCAATTGGATACTACCCAATTCATGAATTACTAGATAAAGTCAATAAGATCTGTATAATTTTCTTAGTTGAATTTTGTTCTTTAATAGTTTAAAAGTTGCACGAAAGTGAAATTTCATTAGTTTTTCTAAATCACACCATTTCAATGCAGAAGAATTAAAATTTGCAGAAAGTAAAACTGCTGGATCTTATACCCAAGAAAAATTAGTGGAAAGCTCACTGCTCAAAAAAGCTTTAGCCCTGGCCATGTGGCTCAGATGGTTGGCGTGTTGTTCTGGACACTAACAAGTTGTGGGTTTGTTCTGGGCAACAGGAGGCAACCGACTGATGTTTCTCTCTCACATCAATGTTTCTCTCCCCCCACCCCCCCGCCCACTCTCTCCCCCTTTCTCTCTCTAAAAGTCAATAAAAACATATCTTCGGGTGAGGATTAAAAAAAAGATTTTTTTTAAAAGCTTTAAGTGCATGTAAAGGGTATGTGTGGGAGGGGGGGTATGCTTCAAAAATCACAGAGCAGTATTTTCTAAAGGGTAGAATGTCAGTTCTGTAGGATGCTAATTGGTGTTTTGCAGAAAATGAGTTTCATGGTCAAGTAAATTTGGAAAATACCAGACTAAATAAAGTTAATAGGGTTCTTATGAATTATGAAGAGGGAAAACTCACCTTTCTCCCCAAACATGCATTACATAGTTCATTCATTCATTCATTTATATTTGTACAGCAGGGTATAAAATTCACTTGGAAAAATGTTACTGTTATCAGAATGGCTCTTCAGGCACTAGCTCCCAAGAGTGCAAGGAAAGAAAATGGCCAAAGAGAAAAGGGATATAATTCGATTGCCTCTTAATTTGTATCATTTTATACATTAAGAGCTGCCTATAACACTTTCTTTGAAATTAAATAACTATATACTGATAGTGTCATAACTAATATTTATTGAACACCTACTATGTGCTAGGCATTATATATATACTATTTACTATTCATTTTCTTATTTAATCCTAAAAACAACCCTATGAGGTAGGAACTATTATCACCATTTTTACAGGTAAGGAAAATGAGCATTAAAGTTATAATTCTCTAATATAAGAGTTATAATAATTCTCACATTTAGCAAATGGAAATAGCTGAGGTCTAAATCCAACTCAATCTGATTTTCAGCACTCAGGTTCCCTAACCACGTATTATTTAACAAAAACATTTTTTAAAAAACAGCTTTCCCCCACTAATTAAGTTTTTCCTGATAATATTTTAGAAAGTGGATTGGGGTACTTTTCCTTGTTACTTTACAGTGCCTTAAAAAATATAAGGAACTACAATCCATATCGATTCACCAACTACAGTTTTAGCATTTAAAGCAGTTTTATAAATATTTATAATGGAGTATCTGATGGTTAAAAACTTGGTGAAATTAGACCATATGAGCTCCTTCTTAAAAAGTAAAAATGTCACCCTGGCAGATGTTACTCAATGGTTAGAGTGTCAGCCCGCACACCAAAGGGTCTTGGGTTGGATTCCCAGTCATGGGCAGTACTTCAGCTGCAGGTTCGATCCCCGGCCCCAGTTAGGGCTGGGCAAGAGGCAACCAAATGATGAGTCTCTCTCTCCCTTCCTCTCCCTCCCACCCTTCCACTCTCTCTAAAAAAATATCCTCAGGTGAGGATTAACAAAAACAACAACAAAAAATTGTCCTAACATGATAGAATATTATTTTAAAAGTAAAATCTTGGCCCATATGCTAATTTACTAAAAATAAGGGTATTTCACAGTGCTAAAATAACATACTAATAAAAACAGCTGTGAATATATATTTTTTAATCTAATGCTACCATCAAACAATTTTTGGGGGTACAGAAAATTGAATTTACATCTATGTAAATTACTCAATAGCAATTCCCTATTGAGGGAGATTACTCTTAGACATAGTTATTTTAAAGAGAAATGCCTAAGCATTTCTTCTGTGTATCTGAATACTGCTATGACAGCCAAATTCCGAGAATCTAGTCCAGTCTGGGCATTTAAATGTAAGCTAACAGTGTTTTCAATAAACTAGTAATTCAATTTTCTAAAGAAAACGTCTAGCTCTACTTTTTTCTGTGGGCCATAGTGCTATAAAAAGGAATGACAAAAGGCATCATTTGTATATGTAGTACATACTGATTATCCCTATCATACAGTGAAACGAAAACCAGTATCACACTGTTAAACAAATGTCATAGCCAGTCACTTATTTTTTTAAATCAGGAGTGAGAATTAGATAAAAATTATGAAACATAGATAGAAGATCACCTCAAATTTAAAAAACTTTATACTTACCTGAATGATTCTTTAATATTTTAATACACATTTTAATTTTAGAATGAACGAAATCATTATGTTCTAGCTGGAGTTCTTAGGTTTAAAGTTGAAGAGTAAATGGAAGCTAAGAAGATAAAACCTACAGAGGCCTTTGGTTTTTTATAATTTGCATGGGGAAGGGGAAAAAACCTTGACTGACAGCAATTCCTGAGTTCTAGCTCTGTTATGAGCACAAGGAAGGCAAAAGATAATTTCTAAAATTCATTTTAGTTTTAAAATTCAGTGATTCTAATCATAGTTTACTGACTTCAAAGGACAGTATTAAAAATACTTATGGAAAATGTACACCTCTTGCAGACAGGGTAAGAAAAACCATGCTCCCAAGTCAATCATCAGTGCTGCTGCATCCTTGCCCCAACATGGAGGAGGGATAAGGGTCGGTGGGGCCCAGTATTATCCTTCCTAGTACTTTTCAGTTTTAGTTTCTTTTGGTGAGGGGGAGTATATAAGCGAAGGCAAGCAAAGGAGAAGAAGCAATAATCATGAAGTTAACAATATTAACAATGTGTTGAAAGGGTGTTTTGAGTCTCACATGAACCAAAGGGCAAGTTTCTCTATTCAAAAATATCCATGCCTGGCTCTGAGTGTGTTTTTCTGTAGCAACTCTTGCATTTTCAGATCAGGCTATAGTTTCCTCACGGATCCAGCTTTGAAACTGCCAAGCTGCTTATAGGCACCAAAACTCCAGAGCTATAGGGTACAAGTAATTATTTTTAAGGGAAAATTGATAACAAGTGTAGACAGTTTGTGTGTGCTCAACATTCTCTACCTTTTATTACTTTGGGGGGAAATGAGGGTCTCTCCTGGAAAAGCAGGTGGTGGTTGAATGAATTCCCTTGTCATCCCAGGCCTCTAACTCTAGCCTCAAGGAAAACGTGCTAATGACAATCCCTCTGTTGCAGGCTGAAGGTAATATGGCCCAATGATACATAATGTGATAGGAAGATTTGGGCCCCATTTTTTCCATTATGTTCCAGAAGTCCTCATTTGGGCAAATGGGCCCACTGGCAAAGGGTATAACTTCTTGGCTATGTTTTAGTGGGTCTACATCCACAAGGGAGTCAGTGGGTAATTCCAAAGAAAGGGTGTGGGGAAGAAACGGAGGATGGAGGACAATATGGGGTCTGAGCCCCCTTTATTTAGAGGTGAACTCGAAAGGCCAAGAATGAACATCCATTACATCTCAATGGGAGCAATAAGAAGATGACAATGGTTCCTGCCCTCAAGAAATGTATAATCTACTAAGTAGGAAGAGTATGTATACAAATATAAACCTCATATCCGAAGATTATTCACCAAAGCCTGTTCACTTCAAATACTCTGCTTCTTCGTGCCTGCTGCACTTGGAAAGACATCTAAATGCATGGGAACTGCCACCCTTTCTTCTCTGTAGGCAGGCTCAGGGGTCACCAAGCCTTTGCAGACCCAGGTGGGAGCCCCTGACTGCTCTCCTTTGCAAATGCTCAGTATGAGACCAACTGACTATCAAAACAAGCTCTCATCTTAAGAGTACAATGTTAAAATCAATTTCTAAAATATATTTCAGAGACAAAATTCCAGGTTTCACTGCTTATTTCTCATTTTTGTATGAGAAGTCCCTTCTTCTGTTCTCCCCATCAATAAGATGGGGCTAACCAACATGAACAAGGTTAGTATTAAAACACAGCAGCAGCTTGCAATAACAAAAAGCACTTGTAAGTGACTTCGATCAGGACAAATGATTTAAAAAGATGGTTAAAAGCAATTATCTTAAAGAACTATTTAAACAAGTAATTTTCACAAAGCATTTATAATTTATTCCCACTACAATACTGTCATTATTAACTTAATTTGATAGGAAATGGAAACTTGGGAGGTACAGTGATTTATTCAAGATAGTTATTGCATAAGGATCACACAATCTTTGACGCCAACCTTACTTTACTCATCCAATCAGCTGTCAAATCCTGTATAGTCTACCTTCATAACTTCTTTAATTCATCCCTCCTCAACATAACCACTGCAACCCCCTAGTCCAGAACCTCATTATCAATTCCAAGCCTAAGACTCTTTCCTACCAGTCTCATGGCTTCTCCACTCATCTTGTATATACAACAGATTCATCTTTTGGAAGTACAATTCTGCTCACTTCCATTTCCCTGCTCAAAACCTTCAATAAAGTCATTTCTCAGTCAGGTATTCAAATACTCTTCCCAATCTGTACTCAGGGACCCTTCTCCCGGCTTATTTCCCATTGGTATGTACCAACACCCAAAGCTTTAGCCAAATGGAAACCCACGCTTTCATTCAAAGACATCTTGATTTTTCCCATCCCTCCAACTCTACGTTGAGAAATGACTTTTCTATTCTTCTCACCACCACCTGTGCATGCTCAAATTCTAGTCACTTTCAATACAAGGCCCAGATCAACACGATCTCCACCAAGAAGCCCTCGATTCTCTCTCCTCTGATCTCCCCTGGCACACCTGTATCTTCTTTCATTCCCCACCAAAAATTTACTGAGTAACTATTAAGGGCCAGGCACTGTGATAAGTCAGTGAATGCAAAGATGAACAAAAATAAATTTTTCTTTAAAGGCTTACAGTTTAATTAGGGAGACAAAAGTACAGAATAATCACACCTTATAAGTACCACAAAAACTGGACACTTGAGCCTCAATGAAGGATTCACCAATCTGGCTTCACTCGGCACGTCAAGCAAGGCTTCCAGCAGAGCTGACATGGGCTGAGTGGGAACAGAGGCAAGTGCCTGCTAAGAGGACCGATGCACAGCTACACTGTCTTCTGCTGTGGAACCGGAGATGGGGAGCAGAGTGTTGGAGAGGAAGGTATGGACTTTGAATTCTGAACTGTAAATACCTTAACAAACCACAAAGGGCTATTTTATGAACCACAATAAAATACTGTTTGTGGAAACAAATTTTAAACTAAAAAGTGTTATGCAAACTTAAGGTATCATTTATTTATAAATAACAATGCTTCCTATCTACCTTTCCCCCCCATTGCTCTTCAGGCAGAGTGGAAAGGCGGGGGAGACAGAAAGATAAAGGGGCATCAATGTGAGAGACACACATCAATTCTCACACATTGATTGGTTGCCTCTTGCACACACCCTGACCCAGGCCAGGGATGGAGCTGGAGACCCTTCAATCCACGGGCCAACTCTCTAGCCACTGAGCCAAACCGGCTAGGGCTCCTGTCTACCTTTTGAATTTAATTGGCCAGAGTAATCACCAGACCCATTTTAAGAAACATATGATTAGATAGTAAAAGTTTAACAGAATAATCTATAATGTTGTCAAATCTAGATTTTATGATACACTCACTACTCTACTGCTCAATCTCTATATACACACATCCCCCAAGAACACACACATATACAACTCCCAAAGGCAAATGGCTTAAGAGCAGCAAATCCACACTCATGTTTAAAATGAACACTTAAAAATATAACAAGTATCTTCAACAGAGTTCCCTAATAATTTATTATTTTATTGTTAGCAACTTCCCAAATTATAAAACCTGTGCTATCTCTGTTTGTAGACACAACTTGAAGGGGACTTTCCATTTTCTCCTCAGCACCAATAAATTCAGCATCTAAACATTAAAGTGTCATGTGGATTCCTAATATTATTTCAATATTTCTTTAGGAATTCAAATTGGCCAATAAATACCAAACTGTATAGCAAATTGTTGTCTTAACTGTATAGACTTATATTAAGGAACAGAGCTCGCCTTTCAAACTGTCAGAAACCTACCATCTGGAAGCCTGGAACAATGGGAAACGGTGGCACTGAGGAAAAAGGTAGAGAAATGGGCAATGGCCAGGAGGTGCAGTGAGACCTGTCAACTCTTACACAATGACTCAGGGAAAGGGCTTCTGGCTATGATGGCATGAGCAGGTCAGGGAATCCTCTCCTCAAAAGAGGACAACAGTAAGAATACTGGACAAAACTGTCCCACTGTCATGGCAGGGTTCTGGAAATCAATCAAAGGCAAATAATAAACAGAGAAATTTCTTGAAAAATTGCTAGAGCTTAGAGTAAGGCCAGCAGGAGTCTACAAACTTACTGCCTGGGGCTATTCCAACCCACTAGCCCCACCTCTAATCCCTCAGCAATGCTGGGGAGAACTTGGTTTGATCAGCACAGGGCTGGAGCCATGAAAACCAGTAGACTCAGCCTGGGGCATCTGGAGGAGGGAGACAGTAGAAAACATACAGCTTTGTAGGCTAAAAGTGGGAAATTGAGTAGAAACCTAACGGGAAATACAGTTTTTCTTGCTTGAGGTTGTGGTCTAATTGGGGTGAGTGGTGGGCCAGCCAGAAATCTAAAGGGGAGCCCCTGGAAATGAGACAATTACAGAAGAGCTGGATACGCTCTTCTCACTTTCCTCACTGACTATGAATCTACACAGATGAAGGGGAGATACAAGAAGGTCGAAGAGAAAGAAAAATCCAAGGCAAACTTGAGAATTGGCTGAACTCTTAATGTGCTTCACAACCCACAAACAGATGGTGAAAGTTTTACAAGCTCCAGATGCTTAAGCACAACCTCTGCCCAGATGACTGGCTGACCACTAAGCTATGGAGACACAGAGGTAACTTCTAGCGAGGCTTAAAAGTAAAAAATGAGAGTGAAAATCACTAAGCAGAAACATTAGTGGCTGCATACCATAGAGTAGCTTAAGTCCAGGCAAATAAATTAAATCCATTCCAAAGTTTAAGTCAAGGCAAATTACAGAAAACACACACATGTGAATCTTATCATATGTATTAACGGCTGGATAATCTGATAGAGGAAAGGCAAAAGAATATAAAAACTCTAGCTAGATATTTCTATATAGAGCATAGAAAATTTTTACCTTTGGGAAATATATCATACAATCCCAAAGACTGTATGATTTCCTGTAGAATAATATATATGCGATACATACCTACTGCTAATTTAAGACATTTCCTTTACTTTAGCAAGTTAGTAGTAAGAAGTAAGGTCAAAGAGACTGGGGCCAGGGATTAGTAAAGCAAGTAGAGAGTTTGGATTTTATTCTGAGCATGTTGGGGAACATAAGCAGAACAATAGAGTTATTTGCATTGGTTTTTTTTAAACCTATCTTGGCTGCTATGTGGAGAATGGTGGCAGCAACACAGGAAATAAGGGCTGAGGTCTGAATTAGAGTAGTGACGACGATGATAAACACCTTACACGAACTAGACTCTTTAAAACCACCTAACAGCCACTTGATGTAAGAACTACTGTCTTCATTTTACAGATGAGCAAACCAAGGCAGAAAGAGATTAAATAACTGGCCCAAGGTCATACTGCTAAGTGGGGGCCACATTAGGACCCAAACCCAGGAAATCTGGCAGAAGAGCTGAGCTCTTAGTCATGTAACACTATCCAGCTGTAGTGTTAAGACAGAGAAGAGGTTGAAGTAAGAAAATATTTTCAGGTTACGGTTGCCAGGACTTGCTAATGGGTAAGATGTAGAGATGAAGGAAAAAAAGAAATAAAGAATGACTCACAGGTTTTGCTTGAGCAACTAGATAAAAACAGCAGCATCCCCCTAAGTTTAGTCTCACCAGCACACTTACCTTGTTAAACTGTCTGCTCCACCTCTAGTCTACAAGCTCCTGGGCAGGGGCAGGGCTGTGAGGATGAAGGTTAAAGCCTCATCTTCTAATTACAATGCTTGGAATAGAACCGAAAGGACATAATGCAATGTAGTGTAATGTAAATGCTAAGTTAACTCAAAGGGTTTCTGGTAGGCCGATCAAGGTAAGATTTCACAGATGACACGCACCCTTCCATTTTCCACCTGAGAATTCACATACCGTCAGAGATCCATTTTGTGCGCTGGGTGAGTTGCTACTCTGCTCCCCGTGGGCCTGCGTACTTCCGTAGAGTGTCAGGTTGTGTTCACTGGTCTGGCCGGCATAGTCCTGAGTGTGTGGCACTCCGTATTCTGTGGGAATTCCGTTCTGTGGAGGAGGTGGAAACGGGATGGTAGTAAAAGGCTGAACCATTGCGTCAGGAGTTGTTGTTGGCTCCTGGTTACCCTATAAGAAACAGTGGGAGAGAGAAAATAAGGAGAAAAAGTGACTTTACGTTCTCATTACATAATTATTTTTAAGGTAAGTATATCAAATTCTCTGAATACTCCCTCACTGCTCAGGTAAAATATAACACTTACTTGACGGCCATTAAAACGCATACTCTCTCAAACAAAACGCATTCAAAGAAAGCTACAGAAAGATCTCACACTATTTTTAAAGAGTCAACCATCATTACTACAATCAGCTATTCTGCATATAATAAAACAGAAAAAAACTACAAAGGCTATTATAAATGAGAAATACGTGATCATGAATTGGGAAGCTTGATATTCTTAAGATGATCATGCACCCAAAACTCCACAGATCCAACCATAAACTCAGTGTGTATTTTTACAGAAATTGACAAGCTATTATTAAAATTTATATGGAAATACAAAGGACCTAGAAGAGTGAAAACAATTTTGAAAAAATAACAAAAACTGAAGGACTTATACTACCTGATTTCAGACTTATAAAGCTACGGTAATCAAAACAGTGTGGTACTGGCTTAAAGACAGACAAATAGGTGAATGAGAAAGAAAAGAAACCAGAGACAGACACATGCATGTACAGTTAGTATTAAGGCATCAAATCAACTCCATGGGGGAAAGAAAACCTTTCTTGAAAAATGAAAAATTCAATACCCAATGGAAATAAAATAAACCTCAACTCTCATCCCATACATGCAAAAGTTAACAGACCTAAATGTAAGAGCTAAAACTATAAAACTTTTAGGGGAAAAGAAAGGAAAATCTTCACAACTTCATAATAAACAAAGAATTCTTGGGACACCAACAATAAGAACTATTAAAGAAAAGGTTGATAAACTGGACTTCATAATAATTAAAAACCTGCTCTTTGAAAGACACCATTAAGATAATAAAAAGACAAGACAGAGACTGAGAGACAGTATCCACAACACATACATCTGACAAAGAACAGGTATCCAGAGTCTGTAAGAACTGTTACAAATTATAATGAAGGAAAAGCATTTCTTTAAAAATGGGCTAATGACTATAACAAACAACTTCCCACAAAAAGATATACCAATGGGGAGAAAATACATGGATGGAAGGCTCAACAACCACATGTATCAGGGACATGAAATTAAAATCAAATGAGATACCATTTTACACTAGAATGGCTAAAACACACAAAACACCAAATGTTGACAAGGATAAGAACTTTCATACATTGCTTATAAAAGTGTAAAATGGCGTATCCACTTTATAGGACTGTTTTGCAGTTTTACTTTTTTATAAAGTTAAAATACTACCAGGGAATCAATGGGGGGGGGGGGCGGCGGGCGGACATCTGTAATACTTTCAACAATAAAGATAAATTTAAAAAATAAAATAAAACATCAAGAATAAAAAATTTTTTTAAATTAAAAATACTGCCTATATATACCCCAAAGGAGTAAAAGCATATGTGTACAAAACACTTGCACAAGACTGTCTGTGGAAGCTCCAATCTGAGACTGACTGCTGAAGTCAACAGGAAAACAGATAAACTAATTGTGGTCTGTTCATAAAATGGAATGCTACAGAGCAAAAAGAAGGGAGGCATAAACTAAATGACAACGTGGATGAATCTTAACACTGCACTTAATGAAAGAAAGCAGACACAAAAAATACATACTGTGTAATTCCATTCATGCGGAGGGTAAGAATAGCAAGAACAGAAAAAACTAATCTGTGGTAACAGGAATGAGAAAGTAGTTTTTTGGGGGGTGGCAGTAGTTGATGGAAATCTGGTACTGTAGAACATTCTAGAATGATGGAAATGTTATGTATTTTATTATGGATGGTGGTATCAAATTATTAAAATTCATTAAACTGAACTCTTGGTAAATATGTTAATTATAACAAAAAAAGTAGACAATAAAAGCCATCAGCAACCATCTGCTAAATTGTGAAATACTTGTCATTACTTTTAAAAATCAGAAGATAATTACACCCATCACTATTAATACTAATGCATACAATAAGTCAATAAAAAATGAAATGGAGATACAAATAAGAAAAAGAGACAAGTTATCCTTGCAAATATGGCTATGTACTTAGAAAAGTCAAAAGAACTAACTACAGACTAGTAGACCTAATATTAAAAATATCAGATTTAACCTGGCCAGTGTGGCCCAGTGGTTGAGCATCGACCTATGATCCAGGAGAGCTGGTCAGGGCACATGCTCAGGTTGCAGGCTTGATCCCCAGAAGGGGGCGTGCAGGAGGCAGCCAATCAATGACTCTCTCATCATTGATTTTTCTGTCTCTCTCTATCTCCCTCTCCCTTCTTCTCTCTGAAATCAATAAAGACATATTTAAATATATATATCAGATTTATACATAACTGTTTTAAAACTAGCAGTAACCAGTTACTCAAAAGAGTAACAAAATTTATATTATAATAGAAAACATACACTATATAATATAAAACAAGATATAAATAAATAGAAAGATACATTTTGTTTCTGGAGGAAAACTTAATAATGTTAATCCTTCTCAAAATAAATGTATGCCTAATGTCATTTCCAATCAGAAGCAAATGTGTCTGGGAAAGGAAACAGGACTAAATACTTTTCCAATGTGTATATGAAAACCCACTAGGAAAGTTTGGAAAGACAAACTATGAAGTGGGACATACTCTATCGTGTATTAAAGCTTGCCACGAAACTACTGGGACTAAACAGTAAGATTTACAAAGGGATGAATGGAACAATGATAATCCTAAAAAAGAGTCCAGTTTATATGGAAACTTAATAGAAGATAAAGGTGGCATTTCAATTCAGTTGGGGGTGGGGTGGAGGAATGGTTTATCACACAGTATTTGTAAAAGTTGGGTACCTACCAGAAAGAAAATAAAATGAGCCCCTCAGCTTATAGTCCATACCAAAAATGTTCCAGAGGAATAAAGTCTAATATAACAACTAAAACTGTAAAAATACAAAAAAATCTTGGGAGTATAACTGGAGTCTGGAGAATTTTAAAGTGAAACAGGAAACCTAAAAACCAGAAAGGAAAAAAAAGGACAGATTTGGCTATGAGTCAGGAAGAACAGAAGAGGGAGCGCTGCAGGGAGGACAACAGGAAGGGACAGAAAGGGGCGGCAAAGTCAAAGTAAAGCCACAGAGGGCGTTCAACAGGTGGGAAAGACAATGGGTCCTACCATCATAATGCAAGAGTAAGTTACATAAATTGATAAGAAACACAACAGAAAAAGAGGCAAATGGAATTATTCACAGAAGATGAAATACAAATGGCTGATAAACATGCACAATCTCACTAACAAATAGAAATGCATATTAACAGCAAAATAAGTCGAATTTTTAGTCATAAATAAAAAAAATTAAAAAATTTTATTGAGGTGTAATAAACTGCATCTATTTATAGTTACAATTTAGTCAGTTTGACATATATGTACATACTTCATATGCACACACATGAAGTCATCACCACAATCAAAATAGTAAACATATCTATCCGAAATCCTCAAGTTCCCTTGTACTCCTAATAATAAGCATATATTACTTTTGTAATAAAGTCTACAAAGTATTTTTAATATAAAAGAGAATGAAAAGAAAAATGTAATCAATAAGAGGAAGCCAATATGCTGAAGCACTGAATTATTGTACTGTCCTTAAGAAAATGATAGTGACATTCCCTAGAGATAAAGATTCATTAGTCTTTCATTTTAAAGTTATACAGCATCAAAATTCAGCAGTCCCCAGTGCCCGAGAATCATTTCTACATGGTACTAAGGTTTGCTTTACAGAAAAATCTTCCCATTGTTTAGTTCTTAGGAAAATAAAATAATTCTCTTCCTCTCCTTCAAATTATTCGGTGCTGTATCTCTATGGATCTGCCTACCCACCCACCCACCCACATCACGCAGGATGCTTCAGAAGCCCTCGCAGGATTTCCTGCCTGAAGGCAGGTATGAAAGAGAGCGTTCAAATTCAGGCGGACTAGTGAATGAAAGGGAGTGAGAGCACCGAAGGTCTCCACAGATCTACATTCTAGCTCCAGGCAGAAATAAATCTTATAGGGCACAGGGAGGGGCCCCTAAGTAATCTGCGAAGGCTAAAAGACACTCTTCCCCAGCTCTGACTAACATGGCGAAGGGGACTTCGAATGCTCTGCCTGGGCTCCTCGCCCTCTCCTCTCTGTCCTCGAGCCCTGCTGGGCCGGCACTCCAGCGCGCTGGTGCGGGTAGTCACCCTCCCACAGGGGCAGTCTTGACAAAGCCAGCTCAGCCAACTGAAAAAACACCTCGACTAGCAGTGGGGGACAAGGGAAGGGGAAGGTAAAAACACTCTGCAGGATCCACCTGCAGCCTCAGCACCATGTATTTCAAAGAAATGCAAGAGAGAAAAGGAGGAAGGTCAGGAAGCAATTCTTGGTAGATTACAGAAATGTTAGATTTACAGAAATGTTTTTTATTTTTGTTAAACAAAAACCACCATTATACTTACATACTAAGGGAATAAAATTGGGATAGTGATTTCATATTTTATCTCATACATTCTGCAATGTCTGAAAAATTTCCCAAGTATATATTATTATTATTAAAAATGTTAAATGGTTGCTGATTTCTATTAAATTTCCAGGTCATATTCCAGAGTTATAAGTCCAGAAGAGAAGTACTGTAGCTCTCAGCAAACTATGATAACAGTTCACATGATTATTTCTAGGCAAAAATTTACCTCTGTATTTGTGTGAAAATGTTTTGTTTTTAATACCACAGGCTAAAGCAGCTTGTGTCTCTCATCTGAGAAAATGAATGATTCACTGAACATCTACCATGGGTCCACAACTGTGGTAGGCACTGAGACCACATAACAAAAGTTAGAAATGAGTGAACGGTCACATTGGGGAGGTTGCTGCAAGTATGCAAAACTTCAGTACAGTTTAGAGCAGTAGGTGTGAGTACTGAATTGGTGACACAGAGGTTCACCAGTCCCTGCTAAATACATCCTGAACACCAGACGCTCTCACCTGCATCAGCAGCTTACATGCAATGAATGCTCATTATGTATCTAGCAATACACTAAGCACTTTATATACACAAATTCATTCAATTCTTGAACCCTATCAAGTACATATCCCATTCTTTTTCTTTTACAGGCAAGGAAACTGACATTTTAAAAGGTTAAGTATCTTATCAAAGACCACTCAGCTAGTAACTGGCACAAGCAGACTCAAATCCAAGCCAATTCTAAAGCCGGTGTTCCTAGTCACTACTCCATGTGGCTTCTCCAGTGGGGTCTTTAACCAATTTCCCCCCAGTCATGTCATACACAACCCCTAACTCTAATTGTGTGTCACAGTGAATCGAGACAACTCAATATTCCCCACAGACGGTGCTTTCCCAAACACAGCTAGATTGCCATGGCAGGGATCACTGTCCTTCCCCAAGCTACATCCTCTATCAAGAATAGTCATGTAGAACGAAAAACTTAGCTGGCCATATAGGATCGACTCCATCGTTCTCCATGGAGCCAGGCCTAGAAAAGAAGTATGGCAGAAAGCAGGGGTCAGCACTTCTGTAAAGGACCAGAGAGTAAGTAGTATCTTAAGTTTGCAGGCCACAGTCTCTGATAGGACGACTCAACCCCGCTGTTCTAACACAAAGGCAGCCACAAATGTGTTTTTCCTTTAAATCACATGCAGTAACTGCAGTAACTAACAGAGGTGATACATTATCGTATATGGTCTTTTGGTGTACAATGTGAAATATGCTAAATGTTTTAATTCTAAATTCAAATATACTATTGCAGTACATTTGTTACTATCTAACAGAAAAAATGTATAACCCAAGGACCAAGTCTCAGCCCCTTTATCAGTCTATTCCTCACCCACAGCCACCTCAGAACTTCAACTCTCGTGGGTGGCTTCTCAGGAGTTTTTAGGTCTAACCAGGTCCTTTCTCCCAAGCTTTCATGGGAGCGAAAGTAAAAAGAAGAGCATGAGCCTGACAGACAGGCCTAAGTTTGAATCCAAACTACACCTCTTATCAGACATGGATAAACCACTTACTTAACCCTTTCCAGCCGGTTTCTCTGTCTGCAAACAGGATTGTTTACTTCAGAAGATTGTTGTGAGGATTAAATGAGAGCAAGTGAAACTCATTAATATGGTACCAGCCATTCTAATTAATTAGGTTTCTTTGCTTGCTTCCAATTCTTCCAGGTGCACATTCCCAACTCAGACTGGATCTTTCCACCCTAAGTATCCCACTATTATAAACTCTGTATATCTAAAAAGTAAATTTACTGCCTTCTTATTTCTGCTAATTGAGTTAGCCATTTTTTTCAGTCAACTAGACTTACTTGAAACCTCTCCTTACCCTTTATGATATTTTGCTCTATGTACTGCTTGGGGTAAATGGTCTGCTTTGTTATTGTTTCTTAAGCATAGCCTCTGATCCTACTTAATTATTCTGAGTATTACTTAATCAATTATTACTTAATCAATTATTTACTGACATTTAGGGAGACACAAAAATAAGACTTTGCTTCTGGAGGGCCAAGTTTAAAAGGTGAGAAAGGCACGTAAACTAATAATTACATCAATGTTATTTGTGATGCAAATAAAGTTAAGCATAAAGTGTTACAGAACATAGAAAGAATGGCCCAAAATGTAACTGCCTTCATTTTTCTATAATAATTAAAGTCTATGTAATACTGAGGAGAGAAGAGTATTTTTGTTTGTTCATATCTTCCCATTTATTTTTCAACTTCATTCAAGTATTTTCAGGTTGGTAATCCTGCATCCCACATACCTAGTCAGCTATTGTGCTGCTCCCAATGAACTTGCTCCAAGTCCTAAAAGTTTCCCACTTCCCATTACATCTATGATCAGAATGGATCACCAACAGAAATAGATCAGCATTAATTTTATTCGCACTAGCATAAAAAAGAATCACTTTGTTATTTAGGTAGAGAGCCTTCTCACCTGTTCACCACCACTAATGTCACTAATCATATTCCCAATGCTGTAGATATAAAAAGGAAATATTTTTACCTTTAAACATTTTAATGATGATATCACTTTTCTCCCCTGGGATTTGCTTAGGTAGGCTCAGATTTCAACTCTACCTGTCTTTGTATAAAAGTTTACAAATGCTCTACACTGACAGCACCTAAGGAAAGGCCTCTCATTCTTCTCAGCTCTAGCACTAAAAGCAGTGATTTCTGCCCATATCTGCGATCAAAGGGAAAAAAAGCACTATATAACTGTTATTGCAGAGAGGTAAGAAAACTGGATTTAAGATAACCTAGAATCAATTAAAAATAAATTTTAAAAACTATGTAGAAGAGAGAAAACCCAGAGAAATAAAATGGGAATAAATATGTACAAAGAAAACAAGGTGCACTTACTAGACATAAAGTGAAATTCATTCCAGACTCTCAATTTACCGACGTATTTAAATCGAGTAACGACAAAAGTAAGTCAGATCAATGTTTCCTCTCTCACAGTGAACATAAATTATACTCAGAACCGTAAGATGTTGGGCAATCTGAGGGTAAATTAGAAACTGGGAGGAAAAACCTCTACATGAAGTTTCCTGTAGTCTCCAATTTTTATGTACAAGTTGAATTCCAACAGTTCATTCTTCACTTGGTTGTCTGTAACTTAGTTGATGGCTGGGATCTCAAGGAATTTCACAAAAATAGATTTAATGATTATATGATAATGATTATAGTAATAAAAATCCAACCAACTGAAATATAAACTTGAAGGGAAAGTACTGATTCCAAGAAAGGAGTCCAGGGACACATCTATTCCTGCTGTAGTCTAAACAGTAAGATCACTAACCCCTAACCCCATGCATGTGGACCCACTTCCACTACACTCAGCCGTCCACACCCACAAACTCATCTTTTACCTAGTTCCTTGAGTACAGGGATTACCAGATTTTCTCGTGCCTAACAACCACTCTGGGAATATATATAATTTTAAAATCAAGATCCATTCCCTACATATTATGATTGAGAAAGACTGCTTTAAGGCCTTTGGCTGGGCAGAATGGGAGAGAATTACGGTGGTGGGAGGTGCCTCCAGAAAATGCCATGAGGCACCTACACTTCTAGAAGGGTGAAGATTAGGAAAGGAATAGGTTATAAGAAGAAGGTAACAGTAGCGATAGATGTAAATTACCTGAAAGTAGAGGACTGCCTTCTTATATGGAACCCACAGGTGACATGCAAACC
Source organism: Miniopterus schreibersii (assembly GCF_964146895.1). Lineage (NCBI taxonomy): Eukaryota > Metazoa > Chordata > Mammalia > Chiroptera > Miniopteridae > Miniopterus > Miniopterus schreibersii. Next base: position 179,257,829 of record NC_138102.1, read on the forward strand.
TAATAATAGGTCCTTCTTTTAGTGTGGGGAGAACTGAAAAACTAGGACCCGGTGACCTGAAAAACTAGGACCCAAAGTAGGAGTTTGCGACAGCCACACGAAGGGGAGATGAAGTACAGGAGGGAACTAAGTGCAATCTTGAGCTCTTGCTCAAGACAACAAATAAAAATGAATCAGGAAATACAATATACTTAGAATAAAAATAATAACAGGATCTGGTACATGCAAGTCTAAGGACAGGTCTAGGCTTGGCCAACAATCCTACAAACTTGCCAACAAATGATGTCTTCAACACACATACACACCTACCTCTTTCAAATTACTCAGAGAAAAGCCAGCTCAACCTCTCCCCTGAGTTTTGCCATCTCAAAGCAATGAATATTTAAACACATAAATATTTCAGAACAAAGTCATTCAAACCAATAGTCTATTAGGTTAAAAATGACGAACCCTGTATTCATTTTAATATCCCCAACCTCTTAAAAGCTCTTTCTTCCCTATCTCCTGAAAGCAGTATTTAGAACCTCAAACGCCCATGAGTCATGTCTTCTACCAGCAACAAAAGACAAGAGATACTCTAGGTCAGCTACCTGCTTCCTTGGAAACGGAAGGCTCTACACACAATTAATGATTGGTAGCCTATTCTATTCAATGTAATTGTTGATTTATACAATGCACAAATGATTATTCTTTTTCTCGTCCAAACTTTTCACTACAACTTAATTTATTCTTTATGTCGTCTTCATGAACAATTAAGTTTGCATTTTCTATATGTTGAAAGTTAAACTGGAATATCCTTGAACATAGCCATAACTCAGTTTCAGAATGAAACATTAGCAAGATTTTGTAGTGCCTCCTGAATCATAAAATATCTAATTATTCTTCATAGATTTTTGCACTGGATGAGTGACTCAGATGATATACATATAGTAACAGACAAAATTTTCCCCTATACCCACCCATCCCAGAACATAACTGCATTTTGTCTGAACTACAGTTATATGATGGTGATTTCAGAAGTAAAGCCCCTAAGTGGATCAGGGTCTGAATCTTACTTCCTCACCAAATGATGCACACATAGTAGTTAATCTTTAGAAAATGCTTGCTAAATTGAATTAACCAGGTAGTTGAATATCTGCTTCTGAAGTAAAAAATCTGTAAAAGAGATAGAAACCTTTCTTTCTCTCAAGTTTTAGGAACTCTGCAGAAAGTTTACCACAATATAATCATTCATAAATATTTACCATAGAAAATGGGTTATTTCAGTTCTACTAAATATGAATATTAATTGAAAGGCTACATGTGAGAGTTCACATTATGTACTGTGAAGTGAAAAAAATAACTCTCTTATTAACGCTCACCCAAAAGAATCTTTCTTTTAATAGTTCTCCTTTCTTCTAACTTAACCTCAACGTAATCAATTTTCCAAGCAGCTGCTAGAATATTTCTAAAATACAATCTAAATCAGATACTGCTAATTCTCTTCTTAAAATCCTAGGTTCCTCAGTGCCTAGTCTCAATCTAAACACCTGTGTGTAGAAGTCCTGCCCCTTGCTGACCTCAGCTGTTCACCTTCAATTCCTGCCATCAAATATTTACTGAATACCTAGCCTGTGTTAGACACTTTGTTCTAGGTTCTGCGGAAACAATGGTGATTAAAAAGACAAAGTTTCTGTCCTTCTGGAGTTTGCATTCTAGTAGGGAGAGACAAATAAGCAGGCAGTCAAAACAAGAAACAGATGGCACGCGGTGGAGAAAAATAAAACGAGAAGATACATGAGCATGGGGTTGGAGGCATGGAGGACCACTATTGACACAGGGTGGTCGGGGCAGGTAACATCTGAGCAGACACCTAAAGAAATTCAGGGACCAAGCCAAGTGTGTACCTGGGAGAAGAACATTCCTGACAAAGGGAACACAAACAGGAAGGCTCAGAGGTGGAAACATGCTCAGCTTACTGTAGGAACTAGGAACAAGGAGGCCCATGTGATGGAGTTGGAATAAGCAAGGAACAGAGTGGCAGAGCAGGGGATGGAGAAAGGTGGCAATGGGGAAAGAGCCACACTGGGTAGAATCTTGTAAAGCTTAAGCCACTGCAGGGATTTGGGCTGCCATTCTCCAATGAGTTTGAGCAGGGAACAGCAGTGGTCAGCTTTAGGTTTTAATGGATACTCAGCAAAGGCAGGTAGATCAGTTAGGTGGCTATAAGAATAACCCAGCTGAGAGGTGAGAGTGATTTGGCCCAGGTGGTACTCTTATGTATAGCAAATCCTGGAAGACACCTTGTGCAGTTTCACCTTCCAGTTTCCTTGCACCTGCTCTTCTTTCTGCTTAGAAAGCCTTTCTCCTTTCTACCCATCTGGCTAACTTGTACATACTCTTTAATGTTTGGTTTGACCATCTACTGCTCCCTGAGGTTTCTCTGATGCACCCAAATAGGAAAAAATAATTCTCTCCTCTTACCCACCTTTGAAGCTAATACCTAACTTTATTATAGCACTTCTATTCTATCACAATTAGTTACTTACACAGCTGCTGCCTCTATAGAACATGAACTCTTTGAGGAATGGCAACTGTCCAGGTCTAATTCATCTTTTTTTATTTTTGTTAATCTTCACCTGAGAATATTTTTTCCATTGATTTTTTAGAGAGTGGGAGGGAGGGAAAAAGAGAGAAAGAAACACATCAATTGGTTGCCTCCAGCACACACCTGACTAGGGCCAGAGACCGAACCCGCCACACTTCTGAGCGAGGACCGACGCTTGAATTCATCTTTGTATCCCAGGGGCTGCCTTAAAAGCACTCAGTGTTTGTTCAAGGAAAAAGAGAAATACATATAACCCAGTGAAGTATGTAAGCAACTACAGACATTTGTTATTTTTGAAGGTTATAACCAAAATTAGTACAAAGACCAAGGAGCAGTAATTGTGCACAATCTCTCTGAAGGCATCTCCTGAAGCCAGGTGACCAGCAACGCGGTTACGGAGCTCTGGCCAGCCTTTCTTCCTTGTCTTCACTCCCCTTTCCTCACCCCGCTTTCCTGAGATTGCGCTCCCTCATAAAGTATCAGGAGGTGAGATTTCGTCTCAGGCTGTTTTCTAGGGAATGTGGATTAAGGAAATCATCTGTGTCTTACCTCTTATATTTTCCATCTTCATGTCTTGAAGCTCTACATTTTGGGAGATATCTTCAACTTGATTTTCTATCCTTCTATGGCATGTTTTTTTTACAATCACATTCTTAATCTCTAACCTTCTCATTGCACATTCCCAAATTCTTCCCTTTTCATTACACCCAGGACTGGTTTTATGAATGTATTATCTTCTTGAGTCTGACTATATTTGCTGGAATGCTTTAAATTCTCCTCTGTTTCCTGGATTATCTCTTTCCTCTAGGGTCAAGTTTTCTTTTTCTTCTGGTTTCTTTCATGTTGACTGAAAGTTCCTCTCATAAGACTGATGATCCTCATGTAGTGGTGACCCAGGTATAAGCACTGGGTTAGCTGGTGTGGGTTCCTCCACTTTTGTAGAAGTAAATATTTTCTGATTAGGTCTCTCCCTGGAATTAAAGTTTTAACTGGGAACTCAGTATGAGATAAGAAAAAGCATGGCAATTGGCAAGCGCTGCTAGGGGAGCGCGGAATGACCCCCCTTCCGTATCCCCTAAATATCAGACTACAGGAAGAGGTGTCAATATCCAATACAGAAAGAATTAAGTATCCCCAAACATTCCGATCAACTTCTTTCAAACTGAACAATCCAGGGTTTTTGTTCTTCCTTCTCACTGCTGGAGAAAGGGGGCAGTAAATCCTGGTTACTTGTTGGGAAGGGGTGCGAAAGGCTGCGGCGCTGCCAAGGAGATGAGTTATCCTCTATATAATGCTCACGGAATCCCTGTTTCACACCTGCTCTGAACCCAGAATCTCTTTGGGGTGCTTGCTGGGCAGACTGGTTCCCACACCACTCACACCACTAACAGCCTCCTTGAAATGCTAGGCTTTAGCTGCTCCATTTCATCCACCAATTGGTTCCCACTTGCTTTAACTTTTCCAAAAATTTATTTAACCCTCCTGTTTATTAGTAATATTGCCCTTCACCCTCTTCTTTTTGCTATTTATTTCTTTTTGTACTTCTATATTGTTAGTTATTTCAGTGGGTTTCTCATGAGAGAAGAGTGAAAGTATCTACTGTCTTGACCAGAAGTCATGATTTTCTACAAAACATTTCAACCTTAGGTCAGCTCCAGAATTCCAGGTTCCTTTTTAATTTTGAGAAAATATGTAAGTTTATAAACGTCTATGTTTCTTTAAAATAACCCTTTAACCACACTAAGATTTATTACAAGCAAATTAGAGAAGCTTAAGGGAAAATGAAGTGTTTACTACAATTCTTAAGACAGCCCTTATACTTATTAACACTTTAATAAATCAGATACATTTCATTACAGGAAGCAAAGCAAACCAGGCAAGTAACAGAACTAAACGTGTACAGTAAGGCATAGTCCAAGTGCCATCCACAAGTACATCCAGCACTAGGTGTTAAACATTATTCTAAGTCCTGACAAACACAAAAGATTTTCAATTCAAGGGCCTAACCACTCTCAGAAAATAAAGCAAAACAAAAATCAAGTATTTACCAATCAGGATGCCTAACTCTTCACACATCCCGCCTTCTTCATGAATGCAACTGTGTGAAGATCAGAGGGCAGCCTAAAGGGAGGAAAACATTTCCCGTTACCCCACTGATCTCTAACACGTAGATCAATAAGGCCTGCCCTGAGCTCTGACCCTCCAGTCAGGAACGGCAATGAAATATAAATCCGTGACTGCAGTATGAATCCTTTATCACAATGAGACAAATAAACCTAGAGAAGAAATGAGACTCCGATGCTAAGAGAGGTTATCAAGAAGCTATATCATAAAGCAGCTGTCACACGGAGGAGGAAAACCTGTCTCAGAGTAAGGGAGGACATTCAACTTGAGAAAGGTGGCACGCAGAAAGACTAAGAATGGGGATCTAAAATCAGCTCCTAAAGCACCAACCAAAGCTGTCTATAATGGTTGCTTAGTAACGAAGCATTCCCGGATTTCTTTCCACATTTCCTATCTTTCCATGCCAAGTCAAATTCTCAAAAACAAAGACAAAAAATTATCTTTAAGCATACTCAAAAAAATAAAATAAAATAAATCGAAAGGGGCACCTATTTCTTCTTCTCATGTAACATCTTTCGCACCTAGACCTTCATTATTATTATTATCACACCAACTAGACCAGCTTCATTCAAAAATTATTTTCCAACAAAGAATACCCCAAGATACACGATTTCTATTCATTTGAAGATTTTTCCCTTTCAGGAATGAGCAGCATATAGACTTGATATTTTAGCCTCTCTAAATTAAACATCTTTTGTTAAAAGCCTGAACTTCCTAGGCGGAAGTTCTGAAGGTAGAAGTAACACCAGACACAGACTATGGAAAAATTAGTTCTAGCTCCAATTCTGCCATTACCTCGCCATATGACCTTGAACAACTTCGGTTTCTCCCTGGATCTGGATCCTGATTTGTAAAATAAAGACTACCCTAGCTCTAAGAATCTATGATCCTGTGATGAGGCCTTACCAAAGGAGCAGCAGACAGTAGAAGAAGAAACATGTATGCTACCATGTGAAACTGAGTATTTTGTTCTGTAATGGAAAGAGTCAATAAGCAAAGTGCCATTAAGTTGTTTATCTGTTCCCCTGCCAAAAGTGGCTAAGAGCTACTCTAAACAGGCAATACTTGGATTTCCCTCTTACCCTGCACAAATGTTCCCATATGAAATACTAAACCATCGAACTGTAAAACCTCTGTGCTGAGATAAAATTTCAGGAAACTAAAGTTGTGTATAGAATAAACAAATTGATCAATTCTACAGTTATCCCAGAGGAACCTAAGGGTCCAAGAAAATTAGTAGACATTTCTTAAGGTTTTGGCCACAGGTGAGTTACAGAGATTTTTCTTATATATAAAAAAGTTAAATAAATATTACAGCCTGTATTCTTCATATTATACTTAATGTAATGGTTACTACACCCCCCCCCCCAAAAGAGGTAAATAGCATAAACTAGGGAATAAGATAAAGGTGGGTGACTCTGGACAAGTCACTAAACCTCTTGATGCCTTATTTTTTTCATCTGTAAAATGAGAAGGACAGCTACCTAATGGGTTACCTGTAAGAACTACCTAATGGGTTACCTGTAAGAACTCACTGCAATCCTATATACAAAATCCTTTGCTTCTGGCTTAAAAAAAAAAAGTGGTAGAGATAATCATCATCAATACTGTGAAGAAAAAAGAGCAAGAGTATATATATAGTCTACAATATAAGACCTTAAAGGTCTTCCTCTTCTTTCTCATATAAACAGTCACAACAATACAAACAAAGGGGGTAGGGAACCACGTTCTTCTTACTAAAGGCTTTATATAAAACAAGGCTAAGTGACATGAAACCAAACAGAACCCACACATTCCTAGGCTCTCAAAAATGTCTCCTGGTTCCTCAAGGGAGAAAAGTGTAACACATATACTTGGATGAACTTTTGGTCACAGTTGCTATGCTAGGAAATGACAGTCTGGCAACCATTTTATTTAATTAATTAATTTATTTTTTAATCCTCACCTGAGGATATTTTTTCTACTGCTTTTCAGAAAGAGTGGAAGGGAGGGAGAAGAGAGGGGGAGAGGGGAGGGAGGGAGAAGGAGAGAAAAGGGGGGGAGAGAGAGAGAAACATTGATGTGAGAGAAACACATGGACTGGTTGCCTCCTTCGCTGGGGATGAGCCTGCAACCGAGGTACGCGCCCTTGGCCAGCATCAAACCCGGGACCCTTCAGTCCACGGGCCGACACTCTAACCACTGAGCCGAGTTGGCCAGGGCAGCCTGGCAACCATTTTAACTGAAGTCTTCCCAAAAGCTCTAAACAGTGCCATCTACATTCTTCAGTATTTCTGAATGATCATCATCTTTACAGTCCCAAGTGCCCCCCCGCCCATCTTCCACACAGTTTAAGTGAACTAACAGTGCTTTGGCATTTCTCTTTCCTTATCTGCTAGAATTGCAATGATACGTGATCCACAAGAGAAAAGAATCTTTCTCCTTCTCTACAGCAGACCACAAACCATGCTTAACTACAAAAACACGAACACTATTTTCCCTGTGATCGTGTGCACATATATTTGTTAATTGTTTTTACCTTTAGTCTGATCAGTCCTACACACTCTCAGAAACTATTCTGCCACTGACTCTCATTCAATACTCAGTAATTTGGTTCTAGATTCAGATAATGTCTTGTATAACTCACACACAACAATACATGCCATAGCCTTTCCTCTCACCCTTTCCACCTCAGCCAAACTTCCCAAACTAATTCTTTCCTCAGAATGAATTACTGACATATTAATGTAAGTTACCATATTTCATCTTGTATTTTAATTATTTATGCATCTTAAGCATTCTACTCCTTGAAATTACTGTTCAACTGACTTTTCATTAATAAATTAGGAATATATTAAATGAGATACCACTTAATTTTCATTTAAAAATAAGTGGTCTTACTGCTACTTCCAATCAAGATGGAGTAGCAAGGACCATCTCAAACAACTAAAAATCAGAAAAAAATACATGAAACAGCACTCAAGGCATTGCACAGTAGATAAAAAACGACAGTGATCCCTGAGACAGGAAACAACCAAGGTGAGCTTTGTAACTGCCCCAGCTAACTGCCTGGAGAAAGTTTCCAGGCTGTGACACAGAGAGAGGGAAGCGAGGTAGAGCCTGGTGGTCTCCATGAGTTGAGAAGATCAAGCTAGGAGTCTAGAGAAGCCAAGACAGCTCGAGTTCACAGGGAAGAGTACTGCAGAAGAGGAAGCTGCACAGAGACAACTCTGAAGATCTCAGTTAAGTAACGATCACCACATGTACCCGAGGAACTACCTGAGGCTAGAGAAACGACCACCTGACAGAGTTGAAGGGAATAGTGCTAGGAGCTCACCCAGTGTCAGGAATAAAGCCTGTTCTCAATGAGAGTGGTAAATGTAAGGAGCACCAGTTAGGGTGCTAAGAATCTTGTCTCAACCATGGAGAAAAATCAACCAGAGATCAAACAGAGCTCTGGTCATATCATAAAGCTTGAAAACGAGAACTGAAAGGATCAAATTATTTCTATAAAAATCAGCTCAAGAATATTTATAAAAATTTAAAAATACCTAGCATCTTACAAGGTAATATTCATGTTTGGCATCCAATCAAAAACTACCAGGATTATAAAAAAGCAGAAAAATGCAACCCATAATAGTAGTGGGGGGAATCAATCAGTTGCAACTGATCCAGAACTAATAATATAGATGCTAGAATTAGCAGACAGGACATTAAAACATCTGTGTTCCATATGTGCAAGAAAAATGGTATGTAAAAGAGAAAAATATGATCTGAGAAACAGAAAAAAGATCCATATCAAAAATCCTGAGGTGAAAACTATAATGTCTAAGATTTTTTTTAAAAACCCACATTGAATTGGATTAATGGCAGATGAGATATTGCAGAAGGAAAGATTAGTACACTTGATAACACCACAAGAGAAACTATCCCAAAGAAAATAAACAGAGGGAGGAAAAAAAGACTAAAAACACAATGAACATGGAGCCTTGAAAATGACATGGAATGACTATGGTCTAATACATGTGCTTGCTGACAGCTTTTCAAAGTTAGTATGCAAAGAATCTAACTCTAGGTCATCTTGAGTGGAAGGAAAAGGAGACATGGAGATAGCTGTATTTGATATACTGCCTTGATACGCTAGTTACTATGGTTTGTCAAACCCTAAAATTTCATTGTCACTTCTCCATTTCTCTTTGCCCTATACACACTACTTATTGGGGTGATCCTCTTTTTCCCCCTTTCCTGACTTCCCAGGAGACTAGAACTCCTATGCCACTTACACACACGCTACCTTCTGGACAAACACAGCCTTGCACAGGAACATCTGCAAGAGATCTGTGTGTTCCTCCAAATAGCTGTTTACTTCAAAATCCTTCTTCCAAATAAAGTGTCCATTTCCAAAATAACATTATATTTTAAGTATTAACTGATTTGAGTAATAAGCACTTAGAATGTGTGATTACTCAAATTGACTCTCCTGTTTTGCATTTCAAAAGAGGACCCTGTCAATGCATCAACATGCATTTAACTAAACCTTTAATGCAAAGAATTAATCATGTGGGAGAAAGAGGTATTCTGGCCCAAAATAATAATCATGAAATCAAATATATATATATATGAAAAGCAGGAAGTATGAAATATGGCATATTTGGTGAATTGTAAATGGTTCAGATTTGGAGGTGGGTAGACGTAGAAAGTGAGGAAAAGGGAAGAATCCCCCTATTTTCGGGGGGTGGGGGTGGGGAATGAAAGAGCAGGTCAGGGGTTTCACACTGATCCAAGGTCCCACAGGATCCAAGATAAACTGTCAAAACTGTGTTCCTATCATCAAGCTATGTGGGAAAACTTTCCCTATACTAAAAAAGTATGGAGTACCTGCATCCCTCTAAGGGAGAGGTTGGCAAACTATGGCTTTGGTCCAAAGCTGGTCCACCACCTATTTTTGTACAACCTGAAAGCTAAGCATGGTTTTATATTTTTAAACAGTTAAAGAATATTTGGAAAATATATGAAATTCAAATTTCAGTGTCCATAAGTAAAGTTGTATTGAAACATAGCCACCTCCATTCATTTATGCATCATCCGACTTCTTTCAGGCCAACAGAAGAGTTGGACAGCACGGCCCCACAGTCGAAAAATATTGACTATCTAGACATTGACAGAAAACATTTGTGACTGTCATCTCCAAGTTAAATCTTTCACAATTTCACTCTCGTTACTTAAGTGTCAGTTTGCCTCCTCCAAACTTCTTACAAGGGATCTCATAATCAATATTAGTTAAAAGAACAAAATTATATATAATTTGTGGATATAAAAGTATTCTTTATAATTTCATAAAATTATTGACTTACATTAGCATATGTTCTGCTTAAATATTCCTTTATATATGAAATACTACATTTTGGTTGCAGAACTTTATCCTGTAGTTCTGAATGAATTAAACATCTCCAGTTACATGACTTCAAGTTATAATAAAAAAATCATTTCTTTTTGCCCTAGCCAGTTTGGCTCAGTGGTTAGAGTGTCAGCCCGTGGACTGAAGGGTCCTGGGTTCAATTCTGGTTTTTCAACACTTTTTTGATACAATTTTAAGATCTCAAGGGAAGTGATCAAATTTACTTTTGCTGATTCTCAATTATGTCATTTGTCGGTCTAATTGGCATCAAAACAGTATTTCTACAAAATAAGTTTTAAAATAAAGATTTCAGTGTTAGAAACCTTTGAGGGATCTGAGCAAGACCTAGAGGTTGAAAGACAGGTAGATTTACACCAATCAGCCAACAGCATGCTTTAAATGGAGTAGAAAAACAATATTCCCCTAAGAGTGAAGGATAATATCCTTATTTTTGAAATTATAAATTATTATTATTATTATTATTATCTTATTGATTTCAGAGAGAGGAAGGGAGAAGGAGAGGGAGAGAGAGAGATAGAAACATCAATGATGAGAGAGTCACTGACCGGCTAGCCCACAACCCGGGCATGTGCCCTGACCGGGAATCAAACCATTTCTAACAAAGATACAATACTTAATAATACTCATATTGATATTTTACTTAGTAATTAGACATAAACGATAAGTCATTCGTATAAATTGACACGATTAATCCAGGATAGTGAAGGCTCTGGAACCATGCTTTCCGATCTATGTAGAATAATTCAAGGACGCAGGTAGAATTAGTCAAGAGAACAGAGTATTGAAGGGAACCACTAGCCAGTATCTTCAAATATTTGGTTTTTATGAAGAAGAGAAATTAAACTACACTATGTGACCAAGGGATGATAGAACTAGGAAGAGTATGAAGACAATAATGGAAACAGATTTTAGCTAACAATATGGAAAATTTTCTACTTTTTAATGACCAAAAATAGAACTATTTATGAGACTGGTAGTATAATGGCAATGTGTGCAAATTTGGGATTAAATAGATCTAAAGTTTGAAATTTATCTCTCTGTATCCAGAGTTATCAGGTTGCTTGCAAGACCTCTTGAATTTCAAAAGTCTAATGAATGGGAAAAAATAGGAAAAATACCACTAACCTCAAAAGGTGATTGACAAATGATATATGATATAAATATAATAATTGTTATGTATATAAATGTGACCTGTGTGTAAAATAGGTACAAAGCAGATATGCAAAATTAAGTTATTTCCATAACAGTCATTATTCCTGGTGGTTAAGAATAGGGAAGGTGGAGCCAAACTCCTTGGGTTAAATCCTGGCATTGCCACCTTAGGCAAGCTACTTAACCTCTCTGTACACCTGTTTCCTGATTTCTGCAATATGGACATTAATACTATAAGACTGCTGAAAGGAATAAATGACAAAATATATAAGGCATTGACAAATAGTGCTAATGCATAATATGTACTCTGTAATGTTACCTATTATGTAATATTATAATAATGAACTTTTATTCAATAGTGAATTCCCTGTTATTGCAAGTATTCCATCCTCGAATTAGTAAGATGGAAATTCCAGAAGTAACCAGTCTCAACTAAATTAATTCATTTATATATTCAATGAATATGTACTGAATATGTAATATCTACAGGAGGCATTAGAGTATGGATTACAGTGGTTAAGAGTATGGATTCCCCAAACCTAACCCTAACAACATCCCTCCCCCCAAAAACGAGTAGACTCCCAAACCAGTCTGTGGATATGAATCCCCATAACCTCTCTCATTAGGTATAAAAACTTGGGCAAGTGACTAACCATTACATGCCTCAGTTTCCTCTTCTGTACTATGGGGATAATTGCAGAGGTGTTGGAGGATTCGATGAGTTAATGTAGGTAAAGTGCTCAGAACAGTACCTGATAACTGTATATAAGGGTTAGCTTGTTAGCTATTATTATGACTACATTCCAGGCACAGTTCTAGACACCAGGAATATAACAGACTGCTGACAAGGTCCTTGACCCTTTTTGTGGGGAAGGGGCAAAGATAACAACCAAACATAATAAGTAACGATAGGCACTAAAATCAGTGACTCAGGGTAGTGGACAGGGAATGACGGGAGAATTCAAGTTGAGATACGAAGGTCAATAAAGAGCCCTCCTTCGAGAAGCCACGTGGGGATCTGGGGGAAGAGCGTTTCCAGCTAAGAGAAAACAGAAAGGCCCCAGGAGGATGCAGGCGCACTAACTGAACGGCAAGGAGGCAGTGTCGCTGTTGTGGGAGAGAAGCGCAGCACGACCTGAGGCTGTGGAGAGGCCAGGTTCCTTACCATGCAGGGCCTTAAGAGACTGGAGTAGGGACACAGGATTTTACTCTGAGCGGGAAGGGAAACAACTGGAAGATTTTAAAGCACAGAAGTGACAAAATCAGCCCTGCAATTTAAATGGTTCACTTTGGCAATGACCTCTAATGAATTATTTGACACCAAGGTGTCCTGAATTCAATCATCCCAATAGTAAGAGAGGGACATTTAAGCATCTGGAACGGAAACAATACAGCATGACAGCAGACTGCAGCATTTTGAACTGCTTAGAGCAGTGAGCCTGGAGCCCAATGGTAGAGTCACTACATTCAAAACAGCAAACCATTTACTGCAGGGGAACATTCCATCTGTGTTTGCTGGATTTAATATATGAAGTATTGTGAAGAAATGTTTAAGAAAGATTTGACAGTGGTTTGGGAATACTGGAAAAAAGAGAAGAACAAGGAATTATGATTCCAGAAGGGACCAACACAGTCAGATTCCAGAGGAACAGTCCATCAAAAGGACGCAGGTGGGCACAGGGGCTGTCATCACTGTGACTGGTTCCTAGTGATGATCTGTCTCAATGTCACATATAGATGTCCAAGAACCACCGAGAGGGATGAGGAGTGATATTCACCTTTCAACTTGGAGATGTACTCTGTAGCAATACAAACTTGAACAGCAGATGGTCCAAGGCTAAGCCGACCTAGTCTCAACTGCAAAACTAAGGAGAAAGATAAAGGAAAAAATAAAGAGAAGGACACAAAGGATGTATGCTTGGGGTGGGGATAAGTGAATGGGAAGAAAAACCATTTAATGAGTCAAATTTATTCATACTTATGGAATTCTAGGTGTTCTTTTCAGGAAAGCTAAATAATTTTTAGAACAGCCATATTTTTCAAAAGCCAATCTTGGTCTTGGCAAGGAAATGGTTATAACTGAAGATACAGAGTAGTGTAGAAGAATTCAGAAAGAAACCAAATCTCTGGAAAAAGTGAGGCTTTTTTTGATTCATTGTAAAGGAACATAAATTAGTCTCCAACCCACAATCTCCGCCTACCCCCCAACTTCCCAGAGTCCTGTGCAGCCCATAGAAAGTGGAAAGTGAGCCAAAACAAACAGCGTGGCCTGAAGCTCTGTGGATGAAGGGTGGGATGAGGTTTGGGTGGAACTGGCAGGCAACCGAAGGGAATCACTTTAAAGCAATGCCACAAAATGGAGACTAAATAATCACTGAGGACTTTCAAAATGCACAGAAAATAGGATATGTTTAGCAAAACCATAAAATAGATTCCTTACTCCGATTCATTTAAAACAACAACAAAAAACCCAGAAAGGATAGGAAAAACGAAACAAAGCAAAACATACCTGCTCTCTTATCTGTCAAATTAAACCATAAAACACCCTCCTCTTATCTAATTAAACCATAAAATACCCTCCCTCTCCTCTTCTCCCAACCACCCTGGAAGAGAATAGCTAACTGGCAGCAGCTCAGGTGAAAGACTCCAGCCTTCCAGCTACAAAGGGGAGATAGCAGACAATGGAACTGGTGATTCATTACAAAAGAATACACTCAAGAGAGGCCTGCTGCCACATGGGCTCACTCACTGCACTATTTAAAGGAACAGTCACCCCCTTTCCAACCTCCCTTAGTCTTAACACCTTCCCTCCTCTTGGTCCTGATGGAAAACAGATTTTGAAGAAAATGCCAGCAAAGCACTGAGCTGTCCAAGAAAGGGAGGGCTTTGTGTTCCACAGAAACTGGCAGTCCTATGCCATAGTGGAGTACAAAAATTTTCTTTCACATCCATACTGTGAAATCTTTTCCTTTCTGCCAAGTATATTTCACCTTTCAGCAACAAATAGTATAACTGAGTCTGAGTCTAGCTAAACATTTTTTTAATTAATTGGAGTTGGAGTCGTTTGCAATTTTTCTAATTTCACACATATTACAAGAATGATTTTTCCTCTTTTCCTTCAATTCCACAGTTATTTGTATAGATGTGAGGAGATACAGTGAAATACTCCTACAACATATACATGAACAAGAGAAAAACCTGCCTGGCAGGTGTGGCTTAGCAGTTGAGCATCGACCTATGACCCAAGAGATGGAGGTTTGATTCTGGTCAGGGCACATGCTTGGGGGGCGGGCAGTTGGGGGTGTGCAGGAGGCAGCCAATCAATGACTCTCTCATCACTGATGTTTCTATCTCTTTCTCTCTCCCTCTCCCTTCCTCCCTCTGAAATTAATAAAGACATATTTTTTAAAAAGTAGAGAAAAACCTAAAGATATAAAAAAAAAAAGACTGCATGTGCATGTCTGCCATATTAAAATTTTGTGATTAAATTCCTATTTGTTTTGTTTTTTTTAGTTGCCTCCCATACTCGCCCTAATTGGGGATTGAACCCACAACCTTTTTTGGTGTTCAGGAAGATGCTCCAACCAACTGAGCCACTCGGCCAGGGCCTTACTTGCTTTTTTAAAGCAAAGCACTGATTACTTATTGTAAATCACAAAGCAGTTTGCTTATTAAACCAAAAAGAGGCCTTATAAAACTAGAGCATATATAATAATAAAGCACACATGCTGTGCAACTACTGACACAGATCTAATATTATACGATGAAAATGTCATCCACTGAGAGCCCTTTTCCCTTCTTCCACCTCATGAGTGATGGAAACTAGAGGATACAGAAATGTTAAGATCCGAGAGGCAAGGCCTAGGTGCCAAGTGGTGAAATCCCATCTAAGTACCTTTCTTAATATACTAATCAAGATACTAAATACAATAATAAACCATCTAACTTTGAAAACCAAACCCTAAACAGTGCAGACACTTTTTATTCAGACACTTATGTGACAGGTCATTATCATATATTTAAATTAGATGTCTGGCTTGACAAACAAGCAAAAACAAAAAATCCCCCCAAATACAAAAAACACCCTCTCCCCCAAACACCCATAGGACAGGTAAACATTTGGCTCATCTGGTTATCTCCTTTGATTTTTTTCCTAGATTACCAACAACTATGTACATTACATTAACAGAGAAAGTGTACACCAAAACAAGTATGCTGGAGTAGTGAAAACTGACTAATTTGATATTCTCTTTCCCATTGTATAAATTCCGGAGGGGCAAAAACAAGTTACTTGCTTCCTACAGCATTCAGCACATTATGAGAAAAATCATAATGATTTTAATTTATTTATTAGACTTCTTCACTATCCCTCTTTCCCATTTCTACTTATCTCTTCTGCTTCATTCCTAAAATTATAGTTTCCTTAAATACCAATTAGCAAGACCACAACATTAAGTGTGCATATGCATGTGCACTCCCACTTGTGCTTACACATGCTTAACCAGCTCCTCTAGAAACTAAAAGGACATGTTCCAAGAGGTATAAAAAGTCCTAGTTTAAATAACTCTTCCACTGATTTAAATATATATATAATGAAAAGTCAAGTAGTTGAAAAGCCTCCGGTAATAGCTGAGAAAGAACAGAGCTGATACCCTCTAATATTGCCAGTTAATGAAAATTGAATGAGGGCTCCAAGGTTAAAAAGTATCATCTCTCAAGCAACAAAGAGAATACAGAAATAGATTCTCTCTTATGGAAATTTTTAAAAAGTAAAGCAATATTTCAAAAGAGTTAATTAGACTGACGAAGGGATAAGATGTAGAGAAAATATTTTAAGGATTTCTCCATTTTCCAAAAGAGGGAGGGGGTTCTTGATAATCTCCAAACTCAGATCTAGTGAAGAATTACTTTGGAAAGAGATATTCTTTGAAAGTTCCCTTTCCTCTAGATCGAGTTGGGAAAATCTGCCTAATGCTTACCCTCCTTCCAAAGAGCACTGCAGGGCATTATATAACATTTAACGGAACAGGGGTTCCAGCTCCTAAACGGATGCCTCTGTCCCAATGGCTAGCCAACTCTCTCGCCCTCCGGTGGTGACTTCGAGAGGCAGAGAAGAGAGAATACAAAAAAAGGGCAACCTCCTTAAAAGGAAAGCACCGTCCAGTGATGAAATTTCCCTACAGAACATAAAAGCCTGGAGTGAAAATGACCCTAAGTCTGAGACTAAAGGACACGAACATTCTATAGCGCAAATGATTTCTCATTGATAAATCACAGCCTCATCATTCCCTCTCACCCTAAATATAAAAGACAAGGGGTAAAGGAACACACAGAAGGGTGCCAACAAGAAAAATAGCACTCACTGCCAGGGGGAACCATGGAAGAATATTCACCTTTCCATTTGTCAGGAATGACTTGCTAAAATGCAGATTAGATATTGCCTGGCATAACCAAAGACAGCTAGAAAGAGAGAGAGAGAGAGGGAGGGAGGGAGAGAGACCTCCCATTTCCCACTCCTTCTCCTTCAAATGCCTTTTAATGCCCCCGTGATCATCATTTATACATTCAGATCAGTTCTCCTGTCAGGGAGGGCTCTACCTGCGTCTGCAGCACCTGCATACTCCTATGGTTCCTACTTTCTTTGCCAGTAACAAAGCCAGGAAAAGGAAACATTTTCCTAGTCTTCATTTTTAATAAGCCATTTAGAGCGAAGGTAGGAAAACTGCAATTCCATAGCCAATTCTGAGGAACCGGAGTGAATGTGGAATCAGATTTCCCTGTAACACAAATTCTTCTGCAAATCTTAAAAGGAAGCCAATCCCTCTCCCCTCTTTTTGGCAGTCTATGAGAATCTCTTCCTACCTCTGCAGTCTCTCTCTCCCTCCCTCTTCTCAGAACCAAGACAAAGAGGTAGACAAATCCCCACAGGGTTTTTCCTGAGCTACAGCTGCACAGTACAGGAAACAGGAATCTGCTAAGGAGGGGGTGGGGGAGGAAAGGATACGGATACCTCTCTCTCTCACTCTCTCTCAACACAGACTTTTCAGCTGATAACAATAAATCTGGTCTTTTCTAAGAAGACAATAATAATTGAAACTCTAATGGCTATACCCCACCCCCATATCTTTATTTAGATCCCAGGAACGGGAACAGAAACACACCGAGGAAACACAAACCTTACCTGAGTTACCATTTTCTTTTTCTCCATAAACCAAACGGAGTAACGATGAACACTTCAGGGCAGTCCACGGGGCACACCTTCCACAGCTGGCTCCCCCCTCCCCCCCAGTCTAGCCAGTTAAGGGTAAGCAGCTGATCTCCCTTTACCCTACCCCTCTTCCTTTTTCTTTCTAGTGTTTCTTCCTTTCTTTTCTCTTCCTCTCTGGCAGTCTCTCCCCCTCCTCCCTTCTCCAGCTCCCTCCCATATCTCAGGCAGATGGCTGAAGGAAGCCCCACCCCTGAATGCCTAAGGCAATTAATCAGAGTGGAGCCCCACCTCTTCCTCCTCCTCCCAGCCCCTCCCAGCAGGCTGACATCTCCCAACTCCAGAACCGGGCCTGCTGGAGAATGGCAGTTTGGTGTGTGCTTTGCGCACGCGCGCGTGTATAGAGTGTGTGTGTGTGTGTGTGTGTGTGTGTGTGTGTGTGTGTGTGTGTGTGTAGGAGGGAAGGGGGGGAGAGAGAAGGAGGAGCAGGCGCCATGTGCAGGCATATTTTAAGGAGTGGATAGCTGCGATGGTGGCATTAACTCTATAGCACTGGAAGCATTTGTAGCTTACAACAGTTAATACAGATTTAAAATATTTCGCCCATGAATATATGCTAATAAATAAGAAATGAAACAAAAATTATTTTTAAAAAGCATTTCCACTGCTGCACAGTTTATAGGTGTAGTGGATTTAATGAAACACATGAAAAGCTCTGTTGAATGGCCACTGACTGGAAGGGTTTTCAAGGAATGGGAACATGCAAGAACCCTCCTGAACCAAATCAGTCCAATGACTGCAAAGGACTAAAAAGAGAGGAGGAAGGTAACGAAAGTGCTTATTTTTTCTACTGTAAAAAACTTGGGGATTCCATAAAAGCTGTCTACAAACATTACTCCTTGAGGCTCCCAGCTTCACTGAAAATTCTGGCAGCCTGGGCATTCACCCGTTGTGCCCCAGGCTTCTGTATTTCACCTTCTACTGAAAACACAACCCTTGTTACATATACACTGGGCATCTGCACCATCACTGCACACAGTACCTGTCACTACAGAGCGCTACAGATATACAAGGCTCGGGAGAATGTTTACTGAATATAAGAGTTTCTTTAGTTCTCTTAGTAAAAGGAAATAATGGAAAAAAGCTTCAAAGATGTGATTCAGTCCAGAGGTTCTGGTCTAAGTCCTAATTGGGCCCTTTACAAGTAAATGATCTTGGAAAAGTTTTAGACCCTTAATATAAATTTTATAATCTCCCTACTTTATATTATTCAAATAGAATAATCTCTGTGAATATTTGATGAGTTTATGATGTTTATCATTTGTCTCATAGAATAGATTTTCTAATTTTTTTAGTATTCTAATAAGATCCTAAAGGATTTTATTATATATTTTAGTTATGCTATATTTATTATATTATAATCTCTACTAGATCACCCACAGGGCAAAGAGATTAATTCCAAAATTAAGCTTCCTATTTTAAAAATAAACACATAAAGAAATCAAAATTAAAAGTCACGAATCCCACTGAGAATACAAAGTTTTTGCTGTCTCTATAAGAATTGTTTGGCAAAATGCATAACCATGCTTTTCAAAAATTTACTGTATAATAATGCTGGTTGGTACATTACCAATATAATATTATCACACTCCCACTCACATTAATAAATATTTAAACAATTCTGAAAAGAACACAGGAACTAGCAAACAATCTGTAGACCCTGGAGAAACTGGCACAATCACAGCTATTTACTGAGTACCTACAATACCTCAGGCACTATTCTGAGCATTTTACAGACATCTGTATACTTTTGCTATCACCCATAATATGTGAAGAAATATGTACGAAAGCATGGCATCTTTAAACATTAGGAAAAAACATGATGAGAAATGGAATAATCAGTACTAGGCTTGTTCTTATTTAACATTTTTAGAAATGATCTGGAAGACAGAACATATTGTATTCTCTAAATTTGCAACTGAAAAGCTATTAGGAGATAAAATGCATTCAAAATTTTTAAAAGGCAAAGTGAGTAAGCAGAAAATAGGTAGGCAAGTTTCACTGAAAACAGGGGCAACCCAGTGTACTTTTGGAAAAATCTAAATCACATTTATGGGATTATTTACATTTTCAGTTCTATATAAGAAATAAAACCAAGAATCACTGTATACCATTCTCTAAATTCACTGGTCCATTATAGTGCAAGGGGCAAAAAACCTGAGCACCAAGTACGGAGACTCCCCGACTCTCCACCACACACACTATCCTTGTGAAAGCCACAGCTATCTTGAAGCAGGCCACACATAAAAAGACAACAAGGCCCCAAGAAGAGAACTGTGTTTGCTTTTTGTTTTGTTTTGTTTTTTTAAATAAAAAGGCAAATGAGAGATCCCTGCATACAAAAAGTCTAGGATTAGGACTAGGAGAAAGGTTTCCTTAGGCCTGGTTTTAATGCCTCTTTTCTACAGTTAGGACCAACATTTAATCCTGCAAATAATAAGCTTATACAAGTCATTAGCACAAGAGTTATATGAGCTAAAGTAAAATTAAATCTTAAAATGATTTTTATAAACTCACTGAATAACAGGATCATTGTGAGCACTGGACAAATGCAAGGGTATTTTGAAGTGTGTCCCTGACTTTAAAGGCTGGCATTAAAGAGGATAATTTGCTCCCTGGTGCCCAAGAGAGAGAAGAGCAGTTGAACAGCCTGACTCTGATCCAGCAGAACAACCCCAGTCCCCTGGTAGCTTAATGTGCCCAGTAGAGCACTGAGGAGAAACTCATTTCAGGGCATTTTCTGGGTGAGGGTACGGGGTTGGGGAGGTGGGGCAGCACACATACAATAAGAACGGCAGCTAAGGAAGGAGACCACGTCCACCTTCACGGCTCAACCCCCAGCTTCCAGCACAGTGCCTGATAGGTACTCAATAAACATTTGTTAAATAAAAGAATGTCTCCTAGTTGGCTCAATTTCTTCATTACTTCCTCAATGTTTCATGCAATCCCCAGAACTCTAGCTTCCTTTCCCCCATACCAGTCAATGGAAATTTATCTTACTGAAGTCACCAAAGACCTCGGATAGTCAAATTCAATGGCTATTTTTATATCTTCTTTGACTTATCTGTGGCATTTGGCACTCTCGCCTTTGGGAAATTCTCATTCTCAGCTTCAAATGATACCAGTCTTTCTTGATTTTCCTCTTTCCACGTTCACTCGCTTCCCCTTCTTCCTCTTCTTCCTGTCTACCCTCTAAGAGTCTAAATGTTGCTATTGCTTGAGGTGCCCTCAGACCTCTATTTAACTGCATACCACAGATTCTTAACCTCAGGTGTACAGCTCCTCACACAGGCACCCCTGTGGAAATTTGTTTTCTTATGTATACTTCTGTGCAGAGAGGATCTATAGGACTTACCTGAGTCTCCAAAGGGTGCAAACCTCAAAAAAGTTCAACACTGCTGAACACGCCTGCTCTAGGTGATGTACCCCATCCCATTGCTTCAATTACTACCCATTTACCCTGATGACCCCCACATTTCTATGTCGAGTCCAGATATCTCTCCTGAACTCCACATCAAAAAATGCAACTGCTGCCCTGGCCAGTGTTGTTCAGTGGTTAGAGCATCAGCCCACACTCCAAAGAGTGGCAGGTTCAATCCCCAGTCCTGGTCGGGGCTCCTGCAGGAGGCAACCAATCGATCTGTCTCTCTCACCCCCCCTTTTTTTTTCTCCCTCCCTTCCACTCTCCCTAAAAATCAATGGAAAAAATATCCTCAGGTGAGGATTAACAACAAAAAAGCCAACTGCCAAATAATGGTCAACTCCATTTAGATATCATACAAATTTCTCTAATTTAAAAGTCCGAAACTAAATTTTCAAACTTGAATCATTAATTCATTTAACAAATGTTTGAGAGCCAACTATGTGCTGGGCACTATTCTAGGCACAGGGGGAAACCAGTAATGGACAAAGGAGATAAAAATTCCTCTCTGTGTGAAGCTTAGATTCTAGTACCCATTGTACCATGTTAGTTTTCTTGGTGAATGGTTAAATTTCACGGCCAGTAAAATAGCTACCGTTTCATGGGAGTTTCCTCTGTGGTGGCTTCCCATCAGGCAACTCCTTATGTTATTAGCTCACTTCACCCTCATGGCGAGATTCTTTAATCTCCGTCTTAGAGATGAGGAAACTCTCTCTGCCTCCAGTCTACCATTCCCATCTAAGTTTCTCTCTACTGCCAAAGCAATCTTTCTAAATGCACATCTCATCATGCCACTTCCTGATTAAAATCCTCAACTATTCCCACAGCCTGAAAGGGGGGAAAATCCTAACTCTTAAATAGACACCTAACACATAATCTGCCCTCTGCATTCTAGTCAGTCACTCCCCACCTCTTGCTCTCCTCTGCCCCTGCCACACTGAACAACATGCAGTCAGTTCCTCAACAGTTCCTTGCTGTTTTCTGTTCTCACTCTTCTAATATGGCCTTCTATCTGGTTAGTTCATCCTTCCAGGCTCACTTCAGGGATCCCCTAGCTCAGAAAGCCTTTCCTGACCCTACCTGCTCCCATATCTGGGTTAGGCAGCCTGTATCCCTGTGCCTCAGCGCCGACCCCACGGTTCATAGCTGGGGTTAGTGTTTCTGTGTAACTATGACTAGATTGTGAGCAATCTGAGGAGAGGAACTGTGTGCTTCGTATCCCCAGTTCCTAAGCCCCTGCCTGAATTCATAGTAGATGAATAAATGTTTGTAGAAATCAAACAGTAATGCCTTGACTTCTATCACTAACCATTTATTTATCCATACATAGATACCTAAGAATAAAGAGTATCTATGAGGTTATCAAAATACTGTAAAATCATTCTTTTCTTCCAGAAGAGTACTTGGAAATAGCTTCAACTTCATAAACTTATTTCACTGCCTTAGAAATGGAAGCTTAGAGGAAGCCATACAAAGAGAGGGGAAAAAGGCTTAATTTCAACTTTATTATAATAGCTTAGATTCTAGACAAAATAACACTGATTAAAAAACTCACAACTTTAGGTGCTCTTGCTCTTTACAGTTTTACACAGATGTGACTCAACTCCCTTCCCTTCCACCCCCGTAACAGCAACGCCATAAAAGCAGATCCCAGAGTCCCTGACTAGAAGGCAGGTTTTGCTCATCCTTTCCCAGGCTGCCTTTGACACCCAAGTGAAAGGCAACATTAAAGGGACGGCATTTCCTGCAATAATAAAAACTTGTTAATATAAAAGCTCTTCGCAGCACGCCCCCACACAATAACTCTAACTAAGTGTAAATAACAATTTACACCTAATAGATATTAAATGCCTTCTCAGAAGCATCTTTAACACAATAATACTTTAATATCCTTTGCCCCAACATTCCCTTTAATATAAATGCAGTCAAATTATAGCTAAATCTATTATTTCCTAGCTTCTTTTCTCTAGTTCAGGCAGGGTTCACTGATATAGAAGCCATTCTAGAAAATAAGGTGAGAGCAGAATTTGAAATCAACTGCTTTAGACTTTATATGCTTATAAAACCAACTAACCTTCATATTTATTTCTAGTCCCCCAAAATTAAATCTTTAGAACAAGACCACAAATAACATACACTAAAACATCACTTTCTAAATTATTATCTAGATTTGGATATCTTTAAAATATCCCAAACTCTAGACAACTGGAGTCACATACTCAATTAAATTTAGGTATACAGTCTCTGTATTCTATGAGAGATTAAGGGAAAGGTTCTTAGGCAAAGATTAAAAAGGGATGGGATGTAAACAAATTTATCAACAACCAGATTATCAAAAAATAACGCCCTGGCCGAGTAGCCGGGAAGCTCAGTTGGTTAGAGGGCCACCCTGATACACTAAGGTTGTGGGTGCGATCTCTGATAAGGACACATACAAGAAGCAACTAATGAATGTATAACTAAGTGGAACAACAAATGGCTGTTTCTCTCTCTCTCTCCACCCCCTTCCTCTCTTTCCAAAATCAATCAATAAAAAAAAATAATAATGCTCAACTAACTTGTGCAAATAGAGGTGCTGTTTCTCCAATATTAAAATATGCTATCTCTCTCTCTTACTAAATTACTGGAGATTCCGCTGTCTTCTTCACCACTTAATCCTGTGACTGGCACACAATAGGTACTCAAAAAACATTGTCAAAATGAGAAATTAAAGAATCATAAGTCCCTCTACATCAAGGCCATCTGATAGGCTCTCAAGTAGAGAGCCTCTGGGCTAACTCACTCTAGGGAATTCTGCAGACCAGAGCACAGGCTAGGCAAATGTGCCTTTTAGATAGGTATCTTCCTGTCTCTCATCTTCCAGGTGCCTAGCATCCTTAAGTTGTACTTGGCTGCCCTCAACATCAATCAGGACACTTAGCTACACTCCCAGTAATATAAGACTCTTATTTCCTCCTCCAACTGCCCCATTTACCTCAAAATGATATTCAGTGCAAATGTGTTCAACGGGTGAGAGGTTAAATAAAACTGCCTCAGGAAAAACTGTGACAACAGGCAAACCCCTAACTCTCCCCCACCCATTTTTTAAAATTGTAGTAACATACAGATGCCATAAAATTTACTATCTTAGCCATTTTCAAGTATACAGTTCAATGGTTATTATACATAGTTCTAATGTGGTACCATCACCACCATCCATCTCTAGAAGTCATTTTTGAAACTGAAACTCTATACCCATTAAACAATAACTCTTCATTTTCCTTGTGCCCAGAATCCTTGGAAACCACTTTCTGTCTCTATGATTTTGACTATTCTAGGTACTTCGTCTAAGTGGAATCATTCTATATTTGTCCTTTTGTGGCTGGCTTATGTCACTTAGCATAATATCCTCAAGGTTCTTCCATGTTGCAGCTTATTTCAGAATTTCCTTCCTTTTAAAGGCGGAGTAATATTCCCCTGTGTGTATATACCATAGTTTGGTTACCCATTCACCTTCTGATGGCCACTTGGGTGGCTGCATCTACCTCCTGGCTACTGTGAATAGTGCTGGTATGAACATGGGTTTGCGAATATCTCTTCAAGACCCTGCTTTCAATTCTCTTGGTCATATACCCAGGAGTAGAATTGCTGGGTCATATAGTAATTCTATTTTTAATTTTTGGAGGGACCTCCATACCGTTTTCCACAGCAGCTGCACCATTTTATATTCCCATCAACAGTGCACAAGGTTCCAGTTTCTCCACCTCTTTGCCAACACATGTTCTGCTTGACAGTAGCCATCCTGACAAATTATATTTTAACCGTCCAGTCAGAGGCAGTCAATGTTTAACACAAAAGAATAATTTCAGGAACAATTTCTCAAATAGATTTTTTTTCTGGGGAGGGATCCTATATTTCATTGCCCTTTAAGTCATATCTAGCAAGCCCCTATCTACTTACTCTGCCTGTATTTTAAACTGATTTAGCCCAGGTTTGGTTCTGCAAAAATTCTAACTAATAAAATAACCAATTTCAACTGCACACTTGCATGATCTTATTAACAATAAGAGCAATAAAAAAGGTCAAGTACCTAAAATATTATATTGCCTTATGTTGAGGAGACTCACTTTGTTTCATTATCTCAACACTAGCAATTCTAGAAAGAGTTAACCCTTGAGCAACACTGAGGTTAGGGGGATGGACCAACCCCCCTCCCCAACCCCACCTGCCAAATCTCAGTGTAACTTGACTACAATGGGCCCCCTGCCCTTCACATCTGAGAACTCAACCAACCTTGGAGACAAAACAGTATTTGTGATCTGAGGTGGGACTCCGCAATTTGAATGCGAAAATACGGTTTTCCATCGGGGGTTGATTGAATCCTCAGATGAGAAACCCACAGATACAAAGGGATAACTGTATTTATTGAAAGAAAAAAAAAAAATTCGCATATAAGTAGACTGGCACAGTTCAAATCCACTTTGTTCACGGTCAGCTGTGCTTAACTTTAAAAATAGGCGCAAAACCTTTCATTGAAAAATTACTTTTCCAATAATATTGTAATAACTATATATGGTGGCAGGTGGGTACTTGAAATATTGGGGGGGAACACTTTGTAAAGTACATGATTGTCTAACCACTACGCTGCACACCTGAAACAAATATAAAACAAAATAAAATACAGTCAAACCTCGGTTCTCGAACGTCTCCCATCTCGAACAATTCAGTTCCTGACCAAGTTGTTCACAGAAAAAAAAAAGTCTCTATTTTCTAACAGAACTTCAGTTCTCAACCTGATAACCTTTTCATGCTGATACATCAACATGACAAAAAGTGTCTCTCTGGCCACAAACAAAGGAGAAAATGCTAGTCTAGTCAGTGAGTCAGTTTAGGGCTAAACCTCGCATTGCTAACATCTCAGGAAATCATGCTGTCAATACTTGTGTATGTTTTTTTCCCTTTTGTTGCTGGTGAAATGGACAATTAGCACAATTTTAAAACATAAAGAGGCCATCAAGGTGCTGATGTTGCTGAGGGTGTGAAAGTGCTCAGGAAACAACAATTACAGGCAATGGAAGAGGTAGAAACACTGATGTTGATTTGGATAAACGAAAAGCAGTTCTGTGGAACCTCAGTTCTTAATTCGTTCGTTCGGGAAGGCTGTTCGAGAAGCAATTTGTTCGAAAACCGAATCATTTTGTCTTATTAGAAATAATGTAAACTGAATTAATTAGTTCCAGACCCCCAAATGATTCCATTTTAACCTTTCTTATATACAGTACACATCTAATGTACTGTTTAATCTATAAACATACACTTATCTTAAATTTATCACACTACCTCCCCTACTAGCCTTAAAAGAATCACTTACAGCCTCGTTCCAGGGGTGAAGCATCTTCAGTTTTTCACATATCATTGCCTTCAAACTGCTGTTACTAGCTATGTAAAATGCTTTTCAAGTCTTAAAAAATACTACGTAATCATGTCCTCAATAATTTTCAATTGTATAATACACTGGTACAGAATCACAACTATTATGCAATGAGGAGCTTGACTTAGGTGTAAGAATATAACCAAAAGCTAAAAAAGGAAATTTTATAACCATAGTTAAGTGTTTGGGTAGCAAAGAGCCATCTACCACTCATTTACAAAGGTACTGAAAGAAAACTGTTACTTTAACAGTATTAACAAATAAGATTATAAAGTAGTTTTGGCTCCTTGACCTTAAAATTGTTTTTTCAATCCCATTAATTTCCCTGATGTGGTGGAATGGAGGGTATACTCTTAAATTTTAATACTCCATTACCTGCCTTTCTAAGCTACCTTCATTTCAGATAGAATAAACCTACCAAATGGAGCAGAGCCAGGAAAAGTGTTGTTTCAAACAATAACCACTGCATTTCCCAGTACGAAATCTTAATGACCAAGAAGACTTCAGGTGGCAAATTCACTTTATCATAAATGAGTACAATTTCATTGTAAAACACTTCATCAAACAGGTCATAATTTCTAAAAGAAACTTTTAATCCACCCCACAACTTTTATTTGGAGGGGGAGACAATTTTCTACCTCAAAAAAATCACTGACATATTAAAATTATTTTAAATATATTTCCAGTTTCTTCAATCGTCTTTGAAAATACATTTACATTTTCAGTTCTTTTCCTCAGACAATTTTGCTTATATTACAGTTATTACAAGTCCCTTGCTTTGCTAGATGGGTCTCAGAAATTTACTGCTCACAGATGTTTCTCTTCAAAAACACATCAATATTTACTTGTAAGAAGCTTTGCTTCTGATCTAGTCTCATGACATTTCTAGCCTTAGGCTGTCATATAGACTGATCTATTGTTTAATGCCAGCAGAGAAATAGTTCATAGATAAATGAGCCCCACAAATATACCAAAACCTTATTATCGTAAATATAATATACTCTTAATTTGAATAACTCCGTAAATGGAAACTGTATGTAGTTAACATAAAACATACAGTATAGACCAGTGTGTTAGAATCTAGCTAGAGACATAACCACCTCCCCTCCCAGGTAACCTCAGTACTGGTAGCTTGACTTAAATGAAGAACAGTGAATTTACTCTGAAGAGGTTCCCCAACAGGTCCAATTAAAAACAGTTTGGTTTTGCCCTGGCTGGTGTGGCTCAGTGGTTCAGTTAGTGCCGGCTGTGCAGAAGCAACAAATGGATGTGTCTCTCTCACATCGATGATTTTCTCTCCCTCTTTCTCTCCCTCCCTACCTACCTACCTTCCACTCTCTCTAAAAAATCAATGAAAAAAACATCCTCTGGTGAGGATTAACGAAACAAAACCAAACCAAAAAAAAAGCTTGGTTTAGCCTTTTGGCTAAATACCTAATAAAATGTACTGGTTAGTCACTATCTTTAACCCTGTGTATTTCTGTCCAACCTAAAACTTAAGAACTAATTATCAGAGAAATGTCCAAAGAAAAAAAATAATTAGCTGCCATGAAAACACAAATAAACTAAAAGTGAGAAACCAAGAAGTATCTATAATTCAGAATTAATTGTATTAACTATTTTTATTTTCCAGTTCTGGGTTTTCAGCACAATTAATATTTCAAAGAATCCATAACAAATGAAAGATCATCTGGTCCACCCCCTTCATTTTATATACAAAGAAAATGAGGTCAAGGAAAAAGAAGCTATTTGAGCATGAACACGGAGGTGGTTAACACTATAACTTGACTCAGAACCCAGGATATCCAAGAGTATGCTACATAATGGCCTAAAATTTTCTGATTCTAGATTTCAACAAGTTAATAACTAAGATGCCACTAATCCCATTATAAAACAGTCTAAAATGTTAAGTGTGGAACATGTCCTCTGCTGTATATTACCTTTTTTAAAAATACAGCAACAACAAAAATACAGCAACATTTGGAAATTGCCACCTATGCTTCTCATCTACTCAAAACAAAGCCTGAAGTTTAATATAATATAGTGGCTTTACGTTATTTATAATGCCAAGCCCATTTTGTTTAAAACACACACGTGGGTGCGCACACCCATGGAGACATTCACACAAAAATCTCTCTCAAGTTTCAGAACTCTAGAGTTGAAAGCAACCACCCTGCCAAGCCTTCAATACTATGTAAAACTCAATCTCCCTCTTACAGCAAATTAGCAAAAAACTTCGGGGAAATCTACACTCTGAAGAATACCAGGTCAAAAGACAGAAAGTTTATAAGCATTTCATTCCACCACAAAACCTTCACATCGATCAAATAGTATCTAGAAAACAAGTTAGAACCCTTAGCTTACCTGGACAACAGGATATTGATAATCCATACAATATACACCATACATAGCAATGGGGGGGAATCTTCAGATAGAGATAGTACAAAAAAGTGCCTAAGCCTTTGCCTTGTGTGAACTGGCTGTCCTGTCCAAAGGAACTGGGTAGCACCAAAAAATCCTTGGCTGACTTCCAGTCTACGCAGATAGGTATGCTGGCTCTGATGATGAAGCTGGAGCTTGGTTTGGCCTAGGCTTCCACCCCAGTAAGATTCAACACTACACAGAAGAAATGTTCAGGAAAAAGCAAAAAGCTCCAACTGAGTTACTAGTTATAGGCAGAAAACTACACTAGAGATTCGCTGTTACTGTTGGTTTTACTGACAACTCCACCAGAAACTTGAGGCTGAGAATGACAGCCAAGGAAGGGAACACCGGCTCCTTAAAGTAGCGCACAAAAACAGTAGGAAGCACAAGGTATCCAGGATCCAAAATGATATATATGTTC
This sequence comes from Miniopterus schreibersii, assembly GCF_964146895.1. Classification (NCBI taxonomy): domain Eukaryota; kingdom Metazoa; phylum Chordata; class Mammalia; order Chiroptera; family Miniopteridae; genus Miniopterus; species Miniopterus schreibersii. The sequence continues at coordinate 179,287,031 of NC_138102.1, forward strand.
CAGGCTTTAAGTGCGTCAGAGGGAACACTTCCAATCCAGGACACGGAAAGGCGGACGGGACTGGTATTATTTCTCTGTTCCTTCTTGGGCAGGACCTTGCGCACGCGCACGCACACACACACACACACAACCCCCCTTCTCAATGTCTCCAGCAGGGACAGGTGTTAGGATTAACAGTATAAAACCCCTGTGTCGTGAAAAGGAATGGAAGAAAAAAGAAGTCACACTGCTACATGCAGTAAAGGGATCCCTTTCATGATACTGTATGTTTGTGTATCATTTACACCTCCTTCCCTCTGCTTCAACAGGGGCTAGGACAGCTGGCAGGATCAGCACTAGAAAAGAGGAAGGTGGCACCAACTCTGAGGCAATATGAGTCCACTGGAGACCTTCAGATATGCAAGAGACTCTCTCAGCTGTTCCAATCAAACATGTAAGGATTAACTCTGGCTGCCTGCAAAAAGGTGGGGGTGGAAAGGTCTTTTCAGAAAGGCCAGTTGCTTTTCCTGTTTTAGGAAGCTGCTATACCCACCCTACCATTATATGCAAACACACATGTGAGCACGTATTTCTATAACAGATATTAAAAGCACTAACAAACATGGACAGGTGTTAAGTCAGTCTGACAAAGCAGGGAAGGTTGAAGAGTTGGCTTTCAGAGCCTAAATGGCTCATCTAAAAACAAGAGAAATGCTACAAAAAATTTTTAGAAAACAGGACACAGAGTGAGCAAAAATAAATGCTTAGTAAGAGACACGCTATTTACAACTATTGCTAAGAAATCCTCTAGTTGGGGCAATCATTCAAAAATTCAAAATGATAAATAATTCTAAATTAGTTTCAGGGTTACAATCTCCCTAATCTTGGAGAGTTAGTGATATTATAACATGTTTGGTAAGATTAAACCACAAGGATTAAATGTAACGGGGAGGCATTTGTGAGAATTAATGTATGACAGCACTACCCCTAACCAGTGCAATTTTTCTCCTCTTATAGTCATTGCAATTTATTTTAGGATTGATCAGAAAAAAAATTTTTAAGAGTTAAACTGCCTTAGTACACCTAAGATAGTTCTCTTAGTTAAACATTTACCTTAAATTGGTTCTAAGAGATTAGTAGGATCAACACAGCGCACTAGATTACCTTCAGATTGCTGGCAGAATCCATGTGTATTACACAGGAGAGACAACAATAAATCAGTGCAGTCAGTATAACTTAAAAAGCATTCACTGGGCAGCTACTACACACAAGGTACGGTGCTAAGCATGGAGAAATGAATGGATGCAGTCCTGTTGTCAAGCACTTCACAGTTCATGAGAGACAGAGGTAAGTACGCAGATAAAACCAAAGGCAAAACAATGCAATGGCACAAAATCTAACATTGTAAGCAACCCCATACAGGGAGTAACATTTTTAAAAGCTGCTCTTAATGAACACTTCCATAGCATCACTTTCTCACCACTAAAACTATGAGACCCTGCCTTGTCAATTCCCAACAGAGATTATCTGAGCCTCATGACATTTTTTATCTGATTTACCACACCTTAAGGGCCTATCACACACACATTCTGTCCCTTATATAGCTATTACAATGTTACAAATAACAAAAGGAGTGTTTCTGTAATACAACTTTATACTAAATTTCCTATCCCAACCAAGTCAAATAATTCTCCAATCCTCCTCCTCCCTGTACACTATGCCATTACACCAGCAGTCCTGGCCACATAGAGACTTGTATACTAGCATGTTAAATCTCGCTGACATTCTTGATATGAAGACGGGGAAGTGAGGATACTTCTTATAAGCCAAAGAGGGCTGTGATCCTGAACTATGGCTGACAAACTTAAACTTTATTAGTTAATTCAATTCAATATGTGGTGAATTAATTACAGAAGACAGACTTTCCAGATGGTATGGTACTTAAGATGACAGATTGTAATTCAAATTCTAGAATAACTGACGTAATTTAAACCCGAAAGTGGTCCCCAAATAAGTTATTGAGGGCCTAGTCAATTTCTGGAGCTTTAAATTCTTCTTGAGGATAGATCTAAACATACAAGGAGAGAAGATGTGACTGATACATTATTAAGTGAAAAAATTATATTGCAGAGTGTCATTCCATATTTGTAAATGCACATATGTATCTGTATGTCAATCAATAAATTATGTATGTCATTTATAAGCTTTTATATGTCTTCTATGTTATACATGTATTCATACACACATATAACTTATTGGTTCACACACATATCAATGTATGCCATATATAGCATATAATGCCATATATAGTATACACACATACACATATATTGTAGGCATAAGATAAAACCAATAAAACCTCTAGGGGGAGGGGTGGGGGGGTAGTTGTTTTTCATTTATTACTTCAGAGATAAACTTCCCAGTTGTTCTAATATTTAAATAAGCATTATCACTCCTAAATTTATCTTTTTGTAAGTTTAAGGGAATCAAAACAAATTTTACTTTGAGTACAAGTACTATAAAATTTAGTAATGCTCTTTCAGTCTCTAATTTATATTGTCACTTCTGCTTTAAGACTGAAGGATATAGACAATAAACAATCTTAATCATGCCTTACCTAGATTCTGCCCAAACTATACCCAGGTCTATTCAAATAATTAGCCCTTTAGAAAAATGGCAAAATAATTCAATATTTGAATTATAACTTCCTGCACTTCTTGTCTTTTTACCCATCTCTTCCTATAACATTTTCAATTCAGAAATTACTACCAATTCCCTCCCTCAAAACAGACTGGGCATTTCCTTAAAAGCTTAAATACTATCATATTCACTCAAAAATTCCAGAAATAAAAAGACATCTCCACAATAAGCTCAGAGTTATCTGCTGACAATGCCAATTGACACCATTTGAAAAAGTACACACTCTGCAATGTTTACATGCTTTTTTATAGTATCAAAGTTTTTGTGTACTGATCAGTTACAAACATGAAACCAGAAAATGGCCTTTCACATATACTGCTATACATCTTATTAGCAGAGGCATGCGGACCATACGTTTCAACACTTGGCATACCTAGAACATGTCTGTTAAATAGAATGTAATGATACTAGAGAGAAACAGACCTAGTGATGCTTAAGAGTGAGATCTAGAAACGATCTTGAATTTATGAGGTGTTAAGTGTTGCTAGGGATAAAGTAGACAATTTGCCGCATCAGTCCTGTGCCAAAGGATGTGGTTGGTGACACTGCAGCAAAATCTGCACCAACCACAAGCCTAGGGACCTCAAAACTTACCAAGTACTGGGGAACCAAAAAATATGTGAGAGTCTTCTCTCTTCTACTCTCTCATTCTTGTCTTCTCTCCCTTCCCTTCCCTCTGCCTACGCCACAATCCTACCAAGTGTCCAAAGATACTAGTTAGGACTAGGGTAGGGGTAGAATGCTTCAGCCAAGCTTTCTAAGGCTGCTGGTCTAAGGTATGAGATTGGCTTTAGTTGCAATAGTCTTAGAGGTTCCAAAGGCTGCTGCATCCTGGGATGATGTAAAAGTTAGACGAGGATGGAGGGGGTGTGGGAAGTAGAGATACACATGTAGCAAAATGTGCCCTCAGACATCTGCAAGGCTTACTTAGGGGTCAGTGGGGCCCGTCTACTGGACTGTGGGTGAACAGTGGCCAACGGCAAGAAAAGCAGGTCAGAATCGTGGCGGGCCTAGGACAGTAAGCTATGCATTTCATACCTCGTCTCTAAAGGCTGTTTGAGAGGGAAAAAGTGCTACAGAAATAACAGTTTGTGAAAATGGTTCTGGTGGCTGCAGGAGGAGTGTAGAGGGGAACAGGTTTGAAGTTATAGCAGGCCCCCAATAGGAAATGTAGGTGGCCACTGCAGAGAGAGGCGAGGGTTAGAAATGAAGATCCAATAAGAGTACAGGAGGAAAAGCCAAGGCCAGAATGTGGGTGAGGTTTTCTCCATACTTATCACTGCACATTTATTGAACATCACCCACGTACTTCAAAAAAGAAAAGACAAATAGAGAAGAAGCATAAGAAAGAAAAAAAGTAAAGGACAAAAGAGGGGAGGGGAGGGGAGCACTGTAGAGACAAGGCAAAGGGCTGAAAGTAGAGCCTGAAGGAATACTCACTTCTGGAAGGCAGAAATAGCAACAGAGGATAAACAGATTAGGCAGGATCGAGTACTATTCACAAAAGCCAGGGCACAGAGGACATCTGTTACTTTTCTTCAATCCTACGTTCTTTACACTAGGGAAGTATTTCATAAATTGATATCAGAGATGAGTATATAACAATGTCAAGTAGAAATACAGAAAGGTTAAAAGGCATAAAAATTTAGAAAAGATGACTGAATTTAGCAAATAAGCAATCAAGATAAGTTTTGAAAGACAGCCGTTTTAATAACATCAGTAAAAGGATGGCAGCAAAAATGATAAATTCATGATGAGAATGAAAATAGACATGATGCCTACATATAAATTTTAACAAAACTTTCTACCTGGGGATACTTCTTTGTCTTCCAAGTGGCAATAAAGTACGAAAATAATTATAGATACCCTACTGTTGCCCCTATTAAGAAGGTAGATTTTTATCTTATTTTGTTTTTTCTCTTTGTCCCTTTCTTTGATCATATTGTTTTCTTATCCAGATGAAAATGTCCAAATCTTAAAATGGAACCCTCTGAAGCCTACCTTAAATGCTAATGATGCTCCACAAAGCTCTCCATGATTGCTTCAAAAATACTCATGAGAGTCCTACTGGTTCTAAGGTACTGCAAGAATTGAATTTTCTACACCAATGGAAATGCTTGAATTATACCTACCAGAGAACAGCTAACTACATCAATACTCCTTTGTATGACACATAGTACAAGGGAAGTATGGGTAAGCTATGCTCTGGCTGAAATACATTATTCTAATTAAAGTGCGAGACACAACATGCAAACTATAAGGCCAGAAATTAGCACTTTTGTTACTAATGAACTGTCTCTCATTACTCTTCCATTCTAAGTAAGTACTACTAAGAAGTAAAATATACCCATAAATAATAGGAAAACAGACATTCACTTTAAGTCCAGAAAGACAGCACATAAAGGGTAAGGGTAAAGATGTAGCTTTTAAAGCAGCAAATAACTGTAAATATTGTAATACTGTTAGGAAAATATATCTACAAATGATTCCACACATATTATCTTATATAATAGAGCCTTTTACCCACCACAGAAACTTTGATCTCAACTTACTCAAAATATCTCTGAGGTAGATTACAAAAGGGGCCACAATATTTCACAAACCCTCCAACAAGAGGTGGAATTTTCCCTTCACCCCTTGAATGTGACTTTGGCCTTATGACTTACATTGGCCTTTGACACATTAGCAAACGTGATGTAAGCAGAGGCCTGACAGGTACTTGTTCACTGGGGCTTGCCCTCCCCTACTACTCTCTGAACCCCTGAGACCATTGTGTGAAGAACCATGAGGATGGATAAGAAACCAAGTGGAATTAAGATTAACGATTTCAGTTGAGCTCCTCCCCTCCCCCACACCAATCAGTCTGGCAGCTGCCAGACATGAAAGTGAGGTCATCTCAGACCACCCAGGCCCAGCCAACCCAGACTAGAAGAACCTCCCAAATTCCTGACCCACAGAACTGTGGGCAGATAAATGATTAACACTGTTTTAAGCCATTAAGTTTTGGGGAGGTTTGTTATACAGCAAAATCTAACTGACACAAACTCACTGCATAACATTAAGAGGTATATCTCACTTTGACACCAATACCATACAATCTTAATTACTGTTGCTTGAAATCAGGCTGTATTAGGCCTCCAATTTTCTTTTTCAAAGTTGTTTGGGCTAATCTAGGTCCTTGGCATTTCCATATGAATTTTAGAATCAGCTTGTTAATTTCTACAAAAGCCTTGCTTGGATTTTGATTACACGGAACCTAAAGACCAGTTTGGAAAGAATTAGCATCCTAAGAAATATCTAGTCTTTCAGCCCATGAACACAGTATATTTCTCCACTTTGTTCCACTATTCAAAAATAGGTTTTTAAAGACTATAACTATCTTTTCTCTAGGTATGTACTGAAATCAAAAACTGTGCCTGAAGTTTATAAAATCTACTATCACTTTTCTGAAGTCCACTACGCTAGATCCTATAACATTTGTATCCCTATAAGACAGTGTGGTATTTGTGTCAAGATAGAAAAACAGATCAGTAGAACAGAATAAAAAGTGTGCAAATAGAGCCACAGGTGCAAAGGGAATTCAGTGGAAAAAGAATCGTCTTTTCAACAAATGGTATCAGAACAACTGGATATCCATATGCAATAAAAATAAACCTTTAGCCCGGCCAGGCGTGGCTCAGCTGTTGAGGGTCGTCCTAGGATCCAGGAGATCGGGGTTCGATTCCTGGTCAGGGCACATGCCTGGGTTGCTGGCTCGATCCCCAGTCAGGGGTGTGCAGGAGGCAGCTGATCAATAACTCTCTCATCATTGATGTTTCTATCTCTCTCTCCCTCTCCTTTCCTCTCTCTGAAATCAATAAAGGTATATTTTTTAAAAATTAAAAATAAACCTTTATCCATACCTTATATATATACAACATTTAACTCAAGATGGATGACAGACCTAAAAATGTAAAACATGAAACTATAAAACTTCCAGGAGTAAACCTTTGTGACCTTGCATTAGGTAAAAGTTTCTAAGATATGTCCCCAAAAACACAATACTAAAAGAACCAATTAGTAAAATGGACTTCATTAAAAACTTCTGCTCTACAAAAGACATTATGAGAATAAAAAGACAAGCCACAACTGAGAGAAAATATTTGCAAAGCATATATCTGATAAAGGACTTGTACCCAGAATATGTAGAACATTCCAAGCTCAACCATAAAAAAACAAGTAACCCAATTTTCAAAAAAATGGACAAAAGATTTGGACACTTGACCAAAGAAGATATAAGGATGGTAAATAAACACTTCAAAAGATGCTCAATATCATCATTCATTTGGCCAGTAAAGCCACAATGATATCACTCCCTACCTACTAGAATGACTAAAATTAAAAAGACTGACAATTCCAAGTGTTGCCAAGGCTATAGAGAAATGCAAAGTCTCAGATACTGCTGGTGGGAATGTAAAATGGTACAATTAATGTGGAAACAATTTAGCAACTTCTTGAAAAGTTAAATATACACTGACCATATGATCCATCCATTCCACTTCTAAGTATTTATGCAAGAGAAATGAAAACATATCCATATAAAGACTTGTATATAAGTTGTATAAGACTTGTCATATCGGCTTCATTTGTCAGAGCCTAAAATTGAAAACAACCCAAATGTCCATCAACAGGTAAATGATTAATAAATTACGGTATACCCACAACTGAGTATTACTTAGCAATAAAAATGAACAAACCATCAGTATATGCAATAACATTGATGATCTAAACTATGCTGGGTGAAAAAAGCTGGGCAAAAAAAGAGCATTTATTATATGATGCAATTTTTTATAAAATACTGGAAAATGAAAACTAATCTATAGTGACAGAAAGCAGATAAGTGGTTTCATGGAGACGTGTGGGGTAGGAGGGCAATTGAAAGGAGCACAAGGAAACTTTTGGAGATGATTAATATATTATCTTGGCTGCAGTGGCAATTTTGTGGCTGTATACATATGCCAAAACTTAACCAAATTATAAACTTTACATATGTGCAATTTATTGTATACCAATTATACTTCAAAAGAGCTGTTAAAAGATTAAAACAAATGAATTCCAGCCACGCTTACCACAATGAGTTTGGGGAGGAGAGTGACCTGGTAAAAGGAGATGGGGGGAAGTCACTAGCATGTCCTCAGACATTACAGAGAAAATAAAAAGGGAGAATTATGGGTATGGTGGCAAATTAGGTCTGAGATTCGAGCAGAAGTAAAAAGGTAGGTTTTCTGAAAATTACTTCTGCATAGTCTAGGTTGGATCTTGGCTACACACCCCCTCAGCGCTTGCACATAGCCTTCCACCTTGTAATACAGTAATTCCCGACTCTCCCACTCCAGGGAGGCAGGGATTATATAGCCTCTCATTCCTCTGCTAGGGGTAATACCTAGCAGAACGCCTAATTGTTGCACATAAGCAATACTGTGTGTGGTTAAGAGTTCAGGGTTCTGAAGCCAGACCACTTGGATTCAAACCACAGGTCCATTACTTCCTAGCTGTGTAACTTTGGAAAAGTTATTTAACATATCTCTGCCTCAGCTCCTTCACCTGAAAAAAGAAGATATTAATACCTACCTCACAAGACTGACTGATGATTAAATCAGTCAAGATATGAATAGGCCTGCCATATAGTGAATATTAAATTACAGCTGATGCTGTCATTGCATCATTGTTGTCATCATTGTCATTACCAATAATTTAAGAGAATTTAAAGAAAATACCGGGTTATCTGATGTATGAAGCCAGCACTGTATCTGAGAAATAAGTGGGCTCAACAGGAAGCAAACAGTATATAAAGAGCTCTGTAATTGTGTTAGAAAGAGGAAAGGCAGTAGTGGAGGGGAAAGGAAGAGGAAACTCCTACACTTACCCAGTGTTAGGGCAAGACATTTCTGTTGAACAAATAACTCAATCAAGTGAGAAGACCATTCTTGACCAAGAAGGGAATATTAATATGTAAAGGAGTAGAGAAAGTACAAGTGATTTTTATCCCAAAGTGCAAAGCAGGTAACATGTACAATGAGAAACTGTTCCCTTGTGTTCCAAATAAAAAGCTAACGAAAGGGAAAGGCCAAAGGGTCTTGAACGGGTAACTGCCTCTCTTCTTGAATTGTGTTCACCATGCTGTGCCTTACAGATGAACTGTCAGGCACCACCTGACTCTCATCCCTACTGGGAATAGGGACACGGCTCTCTGACAGCAGCAATGCAGCGGTGTGGGAATCCTTGGGTTGGCACCAGCCCCTTGCTCAATTCAGACCTGTAATCTCTTCTGACTTTGATTTAATGCAGCAATTACTGGTAATGTGGTTTGAAGGAGATAAATGCCCAGTGTAGCCGGCTGTCGCTTACTCTGCTCACGATGCAAGAACATTTTTTAATTAAAATTCTCTTTATGATAAAGAAGCTGCTTCACTGAATGTTTCTGTGCAGCCCTGATACGGAGCTTCCCCCAAAGAGGATTAGAAATCAAAGCTGCCTCTCACTTCTGGCAAAGCACGCGCAGGCACGCTCACTCCACCACCTAAAGTGAGTTCTCTAACCCCAAATTTTCCCATTTATCGAATTAGATTCTGGTAAGAACTTCTTCCTGGTTCTCACAATCACAATATCAGCATTACAGTACTGCCAATAATACAGATATCTCTGATTTTCTGCAAAGAAATTCCCTTAATTTGCTTTTAAATAAATATGCAAAATAAACTTTCATCAACTTTCACGCATAAAAAGACTCTGTATTCATTTCATTTGGAAAAAATAAAGGATAGCTGAATATAAAATATCAATAGTTCTAAAACCACTTTTATTTTAATTCATAATACAATGGTTTACTATGCCTTTTATACTTAGGAATCCTAGAGTATTTGTCATAAGTGAAATAATCATAGAAAAATTAATACAGAAGTCTACCAGAGTTTTTCCCCCCATGACATAAAACCATCACATTCTAGCAGTTTAAGGAATCTAAATTAGTATTGTAATTATTAGTTCAAAAAAAACAATAGCAACAACCACCCAATAACTAGTGAGAGAACAGTAATTACATGGGCCCTCAAGAGAGATAATTTGGTATAGTATTACTGGTTTCTGAATCAATCAGCAAAACTTTCGATTCACTTACGAAAGTTCACACACCTAAAAGTAGAAATAAGGATGGATATTATTTTGATTGCTGGGAGAGGACAGTCACTGACAATTATCCTTTAAAAATAAGAAAGAAACAGTACAAGGTCCAAATCAGTTCTATTCCACAAAATGGGAGCAAAAAGATCCACCACCAAATGTGTATTTTCTTCCCTGAAGGCAAACAGCACAATTTCAACGTGAAGGTCAAGAGTTAAGAACTGATAGTCTGTTCCACTATAAGAGAATGGTGTGTCAATTATAAATAATTCAAACTAATTTTATTATTATTATTTTTTACCAAAAGCCTCTAAACTCAAAACCCCTCTTTCATAAGGGCACCATCCGCCTTCTCAGAGAATCCAAGATGAAGGCCAGGTTCCCTCTCAGGGGCGCCGCCAAGACCTTCTTTAACCTCAGGTGTCAAACACACAGCTGATGACCTCCCTGCGAGGCCAACGCTGCTCTGGAGAAGTGTGTGGCTCTCTGGCTCTTTGTGAGAAAACGATGCTCTCTTTCAGAGAGAAAGATATCTTTGGAAAAACAACTATATGAATATTTACCACCCCCTCCCCCCCAAACACACCCTAGCCCTTGGGAAATTGGTCTGGCATAATTAACAAGATTAAAGATGGATTTAGGATAAGTAAGATCAAAGTTAGTCTGATCCTTACAGGATTAAACTCAAAATCCTAATACGAATCCAACGATTTTTAAGATCAACCCCATATAACAGGATTAAACCAATAGCAGCTTTTGTTTTCAACCTAGGAACAATCACAGCTGGCAAGTCCAGGCCCAGAGTGAGTACCATCTCAGTAGTTACACGGGGAGGGGGTGGTGTGCAGGGCCAACCACAGGGGAACAGGGGCTCTTCCTCCAACCCAGTTTGCTGACTGCCCTATTTCCACAGGTCCAAAATTCCTTCTGTGTAATTCTAAAATCCAAAAAAGCTTGGCAAACTCTTTCTTTCTTCTTCATCCCCAAACTCAAATTTGGTGTGTGGTAGTGGTGAAGGAGGAAGAACTCATTTGGTGATAAAATGTGACCTAAACACCAAAACTGGTGTGAATATTCAAAAACATTTAGCTGCGAATATGTGAAGTGTGTGATTAATACAGAGCACATGTCCTTCAGTTCCTTTCAAAACTCCAAGATTCCACATTACAATAGATATCTGGCCCCGAGGGTTTCAGATAAAGAACTGCGAGATTTTATTAACTTTCCAATGTGTAGTCCTTCAGCTTAAAAAAGGCAACCATGACATGAATGACAGCAAATTAGGAAACAAATGAAAACTCCTGACGCAATAGGCAACAACATGCCAAACAATGGCTAACCACCCGCAGCCAGCGTGTCCAAGGGGGACATGCACGGGGGATAAATTAGAAGAGAAAGAGACCCAGCTGGAACCATAATGTTGCAGGTTGATAGTTACATTTTAATCATGGCCAGAAACGCAGTATATTTTGAAGAAATTTTCTCAAAAATCTAGTTTCAGGGTAAGTTTTAAAAACTTGCCATCAATCAAAGGCAAACAAAGTAACTTTTGGAGGTATACCAAAAAAGATACCATGATGATTCTATTCAAATGGCATAATTAGGAACTGTTTATTTCCTGAGAACTTTTAGAGACCTATGGTTCTTAGAATTCTAATTCCGAAAGACATTTAACACAGAAAAGCAATTTGTAAGACAGCACACGTACCATTTATTTCTCTGGGAACATTCATATTAATAAATTAACTTTCTTCTTAGAGAATAAAAATGCTTTCAGACTCCCAGGAAACAGTTAACACATTAAAAAAAATTAACTTTCCAACTCACATTTATATGTATAAATTAATGTTTACATTAAACACCATTTCTTTCTCTTGGAACACTTATATTAATACATTAATTTACACACGTTTCTCTTTGCCAGAAATACTGTCAATTAACATAAAGCAAAACTAGTGACTTCTGCTTCCAGGAAGAAGGAAGACATATACTTATCTGTATTCCTCCCACTAAGCACAATTTAAAACTCTCAACATTTTACATATTAAACAAATATAAGGCTCTTAAAGGTAGAGAGAAGAAAGCAAACTGGATCGGGACCTCAGGACATAGTGGTGAGTTCCCTAGGTTTTCTTTTTGTCTTATATAGCCTAGACTTGGAGCTAAAGAACCTGGAAATGCCAACAGTCGCAGACAATAAAGGTCCCAACAAAAGCCTACTCTCTGCAACCAAAGGACAAGGAAAGCAGTACCCTGCCAGGATGGAAAATTTTAGACTACTCTTATCCAGCCAAATCCTACCTCACTCCCACCCAGGTCAACAGGGGCCAAGTGGAGAGCCTAGATGTCTATCCTCAGCAGGCTATAACCAAGCACCTCAATACCACTGCCCAAATAATATTAGAAAGGAAGTAGGGAGCCAATATGTTCCTCCCAACAAAACTATAAAACTTTCAGATAAAACACAGAAGAAAATCTTTACGACCTAAGGCTACACAAAGAGCCCTTACACTTGACACAAAAGCACAGTTCATAAAAGGTAGAACTGAGAAATTGGACTTAATCAAAATTTAAAACTTTGCTCTGTAAAAGACCCTGACAAGAAAAAGACAAGCTACAGAGTGGGAGAAAATATTTGCAAACTACATGTCTGACAAAGGACTGGTATCTAGAATACCAAGAGTTCTAAAAATCTACAGTAAAGAAACAAACAATTCTATTAGAACATTGACAAAGACATGCCACCAAAGAGGACTGTAAGTAAATAAGCACACATAAAGATGTTCAATTAACATCATTAGCCACTAGGGAAATGCAATGCAAATTAAAGCTATGAGAGACCACTACATACCAGAATGGCTTGCATACACAAACAAAATCAAATGCTGTCGAGGAGGCAGAAAAACTGAGTAACTCATACATTGCTGGTGGGCCTGTAAAATGGTACAGCCAACTCTAGAAAAGTTTGGCCGTTTGCTAGGAAAGTAAATATGCAGTTACCATAGGATCCAGCAGTTGCAGTCCTGGGCATGTATCCCAGAGAAATGTTCACACAAAAATCTATACAAAAATGTTTATAGCAACTTTATTCATGACAGGCAAAAACTGGAAACAACCCAGATGTCTTTCAATGTGTGAATGTTTAAACAAACTATGGTACATCCAAAACATAGAATACTACTAAGCAATAAAAAGATACTTGCAAGAATCAGGAGGAATCTCCAAAGAATTATGCCACATTAAAAAATAAAATTCCAAAAGGTTATATGCTATATGATTCCATTTATATAACATCTTGAAATGAAAAATTTACAGAAATGGAGAAGAGAGTAGTGGTTGTGATGAGTTAAAGAGAAGGAGGGGCAGGCAAGTAGTGCCTGTGGCTCTCAATGGGAAACAAAGGAACCCTTGTGGTGTTAAAGTGTTCTGCGTGTTAACAGCATCACTGTCAGCTTCCTGGTTGTGATATTGTACTATAGTTTTGCAAGATGTTACCACAGGGGGAAAATTGTTAAAGGGGGCTCATGGGATCTCTCTGTACTATTTCTTATAACTGTATGCAAATCTCAATTATCTGAAAGAAAAAGTTTCATGAAAAGGAAAGCCTATCTGTTGCCATAAAAAACATTGTTGGGTCAAATGGCAAACTGGAATGTGGGCTGCATATGAGATAATGGTATCTACATTAAATGCCCTAGTTTTTATAACAGTACTGTGGTTATGTAAGAGACCGCCCCTGTTTTTAGAAAATACAGAAGTACTATATTTCAAACTAAAGGGATGTGATACACACACACATACATATATACATACATACTTTTTCCATTTTTGCTGTATCCTTACTGTACTTTTGTCACATTGTAAACTATTACATATATTTTTAATTTACTCAAAAAGTTCAGAAAAATTATAGAAAAGTAAGAAAATAGTAAAGCAAATGTGGCAAGATATAAAGGAAAAACTTGGGAGTGATGGATAATATTCATTATCTTCATTGTGACACAGATATTTACCTATGTCAAAACCCCATCAAATATGTGCAGTGTATCTACAATTATCTCAAAAGAAAGATTAAAAAAAACACCTAGTTAGCGCTGAAATCCAGAAAATCTGAATACATCTGCCAGCAGCTTTATATTTTGATGTCACCCAAAACACTATATAATGATTATGCCTAATGTTTGCAATCATATATGCTTCTTCTTGTAAAATTACTGAAGCATTTTATGGACTTTACCATGTATTCTTTCCGTTCACCAGACACATAGTTGCCCACATTTTAAGGCAAAATCAGTATGCAAACACCTCCTCATAGCCTTTTATTTATTATTCATGTTTCTTAAATATATTAACTAAATGTTGTTGCATTGGTAAGGGCTATAAGAACTTAAGAAATATTTCCTCTGTTAATATGTCTGATTAGCTTTCTTAAAAGTTAGCATTCTTTGAAATTATTTTATAATAAAAAAATGACTCAAACCTTCCATTTGATCATCAGTTTCAGAGTTAAAAATTTTTTGTATTACCTCCAGAGTAAGTTCCCTTCAATCACCTTAGCCAAAAACAAAATATAAACATCAAGCAAAAGACACAAACACTGCCCAGCCGGTGTGGCTAAGTGGTTGAGCATCGAGCCATGAACCAAGAGATCACTGGTTAGATTCCTGGTTCAGGGCACATGCCCGGGTTGTGGGTTCAGTCTCAGTAGGGGGCGCGCAAGAGGCAGCCGATCGATGTTTCTATCTATCCCTCTCTTCTTCTTCTTTCTCTAAAATCAATAAAAACATATTAAGAAAAAAAAAAGACACATGTTTTTAGATAATTATTTTACCAATGGAATAGTCAACATTGTATATATGACACTTTTTTAAAAACTAGTTTTTATATTACCTACATAAAAATATTTTTTTTAATCCTCACCCAAGGATATTTTTTCCATTGCTTTTCAGAGAGAGTGAAGGGGGGGGGGGGCGGGAGAGAGGGAGGAGGGAGAGAGAGAGAAACATAGATTGGTTGCCTCCTGGAAGCCCCCCAACCAAGGCCAGGGAGAGGTATATGCCCTTGGCAGAAATCGAACCTGGCACCCTTCCGTCTGTGGGCCAACGCTCTAGCCACTGAGCAAAACTGGCCAGGGCCCTATATAAAATATTAACACTGAATGGAGCCCTGGCCAGTGTGGCTCGGTTGGTTGGAGCGTCATTCCGGGAAAGGGAAGGTCACATGTTCGATTCCCAGTCCGAGAGCATTCAGGATGCAACCAATCTATCTCTCTCTCTCTCTCCCCCTCCCTCCCGCTCTAAAATCAATTTAAAAAAACATTTAAAAGAAAACTGAATGGAAGGAAGAAAGGAAGAAGGGAGGAAGGAAGGGAAGACTGATTAAGACAGAAGTTCTGATTCAAATCAATTAAGGACCAATATATACCAGTGTGTACAGAATCTTCCTAGATAGTCTAGGTTAATACTATAGCACTTGTTACTTCCCTCTGAAAACAACAATGGGAATGCATCTATCACAGATATTTTGGAGTCATCATTTAAAGCTAAAATAACATGAGTAAGATTCCTGAAAAAGTGATCATCAAAATAATGTTTCATATGAAACTGTACCAAAAATATATTATTTACCACCAAAATCAAAAGAACCTAGGAAAGCCAATCCCTAAGTTCTAAAACATTAGTGAGGGCAGGAAGAAATACTTTTGTCTGTTATCTCCTTCCTTCCATTCTAGCCAGGCTGTCTCACATTCCACCAAGCCTCAGGCTGACAACTGAGGAATCCATTCCTCCCTTCCCCCAAAACAGAAGTGGTTTGTGAAGATGCAATGGGCTGATTCAGCAACCAAATCAAGTCCACTGTGTACTCCCAGCACCTACAACAGCGCTAGGCCCACAGTAGGTTTACACAGTGTTATTTACTGAATAAAAGAAAAAGGAAGGAAGGGAGGAAGGGGGGAAGAAATGGTATCTAAAACTTGTTTACTAGAGGGGCCTTGAATCCCTAGTGCTCAGGCATCTTACCCAAGAATCTAATCCCTAAAATACTGCCTAGGCTATTTGTCTTAGCATCAAAATGTATGTTTGACTAGTATCCTTGGATTCTAGACTCACACCCATGGATCTTCAGTATCTCCTGACCCTTCGGTATTTATTCAACCCCAGTGAGTAAGCCCACTCTGGCTCTAGTTTTCCTCAACATACAGGCCTCACTCCAAATATATCGCCTGGATCCAGCCTGCTATTTCCACCTATCTACAAACTGCCGTATCCAGAAACATCCAATTTCACATTTGCCTCTGTGATCTTGATTCCCCATCTTGTAGTTCTACACTCCCTGTGGTTTTAGTGTGGAAGTTAGGTGATTTGGAGGAATTCTGTGTTTGTTGCTTTTCAGTATCCTACAATTTTAGCTTGCTAACAGTATCTTTTTATGATGTATCCTTTTGTACAACAGGATAAATGACTTGTTCAGAGTCACAGTGAATGACAGCACCTGGATTGCAGCCAATTTTCCAGGACCTTCTGTCCAGCCCATTAAATAGCATACCTTATATCTCAGCTGTATCAATTATGTGCAGGGTTTTTTTTAAAAACAGACAAATCTAGCCTGGCCGGGCGTGGCTCAGCGGTTGAGCATCGACCTAGGATCCAGGCGATCAGGGTTCGATTCCTGGTAAGGGCACATGCCCGGGTTGTGGGCTCGATCAATGACTCTCTCACCACTGATGTTTCTCTCTCTCTCCCTCTCCTTTCCTCTTTCTGAAATCAATAAAGATATATTTTAAAAAACAAAACAAAAAACAAAACAAAAAAAACCCAGACAAATCTATGTTTTTAATTCTAATCAGAAGAAAACTCATTTGAACCATATTGTAAGGATACTTGAAATATATTTACTAATAAAGACAACCAACACTCTGCTTTTACTTTTATCAGCATTAATTTTATGCTGAATTTACTCCTGGGCCATAAGTTTTTGTTTCTTTAGTTTCTTCTGGGATATCTTTTTCTTCTGTGCCACCTCTTTTTCTGTTTTAGGAACAATCTGCTCTTTCTCAGTTGGATCATCTATCTCAGTGTGGCAGGGAGAGCTCCTGTGTGGGTTAACCTGTCCATGAGCTCCATAAGTTCTGCGCCACACCTGCATGTGCTCAATAACCAGAGAATCTACATCTAAACCCTTATGTTCAGCACTACTCTCTGCATTGTTAAGCATGTGCAGCAAAAATTCACCACTCTTTCTGGGCCACCACCGACCCTGCGTCCAGCCCCACTGTTTGGCCTGGACACACCTACCAACCAACTCCACCACTGTAACCACACGATGGCACACACAGCTTCTGTAAAGTGACATCCTTCAGACATTCCATGGCTTTTCAAACATGCATACCCTTGATGGCCTGGGAGGGTTTCGTGAGCGTTCTTCAAGTGAACACAAAAATCTAAACCTCTTGATTTGCATGATTTTGTGGGGCTCTCTGGGTCAAGTGCACAGCCAACCATTTTCAGGAGCCACCTCTGGCCACTTACAGGAAGAGAACTCATGTTCAATTTCTTTTTTTAAGTACTAAGTAAAGAGACACGAAAAAAATTAAGTTCCTTAAAATACAAATACTATTACTGTCTGGCACAAGAGTACATATCTAATGCACGCATACATCTGTACCTTGAATGTAATCCATTCTTTATGCACATGCCAAACAAACCGAATCATCTTATAACACCCAAATATTTCCAGTGGCATCAAGTTCACCATAATCTGGCTAAGTCTGGGTAATAGCCGATGACAGAAAAGTTAACACATTCTTAATATCGTTGGGCTTCACAGGGACCATGATCCTCTCAAAACTGTGTGCAAAATGTTGTAAATATGTACATTGTTCTGGGGACCTGGTTCAGAGCTTTCATTAGATGTTCAATGAGGTTCAAGACCCAAAATAAAGATTGAACCGATAGGCCTGAAAATTAACAAAGTTAATTCCTTCTTTAAGGAGCTATTCTATTCAAACACTTCTATGTTTCCTTGGTGAACAACTATTATTTCTAATTTAGGTATTTCTCCCAAGCTCATGTCCTAATCCTACCTCTTTTGAATGTTTTCTTTTGATAAAATGGCCTTTATTTTAATTTCTAACCCTCATCTTCTTTCACAAAAACCCCAACCCCCCTCTCTTCCAAGGTCTAGGCCAGAGACCCAAATCCTAGACTCCCTGTAATTCTTTCAAGTCAGGAACCAACTGACAAGAAAACACTCCAGTTCTAACATTCCAACTGTCTTACTAAGGGCCTGGTCCACTAAGAAAGGTCTTTGTTTATTTTGTGTGGGGTTTTTTGTTTTTTGTCAAACGGTTGTTTAAGCCAATCTGGTTTTAAATCCTCAAGGGAAAATCTGGGGTCAAGAATCTATTGCCCCTTTTTGGTCATGCCTGAATTTTCCTTGAGTCAACCCCATCTTTTAGTCTGAACAAGCTCTAACAATGATACACGTCTACTGCAGGCTTACTAAAGTGGAAATTTTTTTAGTCACTCAGAAAATTAGAGACTCTAAACTGATGTTTCTTAACCTTTTAAAAATCCCTTGTTCTATAATATTTACTCACTTTTATCTTCTGAACCTTCCATCAGCTCAGAATACCACAGAGAGTCTTACTTTCTGAAATGTCCATTATGACTTAGAAGTTTAAATATTCTTGTCTAAACTGTATAGTCTCTCTCCCCCCAGCCCTGAGATTCTGATTTATACCTCCTTCTCATTCTTGACTGAGATCATGGGTCTAAACATAATGTAAACATGGACTTTTGTGGCACAGTCCACTCAAAAGGTTCAAGATAGTAACCTATATACAAAATGATAAGGGTAATAGAAAAAGGGCTTTTCAGCAACTTCTGTGTCACAAGAGAAACAATAAAATCAAATTAAAAACAACAGGAGTTTCCAGCTAACTGAGAACTGTCATATGTGAGAATCAATAAAATAATACAGAACTATACTGAAAATATCTGGGTGACATTATGAACATCAACTATAATGCAGAATATACGCATACATGTAGGAGACGTGGCTGGAGTTATACAGAACATATGCTTTTCTGGATAAATGGTTGATAAAAGCAGGTGTCAATTTCCTCTGAAAATAGTAGGTTATGTTTTAGGCACTGACTTCCAGTTATTTGAACTTTTAGGATTTGTTTGGAAGCATCAAATAGTTTAATGAGCTATTCTCTTTTGACCTTTTACTCAGAGATGTATTTAAAAAACATGATTTAGTCTACTTACCAATGCAATGAGCCATGGCTACAGAGAATACGAAATTTAAAGAAAACAACTAACTGGGGCTTTCAATGTATTCCGGATTGCCTCTATTATTATTATTATTTTTTTTAAATATATCTTTATTGATTTCAGAGAGAGGAAAGGAGAGGGAGAGAGAGATAGAAACATCAATGATGTGAGAGTCATTGACCAGCCGCCTCCCGCACACCCCCAACTGGGGATCGAGCCCGCAACCCGGGCATGTGCCCTGACTGGGAATCGAACCCTGATTTCCTGGATCCTAGGTCGACGCTCAACTGCTGAGCCACACCCAGCTGGGAATCTATGATTATTATTTTTAAATGTTTCCCACATCAGAGCCAGCACAATTCTCCCCCCTCCCCCTTTGCTCTTCCTGCTTCCATTTAGCTCCCTGGTTTTGAAGCTTCCGCTTTACAGCATCACCCTTCGTGCTTACTGCTTCACGCCAGTGGCTTCCAAACGCAACAGCATCCTGGGGGAGTTGGTATCTTGCTACCTCCCTTGCAAGCTACTCTACAAGGTCACTATTTTCATTTGTGTTTATTACCTAGGGAGAGACTGATGAAGGAAAGCTGAACTTGGACAGTGCACAAACATGTTTCCAAGACCCACGCTCGGAAATATAACTGGGTTTCCCTAAGTAATGTGTATTGTATGGCTCAGAGAGGGAAACAAAAGAAATGTGAAGGTAAGAGAAGGGAATTTATTTTTTAAAGTAGGAGGCTGTAAAGATCCAGTACAGAAGAAAAGGAGTTCTAAACAATAGTTAAGAGGAGCTTCAGACTGAGTGTAACTTTAGTATGCAACAATGAAAATATAGGGAAATGGTGGAGGCCTGAAAGCAAGGAATTATTAAATGAAAAAAAGACTTGCCAAGGTAGAAAAAGGGAAAAGTTGTATTGCCTACAGAAAGAGGGCAAAGTCCAAATGATCAAGTCTTAAGGACATAGCAAACTAGCCTAAATCTGAGCTGTTCTTGTTCAAGGGCTTCAGTGTGAGAAGACAAGGCAGTCTCGCTTTTCCTAGGCACACAGGAAGGAATACTATCAAATGCAGAGCAAGAAAATGGGGATCAGGATCCAATAAATCTTTAAAAGGCACTAGCAATACATGGTTGAGAAAATCCTTTGTTAACTGAACTGGGGATCAGTGTTTGGCTCAGGTCCCAAGAAAAACTAGAGTGCTACCATGCACCAGAACAAAAAGACCAGGAGAAGAGACTAGCCAGTCTAATAAGGGCAACGTTTAACCCCTGGCAAATGGGTAATGAGGCATCACATTATTTAAAGACTGTGCTGACTAGTGGGAAAGTAGCTGCTTAACATAAGGGCAAACTAAACTCTAATTTAAAGTAGAGAATTGTACCTGCAAGCCTGATGACTATAAACAAGACAGTAAGCGAGAGTTCAAACCAGTTCAACATCTACTATCTGGCATGTGTTCAGCACTGCACCAAGTGCTGGAACACAGAGAATTCATCCCTGACTTTAAAGGGCTTATAGGAGAAACTAGAGTGGCCAGTCCATGACCACTTATCATAGGGCTGCTGTTAGAATTCAATGTGTTAATGATCTTAAAATGTTTAGTATAAAGCCTGGCAAATGGTGGGCATTCAAAAATCAGTAGCTGCTAACCAGCATCCTTATAATTGTTACCATCATCACTACAATACCTATTACCGTGTTGTAGGAATAACAGATTTGAAATTTTAGAAGAAACAGCTTTAATTTGTGCAGAATTTGTTTCTAAATGGTTTGTTTCTTAATACTGTGCTCATCCAACTAAGGATTTCTGTTAAAACTAGGGAAAGACCTCTCCCCACTCATGATCTAGTTCCTTCAGTAGTCTTAGTGACACTGTTTCTGGCAAACTTTCTCTATCAGTCATGGAAATATTAACACCAACTCAGTCTCACACCCATGTTGCCCACTTTTTTTACATCCTGTGAAACTGACTTCATAGTTTGTTGCTGATATTCACAGAAGGAGAAAAGCCAGAGACTTCAGAACAACTACTTTCAAATGTCACAGATCGAAAGGGAGGAATTAGAAGGGAAAGCGCAAACAAGGTCTTTCCTTCCCTCAAGAGTAAAACATAGATCACTGTCATCACCATCTTCATACTTACTGATCTCCCATAACGGATCAGATGCTTTAGGAAAAGTATACAAGAAAACCGAGATCCCTAGCTGCCTCAGGATAAGTTCTAAGAGAGAACGCTGTGAGGAAACTTGCCTAGCAAAGGGCAGTAGACTATAGGGATACAAACCAAGTATGTTCTAAAGTGACTAAAAAGCAATTTAATTTACAGTATATTTAGTTTAAAAGGTTTGCAGGATACCTAACAGAAAGAAAATAAAATATTCTATCTACTGGCTAAACTTTTAAAGAGTTAATAAATATAGTAAATTTATAAGTTCTTAGAAAATATATCCAATTTAGGGAAAGGATAGGTGGAGAGAGGACAGAGCATGAGACAAAAATACGAAGAAACTAAAGGTAAAACAAAGAAACAAAGGGTGAAAACTGAGGGGAAACCTGACACAAACCACCCTAAATATACTAGGAAAGAGAGAGATGAGAGGAAAATGAAGATGAAACTACCATGGATTGAATGAGACTGAGTTACAGCTACTGCTGGTCTGACACCTTTGTTCCACTGATAAAGAAAGTGCAGTCCACTGAGGTTGAGTAATTTCTTTGAGCTGACACAGCTAGAGTGGCAAGTCTATAAAGGTGATTAGTACACAGTAAATACTCAAATTTTTGATGAGTTAAAAAGACAAGTATTATGGGTCTGAATGTTTGTGTCCCTCCCACCTGCGGATTCACATGGTGAAGCCCTCACCACCTGTGTGGCAGCGCTGGGCAACAGGGCCTCTAGAGAAGTTCTTATGGTTACATGAGGTTATACGGGAGTCCCCGATCCGACAGGATTAGTGTCCTCATAAGAAGGGACATCAGAGAACTTGCCCGCACCTGTACCAGTGCCTTCTCGCCCTTACTCCCCCCCCCACACACACACAAGAGGACACGAGAGCAAACCGGGAGGTGGGGCAGCCTATAAGCCAAGAGGAGAGGCCTCCGCAGGAAACCTACCTCACAGGCGCCTTGGTCACGGGATTCTCAGCATCCGAGCTGTGAGAGAGAAATCTGTGCTGTTCAGGCTACCTGGTATGTGGTCATCTGTTACAGCATTCCCCAGACTAAGACCACGAGCAGTGCAAAGTACTCAAAAGGACAAGTTTTTTTGTTTTGTTTTGTTTTGCTTTAACCATGATGTGTAATTTTATTTTTGTAACCTGAAGACATGGTAAAAGAATAGTAGATTTTATTTTATTTTTTTATTTTATTTTATTTTTTTAAGTTTTATTATTGTTTAAAATATTACAGATGTCCCTTTTTCTCCCCAATGACCCGTTCCACCCCGTTCCTTCCCCCTCCCCAGTCCCTCTCCCCACCATTGTCCATGTCCTTGGGTTGTGTATATATGCACATAAATTCTTTGGTTACTCTCTCCCCCTCCACCCACCCGTCCTCCTCCATCCCTCTGATATTCATCAGTCTCATCTATGCTTCCATGTCATTGAATCTATTCTGTTCATCAGTTTATTAAGTTCTTTAGATTCCACGTATAAGCGAAATCATGTGATATTTGTCTTTTGCTGCCTGGCTTATTTCACTTAGCATAATATTCTCCAGGTCCATCCATACTAAAACTAAAGTACGAGCCCTCATCCCCTTTCCTGCTCCTTTCTTCCTGTCAGAGAATGAAAATGGGGCCACCGGCTAGGTTTAGTTTCAGTAAAAACCCAGGGAGCCCTCCTAAAGGCAAAACTCTCCTACGAGATACCTACAAATAGTAGACGCTCAATAAACTTTCAATCAAATAATGAGCAGTCAGAACTCAATTCTGCATGGCCCCAGCCGGGCAGCTCAGTTGGCTAGAGCGTCGTCCAGACATGCCAAGGCCTGCACCAGCAGCATTATACTGCGCCTACACTATAAACCACCACGCACATAGGGACAAGTGGTCCCTCGTGAGAGAATAACTGGTGACAAACACAGAGTTCCACATACTGATTCCTAAAGTTAATTCCTAAGTAGTCCCTTGTTAAGAAAAATAGCAAGTAGAAAACCTCTGGAATGTAGCACTCATCTGACAAATACTTGCTGAGCATTATTCACTGTTCCAGACACTGGGAACCAGCAATAAACAAAACCAGACAAAATCTCTAGAGGGAGACAAGTAGTAAAAAAAAAAAAAAAGATGTTTTTATAATATACTGGAAGATGGTAAGGGCTATGGAGAATTTAAAACAGAATCACTAAAAAAGAACTGAAAGGTAACATTTGAACAAAAATGTGACTCCGATGAAGGCGGACCTGAGGCTATCTGGAGACGGGCATTAAAAGTGGAGGAGACAAGTCCAAAGGACCTGGCAAGTTTGAGGAACAGCAGGAAGGCTGGTGTGGCTGGAGGAGGGTGAGAAAAGGGAAGAACAGGAGATGGAAGCCAAAGAGATATGTGGGAGCCAGCTCGACCTCAGCATTGTACGGACTCCAGCTTTTCCTGAGTGAAATCCACTAGTGGGTTTTTGAGCATGATCAGATTTCTATTTTGAGAAAGGATCACGTCTGATGCTGTGTTCAGAATCAATTATTTGGAGTCGAAGGTGGAAGCAGGGAGACCAGGAAGGAGGCCATTAAAATAATCCAGGCAAGAGAGGGTGGTGTACTGACTCAGGATGGAAGGAGCAGAGCTAGTGAAAAGGAGTCAGCTTTGGTTATTTTTGAAAGGCAGAACCTAAAGGACTTGCTGATTCATGAGACTGGAGAGAAGAAGAAGAACCCCAGATAACGCCAAGTTTTTTCTGGTCCAAGCAACAGAAAGATGTCATTATCTGCAAAGGGGGAAACTGTAGGTCTTCCCACAGGTTTGAGAGTGATTTTTCACCAACCTTTGCTCATAAATTATTCCTAACCATGTTTTTAAAATGACTAAAATAATAAAATAAACGGCGTGCTCATTTAGAAAAGTGATACAAAAGTGAAATAAACCATCACTGACACGTCATCCCTCAGTTTTCTTACTGCTCAGTAGAAAGTACTGCGTCATTTCAAGGAGGCATTAAAGGAGACTGGAGACACCGTCTTTACAGTCTGCTTGGTTTTCACTGAATATAGTTAAGAATTCAGTTTTTCGCTTCCCACCCATAATGACAAAGAAAAGAAAAACTAACACAGGAAAATGTTTCCCCACTCTAAAATTAGATGAATCAAAAGGTGAGCAAACATGATAGCAGCACTCTAAACTCTAATGATGATGGTGAAATTTTCTTTTTTATCTTTGGATAATTTTATTCATTATCTTTTACATTTTTATTTATTTTTTAAAATTTATTTATTTAAATCCTTTTGTTGAATTTATTGGGTTAACAAAATTATACAGGTTTCAGGTGCACAACTCTATAACACACTGTCCGTATACTGCATTGTGTGTTCACCACCCCAAGTCAGGCCTCCGTTGTCCATCACCACTGATGATGGTGATATTTGATATGTAAGTGAAATTTTGAGGCTTCTTTAGATGATTATATTCTAACTTAGGATATAATCTTGACCAAAGTCAAGAATCAATATTGAACAATACATTTCTAAGAAACTACTATGGTAGTTTCACTCAGTTCAACAGAAAGAATTTCTTCATGCAGTGTTTTTTATTGTTAACACTATTACAGATGTCTCCCACTCCCCCCACACACACACTTTGCTCACCTCCACCTAGTCTTCATCCTGTATTTTGCAACAAGAACTGGGACCATCCACTTTCACTAAAAGGCCATGTGACAGACAGTGTCCTTTCAGAGAGTATGACAAAATTTACAGTTCATAAGTGGCCAAGTGTTGAAATTAGGTATATATACAAAGATAATGGAAGGAAACAGATAATATAAAAATGAAAATAAAAATTCTTTGAATTGCTCATTCCAAGATGTTTATAAATCTAAAAATAATTATGTAACTATGGAGCAAAGAAGACATCCATCCTCCCTTCAACAAAATTATGTACTGTCAAAAGTTTTTAAAAAAAACTTTAAATACTGCATTTAGACTATGTAAGTGCAAGGAGACCCAGAAGTGTAAGAAGCTAGAACCTATTAGAGATATATTTGGAATCTGGAATCAAGATTTACAAAATGCGTATGTCTGACAGTTCATAAGCAATTAAATCACATTCAAAGAAAGTTGTCTTTTGAGGTATATATGCTTTCAAAACAAGGAAAATAGGGAACAAAAATTTGGACAGTATCTTTCAGTGAAACAGCACTTATTTGGAAGGTTCAGATCCACACAGGGAGAGAGCTGCGACAGGACAAGAGCACAACAAAGGGTCAAAGCAGCACGAGCACTGACACAGAACCTAGAACTCCCGGCCACGGTGTAACTGACAACTCTAGAACAAGTTTGGGACTGGCATGAGTACTATTCAGCAAAAAACTTGCCTTAGTTTGTGCTATGAGGAAGAATAGGTTGAATTTCAATGTATTTTCACAGATGGAAAGGAAGAGAAATCAAGAGCACACTCTTGATTTCAAAGAGATTGGATTTCAAAGAGAAATTGGATTTCAAAGAGATTTGATGATCCTTTTCGTCCTAAGAAAAACTGCTAATGTTTTCTTCTCAGCTCAGAGTTTTCTCAACTGTTAATAGATTCAAAAACCCGTTTAAAAAAAAAAATACCTGAGGTGATCTTGTACAAGGATAAAGGAGGGGCAAACAGTGATAGAGTAAGAATCTACACTTGGGAAAAAATGATTGAAGGATAGCTTGTGTCTACTTTCCTCAGTATGGTTGACATTAGTACAGTGAATGCCTTCATTTTGCAAGAAAAGCTTCAATTATAAGATTGAAAATTAATAAGATAATCCCTCATACAGGTAGGAAATGAACTTGCAGGAACAAATACAGAACTAGAAAGGTAACGTCTACCCTCCCAACCATAAGCATGGACTCATATAATGAAAGAGAAAGGGGGGAGGGGGGGAGAGCAGGGAGGGCGTGGCTCAGCGGTTGAACATCGACCTATGATCCAGGAGATCGTGGTTCAATTCCTGGTCAGAGCACATGCCCGGGCTGTGGGCTCGATCCCCAGTGGGGGGCATGCAGGAGGCAGCTGATCAATGACTCTCTCATCTGACGTTTCAACTCTCTCTCTCCTCTTTTCCCTTCCTCTCTCTGAAATCAATAAAGATATATTGTTTTTAAAAAAGAGAGAAAGAAAAAGGGAAGGAAAGAAGGGAGAGAGGCAGGCAGGGAGGGAACAAAAACATGAAGTATTACCCTTCTCTACCTTATGCTCTCATGTTTAAAAGGCCTTTTGTGTGACTCTTAAGGCACTACTACCTTTGACTTTTCTGTCTTAACAAAAGGTTTTATAGCCACACCCTCAGATTCATCTTTAGACTACCATTCTCCTGGCAGTACTCTTGAAATGATCTTTACTAAGAACCCATGTCTTAATTTTGCCATCATTTGCCATGCAGAAAGGCTGAGAATTTTCAAAATCAATTCCTGGCTGTGTTTTTGTTTAACAGTCCTCTCCTCAGTTCTTTTCTCTCCTCTCACACTTTACTGTAAGCAGCAAGAAGAAACCAGGGGCACCTTCAATGTTTTGCTTGGAAATTTACATAGCTAGCTCTCCCAGCTCATTAAGCACATTTTCTGCTTTCCATAACTACAAACAATAGTGTTGCTAAACTTTCTGCCCTTTCTTCCAGTTTCCTGTCCTTTATGCCCTCATGGCAATCTCCTCAAAGTTCCAGACTTTACAAACAACATGTTCAGGGTACTCTTTTCACTAACATTCTCCTCAAAGTCCACTGCCCAGTTCCAAAGTTACTCCCACATTTTAGATTTCTGCTATAGAATCAGCCCACTTCTAGTACCAATATCTATAGAGAGAACTATAGAGAGCAAGCACCCAAGATGAAAGCCACAGTCTCTTTGTAAGCAAATCTTGGAAATAATATCCCATCACCTTTGCAATATTCTGTTACCGCAAAGTGAGTCACTAGGTCCAGCCTACACTCGGAGGCAAGGGATTGCACAAGAGCATACGAGGGAATCACTGGGGGCCATCCCATAGGCTGTCTACACAGGCTGGCGGAAAGTATTATAGCATACTGGGTAGGAGTACTGGCTGAAGCCAGACTACTGGGTTTGACTCTTGTTTCCAAACTGTAAAATTATTTCATAACAACATAATAAAATAATAGTTGTGAAAGGACCTGACCCAGTATGCCTCATACATAGGAGGCCCCTGGGAATCTCTGTTCCTTCTCCTTTCCGATCCCAATTGTTTTTAACAATCTTGAAAATTTCTCTGGATTGGATAAAATCTGCAAACATCTAGTACTAGAGCAACATAGTACTAAGCAACATGTAAAAATATGACTGTGACTTTCAATAAGTACAGGAAACTTAAATTTGATGAATTTAATTTAATAAAATTAAACAAGAAAACAGGAGGATAATAAAAATCACCCCAAGTAATGAACAGAGCAAAGGGGAGCACACACGCTAGCGAATGTCACCCCTAAACACGTGTCCCACCACACTGCCAACTGCTTTTAAGCTGTAATGTCTAGTGAGACTTTGAAACTAATCTTGGCAAAAAAACATTATATTACTTTATATCTAACTGGCAACTATAAGTACAATAAACAGAATAAATCAATCATTAAGAATGTTTTTATTTAGACATCAGCCTATTTGAGGACTAACATTCAACAGTGACTGTGAAGTAACATCGTGCCCATCTTACAGATGAGAGACAGAGCCTAAAGACCTTGGGACTTGTTATCACTGAGCCACAAACAGAGCTGTAATCAGCATATAATGTAATACACAACGAAGCTATAATCGATTTCTGATTTTCATGGATATGGCAATCTGGCCAGTGATTAAAGGGCTCATCTCACACTCAGAAAAAATAACTTGACAGTTATTTTAAAGAATAAAAGTAGGCTTTCACTTATTTTACCTCTAATTTAATGGTCTAGATTCAAACAAGCTCTAAAACACCATGAGTTACTACACAAAAAAGATAGTTCCGAACCTACAGATGTGAGTTAAGTGGAAGCAAAATCCACTATTTTAGTTGGACACTTTGCTACACAGACAGTTCATTATATTCAGAATATTTAATTAACTTTTCAAACAATATTTGTGGAGTGCCTATTCTATGCTGGCCTTTTATTAGAAGTACTGTAAGTTATCTCATTTCATAACAGCAAACAGTGCCGAAAAAGCATTTGTGAGGAGCAGCAGCAAGTTGACGTTCAGAGGACAAGGCTAACTGAGAACAAGAAGGTACTGCTTAAAACCAGATACGAGTTTTAAAAGCAGCACATATTTCCAGAGCCAAGAAGAGGGAAAGGTAACTCCTAATATCTACTTTATCGTAGCAAAAAGAAACTACAGGACCTGAGGTGATGGGCAGAGGTTTCCTCAGGACAACTGTGTCAGGCATCTCTGACTTTGGCACTTAAGGAAGAAGTGCGTGTGTGATCATTTCTTCTGAGAGAGAGCGGTTTCTAAGTGATTCAGTTTAAGTATCAGCAAACATTTATGAAACAGCTACTTTATGCAGCACATGAGGACACCAAGTGTGTTGGGAGAGGTAGTCCCTGTATCCCCCTCCCTTTAGCAGTATGTATACTTTGATCATACTGATTTTCTAACCCTCCCAAACGTACAATTTAAAATCTACAAAAATGAATACTTGCTAAATTGGTTACAAATTTATTCCCTAATTTATAAATTTTAAAACAACAAAATTCCATTTTCTGGTTTGAAACATGACAAATTATACTTGTTAAAGGTTAAATGCCATATTAAAACAGTATTAAAACATACATATCAAAACAAGGCAGCTTTCTTATGCAACTGGAAGCTTATCATCTTTTAGCATTCATATACAAGGCTTCAACTCTACTTGAAAATTTTATTCACTTCCATACCCTGATCCCAAGGCCTTTTTACCTCATACCTGAACAACTACAATAGTAACTGCTTTTGCTGCTTCTAGTCCCTTCCCAAACCATCCTACCCACAGAATCTAATTTACAAAGCACTATTTCAAGAAAGTTAAATACTGGTTTACTGAATATTTTTAAATAATTCCTATTTACTACAAAAATAATGACCTAACATTCAACATCTTCTAGTTTATCCATCAAACCACTGCTTCCATTCCTCTCTTCCAGTGAGAATGGCCTTTTCACTTTTCCCTAAAGTTTCCTTCCTCCCTTCTTTTCACTCCACAAATGTCCAATCAGTGCCCACTATGTGCCAAGCACCTCTCTAGGCACAGAAGATACACCAGTGCCTTCATGGGGCTTACATTCTAGTTGGAGGAGACATTAAACAAATACACAGCAAGTCAGATGGTGATGGGTGCTATGGAGAAAAATAAAACTGGAGAGAAGGGGATGGGAAATGTTGCATAAAGAGGTAGAGATTACCACTTACATAGGGGGCTCATGAGAACGTGACATTTGAATAGAGAATTCATGTAAACAAGGGAGTCATGCTGCAGTGTGGAGGAAGACCGGGAAGGCAGGCCAGTGCTAAGGCCCTAGGCAAGGGACTGTTTGATATGTTCAAAGAATGGCAGGGAGTGCAGAAGAGCATGAGCTCAAGAGCTTAGCTATGGGAGCAAGTCACGCAGGGCCTGAAAGGCCAAGGGAAGGGTGTTTGATTTTTACCATTAGAAGCCCCTGGAGAGTTTTGAATGGAGGAGCAACATAATGTGACATTTAAAAGGAACACTCTGGCTGCTGGGTTGAGGACAGGCTTCAGTTAGGGGTTGCAGAAGAACAGAAGCAGGGAGGCTAGTTAGAAAATTATTATAATGATATAGGCAAGAGATAATAATGGTGGCTTGGGCCAGGATGAAAGCAATGAGATTCTTGAGTAGTCAAGTTTCATGTTCATTCTTGACACCATACCTCTCTGCTTATGCCAGTTCTCCATCTGGCTTGTCTGTTTAGTCCTGCCAGAATCTAGCTTAACTTATACCTCCTTCAAGAAACCTTCCCAAATCAATCCCATCTTCAGTGATTGCCCATTTTTCTGAACTCCTGTTGACAACTGCCCATTACTACCTACTGACTGGCAGGTAGTCTTTGCTACAATGTATTATTTATCTATTTAACTTCTATGTTCTTTTACTCCATTATTCTTGAAGAAAAAGAAAAAAAAACTTTACAACTCTTGGTATCCTCATCGCGCTGCATAAAATAAATATTCAATTAATGCTTGATGCTAATCAAACTGAACCACTTAGAAACTGGTATCTCACAAAAGAAATGATCATATGCTCACTTCCTCCTTAAACTGCCAAAGCCGGAAAGATGCCTGGCACAGCTGTCCTGAGGAAACCTCTGCCCATCACCCAGGCCACACATCATCTTGAGCTGCAGTTCACAATAGCTGCTAACCTAGCCACAACTAGTTTCTCTGGAACAATGGTTTTTTAATTTTTTTTTTTTATTTATTTTTTTTATTTTTATTTTGGAACAATGGTTTTTGAAGTGTGGTCTCTGGACCAGCAGCATCAGCATCACTTGGGCATTTATTAGAAATGTAAATACCGAGGTCCACCCAGATCTAATGAATCTAAAACTCTGGAGGTGGGACTCGGCATTCTGTGCATTCTGAAACAATATGGAAGTTTGAAAACTACTGCTCTGGTTTAAAGGTTTAACTAATTACCCAGTTTTTCCAAGGAATTTCTGAACAAATCCATCCTGGCTTATAGCCTCATTCACCTCAATCATTATCAAAAGTCCACCCCTTCCAGATGGCTCACTCCATACAACTCTGTATATCCACTTATCTGATCCCATCTGCTCTTCTGTGCCCTCCTGAGCCATAGAAGCCATGAGCTTCCCTCGCAAACTCTTCCGTACACTTACTCTTTTCTGTGATGTTCCCTTCACCCTTTTGCTCTAAAGAAAGCCTGGCAGGCCCGAGAATACTGCTTCTTCCACCGTGTAAGGTTTACTCCTACCCCCACATACCTCAGCAGGGGCACGCATCCTGGCTCCCATCAGCATTTATGTTGGACCTTACAAGCATCCTCCCTGCTCTCTAACACTACTTTCAAACCACTTCTCTTCCCTCCACCCAACCTGGACAGGGTTCCCTGTTTTCATCCCCTCTGTCGGTCTTATCATTCTTGATGATTTCAACACCCACACAGGTGATTCATCCAATACTTTGGCTTCCTAGTTGCTGTTGTTTTAATGTCTTTAGCACCAATTAAATATTTTTTCCATTTCACCTAAGCCACCCACCTAGCTTCATATCCTAGCACTGTCATCACCAATAAAGATACATGAATACATTCTACTCTCACACCACCAAGCTGGCTTCCTCTAGCAGTTTCCCCACGCCAGCATTTCTCCAGCCCCCTTGGTCCTCTAATCTACACGTTGACCCTGCCACTTTTTCACTCCTCCTCCTTCTACTACTACTACTCATGTTCTTACTTCCCTCCTAAGCCAGCTCAGATTCTAGGGTTCAATACTACATGAGGTCCTTTTCAAAAATCTCATTTCTCTTGTCCCTTTTTCTCTTAGTCTAACTTACCTGATAAAATCTCAACTCCTGGTTAAATCCAACTATCTACTTATGCCTGTCTTGCATCTAAATGAAGATTGCTGGATAAAAATCATGCAGCTGACTTGCCACCACTCACATCAAGTTTATGACCACAGGTCTTTTTTTTTTTAAGTAGCTGTGTGGTTTCTTTGTTTGTTTTTAATATATCTTTATTGATTTCAGGAGAGGAAAGGAGAAGGAGAGAGAGATAGAAACATCAATGATGAGAGAGTCATTCATCGAGCCCGCAACCGGGCATGTGCCCTGACCGGGAATTCAACCCTGATCTCCTGGCTCCTAGGTTGACGCTCAACTGCTGAGCCACGCCCGGTAGGGCGTGACCACAGGTCTTAAGCCTACTACATCTCTCTAGTGAGTTCACTCGCATTTTTTGAGATTACTATTTCACACCTTTGTCCTCTCCTCAAATCTGTAACACTACTTCCTACACATCCAGTTTTAGCTACATTCATCTTATGTTATAAAGAAAGCAGACAATCAGAGGACTCACTCTCCTGCCTGAAACCAATGCCACTAGCCGACCCGGCTCTAACCACTGTGCCCTTCTGCCCATTAAAAAGAAAAACGTGCTCTGGCCCACGTAAGGCCATCCCTCTTCTGTGCTGGATATGACATATTTTACTTCTCCAATTAGCCTCCTTTTCAGCATCCTCAATTTCTTCCCCTCTGCTAGATCTTTCCTATTGACATAAAGCATGCCTTAATATCACCTAAAATCCTCCCCTGAACCCACATACCCATCCAGTTACTACCCCAATTCACTGCTCTACTCCACAACTAAACAATACTCACTGACTCATCCTCACTGACCAGTTAACAACTCAAGCCATTCCAATTGGCTATTTATCCCCATTGTTCCAAGTGAAACAACTTTTACCAAGGTTTCACCAATGACCAATATCCTACCAAGGCCAATGGTCCATTACTTGGTCTTCAATTTTGCCAACCCAACAAGCACAATCTTCTCCAGAGTCTGTGATATCTCACACTTGCCTTGTTTCCCTCCTACCCTATGAAATTCTAAATATCCTTCAGACTTCTACTGAACTGCCTCAGCCCTACTCTCTAGTCACATATTGTCCCAAGGCTTTAAATATGTACTGATGAATCTCAACTTCATCATTACACCCCCAGCTCACATCTCTCTTCTGAACTTGACTCATATCAAACTGCCACTGAACTTCTCCACCTGGCTATCTAATAGTCATTTCAAACTTTAACAAACCCAAACCATAAACATTGTTTTTGTGTACTCTCGTTCTGTTGTAAAGAAATGGTCCCTCCGCTCTAATTCCTCAAGCCAAAAGCTGAATAACCCATATCCCTCTTTTATCTCACCACACATGCAAGGCCTCTTCAGTCTCATCAAACTGCCCTCCAGAATCTAAGCCACCACCTGTAGCTTAGATATAGCAAGAGCTTCCTGAACTCCCCTTATCACTTTTCCTAAAGAAAATCACTATCCTGCTGAAATCTCCCAATATCTTCCCATTTTAACCAGAACAAAACTCAAGCTGCTACGGGGGGGGGGGGGGGGGGGGTAGCTGGGGGAGTAAATCTCATCTTTCTTACCTTCCTACATTCTTTTGTTCTCTGCACTCGAACCAAGTCATCCCTCTTTCTAAAAGCCCCAAGTGCATTCTCATCTGAAGACTGCATCTGTTCATCCTGCTTATAACGCTTTCCTTCCCTATCATTCAGGCCTTTCTCAGCCTATGAACCATTCAGGTTTACATTACCTTGTCTTCTCTATAGCACTTACTA
Source organism: Miniopterus schreibersii (assembly GCF_964146895.1). NCBI lineage: Eukaryota > Metazoa > Chordata > Mammalia > Chiroptera > Miniopteridae > Miniopterus > Miniopterus schreibersii. Next base: position 179,320,617 of record NC_138102.1, read on the forward strand.
GTAGTAGTTTCTGAAATTATCTTGTTTGCTTAAATGTTTACCGTTTTCTTTTCTCAGTTAAAAAATACAAACTATGGGAAAGAACTTTGTCTTATTCATGCTCTTTCTGAACCCCTTAGGAAGTGACTGGCACACAGTAGTCATCAATAAATGTGTTAACTGCTTGAGACTCATATTAATATAATGATTTGTTTAGCCCCTTACAGTTTTTTGAGCTTTTAAAATATGTATCAAACCACCAGTCTAGGCATGGTTCAGCGGTTGAGTGTCGACCTAGGATCCAGAAGATCCCAGTTCGATTCCCAGTCAGGGCACATGCCCGGGGTTGTGGGCTCAATCTCCAGCAGGGGGCGTGCAGGGGGCAGCCAATCAATGATGACTCTCCCATCATTGATGTTTCTATCTCTCCCTCTTCCTTCCTCTCTCTGAAATCAACAAAGATATATTTTTTAAAAAATAAAATAAGGCAAAATATAAAAATAAAATATGCATCAAACCAGTTTCACCCAAAGTATAAATATAAATTCTGCAATAATAATAGAAGCCTCTTGTTATCTTCCTAATATATAAATCTGATCATACCTGATCCTGTTTAAAATCTATCAGTGGCTCCTTATTGGAATAAACAAACACCTTAAACTATTCCAATAATCTGGCCTCTGAATTTAAAATTTTTATCTATTATTATTCCATTCCTCCCACACATACAAGCCACATGGAATTATATATGGTTCCCAAATATATATACTTTTTCACCATCTATTCCTTGTTGGAAAATCAATGCACTTTTCTACACCTCATCCACTCTGCTTGTCCAAGACTTTCTGAACTCCTAGAGGCTGTTAGATCATCTGTCCTCTATCTGCTTTGCCTCCTGTTAAATGGAAGAGTTCTTCCTTACTTCTAAAGTCAATCCTATTTTCGCAAAGTATAAGAGCAATTATCCCTTCTCTTATATAGTCTACTCCTCCTTCTCAAATAAATTTATTCAATTAGCTTTTAAAGATGATCAAGTCCCCCTTATTTAAAATAAAACAAATAACCCTTTTCTACTCCTCATACTCTTCTAGCTACCCTCTACATTCCTTCAGAGTCAAACTTTTCCAACAACTGTCTATACCCACTAATTCAATCTCCATTTCCTTGCCTCCCCATGAACTCCTCCACTGACTCCACTACTCTCAAGCTTCTGCCCTCAATAGTCCACAGAAACAACCTTTGCAAAGGTCATCAAAGGCCTCCACGCTGCTAAATCCCTATTTCCGTTCTCTCTCCCTGCCACTCTTCTATCCTAATCTCCCAGTGCCCTGGCTTCCCTCCTGAAGAGCAGGTTCTCCAGAACCTTGTTCCCGGCCTCCTTGGAGGGTTCATCTCCCCATCAGGCATTAACTTCTCCTTTTGCTCCACATTTTCTCCCTACAGGCCATTCCCCTCTTAAGCCATGACCGTACCCCTGCCCACAGTTTCAACTACTACTGCCTGCATTTTTCTCGCAAATTTATAGCTTAAGCCTTTATCTTTCCTTATATTTCCAGACCTAGGTAGACAACTATCTAAGCAGTATTTCCCCTTGAACATCTCAAAGTTACCCAAAAATACTAAATCCAAAAATCAAACTCATGATCCCCTTCATCTTTCTTCTTACAAAAAACAAACAAACAAACCCCACAACCCTGGTCCTCCTCCAAATCATGGCAGTATCTTATCAATTATACTTCCTAAATATTTCTCCTCTTCCAAATCATGCCAATATCCTGTCACTTAACCTTATGAGTATCTGTCACACAGTTCTAGTTCTCTCTAGCACATGTTGTCATTATCATTCTTTGTCACTTTAGACTATTACACAACAATTACCTAACTTCTCTCTGCATACTTACTCCCCTCTAGTCTGTGTAGATAACTTTTAAAAAACAAATCTAATTATAAATTGCACTTCAGCCTACTGCAATCTTACTTAAAATCTTTTAATGGCTTTTTACTGCCAAGTATCTAGATACTGTGACTAGATACTGTATCTGGCCTCCAATGTTATCTGAACTAAACTGTTCCTACATTTTGTGATAACTCAATTTACTAGTAAGTCTAGTTCGTTAACTATGCATAACAATTAGAAGGGCAAAACAGTGATAAAAAGTGAGTATTAATTAAAAGATCAGCCCGACTGTAACCTGAATAATAGCTGTTGTTATTATCATTACCTTCTATTTTGCTTAGTACAAAATGCTTCCAAAAACCTTTAACAGAGATTATCTCAATAATCTGTTAGGTATTAATAGTCCCATTATCAAGATTAAAAAATTAATGCTAAAAAGGTCATACACTGACAAATGGCACCACCAAGACCAAAACTATGTCTTCTGACTCACAATGCATGATTTCTATGTTTTATGATAAAGCCATCAGTTACCACTTTATTTCTAAAATGGCTGATAAACATTTTTCTGAGATTACTCCATTAATGTCCTCGCAAGAACTATCATATCCTTTTTACAAATCAAGGTATATACAGTTTAGTAACTTGTCTGAAGTAATTAATGGACATGGAAACAGAACTCAGGTTACCTTATTTTCATTTCTCTACTCTGCCTGTATCATGCTGAATGGTAGCAATGATAAACCTGACACTATTGAACAAAGAAAGTGTGATGTAATAAGTTCTGAGGCCAGACGGGCCCAGGTTCAAATCTACCTCTTCCAATTCTAGATTGTGTGACTGTAGCAAGTTACTGAAGATTCTGCTTTCTCATCTGTAAAATGAAGATAACAGCTAACTCCCACTCCCAGGTGTGCTGAGGACTAAGTAAGATATAGGACGCTATCACTCAATAAATGATTTAAAGTTAACAAAACAAAAACATTAGCTTCTCCCCAAAAAGGACAATGTGGAAAGAAAGAAGAATCAGAGTTTAAAAAAAAAAAAGATAATGTTGAGTTTCCAGCTCTGCCATTTACTGTCACACTCTCTCTCGGTCCCTTCATTTGTACAATAGAGAGAGAATGATGCTCAGCCCTTAGCACTGCTGTGAGGATGAAACAAGATAACATATAAAAGCACTTTCTTAATTGAATAGCATCATGCAAAAATCATTATTATCTTTGTACAAACACTCTATCACTGTTATAAATTCTTTGAAGACATGAGATATCTTAAATCATCTTTGCATGTGTAACAGCTGGTAGCACAGTCTTCCACCCATTATAGGCATTCAAATGTTGGCTGAACTGATTATTAAGAAGACAGGATTAAACTATGATAAAATAACAATACAAAATGAGATCCAGAAGTTCATCCATATAGAATATAAGTAAAGAGAACCTGGTACCAGTCTAGCTAAGATCAGCTCAGACATAAGAACATATCGTGTCTCCTGGGAATTTAAATAAGTGGTCTTTAACTTTGTTTGCTGAGTATAAATTATATAACCATCAAACAAGTTCCCTCAGTACAGGAGTCCTGTGTGTTTCCCTCCCTCCCCTCCGCCCCTCCTTGTTTTGGACAATGAAGAGGAGAGAATAAATGATGTAATTAATGAACACTTCACAGTACTGCACCCCTCCAAAAAGTTTAGAAAAAACAATAGGGATGTGCTCCATCAGGAGGCAATTTTAATGAGGGCTCACTAGTTGAAAGTACTTAAAATACTGATTAAAGGGAGACATGTTTCACATAAAACTAGTTTGCGTTTATCAAAGTCCTCCTCACAGGAATTCAAAGACATCCTTACACTAGAGAGTAAAATGCCTTGGGTAGTGAGTGGTTTGTCCATGCAAACATTCAAAGCAAAATGCTGGCCTGCACTGAGTATCTATGTGCCATCCACTCTGTTAAGCGTGTTTCACAGATTATCTCATATCCTCACAGTATATAATCCTGCATGACAGGCATTATTTTCCCTATATGATAAATGAAGAAACAGGTTCAGAGATGTTAAGCAATTTGTTCACAGCCATACAACTAGAAATGATAGAGGTGGGGTTTGCACCTAGGAAAGTCTCTAAAAGTCAAATTCTTTCCACCATACCATGCTGTCCACATTCACTAAAAAGATGACTCGACAGCAACGTGGGGAGATCTGGCAAAGAGACATATACAAAGCACAGGATGGCATTCTATCTCAAGAGTTCTAGACACAGGAGCAAATTAATAAGCTGCACCTAACTACACAAACTAAAATGCCTGGATGAGCTATAACTTCTACTCTTCAGCTCTACAGGTTCTAAAAATGTCCACACTCATAGTTCATAAATTTTTCTAGCATACTCAGAAACAGTACCTTGAACTCACTGCCGGGACCAAAACAAGCAGGCGATGGAGCTGATACATGTTTCTTGCTCATGTTTTCCAAGACCCAAACATCCTTGTACAACTGAGCGTTTTTCTGGCATATGCACTGCTACACAAAATTCACTTCACAGAATTTTAGAATTAGAAGAGGTTCTATTAGCTTATGGATGTAGAAACTGAGACTCAGGCCAGTTACATGGCTGCACAATGTCACATGGCTGGGTGCTGGCCTAGACAAACTCTCATTTCCTATTCCTCATGCGGTAAGTTTCCTCACAGCACTTCCTCAGTGCCTGACACTTAACGCTTGAGCACCTCAATTTCCGCCTCTGTATCTGGATGTTACGCAGCTAGGGCTCCTCCTGGACAATTTCACTGAACTCAACAAATGTGTGGGGCACTGGGCTAGACAATGCAGATAACAAAGAGACAGAGCTACACACTTTTTACCCTCCAGACCAGGGTGGGGGACGTCTGGACCAAGAAATCATTTGGTCTGGCCCTGCCAAGGCAACTGCAGGAGGGACTTTGGAATTCAATAAATCTAGGAGCTATTTTTATAGCTAATTTTTAAGATGATAATTTTGTATGGCCCGAGAATGATGTTATAAATACCCAAATGGCCCTTGGCAGAAAAAAGGTTCCCCACCTCTACTCTAGACAGTGCTACCCAAGTGTTCAGTTGTCTTGGGTGTAATACTTATATGGCACAAAGTGGCAAACAAACTAGAGTACACATGGTCCAAGTGACCAGGGAAATCCTAGGCCCTACCTGGCTGCTCCAAGGGCTGAGAGGAATAGTTGGTTACCTTGGCATTCATGTATATCAATCCAACATGTGGTACTTTGGCTGGGAAGCTCTGTTCTAGGGCTAATAAGTGAAGGGGATTGAAACAAATTTACAAATAACTGTAATATATGCACAAAGGAAACAACTGAGGAGACTGTCACTGTCTGCTTTCATCAAACATAAATGAGTGGAAATGAAATTAATTCAACTTGCTTCCTTTCATAGCTCCTCTTCCAAACAAATCCAAATACAGAATACCCCATCCTTTGGTCAACAGATAGCTGACCAGACCCACCGACAAGGCTGCAAAGACCCTAGACACAGGTGACTAGTTCACAGGGAGATGAAAAGTACTTCAAGCACATAAGTGTGCCAGAAAAGTTCTTTGACTGCTTACAAATACTACAAAAATAATCCAGAGGGGAGGAAATTACATTTCAAGGTCATATTCAAATACGAAGGAAGAAGCAGGAAAAACCCCTCCCAACATACACCCCCCCACACACACCCTCTGTGACCAAACACAATCTCCATAAACCTACTTAAAATTCTGCCTTCTGATATTTATAAATTTAGCCTGTCTGAGCCAAGTAGGTTTCTGCAATTCCAGACATCTAGGCTGAAGGGCAAAGGGCAAGGTGAAACTTTCAAAAGCTGGCCAGTAGCCAAAGGCATCACATCTATGAGGCTCCCTTAGCAACACACAACAGCTATCTGCTCAAGACAGGATACCGCCATCTTTGCAAGAAACTATAGATGCTCTTGTTTTCACAACTAAAAGCAGGCTTTATTTTCCCCCATATGATTTTCCCTGTTATTCTCCTAAAAATTATCACATTTCAAAACTGAAAAACCTCTCCAATCCCAGTATGTTTCCCTCCTTCCCAAATTACAATGCCATGGTTAACAATAAATTAAAATAACATAAGGTGTTAAGTTCTTGGAAAATATAAATGTTTTAAAATGTCTGGTTATTATTTATTATTCGAGCTGCTCTCGGCTTGGTTTCTAACTATGAGCAAAGTCACTCTGTGACTTAATTACTTCCCTCATAAAAATTTAATAACAAGTGACCTACTTCACAAGACTATTGTGAAGGACAATAAAAATGATTAGACAAAATCTTATAAAAGTTTATTCCTTATTAAGCATCATGCCACCTACTGGCTTTCAATATCTAAAGAGATGGTTTGATTATCAAAGTCAGTGCCCCCCAAAAAACACAGGTGGATCCTGACCAACCAAGAAGACTGCAGCTGCTCAAGGGACCGGCTCATTTCACCTGCCCAATCCGCCTTCTCTGAACCTACCAGCAAGTCCAGAGGATGGCACTGCACCGGAGCTCACCCTTACGCCTAAGTCTAACTAGATAAACAACATTTTTTAAAAAAACAACCAATGTCACAATCACTGCTAGGCTTTAAAAACCTAACACCTGGGAACAGAAGGGGACGTGGCAGCCTGTGCTTTGTGGGGAAGGCATTTGTGCAAGAGCAGAATCTCGCAGCTTTCCACTCCTTATATGAGCAAGTGCAAACCCTCACCCACAGCACTCAGTACTCACCCAGAGGTACATCATGTCAGACTGGGCTGCTCAAGCTCAGCGGTCAGTTGATCCTGGACTGCAAAAAGGCACTTTCAGTAGGAAAGGAGGTGCCAGAATGGGGGACTAGGGTTCGGGTGGGGAGAAACTCCCCCCCAAAATCACTTGAGTTTAAAAAACGACCAGCTCCTCCCCCCTCCTCCCTCCTCTCCAGCTGACTGTTCTGTTGTTCTCTCTCCTCCCTCTCACCCTCTCTCTCCCTCTCCCTCTCTCTCTCTCTCTGGGAGTTCCCAGCCCCGTGTGTCTGAACTGGAGTGTACAGCACACTCTCTGTATTTGCCTTCAGGGAATCTCTCTCTCTGTCATTCTACTTCTAGAAATACAATCATCACTCACAGAGATTATTGCAAAAGGCAGGGATGGGTGGGGTAGTAATAAACCACCAGCACCAGTTTCTAGTGCTAGAGATAAACTAGTTTAAGATGGGTTCTTTAAACATAAATGAAGCAATCAAAAAACTCTGACCTCCAATATCAAGGGGAGTGAGCCAAGCTTCCTCTCTGCCCCAATTCTTCTGGAGCCCCTTGCAGAAGCCAAGCACGAACACAGAACCTGCTCAGAGCCTACATCCCCTCCCCAAAACGTTGGCCTGTGTCACTTTATAAAGTTTCACCACAAATAATTCTGAGTCTTCGAAGATTTTAAAACACAGAAAAAATTATTTATAAACTGAGATAAGTTTTTGTCATTTTATTACTACCTTCCTGGTTCAGATCAAGTCTCCCTTCTGAAAGGAGAAAGGATAAGGGCTTCAGAGTCCAGTGGGTTTTGAACCCCTACCATGTTGCAGATTCTTTACGAGGGACAGCGACAGAGCAGGAGACAAAGCCTGGGTTTGCAATCTGGATCTCCAATCACTATTATCTCGGCCTAGGGAAAGTTATTTAACCTGCCTGAGCCTCTGTTCCCTCAACCAAAAACTGGGTACAATACTCCTTTTGAAGCTGCAACTAGATCGAAGGATATAACTGTGTAAACTACCTGCCATGTTCCTGGTGACCCCAATTTCTAATTCAGTTCAGTTTAAACATTTATTAAGTGCCTCCTATATGCCCGACATATATTTATCCATTATGTTCAATGCTGAATGTCAAATCATCTGATCTAGTGGGGTTTTGGGGGAGGGGATTAATCCTCACTAGAGGATATTTTTTCCGTTGCTTTTTAGAGAGAGTGGGAGGGAGAGGGGAAGAGAGAAAAAAAACATGGATGTGAGAGAGACACCAATTGGTTGCCTCCCACTCTCGCCCTTACCAGAGCCAGGGATCAAGCCTGCAACCGAGGTATGTGCTCTTGGCCAAAATCGAACTCAGGACCCTTCAGTCCATGGGCCGACGCTCTAACCACTGAGTTAAAGCGGCCAGGGCTGTTCTAGTGGTTTTTATTCAGAAAGTAGCTGACTTCTTAATATGCCAAAGCCCATATTCGTTCCTTATTTACCTACTCATTTCTCCATGTTCAAATCCAAAGTCCAGCCCAGCTGTAACTGATCTCTCCCTCCTCTGGGAGCCTGGTCCTGTAACAAGACAGTCACCACCTCTGCCAGTTTCTACTACAGGTATTCCTTTGTCTACCAATCTTGTCTCCTTTATCCACATCTTTCAAGGTAGATTTCATTGATTTTTGGCCATACAGTCTTTAGCACAGTGTCATGCACACAGTAGGTGCACAATATGTTCTCAAAGGGCCCTGTGTTTTGAGGAGTATTTCATGCCTTTAACTCATTAAACTAAAACAAGAGCCCTGCCACCTTCCAGCTGCCTCAGGGTTCCATTTCCCTTGGACATGCTGAAACAGCTCTCTCCTGCTTATAAACTCTCTGAGGTCTGCAAGTCTCACAGTCAAGGTAGGCTCTGGGCAGGTGGTACGTTCACTCTCTGGTCTGAGCTGCCTGCTAGGCGAAGTTTCTTTTTCTCTTAGGGTAGAAGTCACTCTTCCTTTTCTTCTACACTAAGATGTGACGTTTCTCTCCTTCCACCTTCAGCTCCCAGTTCATTTAAAGTTGGAGAGGTGGGGCAAGTATTCTCAGCCTCACCCAAACCTTTCCTTTCTTTATGCAGAACCTCTCAGCTTCCTCTGAAGGCAAGATTACCTCATTTCCAGTACAAAAGAACGTATGAGACAGCCTTTTTTTAAAATGGAAAAACAAATCTTGACTTTTTATAAACTGTTACTTAGAGTGTTTTATATATCCATAATCAATGTTTATATGCAACTTTCCTCTCTAGTCTCCTGGCCCATACCCTGAATCTTATGTCACCAGACCTCCCTACATACATCCTAAATAACTGTATTAAAATCACACTAAGAGCCCGGCCAGGCATGGTTCAGCAGTTGAGCATCGACCTAGGATCCAGGAGATTGCGGTTCGATTCCCAGTCAGGGCACATGCCCGGGTTGCAGGCTCGATCCCCAGTCGGGGGCATGTGGGAGGCAGCCAATCAATAACTCTCTCATCAATGATGTTTCTCTCTCTCTCCCTCTCCCTCTCTCCCTTTCTCTCTCTGAAGTCAATAAAGATATATATATATTTTTAATCACACTAAGAGATTATAGGCCTTTCAAGTACTTTAGAGACACAAAATTGATAATATTCATTCTTAAGCAAGTATCAAAAACATATACAATAAAATTTCACAGTATGTAAAATTTTACTCTGATCTTTTAATAAAGTTTAGGGTAAGATAAAGATATTCCTGCTTCCCTGCAGTAAAGTAGGAGAAAATACATAGAGAAAAGGGAGCCTCGAAATGAAAAACTAAAATATGTCACAAAAACTCTGACAACGACCTCCAGAAGTCCCATGAGCACAACCATTATAAACGTCCTTGGAACCACAGGAAGAGTTCATAAATCCCTACTCTAAATGCATCTCTTCCTTTTCTGGTCATAATTTTAAGAACTGGGCGAACAGTCTGGTCAAAAACTAAATGCTTCAGTGTGGTTTCTTCATGAACACACAAAAAAACCCAAAAACCCACAGGCAAGTGAAATGAATCTCTTTATTCATGCTCCTGCATGTCCACATTTCCCTACCTTTAAAAAAAAAAAAAAAAAAGGAAGAATGAAAGGAAACAAAGAGGTAAGAGAAAAAAAAATTGTCTCAAATCATCAAAGTCAAATAAGGAAACCTATGCTTTACAGCTATGCAGGACTCAGATTAAGAGACACAAGGTCTAATAGTTCCACGGTAGGAAGACACCCAGAGAAGCATCAGTCTTATACACAGGATTAAGATGCACACAAACTAATTCTATCAGAGCATTTTATCAGACTGTGTGACTGTACTTGGAAGCTTATCAGCCTTTTCATTAGTTCCGGGGGGGGGGGGGGGGGGAATGTGTGAATTTGAGCATCAGAAAAGGAATTCTTCTATGGAGCACCCACAGAGGAAGTTTGGCATACTTACTTCTGAGAAAGAAAAATCAGATTATCTGGGTCAGCAATAAGGGTGCTGCCAGTTATTCTAACCCTATATTGTATCCTGAATTCCTGCTTCTGAAAATGCTGGGTTTTGTAATGTGAAGAGCATGGTAGGCAGAAAGGGTTCAGAGCCACATTTTAAAGAATTTTATTTATGTTTTTCCTATCACCATTTATCCCCCCTATACCCTATTCTACCTCCCCCTGTCCCTGCAATCACCACACTGTTGTCGATGTCAATGAGTTCTTTCTCTTTTGTGGCCACCCCTGTAGCCACCCTCCCCAGCTGTCAGTCTGCTCTCTATGAGCTTGTCTCTATTTTGCTTGTTAGTTCAGTTTGTTCATTAGATTCCACATGAGTGAAATCGTATGGTACTTGTCTTTCTCTGACTGGCTTATTTCACTTAGCATAATGTTCTCCAGGCCCATCCATGCTGTTGCAAAGGGTAAAAGTCCCCTCTTTTTTATGGCCGAGTAGTATTCCATCGTGTAAATGTACCACAGCTGCTTTATACATTCATCTACTCATGGACACCTGGGTTGCTTCCAAGTCTTTGGAGCCACATTTGAGACTCCCTGCCTCAAAGTCTAATAATTTAAGAGACTGTGGTGTTTTATGCAAGTTTTTCTGTGGGTGTAAAAGGCTGGTGAGGGAAGCCAACACAATTTCTCAAAAATATTCCTGAGAAGTCAGGTGCTGAAAATTTTTCAAAAGAAATCTGAAAAGGTTTTTCAAGAGCAACCCTCTGTAGATAACTGATCATCCTTTCCCTTCAGGACGCGTGGAGACAATAGAGACTTACCACAAATACTAAGCTATAGAAATGGGTCATCCGAGGTGCAATTGAATTTGACTTTTGAAAAAAAGTTGAAAGGATGGGGCTCTTTTAGCCTTGTTTCCTCTCAGCTTAAAATAGAAAAATTCCCAGAGGGCAGTTCTCTATTAGAATCTTGCTACGCAACTGGGGGATTCTTAGATATGAACAATCTCAGGCCCCATCCTAAACTTACAGAATCAAAATCAACCCAGTAACAAAGGCCCCAGGTGATTCACATGCACACTGAAGTCTGAGAAGCTGGTGAAGAGAGAGCACTGTCCTCACACAGCAGCAGACACTCAGGGAGGAAAGGGGTAGAGGTGGTTGCCACTTTCCAGTTAGGGGATCTGAACCACTCCAGAAGTTAACTGAGCACCCTGCTTGCTGATTTCAATATAACAACACCAGCTACTGTTTACTCAAACACATGTACTGAAACTCTGCATGTGTCATCTCATTGCATCTTCACAGTATCTCTGTAAGTTCTATGTTATCTTTTTCACATATAAAAGGAAATTGGGCCTTAAAATGGTCAAATAATTTGCCCATGGTCTCACAGCAAATGAGTAGAGGAGCCAAAAGCTGAACACAACTTTGTAAGACTCCAAGATTATTTCAATTACAACACACTTATTCACTGATAAAAATCAAATCAAGACTGCAAAAATCATTGGAAATTTTACCTTGGATAGAACCCTGCAGTCTGCCTCTGCCCATTACCAAGACTGCACACAACCAGTAATGGAGGAGAGGTTTGAGACTCCATGTACACACACAGTACGTGACTTTCCAAAGGCTGGGGCTCTGGTCCAGTACTGCTTCCATGACTGATGTCATTCAGAGAATGATTCCAGAAACTCTTGTCGATATTGCCCTCTATGATGTCTAAAGTGAGTTCTAGATGCATACGTGGAAAAAAGAGTACATCTACAGGCAAATAAATGATTTGTTAGAACTCTTACCCCCATTTTTAGGGAACTCAGAGTGACCATCCTTAAAAGAGGAAAATGTATTACCTTAAGTGGTCTGCTTTTCCTTAGTATGTTTCAGTCATAACCTCCCATATTTCTAACTTACTCTGGCATCCCCTCCACTACAGTTTTTGGCTTCATGAAGTCCCCTATCCCAACCACATTTTCCTTTATCTATCCCCTCCAATCCTGTCTTCCACTCACTCCATGGTACATAATTACAATCCCTCCCTCCCCACAATCATTTGTCCTCTCCATCACTACCACCTGTCAAAACTCCCGTCCTGGTTAAATACAGTTATCTGCATTCTCTGTGCCTGGGCACAATCAGCTGAATGTTGCCAGAGATAAATCACATAACCAAGCTGACTGACTTCATTATATATTCATGACACAAACCTCAATTTGGCACTTGTCAATGAATGCCAGACAATCCTACCAAAGCTGCCCTTGTAAGCCTTCGGGTTCACCACAATTACTATTTCTTATCTATTCCTCAAACCTATTTCATTCTCTCCCTACCACCCAACTCTCAGCTGTTGCTTTACCCAACAAATAAAAACATTTTATTTTAAAAGAGGAGCATTCAGACAGTCTCTTCTGTCCACCAAATCTACAACCATGCCTAGAAATGCAAGCACCTCTTCCCCCTTCCATCTGTTAGAATGAAGGGTGCATCCCTAGCAGCAAAGGCCCAATTCACCACTTGTGCTCACACCCCATCCTGCCGAGCCTGTGTGAGGACTGTGCTACTACTGTTAAATCATCCATCGTCTCCCTCTCTAATCATTACTGTCATACCAGCAAATAAATGCGCATGCATCTTCAGAAAACCTCCCCTCTGCTCTCATATACTGATGGGGAAAGTAGACATTGGTATCCACTCTGAAAGTCAGATTGGGAATATCTAGTCAGTTTTGAAATGTGCATAGCCTACAGCTCAGCAATTCTACCTCCAAGGAGCCTATCTTAGAAAATCCCCACTGGAGTAGAAAATAGTACACTGTAGCAATCTGTAAAAGAAAAAATACAAATGTCCAGTAATAGGTCAGTGACTAAATGAACCACAGTTTTTAAAAAAAAATTCTCCTTCAACCCCTCTCCTCCTCCTAGCTACCTACCATTTTCCACTCACCACTTCACAGTAAAACTTCTTTAAAAAGCTGTCTCCACTTCACCTCTCATTTCTTCTTCAATCTACTCAAAACAGAGTTTCCAAGCTCTCCACTCTATTAAGTAACTGGTCAATGTCAACCACTTCCACGTTACTTAACCCAATGGACATTTTGCTGTCCTCAGCTTATCTGACCTCACAGCAGGACTTGACGAAGTTGGCAACCTTCTTAAACATTCTCTTCTTCTAGCTTCTGAGATACTACAACCCTGGTTTATTTCCTGCATCACCGACTACTTCTCAGTATCTTTTTCTGGCTTCTCCCTCAACAGACCTCTAAAAAGGAAGTATTCCTGGGGGCTCATACTCATCTCTTTTTCAGTTGTCTCATGCATTCCCACTGCTCCAAATGTCATCAGCAGGCTCATAATTACCAGTTATATCCCTAGCCTAGATCTCTTCTTATGCTCCAATATGACTACATAGCTGTCTCAGAGGCAAGTCAAACATACGTTCGCAAAACTGGGCCCTTAAATCGCCGCCGCCACCACCCTTGAAATCTGGTTTACTCCTGGAGTGCCCCACCTCAGCAGGTGGTATTACTTTGCAATTATGAAAGCCAGAGACTCTTCCCTTTTCGATCACCCCCATATCAAACCCATTAGTAACTCCTGTGTGTCTGACTTCTCGATATGTCCAATGCCACCAACTTAACTCAAGCTACCATCACTCTTTCCTGGACATCACAATAGTTCCTCCACTCCCACTGTTGCTTCTCTTCAAAACATTCATGACAGTGGCCAGAGGGACTTCTTAAAACGAAAACCAGATCATATCACTTCTCTGATTCTACAGCTTCACATTGCACTTAATTTTTTTTCTATCCAAAGTCCTTATAATGGCCTGTAAGGTCCTTTATGATCTGCTAAGTGCCTGCCTTTCCGGCCCTCAATGCATATTATCATCTCTCTTTCAATCACTATGCTGTAAATACACTGATCTTGTGTCAATTACTAATCTAGAGCAAATACATTCCTCTCCCTGGCACCCCTGTAACCCTTTTTTCCCTCTTCCTGAAATCCCTCATCCTGCCTTCATTCTTTGCAAGGCTGGCTCCTGCTTATCTTTCAGACCTCAGCTTAAATAACACCTCCTCAAATAAAACTCTCCAGACGACTCTACTAGTTGTAGATCCTTCCCCACAAGTCTATATCCTCTATTACTGTGCTCTGTTTATTTTCGTCCTAGCAGTTACAAAAATCCATAATTAATTTGTTTTCTTATTTGTTGTAGAGTTCTCCACTAGAAAGTAATATCCCGTGTATATCACATACAACTAAGATCTACTATGGAACATTTTATCCCTCGACTTTGGTGAGGGAAGGTCAAAGTTATTTGTAGGAGTTTCTGGCACTCAGGCAACTGTCTAACTAAGTCCTATAAATAAAGTTAGAGTGCTACTAATTTTTCCCTAGTTACCAAAAGGACAAAAGTTTTACCCTAGCTACAAAACCATAACTACATGCTGGCACCAATGGCTTTAGAATGCTAGTCTGAAATAATCGTAATATTAATATAAAAAAGCAGTTCCAATCTAATCATTTGCTTAAGCTAATTTGAGCATAAACATTCCAAATTGTCTCCCTCCCAATACTATAAATTTGCTCAGCACAATAAAATAACAGCATCCCAATCCAAGCTCCACTATTATCAAGATTGCTGTACAAAAGTTAATTACCTAGAGTCTACAACCATGCGTCCAACAGAGTGGCCACTAGTTACATGTAGCTATTTGAATTTCATTTCATTTAAATTAAAAACTAGTATTCAATTGTCAGTTCCTCAGCCTTAATATTAAAATTTCAGTTCCTCAGTCACATTAGCCACATTTCAGGTGCTCAAGTACCACATGGGGCTTGTGGCTATTACAATGGACAGGGCAGGTGTGACACATTTCCACTGACACAACTATCTTGACTGTAGAACATGGCAATAACTGGACACAAAAGGCCCTTTAAGTAGTCAGAATATCAAAATGTTCATGCACTTTCATCAGCAGAAAAGCTCCGCCAGGCTTTCTTCTATATTTATTTTTATTTTAGAAGTGTTTCTGTCCTGGTTGTCTGGCTGCTTGCCCACCAAATATTAAAGCAAATTAGGAAAGGGAGCTAAGAAGCAGAAGGAAACAGGGCCAGAAGAAAGGGGATACAGCGGTACCTCGGTTTTTGAATGTGATCCGTTCCAGAAGACTGTTCGAGCTCTGGAACGTTCGGAAACCGAGGGATCTGCAGCCGACAGCTGGGCCTCAGGATCCTGCCCTCAGCAGAAGCCGCGGGGCATGTTCGACTTCCGAGGCGGGTTCGAAAACCGACGCATTTGCTTCCGGGTTTACGGCGTTCCTAACCCGAAATGCTCGCCAATGGAGATGTTGGAAAACCGAGGCACCACTGTATTCTATTAGAGGTGGCCACATCAGAAACGAGAGACCAAGAGAAAGAAATCTAAAACCCCGGGAAGACATCAAAAAGTAGACATGTGTCAAAACAAGGCAACACAGTAATGCAAAACCAACAGAGGCTCCTGAGACACCAGTCTTTTCCAGTCTGAACAGCAACTGATGTTGACAATTGTCACATCATTAAAAGTGTCTATTATACTATTAAGAACACATACATTATATAGTTATACAGTATTTCAGAAGGACTTACTGCATCCATAGAATGGAACACTTTGGGGGAGGGATGAGGATTATCTTGAAATACTAACATGAAACACCCTCCTACGTGTCTTCAAGTTATTTTAAAAAGCTTCAGAACAACATTAGCACAGTACCACTGAATTAAAAAAGAAACTTGGGCTTGGGGCCCAAAGAATGCTGTGAACTTGTCAAACCTCTTATACCAACTTTATACAGAAAATACTACACCAGTAACTTCAGCTTCCTCTTTAAAGCACTGAAGAAAAGATGGGAGTTAAGAGGTTGTAGGAACAAGAGTAGTAAAAGGTTTAAAGCAATTAGTGAATATGATGCATCTGAAAAATACAAACTGTTCAGCATTTCACAAGTTGTTAATATGTAGTCCAATGAATTTTAAATTGACGCAGTACAGTATTTCTCTTCTACATTTTATTCATTCAAAATAAAAATACTAAACACATGTATATAATTTCTATCGTTTAAAAGTTGGATGCCATTTTGAGAAATGAAAATAATATGTGAGGTCCTGTGATGCAGGAAGATAATTTTTAACCAGTGCACTAAGGCATAGGCAGTAATTTAAAACAAAAATGGCTTAATCGCTTTCATTTTTTGCACTTAAAAATGACTTAACTTCTCTAAAACATGCTTTGAAGTCTGAAGCAAATGAATTCACTTCTTGAAGCCATTAACTCATCTCTAAAACCATTTCTGGTGACGACTTTAATCCATACCCACATTTGTGCATGAGTCATACTGCACCGTGCCGTTCAATGCATTATATTTTGAAAAGCATTCCACAGTAAAATAACTTTGAGAAACATGCATTAAGCAATTTTACTATTTGTCAAATTTCTGCTTTTCATCTTCTGACAGCATATTAAAATTAATAGATGCTTTTTACTAATTTCAAATATACCTATAGAAAGAAAATAAGTATCCGAGGAGTGTCAGAGATTAGCTGACAGGCAGACTGTCACACAATTTAAAGGGCTACAATAAGGATAAAGGGAGTGTGAGAAACAGACACTTGAAAGTTCTTGTTCCCCAGAAGGGATACCAAAGGTATAGCTGATTTACATACTCCTCTGCTCTGAATGGCCATATTAAAGCAGCTTTAAGTAAGCAGTAAGATTTCTGGAGAATTAGGACTCTGCCTTTCCTAAATGACACACTTATAATGCCTATTTATGAATCTAAATGTATGACTAGGGGCTGAGGGTCTTCTGAACTAGCAGGGAAAAAATCTATCTAATCCATGCTAAAGTGGACTAGACCATTCCACCCCAGATCTAACCGATGGCTTCAATGTCAAAGTTCTCCCAAACGTTAGCGCATAACAAACTCTAGACACTTATTTTCAGGCTATAACTACACTTTTACTAACATAAATGAGTTCTGTGGGACTTAATCATTTCAGAAACATAGTTTATTTTTAGTAAATATAATAGTCCCCCACATGGGAAGCTACAACCATGCCAAAAATTTTCTATGAGGAGATAAAATCCTATTTATAGACCTATCAGTTGCTCCTTGCTTAGGTTGTAACATAGTTTCCACTTTAATCCTGATATGACCTCCCCTGACTTCTCAGGTCTCTAATGTTCTTCTCATCCTAAAGTTGCTCACATTTATCTTTATCTGCACAGGGTACTTAAGTTAAGCTACTATGGAGTGGGGGGAAGGAAGAAGGAAGGAATCTCCTTTCCCTAAGCCTTCTCCCACTGGCTTTTAGGTAAGTTTCAGGAAAGAGGAGAAGAGAGCTGCTCTTCATGTGGTGAGCTTCTGGGGAGGGAACCTCATAAACATTCAGCAATCATTAACAGTACTGCCACTCGCGTGAGCCATGCATATGGCAAATGGGGCTACTGATGTCTTTATCTGTGCATGCTTTAGCTTAAAGCTTTCCATCTTTAAACCCAACAAGAATAAATGTCCAGGGGTTTCTAATGTGGAGAATACCATACTCAAAAGCTAACCAGGGGCCCAGCCGGGCGTGGCTCAGCAGTTGAGCATCGACCTAGGATGTAGGAGATCGCAGTTCGATTCCCAGTCAGGGCACATGCCCGGGTTGCAGGCTCGATCCCCAGTCTGGGGCATGCAGGACGCAGCGTATCAATGACGACTCTCTTATCATTGATGTTTCTCTCTCTCCTTCTCCCTTCCTCTCTCTGAAATCAATAAAGATATATTTTTTTAAAAAGAGCTAACCAGGGAACCAAAAGATAAATATGAGATTTATTAAATTTTTCTTAAAAGTTGTGATCCCCTCAGAAGGTTAGCTGTTGTTTTACATTAGCTGCTGGCATCTTTACATGCCCTGTTAAAATGCTAATTAATGGAATCTATCTCCCCCACTCCAGCCCGGTTTCTGGATATGACACCATCAGCAATCCTGTAAGGGCATCTTACTCTAACTTGGTGAACCATTTTCACTGTTCCCTTTCACTAGAAGCAGCATGACCCAGAGCCCATCTCATCCCAGCCCTGGCCCACTCCATACTCTGGATGAAACTGTAAATAAACCCTGTCTTTGCTCCTCTGGAGAACCCTAACCCCTTCATCTCTGAAGCCCAGTAATTTGCTGACCCTGGCTCACCTGTTTTGTCTGTCTTTTACAATCTTAAGCATATACTGCCTTTTGATATTAACTGCATGTTTGTGGGTCTCATATCCTGAATGAGGCTGCAAACTCTATTATGAGCTCCTAAACGGCAACGACCAGGTCTTATCAGTCTCAACAGCATCGGTGTCATGCCAAGCAGCTGGCATATGGCAGGCACACAGTAGACATTGTTGAAATATCTGTTCGGCTGGTCCGGATGGCAAAGACAGTGTAGCAATTATACTTCTCTAATGTGAATCTCTCATTGCACACAACTGGGAAAGCCCAATACAACTGTAGTAGAATTGAATCACAAGCAGTTCCTGAGAGGGAGAAGCACAAGGCCATTAAGTAATGCCAACCTGCCTTTCACTGGATTCTCGTCATCTTTCTCAGGCGATCTAAGAGATGATGGGCACAGGATATACAAAATGCAGGGCAAACTGCAACACTTCCTTACCACAAGAAAACTGCCTGCTTTTCTCCCTATAAATTACTTATTCATCCTCTAAGGCCAACCTCTTCCTGCCCACCCTAATCCACAGTGAAATTCCTAACCCTCCAGTACCTGATGTAGTTACTTACATTTTCACTTGTAACAAGAAGGGATGGATGGCTTGAAGTTTCAGTAAAAATAAATCAAATTAAACACTGGTGCATTGCCCTGACTGTGAAAGCTAGCAATCACCTTGACTTGGGGTGGTAAACACACAATACAATGTACGGATGACTTACGGTAGAATTATACACCTGAAACCTATATAATTTTATTAACCAATGTCACTGCCAATAAATTAAATAAATAAATGTTAGCAAGCACCAGAAAATACTTCTTTAAAAGTTTTTCAACTGTGAAGTTTATCATATAAAATGTTATTTCCCTTTTTCTAAAAAATTGATTTAGAGAGAGGGAGGGAGGGAGCCGGAGCCAGAGAGCACACTAGCACGAGAAGGGGAGGTAGAAAGAGAGAGGTGTGAGAAAAAAACATCAATTGGAGAGAGAGAGGTGTGAGAAAGAAACATCAATTGGGGAACGGGGGAGAGAGAGAAAGAAAGAGAGAGAGAGAGAGGGATAGGTGTGAGAAAAAAACATTAATTGGAAAGAGGAAGAGGGAGAGGGGGAGGGGGAGGAGAGGGAGGAGGAGGGGAGGGGAGAGGGAGAAGGGGAGGGAAGGGGAAGGGGGAGGGAGGGGAGGGGAAGGCAGAGGGGAGGGAGAGGGGAGAGGGGAGAGGGGAGGGGAGGGAGAGGGGAGAGGGAGGGAGAGGGGGAGAGGGGGAAGGAGAGGAAGAGGGAAGGGGAGGGGAAGGAGGGGAGAGGGAGGGAGAAGGGAGAGGGAGGGAGAGGTGTGAGAAAAAAATCAATTGGAGGGAGAGGGGAGGGGACGGGAGAGGGAGGGGGAGGGAGGGAGGGAGGGAGGGAGGGAGGGAGGGAGAGATCTCTGAGAGAGAAGTGTGAGAAAGAAACATCAATTGGTTGCCTCCCATAAGCTCCTGGACTAGAGACCATGTATGGTGCCCTGACCTGGAATCAAACTCACTACCTTTGGGTGTACAGGACGATGCTCCCTTTTTCAAAGAAGACGTATGGTTTTTTCTGGGGTGATCAGAGTTGAGGCACGGGTGTGAATGATTAAATGACCTCTCAAGATCATTTTCCAGATCAGCATGTAAAGTACTGAAGAAAGAACTTAGGTTTGGAAGTAAGACAGACCAGGAATCAAACTGCCAAATCACCACTCTCTAACTGAGACTTTGAGCAAGTACTTTAATCTCTCTTAACCCTTGTTTTCAAATAAATCTGTTCTTCATCTATAAATGCAGGGTTATTATGAAAATAAGAAATAATGTACTTAAAGCACCTAGGTAAGTGGCTGGCTCAATAAATTACAATTGTTAATAGATTTGCTTATTGTCACTTTTCTTAGCCCACAATAAACAGCAGAAAATGAATCCTTGGAAAATCAGACATTTTAGGGCTACTAGCATAATTTATTTTAAATTGGTAGCAAGAGAATATCAGTAAGACCCACCCGAGGAAAGCTATTTTCTCTGAATCTGCATGCCCTGGCTGGTGTGGCTCAGGTGGCTGGGGGTTGTCCTGTGCACCAAAAAGTTGCCAGTTGGACCCCCAGTCATGTGGTTGTGGGCTCAATCCCTGAAGTGCGGCATGCAGGAGAGGCAGTAGCTGCAATAAATATTGTGCTCTCACATCAATGTCTCTCCCTCTCCCTTCCTCTCTAAAAATCAATAAAAATATATACTTTTTAAGTTAAAAACTGCAGGAAGAGAAACACAAAGTGTTCCATGGGTAAGATGTCCTTATTAAACCAGATTGTAGGGTAATTTATAAGGACCTTAGTGAAAACTAAGCTCTTAGAGGTGAGGAGGGGGCAGGCATCTAATGGGAGATAGCTACTATAGAGACTCGGGTAAGGGTAAACCCAATATTGCAGTATCTGTGTCACTGAAAAGCTTTGAGTAAAGGATGTTTTTTTTAAATCTCCTCAAAATTCTCCCTTAAACCAGAGATACTTACCTGACAACCATAAACACAAGGCAAAGAGGAGGAAGTCCCTGAGGCTGTGTGAGAAAGGGGGCTGCTGAGGAAGTGAGAGATGCTGGTACCCAGGATGGGAACTTTGCTATGGAGGAAAGAGAACACTGGTGGCTGTGCTGTCTGCTGCTGCTGCTGCTGCTTTCAGGAGATGGCAGGGATGTTTACATCACTTACCTGCTCTAGTAACAGGGCTGTGAAAGGGGAGATAGTAGCTTTTGGTCTTTCTATATACAAGGCAGGATGGGAAAACGGTGAAGGAGTTAAAGCTTTCAGTGTTATAATGAAAATTCTGGACCGACTTCAGGGCTTTTCTAGGCAGCCCAGTGGAATGAAAGAGTGGGCATTAGAGCCAGATGGGCCTCCCTAGGAATTTACCTTGGGGAAGTTGGACAGCCTCTCTAGCCTTCCCTCTTTTCGTCTACAAAATTGGTTGAACAGCATTTGCCTGCGGAGGACAAACTGTAAAAAGCAAACTGTTTCAAAACAGGGGTTCAATACAGGTTAAATGCTCTCCCCAAGCCCCAGGCTCACCACACAGAGAACACGGGTGGCTGCCACATCCAGCGCGATCATAAACATTCATTCTCTCCCTTTCCTTTCCTGCTTAGCAGAAAGGGAATTAAATCAAGTCCAAGGAGGGAAAGTGTCTTTCCCAAGGTTACACTGCTGCTTGGTGGCAGAATTAGGGCTTAAAATCAGTTTCTTCAAGCTCAGTGCATTGCACCTTGCCTGGTTTGTGACATTCCCTTGGGGACACAGCAAGCTTAGCTTAGTATTACATGGGCTCAGAGAGTCAATGTGAACAACAGAACAAACTAACTGCAATGTCAGCAGCTCCCTGTGATTCAGACACCCAAGAGTTAAACGCTCAGCCTCAGCCAAGGCTCCAAGAGCTGCAGAGCTGCGGTTGGGCAGACTCCTTATGGGAGGAGGCCAGGGAGGCACGGAAATCCATTCTTCAGTGTGATTGGTTGGTTCCCAAAAGGGGGAAGGGGGGAAGAAAAGGGAGAAGAATGTCACCCGATCCCAGGGGTACACAACAGCGGGAGCATCTGCTCGGTTTTCAACTAAATCTGTAAAATATTTCTGAACACTTGACCACCAAACTCGTAATACTATAACCTCTGACCTTCACAAACAAGAGAGCCCTTGTTCTGTAATGACCAGATTCTTAGTAATACAATCCGGATGAACAAATGCAAAAGGACAGTTTAATATTTCTCTAGCACAAAATTAGTACTCAACCCTCTCGTGCTCTAGGTGCTTGAAATCAACACGGGCATCATCCCTCCTAAGCCCCTTGCTGTTACAGAGGAACCAGCGTGCTCGCTTCTACTCTACCATGTTTTTCAAACCCTGCCATTTCCAAAACATGACAAGGCAGCACAATCACATCCCCTCCTCTGAATTTCTCTCCATCCTTTCTAAGAGAAGCCCCCTCCTTTTAAAAAAGGGTATCTTATTGCAAGATGCAACTTCTCTGTAATTATGTTAGCACACATGTGCAAAGCAGAGAGAAGAGAGGGTTTGGGGAGAGAGAAACCCAATACCTTGCCAAATCCATTGGGAAGTCTGCCCAAGTTATTAATCCAGGCTGGGGCCACTTAACTGAATTGGCTGAGGCAATGCCCTTCAATCCTGGCTACATTCTTTCCCCCAGTGGAGAATGCAGGAAAGGCCCATGTCAAAATCTTATTATTCCCAACAATTCTCCCTCTCCTTGGAAGTTTCTCTCTCCCACTTCAAGGGTATATACAAAATATTTCAGTTCTGAACAGAGAGTGAGAGAGGCAGCCCCTCATCTCTAATGCACTTCAGGGACTCCACAGACTGATCACTGAAGAGCCCCCAAAACTGCAATCCCTTTGTCCTTACTTTGGAACACAACTCGATTCGAAAGTCCCAGTAACTGAAACACAGGGTCTAGAGGAGAGCTAAAGTCAAACTGAAGAGAACGCCTCCTACTGAATGACTAAACCAGGACGACCTTTAAGAAACCAAGTAAGCCCTGGCCGGTGTGGCTCAGTGGTTAGAGCATCAGCCTGCATGCCCAAAGGGTCACAGGTTCGATTCCCAGTCAATGGCATGTACCTTGGTTACAGGTTTCTCCCCCCCACCCTCAATTCCTCCCTCCCTTCCACTCTCTCTAAAAAGCAATGGGAAAAAATATCCTTGGGTGAGGATTAAAGGAAAACAATTTTTTAAAAAAAAGAAACCAAGTCAGTGCCGGGACCAACTTGAGTCCACCTTAGTGTGGCTTCAGGAACCAAACAGTCCGAAATTGCTGAGCAGACCCATGTCTCAGGATTATGCAGACCAGGAATGACCTGAAACCATGGTGGACTCAAAAAGCAAAGGTTCCTCAACACTGGGCAGAACAAGGCAAACAGACTTCAGGAAGTGGCAGAGGCTCCTACATCTCCCCTTTGTTTCTGCTCTGTAATCCCAACGCCAGATTTAATCCAAACTATGCTACTAATGCCCTTGCTAACACTGATGTCTCATTTATAAATCTCAGGGAACATAAGTGACTCAGCTCTCTTTCACAGGAATGTTCAGCAAATTAACTATTCAAGCAGGTTCCACGTGGTCATTAAACACACAGGCTTCAGTGTCAGACAGGCCTAGGTTTTAAATACCTGTTCCACCACTTCCTAGCTCTGACTCAAGCCTCTCCAAAGCTCAGTTCCTTCGTCTGTCAAATACGGCTGCTACCGTCTACCTTATATGGAGAGTTGTTAATAATGAGGAATTGAGGGGTGTGTGTGTGTGTGTGTGTGTGTGTGTGTGTGTGTGTATTTAACCTACTGCTTGATGCATACTAAGCGTTCAATAAATGGGAGCTGTCACTATACATTATTACTGAGGACTATAAAACAACTCCTATAAAGAAATAATACTGTCAGCTGACAACTGCATTAGCATTCCTGCACCTTAGCCATCCCATTAGCAGAAGACTGGTAAAGATTATTTAATGACTCTCTTTTGAGCAATATGCTAGGTGCCAGGGAAGAGTAAAGGACACAACCTCTCCCTGCAGAGCAGCTCATGCAGAGGGCAGGCACCACAGAAAGGCAGTCATGAGGAGGAAGTCATATACAGAGGGGGTGGGGGTCTCAGTAGGGAACCACTACTCGGTGTATGTGTTCCATGTGGAAGGGTTGTTTGTAAGTCTAGTCCCAGCAGTCTGGGTCATGTTCACAGATCTACTAAGGTCATGGGGCAGGGGAGTGCTGGAAAGCAAGGCCCATCTGCAGCTCTATACACTAAGTGTGATTCGAGGGGAGAGTGGGAATATGTACAGTGGGAGGATTTTGGTCTTTTCTCTTCACATTATACTGGGCAAAAATGATACCAAGCATGGAGTTGGCAACCATGACCAAACATTCTCAGGCAGGCACTACACGATTACTGCTCACTGGCTTAGTGCAGCAGCACATACATTTTTTAGCAAATAGATGTGGAGCTCTCAAGGAATTGACAACAGTGTAATAAAAAACACACATACTCCCCGGAAACCGTGCACTGGGGAAGACCAGAAGGGCTGGGTTCTACTAGTTAGTGGCACCCAAACTCGTATCAGTGCTCTCGCTCTCTTAAAATTTTCATCACCACAATTCCAACCTGGTGAACTCACACACACACCTTAAGGCCTGCACTGTTGATGGAGTGGAGCAGGGTTAGGCCAGTCCTTGGTCATGAGAGCACACAACTGTCAGATAACAGCAAAACACTGTGGGAAAGCACTGAACTGAGAATGCAGGCTCTATATCACAGACCCAGCTCTGCCACTACCAAGAGTTCTAAGAATATAGGACGAGAGCCTTGGGAAAGTCACCTAACCTCCCTGGGACTCAGTTCCCCACCTGCAGAACAAGGGCAATGTGATGAAATCCAGCTCTGACATTCAATGATTTAGGACCTGAGGGCCAAGCTGATGTTCCCTACCCTGTTCTTGTTTCAATGTTAGGGCAGATATTCCACGGAAGAGTAAGGGTATTAAGATGAGTAATTATAATTCACTCTCCAAACTAGATGAACGTTCAGGCAGAAAGCCAGCCACAACATTTCTGGAATACAAACTAAAAGGTTTTGGGACTTACAGTCCTGGCCTAGACCATTCATTTTATGAAGGTCAGGATTCTCTCTTCCTTAGACAGTAAACCAGGTAAGAAAGCACCAGAAAGCAATGGGACAACAGTAAAGGACCGGGCACATCATTTGCTTGCTAAAGGAGCCTTCCTAACACTACACTGAGAAGGACATGCTGGGGCCTTAGAGTAAGCATTCATTCCAAAAATACGGGAATGACAGTAGCTATTTCTGGCCAACAGGTCAGGACCTGAAAGGTGGGTGTAATCTCCACTGAACAAATCATATAGTCAGAAACAATCTTGCAACTGCCAGCACTCAACAAACTGGCAGCTCTTTAGAGAGAACTCTCTGGGGACCCAGAGCTGCAGTAACCAAGGGAAATGTACCCAGATTAGATCAGCAAAGGCCTCTCTGGTTCCACATGGGGTATTGTAGGGGGCAGTGGCACTGGCCAACACAAGATTTACACAATAAGCTCCCTGAAGGCTGCACGTGTTCAGGTCAGAAGAGCTGCCGCTATGCTACAAACGCCTCATAAGCAGCAGATGCCAAGAGTCCTATTTACCTATCTTTGCCTTTAGTTACAATTCTTCAAGAGAGTCTGATAGGTTTATTTTTCACAGAAGTTGCCCATTCTTGTCCATTTTAAGTTAAGAAAAAGTCTTATCTATTGTGCCATTCATACCCCTTACCTTTGTCAAACTAAAATAAAAACCT
Source organism: Miniopterus schreibersii (assembly GCF_964146895.1). Lineage (NCBI taxonomy): Eukaryota > Metazoa > Chordata > Mammalia > Chiroptera > Miniopteridae > Miniopterus > Miniopterus schreibersii. The sequence continues at coordinate 179,346,296 of NC_138102.1, forward strand.
AAATAAGATGTGATGTGTCCATAAAATGGAATATGATTTGGCAATAAAAAAGAAAGTAGTACTGATGCATGCTACAACATGGAGGAAACTTGAGAACATTACACTCAATGAAAGAAGCCAGACATAAAGGACCACATATTACATTGAGTCCATTTATATGAAATATCCAGAAAAGGTAAATCTGTAAAGACAAAAAGTAGATTACTGGTTGCTTAGGGATTGGGGTACAGGAAGGGTAGTGGAATTGGAAAATGATGACTAAGGGGTACGTGGTTTGTTTTTGGAGTGATCAAAATGTTCTAAAATTGGTTGTGGTGACAGTTGAACAACTGTGAACATAACAACTGAACATACTAAAAGCCAATGAACTGTACACTTTAAATAAGTGAACTGTATACTTTAAATGGGTAAACTGTATAGTATCAACTTATATCTCAATAAAGCTGTTAAAGAATGCCTCAAAGGAATGACAACCTCCTCTAGAAAGGGAAATTTAATGAGAGAGGTCTGACTCTTTTGGCCATCCCTTGTTTCTAAAGGCCTGCCCTCGTTCCTTCCTAGCAACTACTCATTTTGCTATTTCCATCCCCTGCTCCACCGCAGTCTCCAGCTCAGGCTTACGATTTTCCCAAGATAACTGGGCTGGACGGTAGCACTGCTTGGGTCTTAAAGTCTACCCCTGCTCTATCTTGACTTTAGTGTCCCTCCTTTTACATATAGTTTCCCTCTGTCCCTGAAGAGATAGTAAAATCACCCCAAAACCATCCTCCCCAGCAGAAGCTACTGACCTGCTACACAATGAAAAAGGAATGAAGATAAATGATATTATAAAAGCACAGGTTTGGGACCAACCAGCATGGCTCAGTAGTTGAGCATTAACCTATGATCCAGGAGATCGAGGTTCGATTCCCAGTCAGGGCACATGCCCAGGTTGCGGGCTCAATCCCCAGTAGGAGGAATGCAGGAGGCAGCCTATCAATGAATCTCTCATCATTGATGTTTTTTTCTCTCTCTCCATTCCTCTCTCTGAAATCAATAAAGATATATTTAAAAAACAGAAAAGGAAAAAAAGCACAGGTTTGGTAGTTTCAACAAATCTGGGCTCCAATCAAAGCACTTGACCAAGTTAAAGTCTCGCTCTCGTTTTCCACTTTCATGAGATGGGGAAAACACTACCTAATGCACCTAAAGCACACGGTTAGTATACAAATTAAGTGGGAAAATCTATGCAATGATTACTGTGATGCCTGGCACACAGAAGGTACTCAGTAAATAATAACCATTATTTACAGAAGCCTTATGCCCAGTCTTTTCATACTGTCATCCAGCAGATCAGCCTCTATGTCAAAAAGGCAGCAATAAAAGCAAGCCGGTGGCACCACCAAATTGTTTATAATCATTCTTCTGACTATTTGCTTTAACCTATCTCTCTCACACACCCCTAGTCCATTCCTAATACGTTTGGAATTTTTACTTCAATTATTTTCGCTTCTAGATTCACTTTAACCTCAAACATTAGGCTTAGTACTGTCTCTCCAGCTCCATGTTCCCTCCTCAGCCATAACCTGCATGTATCACTTTAATCAGAATACTTAAAGCCACTGTGGGTAAACTGTTTACGCAGAGCAGCACAGCACTCAACACCCTATTCCTCCTAAACGCCTACCATGGAATCAAAACAAGACAGACTTTAGAAAGAGTTATGACAGAATCTTAGAATAGAATACTAAGCAACCATAAAAGTGATACTATAGAAATAGTTAATGGCATAAAAATATGTTTATGGTGGAATAGGAAAGAGCTGGGCGCACATTACAGAAGTATGTACAGTGTGATGACATTTTGTAAGAAATTTTAAAATGTGCATATATGCAAATACAGCTGCATAGAAACAAGATTAGACCAACAAACAATAAAAGGACAAAGTTAAACATGTTAAAGAAATTTTTATTTTATTCTTTGGTCTGCTGTATTTTCTAAGTTTTTTTATGAATGTATATTGCTTTTAAGAAAAAGAGTTTATGGACGTTTAAAAAATGAATTTAAATAATACAATGTTTCTTATCATTTTCTTAGCAGACACTATAGCATGGCTCTGGAGTCAAAAAGACCAGGATTCAAATCTCTACTCCAGCACCTATTATATGTATGACTTCAGCAGTTACGGAACCCTTTTAGGCTTGGTGTTCTCATCTGGAAAACACAGATGAAGGTGAACATCCTAGTGGAATGCCTGGCACATGGTCTTCAGCAAGTCTCAGTGTCCTGCTCTCTGGCAGTGGTTCTCCACTTGATCATGCATCAGAATCACCCGGAGAGCCTGCTGAATGAGATGGCTGGTTTCTGATTCAGCAGGTCTGTGGGGAGGAGCATATGAATATGAATATGCATAAGTTCCAAGGTGATGCTGATGCTGCTGGTCTGGAAAACACTTTTGAGGATCGCTGCTGTAGGTAATAAGAGAAGTCTTCGTATAATATGCTATGCAGATATTAATTAAGTGCTCTTTCAGAACAATAATATTTCAGGAATATTTGCTTAGTGGATACTGAATTAAATTAGAGCCTAATGTTGCTCATTCACCTAAAATCCCAGACTTCACAATATGGGGTAATTCACTCCAAGACATTGAGGGGACTGGCTTTCCACTTACGTTGTAAGCAAAAAACAATTATTAGGACATATTTAGCATATCAGACTTCAGCATGGGACAAAGTATCTGAGAAAGTAGACACAGAACAAAATGCAAGAGACAGCCCCACGGTGAGTCCGTGTTTTGAGAGCAGAGCAGTCCCCCGTGTCAGAGCACTTGCTTTGCTCTGGGTGCCCTCTGCTGATGAAAACAGACATAGCCACTTGCTCCACTGCTCCCTCCCTCTTCTCCCCTCCCAGGAGAGCCAAGAGTCCTTGAGTGTGACTCAGACTTGAGGAAAGGTTTCCAGTGACGAAATTTTCCTAAGCCCATACACAGCAGGGATAGACCTTTTCTTCTGCCAGTTTCCCCAGTCCCCTTCTCTTTGCTCCTGCAGCTTATCTCCAAACAGGTTAACTGAGTCAGGATGGCAGAACAAGAAGTAAACAGCATTTATTGTAAAGGTACTGCATGAGGAATTTAAATCGCAACTGCGCTTCACTTCAGAAATGGCTACCATTTAGCACAGTGGGAAGAATTCCCTTTAGAAACAATCTCCAATGTGAAACCCTGCCGGCATTAAAAAAAGAAGAAGATACTAACTGGTGAAGCATTTACACTTTCTATAAATGAAAACTGTTTCATAGCACCATTCCGGACAACTAAAAGTAGACTGAGAAAATTGTCTGGCAAAGACCTCTACTATTATCATCTCCAACCCTCATTGATATGGGGAAACTGAAGAACCCAAGGAAGTAAAGTGGCATACACAAAGTCACAGACTCGGTAACAAAGTCGTTTCCTGACTCCTGCATGACTCATGTTCTTTCCACTATACTACACAGTCTTTAGTTAGAGACCGTTTTCATTTAGTCATTACCAAGACAAGGATAACTTCATTTTAACCACTTCATAGAGGGTAAAGAAACTAATGAACATGTAACTATTCTTGAAAGAGGGAGAAAAAAAATGCTACCTTTTTCTATTGTGGAAATTAAGCCTTTCCTGTATCAATACTTCCTTAATAGCAATCATTTTTTAATTAAGTTAATCTTCACAGGGTCAAAAACTACACTGGTTATCAAGCAATGTCTAAATCAGAAGCAGTCAGACTATGGTCCATGGGCCAAATCCAGCCCGTGGCTTCTTTTTATACTATCCACGTACAATGTACATACCATAAGCTAAGATGGGTTTTACATTTTTTAATGAGGGGGGATCAAAAGAAACATAATATTTCATGACATGTAAAATTTTTATGAAATTCAAACTCCAATGTCCACAAATAAAGTTTTATTAGAACACAAAGCAATCCTCATTCCTTTACATATTATCTGTGGCTGCTTACCTGCTACATCAGCAGAGCTGAGTAGCTGCACCAGAGACTGTATGGCCCAAAAAGCCTAAAATATTTCTCTCTGATCCTTTGCAGAAAATCTTTGCCCATTCCTGTTCTAAACTATTAATAAATGTGAGGTGTGAACCTTCAGTCATCAAGTCAAAGTACTGGGTTATAAGTTCTATAGAGGCCCAGTCTCAGCAGTGAGCTCCCTACAAATTTAGCAGGAGTCCTGCACAGGGTGAGTGGATGACCTATACTGCCTGACAACCTGATCTCTGCTCCAGAAATGCAGAGGGCACTGTGCTAGGTTTTCACATGGTTTTCAGTTGCTATTTATCAGCAATCCTATAAAAGCATTCCCATTTTATAAATGAGGAACCAAGCCTAAGACATAAGAGGTTAAACATCAGGCCCAAACTAGAAATTGAGTCTGGACCTGTCTGATACCAAAGTTCTCTGAGCATTCCCCAGTGGTTTTTAAACTGTGTTCAGTCAGCTGGGCAGCCTCACAGGCGAAGGGAAGTCCAGAGGGCGGGGCTCAGGTCTTCCATAACTTTCCTACTAGGACCACCCCACCTATATTTTTTATATATTGTGTCTATATAATTTGTTTGAAAAAGAGAATTTGCTGTTTGAAAATTTAGTTTGACAGTGTAACTCCTCAAAAGCTAAGCTCTATGCCACTTATTAGCACCTTTGACAAATTTCTCACAAAATTGGAAAGCTTAATGTCCTCATCTACCAATGGAGATTAGAACTCTGACCCCCTGCACACAGACCACACTGGGGTCTCAGTAAGATCAAATGAGAATGAATATGAAACTGTTACACAGGATTATAGAAATATAATACAGAATTATCACCTCAGTAAAGTGCTGGGGAGGGGAGAAAATAGGGAAATATTTGTTGCTGACCAAAGAAAAATCAAACATACAAGTAAAATGTAAAAAAAATAAGTATGCAATTAAAAATAAGTAAGTAAAAGACATGTACAAAGTAGAAATATCATAAACTTTGAAATCTTGATGGTTGCCAGACAGGACAGGAGTGAGGAGGATGGGCAAAAATGGAAAGAGATTAAGACACAAACTGCCAGTTACAACTGCAGTCACGGGGTGGGGAAAGCATGGCACAGGGATGACAGGGAGTAGTACTTTAACTATGCATGGTGTCAGATGGGTCCTACACTTACTGGGACGGTGACTTCATAAATTATATAAATGTCTAATCACTACATTGTACACCTGAAACTAATATAATATGGTATGTCAACTGTAACTGAAAATCTTAAAAATTATTTTAAAAATAACAGTAAACTTTGAAATCTAACACATTTAGATTTAAAACCCAGCTTCCCAATTAATAGCTATATAGCCTAGGGCAATAGCTTAAATCTCCTTGAGCTTGGTTTCCTCACCTGCAAATGGGATGAAATAAACTACTACTAACTAAATGCTTTATACAAGGCCTGGCACATAATCAGTGTTTAGTTCATGTTAGCTCTCTTTTCATGGGGACCCCCTACTTGTTACTCTGAAATTAAGACACACCTGCTCGAATTAATGTACGAGTTCCCTGTACCTGTAACGAAATAACAGAACTAAGAAGCTAGAAGCATCTTCAGCCAACATGACTCTGTGGTCCACATGGCACCACAAAGCCTGTGAAAGCATAGGCTAATGGCGCCCTAGAGGAACAATGAAAGAGCCTAATAGTGGGAGATACACAGGCAGGCCCGTTGACAAATCCTGCTAATTCAATAAGGATATTTATTGAGTGTTTTAAGAGCCTTCTATGGCTCCATAAAATGACAGATTTACATTTAATATCCACTTGACCAACCCATTAAACTTGTAAGAGGTCCTCTCTTGCTGAATGAAGATCAGATATGTAGCTTAAGTATTAATTTTTCATACCACTCTAGAAAAGCAAAGGTAATAAAAACCTAGCAAAAGTCTGAACAAAGTTTATTTCCTTTGTCCATAGGAAAAAAATCCCAACAGAGTAGGCTCTCCAGTTCAAGAAGGCTGAAGATAAGTTTACTTTTAAATTTATCCCTTTACCAAATTCTTACTGGGCATTTGCTTTGTGCAGAGTATAAAAGAATATGAAGAAGTATGGCAGGGTCCTTGTTCTCAGAGAACTGCACGGGTCATCCCACCTGCTCACCATAAGCTAACATGCACAAAGTGTCGCCGCAGAGACAAAAGCATGTGCTTGGGAGTTCAGTGGACATTATAAGTCTATTCCCAAATAAGTGCACCAGGCAAGGCTTTATGGAGAAAGTAGCACTTAAAGTGGGATTCAAAGGACAGACTGTATTAAACGTGGAAAATATCATAAGTAAAGAAATTAGAATTAAAACCCATTATTTGATTTCAAAGCTATACTGCCCTGCCCCAGAGTGTGTCTAGAACACAGAATACCTTTTATGACACAGAAGGAAAAAGTCTGGGGCCAGATCATGGAAAGCCTAGAGTTTTCAGCAGATAAAAGCTAAGCAGAGTAATGAGACCCCAGTGAGATCAGAGCTGTGCCTTTGTTTAAATGCATGATTACAGCCCGGCCAGGCGTGGCTCAGCGGTTGAGCATGACCTAGGATCCAGGAGATGGCAGTTTGATTCCCAGTCAGGGCACATGCCTGGGTTTCGGGCTCGATCCCCAGTGGGGGTGTGCAGGAGGCAGCCGGTCAATGACTCTCTCATCATTGATGTTTCTATCTCTCTCTCCCCCTCTCCCTGAAATCAATAAAGATATATTTTAAATAAATAAATAAATAATAAATGCATGATTACATAGAACTTGCTGAAATTATTTTCTGGTGGCACCAAATTTTCTAACAAAGACCTTAAGTCATCTGTTGTATTCCTTTGTCTCTCTAACTCAACCCTAAATCAGCTCAGTATAATGGCATACAGCTAATGCTACTAATAAAATATTTAATCTATAATTAAAACACATAACTATATTGTCTGCTAACTATGAGACCTTTTGCCTTATCTTTTACTTACCTACTTAGTTTCATTCTAAATCACTTGTTGAATGACTTAGATTCATGTTGAACGATTTAGATGGCTGTCTGCTGAAGAACAAAGGGTTGAGGAGACATATCAAGCTTCTTAAAAGTAGCTCACAAAATGGTAGTCAGGGTTGGTTGTGGGAAGACCATCTGTTGTTTGCTGGTACTAACCACTACAGCAAGAATATAGCCTACTAACTACTTTGCTGCCTGAGCAATTGTAGACAGATAAAGTTCCTAACTTTGAAAATTGCTAATAAAGGAAATTCTATAATTTTCCTTTGTAAATAGTCCCAGTGATTAACAAACTTTAGTCAGATAATTCTTTTTGATGGCCACTGTAAAACCTCTCATTATAATATAAATCAGTTGCCTGTATACAAAGCATTAGGTCAATCTACTAGAAAGCCAAGCAGTGAAGTTATGATCCATCCATTTACAAAATACTTAAGCAAAATTGTTTCAAGAGTCGAATACAAATTACTCTGACAGCCTAAAAATCACAGCAACCCCAAACTGAGCAAAAAGAGGGAAAGCAGTCGAACTGTGGTGTAAGAGAGGGTGTGACGGAGGAATCAAGTACCGGAAAGAGATGAGAAGCAAAGCCAAACACGCTTCCATGCTTCTGGCCCAAGGCGCTCTGTCCACAGACCCGCAGCAGTCCTGCGAGGTTCAGAGGTAAGAGGGTAAGTGATAAAGGCTCCTTTCGTTTCCACAACGAAGTGTGACACTCCCAAGAACCACAAAATCAAACCCATTAGACCCAAGAGAGCTCTTACAGAAAAAGGAACCCAGGCCCAGTGATGAGAAGAGACCTTCTAGATTACATGGAAAGCTAAAGGCAGAGGTTAGTGTGGCATCACAGCATCCACCTGTAAGTCACTGCAGACCTAGGAAGTTTTTAAAAATTTAATCCTTATAACTGCCTTACAATAGTACCATTATCCTCACTTTCACAGATGAGAAAACTGAGTCTTCAAGAAATTAAATGATTTGCTCATGGTCTTAACAGTATGTCCCAAACTCACTTGCTCTGAACCCTATGGGAATGTTCATACTACAGACAACATGTTAAATGAGTTCAAATAATTAGAGCCAATTAGGAAACAGCTCATAAAGGAGGTTAAGTTTGTAGCCAGGGATGCTTAGAATTCTGCTGGGAAATGGAGAAATATTTCAAGCAAAAGGCAGTAGGAAGAAATAAATATCCAAGACATATTTGAAGGACTGTGAGGAGACACACAGAGCAGAAGAAATATACAAACAGGGTAACAATGAGCCAGACAAGTTTGGAGACACCTGAATGTCTGGCTGAGTTTGGACCTGATTCTGCTCAAGTCATAAAGGCCTCAAAAAGTACTCTCTTTTTCTGCTGACACTGCCAGGACCTGTAAAGAGTTAGGTAAATAAACTTACACATATTTCATTTCCCTCACACAGACATATTTTTCTTGAAAATATGGCAAAGCTATGTTCCTGAGCTGGAAATTTCAGCCCTACAGATATAACTCGTTTCACAAGGTGAATAACTAAGAACCAAAAAGAGAAGATTAGGCAGACAGACAGACTGTAAGAGCCAATCATCCCCCACGAAGCTTCCCGAAGGCCTCTTTTCTGTACAATAAATGAGAAGAATGATTTATCTGACCCCATTCCATGCCTGCAAATTTCCATATGTTATCTCCAATCCTACGACAACTTTTCAGAGTAGATACTACTCCTATTTTACAGATGAAGGGACTGCGGCATAGAGAAGGAAAACTTGCCCAGGGTTATACAGCCTGCAAGGGCAGAGCGGACACTTAAACGCAAAGGCGGGGGGGGGGGGGGGGGGGGATTGAGAAATTTCCATGAAATGGCTTACATAGAAGCTACAGTGTCTTAAGTGGAAAAAATAAGCCAATGAACATGGCTGATCCTCTACCATACCACATCCCTTAGGACATGCAGAAAGCAGCATACAGTGGTGTCTTAACTACATGAAGAGCTTTCTTGCCCAAACATGCCTGTCACTAAGTATCTGGAGAAGGCTGTGTCAGCCAAAGACAAAGCCACTATAAACCTGTCAGTCTTCCTTGGAGCAATCACTAGGCCTGAACAGAGACAGTCAATGCCTGTTTTCACATTCTCTTTCATATGATAGTTATGCAGAGTTTATCCAAACTTAGCACATAGTTTTGTTTTATTGGGGCAAGGAGGAAAAACTTGTCTTGCAAAATCTGACAACAGAAAAAATATTTACAAATTGTAAACCTGACAAAGAATCTGCATCTAAAAAACTCTTACAACTCAATAATAAGACGACAAACCAAATAAAAAGACTTGAACAGGTGTCTCAACAAAGAAATATAAATGGCTAATAATAAGCACATGCAAGGTACTCCAAATTGTTAATTATTAGGGAAAAACAAAATTTAACCCACGCTGAACCCTGGCCAGGTGGCTCAGGTTGGTTGGAGCGTTGTCCAGTACACCAAAAGGCTGTGGGTTCAATTCCCAGTCACGGCATATACCTAGGTTGTGGGTTCAATCCCCGGTCAGGAGTGTAAAGGAGGGAACCGATTGATGTTTCTCTCTTCCTCTCTCTCTAAAATCAGTAAAAACATATCCTCGGGTGAGGATTAAAAAAAATTAAAGCCACAATGAGACAGCACTACACACTTACTACAATAAAAAAGGTCACTAATACCAAGAAACTTTGGAAAATAGTTGGCAAGTTCTTTAAAAGTGCAGCATGAGCTTACCATAAACCCCAGCAATTCCACTCCTAGAAATCTACTCAAGAGAAATTAAAACATATATCCACATAAGACTGTATGCAAATGTTCATAACAGCATTATTCATAATAGCCAAACTGAAAACAGTCCGAATATCCATCATCTGGTAAATGGATTAATAAAATGTGGTACATCTATATAAGGGAATACCATTCAGCAATAAAAAGTAATGATGTAGTGATACTTACAACAACATGGACAAACTTGAAAAACATTATGCTAAATGAAAGAAGTCACACACAAGACTACATACATATCATACGATTCCATTTACATGAAATGTCCAGAAAAGACAATTTTATGGAGTCAGAAAGCAGATCAGTGATTGCCTAAGGGCTGGAGTTGGAGATTGACTATAAAAGAATTCAAGAATTTGGGGGGGGGGGCGATAATGGAAATGTTCGAAAACTGGACTGTAGTAATGGTGGCACAACTCTAAATTTAATAAAATCACTGAATAAATATACTTACAATGAGTGAACTTTATGGTATGGAATTCATATAGTGCCATTTAAAAAAGTAATTACTAAATATATATTTATTCCTATATATTTATGTATCTATTTAGTAACTCTGGGAGAAACAAAAAAGTATATAAGGGAATGTAATCATAATATTTTATGGTTCAACTATAAAAAATATTTACATAGTCATAATAATTATCATGCAATCATAAATCAATAATGAACCCTAATTTAACAAAAAGAAAAAGGGGGGGCCTTATTTGAAAGGAGAGTGTTTCCGTAAACCTTAATTTCTCATCTTCAACAGCAGGAAGCCAATGGGTAGAGTAGTGTCTAAAGTTGATAAATCAAGAAATAGCAAAATAAGCATGTTATTTAAATACACAGCAGCAAGCAGCAGAAGAAATAAAATGGTCTTTCCCAGGAGGGAAAAGCTTATAAACTATCTGCAGAAGGCAATCGTAAGCCTGAGCTGATTTCATGGTTTGAGAAAAGCGTTCGAGAACACTCGATACATTTACCAGCCCTTCATCCACTAGAGGGCACAAGGCAACACCTCAGAAGAACCTCAACCCATTGATGTCAGATACTGAAGAGAAGCAATCATTTGAATACACCTTTGCATAAAGATTGAAAGTGGGGTTCCAGACAACTAAGTAGAAAGAAAAGAAAGTGGGTTCATACTTTCTGTAATTGAAAAGCAAAGCAAAAGTGTTTTTAGTTAAATAGGGAACCAGTAAGAAAATTATTATAGAATGTGAAGTACAAAAGGGGCATGAAACATTTTGCTTCTAAACCAGTCATTTTAATCCAGTCTCCACCTGGGACAGCGGGGTAAAATAAAATTTCTCACTCAACAAATAAGTTCTAGCTGGAATCAATATTAAACACAGAAAATGATAAATGTACTGCCTAGACAGTTTAAGGTTGCATTTGGTGGGGGGGCCTTCCTAAAATTCATTCTTCACAGCAACCAGAATGCTTTGCTTTTTTAATGTAAAATAGATCATGTCACTTCCTTCCTTAAAACCTTTAAAGGCTTAGCATTAAATTGAGGACACTACTCAATTTATTCATTCAACAAATATTGATTGATCTTTTTCTAAATGCCAGGCTCTGCTCTAAGCAAAGTCACAGCTTGCACAGACTTCTATTTTAGTGGGAGAGACAGACAATAAAGTACCCGCACTAGATAATTTCAGATAATGATTAGAAATTTGAGGAAAATGAGGCTGAAGAGTTAGTAATGTATGTAGACAACTTTAGACTAGTGCAGTCAGAGAAGCTTCTCTCAGGGGTAAACTTTGTATCTGTGACCTGGATGAGGAGGAGGTAAGGATCTGGGCAAAGGACACTGCAGATCTGAAGGTGGAGGAGACAGTGATTCCACAGGCCTACAGCTGGGATCAAGCTTGATGAGTTCAAGAATGAAAAGAATGGCCTATGAGGCTGAAGCCAATTGTAAGAGCTGCAGGAGCAGGAATTACAGAGGTAGGCAGTCGGCTCCCCTAGAGTGCTCCTATACCAACCCATATGATGGGGTAATATTCTGCCCACAGAAAAGGAATGAAGTACTGACTCATGCTACTACATGATGAACCTTGAAAACGCTATGTCAAGTGAAAGAAGCCAGTCACAAAAGACCAGCTATTGTATGATTCCAGTTATATGAAGTATCTAGAATAAGCAAATCCAGAGACAGAAAGATTAATGGTTCCTAGAGCTGGGGTGAGGGGATGAGGAACAGGACAAGGGCACGAGGTTTCTTCACGGGTATAATTTTAAGGACAACAATTATGAGAATTTTGTTTGCAAAACTACACATTGCAATTTATTAGTGGGTGCGGGAAGGAAATCAACTTTGGTCAATCAATTGTTGGTCACATCAACAATTTTTTTAATGGAATAAAACAGAATGGAAAATATCACAGTGCTTAGAACATAGTAAGAATAAGTATTACCGCCCAGCCACATGTGGCTCAGCAGTTGAGCATCGACCGAGGATCCAGGAGATCGCAGTTCAATTCCCGGTCAGGGCACATGCCCGGGTTGTGGGCTCGATCCCCAGCAGGGGGCGTGCAGGACGCAGCTGATCAATGATGATTCTCTCATCATTGATGTTCTCTCTCCCTCTCTCTCTGTCTCTCTCCCTCTCTCCCTCCCTTCCTCTCTCTGAAGTCAATTAAAAAAACAAAAACAAGAAGATATATTTTTTTAAAAAAAGTATTACTTGGTAAGACTAATTCTAAGTTATATTCACACAGATGTGTGTGTGTGTGTGTGTGTGCCTGCGTGCACACAATGGATCACAATGTAAAAGCTATTGCTTACTAGTCGTTGCCGTCTTTTTTTTTTTCCAGATTGGAAGAAAAAACTTGAACATCCTCACTATGTCTTCCATTCTAACTCTCCCCAAGGGAAGAAAAGTATCCATCATTTCTTTGCCACCAAACCAAATGAGTATGAAAGAAAATGCATTTGCCATTGTCTATGGCTCCCAATCAAAATAACTAAAATCCCCAGAAGTTCATTTACAAAAAATCAGACTAAAATAAAGTCCATTCCAGGGATAAAGTAGAGAACTGGTTATAAAAAAGTAAATAAAAAATTCTTGAGAGGAAAATACTTTGGAAAAAAAAATATTCCCTGTCATTTAAATTTATCCTCTAAATTAAAAGGCTGCCACTCTGAATTTAAATCTCTAATTGTTTAAGTCACATCTGTAAACTTAAACATCTCCTTTGATATTCCCTATTCCCACTTTGTTTCCGTGAATCATCTGAATATGCCCATACTGTGGCTTTTCAACAGAACTTTAGAAAATTGAAGGGAAAAAATTTTAAGGAGCCACTGACTTAGCATTTAAAAAATCAGATAAAGGGCTTAATTACCACGACATTATTTCTTTATATTTAAAATACAAAAAAGATAAATTGTGAACCATAAGCTATTCTGACAAATAAGAAAGAAAACTACTATCTATGTGACACTGGGAAATTCAATTAAAAATCTCTGCTTTGGTTTTCTTATCTATAAAATCTGGGTAAGAAAGCCCAACCTACCTGGAAAGAGCTATTGTAAAGATCAAAACATACATGGAAGCACACATTATAAACTATAAAGCACTTTACAAACATTTGTTTTTATAATTTACTAACATTCCCGTTTCCATATAGCTGACTCAACACCTGAACCCAACCAAGAGTCTGTGCTATCACCTCTCACCCCAAATGTGAATAGCAATGTTGCATTCCCACAGTGTTAGGCACTGTGTCATAATCCTAAATCCAATTACTTTACTTCAGAGTTCACTATATTTCTTTCTTTATAGCTAGAGTGACCATACATCCCATTCATCCAGGTTTGCCTAGGACTATTTCAACATTAGCATGCCTTTCCACTCTCAAAAGTGCCCCAACTTGAATAATAAATGTTAAGGTCACCCTAATTATATCAGACATAAAGTTGTAGCACCAAAAGGTGACAAGGGGCTGACCTTAGGATTCCCACTGTATGTTCCAGGAGCCCCCTGAAAGCCATCACAAATAAACAAACAATGTTAGCAAATAACAGTAAGCTTGCTATGCAGAACTAAGCCTAGTCAGATTGCTGCTTCTCCTATATAGACCCTCCTATATAAAATCTCTGGAGCTAATGCACACAAATACTCTCTCATTTAAAACATATTACAAACCCACAAAATATTCCAGCCTTAGTAAACACTTGAGAACTCATGTACACACATGCACACACACATCAATCACAAAGAAACAGTCAACTAGGAATTTAAACCACTGCACCATATCATCAACAGAAAATTCTGCAGAGCCTCAGATAAAACAATCAGCCTTCTGAGCTGATTTTCACCCCTGTAAGTCTGAAACAATGTTTGTCTCCTCCATTTCCATAAAGAGAACACATTAGCAAGCACAGTAAAGTACTTGAAGTGCTGTATAAAAGCAATGGACTGCCATCCCATTAAGCCTGTTAACTGATTGGGAAAGAAGACTAAGGTGACCATGCATAAAAAAGCAAAACCTCTGCAACGTCGCGGGTACTTCTTTCCCCTCCTTTCCTTCACAGGTTTTTAATTCAAGTGTGTTGCCAGGACTTTATAACAGATGAAAAGGGTCATTAAAACAGTGAAATGTCCGCCCACTTCCTGCTAGGGAACTTGGTTGTAATAATCTTTAACCAACGGTCATGGACTCCTAGAGATCTATAGTTGAGCTTCAAAGGGTCTATGAAGCCCCCAAATGGTAAATAAAGTACTACTGAGTGAGCAGGCACACATGCACGTAACTATTTCTCCTTGGATGAATCGACAAACCCCAGTGTAGAGGAAAAGACCCTCAACAGAAGACAAATTTTAGTTCTTACTCAGCTACTAACCTGCATTGTTACCTTGGGTAAATCATTTTAATCTCTCTGTGCCTCAGTTTCCTCATCTTTCCAAAGGGAATATTTGTTTTATCTACTTCAAAAGGTGGTTATGAGGATGAGATGAGACAGTATCAATGAAAATGCTCTGCACCAATCAAAAAACTGCAATTTTTATATCTTTAAAATCACTAGTAGATGCTTATAAAACTCCTGCCTGGGGATGGCTCCTATCTATTTAGAAAGGAAGTAAAAGACTTTAAAACTGCAAATAATAACACACAATTAAAATTCACCTTCACCCCACTTCCCAGCTCCTGGATTTGCTGAGCCAAACCACGCTGGGGAGATGTAAAGATCAGAAATTTGGTCTCTGCCCAGCTTAGGCTGCTCAATGGCCTATGTTTCACACTGATAAATGACTCCTGAATCTCAGAGCACAAAGTGAGAGTTAGGAAGGTTAGGCGCATTAATTAGCAGTACTCGTTTGGATTCTGTGGTCATCAAATAAAACAAGCAGCTATTCAATATTTGCCTATTCATACTACTCTAAGATCTCAAATTCAAAGATTCAGCCAGAGAACAAAATAACCCCCAGGAAAATGAACTAAAATAAACCTGTCGCCATCAGAATGTGCCTCAAAGTAAATGAAGAAGCTTTAAAGCACGGCAAAGGGTCTACACGGGCCTACAGTAGAGGTAGAGTGAGTTACAGGTTACAGAGCTGGGTCCCTGCTGCAAAAGAAAGGAAAAATAAGTAGTTCCAGGCAAAGACTCTACTTTTTATGCTTTAACAAACTCCTCTTAATGTCTTTTGCTTGCCTCCTTATTGATTAGTAATGCCCACAGCAAGAACAGAGCATTATACAGAACCCTGTCAGATTCTTTTAAACTCAGCAAGTCTATTCCCATACTTTACACTTCAATTTGTTTTATCTTTCTATATTTAAAATCAGCCTATATGCAAAATCAGCCTATAAGCAACATAAATAATTAAATACTTGTTTTAGTACACATGATTAGATTAAGGAGTGATCCCTTATACTTTAAGAGTCACAGGTGAAAAGTACAGAAACAGAAAAGATCACTCCTTGAAAGCAGCCCACAAACCTGACTGCACAACAGAATCACCTATAGGAACTGCTAAATATCTGAATGACAAAGCCCAATCTTAGACCTATTCAATCAGAATCTTGAGGGCCAGATTTCCAGGCAACAATATTTTTCTGATGTATGCACACGAAATACATCAAAGGGCATATATTTTGATGTGCTCGTACTATCAAAGGGTATATATTTTACAGCTTACAGAAGATCTAGGGCAAACCCAAACCAAAAAGAAAGGAAAAAAAAAAACCCTCTATGTTCTCTTCAGATTTGGGGTAAATGACCATATCTTTCACCAAAAACTTTCACAGAGACAATCTTAAATTCCAAGGGTAATGATCGCACAGGGAAATGTACACAGTATGAAAAACCTGTTTTCTCTTCCTTGTTCTCTGTATCCTACTTAGGGCCATTCTGATGTCAACCCAGCACCAAGAGTACAAGAACTGGGCAAATAGTCTCAAATCTGGAGGCCCCCCCGCAAAGAGGTGACTATTGATTATGGGGCCATCCTAGTTGTTAAAATCAGCTTCAGGGGCTTTGATGAGATTCAACTAATTCCTGGAAGGGGAACAATGTCAACTTTGGATTGACGCTCTGATGACACCTATTCCTTGGACAAGCCTAGTAACGGTGGCACCTTTTTTTTTTTTTTTTTTTTGACAACCCTACAAGGAATGGTAGATAAGCATTCAAAGATATTTCTAGGAGCTGCCCTTTCAAATCTCCTGAAGAATGTCAATATCCTGCCCTGGCCAGGTAGCTCAGTTGGTTAGAGCATCATCCTGATACACCAAGGTTGTGGATTCAATCCTCAGTCAGGGCACATACAAGAATCACCCAATGAATGCATAAGTAAGTAAAACAACAAATCAATGTTTCTCTTTCTTTCTTTTTTTTTCTCTCTCTCTCCCCTGCCTCTTTCCTCTCTCTCAAACCAATCAATAAATAAGATTTTTTTTTTAAAAAAGAATGTCAATATCCCCAAACAGCAAGGAGGTAAATTTCAGACACTAGGTGTCTTAAACCACATCATCTCTTTGAAGTAGCCTTACCTGTTCTTCCACCCTAACTCTGCTCTGGCCTCATCTGCTTAAAGCTTCAAATAGCAAAAGACAGGGAAGGCATTTTATACACTCACCTAAACCATACAGAGGATGTCTCATAGGATGCAGTTCTGCTCTAACCCACAATAGGGCCTTGGCTTTTTCCAGTCATCCTCCCTATCTAACAAAGAAAGACAGCAGAAACTTCCCTCTCTCAAACAAGCCTTCCCTGATTAAAACCATAAGGCTGAATCCCCCAGGGAGGAGAATGGAATTTTCTTGTTACAGATTATTGCAGGGTTCAAAAAATTTGTGAAAGCAGGGGCTAAGTGACAGAGAATAAAGAGACAAGTCCAGTATTTAGAATTATGAGGCATCAAGGAAACCTGATTTAGAATTATTAGCCTGGAGAAGAAAAACAAAAGCAACTGTGATTGCATTTGAGTGATTTTTTCCCCCTATAAAATCCACAATTTCAATAAGGTGATTACATGCTTTTAGGATTAAGAAATAAAGGGTGGGGCAAAAGTAGGCTTACAGTTGTTCGTATGGAAAATAGTACAATAATTAACAAATAACATAATAAACTATTTCACGTATTCACGACTGTAAACCTTTTTGCCCCCCCCCCGTATATTTTATTTATATCTCTAAGTATAAATTCATTGCTGAAATTAACCATATCACTCTCCAAAATAAATAATTTCAGGACATGCTCGCTATCATAGCATCCTTAGACACACACACACACACACACACACACACACACACACACACCATCTGAGTTATAAATAACAAATACCAACCTGGCTGTCCCGTGCTGGGAATCCATGATAACCTGGGGTCAGAGGCTCGTTCTAAAAGAAATAAAAGAAAACTATAAGATGAAAGAAAATGTTAAGAATAATCAAAAATCATCCAAATTAATCAAGTATAAATTCCTGCACCAGATCCTAAAGTGTTCTGTTGCTATATTCCACTCTACCCAACTATAAACATTTCCCAGTTTAGCCTTCACAATTGCAAATAAACAAAATCAAACGCACAAGAAAACCAGTATCTTCTTACAAACACTATCATAAACACTATTTTCCTCCCTGTACAGCTAAATCTATTTCCTTCCCAGTATATACCAACCAGGGAGGTAGTGGGATTTGGGGCCAAACCATCCCTAACCTCACACTGTGGAACTTTAGCATCCCTGACCCCTAACCACTAAAAGCCAGTAGCAGTCCTGAACACCAGGACAACCAAAACATCCACAAATTTCCAAAAGCCCTGGTTGGAAAGGGGACAGTACTACCCCTAATGAGAACTACCTCTTGACCTGAAGTTTTAGCCCCTCCCTCTACCAATCTGCTTTCCTTCAGTTCTTTTAAACCTAGAAGAAATTCTACCTCTGTTCCAGACTTCCCCTACCACCTTATATCAGCTTATGGACTCAAGTAACTCCTAACATGTATACATGCTAAAATTTGTTTAGGTTACTTACACAATTTACTTATGACTCAATAACTCTTATTTTTGTAAAGGTGTATCACATTCAGTGTCTCATATTCACATTAATTGTTAAATCTAGATCTTTGAGAGCAAGAATGATAACTAATAAAAGCTATACAAACCCTAATTTAGTATAAGGCCATACAATATCATTTATGGCTTACCTGACCCATTCAACCATTCAGTCACCATATATTGAATACCTAGTATTTTCAAAATACTGTTAGGCGACTGAGAGTAAGAAAGATGAAAAAAACAAGTCTTGCCTTCAAGAGAACTTTTAAATGGGAGGAGATACATATGCACACAAAGGTGTAAATAAGAACATACGATGCTTTTGCAATTTCTTCTTCAAAGTGCTCACTACAGCTACATGAAAAGACCCTCATCCTCTTATATCCATTTGTACTTTCATTCCTACCAGCAGAATAACAAGAAGAATTTTCATTAATAGGGCTTTCATATATGACAAGAGTGTAAACTTTCTACTAATGGTACATCTGCTTTGATAATATCCATAGCTTTTATAATCTAAAGTTCACACTTCTTTCAGAAACATGAAAGCCAGGATTCAACTTAAGCTCACATGCAGAGACCCCATGTCTTGTTCACGGTTTTCCTGCAATCTAACAGTGTCTAACACATGGTGAACACCCAAAAGAACGTGTAAATAAATAAATGTAGTTCGATGACCAGAATTTTTTAGACATTCAGTCACTGATTCAATCATAGACAATCCGGTTCTCCTTTTTTTATTCCTAAGTATTTGGACATTTATAAATTAAGTCTCTCCAAAGAAAACATGGCAAAGATAACTGCCTTAAGAAGCACAGGTGCCAAAACAATCTTGAGAAAGAAGAGCAAAGTTCAAAGGACTCATACTTCCTGATTTCAAAGTTTACTACAAAGTTCAGTAATCAAGGTAGTGCAATACTGGCATAAGGACAAAAATAGAGACCAATGACACACTATTGAAAAGTCTCAAAATAAACCTTTACAGTTATGAAACTTGATCTGTGAAAGGGTGCCAAAAATTAATGGGGGACAAAGGAGCCTTTTCAATGAATGGTGCTAGGACAGCTGGGTATCCACATATAAAAGAAGTTGGAACTCCTCACAACGTACACAAAATTAACTCAAAATACATCACAGACTAAACCACAGAACTCTTAGGAGAAACACAGGAGTAAATCTCCATGTCCTGTGACTAGATAATAGTTTCTTCAATATGACACCAAAAACAGAAGTAACAAAGGAAAAAAAATAGATAAATTGGACTTTATCAAAATTAAAAAACTTTTGTTCTTCAAAGGACACACTACCAGTTCTGAGGATCTAATGTTCAGCATAGTGATTATAGTTAATAATACTATATTATATACTTGAAAGTTGCTAAGAAAGGAGATCTTAAATGTTCTCAGAAAAAAAAAAAAATGTTAATTATATGGCATAATGCAGGTGTTAGCTAAGGCTGTGATGATAATCATTTTGCAATTATATATCAAATATTATGTATCAAATCAACACATTGTACACCTTAAACTTACACGATGTTATACATCAATTATAACCGGATAAAGTTGGGTGGTGGGGGGAAGACACCACCAAGTGAAAAGAAAGCCCACAGAATGAGAGAAAATATTTGTAAATCATATGTCTGAGAAAGGACCTGTATTCAGAATATCGTATAAAGAACTCTTACAACTCAACAACAAAAAGACAGCCCAAATTTTAAAATGAGCAAAGGGTTTGAACAGGAAGTTCTCCAAAGAAGATACACAAACGGCAAGCACATGAAAAGATGCTCAACAGCATTAGTCATTAGGGAAATGCAAATCAAAACCACAGTGAGATAACATTTCACACTCACTAGGATGGCTATAATAATAAAAAAGTTGGCGAATATAACAAGTATTGAAAAGGATATGGAGAAACTGAAATTTCATATTTGCTGGTAGAAATGTAAAATGATACAGACACTTTGGAAACAGTTTGATAGCCCCTCAAAATGTTAAAACAGAGTTACCATCTGACCCAGCAATTCCACACCCAGGTATAACCAAAAAAGTGAAAACATGTTCACCCAAAATCTTGTACACAAATGTTCACAGCAGCATTATTTCACAATAGCCAAAAAGTAAAAACAATCCAAATGTCCACCAACTGATAAATGGACAATGCGGTACATATCCATAATTGAGTATTATTCAGCAATAAAAAGGGATGCAGTACTGATACAACATGGGTGAATCTTGAAAAGACCAATGCTAAGTTTAAAAAAACCTAGAGAAAAAAGGCTACAAATTATGTAATTCCATTTATATGAAATATCCAGAATGGGCAAATCCATGGAGAAAGAAAGTAAATTAGTCTAATCGTTCTAGAAGCTAAAGGAGAGGAATGGGGAGTGACTGCTAATGGGTACTAGGTTTATTTTTGGTGATGAAAATATTCTGGAATTAGATAGTGGTGATGGATGCACAACGCTATGATTATATACTAAAATCCACCAAAACACTAAAAATACTTTAAAAGGGTGAGATTTATGGTCTGTGAATTATATGTCAATACACCTATTATTTAAAAATAATAATTACCGGTAATGTTGACTATTTTCACACAAAGTTTTACAGGGGAGACATAGATAGCTTAAACTGTAACCAAAGAACAGGGCTCCTTCTGAAATCCACAAGTGCCTTGTTTGTTCTGAATTCCAAAAATGTAATTCAACACCATTCCCTACAGATTTTAACGATGATGATAAAGATGATAACACTAGATACTGAGCAACTGGATGGAGAGGAGGAAGAGAAAGTTGCAAAGAGGAGATGATAAAGTATAGCCAGTAAGTGGGAAAGTCAAACTTTCAACCCAGGTCTGTTGGACTCCAAAGCCCCCACTCTTTCCATTTTATCAAGTTCTCTTCTCTAATAACCATCGCGCAGCATTCTTTTCCCGTGAATAGTTCAAGGTTGTCCGAAAAAGGAATTGTATGATTAAGAAAGTAATCGAAAACATCCAACGACATAATTAACAGAGATTCGTCACTCCCAGAAAATATCCATGTTTAAACGACATTCTTGGGTTCAACGATTCAGAAAACGTTTTATAAGGAAAAAAGTCACATGCCTACAAGCCATTATTGTCAAAAACTTGAATAGCAAAGACAGACATAACAGCACAGAGATGTGCCAGAGGAAATTATTTATTCCTCCACTTGCCTTAGCAAAGCAGTACTCTTCCATGTCTCCATTTCTCAAATAGGCTATTTGGAATTCTCTGGCCCTCAGAAATTCCCTGACCCTCTGCAAGTGGCCTATGCTTAATGACAAAAGCTTGCTTCCCTTTTTAACATTTCCATGCATATATCTTTCCCTTCAAAATATACTAACTTTGCATGTTTTTGAAGCTTATTAAAAAAGGATCCTATTGTATGTATTCTTTAGTAATTTCCTTTTTTTACTCAATACTATCAGATTAATTTCACTAATTCTGACTACTGTTTAGTATTCTAATTTATGGGCATGTCACTATATATTTAAATTGTTCCCAGTTCTTTTTGTTTGCACTCACAAACAATGCTGTCTATGAACATGCTTTTAGATTTGAGATATTTTTACTCATGAGACTGGTGAAAATAATATCACAAATTAGTACGAAGAATAAATAGATATCTTCACATCTAATACTAGGAATTTAAGTATATTAGGACCACTGTTCTGGAAAGCAATTTGACAATAATTATTAAAATATCAAATGCACGTATCTTCTTGTAAATTTCACATCTTTGATCTAGAGAATCACTTGCACATGTGGATCAAAGAAGCATGTGCAAAAATGATCAATAGTTTGTAATCATGAAAAACTAGAAAGAACTACAAGTCTCCATTAATAACAGGAAAACAGTATCATTAACTATTGTATTATTTCAATATCCTCTGTATAAGTTTTTAAAAAGGTAAAATCTCTATGAATTACCGAAGTCATGTTAAATGATAGCAAAGCAGTGTTATTTTTTTAATTACAATACAAAAAGAGGCATTTCTACATGCATATAAAGAAGTAAATAGCCCGGCCGGCCGGCGCGGCTCAGCGGTTAAGCACTGATCTAGGTAGGATCCAGGAGATTGTGGTTCGATTCCAGGTCAGGGCACATGCCCAGGTTGTGGACTCAATCCCCAGCAGGGAGCGTGCAGGAGGCAGCCGATCAACGGCTCATCATTGATGTTTCTCTCTCTCTCTCCCTCTCCCTTCCTCTCTCTGAAATCAATAAAAATGTTTTTAAAAAAATTTTTTTAAAGAATAAGTGCACAAAGATACAGACAAATAAATATATAACAAACCTATTACTTCTAACAGTGGTTACGTCTAGGGAAAAGAGTAAGATTTGTGGAAGGATGAGAGGGCATACTTTATCTGAATTGTTTGAATTTTACAAAATGTGAAATTCATGTATTACTTAGAATACTAAAAAGAACCCAAAAAGTCACTACTACCAGTGTTTCATGTTTTAAAATTTATAAAAACACCTTCACATCATCTTATATAATCCTCACAATGCAGAAAACAGGTCTTATACTCATTTTACAGATGACAAAACTAAATGTCAGGAAGATTAAAGTGATTTACTCAAGGAAAAATAGCTAATGATAGTGGCTGAGCTGCCTTCAAACTTAGGTCTTAACTCTATACCCAGTACTTCTGCTGCTTCATGACAACTAGTAAAAAAAAAATTCCCCTGGTCCATGTAGGGATGATCATGATTACCTAAAGACATGTAGATCTGGGTTTTTAATCAATGTAAAAATAATAACTGACATTTAAAGCAGAAATGGAATCACAAGACAAGCTAATGAAACAGATGGGATAGAAATCAGAGGTGTTAAACTCTAAGAGCTATTCGCTAGTAAGACTGAGTTAGAAACTGACTCTACCTAGGCACAGAGACTGCTCAAAAACAAAATGGCCCTGGCCCAGTGGCTCAGTTTGTTGAAGCATCATCTCACACACCAAAAGACTGTGGGTTCAATTCCTAGTCTGGGCACATATCTAGGTTGCAGGTTCGATCCCCAGTTGGGGCATGTACAGGAGACAACCAATTGATGTTTCTCTCTCACATCAATGTTTCTTGCTCTCTCCCTTTCTCTCTAAAAATCACTAAAAACATACTCAAGTGAGGATTCTAAATAAATAAATAAATAAATAAAATACATAAGAAATAAAAATACCAACCACAAGAATCCTTGCTGACTACAGAGGACAGCAATTAAACCAGTTTAGAAGCTTTGTTAGTGAGCATGTGAAAGAGTAACCGAAGGATCCTTAAGTAACTGTCCAATATGGCAACTGCGATGGACTGTGCATGTACAGTGCAGACAGAGAAGTGAAGGAAAGCATCACCTGCCATTGTATTCTTCACTGGCTCCTTAGAAGTTTCCATATGCACCTGTGTTTGAAAAATCCATTTAAGCAGAAGAATTCTTCATTGAACAATTGTTTTACTACAAGCACTGGGCTGGTACACTTGCCCTTGAGGAGCTCAAAGTCATAATAATTACAAGGTAATTATGCCATAACTAAAGTCTAAAAAAAAATACTACAGGACTCCAGAAAACACCAGATCTTTTTAAAAAGGCGGGGGGGGGGGGGAGTGCAATAACCTCTAACTTCTTATTGGAGGACAAGATTTCCAATACTGTGATGGATGATGCATACTGAAAAGACCATTTCCAAAGCCACTTTTCTAAATGCATTCTGAAAATCATCAATATCCTTTCTAAATAATTAGCCAATATACTTGGCCCAATACTGCGCCTGACAGGAAAACAAAATTGCTGTTTCCTTAAGAATTTTTAAAAACTAGTTAAAAGTGCTAAGAGGACTTAACAACACTGAAGATCAAAAAAGCCCTGCTTAGCCCTGGCCAATGTGGTTGGTGCACTGAAGGGTCTCGGGTTCACTTCCCGGTCAAGGGCACGTAACTGGGTTGCAGGTTCAATTCTCAGCCCTGGAAGGGGCTCACTGGTTGGAGGCAACCAATTGACGTGTCTCTCTCAGACCAATGTTTCTTTCTATCTCTCTCCCCTCCCCCTTCCATGCTCTCTAAAAATCAATGGAAAAAATATCCTCGGGTAAGGATCAACAAAAAATAAAATTAAAATTAAAAAGCCCTGCTTTGTTTGGTTACAAGAATATGTCTTACTGGCTTCTATCACTAAGAGGAGGGTACAGAAAACTGGACACACACAACGAAGTTACTCCAGATGATTTAAAAAAATTTAAAAACCTACCCTGTTGTCTTTGGTGTCTAACAAAATCAAAACCATTTCACAAAATGGAAGGGGAAGAAAAATACTGTAAAATGAAACAAAATAAATTCTTGCCACCATGCACTTTAGGGGGAAGAAGGTAAAAGGAAGCAAAGGAAACTAAGAAATAAAGCTGTCCTTTATAAACAACATTTGGGCAGTGGTACAAGCCCAGATTTTTCACTGACTTAAACCTGACTGAAACTGAATTTCACATTACCTTACACACATTTTTTAACAATGGAAGGAAAGATTGCTTTAGACCATACTGGCTGGGAAAAAAAGCAAATCACATTTTCCAGGATATTTCACTACCCTGTTTTGCAGCCAAAGTTACTGGATTCCAAGTAGTAAACCTATTTTTGAATTGGGACAGGGAAGGGAACACAACAGGAACTGAAGACGTACCTAAGTTCCATATGCTATTCCACACAAAAACCAATCCCAGCAACAAGTACCTTCAGCTCAGGAAGATGATTGCTAACAGACCAGGGCATCACTGCTTCCAATCCATGTAGGGTTCAATAAAGATAAAAGCTTCTAAGGGATATGAATCTGGTGGTACCTAAAAACATAGTCTCAATATAAGGTCCACTTGGTAACTGGTAAGCTGAGCTTTCATGCTCCAAAAAAATAAAACATAATTCATTCTACCTACCCATCAAGACAAATGATGATAGTTCTTTGAGACACCACCCCATCCCAAATACCCTGTTTCTCTTTTCTCCCTTAAGTTAAAAATGCCCTAATGTAAGCATTTTTCACATCTGACACAGGAATTTATCGGGTCTTCAAAGCCCATCTTTGGAACATACTAAAATTCTCCTTTTCAGTAACAGTCACAGATTTCTAAGAGATAACCAATCGAACCCCTTTTCTTTATAGGTGAGGAAACTAAGACTGAAAGAAGTGTTCTGTCCACAGTCATCTAAACAGACATTAGAAAGGACCAAGAACTTAGAACTCTGGACTCTCAAATCATGCAAACTATTCATGCTTCAGGCTCTGCTAATTGCAGATACAGCCAGCTCCTTTCATGATGCTATAGAGAAAGCATGGACTTTGGGAGCCAAAGTGATGTAGATTCAAATGGGAGCCAAAGAGATGTAGATTCAAATACTGACTGTGTCACTTCTAACTATGTGACTCTGGTCAAATTACTTAATCTCTCTGACCCTCAATTTTCTCAACTGTGTAACAGATAATCTCTACCTCATGAAGCTTAAAGTGAGGATTAAATGAGAATTCAGGTGAAGTTTATCTGGCACAGTATTTAACATACAGGAGAAGCTCCATAAGAATTCCTTCCCCACCCCTATGTTTATCAGTTGCAAATTACTTGAGAGATAAACTGAAGCCATCTACGGGACTCATTTTCAAAAAGTAACTGATTTCCAAATAACTGAACTTCAACTGTTCTTAGCTTATCCTAAAGTCAGTTCTTTAGGAATGTGTGCCAATTGGCCATCCAGCTTCACTGAAGATGTTCAAAACTAGATAAAAATTAGTGATGTTGGAAACCGATTCCAGCATTCAACAAGAGAATGAATGCCTCTAAGGCGATCAAAGCAACTTTGCCTTTTGTGACATATATGCTTCAAACAGCTAAGCAGTCCATCCTGCTGGATCAATTCCTATTGGCTAGCATTCTCAGTTCTTTAAATTTCCTTTACAAATCCATTCTGTTCTTATATTTTAAATTAAAATTCAATCATGATAACAAAATTATATTTTGAAGTATATAAATAATAAATCTCTCCTTCAATATAACCCTTCAAATACTAAGGTTTGAGATCATACTATAAATATTCTTCAGCAATTTCCTTTTTTAAAAAAAAATTGTGATTACATATAAATAGCATAAAAGTTACCATATCAATCTCCTTTAAGTGTACAGTTCTGTAGCATTAAGTACATTCACATTATTGGGCAAACATCAACACCATCCATCTCTAGAACTTTCTCCAACTGGAACTCCACACCCATTTAACCCCCCAATATACCCTCCCCCTAGGCCCTGGCAACCACCATTCTACTTTCTCTCTCTATGAATTTGACTACTCTAAAAACCCCATATAAGTGGAATCATACAATACTTGTCCTTTTGAAATACTGGCTTAGTTTATTTACCATGCTTCATGGTTCATCCACATTTAGCATGAGTCAGAATTTCCTTCTTTTTAAGGCTGAATAATAATATTCCATTGTATATAGGCACTGCATTTTTTATCCATTCATCTGTTCATGGACACTTGAGTTGTTTCCACCTTTTGGTTCCTGTGAATTATACTGCAATGAATATGGGTGTAGAAATACCTATCGGAATCCCTGCTTTCAACTCTTTGAGGTATATACCTAGAAGCAGAATTACTGGATTACTGGTAACCCAGGTTTAATACTTTGAAGAGTCTCCACACCCTTTTCCACAGCAGCTGTCCGTTTTACATTCCCACCCGCAACGCACAAGAGTTCCAGTATTCCTATAGCCTCCCCAAATAACATTTGTTATTTTGTTTTCTGTTTGGTTTTTTTACCACAGGCATTCTAATGGATGTGAAGTGTTTTCTCATTGTGGTTTTGATTTGCATTTCCCCTATGATTGTTGATGTCATGTGTTTATCGGCCATTTGTATATCTTCTCTGAAGAAATGTCTATTCAAGTCCTACACCATTTTTTAAATGGGCTGTTTGCTGTTGTTGAGCTGTAGAAGTCCTTTTTATATTTTGAATATTAATCCCTTATCAGATATATAATTTGTAATGATTTGTAAATATGTTATCCCATACATGGGCTACCTTTTCACTCTGTTGGTAATGTCCTTTCGTCCACAAAGTCTGTAATTTTCAGAAAGTTCAATTTATCTATTTTTTCTTTTGTTATGTGTGCTTTTGGTGTCATATCCAAGAATCTATTGCCAAATTCAAAGTCATGTTTTACCCCTATGTTTTCTTCTAAGAATTTTATACTTTTAGCTTTGATGTTTTGACTTTTGATCCATTGAGTTGATTTTGTATATGGTGTAAGGGTCCAACTTCATTTTTTTTTTTTCTGCACGTTTCTTACTTATATTTGAAGTTCCTTAGATCTCTGTTTGCCATCTTCTTCCTGGTTTCTGATTATCTAGAATTAAATATCCATTCTATCCATATGCTGGTTATCAATGAATTGACTCAGCTCCGAATTCACCCTTTTTGCCTGCTTGCTCTGTGAAAATGAATCTGGGCCCTTTAAATATTTTTCCTTTGCCAGCCATGATGTCAAGCTTCCTCATTAGAGCACAGGAAAAACATTTTAGTAGAAAGAGGTTTTGCTTCCTGGTCTCAGTGAGCTTTCTCAGCAGTTTCCTCCTTCCTGGCTCCTGCAATGCATAGCAGCCAGCAGCACCCCGGAGCCACTTTCCCCTAGTAACCCTGTTTGGGCTGTTATACAGCAGAGTGCCTCTGGTAAGACTACAGTAATCCCTATGAACAGCTTTCCCCAGTAGGGTAGATTTCTGGCAATTTTAAAAAGGCAGATTTCCAACAAGTTCTTCAGGTCTGGTATCTCAGGGACTCACTTCTCTGCTACTCAGAGAGCCACAGCCATGCCCTCTCCAACAAGGTCTAGATTTCAGCCCCTAGTGCAGAGGATAGGAAACAGTGGAGCTACCTCTCTTTTGGGTGCTTTATCTCAACCCTGGGGCAATGAATAATTACATGCTAATTATATTATTGGTATTTTATCATATATCAATCACATTATTAGATTACATTATACTATATCTTCTATATTACATTTGCTCCTCTTTAGAGCTCTCTTTACTTCTTACAAGCCAGTCCCTCATTACTTCAATCTTCTGTTGTAGTAAATAATTCTTTATGTTACATTCTGGGTCCAAATTACTTGTAGCCTCTCTCCTGATTCAACCCAGACTGACACAGGTGAGCTGAAACAAAATATTAAGAGCCACTTACTATATACAGGACATATATTATGCTTAGTGTTTTCTATACATTATCACTTTGCATTCTCACTAAAACTCTCGTGACATATCTCTCTATAGTAAGAAAACTGAGGCTCATAAACCTATGCAATTTGCCTACAACAACACAAATTCAGGACTGTCTGACACTGAAGTCCCTGCTGATTCTCTGCTATGGCATTTATTTTTCTTCACAAAACCCAGGATACTTTTTAAGGAATTCAACACCTATGTACAGGGAAAGAATGAACAAAGCAGGCCTGACTGCCATCTTTAGAAAGTGGCAGGTGCCTGGAAACTTAGATTTCGGGATGGTTCTATTCCCAGAACTGTTGAGAGCAGCTTCACTGTGCCTAAACTGTGCAAACATTATCATCTGTGCTGAACACCTACTTTCCTACTGGGAGTCTGGAATTCTGGTGTGTGCTAGTTAGAGGGTGGCTCTGTGAACAACCCTTCCTACCCACCCCCAACAACAAAAAATTTCAGCACTCTCTCTAATGACTTCCCTGGTAGACAACAACTGTCACAACTTGCTGCTGAAGGAAGGAAGCACAACCTCTGTGACTCCACTAGGAGAGCAGCCTCGGCAGCTTGACCCTGCTTTCTTCTGGACTTCACCCTACACACATTTTCTCCTCCTGATTTTGTGTTATGTCTGTTTACTATTATAAATCATTGCCATGAGATGACTATATGCTGAGTTCTATAAATCCTACTGAATCACTGGAGTCTTGGGGAGCCCCAACACAACCTATGACAAGCCAAGCATTTTATTAAATGAGGAGGACACAAAGGCGAATAGGGCCTTTGCCCTCAAGGAATTTGACAGTCTATTTATATGTCCGTTCTTTCATTTCTCTGATCTCCACTTCTTAGTCTGTTCACCACTTAAAATAGATTAGATACAGTTCCCTGAGCTAAATTTCATTCTTAGTGCTGAAGTGATGCTAAATATTTAATAAGTCCATCAGGCAAAAGCTGAGCTACAAAGCTCTAATAAACTCAAAGGCCACACATTACTTTCTCTTTACTTTCCCCATCTTATTGTGCTCCTCATTAAAAATAAATTGACAAACCCTTGTACATTGCTGGTGGGAATATAAAATGATGCAGCTGCTACAAAAAACAGTTCGGTAGCTCCTCAAAGTTAAATATCAAACTACCATATGGCCCCATAATTCTACTCCTAGGTATATCCCCCAAATAAAACAGGTACTCAAACAAATACTTGTACACACATGTTCGTAGCAGCACTAGACACAACAGTCAAAAGATGCAAACAACACAAATATCTATCAACAAATAAACTGATCAACTGTGGTATATACATACAAAGAAATATTATTCAGCTATAAAAAAACAATGCCCAGCCGGGCGTGGCTCAGAGGTTGAGCGTCAGCCTAGGATCCAGGTGATCGTGGTTCGATTCCTGGTCAGGGCTCGATCCCCAGTTGGGGGCATGCAGGAGGCAGCCGATCAATGACTCTCTCATCATTGATGTTTCTTTCTCTCTCTCTCTCTCTCTCCTTTCCTCTCTCTCAAATCAATAAAGATATATTTAAAAAATAAATAAACAAACAAACAACAATGTACTGGTATATTCTACAACAGATAAACCTTGAAAACATTACGCTGAGTGAAAGAAGCCAGATGTAAAAGATCACACATTGTATGATTCCCTTTAAGTGATATATTCAGAACAGGTAAGTTCACAGAGACAGAAAGCAAACTGGTGGTTGTCAGGGGCTGGAGGAAAGGGGAAATGGAGGGTGACTGCTTAATGGGTATGAGTGGTTCTTTTGGGGGTGATGAAATGTTTGGAATTAGATAGGGGTGGTGGCTGCACAACACTAAATATACTAAATACAACCAAACTGTTCACTTAAAAAAGTCTGATTTTTATGCTACATAAGTTTCATCTTGATAAAAAAAAAATTTTGAAAAGCAATGCGGCATATACACTATGGCGTAAATGAAGAAAACTAAACCTTCTTGATACTATCTGAATTAGTACTTATAGCACGAAATAAAATCATCAGTGACTGCAGTAGATACATATTCAAGAAAAGTGCTGTATCTTAGTATATATCCTGGAAAAATGAAGATTCAAAGTGGTTCTAAACAATAATACAGAAGAGATGCAGTTCTTCCAAAATCATAAAAAAACACACACATATTTCTAAGTTATATCATTTTGTATGTGGTTTTGAATATGCATACATAAATAAATAAAATCAATATTTTAAAGACATTTGTCCATTTCATAAACATCCCTAAAAGTTTCTACATTTAGGCTGGCCCACCCTTTCAATGGAAAACACTCAGCATAAAGCCTTTATATTCAGACATATATGGCATATATACATACTGTTTTGTTTTTTAAGGCTAGAAGAATGTATCCCAAAATGTTTAGTGATTGTATGTCCTGACATTGAGTTTGGGTATATGAGTGATACACATTTTTTTTATCTTCCCTATCTGTATTTCCTAGTTTTTCAACACTGAACATGTATTATTTTTATTTAACTATCAAAAACATGGAGACAATAACAGTACCTCCTCAAGGATGCCGTGAAGAGTAAATGAGGTAAAACAAACAAAGCTCTTAGCAGCTTTCAGGATATCGTATGTACACAATAAATGTTACGTAGTATGGATATTATTATGTTTATGTTTTTGTAACTGATCCTCAAGATACATGTCTTTCATTATCAATGGCAAAGGCCTTCACATAACCCAGGCCTGTGTCACCCCAGTGAGCCTACACTGCTATAATTTCTTAGCTGGTCTAGCAGCATCTATCCACCTCTTCACAATTTCCTTACCAAGGCCAGGGGTAATTCTGTAAAACACCACTCACATCACTCCCATTCAAATGGCCCTCCATTACTTATATGACCAAGTTGCAAACATTGTAAAATTGGGTCTCGCCTGGTCATTCCCTTTTCATCCCATTTATTTATGTCTCCAACAAACATTTACTGATGGACTTCCCATGTGCCTGGTACGATGGTAGAAACGGGCAAATAGGTATTAGTTCTTCTCTTAAAGAAACTCACAGTCTATAAGAGAGACTAAAGTTCAGTATTTTTTTCAAACTATGGGTCAAAACCCACTTATGACTTATTTAAGAGGTCTCAACTATTATTAAAAAAAAATTAGAGTAGCCCAGTCGGGCGTGGCTCAGAGGTTGAGCATCGACCTAGGATCCAGGAGATCACAGTTCCATTCCTGGTCAGGGCATATGCCTGGGCTGCGGGCTCGATCCCCAGCAGGGGGCATGCAGGAGGCAGCTGATCAATGACTCTCTCATTGATGATGTTTCTATCTCTCCCTCTCCCTCTCTCTGAAACCAATAATGATATATTTAAAAAAAAAAAAAAGTTATAGTAGTAGCTCTCAAACTTTTTGGTCTTAGAATCCCTTTACAAATTAAAAATTATTAAAGATTCCCTAAAACTTTTATGTGGGTTATAAGTATTGATATTTGCCTATTAGAAACTAAAACTGAGTAATTTTTAAAAATATTTTAAAGTATTTGCTAACATAAAAAATACTTGATGAAAATTAACTATATTTTATAAAACAAAAACCAAATTCAGTAAAAAATAGTTTTACTGTCTGATATTTTTACAAATACCTTTCATATCCAACTTAATAAAAGATGGCTAGATTCTCCTATCAGCTTCTACATTCAATCTGCTGTGATATTTTGGTTGAAATAAATGAAGAAAATTTGGCTTTCCACAGACATGTATTTAGAAAAGGAAAGAGTATTTTAATAGTCTTTTCAAGTGTCTATGGATAATATTCCTTAATATTGTACCAAAACTTGAAAACTGACAGTTTCTTAATAGTTGCAATGTGGCATCTGAAACCACAGCAATAAATTTTCCATACACCCTGTTATGTTAAATCTATTGGTCTGTCTTGCATTTTGAAGGAATTTTTACCTATCATGATTATGTTACATTATACATTGTTCATTTATAAAATACTGGCTCACTAAGTTATTAAGATCTTCTAAATCTTGACACATTTCATTATATAATAGAGGGGAGGAAATGACATAAATCACCATCTATCTCATCAGAAAAGTCTTTTCTTATTGGAGCTGTCAAGCCCACTGCCCAGAACACACGTTTTGCAAAATTCTAATTTTGCTTGAGAGCTCAAATTTTACCATTGGGAACAAATATTGTCATTGTTTTCCTTGAAGTGAGAGGTTCACATCCTTCATTTTTAATAAAATGTCTGCAAAATACCCAAGACTGAATAACCATAGTCTCAAAGTTTGTTTTTCAAGGAAAAAAACAGTGTTCCCTGAGAAGAGTGGCTAGCTCAGCTGGAAACAAATAATCGCAAGTGTTTTCCCTTGAGATAACCATCCTATTCAGTATGCAGAAATGCCTTATGTATATTACCCATTTTGTGACACAGAATATTAAAAAGATGAGTAATCAGAGTAAAGATTTAATAATACTAATCATTTTTACTACTTCATCAACAACATTTTAAGTGAAAATGGCCCTTTTTTCTTTTTTTACTGCAAGTGCATGGCGGTGAACAAGACTACTAGTACGACTTGGTGCAGCAGTGTGACTTGATTCATGCTAGGGTGTCAGCAGTTTTACCCATCACTGCTCCTAAAACATCAGTGCAAATGCCAACACAGTGGGAAAGGAAAATAACATCTTAGTGTTATTATAAAAAAGTTTTGACCTTGAAGACCCCCTAAATGGGTCTTATGTACCTTGAGGGGTCCACTTTAAGAATCACTGTACTAGACTACAATAAAATTTTTTCTAAAAATCAAGTACCTCACATTTAGTAAAAGCATTATTTCAAGAAATTTGTTTTAGTCGCATATATACAGACAAATATTTAACTATATACTAGGTTGTTACATAAAGTGGATCTCTTAACATGGGTCAAAAGAGCTTGCAAAACACTCCTCTAGCCCACAGCAATTACTCCCTTCTTAAAACTACTATAGCATTTACTGAGTACTTGAGTTTATTCCACCACAGACTAATTTCTAAATGTATTATGTACATGCCTATGCCTCCTATTTCCAAAGAGGTCATAAATTCCCAAACTACATCTTATACATCTTTGTATATATTTCCCTCAATGACACTAAATATATCATAGTCTCAAAAAAAATTGTGTTGCATTTCCTTATTAGCATATAATGAGCCTAAAAAGCAAATCTGTCCGTTGCATACTAAGCCCACAAAAACTTCCTAGTTCTGACATGTCACGAATAATTCCATACACAGTGAGGTACAGAGGGGAAAGTACAGTCATTGGTATTGCACTGACCTGAGTTATGTCCTTGCCACTTATTAGCTCCATAATCATGGAACGGTACTTCATCTCTAAGCTTCAAATTTTTCACCTTCTAAATGAGAACCCCACCTACCTCCTTGGGTTGTTCCAAGGACTGAGTGAGGTAATGCAGGCTAAGTGACCTGCACAGTGCCTGTTCCTAATGGGGTGGCACTACTGAAGAACAATGATAAGCAGAAACAATGTCTTAGTCGTACAAAACACTTCACTATATACAAAACACAGGCAGGCCCAACAATTATAGGGTCACAGATTCTGAGGGCACCACATAGGTCACCTAATTCTAATCCAGCTCCTTTACCTGCATTCTCCTCACCTTGCCCCATCCTCATACACACACACACACACACACACACACACACACAGACCTTACAGATAAGAAAACCAAAGCAGCACAAGGTTTTAAATGTCTTTCTCATAGTTACAGAGCCAGTGAGGACCAGAACCGGGTGTCAAACACATCCTCTTATTCATAACAATTCTGCTAACATTATTCCTTTTTGATTGATAGAGAAACTCAGGGTCAGACTTACTGAGGTTAAGCGACATGTCCAAGGCCTCATAGACAGCAAATAACAAAAAGGTCGTGGAACCCAAGTCTCACCACAAGTCTAGAGTTCTTCCAACTATAACTTAGAAGCTATCAAAGAATATAAAATTCACTTTGTGTAATCATTGACAATTATCTGCATTTAGATCTGAATAGAAGAACTGACATGATTATGTAAACTTATTCTGACTAAATATGCCAACTGATAACCACCAAGTTCGTTTTATGTTGTGATATTCAATTCAAACCGGTGTTTCACTGAACTTCACAAGCTTTGGCATTTAAAAAGAAATACTTCGCCTGGCCAGGCATGGCTCAGCAGCTGAGCATCAACCTGGGATCCAAGAGATCAAGGTTCGATTCCCAGTCAGAGAACATGTCTGGGTTGCGGGCTCAGTCCCCAGGGGAGGGCTTGCAGGAAGCAGCTGATCAATGAGGACTCTCTCATCATTGATGTTTCTATCTCTCTTTCCCTCTCCCTTCCTCTCTCTGAAATCAATAAAGATATTTTTTTCAAAAAAGAAATGAAAATGGGAGGATTTGCTTTAAAAAATAAAAATGAATAAAAAATAAAGAAAAAGAAATACTTCTTTACTACCCTCAGAATATAAAGGAAATATACATTCCAAAAAGATAATTCTGCAATGTTCAAAAAAATCCCTCTGAGATAGACTAACACACTGAGTTATCAGTCTTACTTTAAATTAACACTTTCACCAAAAAGGTCAACATAGACAAAATAAATTTTAACTGGCATATATTATAGCTGTTTCAATTTAAACAGTCTCATCACTCACACTGATATTCAACGTGACGTCAAAACAACTCTGGTGCTTATTAGCAAAGTGACTTAGGGCAAGTACTCAACCTTTCTGATCTGTAAAACATGGAATTATGCCTATACCTTGCAGGGATGTTAAGTAAGATTAGGCATGATGTATGTATACAAAGCACCTAAGTGCGTACCTAAAGAAGAAAGCTATTATAACAATTATTATTACATGCTTAGAGTTTACAATCCTGTCTTATCCCTCAGTCCCCTAAGATCTGCATGATTTAGTGAAAAGGGACCTTTCTATTTCCTACTCCTGCCAGTACTTCCAATACCCTACTGGCTACAACTGCCAATCCACTAACCTAAACTCTCTGCCACCTACTTCTGATGTCTCCACAGCAAGTCCCTGAACTTGTTTTTATTGTATTAATTCCCTAGACAGAAAAAAAAAAAATGCTAATTACTTAACTCAATGATTTTCCGATATGTTATGCTAATTCTTGCTTGGGACTGTCTAAAAGACTTCAAATAAAACTATCTGAATTTATGGTTCTCTTTTTTTTCTAATACCAGTTTTTTTAAAAAAACAAACTTAATTGTCTTAAACATATGGTCAACTATTAAGAATTTATAACACAGCCGCCTCCATCAGATCTCATCACACCTTAATTCCTGCACCAGCTCAACTATTCAACTCCTATGTTCTTCTTCTTCCAGCCTTCCTGGATAATAGTCTCCAGTAAGTAAAAGGCACTTTGCAGAAAAAGATGGCAAAGAAAACTACACATACAGTTCTCTGCAGTACAATTAGATGCTCAAGACAGCTGGGAGAAGGGCAAGAGGCAAGGAGCCTACACAGACAGGATGGCATTGGGTCTCCACGGGCAGTCATTTCTGAGGGAGAGAACCACTAAGATTATCACTGAAAGGTTGAAGGGAAGGGGAGGGGAAAGGCACTAACATATGCAGGGACCACAATGTGCTATATACTTTATACACATTATTTCCACAGTCTAGGTATTAGTTCCATTGTCCGGTGAGGAGAATGAGACTCAGAGAGGTGAAATGACTGAACCAAGGCCAAATAGCTAGTAAACAGTGAAGCCAGAGCCACAATTTTAACTGCTCTTTCCATTCCACAGTGCACAGTGACTTAGTCCAGAGAAGCATTTAGGCCTAGGTTAAGCACCAGAGAGGTAAGTACATGCTCATCTATGCACTGGCTTAGCCAGACTGTTTCTCTTCCACCATGGGAACAATTTGAGATAACTCACTTTAACCCTGTAGTCATTGCCCAGTCTCTCCTACTAGAATAAAAGCAGTGTTTCTCACATTTTAACATGCATAGAGGTCATTGTAGGGTATCTTGTTTAAAATGCAGATTCTGATTCAGTGGGTTTGGGGTAACAGCTGAGATTCTGCATTTCGATCAAGCTCCCAGTACTTGGGCCATACTAAAAATAGATTATACTCAGTGGTTCGCAAACCTGGCTGATCATCAGAATCATCCAGGAATCACTTAAAAACAATAAATTCTTGAGTCTCTCCTTCCAGGACATTCAGTGGTGTCTGGGACCTTCTACCTCATAATTCTGTAATTCAAAGAACTGTATAATTATTAATGACAATAATAAAAGCAAGCAGTGACTGAGGACATACCAAATGTCCAAGTGCTTCCCACATCAGCTCGCGTACCCCTCCCCACTACACTATACGGCTGGTGCTTACAGCACTATCATTCTATTTTACACATGAGGAAATCAAGGCGCAAAGGACAGCTACTTGTCCAAGGTCAGTCAGGGAGTAGCAGGACAGGGGTTCAGACTTGAGCCAATCTGACTCCAAGGAGTCTATACTCCCGCACACACTACATAATGCTGCTTCCCACATTACCCAATAGCAATGCCACTGATTTTAACAGACACACTTGAACAAACACATCCAAATGGGTCACCTCAGAAGATGTCGCCCTGGGAAGGTTATGTTCTTATTCCTCAGATGCCGCCATCATTCAGAACATTGCCACTGCTAAACTAAATAATCTAAGAGTTCTTGATCTAAAAGTGAAAATGCCTTCAGAACCAAAACCTATGACTTTAAATATCTTTAACTGGGATAAAAGCTCATCATTTGAGCATAGATTTGATTTTTGACAACCCAAAATTAGGAAAAGCCTATTCAAAAAAACCTGCTGTCTGATCAAGTTAGGTATTTTTTAATTAAAAAATTCAGTGCTGGGTATTGAAAATGTTTTCCTCATCACTCATCTCTGAAGCTGATTCCAATGAGAAGTCTTTATGTTTTTGCGCAATGGCTGCATCACTAGAGCCAAAGTGACTATTTTGAAGGGCAGTGCTCATTTGGGTGCACAGAACTGTTATATTTGTTTAAAAAGAAATTTAGCCTCTTGGTCATTCTAAAAGAACTACATCTGCCCTTCACAATCAGTACAAACACACACGCATCTATCTGTTCAGAACGACTGTCTTGAAGCATGCAGCTTTCCTTTCTGCCGCAAAAGGAAATGCTTTGATTTTCTTTCAGAATTGTCTAATAAAAAGTGTATTTCACTTACACACATCCATCCATAGAAAAATAAATACGATAATAAGGCATTAATGAAGCATTTAACTGCATGCAGCACAGTAAAAGGCATCACACAAAGGCAACTATATATCCGAAATGTGTGCACAAATACCCTCACATTCAAGGGATAAAGGCACACACAAATACTACAGGGAGTATAACTATAAAAAGATATTATATTCTACATCAAGATTAGTTCCTTTGTTAAATGAATACGTCCTTTTTCAACAAAGAAAGCATTCTGCAAATTCAGAATGATTAACAGATTTTTTAAAAAGCAGGCATTAATGCAGATC
This sequence comes from Miniopterus schreibersii, assembly GCF_964146895.1. Taxonomy (NCBI): domain Eukaryota; kingdom Metazoa; phylum Chordata; class Mammalia; order Chiroptera; family Miniopteridae; genus Miniopterus; species Miniopterus schreibersii. The sequence goes on from NC_138102.1 coordinate 179,384,396, forward strand.
AGCACAATTCCACACAACCAACCTCTCTGCTTGAACTGGACTCTCCACACCTTACTGAAGCCACAAATTCCCCTGCACAAACTCCCACTCCACCACCCCCCACACACACCCAACTCCCCACCAACCTCACAGGGGTTCCTGGGCTGGTCCATGGAATCTGATGACATCACTCTCCCTTCCTTCCTGGAATTCTAAACCCTGCTGCTCTCCCCTTGCACACAGCTACCATCTCCATGGCAACCTCACCTCCTCCTGCTTCCCTATTGGCTTCATAGAGCAGGATACACAAAAAGGTTTTCCGTTTCCCCACCACCTCCCGCCCCCAAAAAAACGATGCTTTCAACAGGAACCTGAGCTAAATTTAGCTACCTGGGATTCAGAGCCCTATGACTAAGAAAACAACAGAGAAACGACCTCCTCCTTGCGTTCCACCCTCCTCTCAATCCCACCCCAAAGCGGCGGCTTCATCTCCTTCTCTCAGGCCCCAACCTAAAAGCAAGTGGCAATATCTGCTGAGTGTTAGAAGAGCTGGACTGCTCCCCACAGAGGGCTGGCACACACGAAATTCTCACCTTCCTCCCAACAAGAGAGAGGGGAAAAGAGGGCAAAAATAAAAGTAAGCAGCAGTCAAAAACACTGTGTGTGCTGAGCATCAGTCTTCTGCTGCTTCCCTCCATCCCAAGCCAAGGATTGGGACTCCATGCCTAAAGGCACAATCGTCTCTAACCTCTTAAAAGACCAGATTCTCTTGCTGCTTGCTTGGTATTATTTCTTCCACCAGAGGGAAAGAGGAGGAGGAAAGGGGGAGGAAGTGAGGGAGAAAGAAAGCATACTTCAGTGACCAAATACGCGAAGCCTCGAACCACAAATCCAGGGTCCAACTTTCCATCCCAGGGGATGACCTGCTATGTAATTGGAGCAGCTTCTCACATCCCTCACCTAAAAAGCAGCTCCCACTCATAGATGGCATAAGAATTTCTGACAAACTAATGTGAAGTAGTTTAAGTCCCTGTGCCAAAGGGACTGAATAGAGGAAACTGACATCATTAAAGTTCCTATGTATATTAACAGAAATTAATAATTCTCAAAGGAAGAACATGAATTTCTAGAAAAGTATCCTTTTATAAGCATAGATATACCATAAAACATGCACAACTTCTTGAACCATAGGCAATTTCTTAAAAGGTATCTACTTCTAGTAAACCCAGCTATAGTCACCTCACATACCAGCCAAATTTTGACTAGTAGTCAATTTTGGATCTGGCCCTATTTTCTCTTTGCTTAGCCCTAACTCTAATTTGACATTGCTACTCACTCTCCCTAAATGATGACTGAATATGAACCAGGGCTTCATTTTCCAGCTCAGCTGCCCACTTCCCATTCTAGGGAAGGAATTTTTTCTCAGAACCATATGTGACAGCTGAACACTGAATCAACCCAGTGGCTATGTCCTATATGATTCTAAAGGACAAAGCATCAATTGTAACCAAGTAGGAAAGGCTCCAAGGAGGTCAGAGCCTTGTATGAAAGGGAGTGGATTAAAATAAGACACACCCGGGAAAACTGTATTTTTGGTTTGCAGGGCAAAGACTCAACTCCAGGACACCAACTCCCCAGTGAAAAATATAGACATGAAAGGAAAATGACTTAGTACAATTAAAAAAAAATAGTCATTTACCCCAAACAGAACTTAAACAATCTGAAACATTTAGCAAAGGCAAAATGTCCCACTAGTTAACACACAGGCATCCAGAATAAGCTTCACAAGTGCTGTGGAAAACAGCAAAGGATGCAGCATTTGCTAATAAATGGATGAAACATTCTAGGAGTAAAGAGGGGAGGAAGGGACTCAGTCTGATTAGCCCATCTCTGAGATATGTTCTTTTTATCTCACCCCTGTGGACTCCTAACAAGCCATTTCTTGTGTGAAACCTTTCCTGGGTACACCACTGGTCAGATAGCTCCACAGGCTAATCAAGATGAGCACTCTTCTGAAAGACCTTCCTAATACTTAAAAACTAACAGAAGACCAGTCCCCTTATTCTACAATGGGAAAGCTGAAGCAGTTTTATTACTGAGTTTGATTTCTGTTAGCTATCAGTATGAAATCTATCAACAGTAGTCTGGACTAAGTGAACTGCTGCAAATAAAGTTATATTTATCCATTCCTTTCATTCAAATGTGCATTAGATTCATTTATCATGGGCCAGGGGTTTTATATGGGTTGTCGTATGGGTTTTATATGGGTTTCTCAAAAATAAAACCAAAAACCTCAAGTTGTATATATTCTTACCTCACTTTACAAAAGAAGAAACGAGTTCCAGAGATGTCAATGTGACCAAGGTTACATAACTCATTTAATATTTTAAAAGCTACGATTCTAACCCAGATCTGCTTGGATGCCAAACTCTGTGCTTTTTCTTACTGGCCTCCTATTTACAGACTGTTGGAGCTAGAAAGAATGATTTAGAATTCATTTTGTATCTATGGTTTCTATGTCATCAATAAAATATAGGTTGCTTGACATCAAGGTCAAAGTCATACTTTTTACATATTACTAACAAGTATTAAACCCTAAGCAGCACTCAATATGTGTTAATTATTCTAATCCTATTAGTCTAAACTTCTGAACAAACAGCAATGATTCTACTCAGATCTTTTTAAATTACAACTGACTTGAGAAAGAAATTACATGCTGAAGTGAAATGACAAAACTTCAGATAACATATTCTGGAATTTAATTTATAATATTTGAGATGAACAAAATAAATGCTGTCATAATGCCTACAATGGCCCAGTCATAATGTCCTAATGCCTACAGAGTCTCATCTGCTGGTTTTAATCTATAAACCCTAATGCAGTCAGGATCTATACATTAGATTTATGATTTCTAAATTCTGCATACAGAACCAGAGCATTTCAAAGTATTTCTCCAGGGATTCCACTAAAATTAAATCAGCTGATTAGAGGGCAATGCTAAAGAGGCCAAGGTCACGTGTCGGATACCTATATGAACCAGTTAGCATCACTCTCTTCTACTACCACGACATACACCCTGCTGTAAAATTACACCCCCGTTTTACTAAAAATTAATGCAAAGCATCACTTTTTTTCAAAAAAAAATTTTAAACATATATCTACTGATGTCAAATATTATAACTGGCTTTTATTCTTTAAATAATAACTATTGTCTTTCAGAAAATATGCCCATCATTCATCCTTTCCTTCAGTATTGACTGAAAACCTACCACATGCCATCTGATAGTCTCAAAAGGTAGCCCTGGAGGACAATCACACTTGTATGTAATAAGTGATATAGCAGGGGTGTGTATTGGTGCAGTGAAGTATACAACAGGGTTAACTCTAGAAGTGTCATGCAGAACGAGCTCCAGGAGTTCACATAAGTAAATGAGGCAAGTCAGGGACTTCAGAGAGAGAATGAAAATTTACAGAGGTGTGCTCATCAGGCAACATGGCAAACTTAAGACAGCTTCCAAGTATTTCACTAAGGCCAGGTTGAGAATTGAGAGGTATGACCAGCTGAGAGAAGGCAAGACAACATCTTTTAGACTTTTTACCTCAACCAGGTTAAGTTTTCCTAAAATGCCTTACTTACTGTGAGTTAGATTTCCACAGAGTAAGGGGGAAAAATATTAATACCATGTGGAGATTTCTTCTCTTTATAGTTTCCATGATAAGAATAAATGTCAATAAAAAGCTTCTGCACAGCAAAAGAGATCATCAACAATACGGAAAGGCAACCTACGGAATGGAAGAAAATACTTGCAAATCACATATCAGATAAGAGATAGCTATCCAAAATATGTAACAACTCAACAGAAAAACAACAACCTGACTATAAAATAGGCAGAGGATCTGAATAGGCATTTTTCCAAAGAAGACATACAGATAGTCAACAGGTGCATGAAAAAATGTTCAAAAATCACCAATCATGAAGGAAATGCAAATCAAAACCACAATGAGTTATCACCTCACACCTGTTAGAAAGGCTATTCTCAAAAAGACAAGAAAAAACAAGTGTTAGCCAGGATATAGAGAAAAAGGAACCCTAGTGCACTACTGGTGGGAATGTAAACTGGTAAAACCACTACGAAAAAGAGTATGGAGGTTCCTTTAAAAACTAAATACAGAACTACCATATAATCCAGCAATTCTACTTCCTGGTCTTTATCCAAAGGAAACAAAAGCACTAAATAGAAAAGGAACATGCAGACCCCCATGTTCATTGCAGCATTTTGACAACAGCCAAGATGTAGAAACAACCTAAGCGTCCATCAACAGATGACTGGAAAAAAGAAATATGGTGTGTGTGTGTATGTATATGTGTATGTGTGTGTATATATATACACAATAGAATATTATTCAGTCATAAAAAGGAAGAAAATCCTGCCATTTACGACAATATGGATGGACCTTGCAGGCATTATGCTAAATGAGTAAGTCAGACAGAGAAAGACAATACCATTAAGATCTCACTTATATGTAGAATCTAAAAAAATAAATAATAAACTTACACAGAGAACAGACTGTGGTTGCCAGAGGGAGAGAGTGGAAGAAATGGGTGAGAGGGTAAAGAAATACAAACTTCCAGTTATAAAATAAATAAGAGATGGAGATGTAATACACAGCATGGTGACTACAGTTAATACTGTATTGTAAATTTGAAAGTTACTAAGAAAGTAGATCTTAAAAGCTCTCATCACAAGAAAAAATCCATAACTATGTGAAGTGATGGATGTTGCCCAGACATATTAAGGTGACCATTTCACAATACACATATATAGAATCATCATCCCTGAAACTAATACACTGTTACATATCAATTATATCTCAATTTTAAAAGAAGAATAAAGGTCAAAATGAGGTGTATTCTTCTGAGAATAAAGTTTCAGTGGCTGAGAATCCTTTAGTTAAGACGATATTCAGTCTGTAGAGCAAAATCCAAGTGTGCTGCCCTGTGAGACAGAATGGAAGTCTCCTTACTCTATTCAGAGAAAGGGTGTGAGACATGATCAGTGGAGTTTACTCACCAGCCTTCCTTTCCCACAGCTGTTTGAAACTCAATGTGCTGAATACTTGAAAAGCAAATTTATATTAATAAAAGCACCTTCATGCCCACACAACAACCCTAATGTATAAACACAAAGTGCACACATACCCACATCCCATCAGCTTTGACAGGCCACACAACAACCCTAATATATAAACACAAAGTGCACGCATACCCACATCCCACCAGCTTTGACAGGCAACGGATTAGCTCATGTATAAACTGCAGCAATCACAGGACAAAAGTAGAATCAAATTCTTAAGTAAACTTTTCAATGAAGTGACTATATATACAGAAATGGGCAAAAATCATAAGTGTACAATTCAATGAATTTCCACAAAGTGACTCACCCACGTAACCAGTAACTAGGTTAAAAAAGAAATGGAACTCCAGAAGCCCATCTCATGCCTCTGCAAAGTCACTCCTACCAAGCCACAGCAATGGCTTGACCACCACAGACTCGCTCTGCCTGCTGGGAACTTATACATGGAGCACACATTATGTACTTTTTGTACTGGCTTTACTCACTCCAGATTGTATTTGTGAAACTGATACATTTGTTTAGTATAGCAATAATTCATTCATTGACATTACCGTAAAATAAAATATTCTATTTTATAAAAATATCAGTTAATTTAAAAACATTTCAGTAACGTTGAAAGGCATTCTGTTATTTCCAGCTTGGGGCAATTACTAAAAAAGCTGCTACATACATTCTTGTACTTGTCTTTTGGTGCACATATGTGCACATTCTGTTGGGTATACCCAGGAGTGGAATTGCTGGTTATAGTGTACCCTGATGTTCAGCTTTGGGAGTTACTATCAACTGCCAGTTTCCCAAAAGTTGTACAAATTTACATTCCCACTAGCAGTGCATTGAGGGTTTCTGATGCTGAACAATCTCACCAACATTTGCTAATGTCTGCCTTTTTCATTTTAGTCATTCTAGAGTTAGTGTAGCAGTATCTCACTGCGGTTATTTGCTTTACCCTGATGATTAATAATGTTGATCACTTTGTGGGCATTTGGATCTCATCTTTTGTGAAATACCTATTAAATCTTTTGTCTATTTTTTTTTTTAAATATATCTTTATTGATTTCAGAGAGAGGAAAGGAGGGGGAGAGAGAGAGATAGAAATATCAATGATGAGTCATTGATCGGCTGCAGCCCGCAACCCGGGCATGTGCCCTGACCAGGAATCGAACCCCGATCGCCTGGATCCTAAGTCGACGCTCAACCGCTGAGCCACGCCCGGCCGGGCTCTTTTGTCTATTTTTTCACTGGGTTGTTCAAAGGTTGATTTATAGGACTTCTTTTATATAATGATTTGTAGGAGTTATGTACATATTCTGGATACCAGCCAAATACCTATATCGCCAATATCATCTATTCTGTTTCTTGCCTTTTTTACTTTCTTAATGGTGTCTTTTAATGAACAGATATTACTAACTTTAATGTAGCTGGTCTATCATTTTTTCCTTTAGAGTCAGTATTTATGTCCTAGTTCAAGTAAAGGCTTATCATGAAGATACTCTCACATGTTTTCTTCTGGAAACTCCAATAAAGTATCATTGAAAATGCACTATTTTTACAATTCCCAGGCACGGCATGTATACGTATACAGAATGTACATATGGAAGTTTTCTTCTACCGAGTAGATAAACCAACTCAAACAATCTGTGATTTGAGCAAGATCACACTAAATGAAATTCATTAAGTATCTCTTAAAGGCCAGACTGTGTTAGGTGCTACAAAAGATGAAGGGGATATGTAAGAGGTGATCCCTGACTTAAGCAAATATTAACCTTACCTGAAAGTATGACAAATATTAGTTGTGTCTAGTGTTTAGGCAAAACTCACTGAAGATTTTTATATCAGAGCTCAAAAATCATAAATAATCCTCCACATCCTCAGCTCTCCAAGCAAATTTTTACTTCAGTAAGGAACAGTAGGACAAAGGCATTACTTTTATTACTGCTACTGCTTCTTTAATACGCACATCTTAAAACCATTTATCAACTTTCACAAAAGTATATCATAGATTTATAATAAGATAACAACTACAAATTCAGTATTATAGCCCAACAACCTAAAAGAAATAGCTGAATCTAAAAATTATGCAATTTTTCCCAGAAAAGAAAAAATATTTCTGTACACACACACACACTCTCACACACCCACACAACCCTACATTTTTTCCATGTTTTCCAATTATCTTGCCCATATTATCTGTTCTTCCTGGTCCTGGGGAGAAAGGTTACCTAAAAAAAAGCTTAAGAAAGTCTTAGTGAGTTAAGGATCAAATATATATATAACCCTTTTATAAAAGATTGATTTAGGGAAGGTCAATTCTAGGATGAGAAGTTGAAAGGGGTTAAATGAAAGAATATGCATTAAACCAATTTACATGAGCAGAGAATTTTAAACCAGTCACTGAGTTTTCTTCATTCTCCTATTTTGTAACAAGCCTCAAAATAGAACTGTGCCACTCTTCCAAACATGTAGAACAGGAGGAGAAAGAACCAGTCTACTATTTTTAGAGGTGAAGGTGGACCAGATGCTTCATAGCCTGGCCTTCTAGGCCTTAAGCATGTTTTCTGAAATGAAGCAAGAATCCATTAGCAGAGCTTAAGGGATGACCTCAAACTAGGGTAGTTTACTACCTTGTTATAAGGAAAAAAGAAAAGAAGCCTATGAAAGTAAAACTCTTTAATCAGGAAAATTTTCAAAGTCAGTACCCTGATCCAAAATAATAGGCAAAGGCAAGGCCAGTTAAGAATTAAGCTCTTCAACAGGAACCATAATTTCCCATGGTATTCATTCATTCAACAAACTTTCATGATCATGTATACCTACTATGGTCCCAAGGTCTAGGCACCATGTACACAGTGTGAAAAAAACACAGTACCTGCCCTAATGAAGTTCAGTCAAACTGGAGAGAAGACATTACTCCAGGTAAGTAAGCAAATATTTACTTACAAATCACGATAAAGAAAGAAAGTGGAAATAAATATACTTTAGGTTAAAAATAAAGGCCTCCTTAGGAAGGTGACATCTAAGCTAATGGGAAAACAATGAAAGGAATCTTCAGAGTGATCATAACCAAAGATGTCTGGTTGATCCACCCCTACCAATTCCAACTCATTTTTCCCAAGGTCTGCTACTGTCTCCACCCCCAAATGAACCCTATATTCTGAGTGTTGTCTCTGCTCTAGCAAATCAAGATTCCATGGTAGGGCCTGCTTGAACTAGGAATTGCAACTGGGTGTCTCTCATGGTATGACACTTAACAGTATTTGATAAGTGCACATCCCAAAGACAGCAGAGAGCTGCTAAGGTTAAGCAAGGTCTCAAGAACCCCACATACAACCTCCTTCCACACTGCCTTAGAAGAAGAGTAAAGGTGTTGGTCTGCCTCTAAATCAGAACCTCTGCCTTCCTGCCATTTCAAAAGCAGCTTTTGTGCAACTGCATGTGAATCTACAATTACCCCAATAAAAATTTCAATTAAAAAAGCAGCTTTTGCAGCCCTTGCCATGTGACTCAGTTAGTTGGAGCATCATCCCAGTTCACCAAGGTTGCGGGTTCTATCCCCAGTCAGGGCACATACAAGAATCAACCAATGAATGCACAAATAAAGTGGAACAAGAAATGGATGTTTCTCTCTCTCTCTCTCTCCGCCCCCCAAATCGATAAATAAAATAATAAGAAGCAGCTTTAAATGACCTGTAAGTAAACTTTTAGGCACTACATTTCCCTTAGAAAAGAATTTCTCCTGAGAGGAATTTAGGACTTATAACCCACGATGTAGAAGAACATATATCACCTTTGGATCCAGAACATAACAGGTTGAACCTATCTCTCTGACACTTACTAGCTGTGTGGCACTGGGCAAGTACAGTTTCCTCATGTGCAAATGAAAGTAAGGCCACCTCATATTAAGTGAGATAATATGAGTCTGAAACTTGGCAAATAATAGCCACTGAAAAAAATCAAACAAGCAAACAATCATACACATACACACACTTTAGCTGCCTTCTCTTCACACCTAAAGGGGAATCTTAAAAAATAAAGGTGGGGGAGAGATAAGAGAGGGTAAAGTGATGGAGAGACTTGACTTAGGGTGGTGGACACACAATACAGATGCTGTGTTATAAAACTGTACCCCTGAAACCTATGTAATTTTATTAACCAATGTCACCCAAATAAATTCAATAATTAATTAATTAATTAATGTAAGAAAGAAGATCCTACTGGTAAATTGAGAACATTATCATAAGCAGCTGATGATTAAAAATATCAGGTAATTCTGCATTAGCTTCAATGCTACATTGCTATAATCACTCATAAAAAGGGGGACCATCTGACCTGTCTTAAGAAATCTCAATCTCAAATACTCTGACCCATTATTCCTACTAACATTAAAATATCCCAGAAATTCAAATATTTCCATTTCCAATATATATTTCCCGGACAATCTCATTACCTAAGAACAGCACAAAAGTTTCTCATCAAATAACAAATTCCACATTTGACTCAAGAAACGTGATCATTAGGATAAAAGGGACACCAAAAGGAGACAGGTCAGGGAAGCAAACAAATGCTATTGAGAACTTTGACTACGTAGTATATTTTTACAGTCTATCCTAAAAAGATCACATTTATGCAACAACATGAATACTCAAATGGATGAGAATGAAACTGCACAGACCCAGGCGAGCCCGGGAATGCAGAGTTTCTGCGGTCATCAGCTAGCTCGAGAGGACTGAGATTTGAATACCAAGCATACCCTCAGCTTCACAGGCATCTGGACCAAACAGAAAATCAAGTTTATACACAAAGTATACCCCTGGTAGAGTCTGGAAGGCCCATAAGAACGACTCAGTCCTTGCAGCCTAGCCTCACAAAATCCTCTTGTAACCTTAGCGGAGCGCCTGGGATGTTGTGCAGTAGAGAAGTGGGCCAAGTTCAAGCCTACATCAGAGCACAGAAGGTATGCTCCCTTGGCAACAGTGCTACATGGAATCTGACTGCAAAATACCCTTCTGCCTCTACTGGGTTTAAAGTCACTGTCAAATTTGCGCTTTGACACAAAGCCAGAAAGGACCAGTGAGACTCAGTGTATAATGTAAACAAACCATTCCCATGCAACATTCTGAAGCCTTTGGAAAGGGTGCCAGGATTGAAAAATAAAAAAATAAAAAATGGCTTGGTTTTCCAAGTTGGCTTCACGTTCTCATGTTCCCAATACCGACTTCCAGCAAACATCTGCCAGGTTCAGGAAAAAAAGCCTTTCAGCATCTGCCTTTAATTTAACCATTCCTCCCCCTCCTCTTGGCTCCCACCCCAACAAGGAATAGGGAAATATATATAATATATATATTTTTCACATTCATATTTATTCTTTAATGTTCCCTGAAAACAACAGAAGAGATGAGAGAGGAAAGGAGACTAAAATGGGGAGGTAAACTGGGCAGTCACAGAGCGAGGCCCGAAGAGAAGAGCCGGAGATGGCTGCCTGGAGCTGCAGCAGTGAGGGCTGTTTCTGATTAGGTGAGTACAATCGCAGAGCTGTGCAGGAAGTGCTCGGGGCCCTCAGTCAGCCCCATCCCAAACACACTGAAAACCTTTGTAGTGTAGCAGGCCCATCTGGAATCAGTTAGCACCAGGCTCCAAGCGGGCCTTTCCTTTTAGGGGGGACATAAAAAACTCTCTAAAAGCACTAGGCTGAGCTTTCCAGGCTGAGCTTTTCTGGCTTGCAACCTTCTCATCCCTTCCCCCTAAATCACCCTTCAGAGCACATTTCTCCATCTCCTATTCTAGGGTCACCATACACAAGAGTCACATTAAGAACATGAAGCATTCAGAAAGCTAGCACCCAGGCCCAGAAACCCCTAGAAAATTACAGCATTTGTGCAACTAAAATCCCTTTCACATAGTTTGGGGATGCTTTAAATGTTATTTTTAGAAATCTGAAGTGGCCTACTTTGTTCTTTAAGCATCTAAATGAAGCATATTCTTCATGAAATTTTGTTCACTTTCTTATGTCTTCTAAATCATACAAAAAGTAGATAAAGAGACACTCTGGAATAGTTCTCCTAGCATTCAAAAGGAAAAAATATTTTCCACTCACATTCTTCAGTTAAATTGCCAATAATCGTTTCTGCAGAAAATAAATTTTTACTGATGCTTTCTATAAAGAAAACAGAACTTCTCTGGTAGCACGGTAAATGCTTAGAACTAAGACTCCGGAAACCTAGAGAATATGGTCCTTAATTAGCCATGTGGCTAGGAATAAACTATTTCATCTTTCTGAATCTGTTTTTCAGGCATAGAATGTGGGGGTCAAACAGATTCTCTACAATTATTTCCAGCACCACCACCCCCTCAATTTCCACACACCTAACAGGAGTACATACACAACCAGCCTCCAGCTTCACCTAAGAATCACCATTTTAAGGCAATTTTCTTATTGCCCCCAAGACCATACAGAAAGGAGTTAGGTATAGGGCGGGGAAGAACAGGCAGAGCCTGGCAGCTGGTATGTGGCTTCTCTACGCCGCCACGTTTTCTGTCTTCATATTGCTTAGGAATATCATAGCCAAGGCGAGGGTAAAATGTTTAAGTACCAGGCCCAGCCACATAATCAGAGAAGCACAGCACAAAGACCTAGAGAATTAAATTCACAAATAAACTACTGAAATATAACTCTGTCATTTGTGCTCAGTTTAACAAGAATAGACCAATGAATGCATATAAGTGGAACAACAAAAATCAATGTTTCTCTCTAAAAATCAATAATTTTTTTAAAACGTCTTTATAAAAAAGAAAAAGACCAGTTAAGCAAGTAAGAGAATTGCTGATTCAAACTGGATTAGAACTGTCTTTAGTGTGCAGCCTTGCCCTCAGCCACAACCAGAATGCCAGGCATTACTGTAAACCACTAGTAGGGTTTGGGGCTAGAAGTACATACCTCGAAACACCTGCCTTTATCACAGGTCTGTGATCAATGTTTCCCCTAAGTAAAATGGTCAAACAAGGGTCTAGTTCTTAAAGGGCCTGTTTTCCATTTCATACCTGGAAGTAGAAAAAATAATAATCCTATAAAACTGACACCTCTTTTCTCAATCTCCTACCCTAGTGTAACCTGAAGGTTGAGTGGGCTCCTCTTCCTGGGCCACTGCATAGGGTACCCCATTCTGGGTACGCTCCCTAAAAACATCTTCCCTTCAGTAAGTTAAACTCCTCTCCCTAAACTGGCAAGACTTCAAACCATGAGAGAGAAGTAAGAATCTATGACATGGGGTTCCAGGAACAGCAGGGGCACATTCCCTTTGGAATGTGGAGAGCTGAACTGTAGGAGGCATACTGAAGGACTGGGCACTCTCCCTAAACATGAACACATTTCAGATTAGGTACATTGAACTTGGCAGCTCAGCTGACTCTCAAACCAGCTCTGAACAAAACTGGACTGGTCAGGAATCATCGTGGCAAACAACAGTAGAGGGGCCAATCAAAACTTTCGGCCCTGCCAAAGAACTGCAGCCTTTTCCTTAAAGGGAAAACCCTTCGAGGTAAATATTCCTGTGTGCAGTTGTGAGGAGAGGCATTTTGGGACTTTCTGAATTCCAACTTCAGGTAACTTTGCTTCCATAAATTCCTTTTCTTGTACTTGTTCTCTCAACACCAGCATTGCCACAGAGTGTAATAAAAGCAGGCTAGGAATCTACAGAAAGGCCACCACAATCCAAACACTACATTTGACCCAAGGAGGAAGGGTGTTCCTCCCTCCTCTCTTAGGAGGGAACTGGGACTCACCCTTGCTGCTACCACTTGAGGGCAGTTTAGAGACTTTTCCTAAAGAGTCTTCCCCTAGACCCTCACCTCTCCAGATCACCTCTTTGGCTTTCTGACTCGGTCTCCCCTGCCATTCAAAACTCAGAGTCTGCTGGAGGGCTGGAGTAAACTGCATATTACTGCCAGTAGCTCCACAGCAGAGAGGCAGCATGGTCAGCGCAGGGCTTCTCACACTAACTGTAGCAACCCTCTCCTTTTTAAATTTCCAATCCATCATAGAATGATACTTTTATAAAATGCAGTAAAATGAATTTCTGGAAAAAATAAATTTTTAAAAGGCATACATAATATAAACTTTATTATTAGATTCAACACTCAAAATTACTCTATCATATTGTTATAAAAGTCTCTAAATACTAACAATCAATTTCTGTACCTATCTTATAGTGAACAGTTAGTGAACCAATACCAAGCAGCCTACTAATGACAGACATTGCAATTATTTATTCTCAGTACAATTAAAGAGAACAACCTTTTGACACTACACAGTCATAGGGACGAATCGCAGCTTAATCACTTACCAGTTATATGACTTTGGCCAAATCATTTATTTTTCTTAATTTTTTATTGCATTTATTGGTGGCTATATCATTTAATTTTCCTGAATCTCAATTTCTGCATTTCTAAAATAGAAACGTACTATCACCAAATACTTTGCAGGGTTATGGAACGATTAGGAAAACAATGGCAAGACGCCTAGCACAGTGCCTAAATGAGACTAAGAATCCAATAAAATAATAACTATTGCTATAAGGTTTTTCCAGATATTTCCTTTCATCATTCTCTTTTAATCAAAGGCAATTCCGATTCCAGTAAATCCTCACCTTAGAAATTAGTATTTTCATGGCTAATGATAATTATCAAAAGCCAGACCTATAATCTCTTACTATCTTTAGTATCCTTTCCTTTTCTAAGTCAGGAAAAGCCAAACATTCTTCTTTGTGCCAAAATGCATTCCCTCTGATTTCTAGTATTTTCTGTTTAACCCAAAATATATTCCAATTTGATTTACAGTTAAACTCTTACCAGTTCTATCACCAATTCTGCTGTCATTCCAGCTTTGCTGTTTTGTTTTACTACATAATGAACAGATACAAGAATATTTATGAATTGCCTAAAGGATATAAAGAATAACAGAAACATGTATCACCCCACTTAGAATTTGCCTTTCCCTCCCCCCCATAGGCTGCTAAGACCCTTCTTTACAACTCTTCTAAAAGATCTTAATTTAAGCCCCAGCTCTGCCATTCTGTGACCCACGTAATCCTCAGTAAGTCATATCTCCTCTCTTACATACCAAATGAAGCTCCCTGTTTGATTTCATCTAGGTTCAACACTTTCAACACACACCATGTTAAACCCACTCCCTCCCCCACCCTTGCCCCCAGCACCTTATCTTTCTATTTTGGACAGCTCTAGCAGCCATCCTCCTACCCCAGAATTGGCTATACTGAATTCTCTCACCAAAGAATGGCTACCATCACCACTCCTCTTATTTTTCCCTCAGTCCTTCCTTCCTTTTCTCAACAATACCCTTCAGTCAAGGCAAAGAGGCAACTCCACCTGATCCTCCAAGATCACCACCTCCCCTCAAGCTGAGATTCACCCTCTTACAAATATTTCTCTTGGGTAGTCATAGCATAAAGGCTGTATTCACAGCATAAAGGCTATATGGAAAGCCCCAGAAAATCCAATCCAGCATTTTTATATACTAAAGAAGCTATGTTTATAATTTAAAACGGAATGGAAGAAAATACCTGCAAGCACATATCTGATAGTGGACTGGTAAAAGGAATATATACAGAACTCATTAAGAACATGAACAATCCAATTTTTAAAAAGAGGAAAAGATTTAACAGACCCACCATTAAAGAGAAATGGATGGCAAATATGCAAATAAAAAGCTGCTCAACATCATTAGGATTTAGGAAAAGAGCAATTAAAACCACAAAGAGATACTACTACATACCTATTGGAATGACTCAATTTTTAAAAAGAAGGAAAAAACCCCCGACAATACCAGATAGTAAAAGGATATGGAACTGTAACCCTCATACACTCATTGCTGATGGGAATGCAAAAATTCTAAGTCACTTTGGAAGACAGTTTGGCAGTTTCTTATAAAGTTAAATATATGTATAAGATATGACCCAGCAATCCCACCCCTGAGTATTTACCTAAGAGAAACAAAGACTTATGACAACACAAAACACAAATATTTATTGCAGCCTTATTTGTAATTGTCAAAAGCTGGAAACAACCCAAGTATCCATCAACTGGTGAATGGAAAATTAAATTGTGGTACAGGCATAACTAAATAACTACTCAACAATAAAAAGGAACAAATTATTAATGCAGAAAATAGCAAAGATGAGTCTCAAAAGAACACAAAGTGAAAGAAGCCAGACTTAAAAAAGCTACAGAGTATATGATTCTATTTATATGACATTTTAGAAAAGGCAAAACCATAGGAACAGAAATCAGATCAGTGATAGCCAGCAGCTAGGGATTGGCAGAAGGGTAGACTAGGAAAAAAGTTCCCAAGGGAACTTTCTATGGTAATAAAAGTATTCTATATCATCATTGTAGCAGTGGTTACATGACTTACATTTGTCAAAATTCATAAAAATGTATACCTTTAAAAGAACAAATTTTACTGCATGTAAATTATACTTCAATAAACAAACAAAAAATATATAACCTTCCTCAAATAATAATGGCCTCATGGAACAGACTGATGAAACTCAGAGGGAAGGCGGGGGGTAGGGGCATAGGGGAGGTAAAAACCTAAGAACTTACATGCATATACACATAACCCATGACAACAGGCAGCAGTGTGGGGAAGGCCTGGGGGGAGGACAGGTGGAGGGGATCAATGGGGGAAACGGGGGGACATTTGTAATACTTTCAACAATAAAGATAAATTTAATAATAATAATGATGATGACAATAACAGCCTCCTTCCCCTTCCATCATAGAGGAGGTCAGCACAATAGCTAAGAATACAGGGTTAGGAGTTGAGGAATTGTAAGGAGGCACAGGCCAGCAGGCCCAGAGGCCAAGCACACAAAGTGGCAGGGGAGCTGAGGACTATGAGGAAGATGGGGAACTGTGGGGAGGTTGGGAGGCCCTATGGAAGAACGGGCCAGAGGGCCCATTGGCTGATTCCAGGCCATGAAGAGTGGGGTACAGAGGTAGAGGAGAGAGACACTGTGGTTGGGAAATTGGTTACATTAAGCAAATACTTAAAATGAAATAATTAAATATACTGAGAATAAGAGGAGCCAAGTCTCTCCCTAGTTGAGAATATGTTTACAAAAATGGAAAGAGACTGGCTGGATTTAAGATGGAGTCAATGGCCCAGCCGGATGTAGCTCAGCAGTTGAGCATCGATCTAGGATCCAGGAGATCGTGATTCGATTCCCCATCAGGGCACATGCCGGGTTGTGGGCTCAATCCCCAGTAGGGGGCGTGCAGGAAGCAGCCGATCAATGATGACTCTCCCATCATTGATGTTGCTATCTTCCTCTCTCCCTCTCCCTTCCTCTCTTTGAAATCAATAAAGATATATTTAGAAAAAAAAAAGAGCCAATGGCATAAACTCAGGTTTCATAATATAAAATATCTAACCTATACACACATGCAAACATCATGCACATATTTGTACACACTTATATACATACAGAAATACAGAAAGTTACAAGTGTACATGTATGGTGTATCTATGCATATGTGTGTGTGTGTGCTGTGTATACATATATACTTACATATATCTTCTGTCTCCTGACATAGCCTAGAGGCAATGATACCCCAATAGCAATGTGCATGTCTAGCACCCAGGTTTTGGTTTCTAGTTACTATCCTCCATTTAAAAGAACCAGGTCTCCTTAGAAATGGCTGATTCCAGGGCTAGGGCAGGAAAAGAACAAGGGAAGCTTAGAAAATCTGTGCTAGAAAGTCAAGAAACGAAGAAACGTCCCATGAATGAGAGGGAAGGTCAATAGTACAAAGAAGCCAGAATAAAGCAGGTCCCCCTGGCCACATTGGGGACAGCCTGAGGATCAGAATAATTATAGAAATGAATTCCAAACCACGGAATAAAACAAGAATTCATGAGACCCCACTGACAGAAATAAATAAATGAGAAGGAAAAACTCTTCCTTATAGGAGAATGGCAACTAACAAATATAGACAGACTAATAGAAACAATCACCACGCGGCAACTATCGCAGAAGTGGCAGGTTCAGGAAGATGCCAATGGATATCAGGCAGAGCTCGTGAGGAACAGACTAGAGGTATCACCTCAGAATATCTTTCCACAAGATAATAATAATTATAAAAGGGAAATGGTGAATTTAATGTGCAGAAATCTGGCAAACACCAAATAAAGCAGGTGATAAAGGTTATTATCACTAATAGTGGGGGAGACAGAAATCACTTGCCTTCACGTCTAATACGTATTGAGAAGAGAGCAGCAACATCTCTGTGATACTCCTGTTAAGACACGACTGTTGTCATGAACAAACAAATGAGAAGGAAAAACTCTTCCTTATAGGAGAATGGCATAGAGTCAATGGCATAAATAGAGTCTAACAAATATAGACAGACTAATAGGAACAGAGAATCACCAGGCGGCAACTATCACAGAAGTGGCTGGTTCAGGAAGAAGATGCCAATGGATGTCAGGCAGAGCTGGTGAGGGACAGACACAGACCTCAGCAGATCAAAAATGTCAAGGACACGAAGAAAGGCAAAGACTGAGGAACTGTTACAGACTGAAGGGGTCTGAGGAGACATGCAACTAAACGTTAACACATATTCCTAGAGAGGATTCTGGACCAAAAAAAGGAAAAAGAGACATCACAGGAACAACTGGTAAAATGTCAATGGGGTCTGCGGATGGATGGTAATGTTGTACCAATACTGATTTCCTGTTCCTGACTTGGAGAGTTGTATACTGGTTATATAGGAAAGCCCTATTTGGGGGAATACACACTGGAGTGTTTGCTCTCAAAAAAGTTCAGAAAAGAAATAATCATAAATGGTATGTATGTGTACACACACACACACACACACACACACAGAGTGGGTATGGAGGAAATGCAATAAAATATTAACAACTGGGGAATGTGAATGAGGAGTATATAAGATTTTTAAGGGGTTTTATGTTTTTAGTTGTTCTGCGAACCTTACTCTACTTGTAAAATTATTTCAAAATAAATTATTGGGGGGGAAATAATAGCCATCTACTGCCAGAAATTATGCAGGGCACAGTATCTTTTATCCTTAAGGCTCAGAAGGTTAGGCCCTGGCCAGTGTGGCTCAGTTGGTTGAGTGTGGTCCAGTGCACCAAGAGGTAGCTGGGTTCAATTCCCGGACAGGGCACATGCTGGAATTGCAGGCTTGATCCCTTGTGGGGAGCATGCAGGAGGCGCCAATTGATGTTCTCTCTCTCCCTCTCCCTTCCTCTCTCTAATATCAATAAAAACATATTAAAGAAGAAGAAGGTTAAAACTCTGACCAAGCTAAAGGTCCTCTAGTTACCAAGTGCAGAACCCATCAAACTGAGGTCTGTCAAACTCTAAAACTTTCAATCTTCTACAACACCTTGCCGCCTCATTCAACAAAGAGACAACCATTTATTTAAGGATATGCCAACATCTGGACTGATCACAAGGATGTAAAGTGAATCAGAACGCCCCTGCCCTCAGGAATTCAGTCTAACAGAGTCACACAGACGTGTAACCTGTAAAAAGTTGTAGGTGCTACAGCTTGCCTTTACTTCACAGGGAATTTGGCCCTTACTCTACAACAAAGTCAGGATAGTCCATTAGAAGGTGGAAGATCGGGCTCTGAGACATACAGGACAAATAGACCAATGGCTACAATGGAACGTGCTTAGGTCATGTAAGTAAGAGGTCCCCATCTCTCACACACACACACCCTCCAAGGTTTGAACTACCCTTAAGAAAACAAGAGGACGGAGGAATATACAAGTATATTTGAGAAGTCTAAAAACTACACTTCTCCTGAGGTTTTCATCACACCCAGAGGTATTCTGTGTTTTGTTTTAAAGGGGCCTTTTCTAAAAAGTAGTGGATATGATGGGATTACAACTATTTGGCCCAATTCTAGACTGCATTACTGCCAGAAGTCATACCCGTTTACTACTCCAAGCAAAAAAGTAACTCCTGTGTATGAAAGAAAGCAAAATGAATCTCTACCACAGCACTGAGAATCAGGTTTACTAGGCTCCCTGCTCCAATGACTCTGAAAGCCAAATTTACCCCCAGAGGAAGTGGATTTTACCATCAATTATGTGCAAATTCAGTGGTTTTCTTCTGGTTATAAAACAAGAGGGATTGTCCTGAGTTTTGCAATTAGGTTGGTTCCAATCACACACCATACATTATTAATTTATTTATTTATTTTTAAATGTCTTTATCGATTTCAGAGAGAGGACAGGAAAGGGAGAGAGAGTGAAACATCAATGATGAGAGAGTCATTGACTGTCTGCCTCCTACACACCCTCCACTGGGGATCAAGCCTGCAACCTAGGCATGTGCCCTGACCGCTAATCGAACCGTAATCTCCTGGATCACAGGTCAATACTCAACCTCTAAGTCATGCCAGCCAGGCACCATACATCATTTAAGTGAAGGAGGAAGATCCAGGCTACACACTGATAATACAATAGCAGACATGACAGTCACTGTCCACCAAAAACTTCTAGACAGATAAATAAAAATATTATGATGGAACATCTAGTAAGGACACCTTCTAGACTGTGGTGGAACCAGGGTGAGGAAAGGCTTCCTTGAAAAGGGATCACCATTTAGCTCAGATCCAAAGAACAAGAGAACGTAAGCCTAAAAATACCAGGTTTGTGTATTTTATTTGGTGGAGAATTTTCTGAGAGGGCAGGTAAAAATCAATACCAAAAAAAACATGTATAAAAGCAAAGAGGGGGCCCGGCAGGCATGGCTTAGTGGTTGAGCATCAACCTAGGATCCAGGAGATCGTGGTTCGATTCCCAGTCAGGGCACATGCCTGGGATTGTGGGCTCTATCCCCAGTAAGGGTGTATGCAGGAGGACGCCTATCAATGACTCTCTCATCGTTGTTGTTTCTGTCTTTCTCTCTTCCTCTCCCCTCCTCTCTCTAAAATCAATAGACATATCTTAAAAAAAAAAAAAAAAAAAAAAGCAAAGTGGGGGAGAAAGAGCTAGTGATTCCATCTTGCTGAGACACACATACTAAGAAAGAAGCCTGTCAACGGCTTTTAGTAGAAAATTAACATCTGATCATTACAACCATTCTATGGTAGTTATTAACTTTGATTTACTAGTGACAAAACTGAGGCTTGAGAAAAGTTAAAACAATTGGACAAGGTCAAACAAATAAGTGGCAGGTCGGCTATAAAGCCCATCCTGCTTCTATTTCACCCACCTTAGAGTTTTACCCAGAATACTAGTTTCTTGGATTCCCAGAAAAATCATCTGTTTCCTGGATATTGAAATCTTGTTTAACACTTTCAAAATCCAAGCAGTCACCAAAGTTAATTTTAGCTCCATTTAGGGGTCAATCCCTCAGTAAGATCTAGTATACTCATTTTTATGTTTTTGCCAATGTGAATTTCAATACAAAAACAAAACAAAACATTTTTCCCTTACTACAGAGGCCCCCAAAAGCTTAAGGCAGCAGTAAGAAGGCAGCTCACACAGAATTCCTTGTATACTCAGTAATGCACAACACATCAGCATCTATTTTATCTGGCAGCAGGAAGAGTTAGTTAGGACCCCACAATTATCCCTGTAGAAAGGCACACCAAAGGGATTGCAGGCATAACAGCTACAATAATGGTAATGCAAATAACCATCTGTACTGACAGCCAGTCATGCCAAGAGCTTTTAAACACCCACATCCCTAATGCCTCCCTCTCCCCCCATGCAGGTAGGCCAATTCCTTTCCATTCTTTTCCAGCCCACAGAATTCCAAAGGAAAAGAAAATCTGCTGCCAGGAGTGGGAAGCAAAGAAAGCTGCTGTACTTTCAACACAAAACACCAAAAAAGAAGGGTCCTAACTCCCCACCCCATGTTCTACCCATTAACCCAGTGTCTCCCTATTTTTTCTTCTGTTTAAAACATACAGAAATGTAGCTCCTGTTACCTCCCCAGCTCCATTTCCCTTACATCTACCCTGCCCCAGCTAGATCAGGTACCTTGTCCCCCATCTCCACATTTACTCGCCTCTCCCGTGGCATTTACCACACCTGCTTGGTACTAATCAGTCTCCCAACTATACTGAGAGAGTATTGAGAACAGGGCCTGTCTCACAATCCACCTCCCTCCATACATCCTTAACGGCTGGCATACAGTTGGGCATACAGGTGTTGAATTAAGGTTCACTGGGTGAATACAAAAACTGCTGGATAAAAGAGAAGTGCTCAGAGGCAAAGAAAATGGTTGGACAGTAATCTGAGGTCTGAAGGTCCAGCATATCAGAACTGAAATCAAGGTATAGTCTCTACACTGGAACAACATGTTCACTGCAACATTTACACAAGAATATCGCCCTTTAATAGTCCCTAATAAGTTCAAAACAAAAGATAAAGCTAAGAGTATCATTTTTAAAAAAACTAACCATAATTATTAGTGTTATGTCCCCAAAAGCAAAACAGCAACAAAAGAACAGTCTACAAAACTTTTACAGCCTTACCACCCATCTCCAGGTCCCAACACAAACATCTTTTCAGGGCTCCTTTTTTTGGGGGGAAGCTTTTTTGCCCACTGACTTCCCTTTACCCTCTGCATTCTCCCCTCTCCCCAAAGCCTGCCAAAGAAAACAATAAATGTATTGCAATATCCAAGAATTCTGAGCAAGACACATCTCCCCAGCTGTCCTAAGTTTATCTTGAAAGCCGCTAGCAAGATAAGCAATTTGTTCCCAGTTATAGTAAACTTCATCTGGATAATGAATGGAGTCAACAGCTCCTCAACATGGTGCTGGGAACAATGCAAGATCTCAAAAACAAACTTTGGCAGCAGCATTTCCTAACTGCCTGCAACTCTAACAGTGAGGCTTTTCCCAGACTCTTCTCTTGCTCTAATCCACTGGCTACTTCCTCCCCAAGGGAGATCTACTCTGGAATCTTCTTTACCAACTCTACATGTCAAAATCTCTACATATCAAAAGCAAACAGAACCTGATAGAAAGATAAGATGGGAAAGGGTTTGGTATGGTCCTGGCATTGTTTTCATTTAAACCCTTTTGGCCATACTTTTTCTTGAATTTTTTTTTTCCACTGAAGGAAACTATAATAATTACTTTGGAGAGGTGCTGATTTTTACTAGATTTTACTTGGGATCATTGTAATAAGAATGCCAAAGCTGAAAACAACCTCATCATATCCCCACATTTATTTAACGCATGGAGAAAGGCCCAAAGAAGTTAAGAGCTGCCTAACTAAGGTTACAGAAAGAATTCCTTAGAATGTCAAATCCTAAATGGCAAGACTTGTATATAATTCATCCCCAGGGTCCAGTACTGTGTTCAGCACTTGGTAAATGGTTGGTAAACTGAACTAAATGAACACAGCTAATCAGCAGGAAATCTAGCACTATGACCCATGATGTTTCACTTCAAGTACAGTGTTTTTTCATCACATGTGACTAGAAAGCTAGAGTCTATGGATAGTAATTGATGTGTAAAGCAGACCATATGGAATTCAGGCTCTCTCCCTCATCAACTAGGTACATTCCCTTTATTTCTGACACCATCTATAAGATTTCCAACCCCTATGTTCCAACTGCTCTAAAAATCATACAATTCTAGACTGATTTCCTAAAATATTCCTCCTCTTCTACCAGATGCTATTTTAATAATTCTTTTAAATTCCTTCTTAATGTCTTTAGGATGACTCCTTACACCTCAACTTACAATAACCTACCTTCCTTCCCTTGTCTATACTGCCCTAAGCCAACAGTTCTTAACCTTGGCTGCACACTGGAATCACCCGGGCATGTTTTTTAAGAATACTGATTCCTGGGTACTACCCCCAGAGTTCATGATTTAATTGTGGTCTGTGTGGGGTATAGCCAAGGAATGAAATTTTTTAAAACTCCAAGAGGGCATCTGTAACACTTTCAACAATAAAGGTAAATTTAAACAAAAAAAACTCCCTGGTGATGCTAATGCACAACTAGCTAACACTGAGAACCTTTGCCCTACACCCTCAGGAATTCACCGCTAGGTCCATTATATACTCTAAAAATAACTACTGCCATTTGTTCTGGACTTGCAAAATATGCTGCTCTGCACCAAGGCACAAGTGTTGCTAGACTAAAGGCACATTATAACCACACCCTTGCTTCACATCTGTCATTTAATAACACTTTGGTAAATAGGTCGGGGAAGCTGTCTAAAAAATTAATGATACTGAATGGCAACAGCCTTCTAAAAGACTTCAGAGGGGGAATTTTTTCCAGTATAGTTTTCTATGCTGGAGTTTTCTAACTCAGAAACATATTTAGTTTCTGATTTTTTTTTTTTTTACCAATGACTCAGAGTCCTTCAGATCCAGATGGTCTTTCTATATCAAAAATAGCTTTTTGTGACCAACCCCAAATAAGCACAAGAATATGCCATGTATTTTCATGCCTCCATGACTCTGCTCCAACCAATATCTTTCTATATGAAAAACTCCTATTCGTCCTTCAAAGTCCAATTCAAATGCCTCCATTAGCCATCCATTCAACAAATACTGAGAATCTATTAAGTGACAGGCATTGTTCTAGGCACTGGAGACACAACACTGAATAAGACATAGTCTCTGGTCTCACAATGCTTACATTCTACTTGGGAAGCCAGATAGTAAACAACGAGACAAAATAATTCCAGATAATGGTTAGGTAAAATGAAGAAAATGCAACAACATGACATGACACAGTAACAGTGGGTGGTGACTATTCCCAAAAGCAGACTCATTCGGTCCCTCAAGACCAAATCAAGAACAGGAGCCTTTAACATATTCCTCCCTACACTCCCAGTATTTACTCTTAGTATACACGCAATGAATATTTTTAATCAATTAAAAAACAAAGGTAAGAAAAAAGGTAGAAGTAAAAACAAAGAATCATCATCATAATTAACTAATAGTGAAAAGACATGAATCCTCACCTAAGGTTTCCCACTATCTATAAGATTTTGGTCAAATCCCTTCCTCTTTTCTGTAAAATAAGTAGAATGGATTAGAATAGGGTTGCAATGCCACCAGAAGTCACATCAAAAATGAAGTGTGGCCCAGCTGGGCGTGGCTCAGTGGCTGAGCATCGACCTATGAACCAGGAGATTGCAGTTCGATTCCTGGTCAGGGCACATGCCCAGGGTTGCAGGCTCAATCCCCAGTCGGGGGTGTGCAAGAGGCAGCCAATTAATGACAACTCTCATCATTGATGTTTCTAACTCTCTCTCCCCCCTCCCCTCCTCTCTCTAAAATCAATAAAGATTTTTTTTTTTTTTTTAAATTAAGTGTGCAGGTAGAGACTGTGTAGTTACTAGAGCAAACAGGCCACTCCTAAAGGGAACAGCCACTATTCAGCTCCCAGAGTGTACCATGCAGGAATGCAGGCCCAGTGTTTCCAAGAGAAACCAAAACGCTGGATTCATGTGAGTTCTCCCAGTGTTTAAATGTTAAATCCAAATGTCTTTAAAATACTGTGTTAGCCAAACAAAACCCACTTTGTAAGGGCCAGACCATAGGCCTACAGTTTGCAACCTCTGGACTGGATCACCTCAAGTCCTTCGACTTCTAGCAGCCCAGGGCTCTAAAATGAAATCTTCTTAAAGAAGATTCTTAATGAAGAAGACACAACATGATTAGAGAACAAAAAGAGAAAAGAATGGTCTCCTCCAGCATTCCAGGCATGCCACAGGAGAGTCTTCTTCCTAACTTCTCAGGTCGTAAATTCTTGTTACCTGGAAAGAAAATTATGTACCCTGGACAAAGAAAGACCAATCCAACCTCTCCTTTACATTATAAAAGCAGCAAGTCTACTACATTTTCAGTGGTTTGAAGCTGAACTATTGTGCTATGGCCAACAGGTACTTAATAAATATTCTTATCCTAGGCAATGAGGGATGCTTAAACAGGGGCAAAGCTCATGGGCACACAAGCTGACAGACACAGACAGACATACACACGTACCTCGCTAAGCAAGGAAATCAATTACGCTGAAGACTGGCACAATGCCCCAAAGACACGGCAGAAATTTGATATGAACAGCAGGATGAGGAAGAAGAATGAATAATTCAGACTCCCCGATTCACTTAACAAAGTTCTGTCAAGCACAAGCTGAGATCCATGGTTTGCAGGCTGAGCTCCCTCAGCTGAAAAGCAATACCAGCTCACTGTTGAATGGAAAACCAACTGTGCCTACTGTAAAGGTGGGAGATGGGAGAAATGACAAACCCGCACCTAGAGTAAGTCTGAGAGCCAATTCACCATAAAAGATCAAACTTGAAAGCAGACAATGTTTTCATACTGTCATTAGCAAAGGAAAAAGAACATGCATATTTTATTTATGCCCACCCTCTTTAAGAAGGTCTGCATTAGACTTTAAAGCCAAAGCAAACAAGATAATGAGGGAGGCAAAAGAAGAGTATCAGCCAGAACTGCTAAAAGTATACCGACATCTTCCCAAGCCCCAGTGTCCTACTTCCAAAGCTGAAGAAAGTTACCAGCATGCATTACCTTTAAACAAGCAATCATGACCAATTTATGAACTATTCACCAATTGCTTAAGCTAAGTTCACATGATTTTTAGACACAGGCAATTCTGAAAACAGATCTACATCTATCCTGAACATTTATCAGTCATCATAAACTCTTAGTTTGGTGGAAACGTGGGTATCTTATAAAGATTTTTTAAAAGCTGCTACATAAATGACCCAAAAAAAAAGAAAGGTAAACAGTCCAACCTGTTTTCTTGTGTGTCTATACTAGGTTTGGTGTTTTATCTTCCATTTTTGTTTCTTTTAATGACAAGAGTAAAATATTTGTAATCATTCAGCATTTAAATATCTCAAATCTATGATACTTACTGATGCAAGTAATTCCTTCAGTCTTGTATTTGTGAAATGTAACTGTAAACACAACACCAAGAATGTATTAACTTCTAAAGACTACAGTACTCAAATTGTGCTGGTACAAAAATCAAGGCAAGAGAACAAATTTAAGGTGCTCCTGAAATCCTCCTAAGGCTACGAAGAGACGATCTCTATGCAATAAACAGATCCTAAATATTATACTAATTGAGTAGCAGAAAACAGATTTCATCAAGCAATTACTACCACAAATAAGTACACTCAAGAATGAGCTCATACTTTTAAAAACCGTTTTAAAAATTAACCTAATTTCTTAAAATTACCAAAAGCAACAAACAACTTCCCCAAAATTCAAATGGGTGAAAGGGATGTTTCAGCCCTAAAAGTAAAGAAAAAATAGCTTTTTTAAAAAAACTAATTAAATAACAACCTGCTCCTTCTGGTGAAAACACCAAATTTTCTTATTTACATAAAGTTGGCTCATAGGAAATTAATCTGTCCACCCATCATGAAGAGGCTTGTGATACAACAGCAGTGACTCAAACCAGACACACTATTAGAAGAGACAGTGACTACACCAGACAGAAATCTTCTGCTCACATTCTCTATTACAGATCATGATCCCAGGGTTCATAAGGCATGTTCCCAAGGGTCACAGAGAGAAAAGGGCTCCTAATTTCCAAATCCTTAATGACTGATGCTTCTAGAAATTAGATAACATAAACTCTTACCTGCCATTTCTTTTGTCAAAGAGCAATCAGGCTACTGTTGATCAATTTTAACAAGCTGGAAATGGATGGCTTCCCAGAATAAGAATAAAAGTTATTCTCTTATTTGGTCAGGTTGGGCAATGGGATTTTTTAAGCTCCCCAGATGATACTAATGGGCAGCCAGAAACATTGGTCTAAACACTGAAATCAAGGGTAATACGTTAAAAGGAGGTTTTGGTCTTTGAATACTACTTTGTTTCAAATGATTCTCTCTAACAAAAGAACCAAATGCCACTCTGTAATCACTCACCAGGAAAATGTGGGATCTCTATTCTGTATAGATAATGCTGTTTCAGTTCTAAAATCCTATAACCTATCCAACCATTACACACCCAATAAATATTGGCCTACTATACATGTATCAGGCACTGTGCTAGATAACGGGAATTTTAAAAGAAAAAAGATCAAAGCATAGTCCCTTCCCTCTAGGAACTTATAGTTTTGAAGATCAAAGTAAATAGATACTTATAATTCAGCAAAGTTAAGTGCTAGAAAGGGATAAGTACAGCATGTATGACAGCAGTTAGGAGAGTTCCTAACCCCATCTTAGATGCTCCACAAACGTTTCCAAAGAAAACAAACCCAAAACCGAAATCTCAAATATGAGGGGCAGAGCAGCAAAAGGTGGGAGGAGAAATATTATAGAGGTAACTTCAGGTACAGCTGCATGGTCTGTGTATGAGTGGGTCCAGGATTTGGGAGAAAAGGTAGGAGCGGGATCATCAATCTTTTTTAATGGGACTAAAGGGCAACAATATGATGAGAGCTGTTTCAGAAGGATCACTCTAACAAAGATCACTGCAACGCAGTAATGGGGAATGGGAGTGGCAAAACCAAAGGCAGATGCACACTGAACAGCTGGACACAGATATCTGAAGTGCAGGAAAGAGATCTAGGCTAGAGACAGCAGTTTGGCAGTTGTCAGCATACAGATGATAAATAAGGCCTTAGCTATGGATGAGCTTGCCCGAGAAGAGCATGTATAATAAAGAGAGAGAAAAAATGATTAAAAAATAAATAAATAAAAATAAATAAAAAAATAGAGAAAAGGACCTAGAGCAGAATCCTGAATAACATCAACTTTTAAGTCGTTAAGAAAAGGGACTAAGAAAGGGTACTGGCAGAAAGAGGAAAAATTTTTTAAAGGATGGTGCTAGAGAAGCCAGGGAAAGACAGGTTTTTTAAGGTTATAGAAGACAGAAAAGGATATTCATTAGATTTATCCACCAAGGGTTTACTGGTGCTACTGGGGAAAAGAGTTTCAGTACTGTAGTTGAGGAAGAACCAGACTTGCAATGGGTTCAAAGGGTACAGACAATTATTTCAAAAAGTTGGCTTGTAGAACGGAGATGAATGAAAAGGAGCTGGCGGACGAAGGACTGTGCCAGAGCTCACTTTCAATGCAGTAAGTGCGCATAAAGTTGATAAAGGATAGAGAGAGGCAGATTTAAAAACCTATTCAAGAGATACTAAAGAAAGAAACTGAAAAAAATACAAATAACTGGAGGCATATACCATGTTCATTGAGAGGAAGTATTAGCATTGTTAAAATGTCCATACTACCCAAAGCAATCAATAGATTCAAAATAATTCCTATCAAGATACCAATGACATATTTCACAGAACTGGAACAAAAATTCCAAAAATTTATATGGAACCACAGAAGACCCCAAATAGCTATAGCAATCTTGAAAAGGGATAACAAAGCTAGAGAAATCATGCTACCTGATGTTAAACTATACTACAAGGCCATAGTAATCAAAACAGCATGGTACTGCCCAGCCAGGCGTGACTCAGCAGTTGAGCATCGACCTAGGATCCAGTAGATCACAGTTCAATTCCTGGTCAGGGCACATGCCCGGGCTGCGGGCTCGATCCCTAGTTGAGGGTGTGCAGGAGGCAGCCGATCAATGACTCTCTCATCATTGATTTTTCTCTCTCTCCCTCTTCCTTCCTCTCTCTAAAATCAGTAAAGATATATGTACAAAAAACACCAAACCACAGCACGGTACTGGCATTAAAACATATGTGTAGATCATGGAACAGCATAGAGAGCCCAGAAATAAACCTACACCTTTATGGTCAATTAATATTTGACAAAGGTGGCAAGAAATGGAGTAAAGATAGTCTATTCAATAAATGGTGCTCGGAAAACTGGACATATACATGAAAAAAAAGAAAACGAAACTAGACCACCTTCTTACACCATATACAAGAATAAACTCAAAATGGACTGAAGACTTAAATGTTAGACTCAAAATTATAAAAATTCTACAAGGAAATATGGGCAATAAAATCTCAGATATTCCTTATAGCAATATTTTTTCTGATATATCTCCTCGGGCAAGGGAAACACAAGAAAAAATAAACAGCCCAGCTGGTGTGTCTCAGTGGTTGAGCCCATGCACCAAGAGGTCAATGGTTCAAGTCCTGTTCCGGGCACATGCCCAGGTTGTAGGCTCATTCCCCAACAGTACTGGGTAGGAAGAAGGCAGCCTATCAATGTTTCTTTCTCATCAGTGTTTCTACCTCTTTCTCTAACTCTCCCTTCCTTCCTAAAATCAATAAAAACCTATTTTTAAAATAAAGAATAATTTTTAAAAATTAAAAAGTATATAAAATAAACAAATGGGACTACTTCAAACTAAAAAGTTTTTGCACAGCAAAGAAAACCATCAACAAAATGAAAAGACAACCCACTGAACAGGAGAACATATTCACCAATGATACATCTGGATAAGGGGTTAATATCCAAAATTTATAAAGAACCTTAAAAAAACTCAACACCAAAAAAATGAACAATCCAATTTAAAAATGGGCAAAGGACCTGAATAGACACTTCTCCAAAGAGGACAGGCAGATGGCCAATAGGCATATGAAAAGACGCTCAACATCACTAATCATCAGAGAAATACAAATTAAAACCACAATGAGATACTACCTCATACCTTCAGAATGGCTATCATCAATAAATCAACAAACAACAAGTATTGGTGAGGATATGGAGAAAAGGGAACCCTTGTGCACTGTTGGTGGGAATACAGATTGGTGCAGCCACTGTGGTAAGCAGTATGGAGTTACCTCAAATAATTAAAAATAGGACTGCCCTATGACCCAGTGACTCCAGTTCTCAGAAAATATCCAAAGAGCCTCGAGACACTAATTCAAAGAATATATGCACCCCTGTGTTCATTGCAACATTATTTACAATAGCCAAGATTTGGAAGTAGCCCAAGTGTTCACCAGCAGATGAATGGATAAAGAAGCTGTGGTACATTTACACAATGGAATACTACTTGGCAGTAAAAAAAAAAAAAAAAAAAAAGGAAATCTTATCCTGTGACAGCATGGATGAACCTGGAGAACATTATGCTAAGTGAAATAAGCCAGTCAGAGAAATTTAATCCACATGATTTCACTTATATATGGAATCTAATGAACAAAATAAACAAACAAAAGAGAAACAGACTCATAGATAGAGAACAGACTGACAGCTGTCAGAGGAGAAGGGGGTTATGGGGCTAGGTGAAAAAGGTGAAGGAATTAAGCGGGGGGAATTAATAGACACAGACAACCTCGTGGTGATTACCAGAGGGGAAGGGGAGTGGGGGGAGGTAGAAGAGGTTATAGGATGAAAAAACGGTGATGGAAGGAGACTTGACTTGGGATGGTGAACAATAAACTGATGATATGTTATAGAATCATACACCTGAAATCTATATAATTAGAATGAATGAATGAATGAACAAAAATCTAGGAAAGAGATACAAGTAGTATTCACCACAGAAAAGAAAAAAGATACATCTTTCACTGTAACAGATAAAGATTATAGGTCTGGTGGCAGGAAGTTAAAAGAGTTCCAATCTGATGGCTCCTATTCCATCTATAAATTAAGAGGCAAGATTTCTTGCTGAAAGTGAAGGGGAAGTGAATGTAGGGCAATGAGGAATGTTTGACCAGCCATTGTGGCAACTCACCAAGGCAAGAGTCAAGGATCCAGGAAAGACTGGAAACCAAGAAGGCAGACAGTTAGTTGTACTGATCTAGGCCTGGGGTTTTGCTAGGTAGCTAAAACAAAATAAAAAGAAATAGAAGATACTGGCCAAAGAGCTGTTTAAGCCAAGAACCACGAAGTCGAAACAAGACAGGGAAGAAAGCAAAGACAGGAATCAACAAAAACGGAGAGAGCGTAAGAGAGCCACTACAGTGGGTTTCTCGATAACACTGGAGAAAAGAGATAGTGGGAGAAAATGAATGAGAGAACTGGAAGTCTTAATGAGAAAACAAGATGCTAGTCTTCAAGTTTTCAGAAAAGAAGCAGTTCCAGACTCTCAAGAGCCAGGGTATGTCCTTAGAACAAAGGGTGAAAGTGTGACTAGAGTCAGGGAAGCAGATTAACTAAAGAACTGAGAGATGGGAACAGCTAAGGTGCTGAATTAGTCATCTATGTAGACAGCAGAGTCTCCTACAACGATGACAATACTTAAGGTAGAAAGAAAATCCATGATCCAAGTGGAAACGTTTGTTGTTGTTTTTAATGAGGAAGAAAGGCAAAGCAATCAATAAATGACAGCACTGAGTAAGGGAAAAGGGTAGATGAGGCAGATTACAAAAGCTTTAAAAGAGCAAGGAATTGGCCCTGGCTGGGTAGTTCAGTTGGTTGGAGTGTTGTCCTGATGTGCCAAGGTTACGGGTTCGATCTCCAGTAGAGGTACATACAGGTGTCAACCACTGAATTGAATGCATGGATAGGTGAAACAAGAAATCGATGTTTCTCTCTCCCTCCCTTCTCCTCTCTCTATAAATCAATGAATTTTTTTAAAAAGAGCAGAGAATTTTGTCCAAGGGTAGAATATTGGATAGGAGTATTAGAAAAAGGAGAGAGTGCCCGGCTGGGCGTGGCTCAGCAGTTGAGCGTCGACCTGGGATCCAGGCGATCGGGGTTCAATTCCCAGTCAGGGCACATGCCCGGGCTGCGGGCTAGATCAATGACTCTCTCATCACTGATGTTCCTATCTCTCTCTCTCCCTCTCCTTTCCTCTCTCTGAAGTCAATAAAGATATATTTAAAAAAAGAAAAAAAAAGAAAAGAAAAAGGAGAGAGGTCATGATACTGACCTCCCTAATGTAGGTGAACAAATAACACCCACTAGGAGGAGAACGTGATATCCTCAGAAAGAAACCCAACTTAGTTAAGAGAAAGGGGTAGAAATAACGTGCAGTTAAAAGGCTGACAATAAAGAAGTTTGTTTACTAGGCAAGAGGGAAAGGGGGATAGTCTATGAGGGAAGGAACCACTGGAAGATCAAGGCAGGAGAGAAAAAACATCAGGTCAGGTCACAGGAATATACAGATGGCCACAGCTGCTTACATTCTGGATGCTGACCAGAGTACAGAGTTAAATGCAATGATCTGTTTGGCTGTTGCTAGGTTTCTTTAAATTAAAAAAAAAAAGAGAGAGAGAGAGAGTTCCAACAATTCCTTAATAGAAAATTGGAGGGGTACAGAAGGACTTGGGCCTTTTGATAAGAGACAGCATTAGCCAGGTTTAAGTGAGCTTCTGGAGGAGTCAAAGTCTAAGCTGAAGACCAAAACAGGGTAATTTAAATCCCACGTGACCTACTATGTATAAAAACCAATGATGGCCTCTATCACTGGAGACAGGGGGTGCCCTCAGGCTCTGCAAGTAAGAAACCATGGCCTAGCCCTAGAATATCTATTTTGTCACAGCATACAAGAAAACTCTCTGGATGAAGTCAGTTTTAATACGGACCCATTTGGGCTGACAAGATCAGACACCACATTTGAGCTTTCGGTTGGTACCTCCAATAACAATGCTTGATCAACCATAAAATAATGTCAAATAAATATTGAGAGGTTCATGATTCAAGAATTTCGATGCCTCTAATAAAAAGCGAAACAACTTTTTACAAATCTAAGTAACTGCTCCTGTGTGAAGAGCTTTACTTGTAACATCTCATTAGTTTTCACAACTCTGTGAGATGAAAACTATTATTAATATTTTATAGATGAAGGAACTAAGCCTCAGAGAAATTAAGAAATTTGCTCAAGGTTATAAACTTATTAAGCAGCAGAGACAACAGGGCTCTAAACCCCAAACTTTTAACCGCTGTGCTCTGTGCCTGACTCACCACACCGTAAACATTGACAAAATATCTAAGTACACATCCTCTTGAATATACAACTCAAAATATAGTCATTATTGGAGAGAACATAAAGAAATAAAAGGCATGGTCCTTAAGAAAATTAAGTCTCGCTAGAGAGACAAGAGATAACCACACACACACAAAAAGCAACAATTCAAAACTATACTCAAGTGAAGCAGGTTCCAGGATGTCTTCTCGTTCAGTGTTGTTTCCTTATAATGCTGATAGCATGCAGTAGGAACTTAACTCTTGTTTACATCAATTAGCCTGTGGTAAAACTGGTTTCATTAGACATCATTTCTCTTAAAGTCACAGAACCTATCGACAACGTTAAGTGAGGACATACTGTACCAAGATTATAATAACAGTAACAAGGATTTAAAAGACTCAACAGACTTTTAATTCTCTTTCCAAGGCAATCAACTTTCTAATAAGCCATTCAGCTAAGTTTTCAGACTTCTAAAATGGAGGAGATAATGTTAAATTCCTCAGGAAATATCTGAGTAAATCATACCAAGACACCAGGGAGAGAAAAAAAGAAGTCAGCCCAGCCCGAATTGCTCAGCAGTTGAGCATCAACTTATGATCCAGGAGATTGTGGTTCAATTCCCAGTCAGGGCACATGCCCAGGTTGCAGGCCCAATCCCTAGCAGAGGGCGTGCAGGAGGCAGCCGATCAATGACTCTCTCCTCCTTGATGTTTCTCTCTCTCCCCCTCTCCTTCCCTCTCTCTGAAATCAATAAAAACATGTTTTTTAAAAAATGAAGTCAAGTGGTTTGAAATGAATACCTGCTCTCCTGAGTCTTGAACTGCATCTTAATCCAACCACTTTCCCCTAGTTTACCTAGTATACTTAATTTCCTTGTACTAAAGCTCCATTTTGACCCAGAGCAGACAAAAACTGACCCTCATTAATTATGTCTACTGGGCCATTTATCCTATAGGTCTTGGCTATTGCCTAAAGCTAAACTGCAGAATTCTGAAGCTGAGTCAAAAACAAAACAGCTACACAAGAAGGCAAGGATGAATCCACCTTTGGAAACTCAGCAGTGTGCTTTACACAGTTATTCAAATAGAACCTTAGCTCCCATACTACACTTATGGCTACCTGAGAGTACCATCTATGTCTCTGTCCAATACACCTCTATATCCCTCACAACACCTTCGCTCAGCCTCACCTGTAAATGAACTCATCTCCATTTCCCTACTTGTGGAATAGAAACCAAAATGAGGCCAGGTAGCTCAGCTGGTTAGAGCATCATCCCAATACACCAACACTGCATTCTCCCTTGGAGGGAGCTAGACTTGCCTCTGACCAATATAATACAGTAGAAATGACTATACTTCAGAGGCTAGATCATAAGAGGCACTACAACTTCCTCTTCACTTTATCATTAAGGAAGACATTCAAGGAGCCTAAGGAGAGGTCCATGAGGGAAGGAAGGCCTCTTGCCAACAATCAGTGAGCACTGACAACATGCCAACAGCCATGAAATGAGCCATATTTGAAGTGAATGCTCCAGCCCCAGTGCAGCCATAGCCAAGAGCTTGACTGAAACCTTATGAGAGAGGAGAGATCCTGAGCCAGAACCACACTGCTAAGGTGCTCCCAAATTTCTGCCCCACAGAAAGTGTGAGATAATAAATGTTTGTTGTTTTAAATCAGTAAAGTTAAGTACAGGGGTAATTTGTTACGCAGCAATAAATATACAGGGTGTGTTGTAGTACACTGGGTTGTGAATTCCAAACTATCCAAAGGTCCCTTACGGTTCTGGAAACAGATACTACCAGAGAGAAGCACACCAGTACTTCAGTAACTTCCACTTCTGTTTAGAGCAGCAATATCTAACAGAAATATAACAAGAGCCAGGAATATGAGCCATTTATGTAATTTAAAATTTTTCTAGTAGCCACAAAAAAGGATAAAAAGAAATGAGTGAGATTAATTTTAATAATACACTTCATTGAATCTAACATATCCAAAATATTAGCATTTCAACATGCCAATATAAAAACATAGCCTATATTTTATAAATCTCAATGAAATCTGTTTCTGTCCTAAATCTTTGAAATTTAGTGTGTATTTTACACTTTAGAACATCTCAGTTTGTACCAGCCATATTTCAGGTCCTGGACAACACATGTTGCTAATGGCTACTGTATTAGAGCAGGTCTAGAGGATTTCTTCTGCAGTGTGTTACCCTTTTAGAAACTTGAGTGTAGAGCCCAAAGTGGTAAAATTGAAGAATTTTTTTAATACCTAAAAGATCCTTTATATTTTCTTTACTGAGATATCTCATTTGTTTAGGTTCCCAAGCTGGGAAGAAGTGGCCCTCATGGAGGAAAGAGGGAGGGAAAGGGAAGTGCTTAATGTTAGGAAGAGAGACCACTTTGAAAAACTGGGGACATACACACACATACACACAACAACAACAACGAATTCTACCTACAAAACATCAACACCAAGAATCAGAGTGAGTACAAAGAACATTATCCCCACTTTTAACTGACATTTCCCTCGCATTCACTTACCTACCCATTTCACACACAACTCTACACCCATTTCAAAAGGAAAGAAGCAGTTTGTTCTGAAATGGAAGGTTTGGAAGGAAATGAGGGGAAAAAAGCAAAAGAACATTTGCTTTCTCCAAAAACACCTCTTCCACTAACACATCTGCCTACCCCCCAGCAATGTTAACTTCCAGGATCACTGCTTTACAAGAGGACAAATCAAGCCCGGAGCCCTCAGCAGACGGGGGCCTCAACAAGAGAGCCACTCCAGCACCACCAGGACCCTCTTCCTCCCTCCCGCTCCTGCTTCTTGAGAAGCTAGATTCAGACCAAAATGGAAAAGAGCCCAGTTGTGTGAGTCACTGCAGCCATCCCAAGGGGCCTGGGTAAAATCCAGAGGACAGCTGGAAACAGCTGCTGTGAGATCAACTGCAACTGGGAGGGAAGAAGGAAAGAGAGTGAATTCATCATTTATTACACATGGTCTCATTCTGGCCTCAGAAAAGCTGGTTTTTATTTTCTCTCCCTTAACAGAAAGTTTCTTCTCCCTTCTTACTTAAGACTCTTCTCCTAATGAAGGTTACAACAAGTGATTCACCACTAAAGCCCCGCTGAGACCATTATCCAACGGGGGATACCACTCCCACAGTGTCTCTCACAACACAGAGCAATAAGAATCCACCAGGGTAAGTAAAAGTAGTTGTGAAGGCAAGACATCTATGACTTGAATAAAACTCTTTTTGAAAAACTCACCAGGAAATATGAGACTGCTGAAATCCAGAACAGCCACAGGGAAAGAGGGGTTCCACTCTCATTCCTCACATGATGATGTTATAAACACTGCTGATTAAGGAAAAGAAGTGCCAGAGAGTGTTTCTCTGCACAACTAGAAAGCCCTCAGCCTCTAGATTTCTAATGCACTTTCCCACTAGCCAAAAAGATGCAGACCTTCACACACCAGTCCTTGAGGTCCTGAAGAAAAAGGTGGCTAACCCCTGGTTCAGAGAGCATACTAAAATGAGCAATGTGACAACAGGTACCTACCTGTCCTAAACAAGAACTTCTCAGGGATTTATTGGCATCTGGCACAAACTAGGAGCAATGGGTTCTGGTAATCTAAGATACGGGTAATCTAAAAATGCTGGTATTCTTTTCTACCTGGTCCCAGTCCACCCAGACAGCCACCCTTCAAACCCCTGTGCCTACAGCTCAAATGGCTTTGAGCAACACACACTCCTGGGTGGGCAGTCTTAGATTCTTCTGTCATTTTAGACACTCACATGGTAGAAGTATAGCCCATATCCTTCAAATTCATCAGTCAACCCATCCTTGAAAACAGAAGAACTACTGTCTTCAGAAGAGGTCTAGAGAGATTTTCTAAGCCAATGAAAAGCCCCTTCAACCCTCCCAGGTGCCCAGCTGATATGAGTAACACTGTTCCTAAAGTAAGATACAAAGATTCAAAATATCCCTATACATTCCCTTCTCTTTCACTGCAGAACTTTAGTTATTTCTTCCACACACAAAAAATTTAAGTATTTACTCTATTACTTCATGTATCGGGCCTCTTCCAACTAATTTCCTAAGCCAGCCTGCTGGAGATCCTGGAAGGAACTAAGGTGAGGAGAGAGTATAGAGGAAAGTCTGAGTCAGCTTCCAGGGCCAGAGGAAAGTTTCCCTTGGCCCCCCAAGTTTAAGATTAAAATAATGTCAACTTTGTTAAAAAGAATATAAAGTCATAAAAAATTTTTCAGTTGCTGTAGCTTACATTCTGAATCCCCTTTTTTCCCCCTCAGTTATGTTTCACCTTTCCAAGCATACAGCAAATCTACAAAAACAATTGTGGTACAATTTTGTAATAGTCTTTCTCGTCAACAAATCAGCAGGGTAGATGATCCTTTACCATATTTTATACCACCAACTTGAATTGTTATTTAATTCTGGCTCAGTTTATATATCATAACCCAAATAAATCAGTGTGGCTGAGAAGTTGAACGTAGACCCAGGAACCAAGAGGTCACAGTTCGATTCCAGGTCAGGGCACATGCCCAAGGTTACATGCTCAGTCCCCAGTAGGGGGCATGCAGGAAGCAGCCGATACAAGATGTTTCCCTATCATTGATGTTTCTGTCTCTCTATCCCTCTCCCTTCTTCTCTCTCTCTAAAAATCAATAAAAACTTTTTTTTTAAGGCTTTACAGAACATCCTGTGGCTCTTACCCTTCCTACCCACACCTCACACAGAGCAGAGCCTCAAACACCACCTCTTCATGTTTTACTTTATATAAAATGAGTGCAGGGGTAAGATAAGACCAGATCTAAAATGCACAAAATGAGGGAAGCAACAAAGGTGATTCTTTCCAGAAGAAGCCATCCCCAGCACTGAAAAAGAAAGCTTTTGATCAAATTTCAGGAGAGGATACCATCTAAGGCCTCCACATCTCCCCACAACAGATAGTGAGCAAGGCTAAGCAGCCACTGCCACTTACACTTTCATCCCTTCGCCTTCACTATGTATTTCTGATAACCACAATAACTTCCTTTCCAATTAGCCCACAGTGACAGCCACTGCCATGAAAACCAGCAATGATTTTAATAAGTTGTCATGTGTTTTCAAGGGCAACTTCAGGAAACCAACAGATAAGAATGTCCAAGCCAGCTCAAGGGGGGTCTGTGAGGCTACAAAGGTAAAAGGGGGTTTGTGAGAGGAAATTATCATTAGCTAAAAGGTCAAAGTGTATTCAACTCAAATGTGTACATGATAAAAACCACAGGATTTTTTTATGTTCTTTGCCCCCCAACTAAGGCAACAACAAAAAAGAATCACAATTAGGATCTGATTTTTAAAAGCAGAAACTGATTTTTAAAAGTTTGGTTAACTATATATTGTTGGACAGGTACTACTATCCATACTTAGCAGGCAAAGAAACAGGGAAGTTCAACATCTCAGCTCAGGGTTTCACAGAAGAAAGAAGGTATCCAAAGACAGAAACCGAATTTCTAAAGGCGTAATGTATGGGGAGAAATTCTGTCTTAGACATGAAATACAAAACATACAGGAATGCATTGTTAATTTTACACATTTAATCTAAAAACAGGAAATGTAAATGTTATAGTTCTTATAACAACGCTAAAACACCTGCACTATATTTAAACAAAATTTTATAGCTGGAAGGGATGGCTAGACAATAAATCAATATAATTACAATTCTAACCACACTTGTATCCAAAGAGTTCAAAGCACTTGGCTTTAAGTACCATATATATGCAGCATGAGTAAGACTTTAAACTTTACACTTTTAACTTTTACACTTTATAATTTGTGCTAATTCACAATCTATGTATTACACTTAACTTTATTCTAAGAAAAAGAAATGAAGGAAGGAAAGCAAGGAGGGAGAGAAGGAAGACAGGAAAAAAGGGAGGGAAGGAAGGTGAACAAAGATACCCAAAATGTTTCCTGCCTCCTGTAATATGAAAAAAATGCACCCAACTCGGTTTATCTACCTTCCCTGTGTCTGGCTTTCTTTTGTTTTCCTCTGTTCTCTCTGGATTTTTGTTTGTTGCTTTCTGCTCACAGTCCTGGTTTTTCTCTCCATTACCCTTGGTGCTTCTTCCTGTCTTCCTTCCACATCCACCAGCCCGCCTCTTTACAGCTTTCCCCTTACCTGCCTCCAACACCACATTGCCACACTACACGAAAGTAAATCCCACTCAAAAGCAAACACAAAAATTTTAGAACTGCAAGCTCTTTACAATGTTAAATCATCTGATCTAATCCCTCCAATTTAAGAAACTGAGGCTCTGAGAGATTACATAATTTGTCCATTGTCACAAAATAAATGATGAAACCAAAACTAAAATCCAGGTTTCCCCATTAAAGTACTAAAAGAAAGTGCAGAAAGTTAAGTCTAAGTTGAGAAGATCTTTCTGAGAAAAAAGATCCAAAAGTTTAAAATAAATACCTTATATATTTCATTACATTAAAATGTTTTTGTCTGGTCCCAAAACACACATGAACACATACATATACACTTACACACACTAAACAAATTCAAAAGAGAAATAACTGAACGGGAAATTTTGCAACATGAATGACAAAAGCTAATTTACTTATATAAGTGCTTACTAATCAGTAAGAAAAAAACAATTCTTTCAAACCTGAGTTCATGACAAAAAAATACAAATTACTTTTACACAAAAAAAGATCTCCTTATAGTACAGAAATACAAAAGATCAAGATACCATTTTTCACTTATCAGGCTGCTGAAAATCAAAGTATGGTAACACAGCTGGCCAAGATGGCAGGGAAAAGTCACACCACCTCGCTGTTCATAGTAGTGCACAATTTTGGAGGCTGCTTGGCAATACCTATCAAAAGTTTAAACGTACATACCCTTGTATACTTACCTCTGTACATGGAAGCATACAAGCAGCATGCTTATAGTAGCAAAAGACTAGAAACAATCAAAATGTCTAGCAATAGGAATTGTGTAAACAAATCATAATTTTTTTTAAAAACCTTACTATGAATAATATGTTGTCATGTCAAAAGAATGAGGTTGACCTGCACAGACTGAAACAGCATGTTCAGTGAAAAACAGTAAGGAGCCTTTGGGGATAAAGGTGTATACATCTACACATACATGCACGTATAGAATGTCTCCAGGATGTAACAGAAACTACTAAGGTTTCTATCACACTAACACTTCAAAAGGATCTTCAGGACTCTTCCAGCTCTAAAACTGCTAAATTAGTAAGTTCTTCCCCACTGCTAACCTGCAATAACCTTCTTCAAGACTCATCCTCTACTAGCTCTCCTTGAACTCTTTGAGCCCTATATGATGAAGATCTCTGTTCCTTCTCAGCCCCTTCTTCACCTGTCTGCCAGATCATCAACTGGATCCCTTGGTCCCCTTTCTACACTTCTATAGCTTTAATTTTTCTTCACTCTTTCAATACTTCTACATCCTAATATTAACTCTCACTTTTCCATAAACATGCCTCACAGCCTTCCAAACAAAGCCTGAAGGCCATCACCAGGAGTTGGCATTCTTTTGCTCCCATTGCTGCTTTCCTATCAATTCATTTCATTCATTATTCCGCAAACATGTATTGGGTGACATCTGCATAACACGTATTATACGAGGAAGTCAAAAAGAGAAACCAAACCTGGTCCCTGGTTTTTGTTTTTTTTAATATATCTTTATTGATTTCAGAGAGAGGAAGGAAGAGGGAGAAAGAGAGAAACAATGATGGGAGTCATTGATCAGCTGCCTCCTGCACAACCCCCACTGGGAATCGAGCCTGCAACCCGGGCATGTGCCCTGACTTGGGAATCGAACCGTGACCTCCTGGATCATAGGTCAGTGCTCAACCACTAAGCCACGCCAGCCAGGAGACCTCGTCCCTGTTTTAATAAACTAGCACCTTAGGACAAACTTTCTAAATTAAACCTCAGCATAGTATAAAAGAGAGGGAAAGAAACTAGATGTAGAGGCAGCACCTTTCTACTGTTCAGCTACACATACCAAACTGGTGGCTCTGGGGACCGCTGGGGAAGAACAGAGAATGGAGGTGTCAAAGTGGCCACTGGCTTTATGTGTTTGAGTTTTTGGTTTTGTATCTCTAAGAATATATTTCCATGTAGTTTATTATTAACATAATTTAAACATAAACTTCAAGAAGATAATGGCTAATGAATCTTTATATTACTAATGCCTGGCACATAAATGGACCTCCATAATGATCACTAAATGAAGACTAAATGGATGTGCAGAGTTCTGGAGAGCAGAGTGGAAGGGGAGAGAAACAATCATCCTATTGCCTTTCCCAACAACTGCTCTTTTAAAATTAATGCAGGGTTTCTCATCCTCGGCACTACTGACATTTTGGGCTGATAACTCTTCATTGGAGGGAGCTGCCCTACGCATTTTAGAATGTTAAAGCAGCATGCCTAGCCTCTCCGCAATAGAGGCCAGCAGCACCTCTACAGTTATGAGAATCAAAAATGTCTCCAAACATTGCCAAATGTCCCTTGGGGGACAAAACCTCCCCCAATTGAGAATCATTTGGTAATGCTTACACATCAGCCTCTCCACTTTCTCAACCACTATGACTTTCTCCCAACTTACCCAATGATTTCAATACTTAGTCCTCAATTATTTCAACACTCCAGTTGGTGACCCTTCCAAAGCCTCCAAGCTCTTCAACTCACTGATTTCCAGGGGCTTTATCTCCACCACAATCATCCATTAAATAGCTACTCTTCAGGAATCATCACAATCCAAACTCTTCTAACCATCAAAATCTCAAACTCATATCACAAAAGCCTGTCCTCTGGCTTCTTCCACCCCCTTCTTCCACCTGGTCCTGTTAGTCCCAATTTACCAATGCTCAGCCCAGGGGACAGTGCACCTAGGCACACTTATGGGCCTCTGATTACCCTTTGGTAAAGCCAGAAAACCTCCAGGACTACCTCAATCCAAGCTGGCACTTAACAAGATTTAGCAATCCTTTTATTCTTCTTTTTGATGAATCTTTATTACACTGGAACAGCCCCTACTTCTAAACTCTCCTCAAAGTGTCAATACCACCCCTGCCTACAGGCTACCATTCCCCTCCCTAATGGAAGGAAGACAGAGGTCCTCCTGAAGGCCTCTGACATGGGCCCCATCAACTTTGCTTCTCATTACCTCATACACATTAGGTGCTCAATAAATATGTCTTATATTCGTGAAGGTAAAAACATCATGGCTTTATATTGGTTATATTTTAAAGAGTGATTTTTATGAGGGGAAAAATGCTCTAAATTTTACTCTGATTCAAAAATGTTATTCTACAATACTAAGCAACCTTAAGGAAAGTCCACATGCCTCTGCAGTTTCTCAAGGCAACCACCATGGAACAATGGTACAAACTGCTACCACAAATGAACCCTCTGGGTAATACTAAAGCACAGGGAGGTTTCAGAATTAGTATAAAATATAAACTCCAATCAAACTGACTATACTGCAAATAAAAAGTGCTTCCCGTAACTGAGTGATTCTTAAATCCACAATTCAATGAAATGCAGAGGTGCCTTAACAGGATGACACAGTATCAGTGGCAATTCTACACGCTGGCAATTCCACATGAAGACTGGTCACTTGGCTCTCTGTCAAGACTAATAAATATTCCGTGACAGTAAAAATTGCTCTGCAACAGGAAATAAGGGCCTTAATTAATGAGCATAGGCAATGGTACAATATCTCAGAATTAAATGTCGCATGCTCACCTAACACTAACGCCTCCCAGATACAAGTTTACTGTCACAGAAACAGGCAGCATCTACATATGTTCTACTTAAAGAATCTCTAGGCTCCTACCGAATCTAAAGCATAAAGCTCCCCCCAGCTTTTGTCTCGTGAAGCAATTATGGAATGAGATGCTTGGCAAAACTTTGGCAAAATAGAGCCAATCGTTTCTCAAAAAGTGTTCTAAACTTTTTTTCTTGACCTTCAGCTTATGGGAGCTCAGACAAGTATCTTAAAAGCATTTGTAGTCAGCCATTTTTGGTAACTTGTGAGGAAAATTATTTTTAGCTGACAAAATGTATTTCAATCCCTCTCTCGTAACTCAGAAGCATCTGACCAGGTTTGTTCAAGCTTTCCAAAATAATTTAC
Organism: Miniopterus schreibersii; assembly: GCF_964146895.1. Classification (NCBI taxonomy): domain Eukaryota; kingdom Metazoa; phylum Chordata; class Mammalia; order Chiroptera; family Miniopteridae; genus Miniopterus; species Miniopterus schreibersii. The sequence continues at coordinate 179,427,539 of NC_138102.1, forward strand.
CTTTGAGGCGATTCAAAGCACAGAACATTTCGGCTTCAAAGGAGAAACTTTGTCCATAAGAGGCGTGAACAACCAGAATGTTCTAATATACAACACAGGTGAAGAAGTGTCACTCGCCTCCCTGCCACCTATCCTGGGAGACTGTGGAGATCAAGCGCTTAAACGTTCAGAAAGTTTGTGAAAGCCTATGATGGACAAAACATTGCTGTTACAGCATTCCTGCTATGAAGAACAAAATGTCTGTCTGCGTGGTAGAAAGGACTTCACATGAATATAGTGAAATAGAACATAAGGTTCAAGTTATTTCCATGCAGCATTCAAACTGTGATTCCAAAGAGGGGGCAAGAGACAGCTGGGGGAAAAAAGTAGTTCTGCTAGAAGGCTGCACCACTACATATATGCAACGTAACCAAATACAGGTTTTCCTTGTTTTCTCTTCCTCTCTCTTTTCTTTGGATAAACAAAGGCAGTGTTACTACTCCACCTACCACTACAAGGCTATGCTCCTTGAGTGGTAGGATAACCAATCACCATCATCCAGTCAGCTTGAGAAGAATGGTACATGACTGCAAGGGGATGGCAGTCACTGGATGAACTACCTACCAAAGACACTGGGAAATCCCCTGCCCTCGTGGCTCCATTCCAGGCCTACTGACCCACCTGCAATTCCTCCCATGCCTGTCCCTGTACAGACTACTTCTTCCTCCTGGAACAGCCTGCCCCTCACTCTCCTTTGCCTGCCTTACCCCTACTCACTCACTCAATACTCAGCAACGGCTCCTGCAGAATGTTCTCCCTGTGCCCATCCTACCCCAGCTTGGTAAGAACCCTTCTATTACTATGCTCCCATAGAAACACTGCCCTCACTCCTCTCAGGTACTCCTCTCATTTGCCATCAGGTTAGGTCTGGAATGAAAGACAGCTCCTAAGTCCATTAGTTCATAAATTCCAATGTGAAAAAAAGCAAGTTGCCCGTGGGTGCACATCTAGTGAAAGAACATTTCTTAAGAAAACCACAGAAGCTTGTGGAATTGGTTCTGACTTGTTTTGTTTCTTCTCAACTCACTATGATTTGCACTTGAACCTTTATAATTGTCTATGTGGTTGAATCATTCATACTCAACACTGTTTCCACTTATAATCACCTCTACATTTATCCAGCCTTTGTATCAGCATTTTCATTATAATTAGAGGCTTTTTCCCTTAGTGAATAAGACGGTTAATAGTAAAACATAGTTAATAATATCATACAGGCACTGTAAACACCCTACACACCAATAAACAATGTGACAGACAAAATTAAAATAACCTATGCCACCACTAGCACCATTTTGTCTTTGTGGTATAAAGAATTGGCACACTTTTGCTCCAGCACATAACTTTATTCATTATTCCATGAAAATTAGCAAGTTCAATAATGATAAGCACACAGCTCCTGTATTTATTCCTATGGAATTTTTTAAAATTATTTTTAAAACACTATGTGCATGTAATATAAAAGTCAAAAGCACAAAAGGTATACCATGAAAATTAAGTCTTCACCTATACCCCTATTCCTGTCACTCAGTACTTCTACCCAGAGCCAACCGCTTTTACAGTCTTGCATTTCCTGGCAGAGAGTCTATGTGCATATCAATATACACTTTTTTTCATTACACAAACAGTAGCAAACTATACACTTATCTGCATCTTGACTTTTCACACTTGATGTATTTTAGAATCTTCTATGTCCACTCATATAGAGCTAATTCTTTTTTTTTAATGTTTTTATTGATTTCAGAGAGAGGAAGGGAGAGGGAAAGAGGGAAAGAGAGAGAGAGAAACATCAATGATGAGAGTCATTGATCGGCTGCCTCCTGCATGCCCTCTACTGGGGATCAAGCCCACAACCCGGGCATGTGCCCTGACCAGGAATCGAGCCTCGATCTCCTGGATCATAGGTCAATGCTCAATGGCTGAGCCAAGCTGGCTGGGCTAGAGATAATTCTTTTTAATGGTGGCATGGTATTCCATTTTATGAATGTAACATTTTAGTTCACAGATTTCCTGTCAAGCAGCATTTTGGTTCTTCAATTTTTTGCTATTTCAAATAATGCTGTAATATATATCACATTACACATAGATGCAAGAGTATCTGTAGGATAAAATCCTAAAGATGGAACTGCTGAGTCAAAGAATATATGCCTATTACATTTTAACAGATACTGTTAAGTAACGCTCTTTTCATGGAGGTTATGGGACTTTTTACCCTGCCAGCAATATGAGTACCTACTTCTTTACCTACACCCTTACCAATACATTGTGTGATCAAATTTTTATTCTAATGTATAGATGTTCCAGAAACCAGCCCATAAATCTCACAGGTTCCATAAAAATATTCTAACTCTGTAACCTGGGATCTAACATGTCCTAAGCATTCAAATGTTGTTAAAAGAATGAATGACCGAGCAAAAGAGTAAGGGCTTTTGCACAATGAGAGGTTTACTTTTAATATAAAGAACAATGAAACTAATTTAAATATTAGCACTTTTTCCCTTTTAGAGAGGGCAGATGGATGAAGTGATTCTGATCTGAAGTGGTTTCTCCTAGAGATTTTAAAAAATCAGGAGATTCATACCTGTCTGAACTAATAAGTACTGTCCTACCTTAAAGTAAAGTACATAGCCTTTTTTCAGAAAACTCAAGGGCCTTTAATGTAACTCCCAAAGGAGGAGCAAGGGTCCTTCTCTTAAATGCCATGGGATACCAAAGTTTGTCAAATCAATATCTTTTTACATGACTTTCAAAAAGACTGACTCTTATGTATCGTAAATAATCACATAGTTGGTTAACATTTAATTGATTTGCTTCTGTATAGTGCCTGACATAATTAATATTAAAAATCTCTCTGTGACTACAATAAATACTGAACTCTGCACAGCCCTCGGTCAGCATGTGTTTGCCATGGTCTCTGGTGCCCCTCCTTGGTGCTATAACAACCATCCTAACAACAGATAATACTTACATAGTGTTATCAGGGACCAAGCACTCTTCCAGGCACATCATATTTATTATATTAACGCATTTAATACAACAATCTTGTGAGGTAGAAACTATTATTATTCCCATTTTACAGATAAAAAAGTGAAGCACAGCCCAGCCGGGCGTGGCTCAGCGGTTGAACATCGACCTAGGATCCAGGAGACCGCGGTTCAATTCCCAGTCAAAGCACATGCAGGGTGTGGGATCGATCCCCAGTTGGGGGGTGTGCAGGAGGTAGCCAATCAATGACTTTCATCACTGATGTTTCTCTCTCTCTCTCTCCCTTCCTCTATGAAATCAATAAAGATATATTTTTTTAAAAAAATGAAGCACAGAGGAGGTAACTTGCCCAAAGGTCAGAATTACGTAAGTATAGATAAAAGAATTTTAATCTAGGCAGTCTCGTACCAGAATGGGTCCTCTTCACCCAATATTTTAGTACAATGTGATAACTACTATGATGAAGTTGTACACAAAGGGCATGTTACCAAAACACTAGGCTTTGACTTACGCTTTGTGTTTACCTCTATCAGAGCAATTACCATACTGTATTAAAATTATCTGTGTACATATCCACTTCCTATTGCAAGTTCAAGTCTTAGTCATCACTGCACCTAGCACTACCTGACATAAATTCTTCAACTGGTTTTTAGGTTAAGAGAATTCTATTTCTATTCCTTGAGTTTGCACTTCATGTTTGCAATGTTGATGCTTCTACTCCTGTGTGCTACCATTTTCTAAGACCCATCTCCTGTAAGATAAGGTCTGCTCCTCAAACTGTGCTGCTTACTAGTGATGCTGGCCAGACCTCTCAAACTGCCTTGGGTACATTCTTGCAGTCCTGAAACACTGAGACCCACACCACCATTCCTGCTGGACAGGGCGCTGGCAGTACAGCTCCCACCCCCAGCAGCCAGCAGCCTGGATCAGTGGCTCTTATCAGGAAGATGGAGTAATTTGAGCCACCTGCCAACCCATCTCTCAACTGCTAAGACAGGCGCTTTCTGCTATCAGGTTGCACAAATGCCTGGAAACCTTATACTGGGTGTGAAGGAAGAAGCAATAGGGGAAACAACACAGCATCTGGTGCCCTGCCTGCTTCCATTCACTGCTTGGGGCCATAAAGATCAAGTAGACCTAATTCACTCCAGTGAGGCCTTGGGACCATAAAGATTGCATGGTGGGTGAGATTAACAGTACCATACAATAGAGGTCAGCATTCATCCAGAGTGCAAGACATAGCCTCGCTGACAGTCATTCTCCAAACAGTTGGAATGCTACCTCCTCTGTAATATTCTTGTGGAGACAAAGGTCCACTGCAGAAGCCAACTCTGAAAAGCACAATTTTACTTCCTATCTTTAATTGTGGACGTCTGTAAAGGATAATAGAGCCAGAGAAAAGCCTAAGCTTGAAACTCTTAATTCTGTGTCTAAGTCAGAATCCACTATGTTCAGTAAGCAAAAGAAAAATATTCCGTTTGTTGTACCATATCTACTTCTTTCCCATCAAGTCTCAGTGGCAGGGTGGGCATATCCCAGGGATGAAAAGCACTCACTCAATCCTGGGACTTTCCACAAACACAGGGGCTAAGGAAAACCAACGTCAATTATGGCTGCCAAGATGCAAACATCTATTAGGACCTAAACCTTTCTTTCTCACAACTCAACACAAAACCTGGTTCACTGAACAGCCTCCTGACAGTACTGATATTCAATCAGGATAAACCTTGGCATTTTGGATATATCTGGTATGAAGGATGTCATACTGAATAAAATCACACTGCAGTTAGGCTCTATGTGCAATGACTGGGTGTCATTACTAACTCAGTGACAAACAAGGTATCTGCCCCAAAATGGGACCCACTAGGGCAAAAAGGCCGAGGAGCAGCTGACTGGGGAAGGTAGAGAGCTGAGGAAGCCTATATTTTGCTCCTACCTTCAAAATAGTGTTACTATATTTTAAAGCCTATCTTTAAAAGGAATCACCAGTCAGGGATTTGTAAGGTATTCAAGTGAAAGAATGGAAATGCAAATTAGATCTCCCATTGGGTGATTCCACAATTGTTTAAAAAAACAAAAAAAACCCCACAGAGATCAAACTTTGTGAGACTCAAACTTTGTGAGACCCTGTATTGAACATGGTCATCCTTACCAGAGACATTTAGACCTAGTTATTTCAGTAGACCAAAACAGAATAATCCCAATCCCAGAAACCTAGCAAATAGAGAAAAAAATCTAAACCGACATAAAACTGATCTCCAAATACATAGAAAACCAAAGCAAAGAATAGAAAATGTTATGCAGGTACTATCTCTGGAAGGATACCCAGATAATTAACCATACTGATCACCTGCAAGGAGAGACACTAGGTAGTGGGCAGAAAGCAGACTTTACTCTTCAGTCTTTTGCATATTATGAATCATAACCATGTGAACATATTATAGGCTGTAAAAATAACGGGGAAAAACTCCATACACGAAACTCTCAGAGAAATCGCACCAGAATAGTAAAAAAACCTAAGAAATGAAAGATTCTATTTAGCCCTAAAGCCAAAAGTTTGAGCATATTGTTTGCTCTCACATACTCACTCCAAGCCTGAGATAACTTGTCCATTAAAATGAGTTCATCATCTACTTTTCCGGAGTGAAGCATGGAACTGGTCCCTTCAGCTCTTACAATTTCATACTACCCACCATTATCAACCACTGACTTATCTCCTGTTGATCTACAATTTGCTCAAATCAGAGATGAAATAACTTTGAGGCAAAAGAACAAGTACACAACAACAACAAACCACAATACATACAATTATCCCATTTAAATTCCTGTGAATATGAACTACAGAAAACTGAAACAAACACATAAAGTTCCTAATACAATGCTTGGCACATGCAAGTATACAATAAATTTTAGCAAAATCCCAATCCAAAATGCTGGCTAGATCCAAATTATTGAAGAAACTGGGGTTCAATGTTCACTTCAAGTTCTACACAAGTCAGCTTTCAGATAATGGGTAAAATATTTTCAATATTAAACACATAGCATGCGAAGACAAGAAAGTACATATTCACTCCACTCCTCAGCAATCATACTATTCAGTCTGAGGGGCCTGAGGCCCAGAGGAAAGCCACATGATTAGGGCAGAAGCATCAGCATTGCCTCTTCCTAGTCATGAGGCTTATAAAGTTCTACGTTCACTATCTGAAGAATCACCTGTCTTTCAGGAATTTATCCCCTGTTGTAGGGAATAAATAAGACCTGCATCAAAGGATTTTATAAACTGCAAAGTATAATATAAATTTAATAACTGAGTGGTATGTGCAATTTTATTCACCATGCTTCAAATCCAGAGATGGTGATTACAGGAAAAGCAACAAAAATTATTAAGACGCTGATGTCTTTTTTCAATATTTACTTGGTTCTTTATAATATATCCCTGGCACTGAAGGAGGAGCCAAGGATATAAAAATTAAGAAACTGTTCCTGCCTTTAAGGAATTCAAAAAGCACAAGGGTACAAATATATAGCATTGGGTAATAATAATAAAACGGCTATTATACGGGTGCAACAAATATAGGCTTACAGTTGTAAGTACATGAAAAAGTTTATTCTTCTATTATTATTTGTTAATTATTGTATTATTTCCCATACAAACCTCAGTAAACCTACTTTTGCCCCACCCTGTACACTATGTGTCAGGCCTGGAGCTAAGCACATTACATACCTTATCTCTTCATCCTTACACTAATCCTACAACTCATTTTACAAGGTAAGAACCTGAGGCTTAGTTACTTAACCAAGTACCTTAACCAAGATCACACAGCTATGACGTGGTAAAGCTGGGACTCCAACTCAGGTCTGTCTGCAAGCCCATTCTTGCCGATGGAAAAAACTTTTCTAAGCATAACACAAACGAACAGAAACTATAATGTGAAACTATAATGTGAACATTAACTGACCTAGTCACATTAAAAAGGAAAATTAAGCTCTGATATAGTAAATTAAAAAAACAAAGTGGAAGAGAATGTGGTAAGTATGCTACTATTTGTGTAATAAGAAAGGAGAAGTAACGGAAGAAACAACAATGGTACTCGTTCTGTGAATGGGCACCAGGCAGATAAGAAACAGTGATGAGAGGGAGACTCTTCATAAATACCTTTTCAGGAATTTAGAGTCACAGCATCTGCTTATGACAAGTAAAATGCAATAGTTAAGAAAATTTTGCTTGACTTTTTTTCCCCCCAAAATGATAACTATTATTTCTCAAATAATTAATGAAAACAGGTTGGGATACCCTGAATTAGACAATTTCCTTGCTTAAAACAGGATGCTGGACCAGTCAAATTTTTTAGGTTTCTTCAAACTTTAAAATACTCGTAAACCAAACAAGTATTTACTATTTGCCTAAAACTAACACAGCAGAAAACAATTCATGGTAAAGCAAAAATCCTGAAAGGATAAATAATCCCTACACCACTCCCAAGAAAATCAAATATAAAGGGTTCTTGAAACAGGCTTCCCAGAATTAAAAAGCAAAATCTACAGGGTAACACTCCAAACTACTCATAGAGAGAGAAATACAAGGTAAGCGTAAAGTAAAACTGCACATACACACAGACACATGGGTATCTGTTAATCACAGCATTTTTATACAGCTGACAAGAATCACTAATGGTCCCTAATAAGCACCTTTCTGAAGGCTTCGTAACATGCCAACAATAACCAACTGATCTCCAACACTGTAAAACACAGCCAGTTCAAAGCCAAAATGTTGCTGCAAAAAGATCTATCTAGTAAAACAACAAGCAGCTAAAGACCTAGAACAGAAAGTAGGGGGACAAAGGATGTGTCTATAATGCATAATGAGTAGCAGCTGGGGATGGGGAGAAGGTAGCCAACAAAAATATTAACCTCTAAGCTCAACACAGACCTTCTAAATATGAAGCATCACTTCAAAGTCTAGGATGATATCAAAATTAGCCAAATCAGCTTATTTAAAGTCATGAGTCAAACTATGACTACAACATACAAACCATGCAATAAAATTTGTACATGAGGATAGCAAACACAGACATTTATGTAATGGACCACATATGTGACAGCTGTATAGCACTATTCTCCATCCTTTAAGCAAGTCTGCCTCTGACTCTCTCACAGAGATGTCCAGCATAAAACCACAGACTTTCAAAGCAAGTACTACCACCTCCCTGTAAGCTTTGCCAAAGCTCCCACTGTGAGAGGCAGCCATTGTGCAGACTTCCTGAAGTTCAAACAAAGTCCTCAAACCCACTGTGCCAGCCACTGACAGTGACAGTGTTCCTGGAAGTTTGTATGAGGTGCAAACCAATGAGTTAAGCTTTGTGGGTACTGGGAGCCACCACAAAACATCTTCCAATTTTGCCAGTTCTTGTTTTGAAATTACACAGTCCTATTACCCCATCCCCTAGAAACCAAGAAACAGCAGGTGAAAGCTGTCAAAGCCACATACGTATTCAGACTGATTAGGGGACAAGCCAGTCTGATGAGAGGATAAGCAACCTCATTTGCAGATTCTTTTTGCAAAGGACTGGAGGTGGCAGGGTAGGGGAGTTGAGGAAGAAAGTAGAGGAAGGAGCCAAACAATTCCTGCTTTCTACCCAAAATTATTACCTCCTCTCCTCAGAATTTTTGTGGAGCACTAAACTGCACAGGGGGGAAAAAAGAAAAAGGAAATTTAAGGCCATGACTGTGACTGTATAAAAATCCCCAAGACAGGATGACCTATGAAACTAAGCTCCATGCAACAAGGGCTAACTATGCAGCTGCTTTTCTACTTGCCTAACAGTCCAAGATAAACAGAGCAGGCTCATAGAAGCCCACCAACTTCCAGGAAAATGGAACCAAAGTCCTCTTGACTCAGAACAAGCCACACACCCCTGAAATAGATCCCTAAATGAAATTCACATAGGTCTGCTTTGGAAATCATCTGGCTGTCAGCAATTAATGCCCCCTCCTCCAAACAGCTCCAATTTGCAGAGGAAAAAGCTGCTCAAATAAAGCATTTGGAAGAACTCCCCATGAGCCTCTTTCCCAAAAGCATTCCAACCCAAGCAGTAGCTGGAGCTCACATTCAGGCCCCACAACACCCCCAGATAATGTCCACAGTTCCTTTAATTCTGCTAATGTGTAGCTTCTGCCCCACCCGAAGCCCCAGAGCTGAGAGACTCCCACAGCTACCCTCTACCCCTCCCTCCCGATAAATCATGCTTTGCTTGTGATAGTCACAATTAGGATCTGACAAAATCAATGTGGCCAAAAAGAAAAATAAACAGTATGCCTCCTCAAAAACCACATGCCTGGAATAAAATATCCAATACTCTGCAAAATCTCTTTTCCTCAGGAAAGGAGAAACCAAGGAACCAGACTTTACATGGGAAAAATCCCATATACCAGGGTATTATCTGGGGGCTTAGGTCCCTAAAAAAAACAAGTATTATGGTTGAACACACCCATGTGGAAATCTAAACTTCAAAGGCTCCTTTCCTACCCTTGGGAAAATAGGTTTTTAAGCACTTACTCAACCATTATCATTTGGCAATTCAAAATTGTCATCTACTTCATAAGTGGTATTTATCATGTGTCCTGTGCCTTGAATCCTCAGCTGAAATTTCTAGATGCCACGCATGTATGTGCAGGACACGTCAGAAGGAAGTGATATTGCAGGCTTCTCCCTCCCCCCCGCCCTTCTCTTTCCCTTCTCAGAACCAGCTTTATTCATTCAAAATCCAAAAAGCCAGAGGCACTACAGAGTATACCCCTTTGCCTTTAAAGAAGCCTCAACGCAAGGGAAGTCTTGAGGCTGGAGAACAGGCAAGAACTATACAGGAGCACAAATCAGAGGCTTAAAGGGAAGGATGCAGGGAGAACAACGACCAATGAAAGACAATTTCTGTAAAATTATTTTATGAATCTATGTCCAAAGGTGAGATTTAAAAGAACTGTATCAAGCGTCCTCATTTTCAAACATAACCAATGAGTAATCTGAAAAATAGCTTGTATTTTTGTCAGGTGTCTCAGCTTGGTATTTTTTCTGCATCCATAAAAACAAGCTGTAACAGCTTATGAAATTCACTGATTGATAAGGGAAAGGTTAAGGTCCATAGTTGATCAAATGGGCTTAGTCCCAAATAGTGGTAAGATAGCCAACTGCAACACTCCAGAATCTCTCAGCAGCACTGTAGAAGGCAGATCAACAGACTGCTCCAATGAACTGGAACAGTTTAGCTCTAATTGCCCCTTCCTCGTGTGAGTCCTCTATTTTCCTTAATCACACCATCACAAAGGCACTTTTTAGACATACACACATGCACGCAATTAATATCTGAGCACAGGAAACTAAACATCTGGTTGCCATGACCACCCAGCACATTCAGCAGTTAAATTCTACCCCAGCTTCTGTTTTCAAAGACCTCCCCCTCACCTTTAACCCAAAATCAATGAAAAGATCAGGTACCATTCACAAATCCCACAACACCCAGTCCTCACTTGAGCTGGAAAGCAGAACAAGGGCCAGACCCCCAGGGAAAATCTGGAGAAACAAGTAAAGACATCTGCAGGCCCCAACTGAAAAGCAAAAGTTCAGTTCAACAAGCATCATAGCCCCAGGCACAGTGCTAAATCCTATGAACCCTAAAGGATCCCTTGACCTCATAGTCTGTGTAGGGGTAGAAGGGCAGACATTTGAGCAAATGCTAATCTAAAAGTCCTAACACAGAGCTATGGACATTACTATGTTTTGGAAACCAGCAGGAATGTGGGAGGGATGGGAGGCAATACAAAAGGCATCCAGGAGGAATCAATATCCCAACTTATTCTTGAAGATTAAGCCTTACAAATGAAGAGATATGAGGCAGGAATTGCAGGTTGAAGGAACAGAAACAAGAGGTATGAATTATCAGGGGTGGCAGCGTGCTCAGGAAACTACAAAGAGATGAGGCTAGACAGAGATGAGGATAGAAGGTCAGGCAGAAATCAAGACAGGAGGACCTGGTAGGCCAAACAAGAGAATAGACATTATCCTGAAGTCAAAGACAAACTATCACATGATTTCAAACTCTTTTAGACGGATGAATCTGTTAACGGTCTAGAGGGTGGGCTTAAAGAGCCTGGAATAATACCTCAAGAGACAAAGGCATCTCAGCTCCATTTCCACAAACCAAAATGAGGACAAAAAGTACCATCTACGTGGTGCAACGTGTTTAACCAACAAACCTTATAAAATTTGAAACACATACATGTACCACCAAAACAGCCAGTGTACAACCATCACCCACACTCCCAGTAGAGATCCCACAGTTTCCATGAAACGTCCACATGCCTGATGCAGATACTGTGATATTTCAGAAGTCCTTTCAGTCCTTACTTAGTGTCTCCTCCTCTAACTAGAGAGACCACATGGCCAGATCCATTTTCCTCCTCCACCCTGACTACCTGCAAATGAGGTTTCCCAGTTTAACGCACTGCTCATCTCTAGTAGTTCCCAACTCTGGCACTTAATCGAAAGTGCATTAACCACTCCAGGCTGATATAGCAGTAAGCAGGAACTCAGAGTGCTGTACAGCAGGTTAGAAGGGAGGCAAGAAATAAACATTTACTGCTGGATTCTATGACAGGCACTTTAAATAATCTCAGTTACTCATAATAGCAGCTCGTTAGAGTATGTATTAGTTATCCCAGTTCACAGATGTATAAACAGGAGTGCAGATGTTAAATATCTCGCCAAAGGTCATTCAGTTGGCAAGTGGAGGAGTCGGAATACAAACCCAAATATGAGAAATTTGAAATAGTGCTTCTTTCACTACACCAAACTTCAAGTATACATGGATAACAAATGTAATTATATATTAAGGTTGGTGATAATAATAGTAATAACAATATCTCCCCTTTAAAAACTGAGAGGGAACCCACATCATATCACCTTGGATTAAGGGATCACTCAGAGAAGTCATAACTGAGTAATCACAACTGGAATCTCCGAATGCTACTAAAAAAGGTCATTCCTGAGCATTAGTGACCAAAAAATGTTCAGACTCAAATAATCAGAGCAACTTGACTCTACTCCAAAAAATGTATCAAATCCTCCATGCACTTTCCTCAGTCTCTAAGACATTCGGACAAATGTGTGGCCAATAGCTCACTTTTGTGTCCTCCCTCCCCCCTCCGCCCCCTCTCTCGTTATTTCCCAAACTATTTTCCCCACCCAAATTACAGAAAGATGTCCAGGATTCACCTGGCCTTTCTGATCCGATTTGTCCCAATCCTAGTCAAGTAGCTTTCTGCATTACCCTCCTAACTAGATCAGCGCCAGCCAATAGGTTTATTCAAGCTGATCTGTGATGGATTAGATAATGAAACCTTAACCATGTAAGCTGCCTGCTTGTACTGGGGCTGCAGGGGAGAAGAATAAGAAACCCAATACTCCTAGGGGCCGCATAAAACACCAAATGCAGCCGCCATCCCTCACTCCATCTGTTTGCCCATGCTCCAATTACTTCCATTTCCTTCCCATCATCTCTGATGCTCTTCCCTCTTGTCTCTGAAGGAAGTGCACATCTGCCCCAAAATAATATTACTATGCTTTACAAATATATATCAACAAAAATTCAAACAAATCCACTCACTAAAATGACTGTCTTATTTCTACAATTAAAGCCTGACATCAAACTGACAGCCTAAAAGATATCAAACTAGTAATTCACTAGTGCAACATTCTTGTTTACATTAAGTAGTATAGTGAATTTCTTTTTCCACAGTCCTGTAATCTTCAGGCCTGTCCGCACCAGTCTGCTTTATATCAAAATGAAAGCTAAATCTCTAGTTAGCTTCTGCTGTGTTCATATGTCAGTGTGTTAGGGGGGAAAAATGACAAGGTGGCTAGAAAATGGGAGAGAGAGTTGGGAAACAAATTCAACTCAGGCTAATTTCTTGAGTCACCCTGAAGAACAATTCTACTTTGAATTCAGACCTGAATTTCTTCTCAAAGACAGTCCCAGTTTTACATTCGCAGTCTTCTTTGTGAGGTTTTTAAAAAATTAGTAATGTTGATGCGACTGTGCCTCAGTTTCTGCATCTGCAATACCACTCTGGTAGTGTTATGGGCTGAAAGTCTATGTTGCCCCAAAATTACTATGTTGAAGCCCTAGCCCATAATGTGATGGTATAGGGACTCTGGGAGATAGTTAGGTTTAGATTAGATTATAAGGATAGGACCCTCATGATGGGATTAGTGCCCTTGTAAGAAGAGGAGGAGATATATCTCTCTCTCTCTCCAGGAACTCACACCAAGGAAAGGCCATGTGAGCACACAGCAACAAGGCAGCTGACTATAAGCCAGGAAGACAACCCTCACCACACAATGAGTCTGCCAGCACCCTGATCTTGGACTTCCAGCCTCCATAACTGTGAGAAATAAATTTGTTTTTTCAGCCATCATATCTACAGTATTTTGTTACAGCAGCCCGAGCAGACTAAGACAGGTAGAGGTGAAAAAATTCAACAATTTTAGTGAAATTGTTCATGATTATTAATTGGAAGGAAAGCACATTACTTTTTTTTTAACACTCACCCAAGGATATGTCCTTTATTGATTTTAGAGAGAAAGGAAGGGAGAGAGAAACATTGATCAGTTGCCTCCCGTACACACCCCAACCAGGGATCAAACCCACAACCTGGGTATGTGCGCTGACCAGGAATCAAACCTGCAACCTTTCGGTGTACTGAACGATGCACCAACTAAATGAGCTACCCGGCTAGGGCAGGAAAGCACATTACTTTTATACTCTACTCAAATGGTAGCACCATGTTTAGTTTCAGCACCAAATACCCAAATGAGGGCCCCAAGAGACATCCACCTAGGAGAAAAGAAAATCAGAAACAAGCAAATGGGAAGATAAACTATTTCAAGAAATACAGCATACACATAGCAATTATAGGCTACCTGGAACCCCTTCCCTGAGACCAGGTGAAAGTCTTCCTACTACTAGAATCAACAACTAATATGAACTGCTCACCCCATTTAGCTAAACTGGACTTATGAGTCTATGGTCAGAAGCAGTTATTAAGCCATATAGTAACTACATGCCAACATTTCACTGCTATAAAGAATTTTGCTGAAAGCTGTAAGTAATAGTTAAGGTGCACCTTGCCTTATAAAGCAGCTAAGTTCCTGGAAAGTTGCACAAAAACTGAATTTTTGTTAAGTTGTTTTTATTCACTGGAACAGATAACCGGAAGAATTCATTCACCAGTATGTTTTAGAAAGCCCAATCTTCATACATATCAAAACTTGTGTAAAGTGAAATGAACCTCTGAAATCTATACAGTTAACCTTCCACCAGGTTAGAGTACAATATTGTCAAGTACCCCCTTTAACAAGTAACTTCATTTCTCAAATCATATCCCAGTTTTCAAGTTGAAAACTGTCTCTTCCGTCCTGGCTCCATGGTTCAGGGTTCTGTTGCTATACTATTTCCAGGGTTGTGCTGACTCCTCTTCCATCCACATACACCTTCTGGATCCTGCCCTTGAAAGGACCAACCCTTTCTCTCTGCCCTTGTGAGCCTAAGGATTACAATGTAAGTAACACCAATACTCTCATGTTCTCTATGGTCCACTTTGGAAGTAATAATTTACTCCAAAAGCTTAGTGGCTGTAACTCAACAGGGTTCAGCTTTAGAATCTGCAGCTTAGAGGTGCAGCTCCATTTCATAAGCAACCTTGAGAAATTAACCCCAGTAAATAACTTTCTTCTGTAAAAAAGGATGAATCTTTTGACAATCAAAATATTGGGGAGTTTCATGAAGGTACTCTCACCCCTGAATTCCATTTTTTTCTATCCCTTAATTATTTGTTTTTAAAAAGTGAATGAATTTCAACTTCAACCCTACAGGCACTGAGCACTTGCTATGTACCCAAAAGTGTTAGGTATTAATAATAAATACAAAGAAAATATCATTCCCATCTTCTAGAAGCTTACAGTCTCACTAAGGAAATAACACCACAACGAAGGGACTATGTGATGCATAAGTAAATATCAATAAAAAGGAGACAAGAGAGTGCCCTGGCCTGCATGGCTCAGTTGGTAGAGCATTATCCTGTGCACCAAAAGGTCATGGGTTCTATTCCCAGTCAGGACACATGCCCAGATTGCAGGCTCGATCTCTGGTGGTGTGTGTGAAGGAGACAGCCAATCAATGTTTCCCTCACATTGATGTTTCTCTCTCTCTCCCTCTTCCTTCCTCTTTCTCTCTAAAATGAACAAAAACATATTTAAAATAAATAAAGACATAAAGGAGACAAATTGCAACCTTCCCATAAAGCTTTCCTTGGCCATTTCAGCGGGAATGTCCATCTTCAGGACCCAGTGGCACAAATCCTCTGCATACTTTGGCTCTAAGTTATGCAATGCCTTTTGACATGCACCTATCCTGTGGTATCTCCACTCCAGTTCCACTGAACTTACAAAAAAAATGTCATTTACATATACACTTTTTTAAACTTTTCACCCATGTTGTCTCCCCACCTGAATTGTAAGCACCAAGTACATTAAGATAAGGGAACTTGACATATTTTTTAGAAGGTAACTTAGAAATCATCCTGTATAAACACTTTATTTTACAACTAACGAAACAGAGGCCTCAAAACGAGGGATTTCCCAAAACCATACAGCTAGTTGAAGACAGGGGACTAAATCAATGATGATATGAATACCTGTGTAGCATGGTGTGTTAGAACTACAACAATGAAGATGCATACAGTGAAAAATAAACATCCACAAATACAAAGAATGAAAAAAAGATTCTCTGTGGGATAGTTCTAAGTTGCCCATTTGTACCCAAAGGACCTAATCCACTCCTTCCTCTTTATACCCCAAAGTCCCTATACACTCCTCACTTCCAAATGCTACTGTCCTTAGCCCATTTGAAGGCAACCAGCAAATAATGGGCCCCAGGAGGAAAGGGAGGAGTCTCACTGTTAACTATGATTGACAAAAACAATAAATGAATATAGACATACAGATGCACACACCAAGCAAATCACACCAGCACTAAATCCAGTCTTCCCTCCTTACCATCCAGTATTAAACCCCTCACCTAAAGTCTCCCCATATTCCTCCATATTTTTTCCATGGCCCGGAGCTTTTACTTCTCACGATCCCTCTGCCTAAAAGAGTTCTAATGGAGAACAAAAGCAGGCAAACAAAAGAATTTAAAAATAAACACCAAGAGGATCACTTTACCCAAATAGACAGAAGTAACAGAGTGGCGTCTGCAAAGGAGACCCAGAAGCACACAGCAAACATGCCAGGCTTATATACAGCTCCATCTTTAACACAGGAAGTCAGGCAGAGCCTTGAAAAGCAGGAGCAGAGCACAGGAAGTTTTTGGCACTGCAGAGATTTCTAAGAGTGGTGTAATGGAGAGAGCACAGGAATAGGATAGAAAACTAGGCTTTCAGTTCTACTTTTACTACTAGCTAACTGGGTGGCCTAAGGCAAGTCACCAGTCTTCTCTGGACTTTTGATTCCTCCATCTATAAAATGAGGTGGTTAAACATTTGGGGTCTTGAATCCACTCCAAAAAAATAATAACTATTGACTCTCTCCCACCAAAAAGTGCACGTAAACTATTTTGCATAAGAATCTTCCAAGTCTATCCTGGTTAAGAACCCCTGGAAAAGATGTCTCTGGTCCCTTCTAACATTCTGATTCTAAGAGAATTAGGCAGATGTCTAAACAATTGCTGGGATGTAAGCCCCCCACCACTTCATAGCAAGTAATTTCTGAACAGACACCAAATCCTAAAACCTATGAAGGTTTCATGTTCTTCCACAAATTACGGTCAACTGACATCACTACATTTCCCATTCCCTACCCAATTCAACCAGCTTATCCTGAGTCCACAACTCAGAATCCAGCCTTCTAACAGCCCTGCACATTTTCTTTTATATCCCAGAACACTAAAGAGCTAGTCAATACCCTAGCTACATAAGATGCAACTGGAAAAGTACAGGAGGGACATGTCCCGGTCTCTCTTCAGACCCATTAGCAAGCGCCACAAAGTTAATGTGACTGAGCATCACGCTGTCCCCACAACACTGCCAAAGTCCTCGTACTTCTCACGCTCCTTGTGATTTAACCCACAATCGAAGCCACATCCCCTTGAGGCTCTCGAGGAGTTTTCTCGCTTTCCAGTCCACTCCTTTATATGCCACTCCCTTCCCCATCCCAGTGTGTCAAGGACTGCCAAAAAGGTAGCCTTCATGGGATGGTTCCCGCCACTGTCCCCTCGTCCTCGACTCAGTCCAGTGGCTCTCTGGGCAGCAGACCCAGGATCTCCTGGCTTCCACTCCACACCAAGGAACTGAGGAGAGGTCTGAAGAAATGGAATCCATCTCAACCATGTTCGATTCCCCCAAAAGAAACTATGGACGTGCCGTGTCCCCTCAGGAATCAGGACCCTCGTGGACACACCAGGGTCCTCCTGTCCCCTTCGCCTCCAAGCCGGAGCTCGCCCTACCTTTCAACCAGGCCCCGACCGGCCCCTCCCACTTCCAAACCAGGATCCCTGGAGTCCTCCCCGCGCCAAGCCCGGGCCGCCCTCCCGGCCCCGCGCCGCACCCCCGCCGTAACGGGGCGCCCGTCCCGCGCCGTCACCTGCATCCCGCCGCCGTCGTCGTCGGCCGCCGCCTCCTCGGTGCGCGGCCGCTTGCTGAGGCCGGGCTCGGCTCCGTCTCCTCCCCCTCCGGGGACCGGCAGCTCCAGCTCCGACTCCCGCTTCATCCCCCGGGCAGCGGCGCCGGGCCCGAGCTGAAGCGGCTGCTGCGGCTGGGCGCCTTCCGCCATCCGCCCGCGCCCCCCTCGCCTTCGGGAGCCGGGCGACCCGCGACAGGCCACCTCCCCCTGGGCCTCGGCCCCCGACAGTCGCGACAGGCGGGCGCGCGCCTGCCCCCGCCCCCGCGTGCGTGCGTGCGTGCGCGCGCGCGCGGGCCCAGCGCCCCTCGGCCACTGGCGCTCGGCGCTCGCCGGGTCCTCGGCTCCGCGCGGCTGGCGAGTCGCGACCGACACTCGCTCGCGCCCTGACGCGCACACGCGACCTCCGGCCTGGCCTGGCCCGCCGCGCGCCCCGCCTCTCGCGCTCACGGAGCTCGCCCGCCGGCCCGCGCCCGCTGCCTCACACTGTCCCTCACAACACGCCGGGCCGAGGGAGGAAGGGGGCGGTCCGGGCTCCCGAGGTGTGGGGAGGGGTGTTTATTTGGGGGAGGAGTGGCTCGAGGCAGGAACGAGCTGACTGGCCGGGATCCTCCGACCCGCCACTGTGGCAGCACCGGGAAGGCGGGGAGAGAGAAAGGAGGAGGGAGGGACCGGGATCTGGGACTCCAGCCCGCGCGGGAGGCTGTGGCGGGGGTGGGGCGGAGAGGGCGGGGCGGTGGTGGCGACGGAGCCTGCGGAGGGGGCGGGGCCAACGCCCCTCGGCAATCTCCGCCTCCTCTCCGGGCGTCCGAGGGAGGCCGGGAAGAGGTCGGGAAAGTTCGGGAATCTTCGGCACCGGCGAGGGATGGTCCTGGAGGAACTGCGAGGCTGGAATTCCAGCCGGCGCAGAGGGGGCGGAGTCTGCTTCCCTTAAGGGCGGGGCCACAGCCTGGGGTGGGCGGAGCTTGAGAGGCCCAAGGGCTGGGTTAGTTCCAGGCGAGGGAAGGGCGCTTTGCCTGCTCCCTCTCCCGCCGAAGAACGGGGATCCGTCTCCAGACGGAAGGTCCAGGAAAGCAATCACTTCATGGCTCTCCCCAATGCTGAAAGCTTTTACTCTAATCGTCATCATAATTATCATCACATCCCTGATCATCTTACTAGCTGGTGTCCTTTCTAGTTTGCACGGTGCGTTCACAGACCCGTTTTGAAGCTGATGGTATAGGCAGAGCATATACCAGGAACCACTTCACATTGATGCTAAAAAGTGTCAGAGCCTGATCTCAGGACACCAGATCATATTCTCTTTTTCTATACCTTGCTGCCTGTGTAACACTTTATTTCTTATCAAGTTTGTGCAATTAGAGATATTTGTGCAATACCTTCTTTCTCCTAAGAGACTGTAAGGACCAAGAGGGCATCTATTTTCTCTGGGTTCCCTATTGTGGCCTATGTGTTGCAGGGATACAATGATGTTGCACGAACGGACTGGATTTTACTTAAACAAGTTACTTCATCTCTCTTTGGGCGCGTGATCCATCATTTGTAAAATGAGGAGATGGTTTAGATCAGTGGTTTGCAACCAGGGGCAATTTTGCCCCTTCCCCACTCCCCCAGGACATCTGGAGACATTTTTTGTTGTTACAACAGGAGGTGCTGCTGGCTGGCATCTAGTGGGTAGAGGCCAGGTATGTTGTTCACCATCCTGTGGTGAACAGGACAGTCCTCACAACAGTTGTCCAGCCAAAAATATCAATAGTGCTAAGGTTAAGAAACCCTGAGTTAGATGATTTATACAATTATTTTCAGATGGGTCTGTGATTTGACCTTGGGACTTGGATTTAATCTGGCTAGCGCTGGAACAGTACAATGATAAAGATCCTTGCTTTGGAGTCAGACCAACCCAGGTTTGAATCCAGGCCTTAGCACCTATTGCCCATGTGATGTCATACCAGTGATCACTTAAGAATTTCTATACAGAAGGAGTTTAGGGCCTGCAGACTGATTAGAAGGGAAGACTGAAGGACTTGTCTTGAAGGCTAATTTTCATAACAAGCGCATATTTTTTACTTGGGCTGTGTCATAGATCAATGAAAATAGCCAAATTTTAGCTCTGCCACTTACAAGTCATGATGCCTTGTGAATTTACTTAGCCTTTCTATGCCTCAGTTTCTTCATCTGAAAATTAGGATAATAATAGTACCTTCCTGAAAGGACTATTGTGAGGATTCAATGAGTCATCACATATTAAGAACTTTGAACAGATTGGCCTATGATACACAGTCAATAAATGTTAGCTATTATTATTTTTACCATTATCATTTTATTCACATTTTAAATGAGAGAGAAAAATGTTCATTGTTAAGATCAAAGAATATCATCACTACTATTGGATTTTTTTAATTACATAAGGTAGCTTGGGTGGGGCCACTACTGATTAAGATGGGCAGACAAAGTTCCCCAAGTCACCCTTTGATGCAGCCACTATGTTGGGCAAGTCTTTTATTTTCACTAAGCCTTACATTCCTTGCTTGTAAAATAATAATAGTCACAGTGTTGTTTCAAAAATTAAATGAAATAAAATAAAGCACTTAGCGCCTAACATATAGTAACTGCTTCATAAGTGATTAAGTCAATATTTATTATCTAATACTGCTACTTGGGCCATCAAGTTGGAAGTCCAAGTGCCTGCAAGCTTGTTCTTGAGCTGAATTAGACAGTCTCAATCAGGGCTCTCCAGTTGGGAGTACCCCATAGCAGATGGGGCTTAATCCTGGGCAACTGAGCACAAGCATTATGACTTTGAAGAGAAATCAGATTTTTCTGGTGGCCTGTGGAACAACGACTTTTTTTTTTTAACCTAGGGACATCAGTGGTTGATTTTCTGAAAAATTTACTTAAATAAACTGATATCTGAAGAATTCTTCTCCTCTCTCTACCTGCTTTGCCAAAATACTGGAATCTAAATGATGCTAGGTCCTTCCTGAACTGCTCCATGACCCAGCAAGAAATGAGATTTGGGATCAGGTCTGGTTGTGACTCAAATTATTGTTTATTCAAGTATTTCCCTAAGAAATAGAGCAGTGAGGTATAGAAATGTTTGACTAACCAGGCAGAACAAAGAGAAATTGGATCTTAGCCTGTAAACAAACGTTAAGCATTTGGGGGAAGGGGGACAGAAGAGAAGCCTATAAATAGTTGAAGAAGCCAAATTGTGCCCGTGGCGGCACAAAGATCAGGACCATTTCTTTCATGTGCATCTGCAGTTACCTCTGTGAGAACAGATGGTTATAAAATATTACAGGGGAAGAAGACAATTAAAGAATATTTTCCTAGAAAGAATTTCAGCTGCAGAAACTACTGAAGTTCTAACATGTATCATTTATCTATTCGACCAACTATGAGCAAGAGTCTGGGATACCAAGAAGAATGAAATTAATTCCTGATACTAAGGAGTTCTCAGCCTGGGGAAGAAAGGGTGAACAAATAAAAAGACAATTACAGTGCATCCTGGTGAGGTCATCGCTCACAGTGGTCAAGAACGGGGACTCTGGTGTCACACAGACATGGGTTTGAGTCTGACTTGGCCTTATATTTGACCTCGGACAAAATCCTTAGCATCTCGAAGGCCCAGTGCTTCACTTGTGTGGCAAGCACTGGTAATTCCCAACCCAATATCTACTGTCCTCTTAGTCCTTACCAGCAGACCCACAATTTTGTTCAGGGCAGAACTCTACATAGCTTTAAAGAGAGAGGGGGAAAAAGAATTCTCAGGCTCCCTGACAGCTAAGGGTGGCCACAGAACACGGTTCTGGCTAGCGAGATGTAGGTAGGGGATAGCATCACTTCCCAATCATAAGACAAAACCACAAAAAGAAAAGAGTCTTTGCCCTTCATCCATTGCCCTTTGATCTTCACCCTTCCTCCTGCCTAGAATGCAGATTGGAAAAACAGCATCTATCTTGTCTCCACAGTAACAAAAGCTACACACTAAGAATGGTATTATGCAGCCACCATACCAGCCTTAGCGCCTCTACCTCAAATTTATTGTTGTTTGAGCAAAATAAGTTCCATTTGGTTAAGTCACCATGGACAGGTTTCTACATGCAGCCAAACTGAACTCTTAGCTGATAAAATCTGTAAACTGAGGACAATAATAGTATCTCCCCCTAGGGTTCTCTTGAGCATTAAATAATGCATGTAGAGCACTTAGCATAACACCTGGCTCATAGACACACTCAATATGGTAACATAGACCTTTTTACTACTGTTATCACTCTTATTATCCTTATTAATAAGATTATTATATGTGCCAAAAGCTATAGGAGCATATAGGAAGACGTCACTCCCCCTGCCTGGGGAAGACAGGACAGGCTTCACTGAGAATGTTATGTTTGATCTGGGTCTTTAAAAATGAAGAAGAGTTTCCCAGGATATGGTTTCTACTGAACAGTGAGCTAATTCTTGTGTGCCTGCAAGCGCTTGGGAGGAGTTCAGCACCAGCACTGTTCACCAGGAGAAAAGATACAGCACTGGCCTTGGGGTCAAAGGATCAGGAATGGAGTTAGGACCAGCTGTGGTCCTCAAATTGAGACTGAGAGAGGCAAGTGGGTGTCTGAGCACCTAGCCACAGGGTTATTGTGGGGTCATAGGAGATAACAGATCTTATGAAAGATCTATTCATATGCCATGTATTGTTAACCCAGTACTCTGGTTACCTGACAGCCATCAGACAACCTGGTGGTGTAAATCTCTGTGTGTTTTTAACCAATCTTTTTAGTTTTATTTTTTAATATATTTTATACATTTTTTATTGATTTCAGAGATAGGAAGGGGAAGAGAGAGATAGAAACATCAATAATGAGAATCATTGATCAGCTGCCTCCTGCACACCCCCTACTGGGGGTGGAGCTGGCAACCCAGGCACGTGTCCTGACCTGGAACAGAACCGTGATCTCCTCGTTCATGGGTTGATGCGCAACAACAGGGCACAGGTGAAATCTCCGTATTTTATAAGCTCTTTCAGAACATGAATGCTTTCTTAATACCTTACTTGATTTTTGTGTCCCTAGAACCAAGCACAGAGCTTGACACAAAATATGTGGTAATTCCAACAACCCTAAAAACATTCAAAAACGCAGCCTGAGACCTCACACTCCCCCTGGACCAACAGATAAAGACCCAGAGCGGAGCAGATGAGCTTAGCATGCTCTCTTCACCATGCACTCCTCTAAACAAAGAAGGCAGAGTGCTCAGGGCGAGGGTCCTTCGCCCAAATTTATCATCCCTCTAGTGAGAGAGGAGTAGATATAAACAGAAGACAGCATTTTCTACTCCAAAGCTTTCTTTTCCCAAAAAGAAAGGCAGAGGATACCCCTGATAATTCATGAGCCAGAGAAAGTGGTCGCAGTTCCTGCCACGCGGCTGGCCGACCCAGGAGCCGATACAAAGCCTAATGAGAAACTGAGTTCAGCAAACGGGGCCCACGTGATGTTTAAGCCTCATTAGTGCTATGAAGCCAGCCTCTCCGCACAGACCCGCTATTGGCTTGACCACACTCCCCTACCTCCCTCTGCTCATGGCATTATTGAACCTGGCTTTTTCCTATGGGCCAGAACCTTGCCAAGCCTTTTGCCCTTCACATAATGTGTTTGTCTGGTTTCTATTTCTGTCGTGTGATGAAGGATGATAGCAGGGTATTGAGTTGTTGTGTTTCATTTAGTGCAGTTACCGCCCTCACCCTATCCCCTACCCCACCCTGCTCTCAAGTCGAGTTTTCATTGTCTGTTTTGTGCCTCCTCCTAGGTTTTTATTGTTTCCTTACAGAGTGGGGGAGGCATTTTATTTTAATTATTTTATTTTATTTTCAGGGTCTTGGCATACATAAGCTCATGTATTCATCTTTTCTGCAAAGAATTACTGTGTTTTGAAGTTGGAAATGACTGCAGAGGGAAGCCAGCGAGGGAAGCCTGCTGGCCAGCGAGGTTCAGATGTTCACGAACGGAGCCTCTAATATGAACCAGGCCCTGAACTAGGTGCTTTTTTTGCACTTATTCCCCACAGCACATCCTTGAGGTAGGCAGTGTTACATCTCATTTTACATATTAGAAAACTGAGCCCTGGAGAGGTGAAACGACAGGCTCAAGGTCACACAGAATGGTTACTAACAAAGGAACTCCTATCCCCCACTCCAAGTCCACTGCCTCTTCCATGCTTCACCATGCTCTGTGGACTTTTTAGGGTGTTTTAGTTTGGGTGGGTACAAGTCTCCTAAGAAAAGGGAACAAAACAAGTTAAATTTCTTGTTCTCTGAAGCAATTTAACTACCATGATCCTGCATTCATCTGGGGCCTAAGCTCCTGGACCTTTGTTGTATCATGGCATTGGGTCTTCATTATCCCAGCCAGCACCTGCTCAGGTGTCTTCCTCTGGGTGCCAGTCTGGTTGTCGTATCGATCCCAATTGGCCTCCACTAAGCTGTCCAGTCTGCTCCTAAGTCATTGATTCATGCATAGTACAGCTTGCCCAGGGCCCCTCCAGGAAAGACTCTGTCTTATGGACTTCACAACTCTGTCAAGGGTCTGGGAAAACTCTGGCTGCTCCCACACTACTCAAGGGCCTTATGAATCTCTGAGAGGCAGTCTCCGACCCCTGCTATGCAGATACACTAAAGAGGCCTCCCTACTCCTCAAACCCTTGCTGGAGGGGAACACTGTAAATGTCCCCCCTGCCAGGACCTCCAGTGGGAGGTGAGCACAGATCTCCTCTTTCCAGATACCATACCTTCCTGCAACTGTTTCTCCCTCTCCCCCAAAGTCTCCATCTAGAAGGAGGCAGGGGACAGGGGTCTGCCAGAGGCCCCATGAGAGCCCCCATGAGGCTCCAGCTCTTGCTTTCTCTCTCTCATTCTCTCTCCCTCCCTCCCTCTCTCTCTCTCTCTCTCTCTCTCTCCACCTCTTGCCACTTGCCACATTTGCCTCATCTGGGGGGAGGGGGCAAGACTGGTCCTAACTGATACTGATTTTGGCAAAAATCTCTAAATTTTGTAGGGCATGGATATGGTGACCAGAGTCATGCAGGGTTGAGCCCTTGGTAGTTAAAAAACCAGGGTTTTGAAACACAGAGGCTTTCCTCTCAAGCCATATGTTTCAAAGTCTACTTGGTCATTCAAAAGCTCAAGCCCACTCTTCTCCCTGCATTTCCACTGTAACAGCTTTAATCCTGAAAGAAAGGGAGAGTGGGAGAGTGGAAGACACCTGGGAGAGGGGGAAGACAGAACATAAATTAATATTCTGTGGCAAAGATTATCTCTGTACCATTTCCTCCTCCTGCAAATACAGGGGGACAGTTCTCAGCCTCCTTGGCAGTCAGAATGGGGATGTGTGACAACATTCTAGCAATGGGATGTAGGTAAAAGTGATAGAGATCACTTACAGGCCTGGCTCCCAAAATGTCCCTGCCAATCTTCCAGCTCTCTCACCACCCTCCACCCCTCCGCACCACCCCTGCCACCCCAAAGCAGCTGTGGAGACCATGAGCTAAAGACAGTAACATCACAAGAGGAAGGGAGCCAGGATGCCCAAGTCATCCATTGGAGAGCTGTAGTAGAAGCTGCATGAAAAGCCGCCCCTCCTCTGGACAGACTATGATGTGATCAGGAAATGAAACTTCATTGTGTTAAGTCACTGAGGTTTGGGGGGGGAGGGGGGGATGTCGTTACCGCAGTTTATATTACTTATTCTGACTGATAAAATACCTAAATATTGTTCCCCCTCATAATCAATGCACAAAAGATCAGAGATTGGGAACCAGAAGCTTGACCATTTAATTAAAATTCAATTTGAGTAAAATCGAAGGTGTATAGAATGATAGCAATTCCAAGAAAATACTAAGGATTACCTTTGGACAATATTCAAAGCCTGACACTGAAGGAGAGGGATGGGGGGAAAGCAGGAATGATACCCCAAATCCCTTCTTCCAGCCAGCCTGGCACAATACCTGGCATATCGAGATGCTTAATAAGTAATGACTGACTGTATGAAAATCCATTAACCCATCAACTCTGGTTAAACCCAGGACATTTACTTTTTTTTTTTAATTCTACTTTCAAATATTTGTTATTCATAATCCCCTCTAATCTACACTCACTGTTACAGCCTTGTTTCCAGATATTAAATACCTACTTTCAATAACTTTTTAAAGATTTCCAATGTATCTTAATGTTTAATTATGCTATATTTAAATGAGCAGCAAATTGCTTAAATGACAAATTGATTTTGAAATAATTCTGCATTATAGCAACTGTGATGGTTATTCATCATTCCATTCTTTTTGGGTGACTCTGCCAAGAGGGGACAGTTTCATTCGATTCCAGTCTGTTTGGTTGTAAATATCCATGAACAACACAGAAAGTGGTTCTACTGGCTAGTACAGCATTACCATATTTGTCATGAAAATCTGGGAGCTTCTGTAGCTCTGCCTTGCCCTAATTTGCTGAATGCTTTGAATCTTGAGGCTTCTTAGTATATTTCTAGCCGAGGGGAGCATCATGAAGGTGTTATGAAGTTGCAGTTGATTGCAGTTGCTGGTCTATTTCCCTGTAAAGAGACAGTTCTAGAGGCTGGAGAGGCCAAGAACTAGGTGCTGATGAGAGCCCTGTTCCTGGCTTGAGACTACTGCCTCCTCACTGTGTCCTCACATGTCAGAGAGAAAGGGAGAGAAGAGGAGAGAAGGGGAGGGGAGGGGAGGATATTTACTATTTTAGGTTTTATGGGGAGGAGCAAAGGAGGTAGAGATAAAAATTTTTAAATGGAGAGAGAAGAGAAAGAAAGTAGGGACAAGTGCAAAGGCAAGGTGGAAATGATTTTCCAGAAAGCATTTACCTTTACCCATGCCCACTTCTGTGACGTAAAACAGGGCTTATCAGCCAGAGCCCTCAGTAATTTTGCTTTCTACATGCTCACAACATACAAAAGTAAGATTACAATTCCTGTTTATTATTGATAGTAACACACAAAATGAAGCTGAGCACAGAAAATGCCACAATGAGAGGCAAGTGGAAGCTAATAAGTTGGAAAAAGCCTTTCTATCCCTAAGACTTATAATCATGCAGAAAGACTTCTGGGGTTTGAAGGAGCTCAATAAATACCACTTTTCTTTCCTATCAAGTCAGGAACCGATTTAAAGACAGACACAAGAAACAGAGAGCCTGGCTGGAGTAGCTCAGGGGTTGAGAGTTGATCTATGAACCAGTAGGTCACCGTTCAGTTACGTCAGGGCACATGCCCGGGTTGCAGGCTAGATCCTCAGTAGGGGGCGTGCAGGAGGCAGCTGATCAATGACTCTCATCATTCATGTTTCTAGCTCTCTCCCTCTCCCTTCTTTTCTCTGAAATCAATAAAAACATTTTTCTAAAAAAAGAGACAAAGAGCCCTAGCTGGTTTGGCTCAGTGGTTAGAGTGTCGGCTGGTGGACTGAAGGGTCCTGGGTTCAGTTCTGGCCAAGGGCAGGTACCTTGGTTGGGGGCTCAATGCCCAGCCCCAGTTGGCTTGTGAGTGGGAGGGAGCCAACTGATGTGTCTCTCTTGCATCAATGTTTCTCTCTTTCTCTCTCTCCACCTTTCACTCTCTCTGAAAAGCAAGGGAAAAACTATCCCTGGGTGAGGGTTAGAAAAACAAAAAAAGAGAGACAGAGAGAGGAAATCAAAATGTTTGACTTATTACTGATAAACACTAGGTTGAGTGTGAAACCAATTGGATAGGCTATGAGCCTCCACTCTTGAATTGACCAACTCAACTGCCAAGGCACTAGCCTAGCTAGAAAACTGCCGATTGCCCCCAACACAGACAAGCTTGGTACTACATGGCAGAGAGCTCTCTAGAAATGCCCCTCTCAGAGTCAAGCAGAGGTGGAGAAAGAGTGAGAAAAGAATGAAGCCAACTCACATCCAGTTCTTCTTCCCAAACCACCAATCAGATAAATCACCTGTTCTAACCATCAGCTAAAGTATGTGGCAAAAGCAAACACCTGCAAATTCTCAGTGGCTATCAGCCACAAAGACTTCTTGTTTACGTATCCAGTGTGGGTTGGTATATGTCGCCTTCACTCTGGGACCCAGGCAGATGGGCTGGTTTATAACTTGGTTGCTACATGCATACCTCATTTTATTGCGCTTCGCTTTATTGTGCTTCACAGATGCTATATTTTTTTACAAATTGAAGGTTTGTGCCAACCCTGCACCGAGCAAATCTAAGGTGCCATTTTTCCAACAGCATTTGCTCGCTTTGTGTCTTCATGTCACATTTTGGTAATTCTCACAACATTTCAAACTTTCTCAT
This sequence comes from Miniopterus schreibersii, assembly GCF_964146895.1. NCBI lineage: Eukaryota > Metazoa > Chordata > Mammalia > Chiroptera > Miniopteridae > Miniopterus > Miniopterus schreibersii. The sequence continues at coordinate 179,455,622 of NC_138102.1, forward strand.
TATTATTATATGTGTTATAGTGATCTCTGATATTACTACTGTAATTGTTTTGGAGCACATGAACCAAGCCCATATGACAGTGAACTTAATTCATAAATGTTGTGTATATTCTGACTGCTCTGATGACCAGCCATTCATTCCCCTGTCCCTCTCTCTCTCACTCTGGCCTCCATATTCCATGAGACACAATAATATTGAGATTAGGCCAATTAATAACCCGACATGGTCTCTAAGCATTCAAGTGAAAGGAAGAATCGCACATCTCAAACTTTAAGTCAAAAGCTAGAACTAATTAAGTTTAATGAGGGAGGTATGTTGAAAACCAAGAAGGTACGTTGAAAACCAAAAGCTAGGCCTCTTGAGCAAAACAGCCAAGTTGTGAATGCAAAGGAAAAGTTCTTCAAGGAAATTAAAAGTGCTAATCCAGTGAACACACAAATGATAAGAAAGCAAAACAAGCCTTATTGCCGATATGGAGAAAGTTTTAGTGGTCTGGATAGCAGATCCATTAGCCACACTATTCTCTTAAGCCAAAGCCTAATCCATAGCAAGGCCTTAACTCTTTTTTTTTTAATATATCTTTATTGATTTCAGAGAGAGGAAAGGCGAGGGAGAGAGAGAGCTAGAAACATCAATGATGAGAGAGTCATTGATCGGCTGCAGCCCACAACCCGGGCATGTGCCCTGACCGGGAATCGAACCCTGATCTCTTGGATCCTAGGTCGATGCTTAACCGCTGAGCCACGCCCGGCCGGGCAAGGCCTTAACTCTTAAAATCTATGAAGGCTAAGGGAAACTGCAAAAGAAAAGTTTGAAGCTAACAAAGGCTCAAGAAAAGAAGCCGCCTCCATACCATAAAAGTGCAAGGTGAAGAAGCAGCGAGTGCTGATGTAAAAGGTGCATCGGGTTCTCCAGAAGACCTGGCTAAGATAATTAATGAAGGTGGCTGCACTAAACAACAGTTTTTTAATTAGGTGAAGTAGCCTTATATTGGAAGAAGATGCCATCTAGAACTTTCACAGCTAGAGAGGAGAAGTCATTGTCTGGCTTCATTTTCAGAAGACAGGCTGACTCTCTTTTCAGAAGCTAATACAGCTGGTGACTTTAAGTTGAAGCCAATGTTCATTTACCATTCTGAAAACCCTAGAGCCCTTAAGAACTAAAAGCTGCTCTGCCTGTGCTCTATAAATGGAACAACAAAGTCTGGATAACAGCTCATGGTTTACTAAATATATTAAGCCCACTGTTGAGACCTATGTCTCAGGAAAAAACATTCCTTTCAAAGTATTACTGCTCATGGACAATGCACCTGGTCATCCAAGAGCTCTGAGGGAGATGTACAAGATTGATGTCGTTCTCATGTTTGCTGACACAGCATTCATTCTACTGTCCATGGATCAAGGAGTAATTTCAACTTTCAAGTCTTAATATTAAAGAAAGTCATTTCATAAGGCTAAAGCTGCCATAGTTGGATCTGGGCAAAGTGAATTGAAAAACTCTGGAAAGGATTCACCATGTAGATACCATTAAGAACATTTGTGATTCATGAAAAGAAGTCAAAATATCAACATTAACAATTTGGAAGAAGCCCTTATGGATGACTTTGAGGGCTTCAGGACTTCAGTGACAGAAGTAACATCAAATGTGAAAATAGCAAAAGAACTAGAATTATAAGTGGAGCCTGGAGATGTGACTGAATTGCTGCAATCTTATAAAACTTTAATGGATAAGAAGTTTCTTATGGATGAGCAAATAAAGTTGTTTCTTTCTGTTTTTAAATATGTTTTTATTGATTTCAGAGAGAGGAAGGACAAGGGAGAGAGAAATAGAAACATCAGTGATGAGAGAGTCATTAATCGGCTGCCTCCTACATGCCCCCTACTGGGGATCGAGCCTGAAACCCCAGCATGTGCCCTGACTGGAATCAAACTAGTGACCTCCTGGTTCATGGGTTGATGCTCAACCACTGAGCCACACTGGCAAGGCAGAAAGTGGTTTCTTGAGATAAAATCTACTGCTAGTAAAGATCTGTGAAAGTTGTTGAAATAACAACAAAGGATTTAAAATATTACATAAACTTAGTTGAGAAAGCAGTGGCAGGTTTTGATAGGATTGACTCAGTTCTGAAAGAAGTTCTGCTTTGGGTAAAATGCTATCAAATAGCATTGCATACTACAGAGTAGTTGTTCAAGAAAGGAAGAGTCTATCAATGCAGCAAACTTCATGGCTGTCTCGTTTTAAGCCAACCCAGCCTTTAGCAAATACCACCCTGATCAGTCAGCAGCCATCAACATGGAGGCAACACCCCCTACCAGCAAAAAAAGTTGACTCGTTGAAGGCTCAGATGATGGTTAGATTTTCTTTTAGCAAAAAAGCATTTTAAATTAAGATATGTACATTTTTTAGACATAATGCTTTTGTACACTTAGTAGACTTCAGTATAGCGTAAACATAACTTTATATATACTGGGAAACCAAAAAATTTGTATGACTTGCTTTATTGTGAAATTCACTTTATTGCATTGGTCTGCAACGAACCTGCATTATCTCTGAGGTATGTCTGGGCTGGTTTGTGGCAGAAGGAAAAGAGGGAGGGTGATGGACCACATAATGGAAGAGACACACCTGTATACTCCTCTTATTCCATGGGCCAAAACAAGTTACATGTCCAAGCCTGCCCTCAATGGGGTGGAGATGTTTAATCCTCCTGAAGGGAGAGGCAACGGATGTAATAATACAATCTACTACAGTCCTTCTCCCAAGGGGAAAATAAAAATACAGGATTCACGTTTCCCCATCTGTACCCAGAAGTAGCAGGTGCTGCTGTTGCCACATGAAAATCCCCTTGGCCTATTGTGGAAGTCATCATGCATTCTGCAGACAATTCCCACACATTCCACACATGTCACCTGTTTCCTAACTTGGACACCGGCCAGAGGACTTTCTTTGGCTGCAGAAGCATGCTTGACCATAGAGCCAAGGGTTTCAGGAACACCCCCAGGGGCATCCCTTGACCAAGGAGGGCCAGAAGTTGCTGTATAAATCCCCCACCTTCCTCACCTCTCAGTAGAACAGCTTTGAGATATTTCTACACAGTCTCTCAGAGGACCCCCAATGGGAGTGAGCCCCAGTTGCCCACAATGGTAACTGGCTCATAAATGTACCATTTCTTTTCTTTTCTTCCTCCCCCACTATGCTTTCTGGGATCACAACCCAAATAAAACACTGCGCTCAAATCCCTGGGTCAGGGTCTGTTTTATTTTGTTTGTTTTTTTAAAATATATCTTTATTGATTTCAGAGAGAGGAAGGGAGAGGGAGAAAGAGAGAGAAACATCAATGATGAGAGAGTCATTGATCGGCTGCCTCCTGCGTGCCCCCTGCTGGGGATCGACCCCGAAACTTGGGCATATGCCCTGACCGGGAATCGAACTGCGATCTCCTGGATCCTAGGTCCATGCTCAACTGCTGAGCCACGCCAGCCAGGCCAGGGTCTGTTTTGAAGAAACCCAACTACAACGGGATGAAGCCTCTCCTGTCAAAGACCTGCTTCCTGGGCCCTCCTTACTCTCCAGCAACCTTTCTTCTGCCTACTCAGGCCCACAACACAGAACAGACAGTGTGGGTGCAAAATTCATCTTAAACAATCACTAACACCTTCCTTCCGGCTGAAACTGGCATCTCCTAGTAATCTGCCTAAATGACCAACACAAATGGCAGGAGCAGAGGCACTGCTATGTGCTCTCTAGGCCTTTTAGAAAACATGAAGTTGCTCCTTTGGCCACATACACGCAAACCTACAAGACAGGCGATGTTGTCAACATCAAGGGAATGGGCCCTATTCAAAAGGAACATCCTCCAAATATTCCCATGGCAAACTGGGAAGAGTCCCCAAGGTTGCCCAGCACACCGTTGACATTGTACTAAACAAACAATTTAAGGGCAAGATTCTTGCCAAGAGATGAGATGTATACATGGGGCATATTTAAGCACCCTAAGAGCTGAGATAGCTCCCTGAAATGTATGGAGGACAAGGGTCGGAAAAAGAAGAAAGCCAAAGAGAAAGGCACTTGGGTTCAACTGAGGCGCAAGCTTGCTTAACCCAGAGAAGCACACTTTGTGAGAACCAACGGAAAGGACCCTGAGCCCCTGGGACCTGTTCCCTGGTAATTCCTGGAATCATAGGGATAAAAATGAATGAATGAGTGAATGAATGACCTCTGGCTTTAAAAAAGAAAAGTAAATAAAATAGCTAACATTTATATACTAAGCACCTTCTTATACTGAATCTCACTTTAATTCTCCAACTAACCATGTGAGGTTGGTATCACTATCATCCCCATCTCTTGGATGAGCAAACTGAGGCCCCGAGAGGAGTCTTCTCCAGGCACCAACTCTGGCCATCCAGTGCCGGCCCCCCTAGCACTTGTGGGGAGGCTTCTGGCTTCCGGTCAAACCACCTTGACTTTGGGCCATCTCAGCTGCTGTTAGCCGGTCGCTGCCGTAGACATCTTGGTGCCTCTTTCTTCCCAGCCTGTAATTTAGGATTTGTAACTGTCCCCTTGTATGCATTGTCATGCCTCATCCACAGCTCACTCACATTCAACAAATGCAGGGCGACTCCTAAGAAGCAGGATTGAGGTGGGCACTCACAGAGCTTGCTGTCGGGTGAGGAGGGGAACGAGCGCCTGATAGTGGTAAGTGCTGCTCGGGGTCAGGAGGCCGTGGTGGGCTTGAGGAGCAGCCGGTGGCGACTTCTGTTTTTTCATTGTTTTGGTTTTCTTTCTTTTTTGTTTGTTGTTTTTGTTTGGTTGGGGGTGCTATTTTTCATTGGGAGACCAGGAAAGGCTTCTTCTCTGAGAGGGTCACTTTTATTTATTTTTAATCCTCACAAGACAATATTTTTTCCATTGCTTTTCAGAAAGAGAAGGGAGAGAGAGAGAGAGTGAGAGAGAGAGAGAAACATGGATGTGAGAGAGGCACATGGATTGGTTGTCTCTGCACGCACCCCAACCAAGGCCTGGGCCGAGCCTGCATCCGAGGTTTGTGCCCTTGGTCGGAATCGAATCTGGGGCCCTCCAGTCCACGGGCCGACTCTCTAACCACTGGGCCAAACCGGCCAGGGCTCTGCGAGGGTCACTTTCGAGCTAAGCACTGAACGACAAGAAGACGCCAGCCCCGGAAAGATGTGGGGAAAGAGCATCCCCCAGAGAGAGCAGCCTACGGGAGGGGCCTCAGGGAGCACTGGCCTGAGGCGAGCCTAGAGGGCCCTAGTAAGGACGCTGCCCCGGGGCGCTCCGGGGAGGCCGGCCACCCTGGGGTCCTGCGCTTGGAGGAGTCAGTAGGAGGGGGGTGGGCTCCGGGCTTGATTTCCACCACAGCCCCTCCTCACTCCCTCACCACTGCAGTTTATTCTCTCTCAGCGCTGCTTGGAATCTGGAATCCCCCCCCCCCAACTGCGGTGAAATGAACTGCTCCTCCAGGACCCCACCGCAGCACGTCCCAGCCGCGTGGCCCTGGGACTCCGTCAGCTCTCTGCCTCCCTCCGGCACCAGGAGCTCCGTGGGGGCTGGACTCTCTATCTACCTGCCTGTCTCTCTATCTATCTCTGTCTCTGTCTCTGTCTCTGTCTCTGTCTCTCTATCTCTATATCTATCTATCTCTATCTCTATCTCTACCTCTGTCTGTCTCTGTCTCTGTCTCTTCCCCTCACCGCCCCCTCTCCAGCCTTCAGGAAGGCACAGAGCACACAGTAGGTGTGTCAGAAACGCTAAGTGAAGAACCCCTTCCAGGCCCCTGGGTACATGAACCTCGCTGGGTGACACCTTCCCCATGCCGCCGTCCTCCGGCCCCCAGCGTGCACCCCAGCTGCCAGCAGCCCAGCCACGCCCGGGACTGACCGCTGGGCCTCGTTACCTGCCTCCCCTCCAGGGGCCGTCCAGGGCGGCAAACCCAACGCCCACCGGCCCGGGCGGCCAAGGCAACGGGACGCCGATGGCAAACTAATTTTCATGTCACGCTGGAAATTTGGATTTCTATGTGAAATCTTCAGATGTTTACATGCTAGCAGTTAATTGTTTGGAAAAGCTAAATCAGCCCTCAAGGGTAGAGATCTCATTTTGTTCCTAATGGTATTCTCAGTATCTCACACAAGAAACCACAAATTACACTTGCTCAATAGGCACTTGTTGAATGAATGAAACAAACGCTATGGAATTAATTAGATCACCTCTTCTCTTCGAAGTCCACCTAGGCCTTAGACTGTTGTCATCATTTGGCGTGGCCAGAATTGAATCCCCGGTGACATGTAGGGTGGACTCGGTTTCCTTCGTCACGTCACGCAGTGGCATTCCAGTTTGTTTTCTTTATTGCTCCACTATCCCAAATGACTCCCATGGCCCTGGGGTTGTCTGGGCAGAAGATCAAGTGGCTCCAAAGCAGGCCAGTTTCCACAGGTGGCTCAGCTGGGCTCACACGCTAATCAGACAAACCTCTTATGACTAATTGCTCAGAATCCAGAAATGTTGCACCAACATTAGCAGAACCCTAGCATAGCACTGGAAGCACTCAGCCTGCAGTCCCACAGCCCCAACTAGCAGAGGAAGAAAGGACTTGGAAAGTGACCCGCCCAGGGTCACCTGATCCTCGGGCCGAGTCTTCTCTCCTCACTGCTTTCTTCGGCTCTGCTCAGAAGGGAGCCACAGGTCCTCATCTCACACCATGTCTAAGGCCGTGCCCAATCTTTGTGACAAAGGCCCAAATGTGTCCCGAAGCCCTGCAGGCCGGTTCACAGAGCGGCGGCCGGGGACTCTCCTCGGGCTAACACCAGGACGGCTGCCATGAGGGGTCCTGGGAGGTGCAGAGGGCAGCTGGGAGCCGTGAGCCAAAGGGAGGCAGCGGGTTCCTCCCCGCCTTTGCACCACCAATGGCAGCTGGCAGGGGGTTTCTATCGCAGTCCGTATTTGTTGAGCAGTGGGCACCGTGTGTTGGGCATTGTTCCAAACAGCGGATCTCAAAGCAGAATCCCGGGTACTCCTGGGGGCCCCCAAGGCCCTTTCAGAGGGTTAAAAATGTGTTTGCAACAATACTGTTATTTACCTTTTTCGCGCTCCCCCTCTCGTGAGTATACACTGGAGTTTTCCGGGGGCTACATGACATGATAGCTTAGAGAATGTGTGTTTGTGATTCTTGTGTTTTGACAATTTCCCAGTTTTAATTTCAAATATGGTAAACATCAATAGAGACAACCCACATAAGAGTTTTTTTGAAGTCTTCAACAATATTTAAAAGCACAAAAGGGGTCTTGAAATAAAAAATTTTGAGATCCACTATTCTGAGGATATAAGAAGCTAATAAATACTATACTATGAAAAAAGAAAGAGCAGAGGAGGGTAAGGGGAGCTGAAGGGCCTGAGACCGGGAGGCAGGTGATGGGGGGGTAAGCAGGGGGTGGGGGTGGGGGCAGCTTGCTTTTTTAAAAAATTTATCTTTATTGTTGAACAGCTTGTGTACGAGTTGGCCTAATTGAGAAATAAACCAACAGATCAAATATATCTCTGAATTGCCATTTAACATGCCCTCATTTATCCTAAATTTAAATGTTTTATTGTAAATCCTAAATATATAAGAATCTATCATTATGTGTTACCATTTTTAAAAATTAGTTAAGAAAAAAGAATATTTCTGGTAACTTTAAAATTGCACTGTGAGCCCCTCCAAAGCAGCACTCTCCTCACAAACATAAGCCCTATTCTGATTTCTGAGTTAAGTTTTCCTTTGCACCTTTTTGCAGTTTACCATCTGCATATACATACATGTGTATACATAAATGATATATTGGTTAGTTTTGAATAAGCAAGAAACATGCTCAAACTATTGTAAGAAAGGGGCAATATTGCTCTTAATAGATTTTTCTCTCCCAGTAGAAAATGAACTGGACAGACTGGGGGCTCCTAGTGTGGCTCCAGCTGTTTACAAGAGCTGCTTCCCTGGAAGTCAGTGGCATTATCAGGGCATCTGAAAGGGGGGCAGAAATACCTTCATGGGGAGAAGGCTACTCTGTATTGTCTTTGCTTTTGTTTTCCGTTTTGCCTTTCAGCGCATGACCCATCTCTAGGTCTTGGGAGTGGGTCAAAGCTGAACACATCAAGAGCTGAAACAAATGCAGGGCACCCTGGGGAGAGCAGGAGCTCCGTGGGCACCTGGTCAAGGTGAGTCAGATCTAGGCAAGAATCAGAGCTCCACTTATCTGGGCACTCTCTTCCTAGAGCCAGGGTGCTGGCGATAATGCCAAAAACATGTCTGTCTGTCTCTATGCCAAGTCCCAGGTCGCCCTCTGAACCGTTGGAACTGGTTACCCTGAGTCTGGGGCACGACTGTCACTCTCTCCGGTTTAGTGATTTACCCTCTTTGTTTAGGTGGAACTTGTCCTCCAGTGGCTGGCTGAGGGAGGCTGTGCAGGAAAGTATTTTGGGATCTTGGATGTCTAAAAATGTTTTTGTCAAACCTTCATAGCCATCTGATACCTTCACTGAGAGTAGAATTCTAGATTCAAGATTATTTTCATTGACTTTTAAATGCACTGGGACATCTTCTGGCCCCCGGTGTTGCTATGAGAAGTCTGAAGCTGTTCCGATTTTTTTTTTCTCTTTCTGGAATATTGTAGGATCTTCCTTCTTTTCCTCAGTGTTCTAATATTTCAGTAAGGTGCCTTGATTTGGGTCTATTTTTATCCATCACGCTGGCACTTGGCCCTTTCAGTGTGTTCTGCAGAACCTCTTGAGTTTCCCATCAGTGATAGCCTCCCCTCCCTTTTCTCTGTTCTCTTCTTCTGGAACCCCTATTATTCTGATGTTGGAGCTCCTGATCTGGGCTCCCATTTATTCTTTTTTCCTACTTTAAATTTCTTTGTCTTTTTGTGATTTTTAAAAAATTGTTTTTATTGATTTCAGAGAAAGGAAGGAGAGAGAGAGAGAGAGAGAAACATCAATGATGAGAGAGTCATTGATCAGTTGCCTCCTGCACGCCCCTCACTGGGGATCGAGCCCTGAAACCCCAGAAACCCCGGCATGCGCCCTGACCGGGAATTGAACCTCGATCTCCTGGTTCATAGGTCGATGTTCAACCACTGAGCCACGCCAGCTGAGTGTCTTTTTGTGATTAAGATGTTTCCTCAACAGGATCTTCCAACTTTTTGACTGATTATTTTTATTTCAACTATCATATCTTTCATTTCTAAATCTTCGAATGTTTTCTAGTGGTATTCTGTTTTCGTTTCAGTTTAGACATGCACTGCTCTTTTCTTATCTCTCTGAAGACAATGCGTTTTTAAAAGCTTCCTGCGTGGTATCTGTGTCCTCCAGGTTGCTTTTACCCTGTTTGTTTTGGTCTCTCTTCCACGGGCAAGGTTTTCCTCAGATATGAGGTGTTCCTTGGCTCTACGGACAACGAAAAACTAAAGAGCTAACTGGAAGCTTTTAGAGCCTGGGGGGCTGTCCGCTTGGAGCTTCCAAATAGGGTTGTCTGGGGGCCTACTTGGGAAGCCCAGGCTGTCAGTGTTTTTAAATCTTTCCTTGAAGCGAGACGTCTTCTAACCCCCTCCCTGGAAGGCAGGGTTTGGTTGCCAGAGTTCCAGGAACCGGGCTGCGGGGTGGGGTAGGAGGAGTGGAGGGGCGGTGTTCCCACATTCGGCATTAAAACACATATGGTTCCTTTATGCCCGTCTCCTGTGCAATGCCCACGTCCTCAGCTGTGCTTGGCATCCCCCACCCAGAGAAGCTCCGCGTCACCCTCTCGGAGAACCTTCCAGACTTCTCCCTGCTTGGGGAGGATCAGCTGCAAGGGCGAGTGGGGAGTGGGGAATAGGAGAGGGGATCTAGGGTCTGTTGCTTCCTAACAGCTCGGCCATGGTTCTAGCTTAGCACCCCCTGCGCCCTTCACTCCCCGAGGCCCGGGCTGTGGGCTCTTTGTCCTGGCCGCGCGGGCTGTAAATCCCGCGTGTGCTCAGCCCTTCCCTGGCTGCCTCGGACGCAGCTTTCCCAGGCCTGCCCACTGAGCTACCCCGTCATTCTCCTCCTGTGGCTGTGGTTTCCCATCCTGTTTTCTCAACATTGTGGGTTTATTATGTTTTTCAAAAAGCCCTCTTCCAGAAGTTTTTGCGGTTTCAGGGAGGAGCAAAATTAGACACATATATTTAATCTGTCACTATAAGCTGAATACTACCCTAAAATTCTGAGATCCAATCTGCTTCTGAAATTCCAGTTGCTCTGCTGGAATCTGGGAATGCAGATGTGTTTGGGACGTGGTGCCCATCCTCACGGATATCCGTTAAGCAGAAGAGATGGACATATTCAAGGGAACGGAATACAGGTCCACAATCCTTGAGGGTCAAGTGGGTCTTGGATTTCAGAATTTATCCGATTGTAGAAAGATAATACAGGACACATACCATTATTCTCTTAGCACACCCACAGGGCCTGCAGCAACACATGGGAATGAAACACATTTATATTGCTGCAGTGAAACAGTAAGTAGGCTAAAAAAAAAAAGACTATAAATAGCCTAGCGTCCATTCAGGGCAAGTTTTAAAACCAAACGATTTAACAAACCAAGTCCAGTTTCAGCTTGGGGATTCTGAGTTGTTGATTAGGCCCTGTGACCCTCTACAATACATTAAGTTCTATAGATGAAGTTTGTACGAAGTCCTGTGGGTAGAGACTGGAAGGCTTCATAGAGGAGGTGATATTTGAGCTAGACTTTGAAGAGTGAATAGGAGCTCACCAGAAAGAAAAGTGAGTTCCAGGGAGTCCTCAAGGTCAAAAATATGTTCAGAGCGAACAGCTCAAGCAAAGGCCCAGAGGTTTGAAGCAGGAAAGATGTTCTCCTGCTCCTGGAGAACAGTGAGCAGCTAGGCAGCTTGATTTGGGTTCTAGAGCCAGGTCTCCCCACAGGGTGAGCCCACTCTTTCCAGCTAAAGCATGAACTTCAGTAGGGATGGAATGGTGTGACAGATGGGGTGCGGAGGCTGGCAAGGGCAGGTCACAGATAGCTGCCTGGGCCACACCAAGAAGTTTGGACCTCACCCTGTACGACAGCATTTCTCAAAGTGTGGTCCCCAAACTCTTTCAAGGAGTCCAGGAGGTCAGAAGCATTATCACATTATGTATTTGCTTTTTAAAAACTCTGTTGACATGTGCAACAATGCAAAAGCAATGCTGAGTAAGTACAGGTAGGCAGTCATTTTATGCTTCCCCACTAGGCAAGTGCAGTTTTTTATTTTTATTTTTTTTAATAAAAAATAAAGGAGGATATTTTTTCCATTGCTTTTCAGAGAGAGTGGAAGGGAGAGAGAGGGAGAAACATTGATTGGTTGCTTCCCAAACACACCCTGACAGGGGACTGAGGTATGTGCCCCTGATCTGGAATCAAACCCGAGACCCTTCGGTGCCCGGCCGGCACTCTATCCACTGAACCACACCAGCCACAGCCGCTGGTTGTTTTTTTATATGTTCCCTGATGGGTGATCGAAACCACAACCTTGGTATATCGGGATGATGCTCTAACCAACTGAGCTGCCCGGCCAGGACCTATTTTTATTTTTTAATTAATAAATAGACATTTAAAACATTCTTACTTCCAATTTCTAACCAGATAAATGTTGATAGATATAACCCACATAAAGAAAAGTTCTTGGGGTTCTTGATAACTTTTAAGATTTCAAAGAAGTCCTGCGACCAAAAGGTTTGAGAATCTTTGCTGCAAGCAAGAAGTCTGTCGCAGATTTGAACAAGAGCAGAGATTTTGTTCTAGAAAGATCCTTTGAAAAGCAGTGTGCAAGCCAGACTAGAGCAGAACCAGGTTGCAGACAGGCGTCCCAGTGAGGAAGCGAGGAGTGATGAGGAGAGAATGGAAATGGCAAGGGGAGAGGATAGGACTTTCACAAGGAACATTCCAGAAGTAGAAAAGTCAACACTGTTGGCTCTTGGCCCACCCTGACCCCACCCATGGCTCCTACCACAGCAAGCATTTCACCTACATTCCTCTTACTCTTAGCTCACCTTTCTAGTGCACATCAAGTTTAATGTGTCCCCAAACAGACCCCTGACTTTCCCAACCAAAACCCGCTCCTTCTAGTCTTCCCCATCTTAATAAACAACGACTCCATTCCTCCAGTTGCTTAGGCCAAATACCTTGGAACCCTTAAATCCAGCAGCAAATTCTATCAGCAACGTATTAAAAATATTTCCATAATCCAACCACCTCCCACCATCCTTGGCTACCTCTCTGAGCTCCTGTTCCACCCCCACCTTGGCCATCCGTCCCCAGTCAGGTGGCCTCCATGCTGACCACTGACCCTGCTAAGCACACTCCTACCTCAGGGCCATCGCACTGGCTCTTCCCTCTGTCTGGATTGCTCTTCCCCCAGGTATCCAAATGGCTCACTTTTCTACTTGCTTCAAATCTCTGCTCCAATGTCTCCTTATCAGAGAGGCCTTCCCATAGACAAGTTTCCTTCCCACAGCTCTCCGTAAACCCCTTATTCAGCCTTACTCCTCTGTTTAGTCTTTATCACCACCTGTTATGAATTTATTTTGGTGGGGTTTTTTTTTGTATATTATATTCTTCCCTTCAGTAGCATGTATGCTCTTTGATAGCAGAGATGCTTGAATTTTGTATCCCCAACACCTAGATGACGCCTGCCCAGAGTAGACACTCAATATTTATTTGCTAAACAAATGGATGAATGCATGATTTGACATCTACGTAAGTTTTTGTTTGGGAAAAACAACAAAAAACTTGGAAACCACTAATCTCTGGATGAGATCATCTGTGTCTGACACAATCCCTGAACAGTCTCTGAGCCCTTACTATAAACTGCCCTAAATGTTTTTCAGGCAGCCAGCCTTCCTTCCTCACCCAAGGATATATTTTTATTGATTTTAGAGAGAGAGGGAGGGAGAGAGAGGAACATCGATGTGAGAGAGAAATATCAATTGGTGGCCTCCCAGATGCACACTGACCCTGACGGGGGATTGAACTGGCAACCTGGGTATGTGCCCCAACTGGAAATCAAACCCGAGACCTTTTGGTTTACGGGAAGATGCTCCAACCAACCGAGCCACACTGGACAGGACTTTTCAAGTATTCTTTCATTAATCTTTTCAGCAACCAGTGAAGCAGATGCCATTGTCTATTTTACAGGTGGGGAAACAGGCAAAGAGAGATTAAGTAACTTGCCCAAGATCACACAGCTAGTTAGTGTCTCAGCAAGAGTTTAAGACAAGTGGTTTGGCCCTATAGTCCACATCTTAACTACTCTGCTAAGATAAATGGATCTGGGAAGACCCTAAACATGTTATGAAGGGGTTGGGCCATGATCTCTGAGGTGCTCCTAGTTCTTTGGGTCTATGATGTTGAAAGTCTACTTATCTACAATATTAATTGATTACTTAATTTATACATAAATAAATATATATTCTAAATTAAGTATATATTTATATATGAATAAATTATTCACTTATGCAACAAATATTTATTGGCTGCATGCTACATGTCAGGTTCTATACCAGGAATTTCATATAGATCTTCTTTAATCCTAAGAGATAGGTACGATGATGCCCATCTTATAGATGAGAAAACTGAGGTACATAGAATTTATGACCTAACCGAGGTCATGGTGTTATGAGCAGAAATAAGATTCCAGCCCTGGTCTCAGGTCTGCTTGTTTTCAAAACTCAAGCTTCTTCCCTGTCCCCAACCTGCTGCTCTTCAAGCAGTGGAGGGGGCCTGCGGGGACGGATTGGCCTGAGGTCCTGATGAACGCATTGAGAGGCCTGGAGGGTCAGGACAGGGCACTGCCTCCTGACCTCCCAGGCTGGGCTGGAACCCAGGGCACCGGCTGGGTGTAGAAACCCTGGCTGGAGAGTTAGTGAAGAATGGAGGGGAGCATTTTAACAAAGCCCCACGATGGGTCACTTTTTAACCTAATCCTCTCCTTTCCCTGCAGCCTGCTCTGGCCAGCGTCAGTCACCTGAGCATAAGCTTCATTAACAGAGAAGCCAAGCCGGGGACCCCCGGGTAATTTAGCAGCAGGTCCTTCAACCATGGGACCCTGCCCACTCCCAAGGCCTGCCTTCCAGTGGGCACCTCCGAGTGGTCTGCAGGGGCAATTAGCACGCCCTCGGGGACGTCGGGGAAAAGCGAGACAGGCACAACCACATCTAGAGGCGCGTATTCGGGGACTGGGGGGGGGGGGAGGGGGTAGAAGTAGCACAAGCCTGCCTGGCTCCAAGGAACTCGGCCCTCTGGGAACACAGATAGGGTCACGACCTCTCGAGCTCCCCACCCGCGGCGCCACAGGCAGCGCCCCGCTCCTCCCCGGCTTCCCGCGGGCTCCCGCCCCAGTCCCCGCGCCGCCCGCAGCGGCACGAAGCTCAGTCGCGCCCCCTGGAGGCGAGTCCGTTGCTGGCGCCTCTCCGCGCGAAGACCTGCGGGGCCTCGCTCCACCTCTGTTGGAGCGCGTGCTGGCCCAGGAAGCGCCTTCAAAGGCATCTTTGGAAGTGACAAGGAGAAGAAACCCCCTTCCCTTCGTGTTACCCTCTGTTCCACGGCCAAATGCCCAGGTCCTAAGCGATGATTTCCCATCATCTCCCCGCGTTTCCTCTGGGGGGCGCACACGCACCGCCAGGACCGGTTTGGGGAGGGCTGTCCAGGCGCTTAACGGTGTTTTCTCCCGGCCCCTGGACTTGCCCTGTGACACAGACCCCTCTGGACTCGCCCTGTGACACAAACCCCTCTCAACTCGCCTGGTGACACAGAGCCCTCTGGACTCCCCTGGTGACACAGACCCCTCTGGACTCGCCTCGTGACACAGACCCCTCTGGACCTGCCCTGTGACACAGACCCCTCTGGACTCCCCTGGTGACATAGACCCCTCTGCACTCGCCTCGTGACACAGACCCCTCTGGGCCTGCCCTGTGACACAGACCCCTGTGGACTCGCCTGGTGACACAGACCCCTCTGCACTCGCCTCGTGACACAGACCCCTCTGCACTTGCTTCGCGACACAGACCCCTCTGGACTCGCCTGGTGACACAGACCCCTCCAAAGGTTGGAGATCTGAGAGCAGCTGTCGGAAGGACGCTACAAGACCTCAGCCTTCCTGCATCCAGCATGGGGCGGGGGCAGGAGGAGAGAATATTTGTGTCAGTCGCTGTTCTAAGCCCTTTTTATGTTTTTTTGCCCATTCGATCCTCACAACCACCAGAGGAGGCAGATACTACTATTACCCCCCTTCACAGTCTGGCTTAGGGAGGTGAAGTAATTCGCCCACTGGCCCACAGCTGCAAATGGCAGAGCAGGATTCAAACCCAGGCCGCCGGGCCCCACAGGCCAGGCTCCTTCCTGCGGCCCTGTGCGGGTTGTGAGGAGGCCCACTGGCCTGAGACAGCCCAGGGGGCTGGCGGGGAGGACCGCAGAGATTGGGGTTGATGACTGTGATGGTCAGTTTTATGTGTCACTTTGGGTAGGCTCGAGTCCCCGGTTACTCAATCAAACGTTAGGTGCTGCTGTGAAGGTATCTTGTAGCCGTGACTGGTCTGTGTAATCCATTTCACTCAGAGAGATTACCCTATTAGATCATCTGGGTGTGTTGGATTCAATCCATTCCAAGGCTTTGGGAGCAGAACTGAAAGCCTGCTGAAGAGGACATTCCGCCTGCAGACCAGGTTCCGCCTCCCTTGACAACCTGCCCGAAGATGTCGAACTTGCCTTCCAGCTCCCACAACTGCATAAACCAATTCCTTGCAATAAATCTCCTAATATATCCCGCTGGTTCTGTTTCTCCAGCTGAACCTTGACTGATACAATGACCAAAGACCAGACAGATGCCTGTGAGGGGGGCGATGACATCACTGCCTAGGATTCCGTTCAATGGGAGTTGTCTTCGGTGACTAGCTGCCACTCTGGGGAGAGTTGGCAAATCCCAAATGGACTGATAAGTTACCATCATCGAAGGGAATGGAGACTCAATAAAGAAATCTAGTTTGGATATCAAAAAATGAAGATATTTTTGCACTCCCAAGTTCATGGGCTAAGCAGAGACACATCTATTATACCCTGTTAGCACCCTACACCTACTTCAGGTGCAACAGAAAACAGATACAATAACTAGCCACACCATAATAATGAATGTATTATCTGATTGGAAGAGATGATCAGGTGTTCCTTACTGAACCTCACTTCCATTACCTAACAGCAACCTTGGAGTGGACGGATGGTTATTAGCCCCTTTACAAAAGAGGAACCGAGACCTGGGAAGATAAAAGAATTGCCCCATTGTTCCATGGCTGGGGAGTGAGAGTCAGGATTCAAGACCTGCCCTGTTTGCCTCCAGAGCAGTACTTTAATGACTATGCTATCCCGATCTCTATCAAAACAACTGAAATTCCCCCTCAGACCCACCAGTTCTCCTTCAAATTTCCCAGAGAATTTCACATTTGCTCCTCAGCTACCACAAGAGACCCTTTCTCCTTCCTCCTGGCGTTTGTCTCGTGTCCTTTGATCAGCTCAGGATTCACTAGGAAGCTCCCAGATTCTGCCAGTATCTCTGCTCCAGGCTGAAGATGTTGCTAGTGTCACTGCCTCAGGGCCGGGTCACTGATGCTCCCCCACTAGACTCCACCAGTCCTACCCTGCTTTTCTGGGCCAGCAGCTCTGTTTACAATAGCCAAAAGGTGCAGACAATTCAAATGTTCATCAACTGATAAATGTGGTATATCCACACAAGGGAATATTATTCAGCCATAAAAAATGAAATATGGATACATGTTACAACATGGATGAACCCCAAAAACATTATGCTAAGTGATAGAAGCCAGACGCAAAATGTCACATATTATATGGTTCCATTTATATGAAATAACCAGAATAGGTAAATCTAAAGACAAAGAAATCTTACTAATGGTTGCTAGGGACGAGGGCTATGGGGGAAATGGAGAGTGGCTGCTTCATGGGAATGGGGTGTCCTTTGAGGGGTGGTGAAATGTTTTGGAACTAGATAGAGATGATGGTTGCACAGCACTGTGAATGTACTAAATGCCACTGAACTGTACATTTTAAAATGTAAATTTATGTTATGGGAATTTGCCTCAATAAAAACAAATGCATAAATAAATAATGCTAGGTCACCGGTGTCATCCACTCCTAGTGCGTTTTCATCTGACTGCATTCTGTCTTCCTGTCAGCCACCCTCTCTCTAGGAACTTGCTGTAAGGTCCCGGGGCTGGCGCTGGGCTAGCAGGCAATTTGCCAGCATTGCTCTGGTCTGCCTTAAGTTCCCCTGCCTTTCCGGTCCCCCCTGGGTCTTCCCAGGCAAGTGGGGAGCTCTGCCCCTCCAGGGGACCTCTCGCATCCAGTACCCGCCCCGGAGGATTAGAATATCTTACTAATCAGAGCTTTTCGTTGCAAGTAACAGAAACACACTCTGGCTGATTAAGCAGAAAAGGAGCTTATTGGAAGGATATGAACTCACGGAATCGGTTGAGGCACTGGCGGGCTTGGCTCAAGGCTAAGCTTCCAGGACCAGTGCCCCGAGATGGCCACAGGAACAGCTGGATGAGAAAAGGCCACCGCTCCTGCTGCTCCACTAGGACATTTCTGTACGAGTTTCACCCTAAACTGAGCGCAGCAGCCACCCTCACGGACAGAGCCTCTTCCTCTAAGCTCTCCCTTCCTTTTCCAAGTGTCCCCGGGCGAGTCTGATTGTGGATGGGGGACACCTGCCGGAGTCTTAGCGGCCGGAAGGCTGGGAAGCCAGTGGCCTGTGGTGGGGAGAATGGGGCTCGTGAGGCCAGCAATTTCTCAACAGCTGCAAGGTGTTGAAAATGCAGTGCACATAGGGTAAGCATCGCAGATTGCTTAAATCATCACCCAAGGATATTTTTTCCATTGATTTTTAGAGAAGAAGGGAGGGAAGGAGGGAGGGAGAGAAATGTGGATGTGAGAGAGACACAATAGGTTGCCTTCCATACGCCCCCAACCAGGGATCATACCTGAAACCCAGGTATGTCCCTGACCCAGAACCGAACCAGCAACCTCTTGGTGCACATGATGACGCTCTACCAACTGAGCCACTCCGGCTGGGCCAGAGGGAGCATTTTTTATTCCTCCATATGGCAGCCCCAGCTCATTTGACATTGTCTCTCTCATGAGGCAACTTGGGCCTCCTGCAAACAGAGACCCCGCCTGGCGGCTCTGGTTTTTGATGGTCCAGAACTTTACTCCTGCCCCGCCCCTCCCCCAGACATGTAGGTCTCCTGGGGCTGTCAGTCATACAGTCCATCCACCTACCCACCCCTAGTTAGGAGGTAGGTCAGTAACTCAGATTGGATCGTTTCCCAACAACAGTGATCAGTCCATAGGACCCATGATCAAAACAGTGCCATTTAGAATTTTCCTGCCTGGCCCAGCCGGCGTGGCTCAGCGGTTGAGCGTCGACCTAGGATCCAGGCGATCGGGGTTCGATTCCTGGTCAGGGCACATGCCCGGGTTGCGGGCTTGATCCCCAGTCAGGGACGTGCAGGAGGCAGCCGATCAATGACTCTCTCATCATTGATGTTTCTATCTCTCTCTCCCTCTCCTTTCCTCTCTGAAATCAATAAAGATATAAAAATAAATAAATAGAATTTTCCCTGGGATTGATATGATGAAGTATGGGGGGGATTGGGAAGGGGCCTCTCTTTTGCCTTGGAGTTGTTAAACTAGGAGGAAATTTATTTATTGCAGTTGGTGGCCATCTTCCCTGGGCACTTGGAAGAAACTATACGCAGTAGGAGAAAACTAGGTCAGCTTAGAAAGATGAGAGGTGGTGAGACAGCCAGAAAAATATGGTTCCATCTCCTGGATCCAACTATGCCTGAAGGTACTTCATCTCTGGTTTTTTATTACATGAGCCAATAAGTTCCTTTATACAGCTTTAGCTAATTGGAGTTGGATTTCTCTCATAACTCTCTAGTGGGAAATTTATTAGGAAGCACTTTTCTGTCCATTATCTCATTTGAGAGTGGATTTTAAAGTAAGAGAGCCTTAATAATAATAAAAAAATAATGAATATCATTATCCCAATTTTACATAGAAGAAAATTTGGGCTCAAAGGGGTTAAGGGACTTGGCCAAGGTCACACAGCTAATTGTTGTTTGGCTTGAATTTGAACTCAGTTCTGCCTACCTTCAAGCTCAGCACTGTTCTAGAAATCTATAGTCAAATTTTATTTTCAGAACTAATTCCATTCCTCATAGTTTTCCCCAATCCTTGGTGTACTCAGGACTTTCAAAGCCATCTCTTGGTTCCTAATAATATAATAAATCACTGAAATAGCTAATGGAGTTATTCTTCCTGGTGTGTTTTCATTTTCAAAATATGTAAAAGCCAAGGAATACAGCTCTGAAGAAGAAATTTCAGCTGCTGATTTTGGATGTGGGGTCTCAGAGCTCCTGGAACCTCAATCCCCCCCCCCCCCGGGGGGCCTTTCTCTCACCAGAAGCCCTTTCTGGGAAACCCAAGGGTTTCTAGATGGCAGGGGACACAGTAGCACCATGTCTCTGGAGCACTGTATAATTCTCGGGCCCCTGCAACCTGAGCACAGCCTCTTCCAAGTTGCAGGTCAGCACCTGGGGGGTAGTTATTTGGGAAGGAAAGGTGGTGGAGAGGGTCATGGGAATTCAGGTTCACTGAGTACCTGCCAAGGATGGAAAATAAAATTCACCTGCACCCTCAGCTTCACTCACGCGTTGACAGGAGGCAGCCCCCAGGCTCGGTGGTGACGTCCGCCCTGGGCATGGGGGGCCTGGGGCGAGGGCTGGGGCTCGGCCCTTTCTGGCCACGAGCCAGGCAATTTGCATTTTTGTCCCAAGTTTCCACGAGCTTTGGAGCGGGACTTACTCACCTTACTTTGCAGAGAAGGAAGCGGCGGTTTGGAGGGGATGCTACTTGCCTCTTGTGAAAGCTGCTAAGTGGATGCGTCTTTAAGACTTAATAAATAAAATCACACCCAACCACAACAAAAACAGCAGCATTACTCACCACGCACTGTGTGTTCTACAGGCAAGATGCTGCATTAAGCCTGGTGTGTATCTTATCTGAGCTCGTTTCCCAGGGCCTGGGGAGGTAACTCACCATTTCACAGGTGAGAAAACTGAGGGGCGGGGAACCCAAGTGCCGCATCCGATGTCACCAGCTAATGGGAAGCCCGGGGTGTCCGGGGCCCTGGTGCTGCGGCTGTTTCGTCACACTGGTTCCTTTTCATCGCAGGGGGCCCCTTGGTGGGGAGGGGGGTTCTGAGAGAGTGAAATGTGGGCTGAAATATGACACGGCGACAAAAGCGGACTTACACACTTCTGGAGAGGCTTTCTAATAAAATACTTCTGCAAGGGACACGGGGCGGGGTTTTCACACACCAGGCCTGCTCAGAACAGGGCAGGCCTGTCCCTGTGGCCCGCGCCCCTCTTAGGCTTTTTGAGCACCCCTCCTCCCGTGGGGCCCCCACAGCTCCCACGGCCTGCCTTGGCTCCCCCTCTGGCCGAGACAGAGACTCGGGGGACGTCCTGCGCCAGGCCCACGCCCTGGGGAAAGCCCTCGGCTGCTTTGTATCCAAAACTCGAGGCAGCTGGGTGCTGTGACGGGAGCGGTGCCACTGTCCTGGCTGGGTGACCTTGAGCCGACAGAGGTTTCCTCGTCTGGAAAGCAAGAAGGGCCGCCTATGTGACATCCAAGTGACTTAGTTGCTCTAAATCGTCTGAAACTCCTGAGTCCGTGGACAGTCTCCGCGCTCTCCCTCGGACCCTGATCCTTTTCATCCCCCCCTTTTTTGTTCTCTCTCATTCCTGTCCCATCACGCTTTTATTCTCGCTCTATCTCCCCCTTGGCTAATAATTTTCCAACATCTTATTATGAAAATTTTCAAACAAGCAGGAAAATGGAATCAGTTTTACAGGGAGCACCCATATACCCACCTGCTAGACGCCCCCTGGTCCCCTTCAGCTGCTGCCCTGGGTGGCCAGAGGCAGAGAGCTCCCAAGCACCCCTCCCTGCGACACCAGGGTGGGGTGCAGTCAGAACCGCCCCCCTACTGGGTTCGCATGCTCCTGCAGCCCCCCCGGCCTCCAAGTCCTTCCTCTCTGTCCATAGCCATCTTTCCAGCCATACCCACGTCCCCTCCTGCTGCGGTGACCCCGGATGGGACCTCAGTGCCTTTCTCACGGGGTGGCGCAGAAGGGCGGAGCTTGCCAGACAGCCCCTGGGGCCGCGCCTGGCACGTGCTCCCCGAGTTTAGCTAGTGAGATTGCTCCAGGGCGCTTCTTTCCTTGTGTTTTGGACACTGGGGAAGAGGTGGGAAAGAGGTGAAGGTCACTGGGATTCTCACCAGAGTTGGTATTTAAAAAAATTTTTTTTTAAATAAG
The DNA here is from genome assembly GCF_964146895.1 of Miniopterus schreibersii. NCBI lineage: Eukaryota > Metazoa > Chordata > Mammalia > Chiroptera > Miniopteridae > Miniopterus > Miniopterus schreibersii. The sequence goes on from NC_138102.1 coordinate 179,477,075, forward strand.
TTTTTATTGATTTTTTAGAGAAAGAAAAAGGGAGAGGGAGAGAGCGAGAAACATCGGTGAGAGAGAAACATCATTGATCAGCTGCCTCCTGCACGCCCCCTGCTGGGGATCGAGCCAGCAATCCGGGCCCGGGCCCTGACTGGGATCCAACCAGTGACCTCGGGGTTCCTGGGCTGATGCTCAACCGCTGAGCAACACCAGCTGGGCGACGAGAGTTGATATTTATTCTCTTCTCTGATACCTGATCCTCTAAGGAAGGTGCTTATTATTTCCATGTTATAGAGCAGGGGTGGGGAACCTTTTTTCTGCCAAGGGCCATTTGGGTATTTATAAATCATTTGAGGGCCATAGGAAATTATCATTGCCATGAAAAAAGCTCCTAGATTTATTGAATTTCGAGTCCTGCTTGCGGTTGCCTTGGCAGGGTCAGACCAAATGATTTTGCCAGACGTTCCCCACCCCTGGTCTAGAGGAATCTGAAGCACAGAGAGACAGCAGCCTGCCCAAAGTCACACAGCTGGGAAGTGGCAGAGCCTGGAAACAAGCCCAAGCAGTCTGGCTCCGAAGTCTGGGCCCTAAATCATGAGATGGCACCGCCTCTTCTAACGTCACTCTTTGTCCCTCTGTCATGCCCAACATTTCCCAGCACCTTCATAAACGCCACCTAATTTGACTAATGAGATTTGGGAGGAAGACATGCCAAGAACAGTGTACTAGCTCTCTCTTGCTGCCTAACAAATTACTCTAAAACAGCAGACACCACAGTTTCTGTGGGTCAGGAAGCTGGGTGCAGCTTAGCTGGGCCCTCCAGCTCAGGGTCTCAGTCAAGGTGACAGGCGGGAGACCACAGTTACCCCAAAATCCAACCGGGGCAGGATCCACTTTCAAGCTCATTCAGTGGTAGGATTCGGTTGGACCGAGGGCCTCAGCTCCTTGCCATGTGGGCTTCTCCATGGGGCGGCCTACGACGTGGCCGCTCCTTCACCATCGGGCCAGTGGGAGAAAGAGAGACCGTGCCTGCCACAAACCATATTATCCTGTTTGTATATATTATTATATATTTATATCATTTTAAGTGCAAGGCAGCATATTAATAGATTTGGCACCATTGTGCAGTGGCAAATACATGAGCTTTGTGGCCAGAAAGACCTGGGTTCAAATGTTGGATCCTTGTGTTCCTAGCTGTGTGACCTTGAGCAAGTTACTCGACTTCTCTTTGGCTTGGCTTTGTCATCTGCAAAATGGGGACAAAAATACCTACCTTGAAGGATTATTGCCAGAATTCAGTGAAGTGATGTATGCTACACGTTGTAGGAGCTCGGTAAACGATATCTAATCACCACCACCGCGGCTGGAACAGAACTGACGCGGGTGGGCCGAGGCGGTTTCCCCCGAGGGTGTCTTTATAAACATCACCACGAGGTGGCAGCCGCTATCGCACTGGGCATTTACCTCCCCTCCTTGGTAAACCATAAGGATGTGTGCACAGAAATCTCAAGGGTTACTCTGGGAATGAGGGGCACATGAAGCAATAACCCGCACCCCTATCTCTATTACTTCACCCTCCTCTGAACCAGCTCCCGTGAACCTGTGTTCCTCTCCTCTGCTGCGCCCGCCTCCGACAGGGACATCCCTTCCCCACCTTCCCCGGGCCTGCTGGCTCCTTCCAGCCCCACTACATGCAGTTCACAAGCTTTCTCGGGCCTCCCTGCCGCTGCTTAAGGGAACCTCTGCTTCCATTCCACTCATGTCAGGTTTCATCTAACTCTAGAAGCCTTTCCTGACCCCTCCACCCAGACTCCAGGTAGCATGGGCCCCCTCACCCACGCTCTCCCCTGTCACAGCCCTTGACTCCACCCCCAGTAGACTCTGATCTCCCGTGGGCACAGGGCCTGGCCCCCAGTAGGATGTGCAGCCTGATAAATATTTACGGTTTCCCTCTCTGGGCCAGGTGCTAGTTTCTGGGGACCTACTGGCAATCTTTCTTCGAATGAACAAGGCAGAAGCCTGACAAAGAGGGCCTCTACCAAGGACATCATCGGCCCTTGAGCTATCAGAGCAGCCACACACCTCTTTTCTCTTCATGATAGGGTTGCCAGATAAAATACAGGATGCCCAGTTAGCTTTCATTTTCAGATAAACAACAAATAATTTTAGTACTAATATATCCAATGCAATATTTAAGACACATTAAATAATTAAGTGAATAAGCAATTAAATAATATGTCCTAAGTACTGCATCAGACATAGTAATACTAAAGAGTTATGTGTTGTTTATTGGAAATTCAAATTTAACTGTGCATCGTGGGTTTTTGTTGTTTCCTTTTAGTTTGGTTTAGTTTTTGATAAATCTGGCCAAAGGCCTTGTTTACTCAGAGGAAGTTCAACGTGGCCATGTGATCGCATCTCCATGAAGGGCCAGTGCCGCACAAGAGTCCTCCTGTTGAGAGCCAAAGGTACTTTGATATTTAATGAGACGTGATTTTTTTTAACCAGAAATCGCTTTCCAGTGGATTCCATATTTTCTGACCTTCTTGGTGGATCCCTCCTCAGAATTTAGATTCCCATCCCAGAAACATTTGGTGTGATTTACGGAAAAAGCTTTGGTCTTAAAGCAGAGTCACAGTGAGAAGTAAGGGCAGGGTGGCCTTTAGTTACCTTTAGACAAGTTTAAATTCCAGTGAATCTTGATGGTCTTCAGTGAGGGAGGCTGGTATATGTTGCTCCTCTCTGGCCTTGATGGCTGCATCACCGGGGAGCAGCCCATTGCCCTGATTTGATGGATGAATTGAGCCAGTCAGAGGTTGCACACAAACCATCCCAGCCAGGTGGGCTGTCAGGTGACTCTGGACACTCCTGGGGCACAGCAGTGGACAGAGCACTGAATCTAGGGTGCAAGACAGATTCAAGTTCTGGCTCTGCCACCTGCCAGCTCAGTGACACTCATTCTAAACTCATTCACTCATCTATTAATCAGCCATTAGAACCTTAAAAACATTACGCTAAGTGAAAGAAGCCAGTCACAAAGGATTACATATTATATAATTGTATTTATATGAAACAGCCAGAGTAGGCAAATCCACAGGAACAAAAAACAGATTGGAGGTTGCCAGGGGCTGGGGGAGAGGGAAATGGGGAGAGAGTGCTATTGTGTACAGGGCTCCTTTGGGGTGATGAAATGTTTTGGAGTTAGCTAGTGGGGACGGTTGCACAGCTCCGTGACTATATGGAAACCCACTGAAGTGTATACTTTTAAAGGGAAAATTTTATGGTATGTGAAATATATCTCAATAAAGCTGTTAAAATACATATACATATAGCCCCCCTTGGTGTGCTTTACATCACTTATAACCAAAGAGACCTATTTAAAGGAAGTTAGGAAGGTGGGTAATGAAAGGATGGGTAGAAGCCAAAAAAGACATCCGCAGTCCAATATCTTTTTACGTTATAAAAGTAGAATATGTTAATAAAAAATTATAAATAATATAGAGAGATAACTTGAAGGTCTTGCAACTCTCACTCCTCAGAGGTAACCACTGTTAGAATATTGAGAGTCTATCTATCAGGGCGTTTTGGTTTCACGCACAGATACCAGCCCTGGGGAGTGTGAGCAACGATGGAACTCATTGGAAGGACGTGAGTTTGCTCAGTTCTGACAACCCAGAAGCTGACCTGCAGGCTCACCAGGGCACTGCTGTTGGGAGAGGCAGCTCCAATCATTTCTCCTCAATCACTGAGAGTCAGAGCTCCCGGGAGAGGAGCCTTCTTTGTGATGCCCACTCAAGGCCTGACTTGTGATTGGAGGGGCGCAGTTGTCCAAACCCGTCACTGTGGCTGAGAAAGTTGGTGCTCCGATTGGCCATGTCTGAGCCCCTTGCTCCAGCCCTGGGGGTGGTGGGAGGAACAGAGTCTTACCAAACCACAGGGACAGATGTGGGAAGAAACAGTTCCCCAAAGGAGACCTGGCTACTATTTCCAGGAGAAGACAGAATGAGCATCTCTGGACAGGTAGAAACAATCAGTGTCCACTACAGTAACCTTCCAGATAGACAGACAGATGATAGATAGATTGTAGACAGAACTAAAACTAAGCTGGAATGAGACATAAATATACAGAGATAAAATAAAAACACCTGTATGTATACACAGAAATCTCTTTGTTTTATAACAATACAGCATTCTGTAACCTGCTTTGTTTTCACAACAACATATTGAGGACATATTGACATATGTCTGCTGACTCTGCTGGTCCTTCCTTATAAGTACACAGTCTCCTTATTCTTATATATTTTTTTAAAATATGTTTTTATTGATTTTAGAGAGAGAAGAAGGGAGTAGGAGAGAGAGATAGAAACATAGATAAGAGAGAAACATGGATCAGCTGCCTCCTGCACGCCTCCTACTGGGGATCGAGCCCACGGCCTGGACATGTGCCCTGACCAGGAATTGAACCTGCGACCTCTCAATGCATGGGGACAACGCTCAACCACTGAGCCACACTGGCTGGGCTCCTCAATCTTTTTAAATACCTCCATACCGTTCCATCGTTTAGAGGTACCTTAATTTATTTAATCCCTCTTCTCCTGACGGACGTTCAGGTTGCTCTGGTTGTGTATGACCACAAACACCATTGCGGTGAACATTCCCAGATGTTTCCGATGCCCACACTAGATTTCCACATCTATTTCCATCATCCCCATTCCATGTTACCTCTCTCTAGAAAACTAGAAAGATGGTCAGCAAAGTCCAAAGGGGGATTCGATCCCCATGGGCTGGACTGGTCAAGGAAGACTTGCTGGAGCTGGAGCTGGAGCTGGAGCTGGAGCTGATTCTTAAAGAATGAGGGAGAATTATCCAGGTAAAGAAGAAAGTAAAGGGCATTCCCGGCAGGGAGGGCAATGTGAGGATGGTCTGTAGCTCAAGTTCCAGTTACGATTTTAGGTTGCTTTATCTCGGAATTAGGAAGTGTTTAATTGTGCCCGGCCGGCGTGGCTCAGTGGTTGAGCGTCAGCCTAGGATCCAGGAGATCGGGGTTCGATTCCGGGTCCGGCCACGTGCCCGGGCTGCGGGCTCGATCCCCAGTCAGGGGCGTGCAGGAGGCAGCCGATCAACGACACTCTTGTCATTGCTGTTTCTCTCTCTCCCTCTCTCCTTTCCTCTCTCTGAAATCAATAAAGATATATATATTTTAAAAGTGTTTGTGTTTATGGATTCTATGGGTCAGGAATTTGCACAGGGCACAGCAGGGACAGATTGTCTCTGTCCCATAATGTTTGGGGTCTCAGCTGGGAAGACTCAAAGTCTTGGGGTGACCTGGCAGGTGAGGCCTGCAATCATCTGTCTTCACTCACATGCCTGTCAGCTGGGCTGCACGTGGCCTCTCCAGGTGTTTCTTCATTTGGGTTAATTTGGGCTTCCTCCTAGCATGGTGGCTGGGTTTCAAGAGTCAGTGTCCTAAGAGAGCAAAGTGGCAGAACACGGCATTTTAACAATCTAGCCTCAGAAGTTACACAGTGAATTCTGCCATGAGGTAGTCACAAGGGTCTGCCCCAGCTCAAGGGGAGAAGACATGGGTCCACTCAATGGGAGGGTTGTTAGGTTACATAAAGGGTGCAGATGGCAGAGCCATTGTTGGAGGAAAACCTGCCTCAACACATCTTGTCAGCATGTCACATTAAAAGGAAACATGAGCCTGATATCCACATCCATGCTGTGGGCTCTTAAAATGTCAAGGCTGGGCAGTGGTGGGGAGAGTTAATTTTATACTACTCAGCAACACTTTTTAAAATTATCTTTCTTGGGAGTCGAATCAAGATGCTAGACTGAGCACATGCTTTCACTAATACTTTCATCCTCAATCCCCAGCCACGACAGAAAAGAAATACTTAAAATCAATAGATCCAAATAGAGCTGGAAGCTGAGCGGCATTGGTGGACTAGTAATGTTGAGGCATCTCAGGACAGAAAGCATACAGAATCAATTTGTGGGAGGAACCACAGCCCAAAACATGTGCAGAAGGGGAAGGCTGTGAACAGTGGAAGGTTTTCTGGGAGTTTTCCAAATCAGAGGCAATGGATTTAAAGGCCTTGGGGTCACCATCAGTGGTTAACTTCACTTGGTCCTGATGGCAATACTTAGAGAAAGGACTGGAAGGAATCGCTGCTCCTGACATTTTACAGATGAGCAGTCTGATGCTCAGAGAGGTTAAGTGACTTGCTCAAGGTTACACGGCCAGGAAATGGCAGAGCAGCCCCTTCAACACTGGAGCTACCTGACTCCAGGCGCAAATAACTGGAGCACAAGGTGCTGAGTGGAGATTCCAAGCAGCAGTCAGGGCTTAGGCACGATTCGCTAACGGGCTCTCTGCAGTCACAAACATGACGTTTCTATTAATATGCCCACTGTGTGCCCTCTGGAAACAGACCAGCTGTATTTTTGGTTAGGGCTCCACTGGGGAGAATTTCCTCCGCCGCCCATTTCAGTGGAATGCCCAGGGCCCACCAGCTGCCCGCCTCCCTGCGCACCACAGTCAGGGACGGAGCCCGGGCCGGGGCGGGCGGCGGGTGGAGCAGGAAACAGGCGGCCTTTGGAGAGCTAGTATTTTCCATGACGCAGGAGTGACTTCCACTGCACTTCATCAGACGTTTTTAAGATGCTCTACATCTTTTTCTAATTACCTGGCGGTTCGGTGGGCTGGGGGGAGGAGGGAGCGGTGCGGGGGAAGGAAGGCAAGGGCCCACCTTGACAGCTCTGAGCACACCGCAGGAGGCTTATGTGTTTCACAAAGATTTTGCTGGAAACACAAATAGTGACCTGCAGCCCAGTCCCCTGGAGCCAGAAAGCCAGCCCCAGAGGGCACCCTGTTCCCCCTCTGGGCTGTGGGGCAAGGACCCCGTACAGGTTGGCTGTCCACAGGGGGTGGGGGGCATCGCTTCCTGAGCCAGCCCCCAGGGTGCCAAGCAGTTTCCCTGTCCCATGTCCCTTCTGACTACACTGGAAGGTCCCTTCAGTGTCCAGCGCTTGCTGGGCCCTAGGGAGGAGATGAGTAACGCCTGGCCCTCATTCTCAAGGACTTTGCCGTTGACAAGGGAGCTGCACGTGTGTCTCACGCCTCTAATCTGGCCACACGCGTGAAGCAGGGGCTCCCAGGGGCCTGTGGGGCTCAGGGAGCTAGGGCCCCGCTTCAGGAGACTTCTGCTGTTGGCCAGGACTGGACTCACGGCTGGGCAGCCTCCTAGCTGTGACCCCAGACAAGTGATTTGACTACTTTTTAAGGTCTCCGTTCCCCCGCTGTGAAAAGGGAACTGTGGTAACGCTCACCTTGCAGGGCTGTTGAGAGGAGAAGCGGCACCATAGGGACGGGACAGGGCAGCTGGTTACGGACCAGTGGAGACCATTGTCGTCACTGCTCAGAGCAGAAAGCTCGAGCTTGGGAGGAAAGCTGGACTGAGGCCTGGGGAGGCGGCGGTGCAGAGAGGAGGGCCGAGATGCGGAGGGGAGGCAGGGAAGGGCTAAGCCAACAGAAGCGCCCTCCCCCTAGTGGCTGGGAGCCCAAGAGAAGGTTTGGGAGGGGGAAGGTAGGACTGGCCCAGAGGGAGGGGGAGGGGGTCAGGGCCCCACGTGTTGGAGAGACTGTGAACCTATCTCGGGGCCCAAACTGCCACCCACTCTGCCCAGAAGGCTGCTTCCTGCAGATTGGCAAATCGCTCTGGCCTGGAATTTTTCTGCTTGCGGGTGTTGGTGGAGCCAGGTTCAATGTTAAGAACGTCCAGTTACCAACATTCCTGAAACAGATGCAGGGGAGGCAGACACAGACTGCACAGTTTCCACTGGGAAGTGGGGAGCAGGCCAGGGGCTGAGGCAGAGATGGATATGCCAGACGCCCCTGCCCAGCGTGGCGCCCTCCCTGGGGCCCTGCTCCAGCCACCCCTCCTCTCACTGAGCACGCTGGTGAGGATCATGCTGGGGCAACGAGGAGTCAATCACATGTGAATACTCAGCAGAGAAGGGCCCTGAATCCTGGAACCCTAGGGTGGGGAGGGACCCAAGAGCACCCTCCCCCGCCCATGCACTTTACAGACTAGGAAGAGGGAAAGACTGTCCTAGGCCACACACTCTACCACAAATACAAGAGTCCCCAGAAAGAGCTGAGCTCACTAATGTGTTCCACGGGGGCACAGAGAGAGCCAGCCACCTGCCACGTCCCTCAGCAGACCCCAGGGGCTTACTGGGATCTGACACCTCACCGTTGGGAGTTTGCTAGACTCACGGTGGACCCATAGCATAGGGAATATTATCTTCCCCATTTCCCCGATGAAGGAATCAAGGCTCGGAGAGGCCGGGTGACCTCTTCAAGGTCACAGCTGTAGTTTACAGGGACCCAGATCCTTTCGCCCCAGGGACCGAGTTCATCCCACTAGCTCAGGGCTCTCTCTGGGGTATGTCACCATGCTCCAAACTTGGAGATTTTGCTCCTTTTGAAAGCAGCTCAAATCCCAGCAGGCCCCTGAGACTGTCATTTCTGTGTTGCAGGTGCAGCCATCTGTGTCTTCCCTTGGATTTAAGCTACTCTTTCATGTCCCAGCAGTGCCCAAGTGAATGGATTTAGGTTAAAACAGTGGATTTATGTGACCTCTTGTGACACTGGGAATGAGCTCAGGCTCAGGGTTGCAGATCTGGGTATGAGTCCCTTCTCTGCCTCCTTGTACTGAGTGACCTTGGTTAGGTCAATTCTAAACTACATATTTTTGACCAAGTAATAAAAGTCCATGCTTTGGCTCTGGCCAGGTAGCTCAGCTGGTTAGAGTGTCATCCCGATAAGCCAAGGTTGCAGGTTTGATCCCTGGTCAGGGCACATATAAGAATCAGCGAATGAATGCATAAATAAGTGGAACAGCAAATCAATCAATCTCTCTCTCTCTCTTCACCCCTCTAAAATCAATCAATAAATTAAAAAAAAAAAAAAAACAATTAAAAAGTCCATGTTACAGAATTCAAAAGTATATAAAGTATTAATAAATCTGCTTACTAGGCCCCCAGTTTCCCTCCCCAGAGACAACACCTTATCAGTTTCCTGTGTCTTCACAGGTTCTCAATAAACGTGCAGGTATCGTGTGCTCAGGTTTAAGCTGAAGATCAAAGCGACTTTAAGGAGAAAGGCCCAGTGAACACCCAGGTTCCATGTGTCAAGGGAGCAAAAGCCTCTCATGACAACTTGGGTCTGTACTCCGGTTCCCTTCCTTGCCTTTCGCTTCCTGAGATGTCTGGGAGGGGAGGTCTGGTGAGGTCTCCAAACGCGCCCACCAACAGCTTGCCCCCCCCTGCAGGTGCATGCTGCTCCTCCCGTCAAAAGCAGCGGCCAAGTCTGGGTCTGGCCGTGGGACTTGATCTGACCGGTCAAATGCAGAAGGAGTGTTGCTTTGTGAGTTGCAGGCCTGGCCCTCAGGGGGCCTGGCGATTTTTGGTTTTCCCTCTTGGAACCCGGCTGCCCTGATGAAGAGCGAGGACACATGAAGAATGGAGAGAGAGCCCTGGAGGAAAGGGCACCACGTGCGGAAGAGGCGAGACACCCCAGCCACCGCCAGCATCAATGTTGAGAGACCTTCTGGGACCTTCTGGGACCTTCCAGCCCAGCCCAGCCCGATCTCCAGCTGAGTGCAGCTGAGCTCTGCTCAGCTCCTACCCACAACATCATGAGAGTGTATAAATCTTTGTCGCTTTAAGCCACTCAGCGTCGGGTGGTATGTTACGCGGTGACACACAACTGACGCAGAATTATCTGTGGGAGAAGCACACCCCTGCTAACCTTGATGTCTGCTCTGCTGCAAATCTGAGCTGAGAACATAAAAAAAAAAAAAAAAAGAAAGAAATCCTGCCCTGGCCGGGTGGCTCAGTTGATTGCAGCATTGTCCCGTACACCAAAAAGGTTGTGGGTTCTATGCCCGCTCGGGGCGCATACAGGGAGCAACCAATCGGCGTTCCTCTCTCTCCCTCTCTCCCTAAAATCAACAAAGACATGTCCTCAGGTAAGGACTGAAAACCCACGCAGACTCCAGGGGGATGCTCTGTTCTCTGAGAATGAGCTGGAATCGGCTCCTGAGTGGGTCCAGAGGGGTGTTTACTCACTTTGAAGGGACAGTTTCTTGCTGTCCCTTGAATGGTGCCTTGGAAGATGGCCCTTCTCACTGCCCCGCTGCCACGGTCACTGCGGTGGCTCTCCGGCCGTCCTGCCCAGGCAGAATCTCAGGCAGCTGTGGCTGGGTCTGCGTAATTCTAGAAATAGGAGTCTGTGGGGCAGCAACAGCAAATGGTCAGTGCCAGGGACCAAAGGCCGGCTTGGGAGCAACACCACAACTGAACACAACCCTGGGTTGGAGGAAAGGTGCTTAAATGTCATTATGTGGGTCAAACAGCAAAACTCAAATATGGACTGTGCATTAGGTAATAATATAGGGTTGCCAGATAAAATACAGGACGCCCAGTAAAATGTGGATTTCAGATAAGCAACACATAAGTTCTTAATATAATATAGCCCATGTAATATTTGGGACATATTTACACTAAAAATTTATTTGTTGTTTATCTGGAAGCCACATTTTACTGGGTGTCTTGTAGTTTAATTTACTAAATCAAGCAACCTTCTAACATTACTACATAATGTATACTCTTGAATAATAGTACTGGAGTTATCCAGGAGAATGTCCATCTTCCTAGAAGACACACATAGAAGCATTAAGGGGTAAAGGGTCAAAATGCCTGTGATTTACTCTTAAATGGTTCAGCAAAAATATTAATGGTAATAATAAAATTAATAATAAAGAGTGACAAAGCAAATGTGGCAAAATGTTGACCAATGAGGACTGTTGAGGTAATGAGGCAAACAGATGGTGCTCAATATGTTAATGAAATTTGTCATTTGCAGGAAGCTGCTAAAGAAGCCCATGACAATTTTCCCACCACCTGTGTCTGTGGCCTGATTTTCTACGACTCCATCCATTCCCGCCACACGGAAGCACTCCTGCGTGCTCGACCATCTGCTCTGGGGGTCTGGTTAAGTACATTATGGCCCAGCCATAGGATGGAATACCACATAGCCATTAAAAAGAAAGGGGTACATTTGAACACAGCTGATTAAAAAAGATGCCCAGCGCCCTGGCCGGTGTGGCTCTGTTGGTTGGGCTTCATCCAGTGCACCAAAGGCTGCCAGTTCAATTCCCAGTCAAGGGCACATGCCCAGATTGTGGACTCCATCCCCAGTAGGGGGCGTGCAAGAGGCAGCCGATTGAGGTTGTACTCTCACATCCATGTTTCTCTCTCTCCCTTTCCCTTCTTCTCTCTATAAAAATCAATAAACTATTCTTTAAAAAAAAAAAAAAAGATGCCCAAAATGTTATTAATAGGATGAGACAAGCTAAGGAACCTGTGCAAAGTAGGATGCTTCAGTGATATATTGTAAGGATATTGCTCAACACACGCGTGCTGGTGTCTGCATGGGTGATCTCCTGTAAGGATCCACCCGGAGCTGTCAACACAGATTCCCTCATGGGAAAGGGCCCAGTGGAGCAGGTAGGCTTTTGCTTTGCTTTTTACTTTTTCTGTGCAGTTGACATTCCCTGCTATTACCGAGTCAGTGCAGTCCTGTGGTGCCCTAGGTCACAGTGCTTTTTATGGATGAGCTGCACCTCACCCACCACTGTGCAGCAGGCTCCGATGTTATCCCCATTTTATAGGTGAGGAAAGTAAGGCACAGAGAGATTAAGTAATTTGTTTAAAGACACACAGCAAGTAGTGGAGCTGGGATTTAGACGCAGGCAATGGAGTTCCATAGTTTCCATTTTTACCCACTGACACTATCTCTTAATGTACTGGTTTTTTATCTATTTAAATAACTTACAGCAGTTTTCTATTACAGGTCATTTTTAAAAAAACTTCTTTATATGCTTTTTTAAAAACAGAAACAACAAATGGCCTACAATGAATTGCTCCATTACCTGTAATTCTTATTGTCTGTTGGTTGGTTCCATCGCTCCATGACCACAGATTGATGGAAGGCACAGATGGGAAGAACATGACTTTGGGAATCCAATGGCGCTCATGCTTATCTCAGCTCTGCATGAATTGCAGCATGACCTTGGCCAGGCCCCTTCCCCTCCCTGGCTCAGCCTCCATCTGTGGAGCCGGAACAGCCCTGGAGCCGATGACCTCCACGGCCCTCTTGCTCAAGGAGTCTTCGGCTCCTTCTGGTCTATTTTTGCCTGCTACCTCTCCCAGGGGCCTGTGGGCCTGAGCTAATTTCCCTGGCTGGCCCCAATCCAGGCAGCTCAGGTGGAGAGCACCAAGCTAATGAGGCCAAGGTCATGGGCCAGTTAGCGGCTCTCGGAGGAAACGTGGCTTTGCAGCCGGACTGCGCCTCCCCCCCAGTCACCGGGCTTAGCACCGGCGGACCCCAGGAGGGTGAAAAGAGCAAAGCTGGCTCCTGCAGGTCATCACTTCCAGGAGGAGCCGCTCGCAGCCCGGCCCCAGTAACCCTTTGTGGCTGCAGTGTGTCCCCGTGTCACTCGAAAAGCAGGGGGACTCAAGAAGTATGTGGGGCTGGGGCAGGGAGAAGACCAGATGGTTTATCAGGCGCAGGGAGACCCAATCCCATGTCTGAGGGCACGCCCGCCCTCTCCAGGGTGCCCACTGCCCGGCTCCGCTCCCTCTTTCTGTGTCAGTCACCTTCATGCCTCCCACTCGGGTGACAGAGAGAAGGGCTTCCTCTTTTACCGTATGAGCTGCCGTGGGGACAGGGGTTGTCTGTTTTGTTCCCTGCTGCATCCCTGGCACCCGGTTGTGCCTGGCACCCAAGCAGTAGGAGCTCAATAAGTATGGCCTGAGTGAATCGGTTTCCCTTTGTCCCAGAGACGGGCTGTGGACTGTCCGAAAGGACAGCATCACCCATGGGTTCCACTTGGTTATTTTCAAATAACCCTGTCTCAGAGGGCCAGGGAAGCTTGAACCTGTGTGAGGGCTCCAAGAAGAAAGAGGACTCCTTTTGCAGTGTGCCCCCCACCCCCCATTTCAACAGTTTGCAAGTTTGAATTTTCTTTTTTCCGAGAATTTTTATAAGAGTTTGTTTGAGCTACCCTGATGATGTGATGGGAAGCAAGGTCTCAAATGCTTTGGAACACAAACTTGAATTTTCTTATTTTCAAATTTGAATTTTCAATTCAGTTCAGTTGATATTCATTATTAATTACTATACTGTTAATTTTTAATTGAGTTTTTACCATCAGCCGGGCTTTGAGCTAAGCACATAACAAGTATTGACTCATTTCATTTTCATACAGCCATATCCCCATTTTACAAATGAGAAAACTGAGGCAGACAGAGGTGAAGCAGCTTGCTCATACGCCCATGGATAGAGGCTCTGAAGCTCCAGAGCCCACACTCCTCATCGCAACTAATGCTGCTCTTCAGGACTTACTTTGCATGCAAGCATCTGTCTACGAGGTGCTGGTGATGAAAAAATGAGTGAGGCTGCCCACAGGGGCATGCTTAGCATACTGTGGCCCATCCACACCGTGGGGTACTGCTCAGCAACGAAAATGAATGAACGCTCCTGAGAATTATGCCGAGTGTAAAAAGACAATTGCAAAAGTTTCCTACTGCCTCATTCCATGCATAACACATCCTTGAAGGAACAAGTTTATAGAAATGAAGATAGATGAGTCATGCCATGGGCTAAGGAGGGGTGGAGGCGGGAGGGGAGAAGGCGTGTCTATGAAAGGGCCACACGAGGGCCCTGGCCGGGTGGCTCAGTTGGTTGGAGCTTCGTCCCACACATCAAAAGGCTCCAAGTTTGATCCCTGGTCGAGGTGCGCACAGGAAGCGACCGATTGGTGTTTCTCTCTCACATTGATGTTTCTATCTTTATGTATAACAGCAGCTTAGTGGTGGAAAGAGTGAGGATTTGGGGCTCAGAGGACCCTGTATTTGAATCTCAATTCTACCACTTACTAGCTATGGGCTTGATCTTTAGTGTCCCTTAGCCTCTGCCCCTTCATCTCCGTCGATGAGACTAATTATACTACACAGGTCAGTAATACCAAACACACAGGGCTGCGGTGGGGATTAACGAGAAAACGTTTGCCAAAGAACATAGTATGATGCAAGCAATCAATAAGTGATGTTCATTATTATTAACAATTGTTCTAGCTTATATGAGAAATTAAAGATATGCACCTTTCACACAGTGCTCTACAACTAGTACCGTGGTTTCTAGGGGTTTTGCCTGTATCAGTCGGGATAGTCTAGGATTTGCTGCAGTAACAAACACCCACCAAATCTCAGTGGTTTACAGCAACAAAGGTTACCTGCAGTCTGCTCCTGTAGTCCTCTCTCCCGGACCCAGGACAATGGAGCAGCCAGTCTCTGGAATGTTGCTGGCAGAGGAAAAAGGTCTTATATCAACATTAAATGCTATGGCTTAGGTTTGACATATATTATTTCCATTCAAAAGTCAGTGGTCAGAGCTCTGGTTACACATTCCCACCCAACCAGAAGGACAGGAATATAATCCTACCACGTGTCTAGAAGGGGGAAAACCAGGAACACGTTGCCAACAGCCCTAGTGACTAGCATATGCTTTTGCGAACCACTGCCCAGCCCAGAGGGATAGGGTAGACAATAGGAGGGTGGCAGGAGGCAGAGGGGGTCCAGGAGGACACAGAGAGGCCCGAATGGAGTGCCGTCCTAAGTCAGTGTGCAGGGCCGAGGCTGGGGGAGCCCTCTGCACCTTTCTCATCTGGACCTGACCCAAACTCATCTGGCCCACTGTGTTCTGCAGGCAAGCAGAGGAGGTGGGAGGCCCCGCTCTCAATATGGATGGTGAAGGTGGATGTGGCCCGCTTCCCTGGCCCCCCAGCTGCCGGGCCAAGCAGCCTCACACAGCAGTATTTCTCTGGCTCCATCCCTCCTGCTCTGCTGGTTTCCCAGACCTATTGGATTCTTCTAAGTTTCAGGAGTCCCCCAGGGAATGTGCCCAGTGCTCTCACCCTGCCCTTTCCTGATGCAACCATCGGCCCCTCCCTGCTCTGGCTCCTGGGTCTCCTGTTACTGCTGACGTCAAAAGTGGCAGCTCTGTGGCATTGTCCTCAAGGTCCCGAGCTGCAGGTGCACAGATCCAACAGCAGTGATATCTGTGCCGACAGTGCCACCTCCCGTCCCTGCAGAGCCTGCTGGCCAAGTCTAGTGCCCCAATGCCCCAGATTTCCGACCACTGTCCTTGCTGGAGAACTCAGCATGGGCCCTGGCGGGGAAGCCTGGGTGGCCACACTGCAGTTCCATCAGCGTCCTTTCTGACCCATCCTCCTCAACCTTTGGGCAACCTTCAAATATGGGCTCAAGTGCCCCTTCTTCAGGGAAGCCTCCCATGACTCCTCAAACTAAGCCAAGCCCCCCAATATAAGATCTCTCTCCTTAATGTTGGGCTGGGAGGTAGTGATGGGGGATCCAGAAGAAGAGATACCCACTGGTCAAAGCATTTCCAAACAGCGAACAAACTCTCCCTGTTCCTCGTGGGAATTGGTACCTCGCCCGGCAAGCTGCTCACACGGCCCTTGTGCTCTTCAGAGGGCCTGTCACACACGTCGGCCTTGGTGAGAAAGCCTCTGTGCGTTTCTAGTTTGCCCCACTAAACTCACGCGGGTCAAGGTCGTGCCGACCTGAGTGGCTGGGAAAGGAACCTCCTCCGTGCTGCTTCCCACGGTTGGCTCACCTGCTCATATGGAGGAGAGCCGGCATTTCCTTGCCAGGGTGGGCCTGGTCCTCGCTGTGGGCCACGGGAGGCAAAGGCCATGAGTGCTCCAGGTGGGGCGGTGTCCCTCAGTCCCGCTGTGGGACATCACTTCCCAAATAAACCCTCAGGGAGCCTGGCCTCCAGCTCTGTGCTTGGGGGACCCCAGGCTACAACAGGTTCCTTTAGGCCGGGTGGAGGTTTCCAGCTTTTGTGCAGGGGAAAGGGAAGCCACTGAAAAGCTGGGAGCAGGCGCTTGGTAAGATCTGTATTCCTAAGGGCTGTTCTGGCTCAGCGTGGAGAATGGGCTGGGGGCAGGGGCAGTGCCACGAGGGGAGACACAGACCATTCTGGAAGCTCTTGAAGGAGGTGAAATGTGAGGGCAGCTTGGGAGAGGACGTTTGCTGTCTGGCCGTCTTTCTCTGTCCCTCAATTTATCCGTGACCCTCTCGCACACCTGCAAACAAGCCCTTCTGATCTTAGTCAGCCTCGTGTGCCACAGTCGATCTGGGGTCCCAGCTGCTGGGGGAGGAACACACCTGTGCTCAGCCCAAGCCAGATGTGCACAAGCTTCCCCTCTGGTGTCCCAGTGGAGCTTACAGGGCACCACGTCTCAGGGACAAGACTGGGGGGGGGGGGGAGTGGGAGCCCAGTGAGCGAGCGAGCAGGAGGAGCAATGGAAGATTTGCTTCCTGGGATCCTGGAGGACAGGCTCATGGGGAAGGGAAGTGGACACCCAGAGCCCAGATGAGGCCACTAATCCACACAACAAAGGCTCAGTGTATCAGTCCACAGCCCATGTTTATTGAACCAAAGTCTATAGAACACAAGATGGGGGAAAACAGACGGATCTAAAATATCACCTTGTCCAGCACCTCCATCCCTCCAACCGGATGGAGAGGCTGTGTCTCGTGGCCCCACTCTGGTAGATCTGTGCACATCTGGTTTCACTTTACTTTTTTCAAATCAACCACTAGTTCAAGGCAGCATTTGGAGTTTCACTGGCATTTCATTGGTCTCTGGGAGCACCCTGGCCCCAAGGAGCACCAGCAACTTGTCAAATGCTCCACCCACTCTGCTGCCATCACCGCCACCGCCAACATCACCACCACCACGGTCAAGAAGCCACTGCCTACAGTCGATAATATTGTAATAACTGTGAATGGTGCCGCGTGGCTACTGGGCTTATCAGTTGATCATTCCAATCACTATATTGTATACCTAAAACTAATGTAATTTTGTATGCCAACTGTGATTGAGAAATTTAAAAATACAAAGATAGAACGTTTTTATAAAAAGAAGTCACTACCTAAGATAAACCTGCTAGAAGACAAAGGCGACTTGCAACTGTAATTGAAAAATAAAATAATAGAATGTTTTTTAAAAAAAAGAGGTCACTGCTGATCTAAGACAAACCTGCTGGAAGACAGTGGTGAGGAGGACCTGGAAGGCAGGGCTGGAGACCACGACCAGCGAAAGACTCCCTTTCTGCTGGGACAGCAAACCATGGGGAGGGCCAGGAGAGGAGCCACCGTTACTTCCATATGGCAACAACTCAGACTCCCGCTTTCTCCCGTTGTCAGCTCTTCAGGAGTTCTGGCCTTCTTGGGGCTTATTCCTCCACATCTCTCTTTACTCATGACCCCAATGTCTTTCTTAGTCCAAAATGAAGTTTCTCCCCAACCCCTCCCCTCTTGCCCCCTCTCTCCCCTTTTTCAAGATTCCTGCCATCCGCATGAACCCCTCTCTTGCCGTGCTCAGCTATAGAAATACCAGACTCTTTAACGCCCAGTTCCATCAATTTTATCTCACCCTCTTTTCCCTCCTAACGGGTCCCTCCACACCTTTGTCCCACATATGCCACTGTTACCTGCACTGTCGGGGATCAGTCAGGCCCTCTCATAGCCTTTTGTGAATGGAGATGAGTTTCTGCAGCTTTGCCTCCAGCTCCTGGGCCTGCTGCCTCAACTCTTCAGCCGACTGTGTCTTTGGCCCCTCAAGCAAGTGCTTTGACTCCTTTGCAAGTTCGATCGCATCTATCAGAAGAAACACAGCTGCACTGGTTGCACCAAAGATCCTGGCTCCTTTGGTCATCGCCAGAGCAGTGCCTCCAAAAGCTTTCTGCACCCGCCTGCTGCTTCGGACCGAGGTCGCCCCAGCGGTCATGAAGCGTGTGGCCTGTGCTGCTAAGGAAGGGTTGGATTTGACCAGCTTGAAGGCGCGGCCATGCTTTACAAGGTTTATCAGGGATTTGATGCACTTTTCTGCTACAGAAGCAATTTTGGGTGCACTGCTACGTAGAACCTTCAAAACTACCTCCTCCTCCTTGATGGCAGTTGACACTAGCCGACTGGCTTTGGCTTTTGCTGACACATTCTTTGAGTGTTCCACGATGCTGGAGGACACACTGGTCACAGAGGCTGCTACCCCAAGTCCTATCCCAGTTCCAAGAAGCGCCAGGCTAGCCCCTGCTGTCACAGGTGCCAGAGCCAGGCCAACGATGGTCAGAATGCCAGACACAACGCCGGTCGAATTGGCCACCACTTTGGAGATGGTACAGTCCCTGTGTACCTTGTCGACCTCCTCTGCAAGTGCATGGAGCTCTCTTATGTGCTCCTCAAGCTCCTGTTTCACCAGAGGAAACTCATCCATAAACCTCTTCCTATGCAGCTCTTCTTTCGAGGGCATGTCTTCGGTCTCCACGGCCATGAGACTTTTCAGCTCACTCAAGTCTTCATATAGTGCATCTGCCTCATCCCTGGAATAATAAGGTCAGGTGATTAACAAAGGCAGCTTGCTTCTCTGTAATATGGGCTCGTAAGATCCATTCTGCATAATCACAGAGCTTTGACTATAAATCATATGGAAAAGAATTTGACAAATGTAAGGAATTTTTCTTTCAACGTTAAACACACATGTTGTACCTTGTAGCTGCTCCATAGGACTTATTCAATCGGGGAATAAACGTGGAAAAGTCCTCTTAGGATGCTCTTAACCGGTAAGTGTTTGATAGAGATGGCTTCTCACTCAAGGGAGGTCGACCCCCTCACCCTCAAAGTGTTTGTAGAGTGGGAACTCCAGGGACGAACAAGGAAAAGTGGGGTTGGAGCAGGAAAACCTTCATTCAGAGAATCTTAGAGTGTGGTGAAGACTTCACCTGACCACGAAGAGGTCTGCCCTTTGCCCTTGGGAAATGATCTCTGGGATCCTAGAATGTGCTGATTGATAGGAGTGTCACTGTTTGCCTGGCATTTGGCCAGGGAACAGTCTGACAAGGTGATGCGTGATGGTATCAGTTCTGGCCTATGAAGGAACTAGCAGCAAAAGGCACACGTTGGCCCTCCGGGGGGGCTGCAGACTACAGGTCAGCTGTGCGGACAGCGTGCAGTCGAGCCCCAGTTAACCTCTGTGCACTGAGTCACTGCCAAATTGACATGAGGCTCTTCTGAGCCCTCTTCTCGACTAGGCCTTGATCTTGGCCTTCTATGTTCTGTCCTTGACAGCCTGTATCTTCCTGTCTTAGCAAGAATCCTGCTAAGTCAGCTGAGCGAGGCTCACACTTTTTTTTTTTTTTAAATCATCACCCGAGGCCATGCTTAGGGAGAGGAAGGGAGAGAAAGAGACATTGGTGTGGGAGAGAAACACTGAAGGGTCGCCTTGTGGGACAGTGGTCACGTAACCTGCCCAAGTTCATGTCGCCTTCCCCCTGCAGGTTTCATCTCTTCTCAACCTGAGGCTATTGTCTATCAATGAATGATATGAAGGAAATATTCCTCATGGACTGTTGAGAAGGAACATATTCAACCCCAACCACAGGATCCTGCCTGGAGGAGGTGTGCCTGCCAGAGGAAACTAGATCAGGGGGACATTTGGGTGACAATACAGGCATCCCCTGGAGGTTACCGGGACACATTGGCCGCCATCACAAATCTCTCCCAGGCTGCATCACTCAGCAGGAGTTGCAGTTTCTCTGTGCTCGTTGGGTCCATTATATACTCAATGACATCCTCAAAGTCTTTGCCATCTAGACGGAAAGAAAAAAGTAAAAGAAGAAATTGTGGCAGAACATAAATGTGTTGAGTATAAATACGTGGGCAGGTGCTCCTCTTCCTGAGCAGATGTCACCTGGGGTACATTTGATGCAGTCACCTGATGTTATGGACTAAACTGTGTCGCCCAAAATTCACATGTTGAAGCCCTGAACCCCCACATGATGGAATTTTGTGATTAAGTGAGGTCATAAGTGTGGGATCCTAATCCAATATGACTGGTGTCCTTATGAGTATGAGCAGAAGGAGAGATACCAGATTTCTCCCCTCCCCTTCTCTCTCTAAAAATCAATGTTATTTTAATTTTTTTAAATTTTTTATTTTTAAAATATATATCTTTATTGATTTCAGAGAGAGGAAAGGAGATGGAGAGAGAGAGGTAGAAACATCAATGATGAGAGTCATTGATTGGCTGCAGCCCACAACCCGGGCATGTCCTGACCGGGAGTCGAACCCTGATCTCCTGGATCCTAGGTCAACGCTCAACCACTGAGCCACGCCCGGCCGGGCTCAATGTTATTTTTAAAATTAAAAAAAAATCTTTAAAAATAATATGTGACTCTCAGGAATTTAGAGACCATGGAATTGCAGATAAGGCACTTGGACTGGTGTGTGTTTTGTGTGTGCAGAGACATGACATCAATGTGTTTCCTGCTATATACACTCGCGGGGAATTATTCTTATTTCGCAGAAAAAGGAAGCGAAACTCAGGACAAGGGAAGGTCCAAAGCCAACAAGCAGAAAGCTCAAGGTTGAATCCAAGGCCAACCCTCAGACATTTCCTTACATTAGTTTGAAGCCTCCATATGTTTCAAAAATTCATGTGATTTCTGCATTCTACCCTGTAGTTTACCTATGGCTTGTTTTGTTTAAAAATAATGTTTCAGACCACACACCATTGATTGAGGAAAACTACCCAACAAAGAGGACTCCTCCTGCTTCTCACAGATGCCCCAAGATGGGCAACGGAGGAGGTGTCTTCAGGTGGGTGGGGAGTTGAACCCTCAGCTCTAACTCTGTGATCACTCAGGATCACCTCTGTCCCCTCCAGGCTGGTCTCAGGGGCCACAGCTCCCCATTGGCACCTCTGACCCCAAGCTGGCCCATTTCTTAAACAAGAGATCATCTTGTTTATCCTCAGAAATCCACCAGCTCCAGCCCTCCCTCAAGGACCCCAGAGCCTGCTCAGGAGCAGCTGGCCTCCGATCTGTCCTCTCCTCCCTCATTCTGCAACATGAACAAGTGTTTTCCTCTCCTGGGAGGGCGATTTGGTTGCCTGGCAATGCGCTGTAGATCTGTGTGGGTGCAGGGTTGTTTTTCTTTTTCTGGCTTCATTCACTGAGGGAAAAAGGAAGCCAGGGCTTCCATGGAACCCCGAGCACCAAATCTGTGTATTTCTTGGATGTGGTGGGGAAATAACAAAGCCAGCCTCTGTAGTGGCCTTTGAGACCAACAGAAGTTTCTGCCTGAGACAGTCCACCCGGTAGGCTGGTGTTTGTAACTGGGAGCACAGGTCAGGGCCCTAACTCATCTGTGGGGCTGGAGGTGCAATGGAGGGGGAAGGTTTCCACCTGGAACTAGCAGTTTCTGGGTACAGGGGACAAGCAGTGCCCACCTCCGCGGGCTGTCCTGGCCTCTTTGGAGCCACTGCATGCATGGCAGTGGAAGGGGGGCAGTGAGCACCCTAAGGAGAGAACCATGAAGGAGGTCCCCCCATAGACTCTGGGTTGAGGAGACTCCCCTTGGCTCCTCTTGGGGGCTTGAGGACACATTAATTCCCTTGGAGGTTCTTGATTCCTGTGTAGTTTAACCCAGTCTGGAGGCAGCACCCTCAATTCTAGGTCATAAGTAGGAACCGGCCAGAGGAGGAAGGTGACTACCTGGGGCCATCCCGTCGGCTTCTGAGGTCATGGTGTCAGCAGTGGGATCTCAGAGTTTCCCCTTCAGCTCACCAGCCTGTGCCTGGCTGGAAGGAGGTGTTGCTTCACCCTTAGGAGAGAGAAAACAAATTATGGGGTCGAATATGAGCCAGCTGTGGCACCAGGGAGCAGCGAGGGGCCGGGTCTCTGGCGCTTCCCTCTGGGACGGTCACAAATGCCATCAGTCCAAAGATGGACTCAATCCAATGTGTTTCTCTGGCTGCTGGGCTCTGCTGGCTGCTACTTAAGAGAAGTTGCTCACCTCACTCCAGCCCACTCCCAGCCAAGTGACAGTCCTGTTGTCCTGTTGGGGCACAAGGAGGAGACCATCAGACAAGGAGACAGACAGCTGAGGAGCAACAGAACCAAAGAGGCAATAAAACCACACACAGAAGAGAAGGTGGTGAGGAATGCTCTGGAAATTACTTGAGGATGGGAGCATTTGTGTGTACTACTTGCTGGAGCTAATATTGATTGTGTCTACGGTAGGGTCCTTGCCTGGTCCCTCATCAGCACGCGTGCACATTTCACGTCATGAGCGCTGTTGTGGCTCCCCTTTGACAGTGGAGGAAACCATCACCCAGTCGAGGTTTTCACCAAAACTCAGGCCAGCCCAAGTTTCCACAATAGTACTGCGGCCAGGACCCAAACCCAAGTCATTCCGATCCAAATCCCATGTTTGTGAGGACTATGCTCTACTCTCTGTAATATAAAAAAATAATGTTTATTAATGTGTATTTGTTTACTTGTAAATGACTCTTCTTGTTCGAAAATGATGTCTTGAACCCTATGCCCAAGTCTGTCTTGAGAAATTCCTGGGGCTGTAGTTTCCCAAAGCCTGTGCCCTTCTTGCTTCTGTAAGACCCTCTTCCCCTAAGGGCCCGGGGTCCTGGCCCCATCCCTGCAGCCCTGCTGGGGCTGCCCAGCCCTCCTGACAGTGCCAGGTCCTCTCTGCTGTCCTCTCCCAACCATTGGACCTTAGCTTGTTTCTAATTCTTTACGAAGAGTGCAAAAACACTCTTCTTGCATAGAACTTTACCCGCATTTGAGATTGTTTCCCTCAGATATTTCTGGAAGTAGAATGATTGGGTCAGAAGGAATCTACATATGAAAATTCCTTCATACCTCGAGCTACACTGTATGCAAGCAAATTGCACCAATTTACATTTATACTCACAGTATATGAGCTGTCCAACTCTTCCATCTTCCAGTGCTCAGTAATTTTTTTAAAGAAACATGTCTTTCATTTTTAAAAAATTTTTATTATACTAAAAAATTTGTACAACATAAAATTTATGCTTAACCATTTTTAAGTGTACAGTTCTTCACTGTTAAATACATTCATGTTGTTGTGCAACCAGTCTCCAGAACTCTTTTCATCTTGCAGAACAGAAACTCTGTACCCACTAAACAGAAACTCCCCATCCCCCTTCCCAGGCCCTGGAAACCGCAATTCTATTTTCTGTGTCTCCGGATCTGAGTGCCTCCTAGAAGTGAATCACACAGTCTTCATCCTTTGGAGACTGGCTTATCTTACTCAGAATAATGTCGTCAAGCTTCATGAATGTTGTAGCCTGGGCCAGAATCCCCTTCATTTCAAGGCAATAATACATTTTGTTTTGATAATTTCTAGAGGAGTTTATTTGAGTCAAACTGAGCAAGACCTCATATGCACTGGGGAATACGTTTCTCAGTTTCTCCCGTGCATCGGAACTGAAGGAGGCCGTGTAAGGAAGGTTGCAGGAAAGTGGGAGCAAGCAGGTGGGGAGTGCATCGCAGGAATGTTAACAAGATTGTGCTCTCTTGAGGGAGGTTATTTCAAAGGTGTGTTAACCATGACGCACAGAAACAAAGGACAGGGCTTGCTGACGGCAAACATAAACCTTTGACTAAAAGTTATATGCCTGGGCTGTGACCACCCACCGGGAACCGCCCGGTTAGGATTTTATGATCAGATAACACTGTGAGGTTACATTCTGTAGAACGCCGGTTTTTTTCATCCACAGTCTCCCTTTTGATCATAAACCAATTTGAAGGATACGTGGGTGACAGTGTGGTCTCCGAGCGCTAGGAAGGCGCATCCCTCGGAAGTCTCCGTGTTGAAGTCTCTTGTTGACCGTTGGGGATGGGGCAGTACTGTAATCATGGGATCTGAGTTGAGGCCAGATTTTCCCCAAATGGGAAGGGCAGGTACATGGAAGGCAGTCAGGTCTTATGGCCTTCACTGTGAGCAAATGCTCTGGCCCTGCCAGGTAGCTCAGCTGGCTAGAGCCTCGCCCAGTTTGCCAAGGTTGCGGGTTGGATAAGATAAGGCATGTATGTGTGGCACAAACAGGAGTCAGCCATGCCCAACAGTGTGGAGCGACTGATGTTTCTCTCTCCCCCTCTCAGGTCAATAAGAGTAAATAAATACTCTGGATCAATTCTATTCGATGAACTATCATGATCTAAACAGATCTTCCCAGAGAGAGAATTTCTCTCAGTTCTGTCTGTGACTACCTTGCCTTGGGAGACAAAGGAAGTAAGCAAATGTTGATTGTGATTAGGGGTTATTTTAAGAAGGTAAACCAGCATTTATCAACTACCCCTCCTGAGACCCGCCTGAAACCAGAACAAAGGACTTGGTATAATAATTGCTAATGATAAGGTGGCTGACCTGTGTGGTGTTTGCTCTGCCCCAGAGTGCTCTAAGGCTTTGCAAGTAATGACTCATGTTCTTCCAATAATCTTTGAACTGTGTATCATTTGTATCTGTATCTGTTCTCTGCTGCCCCTCCTATCCCCGGGCACCCTCCCGGCACCGCTGGCTAAATCCTGGGGTATGTCCCATGGTGGGGACACAGGACAACCCCAGTTTCACTGGAAACGGAGTCATTCCATTTGCATTTCTTGTTGATCTTGGTGAAAAGCTCTTTCTGGCAGAAAACAAATAAAACTATGACTCAGATTTCACACAAATTACCCCCACTGAGTTAATGGACTTTTGACAGTTCTGTCAGATTTCAGAGTTCCATTGATTTCCCCGTCTCCTTCCTGCAGCCATAATTTCTTAATATGATGACAGAGAGGAAGAGAAGAATGTGAAAAATACGGGTTCCCGTTATAATCTGATACAGACGCTGGGCCCTGGGCAGGACCTGCCGGAGCCCCCCGCCCCCCGCGGGCCGGGCCCAGCTCCCTCCTGCCTCTCCCACTCCGCTTTTCTCACAGCATCGGAGGCTCCTTTGAAGGCTCAGGGACAGCTGTGTCCCTTTGTGGCTGCTGTAGGTGCCCATTTGCCGTGCAGAAGGAAGACATGGAAGATGAAGACACAGAAGAGGAGGAGGAGAGGAAGAAGGCACGAAAGCTTCTATAAAATCAATCAATCAATCAATCAATCCTAAAGGAATCGAAGTGTAAGTCAGAAAGAAAAAACTATAAATGTGCTGGAAAGAAATGTTAAAACTAATGTTGTTGCGGAAACATTGCTAATCAAGACACAAATCCCAGAAGCCATAAAGGAAAAGTGTGATTGATTGGCTCTCGTAAAAATGGAAAACCGCAGGCGCTGCCATAACGGGCCGAGCGCGAGAGGCCGGGGGCCGCCGGGGGCCGTCGGCCTGTGGACCAGAGGCGGCCGCTCCGCACCGGGCACCGGGCACCGGGCACCGGGCACCGGGCATGCAGCTCAGCGCCAAGGGCTGAAGCCAAGCTCTTACAAATGGGCGGGACGTGCGAGCAAATCCTTTCAGGGCAGCGGCTGGCCCCGCGTCACCAGCCCTTGGAGGGCACCACGGAGGCGGCCCCTTCTGATGCGGGTGTTTAAGGAGGGAGCGCGGCTTGAATGATGGCGCCGTTTCCAGGCTTGGCTCTGCCTGTGTAGACGCCTAGGCTCTGCCTGTGTAGACGCCTAGGTCTAAGCTCAGACGCCTGCTGTACCCACGTCCACAGCTGGTTTCTGAAGGTGACAGCTGGGGTCATGCACCACGCCCGTCGCACTCCCTACGTCTGGGCCTTCCTTTCGATCCTGGACACACAGGACCGCCTCTTCCTCCTCCCGTCACCCCCGGCCCTGAACCGAGGGCCAGCCAGGAGCGGGGAGAGCCCGACCACTGTCCCTCTCGGCCTCCATCTTCCATCTTGGCACCCGGGGCAAGTCACTGCCCACTCAGGGCTTCAGCTTCCCCACAGGGCCTGGCACTAAGCTGACCGTGTGGGTGAAACAACCTCTCGATTTTTGAAATCTCAAAAGAAATCCTGTGCCCCCATCAGCCTCGGCAGCAGCCCCGGGGGCAGCCTCAGGGCGCCGGCCACAAGGACCACAGGCTCGGGGTCACCTGCCCTCCTCCACCTCCCCTGCTTCCTCCGAATGGCCCAACATCCACCTTCCTCTGGGGTCACTGGCTCATGCCTCGGGTAGCCCAGGACTGAGCTGCACTGGGAGCAGGGCTTGAGAACCCATCTGAGCAGTTCCCCCTCCACTGTTTAGGCCGCAGGATGAGGGAGGAAGGCATCAGACAGACCTGAGTTCCAATCCCGCCTCTGCCTCTGTTTCCGTGTGCCCTTGGGCCCATTACCTAGACCCCTGAGCTTCAGTTTTCCCTCATCTGTAAACTAGTGACACTAATCCTTGTCTTAGAAAGAGCTGTGAGGCCCAGCCGGGCGTGGCTCAGCGGTTGAGCGTCAACCTAGGATCCAGGTGATCAGGGTTCAATTCTAGATCAGGGCACATGCCGGGGCTGCGGGCTGCAGCCGATCAATGACTTTCCCATCACTGATGTTTCTATCTCTCTCTCCCCCTCTCCTTTCCTCTCTCTGAAATCAATAAAGATATATTTAAAAAAAGAAAGAGCTCTGAGGATGAGAAGATGGGTGGGGGGCTCCTACTCACCCCAGCTTACCAAGAATCTCCCTCCGGCTGGTTTGGAACAAGATCCAGTTATCCTTAGCTGCCCAGATCCACTCGGCAGCTGTGTCTGCATAAAACCAGACGCTCCTGTGTCCAGAGGTGCCGGGGAAACGAAAGTGAAAGAGCCTGTCGAAGTCTAGAGAAGCTCATGATCAAACACATTACACAACCGGCGCCCCAGACTAGCCCCGCCCTGCCTGCTGGCCGCTGAGCGGAGCAACCCTGGATCTGACATCCCAGGTCCTCCTGGGCTCAACCCATCCTGCCTCCAGCTTCTAGGAGGAAGACCTGCCACTGATGGACTGAGGGATCCTGAGCAAATTACAAAGCCCTCCGCCCCACGGGCTTGTTGCCAGACTCCTCCTCTCTCATGCTCTCCCACAATCCCCCAAATGCCTGCCTTGTACACCTTTCTGCCACCAGCAACTAGCACAGTCCCTGAACATACCAAGGCTCCTTGCGCACTTGTGTTCATTGCGTACCTGCTGCTATTGAAGGCCGCGGATGCTTACGTACATCCTTCTGCCAGGAGCACCTGCTTCTACCACCTGGAAAAATCATGCTCATCCTTCAAAGCCCAAATCAGGTATCACCTCCTTTGAGAAGCCCTCCAGCATCTTCCCCCACAGTCTACTGTCCCCTGCTGGCTCTGCTCCCATGGCACCAGGGAGCCCACTGCTAGGCCACCGTGTTCACGTCTCCCCTGATCTCTTGAGATCAGGTCTCTCTCCAGACTTGTCCCTGGTGGCAGGGACAGTGCCTTCAGATCACAGTGACCTGCCTGAGGAGGCCCATCCATGGTGGTCAATGCCATTTGTGTGGACACAGAGGTTGTCGACTTGGCACAGAGAACCTTGCTGCTGTCTCTCCTGGCTCCTTTCCTCTTGACGACAGACCTTTTTATAGGAAACCCGGTGTCATGGTGACACTGGAAAGTCTGAAAACGGAAAAAACACCTCCAAAAGCACTGCCAGGCTTTTGAGCAGAGCAGCCACCATGGACAAAGGGCAGAGTGGGTGTCAGGCACTGTGCCGGCACCTCTTTGCCTTTTGTATTTCATCCTCACATCAGCTCTGGGAATTATTAACTCGATGTTACAGATAAAGAAACTGGGAGGAAAATGTCCCACAGCCTGTAATCCCAGCGGCGGTTGGGCTTTTCGGCTTCCCCCAGGCAGGAGGGGCTGGAAATGGACGCCTCCATCTGGGCCTGTTCATCCTGGCAAATGCCCATGGGGCACCGTGGCCACCCCCCCCCCCCCAGCTTTTCAGGGAGGGACAGCAGAGTGATGGATAATATTGCATAAAGGCCACACAGAGAGCTTGGGCTTACAGTCACCCTGCAAAGGCCTGATTTCCCAGAAGAGGAAGCCAAGGCGAGGAGAGAGGCCCTGCTTTCTCCAGGCAACTCGAGGGAGGAGCCAAGACTCCAAGCAAGTGTCACATTTCACCTTAGACTTGTTTAAAGTTATTTCTCGTCATGTTTTTCCTGTCACCTCCCTTCTTCCTGATTTCACTTGCATGACTTCAGCTTGACATCCAAACACGGCCATTGTGAGATGCAGAACTAACTCGATACCGGCATGAGCCTTGGCCCAGTGGTCATAAGGATCCTCTGATGAGCGTGCAGAATGGACCCCAGACGGACATCCCTGGCCTCAACGAACATGGATGTCCCAGTGCGAGGAAAATCCCAGTTCAGTGGAAATGTGACCCAAAATCACTTAGAAAGGTGTCTGGCATGTGCCACCAGCATCACCTGGAGGAGTCACCAGCCAGAGGCACACAGCCAGCACCCCCCCCCCCCCCCCAGGCTCTCCAGCACATGGGGAGCTATGCTCGGCTCAGACACGCTGGACATTATGAGTTTTGTGTGTAGAACAGGGACCCTATGTCCCTGTCGTCCTGTTTTTTACAGGGACAATGGGAGTGGGCAGGGAGCTTCAAACCGAGCATGTAACCAAGGGTCCTGTGCAGGCATCAGAGTGCCCTGGCTCAGAGACAGGCCCCTCGGGCTGCAGAGCACAGGGGCCTGCACTCCACGCCAACGGCGCCAGCCGACCTCACGGGAAGCGGCCACTGGTCTGAGCCCCTCGTCGCCAGGCTGCCAGCACCGAGCAGGGGACAATCCTCCGCGTCTTTCCTCATGTCCTGAAATTGGGCCCCGGGTGAGTAACAACTGTCAACTCAGGAACGGTTCGGACTAAGTATAAAAGTGACAAAACTCAACCCCACGATGTTAGTATTTTCATGGTGAAATCAAAACAAACACTGCGTTCAGTTTTAGTGCCCGTGTAACGTCGAAGAGAACTGGGCGCATTCTCAGGGTTAACAACCTTTGGGTCCAATTTAAAACAGGCGATTGAGTAATTTATCTAGATTAAGGGTTGTTACGTGGAAAGGCACTCTGCCCAGTACCGAGGACAGGAGGAAGCAGCCTCGGGCCCACAGATCCCAACCGGGAGGGGTGAGGAGTGGCGGGGGGGGGGGGGGGGGGGGGGGGGGGGCTGTGAAAGCCACACCAGGCGACGCCTCCGCCTCCGCCCCCCGAGCACGCGTAGGGAGCGCCACCAAGCCCTCTGCTCCTGGCGGGCCTTAAAGATAAGAGCAGCCTGCCCTGGCTGCTGTGGCTCAGTTGGTTGGAGCACCATCCCGTGCACCGAAAGGCCGTGGGTTCGATTCACGGCCAGGGTGTGGGTCCGTTCCCTTGTCGGGCTGAGTACAGGAGGCAGCCGGGTGGTTTCTCCCTCCCTCTGTGCGTATAGATGTGTCTCTTTCACATCTATGTTTCTCCCTCTCCCTCCTCTCTAAAATCAATAACAAAACATAAATTAAAAAAAAAAAAATAGCATCCATGCCCTAGCTGTTGGGCTGTGGTTAGAGCGTCGGCCCACAGACTGTTGGGTCCCGGGTTCGATTCCAGCCAAGGGCACATACCTTGGTTGCAGGCTCGATCCCCGATCCCTGGCCCCGGTCCAGGGGCACGTGGGAGGCAATCAATCGATGTGTGTCTCTCACATCGATTTCTCTCTGTCTCTCCCTTTCACTCTCTTTGAAAAGCAATGGAAAAGATGTCCTCAGCTGAGGATTAAAAAAAAATAAGAAGAATTATAAGTGGAATAAAAATAAAACTTTAAAAAATAATAATAGCATCCAGCCCTAGCCAGCGTGGCTCAATGGTTAGAGTGCCGGCCTGCAGACCTAAGGGTCACAGGTTCGATTCCCGGTCAAGGGCATGTACTTGGGTTGCAGGTTCGCTCCCCGGTCCCGGTCAGGGTGCCTGCAGGAGGCAGCCAATCAATGTATCTCCCTCACATCCGTGTTTCTCTCTCTCCCCCCTACCCTCCCTTCCTTCCACTCTCTCTTAAAAATCAATGGAAAAAAATATATCTTCCAGGGAGGATTTAAGAAGAAACAGCATCTAGTCACTGAATAAATCAGTATGGCAGTTCCTAAAAAATTTAAACATAGAATTACATTACAATCCAGCAAGCACACTTCTGGGTATACACCTTCCACAACTGAAAGCAGGGTCTCAACGAGATACCTGTACACGCATGTTCAAAGCAGCATCACTCACAGCAGCTTAAAGGTGGGAGCTACCCACGCGGCCACCAGTGGACGACCGGGCAAGAACGCTGTGGGTGGATCCACACAAGGGAATATTACTCACACTACGAAGGCAATTCCGACACATGCTACAGCGCGGACGAACCTTGAGGACAATATGCTTAAGTCTAATAAGCCATCAAAGAAGACAAACGCTGTGCGGTTCCTTAGAGGTGCCTGGAGTAGTCAAATTCATTGGCGGAAAGGTGCCAGGGGCTGGGAAGGGAGGGGACACGGAGAGTTAGTGTTCAGTGGGGGAGGATTTCTACTTTTACAAAACAAAAATATTCTGCAGATGGATGGTGGTGATTAAGCACAATGTGAATGAGCTTAATGCCGTGAAACTGTACCCTTGAAAATGGTTCAGATGGTAAGTTTTGCTGTTTCGTATCATGGTTTAAAAAAATTTTGAATAAATCCTAAAGAAGCTCAACCTTTATGGGGGAAAAATAACAGCACCTGAGTCCTTTACACGTTGCGAAGCATTTTCACACATTATCTCAACTCTTACAACGGCCCTGTGATGAAAACATTTATGACACATTTCCAAACAGAAAACTAAGGTTCAGATGGGGTGCAATGACTTGCCCCAAAGGGAGGAGGTGGGCGCTGGTGCCTGCCTCGTTGTTTTCTGGACCATGCCGTTTGCCCACAGGAAGAGAAATCCTTAAAACCCCCAAGTATGCTAACAGGGTACTTTCTTCCCTAAGTCCCTGTTGGCTCCAGGTGTGTCAGAAAATTTCCACGCCTCAGCCCTGGCCAGGTAGCTCAGTTGGTCAGAGCGTCCCTGATACGTTGCTGGTCTGATGCCCGGTCAGGGCACATGTAAGAATCGACCAATGAGAGCATGAATTAGTGGAACAAATCGATGTTTCTCTCTCGCTCTCTCCCTTCCTCTCTCTAAAATAAAATAATAAATAAAAAAGAAGGGAAACTTCCACACCCCTGGTTCAAGGTTGCAATGAGGTGGTGAAGCTGAAATCCAACCCAGAGCGTCTGATGTGACAACGAATGTGGATGAATTTTGCAGCTCGGGAATCCCAATGTTACTGAAAGGAAGGAGCAGCCCCCCAAGCCCTCCAGGGCCTGGCTCTACCTCCCTCTCATGGTGTCTTCTCCTGCTCCCTCCCCAGGGGAGAAAGTGTGCCCGCTGAGGCTGGATGGGTCAGTGATCCGAGGCCTGGAAAATGTCCTGCCCAGAGGCACGTGGCTCTCCTTAGCCACCGAGCTGGCCCAACAGTGGCCCAGGGCTTGCTGCTTAAGTCCACACCTGAGGTCAAGTGGGTGCCATCTCCCTTCTCTGCGGAAAACCTGTCTTCCCTCCCCACCTACTGAAAGTGCAGGAACATCCGTCTTCCTCCATTGCCCTTATGCTCCTGGTAAGCAAGGGGCCTGGTTCAAAAATGAATGAATCAAGCTTTGACAGTCCTATGAAGAGCCTCCTGCTCCCATTCCTACAGGCAGACTCACCAAGTCCCCCATTCCTGCCTCTACTGCCCTTGGGACAACCCTCCTTAGGGCAGACTGTGCAGTCTGGTGACTAAG
Organism: Miniopterus schreibersii; assembly: GCF_964146895.1. Taxonomy (NCBI): domain Eukaryota; kingdom Metazoa; phylum Chordata; class Mammalia; order Chiroptera; family Miniopteridae; genus Miniopterus; species Miniopterus schreibersii. The sequence continues at coordinate 179,508,859 of NC_138102.1, forward strand.
GAAGCCCATGGAACTTAGGCCTGCGCCTGGTGTCTCTACCTTGTGCCAGCTCAGTGTCAAGCACACAGTAGGTGCTCAATAGCTAATGAACTAAGGCTCACAGGAGACGCTCTCAGCTCCCTTGAGCCTGACCCAGCTGCCTTTCTCTCACCTTTTCTGCACGATGCTGCCCCATCCAGGCCTGTGTCCACCACGCTGCACTCCTGGAAGCTTCCAGGATGCACAAAGCAGGTGCCTGCTGCACAGACAAAGCACAGCCCCTCCCAGGCCCCCTCTGCGGCCCACAGACACCAAGACACATGCTCATAGCACATGGATTCTTTATTGTGACGCTCAGTGGGAACACCTGTAAACCAGCTTCCTGTAGTGGTGACAGCTGCAGCACATGCTAAGGCACTTTTATTCTATAAAAAAGGGTTGGGGTGCGAGGTCCATTCACTCCTTTGTGACAGCAACTGGGACCTGAATTCAGAGCTCTGGAGGCAGACGTAGCTTTAACACAGCTTCATGATTTGTTGAGTTTGTTTCCTTTTATAAAAAAATGCCTTCTTTGCCATAAGTAAGTCTAAATGCAGCATATACAAAACAGTTAGGAATACAGGTAAATTCAGCAACCAGTGTAGACCAGTGTAGGACACGCTACTCTCTTCTAAACATGGTTCCAAAGGAAAGGCAGTGATCAAAACTGGGGACTTTACCATTTATTACGGGGGGAAAAGAAAACCTTTCATTTTTCTCTTTTCCAAAACATCTGTGCAGATGGCGGTTTTCGACTATACTGAGTCAACGCTTCAGATAAACCACCACGGGCCCGTCCTGGAGCAGGTACAAGGTCATGTGGGAGGGTCACGGGCCCCGTCTGATGCTCTTGTCAGAGTTGGGACAAGTCCCTTAACCATTAAATACATTTGGTCCCCAAGAGTGTCGGGAGAGGCCACTGCTGGCCTTTCCAGCTTGGCCCCAAGGCCCTGTCTGCTCCGCCCAAGGGCCTTACTGTGGCGGGGCAGGCTGCCCTCCGCAAAGGGAAAGGGGTCATCATTGCACTAGAGACCTTCTAGAATCAGGAAGGGACAGTGGCGCTGCCCAGTGGGAGTGGGGAGGAACGCCTTCCTCCCCACCCCCAGCATTCTGTGCCCTGCACAGAGGTGGTAGCCCTGGGGTCTGCTCTGCGGGACGACCCAGAGCCCAAGGGGGGGGGGGGGGTGATGGGGCAGAAGGTGTGAGGTCACCGCGTGTGATTGCCAACAGCAAAGAAGTAGGTGGGGGAAGAGCTGGTGGCAGAGGGGGGAAGGTGACAATTCTCCTGGGGTGTTGGGCTATCAAAAAGCCTTAGTCTGAAGAAAAATAGACACGTAGAAAAGTCTAGCCCATCCCCAGCTGCTGCCACTCGGGCCTCACCACCTTGCCCTTTTGGCAAGAGGAGGCCAAAGATCTTGCAGGTCACTCAGTCCCCAACAAGGGGCCAGGACTCTGACTCTTTGGTATTAGATTCTGAAGGATGGGAGGGGAGCAGCAGACAAGCCGAAGGGCCGACGCAAGGCCTGGGGGTTAGGGGGAGGTGCAGGCCCAAGGCCCCCTGGCCTGGCGGGAGGGGTGGGGGTCACGGTCACAGCAGTCCCAAGGAGGTGAAGGGAGTGCTGCCCAGGTGAGGAAGGGGAGGCGGAGTCATCCATTGGTCGATCGGTCTGTCTGTCCTTCTGGCGCAAGAAGCAGAGAGGTTATTCGGCAGCTTTGGCCTCTGCCCCGTCGGCCTTGCCATCCACCTCGTCATCAGAGCACTCGCCAGTGCCTTTGCGAGCCATTCGGCGGGGCACAACAAATGGCAGGTCCCCACGCCTGCGGGCAGATGCAGAGGGTCAGGCAGGGTGGCCCAAGCACAGCTCACACGTTCCACAGCGACCTCTAGAGGGCATATGGGCGCCTAACATCCCGTAGGAGAAGCAATGCAGGGCCTCTGGAGCCACAGCCTCCACACAGGACAGACAGGCTCCAAGAGACCAGGCGATCGAAGCTTCTGCTTTAACCAGAAACACTAGCAAAACCCACAAGGAAATCAGGACTGATGAAAAGGGGGAAAGCACAAGAATAGATGGAGTCGCCTTCTGCAAAATCCCACCCTTTGCTCAAACAGTAGAAAGCAGGGGAAACTGAGATACAGGGAGGACTGTTTACACAGCGTGCGAAGCCCGGCACCTTCCTCCCATCACACGTCAGAAAACTAGCGTTAAATACTGAGAGAATGCCTGCTGTTGTTGATTTCATGCTTTAAAAGAGGACTGTCCCAAAAAGAAGGTAAGAAACAAGAATCTGGGGGGGAAGACCCTGTGCCTCAGCCATTGTACTCTTGAATGTTAACCCTCCCTTGAGAAATGCAAGAGGCCCTCTGTCCTGCAGGCGCGGTCAGAGGACAGCAGCTGCTCAGCAAGCTCACTAGGCACCTAGGAGGGGCCAGGACCTGCCAGGCTGCCCTGTGCCTTCCAGTTCCAAATGCTCAGCATGGGACTGTTCCCATCGGGGGGGAGCAGCCACCTGAGCAGACCTTCCAGCTAGGAAGGAGCAGGTGCCCTTGAGCTGACAGTTTATTCGCAGGCTGGGCTAGAGCCTGGGAGGCAAGAACTTCCAGGGGCCCCGGGCCCTGACTGCACTTTTCCCGTCCTCCGGCGCTCTGCTCACTGGTGTCTAGAGCCAACTTACTTGCGAAGGAGAAATAACTGGGAAGGGGCCAGGCAGAGGCAGGGCTCACCTGAGCTTGTTCTTGAGCGAGCTGACCTCCCGGTTCATGGCGTCAGCGGTCTCGGTGGCATCCTCCAGCTCGCGCTGCAGTTTCCGACGGGAGGCGTTGGCCCGCTGGGCCTCCTCCTCGGCCTCCTCCAGCTGCCGCTTGAGCTGCTTCAGGCGGGTGGACGCCTTGTCAGCCTGTGGGGATGTGTGGCCAGTGGCCCTGGTTAGTCGCTCTGGGAGAGGGTGGCCTGCCTGGCACCTGGCTGGCCTGGGGGCACCGCTGCTCTGCCCGCAAACACACCTGGTCCTTGAACTGCTCGGCGTTCCTGCGCTCGTCATCCACCTGCAGCAACACGTCCTTCAGCTTCTTCTCTGCCCGACGCACCTGCTTGCAGGCCGCCTGGCGCTCCCTGCCGGGCAGACAAAGCAGCTCAGGGGACACCTCCTTCAGAGAGGCTGGCCCACAAACCCCTAGCCGGACCATCCATTCCCAGGGCCTCACTGCTATTCCCCCGAAAGGGAAGCCTTGCCCCTCATTAATGAACACCCACTATGAGCTTTGTCTCTTCTGGGAGGCACTTTAATTGGCTCCATTTCACAGATGGGGAAATGGGGGCTCAGAGAAGGGAAGAGACACATTTCAGAGCATATATGGCCCTAGGAAAAGGGAAAATGGAGATTGGGGGCCCAGTGTGACCCTCATTAGCTCCCCACAATTCTGTCTTGCTGAGCCCAGACTGTCTGCCCAGATGGTTATGACCCCTATCTTCTCTGCTGCAGCCTCAGAGACAGTCACCAAAACCCCCAACTTGAGAGGTGGGCCATGGGCTCCTACTCAGACTCTACAGGACCCCAGTGAAACTGAGGAGAGCAGAAGAGCCCATTGGGTGCTGAGGGAAAACAGACTCTGGGACTGGGGGACAGCGAGCTGGTTCCTGACTGGACTCAGGGACAGGATCACAGATGGGATAGAAGACTGTCCCAGGCGACAGGAGAGGGATGCCTACTTAGTCTCATTGTCCAGCTGCTCCTCCAGCTGCGCGATCTTGGCCTCCAGGGCAGTGATGGAGGCCTTGTACTTGGACTTGACAGTGCCCTCCATCTCCTGCAGCTTGACCTTGAGCTCCTTGTTCTGGCGCTCCATCTGCTGCCTGGCATTCTCGTTCTTCTGCGCGTGGCTGCGCTCGAGGTTCAGGTCAGTGTTGATCTGGTCGATCTGTGGGAAGAGGGGCTGGTGACCTTGGGGAAGGCTAGGGATCTGCTGGGGACAGAGGTGGGACAGCAGGATCCTGCAGAGCCCCTCATAATACCAGGTTCCCAAAACTTAACAGGGGCCAGGACATCCTCCCCTAAGTGACCAGGAAGCTGCTGGCTTTCCCAAGGTCGCTCTCAGGACCTGCAGCCCCAAGCATGGTGCCGAGGGAGTGCCCAGGATGCCAGCCTGCCCACCTGCAGGTTGGCCTTCTTGAGCCGGTCGTTCACCAGCTCTGTGTTGCCCTGCTCTTCTTCCAGCTCCTCCTCCAGCTGGGCGATGCGAGCCTCCAGGCGCCGCTTCTCCTCCAACGCCAGGGCTCTGCGGGAAGCCAAGGAGGAGTGAGAAGGGGCCAGTCCCAGAGCTGGGGTCCCCCTCAGCACCCACCTTTACTTAGTGGCTCACTCACCCTTTGCCGCTGCTGTTGGCAATCTCGTCTGCCAGCTCGTCCCGCTCCTGCTGGGCCTGACGCTTGGCACGCTCGGCAGCTGCCAGTTCCTGCCATGAGAACCCAGAGTGTGACCCACTGGGGCGCCCACGGCCCTGAAAGGCCACTTCTTCCATTCCTGGTCCTCTGGAACCCTGTCCTCCCCAGGCCCCTGGCCCTTCCTCAAACCCCTTCCTGGGCCTGCCTCCTCCATGAAGTCCTTTCTCATGAGCCCCTCTGGCTTACAGGACTGATTCCTCCCTCTGAGGCACCACATGTTGACAAAGCCCCCACATCTAAGAGCTAGGGGCCAGGCCAGGCCAGGCCTAGTGCCAGGGATGTAGAGATGATTAAGAAATTGTCCTGGCCTAATGGGCTGTGCTGGTCCCTCTCTCCCAGGTAGACGAGATATTAGGAGGGATAAGCTAGAAATTAGTTAGGACCTGGGCGTGAGGTCTCTGAAAGCCAGGTAGAGGAGAAGGGCTTCATCCCCAGTGTAAGGGGCCGTGGCCCCAAGTGTGGCCATGGAGGAAAGGATGCCACCCACACCCAGGTAGGAGAGCACAGTCACTTAGGCCACAGTAGGTGAGGACATGCCTGGGTGTCTGGCCCAGTGAGAAGCAGAACTCAGTAGCCCTAACCCCACACCTAAAAGATGGCCTAGATCCTGGGGAATGTTTCCATATGTGCCTCACGTGTCACAGATTAGGGGACACTCAGCACACAGATCTGGGAGGGTCCTCTCCTGCTCAGGAGGCAATTCACAGCAGGAGTGGAGATTACACGAAGTCTCATTTCACACCAGGGAGACTTGCTACTTACTGAAGCCCTGCAGGGAATTCTTTCAGCAAGAACCACCCCCACCTCATTCATGCAGTTCCCCTAGCTTGTTTCAGCCCTGCCCAAAGCTGGCCCAGTGGAGGCCCTGTGCTGCCCCCTACTGGCCAGAGCACAGAGATCCTGAGTGCCCCCATGGCCCCGGACCACCTCCTGCAGCTGAATCATCTCGGCCTCCATGCTCTTCAGCTTCTTCTCGTTCTCCTTGGCCTGTGCCAGGATCTCCTCGCGGGAGGTGCGCGTGTCATCCAGCTCCCGCATATAGTCCTTCATCTGGGCCTGGGGGCAGGAGGAGAAGCTTGGTACCATTACTGCAACCCCAGGGGCCACGCATGTCCCACCTGCCCCACCATCCACCTGCTCCCAGGGACAAACACCAACTGGTGCTTTTGGCTACTTTTCACCTTCATAGCACAATTAACCAGCATAACTACAAGGACAAAACAGTAACGAAGGACCAAGTGTCTCTACCCTACAGCATTTTACACTTTCTGACCATTAGGATCTACAAAGCTACTCTGGGCAGTGTTAGTCGCCGTGTACACATTAGCCCACGTGGCGTAGTGTTTTACTCTGTACAACTCCCTGTTGGCTCGAACCCAGTGCACAGGCACCACGCCCCCACACACCCGCTGCTCTGCCAGGTTATCCCAACCACACACACTCAGGAGCACATTTCCTATGCCATTCTCCTGCGAAATGTTTTAACTCTAAAGATCTTTGTCAAGTAGCTTTTTTTTTTTGCAGGAAATTCCAAATTTGGCCTTCCCATGTCAAAGGGTAAGAAGACTCTTGTTGGGTTCAGCCACGTGGCACTGGGAGGATGCTGCCAGCCAGCAGGGCATCTGTGCCCTTTGACTTCACCTGCCACGGATGTTGAAATTTATTCTTGTTGCAGAAGGTTTGCTAGGTAGGAATGTGGCATCTCAGAGCTCTTTCAATTTGTTACTCTTTAATTAAAGGTCAGGGGAAAATTTCCCAAATGTGTGTCCCTGCTCCAGCTGCTCCCTCAACCTTCAGCACCACTTCCCATCCTTGTCCGTTAGGCTGCACCGGGTCACACGTAGGTCATATCAGGTTTATTCTGAAAATGTGCCACTAAGTGACTATGTTCCCTAACTCCATTGCAAGTTTGCATTTGGACTACATTTTCACACTCAGCCTCTGGGCCTGAGTCTCCATCTATGAGACAGGCTAAGAACATCAGACCTTCCTTGGATAGGGGAAGGTGGCAATTCCCAGTGTTCACTGGACACCTGTCTAGAGTCCCAGCCCCTCACTGAGCCCAGCGCCACCATGTGCGTCCAGATCTGGTTTGGTCCGGCCTGACCTCACCTGCAGCTTCCGCAGCTGTTTGATGGCTTCATCGCGGTTCTTGTTGGCAGAGTCGATGTGGGCCTCTAGGTCCTTCAGGTCCATCTCCAGCTTCTTCCGAGCGGCCACTGCCAGTGAGCGCTGCTTCCTCTCGTCTTCCAGCTCTGCCTCCATCTCCCGCACCTGAGGGAGATGCAAACAGCTTGCAGCCCAGAACCACACACAGACCCTACCCCAGCTCTGAGCCCAGGTGGGTTTGGCTCAATTCTGTGGGATCCATGGGGACTCCAGGGCCAATGAAAATTACTGAACAGAAAAATCCTGATATTGTCACTGATCCCCCGTACTTCCCCGGGACAGGGGACTGGAAGAAATGCCTAGGGAGCCTTCCACCATCCAGGTAGAGAAAGGAGTGAGAGAGCCTGCTGGAAACCTGGGGGTCCCTGCCCCCTGCCGAGGCGGAGACGGCCTGTCCAGGGGAGCAGGAGAGCCATGCGCACCTGTCTGACCAGCTGCTTCTTCTTCTCCTCGCTCTGCTCGTCCCGGCCCTGCAGGTCCCGCTCGAACTGGGCCTTCATGGCCTGCAGGTTCACCTCCAGCCGCAGCTTGGCATCTTCAGTGGCCTGAAGCTCATCCTCCAGCTCCTCGAGCTGGGTCTTCATCTCCTCCACCTGCTGCTCCAGGGCCCGCTTAGACTTCTCCAGCTCGTGGACCTGCCACCAGAGGGAACCCCAGTCAGGAGCAGAGGGCCAAGAGGTCCCCGAGGGCCCTGGCCCAGCATCCACGCCCCCTCCCCCTCTGTGCTGCCCCCTCGGCTCCATGTACTCACGCTCTTGCCTACGTCGTCCTTGGAGCTCATGAGGTCCTCCATCTCGGTGCGGAACTGCTTGTTGAGCCGCTCCAGCTCAGCCTTCTGCTCCATGGCCTCCTCCAGGGCCCGGGCCAGCGAAAGCGCCTTGGTCTCCTTCTCACGGGCCTCCGCCTCAGCCCGGTCGCGCTCCTCCGCGTACTTGGCAGAGACGGTTTTCTCCTCAGCCAGGAGCTGGGAAAGACATGGGCGCCATGAGACTCGAGCAACGGCACTTAGAGCCCTGAACCTGCTGACCCCAGGCAGGCTAAACATGCCTGAGGCAGGAAGGGCCGATGCTGGCTCTGAGGGGAGGAGCACCAAGAAAGCGAGCACCAGCTGCTGCTTGGGGAACTCATCTGGCTCCCAGGGTGACATGCACCATCCAGTGTGTCCTTGTAACCGGATGAGGGTAGAGATCGCCTCTGCCACCATGCTTCAAGTCTGTCACTTTCATCACTTACTACGACTTTGTCCCACAGTGCCCCTTCCGTGAGAACCCACAGGACATGCTACAGCTCAGAACCTGGAAAGGCTCTGGTTTTCCTCCACCGCTGCTTGGCGTTTACCTTGAAGAGTGTGACTCCGGCTGCTGTGGCCTCATCTAAGGATGAGTTTAAATCCCCGTGTCCACTCTCTGTGTGGACCTACATACCCTCGCTAGGCCTTCTTTTCCCACATTCCCATTCCCTTTGCCCCAATCCCTCATTTATCCCATGGACCTATTTCTTAAAGGACCAGAGAGCAAACACGTTAGACTTTGCAGGCTGTGTCTACGTAGGCACTACCTGACTGTTCTGACAGTGTGAAAGCAGCTAGACGGCAGACAGGAAGCAGCATGGTTGAGCCCAGTACGCCTTCAGCCACACGACAATGCAGCGGGTGGCCCAAGCCCAGGGAGCTGAGCCCCGATTCATTCCATTTTTCTATCTCAACCCACTGTCTGCACCTCTGAACACTCCCTCAGGTTGTTTGGAATGAGGAAGGGGTATGATCACCTGAATAAAAATTCTGAAGAAAAATTGGTTCATTATAGAAAATGTGAAACACAAGAAACCAGAAAGCAGAAAAGTCACTCTAAACCTATCCTATGAAGATGCCCGGTTCCAAGCACTTTCTTGCCAGGCCCCTCAACAAGGGGGAAACCCAGCAGGACCTTTGAGCGCCTGCTGGTAGTGACAGGAAATCAGGATTCGCTGGCTGTCAGCAGCCTTGGCCTGAGGCCATGGCATTTGCAGAAGAGAGGAAATGAGGAGGACACTGACGGCACACACCTGGTCAAACTTCTTCTGCTTCTTCTCCAGGTTGGAGACACTCTGCCGCTGGTGGTCCAGGTCCACGAGCAGGTCGTCCAGCTCCTGCTGTAGCCGCGTCTTGGTCTTCTCTAGCTTGTCGTAGGCGGCCACCTTCTCCTCGTAGCGCTGGCTCAGTCCCTCCAGGTCCTTCTGGAGCTTCCTCTTGGCTTCCTCGGCAGTCTCCAGGCAACCCACGCCATCCTCCATCTTCTTCTTCATGTCGGTCACCTGGGCAGGAGCAAAGTGTAAGGAAACACGCAAGACGGCACCTGTTCAGGTAACACACGTGCCTGAGACAGCTGGGAGCTGGCCTGCTACCTCATTAGCAGAGGCCAGGGAGCCAGCCCAGTTATGGACACTTCCCTCTTCCACTGGGGCAAGAGAAACGGACTTTCTGCAGAGGGTGTCTGCCTAGTACATGAAGCCTAGCGCAGGTCAGCTCAGGAGGTCCTCTCCATGTGACCTCTTCCAGGCTTCTCATTTGTTTACAAAGACGGAGGCCCAGAGGGGAGCCTCCTCCAGTCACCTTGCCCCACACAGCAGGGCCGGTGCCCTCTGGGGAATTGGGCTGCTGGAGGCAGGAGGACTCCAGGTACCTGTCCTGCAGGCTCCTCCTGGACATAAAGCTGCCATCACGCCCATGTGCTGGCTACTTCTACCCAGACCATGGAGCGGACTGTGAGCTCATCCTGGGTTTAGGACAGATCTTCTGGCCTGGCGCATTTAAGTCCCAAGACGGGATCTAGATCAGGGCTCTTGGTCTGTTTTTGGCCGTGAATGCTTTGATACTCTAGAGCAGACTATGGACTCCTCATCATAACATTTTGGTATTCATAAAATATATGGAGTTATCAAGAATGCCATTATAGGAAAATGCGGTTGTCAGATATTTTAAAAACTGGTTCAGTGACACATGTGCTTCTTTTTTAGCATATCAAATAGCAGCCTCCTGACCTGCAAGGAGCACATGAAGTCCCCAAAGCCCCACCGTGGCCTGGACACGTGACTGGGGGTTTCTAGTGAACAAGGCCACAGGCACTGGGGCTGCTATGGCCTGTTGTCTACATTCATAAGGAAGGAAATGCTAGATGTCAGCTAGAGGCTGGTGAAAATAAAGATGTTCAGTCTCTTCCCACAAAGTTCACAGATCCCCTAATTCTACCTGGGGACCCCAGGCTAAGAGCCCTGGGCTGGAGAGGACAGGAGCTCCCTGAGGAAGGGCACCCAGCTCAGGCAGGCCTGCGTGGACCCAGCACACAGGGCTGTGCCTCCCCAGCCTGCAGAGTCCAGCCCATTTCCCTGCACCACGGGGCCCTCTGGGTGTCCTGTCAGGGAGCTAGGCCCGAACCTGGGCGTGGAGGGTGGAAATCTGCTTTTCCAGGTTCCTCTTGGCCTCCTCCTCCTCCTCCAGTTGCTCCTTGAGGGAGTTCTTCTCGTCTTCCACCTGCTTCAGCTTGGTGCTCAGGCTCAGCTTCTGCCGGTTCTCCTCCTGCAGCAGCTCCTACTCCGAGGACAAGAGGGGCCCAGGGCCCAGAAGGCACCACATCAGAGGCTCGCAGTCCCCACACCCTTGGAGGGAGAACCCACCCTCTGATTCAGGGGACAGCTGGTAAAGGCCTGGTGGGGAGGACCCAGGGTCTCCGTGGACACAGGGGAGGACAGGTAATCAGAGGAGCTCTGGGACGGAAGTCCCAGAGGTGTGGCAGGCGATGCCACATGGGCACCGCATCCTCCCAGGAAAAGTCCAGCTGCAGATATCTGCTGCCACCCTTACCTGTGTGTCCTGCAGCTGGGACTCCAGAGTGGAGAAGTCCTTGGTGAGCTTGCTGGACTTGCTGTCAGACTGGGTGAGAAGACCTGTCACATTGTCCAGCTCGACCTACACAGGGACAGGGGGGACAAAGGCTCATGAGCTCGACCATAACTGCTCTGACCCCATCTTGGTGCTTTTAGACTAAGCTGAACCTGAATCACAGACTGCACCCAGAAAACCTCGCTGAGGACCCAGTTTGAAGCAAGAAAAAGAACAGGAGCCCTGGAGAACTGGGCCATGATCGAGGAGCTGCTAAAGGGACCACTGCCCAGGCCTGGGTCCCAGCGGAGGCCTCACCTGCAGCTTGGTGACCTTGTCGGCCAGCTCCGTGCGCACTCGCTCTCCCTCGTTGAACTTCACCTGCAGCTCCTGGAGCTGGGCCTCCACTTTCTTCCGCTTGTGCTCTGAGTCCCCTTTGCCCTGCAGCAGGGCCTTCACCTCGTTGGCCAGCTCACCTCGCTCATTCTCCAGGGTCTGCTTGGCCTTCTCAAGGTTGGCTTTTACCTGGTAGGGAAGGAAGCAAAGGTGTGAAAAGAGGCATCATCACACCCCGTCATGAGGCTGGTCTTTCTAGAATCACTGGAAGAACTGCAGGATTCAGATCCAGAAACCGCTGCCTCTGCAGCAAAAATGATGTTGGGTAAGTCTGGGAGGTGGCCTGCTCGCCAGAGCGCTGGACGGGGAAGGCTCACACCTGATCAGTACTCATCACTCAACCAGTACGTGACACCCAGCACGTGTCCTTGTCTGAGAGCCTCAGCTTCCCACCTCTAAAACAACCCCTGCCCAGCCTCCCTCACAGGTAGAGGGAACATTCAAGGGTAAGACGTTGTCACTGCTCATATGATGACTTCAGTAATGATATTACAGGATGAAGGAAATTATAATCGTTCACAGTTAGACATCCAGTAAAGCCTCTTTCAAATGTGATGTTCAAAGTAATGATGTAATGTTCTTCCAAAAAAATAAAGTGGAGTTTATGGAATTAATACGACAATCCCATTCTAGTCTGCACCAAGCTGGCCACAGGGTCAAGGGCAAGTTCAAGGGTAAACCGTGAGTGCAAAGGAATGCTGGGTAAACAGCTAAAGGACAAAGAAAGAACCAGGTGGAAGTTGAAGGGAGACAGGTGGACAGGGCTTGTTTCTAAAATATTTTATAGGTTGCCACACAGAAGAGCCTTTGACCTCTCAGGCTGCCACTGAGAGTGGCTGGGAGCTGGGAGCCACAGGAGGCAGGATTTGTCCTGTGAAGGAACTGCCAGGCCATCAGAGGCCTGGCAGAGAAACCAGCTGGGATTAATATCCCCAGGGCTTTCCCAAGACGACTCCAGCTGACCACCTGTTGGGGGTGTTCTAGAGAGGACCCAGGTTTCAGAAAAGGGACCCCAAGGCCCTGTGAAACTCAGTTTCAGGGTCGCTCCAATTCCTTGAAGCTTTCTGGTCTGGCAAGTTGTTGAATAAAATAACGATAACTGTATTTGAACAACTTCCTGAGCCCTTATTAAGTGCTTTACATGTCATCAACTCCAACTCACATAAAGATATTAGACAGACCTATCATGAGCCTCCTTTCCAGATGGGGAAACTGAGGCACAGAGGTAACTATCTGCCCAAGTCACACAGCCACCTAGGGCTGGAGCTGAACCCTGACCCAGGCAGTCTGGCTCTGGAGCTGCTCTGTTCTACAGGAATGGCCCAGAGTGATAGCTAGTCTCCAGGAGGGCCCACCCCTGAAAGGAGCAAGACCCCCCCACATGAAGTCATGGACCAAGTCCCTGGGGGAAGCCCACGCACCCGCTTTGTCTGCTCCAGCTGCTCAGCCAGCTCCTCCACAGCCTGTGAGTGCTTCTGCCTCATCTCCTGGATCTGGGCCTCGTGAGTCTTGGCCTCATCCTCGAGGGTCTTCTTCAGGATATTCACTTCCTGTTCACGTTTGGACCTGGAGAGAAATACCCTCAGGATGGAGCCCAGGGACCTGGAGCGATGCGCGATGCTGCCCCCGGGGCTCTTCCCTGGCTGCAGAGACCAGCGAGGTGCACTGGCCACCTCAGGCAGCTTTTCTGCCGAGGGGGCTTCCTCAGCTGTCCATCCTCTACAGGCTCAGACACTGCAGAGGCTTGCATACCTTTCCAGCCTTAAAGCCCATCCTGTCTCACCCAAACTGCAAGCCAGGTTCTCAAATAGGTCTTTTTGGTAGAGGGAAGATACTGAGGAACCTTCAGCTTCCACACTCTGTGGCATATGACAATAAGGCCACTGTGTGTATTCAGAGGCCTGGGACCCACCCTTGTCAGGCCACGGCCTCCTTTCCCCTGTCTGACTTGGCTAGGCTGCCCCATGGCACACCTGAGCTCCTGCTGGGCAGCCGTAGAATCCAGGGTGTCCTCCAACTCTGTTTTTAGAGCCTCTAGCTCTTCCCCAAGGTCCCGTTTCTGCTTCTCAGCTTTATTCCGAGAAGCACGCTCAGACTCCAGGTCTTCCTGAAGTTCAGATATCTGAGATTCCAGCTCACGGATCTTCTTTAGGGCCATGTTTTTCTGGGTTGCTTCCTCCTCCACTCTGCCAAAGAAACCGATATCAAGATGAGGCCATTTCGCTTTCAGGGAGCAGAGTTTGCAGAAAAGGTTTTGAGAGAGTCAGCCAAAGCCATGTCTGGCAGTCCGAGGCATGGCCCTTAGAAGCTTCACTCAGCAAAAATAACATCTGAGGCACACCATATCTAAGAGTTAAGGGCAAAACCACTTTGAAAATTGGAAAACCTCATACGAGAATTGGAAAACCTCATACAGAAATCATTTCATTTTCCAAATTAGTGCTTTAAACATAAAAAGTTCAAATGTTCTATAAAAAAATAAAAAGGAAATAAAACACTATAGTCCATGAAGACTGCAACAAAATAAAAATACAAATGCATCACAGATTTTGGGTGATAATGATGTATGCAGGTTCATCAATTGTAACAAATGTATACCACTCTAGTGCAGGGTGCTGGTACCAGAGGAGGCTGTGTGTGTAGGGGAAGAAGGGTTATCAAAATTCCCCATGCTGGGGCTCAACTTTGCTGTGAACCTAAAACTGCTCTAAAAAAATGGCCTAGTTAAAAAAAAAAAAAAAAAAAAGCATGCCTGTAGCTAATAAATTTTTAAAAGTTAAAGAAATGAAAGGACTATAGTGGTTAAATGATACTGTGGGTGACTTTTTTGGGATTACAAACAAACAAATGACGGGAAATGTTTTGCTGTGAAATGGTTTCCAAGACAACAGCGAATGCTCACAGCTCACTGATGCAACAAGAACCACAGCAGGAAGCCGGAGGGAAGTGCCAGCTCTGGCTACGTGGCTGCGGGCTAATGCTCTGGCTCTCACCTGGCCAGGGCAGCCTGGACCTCCTCCTCTTTCTTGGCCAGCTGCATCTTGAGCTCAGCAATCTGAGCCTGGAGCTCAGCGATCTGGTCGTTGAGGTCCGTGGAGTCTCCCTCCAGCTTCCGGCGGGTCTTCTCCAGCTCCTGACGCTGCTTCTCCTCTCTTCGGAGGCGCTCTGAGAAGGAAGGACAGGGAGAAGCTATCAGAGAGCCCTTAGTGCCCATAGGCTTTGCTGTCTTTGTTCTTAATTCTTACATAAACACTGCATATTATAAAATATATATGAAGGTTAAAGGGTCACAATACACAGATACCAACTCCTGGATGAAGGAAAAGAACATCACCATGAGCTGCCAGGTCCTATGTCTGCCCAATCCCACCCACTGCCCTGGACCCACCGGGATGCCACTGGTCCCGCAGAGGGTACAATAGGTTCTGGCATGAACTCAGGGTTCCAGATTTCCCCATCACCTATGTCCACTCCTCTCAAGGGGCAGGGGCAAGGGGTCCACAGACAGCCACAGGCCTGCACATCTACCCCATTCTCCTCACCACAGAACCCAGAGCACCGGGAGATGAAGACATGATCTGTCACCTGCCCCAAGACAAGCAATGACGTTGCAATATCGGTCTAGCATTTTACTGTACATGCAGCATGTCCACAAGCATTAGGTAGTTTAGTCCTCACAAATGTGCTTTCACTGTGTCCTCTCAGAGGTAAAAGTAAAACTAAAGCTCATGGAGATGAACAGACACAAGATGACACAGCTAGTAAGCAGCAGAGCTGGGGGGCAGGGGGGTCAACCTAGAACATCTTAGGGATTCTCGAAAGCTTGTGAAACCCACTGTCCATGGTGCACAACAGAGAAACGCCAGGGCTTTACTCTGAACGCTCTTCGCTTAGAGGAAGCTCCCTCCCAATCACACAGAGCCGGTGCCTGGTGGCCCAGAGTCCCATAGGGACTGGATGTTGAACCCTAGGTTTTCAGGGCAGTGCTGGTTGCTGCGGACCGTGAGCCTCGCCCATGCAGAGTGAGCGTGACACTAGCCTGGCGCTCCGGCTCCTGGCAGTGGCGCCCAGATTGGCCCTGAGCAGTGAATGCCTCAGGCTCCCGAGTCAGGCAGCTCCCGCCCATCACCCTCTTACCCTCCAGGTCAGTGATCATGGCCTCATGTTTGTTCTTGAGCTTGGCGAGGCTCTTCGACTTCTCCTCCTCTTCCGTGAGGTTGGTGGTGAACTCGGCTATTCTGTCTTCCAACAGCTTCTTCTCCTGGAGGGGGTGTGGAGGGGGGATCAGAGCTTAGCATTAGTTGACCACAGACATTTAGCTCTCTCCAAGGTATGAATCGTCCAGAAATTGAGGACTGAGTGGAGGAATAAGGAGACTTAAATACTTGATTCATTAGGACTTCCTAGATCAAAGGGGTCACTTTTTAAAGCCACTGACTCCCTTTAAAGAGCTGGATAAGCTTCCTGGATCTACAAATGTGGGCATCCAAGACTATCCCTTTGGGCTCAGGTAAGAAAGGTTTCCAGGTGGCAGCTAGTGTTGGTGGCCCCGTGCTTGTCCACTGGGTGGGCTATGACCTCCCACCTCCTCACGCCCCCGAAGTACCCTAGGCTGCTCCCTTCCTTGTCTGCATTGTGTGGCCACCACTGGAGTCTTAATTCAGTAGGTCTCCCCACAACAACAGAGCCACCATAATAAATACACACCGTCACTCAGTATGAGCACCTCACTACCTGCATCACAGAGCTCCCAGGCAGGCATCCCACCATCTCAGCCCCCAGCCCTCGGGGTTCTGACTGTGTCCTTCCTTCTCCTCTAACACACTTTTCCAGTTTCTATCTGCTCACTTAGCTGACAGGGACCCAACTTGGTTCTCAGAAGACACAGCCACCACCTTGGAGAAGGCCGAAGGAGAAGCACCCACACCTCAATACCAAGGAACTGAGGTGCCCAAACCCCACCGGTGACAAACATGCAGCGCCACACAGATGGTTCAGCTCTGCCAAGTCTTGGTTCTCAAGAGCTTATGAAGAGCTTTACTGAGAAGAAATGTCAAACCTTTCCCTTGGGCCCCACTCACTTAAGAGAAACATCCCTTCAAAGGTGACCCTGGCTCCCAGAGGCCATGGGACACCAGGAGGGACACCCAGGAAGGAGACTCTGCTCCTGAGCAGAAGCCGCAGTGCTGCAGACACAGAGGTGAGAAGGCACAGCCAAGAGCCTGGGTCCTGGCTCACTCTCCACAGCCCACATCTCTGCGCGCCGAGGGCCTCACCTTGGCCAGCTTGCAGTTCTGATCTTCCAAGATGATCTGGTCTTCCTCCAGCTTCTTCAGCTTGGCCTCAGTGGTCACCTTCTCCAGCTGCAGCTTCTGGCGGGCACTCTCCTCCTCCTCCAGCTGCTCCTCCAGTTCCTATCACAAAGCAGAGGGACTGTGAGGAGCGCAGGCCACACAAGCCCAGTGGTATGGCCAAGACGTGGCCCAACCCCCACATGTGGGGTCCCATGTTTAAAACTGGGTTATAGGGACAAGAACCCTGGTCCAATCATGTGGTGGCTTGTTCCAAGGAGCTTCCTTTAGCAAGTTTCCCACCAGTAATGACATGGGCAGTGAGCAGAGCAGATCACCCTCTGCTCCTCAGACTGGCCAGAGCAAGACCAAGGGAGGGACATGAAACTGACTTTGATGCTCCGCTGGGCAGTGCACGTGGAGAGCTGAGGCACAGGTTTGAGAAACAGCTTCCTCAAAGAGAAAGCCCCTCAAAGGTTGCCCCAAGTGGACAGAAGGGGGAGGAGCTGGCCTTCCATGGCACTTCCGTTTCTGTGTCCTTTCCAGTTCCTGTGTCACTGCTCCTCACAGCACCCTGTCCCCTCCTCCCCATGTCTGGTGTCCAGCCCACCCCTTTCTCCAGAGGGGCAAAGCTGGGCTACCTGGATGTTTTGCTGCATTTTCTTCTTCTCTGCCTGCAGGTGCTGGCAGCGCTCCTCCTCTTCCTCCACCCTGGCCTCAAGGTCATGGCAAATCTCCTCCAGCTCCTGCTTCTTGGCAGTCAGGCGGGCCCGGAGCTCCTCGGCTTCAGCACACAGTTCTGTTTCCGCCTGGAGCTGCTCCTGCAGCTGCAACTTCTCTGCCATGAGCTGCAAACAACATGTGCAAAATGCAAGTTCCTTGCAACCTCCTCAAGCCACCCAAGGAAACATGTTCTCTAGCTCCGGCTTCCAAAGGGAGAACCATGCTGACAAGAGCAGTGTCCCTCTTGGGAGTGCTAAGCTCCCAGGCACTTTCTAAATATCATGTCCTCTTACCCTTTACCACTATGCCATGGTATACAATCTCTCTAGGAAACAGGCTCAGAGAGGTTACGTGCTGGAGCTGGGCATCAACCTGACACTCAGCTTTCCATCCCATCGGGCGGCCTCCCTACATCACATAACCCTGAATGAAGTCTACAGAGAGATTAACCATTTCTCTAGTGAAGCATCTCTTGCCTCGCCTGCAGATGGCCAGCAGGTGGCAACGCCGGGATCAGCTGCGCTGTGGGCAGAGTCCACAGGCACTCACCTGGGACTGGAGGGTCTCCATCTCCGTGAGCCTGTTCTCTGCAGCCAGCTGCTTCTCTCGGACCTTCACCAGCTCCTCCTCCTTGGCCATCATCTCCTCTTCCTGGCGGCTCACCTGCAGCAGCGGCTTGACCTGGGAGAGAAGGTGAGGACACGCTCAGCTGAAGGCGGCTGTCCTGGACAACAGCCACGAGGCTTTCCCCTCACCTGTGGAAACGCGAGCTCCTGAGGGTGAGGGGTAACTAGGCATGCTATGGGAATTGAGAGCGAGCCTTCTGGAAATTAATTTGGTGCTGTGTGCCACAGGCTTCTCACCTGCTAATTACATTTGGGGAAACCGTCCCTCTGTATGCAAGAAGATTTCACGACAGCATTATTTAGAGTAATAAAAAATTAGGAATTAGATCAAGACCCATCACTGGAAAAGTAGCCAGTTAAATTATGAATGTCTCTAGGGAACCATGTGCTGACTTTTTAAAACGGATGCAGATAAAAAAAACAAAATGATGCTCATGAAGGAATTTTAAATAAAAAATGTAAAACACAAAACTTTATACAAGCCAGAGCTCTGCTATGTAAGAATGTACATGGTTTACAGAGCAGAGACTTCAGGGAGTAAAAAAAAAAAAAAGCAGGAATAAATACTGAAACATCTATTCAACGTTGACATTGGCTTGGCATTGAAGGGATTATGAATGAATTTTTATTTTCTTCTTTATGCATTTTGTTAGCTTAACTTTTCACAATTACTACAAATTAGTTATTATAAATAAAAGCAGAATGAACAACTTATTTTTTTAAGAGGGATTTTTTATAGGCTAGGAGGACCCGCCTAGCTGTGTACAAAGATTCTGACTGTCCATGGCTTCCCAGGAGGGCAGCACCCAAGACACATGTGGCCGTGGCAGGTGGGCCTTTACATCTTGGAAGCTGCTGTTTGAGCCACTCTATCCTAGCCTATCAGCAGGCCATGGCCATCCATACTGGACACATGCCACAGTTCACTTGCCCCTAGACCCCATGGGCAGGACAGCCCGGAGTCATGTTGCCAGACACAGGGGAGGCACAGGGAAAGCACCCCTCCCAGGGACATGAGCCCTGCATGGAGGCCAACGTAAGGTCTGCTTGTCCCCTGTCCACAAGGGAAGCTGGCAAGGCATGAGCTGGGCTGCAGTAAGGGATGGCCCTTCCAGGACCTACCTTGGTGAAAAGCCTCCACCACTGCCAGTTCCTCAGCTTGAGGTAGGCAGCGCAGTTCCTCTGTAGGACCTTCATGGCTGTCAGCTGCTGCTGCCGCTTGGCAAAGGCCCTGTGAGTGAGGGACACGGTCAGCACCTCAGGGCAGGGGGACAACAGACCTCTAATCTGTCAGCCCTGACCTTGCTCCAGGTAGCTTTTCTGGAGGGATGACCCCTGCCCGGGGCACCTCAAGACAGAAGTGTAGGGAAAGAGGCTGGCTTTGGGGTTGAGTCCTATGGGTGACCTTGCAGAGGGTGGCAAGGGCGTAGGTCACAGGACCACTCTTTTTCACTAAGGGGTAAGTGAGTTCATGAGGTGAAAGAGCCTTGTGCACTAACTACAGATCCAAGTCAAGTGTGATGGCTGGTCATTCAGCCGATCTACTGACTTCAGCTTCCCACCCTCAAGACACCCACTAGCAGGGCTTCTGGATAAACAAGGCTCTGGCTCCCAGCACTCAGAGCTTGGGCTGTAGTGTATGTCCCTGAACATAGACACGGGCTCAGGAGACCAATGTCCCGCAGCAAGTGAGTCCCTGACTCCCAAAGAAGCTGCTTGGGACTCAAGGGCAGCCTCCTCCCCTTGGAACTCAGGGTACTCTGGGGGCAACCAGGTTCTGGGTGTCATCCCCACACAAGGGACACAGAAAGAAATACCAGTGAGCGGAAGGCCTTCAGAGCAGGCAAATCCAAGCACAGTCACCACCTAAACCTGTCACTTTAAACATCAGGTGGAAATCCAGAAAGCAAGGGATCAGGAAGAGCCTCCCTTAGGCAGACACCTAACTGGCATTAGGGGTCCCAAGGCAACAGCTTCCTAAAGCGCCCTTCTGCACCAGGAGAGCTTGAAGGGTCTTGAGTGTGGGACAGGCTAGGTGGAGACCGGTGTCTCTGGAACTCACTTTCTGGCCAGGTAGCCCCTGCAGCAGGCCTGGAACCCAATGATGACATCGGTGATCTTCAGGTCCCTCTCCTCCTCCAGGTGGGCCAACACGCCGGCCCGGAAGAAGACCTTGCTCTGGCCGATGCGGTACAGGTTGCTGTCGAGCTCCAAGGCTTTGATCTAGACAGGGGAGATCATGCTATTTACTGCATGCCACCCAGAACCCTGGAACAACGAATGCTGAGAACCTGCCTGGGGGTGGAGGTTGGGGGGGACAAGACAGGGTCAGTCCTGGAGCTCCTGCTTCTCTGTTGTGCAGCCTAACTCTGTCTCCTGGGGCCCAGGGGGACGCCGGGAAGAGGGGCAGGTAGGTTCCGGGATAGGGCAGGGTGACAAGTCAGATTTGAGGAGAAGCACAGAACCTCAGCATTAAAGGGAACTTGAAGGTCCTCTCTTCCTCCACCCTCCTGCTTCTGCATACTACAGTCTCGCTCTTCAAATGCCCAGGATGCCACCCTCCAACCAAGTGCCATCGTCATGGTCAGTAAGAGTAGCACACACTTCAGAAGAGGCCAGGCCCAGGTTCAAATATTGGGTGATCCTGGGCCTTAACCTCTATGAGCCTATGTTCCCTAAGCTATAAAATAGGAATGCTTTAATTAAAAAAAAAAAAGTTAATGAACAGAGCAAATAATCATACCCTCTTCACAGCAGAACTGTGGGAATTAAATGAGAGAATGCAGAAAGCGCTGAGCACAGGCTCAAGCATGTAGTGAATGCTTAATACATTCAACTGTCCTTATTACTGAGCAGTTTTAGTACCGTAACGAGGCTCTCTCTGAAGCCTACTGGCAAGGGTCTGTCTGCTTGGGAGAGGGATTTAGAGCTCCAAAAAGGCAGAGCTTTGAATGGGATAAGTGGATCTAGAGACCCTCATGGCCCTGGCAGTCCTGGATGAGGCCCTGGGAGAAGGCAAGACCAGGAGAGGTGGACCCAACATGGGCATCTCCCCTCCCTGCACAATGAGCCTCAGGAGACAGGTTCCATCTTCCCTGTAGAGCAGGGTGGGAAGGGGAACTGCCTGTGTCTTAAGGAGGGACATCCCTCACCTGACCAGCAATCAACCAAGTCTTCTTGAGGAAGGGTGGCCCAGACAACAGTTGGAGGCATCCCTATCCTTCGTACCTTCTTTCCCATCAGCTGGTAAGCATCAGAGAGCAGAGAGCTGGGTCTTCCCCCCGTTTTCCTGGCATCAATCTCCCTATCACTTAATGTAGTGCTTTGCACATAGTAGGAGCTGAGTTTTCCTTCCCTTTTCTCTTTCCTCCCACCAGCCCTCCCTTCAGACTCTTTGGAAAGAATGCAAAGCAAAGAAAAGCAAAGAAAAGCAAAGGGAGTGGCTGAGAACCCTGGACACATCAGAAACAGGACACTGGCAAAGCAGAAAAAATTACCCACGGGATACAGCCCCAGCTTGGCCACTCAGTCACCACAAAGCCTTCACTCATTCAGCAGAGTTCAGAGTACCCACTGCCCATCCAGCTCTGCTGTAGGAGTGGAGGAAGAGAGAGGAAAGGTCCAAAAGCATGGCATCTAGGAATTCTGGGCCAGTCTCAGTGCTCCAGCCCCACTGCCCTGGCTGTGAGCTGCCTTCCTGACCACACTGGGCATGAATATTGGAGACGTGAGTAAGAAAGCACAAGCATGTGTCCCAAAAGGAAGGGACCGTCTAACGTCAAAGCCCTGCCATGCCACAGCTCTAGTCTCCACACCACCCTGGCCCCATGCGCCATCCCTGACTATCCAAGGGCCAAGGGGGCTGCCGCTCAGGGAACCTGGCAGAATCAGACCTGGAGCATTGGACAGCAATAGAGCATGGGCGCCACCTGACCCATTGGGCACCCATCCAGTCAGACAGGCACTGGTCATGTGGGCATGCACCAGCCAAAGGTCCTTCCAACCCCAGGAAGCTCAACTCACCATAAGCACACACGCCTGCTTCCCATCCATGAAGCCCTTAGGGATGGAGTTTGGTGTCAGGATTTCATATCTAAGGCAGAGAAAAGAAGCTGGGTCAATTCCTCCCTTGCTTCAAAGCCATGTGGCCTGAAATGTACGTGAGAGAGGACCATGCCAAAGGTGTAGCAGATGCAGAATCCCTTTCATGTCAAGAATACACTTGGCAACCCCCCCCCTGCCTTTTTCTTAGGCTGAATGGTACAAGGCAGGCTCTGAATTTTCTGGAAAGTGAATGGAAACTCACGTTGAACTATTTAACTCACTGAAGCTTTAGGTTGGGATTATAACTGCTAATTACAGTATCCGCGTCTGTAACCCCAGACGGCCACTCATGTCTTCCTGAGATGATGCCGGGCACTGCTAATAAATAGGATGGTCCAAGAAATAGAGGGCTGCGTTGTGATAGCAACCGGCACTAAACACAATCATTAGGCAAACAGGACAGTGCACACATGACAAGAAGCTGCAGTGTTCTATGACTTCCATTTCCTAAAGTTCCTTTGATACTCAAGTCTCTGGCTGATCTTGGTACATTTCACAGCTCCTCTAACTGGAGCAAACAGTGCCAGGCCCCGCAGTCACTAGGCATGAAAGCCAACAAGATTCCGTTCATTTCAGTAATAAAAGGAGGGAAATCCTTTTTCATGTAGGGGGTGGAGTAGAGAAGGTGTGAGGAGCTGGCCAGACCTCAGCTCTGGGTGGCCGAGGAAAATGCTTCCTTGCTGGTGGTCCCTGCGGGAGAAGCGGCTGCAGGCCCCGGCTCACCTCTGCCGGAACTCCTGAAAGACCACCCGGTTGGGGAAGCCCTGGCGGCAGATCCGAATGCCCTCAAGAACCCCGTTGCAGCGCAGCTGGTCCAGCACCAGATGGGGATCCAGTTTGCCAGCCTAAAGAAAACACATGCGTGTGGTCTTGCTTCTGTGCCCAGGAACTCATGGAGAAAGGTGGGCTGGGCCCCTCTGGACTCAACAGGGCAAAAGCCTCAGGAGTTACAGCAGCCCACAGCCTTTGATGCTAAGTTACATGATGCAAGTCCTGGAGAGGCTATGAGACAGCGTAACCAAGCGGAAACGCATGCCACAAATGTAGCCTGCCTCCTGGGGAGCCTCGAGTCAGTCTGCAGATGGACAGACCACTGAGGGCGCTCTGTGTGCTGTGGGGAAGGAACCATTGCTGCTGGGGAGACAGAAAGAGTGGGACACCCTCAAGTGCCCTGCCCACACCCTGCTGAGTGGCCACACCTTCTTCTCATGGTTGGGGATGATGCAGCGGACAAAGTTGGGGTTGGTATTTCTTAGTGTGGCCATCAGCTTGGCCAGCTGCTCCTTGTAGAGCTGTCCCACGGTGCGGAACATGCCCTTCCTCGTCTTGAAGGCCCCGGGCAGCGCCGTCTCCGACATGCCAGCTACCTGGTCCAGGCCAATGATGCGGTCCACTGCAGAGACCATGCAAAAGCACGTGAACACCCAGTGGTCCCAGTAGGGCAGTAAAGAGACAGACATCTGGACAGAGAAAGACGTGAGACTACAGAGCAGCAGGACCCTTTCTGCTTAGAGTCCACAGTCATCTCCAAATGTTGAACATACTTGACCTTCTGAGCAGGAAGCAGGAAAAGGGGAAAGACTGCACAGCCACCAGGGCTGATCTCCCCTGGGAAGCAGTCCATAAGCTACGTTCACATTACCTATCTTCAGCCCACTTTAGAAGCTCCTATTCCCACAGAGACACAAGAAAGCTAACAATGTATTTTGGAACAGTGAGCCTAGAGACTAGCTGTTTTGCCAGCCTGGCTCTGAGGCAGTGTTAAAACCTGTCTTAGAGCCCGGCCGGGCGTGGCTCAGCAGTTGAGCGTCGACCTAGGATCTAGGCGATCAGGGTTCGATTTCCGGTCAGGGCACATGCCCGGGTTGCGGGCTCGATCAATGACTCTCATCATTGATGC
The DNA here is from genome assembly GCF_964146895.1 of Miniopterus schreibersii. Taxonomy (NCBI): domain Eukaryota; kingdom Metazoa; phylum Chordata; class Mammalia; order Chiroptera; family Miniopteridae; genus Miniopterus; species Miniopterus schreibersii. The sequence goes on from NC_138102.1 coordinate 179,532,384, forward strand.
TTCTATCTCTCTCTCTCCCTCTCCTTTCCTCTCTCTGAAATCAATAAAGATATATTTAAAAAAAAACAACAAACCTGTCTTACAGAATCCTATAGTTGGAGGAAAAAAAAAATCAGTATCCTGAATTCCCACTGCCCTTTACCTAGAGCATGGGGCTAGGAGTCAGAAGGTGGGAGCACTAGAGCTACTCTGCCATTGTCTACAGAACTCTGATGATTCCCCATCTGGGATCCACCTAGGCACTGCTCTCTACACCAGGGACCTGGAGCAGCACGGGTGGTGTCAGAAGTGGAGTGCTCCACAGAGCCACTACCAACAGTGACTACTCCAGAGCTAGGATTCCTCACGCTCTACAACCTGCTTTGTCTCCCAGCTCACAGGTCTTTATCATTTGAACCAAGACTCCAAGAAGTTGCCCTTGTCACCGTGACTCATGCCCAGAGCAATAAAATGAACTGCTTCCTCCAAGGCATAAACAAAACAACAAACGAACCCAAAGCGGCCAGCGACTTGAGGTCAGTCAAGCAAGAGCCAATATTAAATCTGAAGCCTTCTGTTGCTAGATGCAAAAGTTAAGAATTCTGTGACAGTCTGTTTCATATTCCTTTACAGCTAGATCTCAACTATTTATCTGAAGACAGCAAAAAGGACAGAAACTCAAGACAAAAACCCAGAGTGAGGATGGACCAGATGAACCAATTAAAACAGGAGGCATGTTTGACCTTCTGCACCCAGGGCTCATTTTACTGGCGACCAGAAGTTTCCTGGGAGTGGCAGGCTTGTCAAGGCCACTTGGCTTGCCCAGGGGAAGATCAAATATGCCCCATAATAACTGGTCATTTCATGTAGGCCCGTCCTGCCCCCAGGAAGCCCACCCAGCAAGGAGCCCGTGCTTGTGGCGTGCTTAGTGAATGAACACACAAATGCCACTTGATCTCAGAGGCACATGCACACGGCAGCATCACACCTGACGCTCATGCTGAGACACCAGCAGCCATTCAAGCAGTAGGACGCCACCTTCACCAAGTGGAAATCTGAAGAGCATGTGGGTTTTTAAACAACTTGTTTTCCTTTAAGATCTACAACGTGAAGTCTCCTGATTTGGCTGGTTTTCTACCAGAGGCTTGGGATGGGTCCGATGGGGAGGAGCCTTCCCACAAGCCCGGTCAGACCAGGGTGGGGGCAGTCAAGCAAGAAGAGCCAACAGTGGGACGATTCAGCAGAAGCATTTGCCGCACAGCCCTGGATGCACCACACACAAGGGACGCCACTCTGGGTGGCCAGTCACCTGGTTCTAGGTGGAGAATGGGAAAGCGTTGATAGAAATAGGCTCTCTGAGTGCTCTGCATCTCTGCAACAGAGAGGTTAAAGCAAAACCCAGGCAGAAGGGAGAGGAAACCGATAGAAACCGTGAGAAAGCACAACTCCAAAGCCACCAGTCTACCCAGGAGAGGCGGCAGCACAGTGAGCCATGGGATAGGAACCTGCGTGGCCAGGCTTTGAGCCACCTGTGACTTCCCACATGTGGAAAGTGCTGTGGCTTGTCTGTGGACAGCAAAGCCCTAGAGGAAATGGCTATGCAGTAAGCTCAAGGGCACTCAAGGGCAGCCTCACCCCTTCGGTTTGAGGAGACACTGTTGTGGCAGCTACGGCACATGAACCTGAACCCCACCCCACCCCGCAGCCTGTGTCAGGTGGAGATGTGCTGCTTGTTTTGTGGCTCAGCCACTACAAAGATTGGGAGAGCCCAGCTGCAGCCACAGGGGGACAGGAGTGGAGGGCAAAGGGCATACCATCCTTCCACAGCTCTGAGACGAACTTGTCGGAGGACTGGTGCAGAAGTGTGGCGATGTTGTCGTTCAGGGGGTCCATGTTCTTCATCAGCCACTCGTCAGCTTTGTAATCCACCTGCAAGAGCCAGAGTCCCAAATCACAGGCTGCTCTGGGGACATGAGAACTCACAGCCTCTGGGAGGACAAGCGGACCCCATGTGGAAAAGTTTTAACTTTTTAAATGTTTACACGAACACTCCTGACCTGGTGTTTCTATCTCTAAGGAAATGATGAATGACAAGGGCAATGGAGTAGCAACAAGATTTTCTCTGCGGTGTTATGCAGACAGCAAATAATTTAAAACAACACAAGTACCCAGCAAACCAGACTAAGAAAACTGTGCTTCAGCTACACAATAGAATATTCTGGGTTGGTTTTCATTATTCTATTTTTAGGTAATACAACAATAAAGAAATATCCTAGAAAGGCATATGCCAAAATGTTATAATATTTCTTTTTAGTAATAGGACAAATAATTTTTACTTTTTGTCTTTTCAGGATATCCAAGTTTTCTGTGATGAGTATGTATTATTCTTATCTTTTCTGAAATATGTCCTTAAAACTGTACATATTGTGTCTTCATTGCAAAAAGTAACATATTGTATCTTCATTGCAAAGACCCCAAAACAATATGAATGGAGCAACAGGCCACCCTGGCCTCTCTATCTAGCCCACACCAGGGCCAGAGGTGACTGCTGTGCTCTGCCCAGTGGTCCTCATGTGCACTCCTGTCAACATGCACGATGTTGCTTCTTTTTCCTAGGAGCACAGTTACATCCTGGGAGATGACAAGCCCCAGAGCCAGTGTCTTGGCCACCTGGACACAGCCAGCCTCCTGGTCCTTTTAGCTGCCGCAGCGCAGCCCAGGTGCCCAGGTGCCCAGGTGTGGATGTGCACAGCCAGATTTGTCATTGTCCAGCCCCGCCCCGCCTCAACCTGGGCTTCAGGTATGCCATTTTTTTGCATTATAAACAACACTGCAATAAAAGCCTCCTGTGAAGCCTCTGTGCATGTGTATTTCTAACAGAGGGGTAAGGAAAGGTGCACATTCAGGGGGCACTGCCTTAGGTGACTATAGAAACAGTTTTCTTGTTTTTTTAATGGGTAGTTTAAAATCAAGAGTTGCTTCGGCAGCCTTTGGAATCCAAGGAGCGAAGTTGGAGAGGCTGGGCAGTGCAGGGCCACATGTAGGAGCAGCGGGCGAGGACACATGTGGCTCAGGAGTAGTAACAGGAAAGCTCCCGGCTCTCCTCACTGGGTCACTTTGGCAATAACCAAACTATCTCTGCCAGTGGAGGCTCTCTACCAGGGCGACTGGGCCACACCCCCACCTCCACCATAATAACTATTTGGCAAGGTCTGGGGACATTTCTGGTTAGGGAGGGTGCTACTGACCTCTGGTGGGAAGAAGCCAGGGATGCTGCTAAACATCCTACAAAACACAAGACAGTCCCCAACAATAACGACTGGTCCAGCCCATGATGCTGGTAGTGCAGAGGTTGAGAGGCCCTGCCCTAGAGTACTGACCTGTGCCCAGCGCTGGGCTTCACAAGCTCACTTAATAATGTAACCCTGTAAGGTGATGGTCACCCCCATTTTCCAGATGAGGCAATCAAGGCTCAGAGAGGTTAAGCAGCCAAAAGTCACAATGGCAGAGTTCTAATTCAAACTCCAGAGCCCATGCCTTTGGCACAGATCTCATTTCTGCACTGGGAAAATTCACCTAGTGATAATACAAATAACATTATACCTGAGTAGCTTCCAGGAGTGCTGAAAGCTCCTATGAAATGTAACATGTGACGGGCTTTCTTTGCGAGGTGCGCAGCTGTGTGAGTGTTGATTACTGCCACCAGGCACCTTATCGATGAGTCACTGGACAAGAACACTGTGGCCCTGTCCCCTGCCGGGGGCTGCCCAGCTCATGGTCTTAGAATCATTCCCACCTCTCCTGAGGAGATCCAGCCACCCCCTTCCTGTGTGCGCTCTGCTCACCTTGCCAGCATAGTGGATGATGCAGAAATCAGCTTTGTCCTTCAGCTGCTTGGGCTTCTGGAACTTGGGGTGGGTGCCCTGCTCCTGTACCACCTTCTCCACGAAGCTCTTGTCAGTGGCTTTGGGGAACCAGCACTCCTCATCCAGCAGGGCGAGGATGCCAGGGGGACCTGCCTGGAGGAAGCATAGCATCACACAGGTGAACGTGACCTGGGAACCCCACCCCAACCCTGCCTAAACAAGAGGCCAAAGCCTGGGGGTTCCTGGGAGTTATCAGAACCCCCAGAATCTCACCAGAAGGTGGGCAGCACTTCTCCCATAGGGGTAAAGAAAGAAGGAGTATTACTCAACTTAAGAATTCTAGTTTGAAGAGAAACTTCGGAGGTCTAGGCTGTGGCCAACACACCTTAATCCAATGATCCATCACGTTACAGCTCTGAAAATCACCTGGTGGGCTTGATGGACTGTGCAGACCCCCTAATCTAGGTGCCCAGAGTTTGCCCTCAACTGGCGCCCTTGGAGTCACTCTGCAACATCACCCCACACACTTTGTGTCTGCACAACTATGTGGTGAGACATGATGTTTAGGACAAACCCCTTGAGGAAGAGAAAGTGTGGCAGAGCCCCAGAGCTTTCCATACAGAAAGCAGGTACAGACACTGTAGAGACTGGGTGGCAGGACTAAGCCAGGTTTTTGTTCACTGGAAAAAACTGATTACCACAAACTCATCACAAAAGTAAACTTTCAGGTTAGGATTACAGAGTCTCAAACCCCACCTTTGGCTAATACTCTCAAAATGCACAAACTTCTTCCTAGGCCTTCTGATCACTTAACATTTCAGTGTCACTCTGGGGTATACATTCTCAAGCAGCTCAGGATTCGGGGAAAACGTGAGTTCAGTGTGTTTAACTCTAATCAAGACAACCCACAAACAGGAATAGCCTGGGCTCCAAAAGAGCACAGCGCTCAAACCTAACCCAGACTGCACCAGGCAAGAGCTTTCAACAGAAACTGACAACAAAGGGGAAGGGCTTTCTAGCTACCACATCCACCAACAGTCATTGTGGGGCAGAAGCCAGGTGCCACGTTAGCCCTAAGAGAGGACAGACAGAACTTCAACACGTGCACTGGAAACAGCATTCGGCACCCTGGGTCCACACAGTCCCGCACTACAGTGAAAGCATCTGGGGCTAGGCACCTGCTACATAAAAGCATGCCTATTTCTTTAGGACAAAGAAAGGCTTGTTGAGCCCACCCCTCAAGTAGATGCTGGGTGGTCTTCTGGGACTAAAGACAGGAAACCCAGGCACCAGCCACATCCCCACCTGGTCAGCAGCTGCCTGAGGCTCCCAGGCACCAGATCCAAGTCCCAGAGCTTATTCCTCCAGGTGGCACTGGCAGTAGAGGAACTAAACACCCCAACCAACATAGAGTGGGAGGTGAGAACAGGGTCCCCAGAGGGAACGAACAGGGCCAGGCCAGGTGTGAGATCTGAGCAGGGATGGCTCTTACTGGCTTCTCAATGAGGTCAATGCAGGGCTGCAGGTCAAGCCCAAAGTCGATGAAGTTCCACTCGATGCCCTCGCGCTGGTACTCCTCCTGCTCCAGGATGAACATGGTGTGGTTGAAGAGCTGCTGCAGCTTCTCGTTGGTGTAGTTGATGCAGAGCTGCTCGAAGGAGTTCAGCTGCAAGGAGGGAGAGCAACGTCAGGGAGCTGCCCACCATGAGCCCAGAGCCCCTTGGGAAGGAGTGGGTTCTGCACTTTCTGAAGCCCATGGAACTCTCCATCAGCCTGGTAAAGCCCTTCTAAGAATGTTTTACAATGCATAAAATAGATAAATTACAAAAAGAAAAAAGTTACGTTAAAATATAATTATCAAAATACTGCGACATAGTAATACCTTGTGCTTTTTCAACAAGCACTAGCCATGGGCTTAGTAACTTCTAAAATTTTGAAGTAGAGATGAACATAAAAGATATTACAACATCTCAGTGACAACTGCAACATATGAAACCTACTGCTAGTGCAGCTGTGGTTTGTGCACTGTGCTCAATTCACAGTGAGAAAAAAAGTGTCATTTCAATAAGAGGCCAGTGAAAAATAAAGAGGCAATGTTTACCCCCCAAGTTCATGGTTCCTCTGGAATCTACCACGGACCCCCAGGTTAAGACCCTCTGATTTACCAATTATCAGGTTTTTCCTATGACAGCTCAAAGTCTTTATGGGCAGAAGCAATGTCTTGTCTGAACACTCAATAATTATTTGCTGGAAGAATAAATCCACAGAAAGGCCTGCCACGATGACCCCCAGAACACCATTCTCTCCCGCACTTCTGGTTAGCAACAGGCACACCTGTTTCAGCTTAAAATACACCGAACTGCTAGCTCTTGTCTCCATGCAAGGAAGGAGATGGCCAACTCAGGTTGCTGTGGAACCACCAGAAAGAAGATTCACAGACAAGGAGAAGGAGCCAAGAGGCTAAGGAGGCAGCAAGGACATAAGGGCAAGAGGGAGATGCTCACATCAAAGATCTCGAAGCCAGCAATGTCCAGGATCCCGATGAATGAGGCGCCCTGCCGCTTGGTCTTGTCCAGGGCCTTGTTGATGCGCAGCACCAGCCAGCGGAACATGCGCTCGTAGGTGGCCTTGGCCAAAGCCTCGATGGCAAAGTCAGCCTGTGGGGAAGAACATGCAGGGGACAGAGTGTCAGATACAAGGAGCCTTTAAACCTGTACCCTTTGCCCCAGTAATTTCACCTGCAGGGCCCTCCCCGAGAGAAACAGACCTAAATATGAGGGGAAAGCTTCTTGCACAAATATGTTCACTGCAATGTTATTTACAGTGACGAAAAGTTGAAACAACCTAACTATCCAACAATTTGGACATGGCAGACTTAGAAAGTCATATTTGCAAAGACCTTTTTACAATAAATGGGGATATACAGAAGTATCTACAGAAGAAATGACAAGACATCTGAGATTTGCTTCAAATAATGCGGTCGCGGGTGGGGGCATGAAAGATTAATGATGAGCCAAGACTGGCTGTGAGTTAGTCACTCTTGAAGCTGCCTGTGTGATGGGCACCTGGGGCTCGTTACAGTATCCTCTCTATCTGCAAATGTTCAAAAAGTTCTGTAATCAAAAGCCAAGGTGACAACTAAGTTTAAAATAAAAAGAACGAAAAGGCCTTGAAGGAAATAAAAAGCTGCCAATAACTGTCAGTGGGCAGGACTAGGGCAATTTTTTTCCTTCTCTAGACTTTTCTGTATTTCCCGAATCTACAGCATTTGTGTATCACTCTCGTAATGAAAAAGTAAAGGTCCTAACTATTAGGGAAATGAACAGTTGGTAATAATTATGCATGCTGTCTGGAAAACAATGTTCTTGGCTCTGGTGGGATGGCTCTGCACAGAATCTCCCGCAGGCTGCTGGCCACCAGTGTGAGGAACAGAGGGTGGCACCCTTGGGCAAAAGGACTAATCAACTTGAACTTCAAAATATTTTTGAGAGATGAGAATAGCACCTTAAAAACGCCTATTGCCACTACAGAAACTAGAAACGCCAACAGAGGAAAAAAGTGGTCCTGACTGGGAGGGACCTCAGCTCCCGGGAAAGGTGGACACATTTGTGAGATGCAGCTGAGGAAAAGGCTCCTGCTCGTCTCTCACCACAGGCAGCAGACAGCAGGTGGTAGAGAAACAGCCACTGGCATGGGCCTCAGGGATGGTGGATGCCTCCGCTCCCCTAGCACCAGAAACATCAAGTTCTCGCTTTAGACCAGAAGAGGACAGGCCTATGTCTTCACTGACCAATCAGTCTAAACATCGGCTTGATGCAAAGAGGCACAACGCAATCTAAAGGGCCCTACCTAAGGATGGCCCTTTCTGGGCCAGTGGCCTTGGGCATGTTATGAACTTCTCAGGGTCAGCTTCCTCATGTTTTTAATGAAGTGAACACCACCCTGCTCTCAGAGCTGGTTTGAGGACTGAATGAGGGAACCCACGCGGCAGTGCCCAACAGCCGATGGCTCACAGCAGCCCTCCAATTGGCCACTGCCAGGGCCCCATTAAGGAGGCAGCCCAACCTCGCCCCCAGCGGGCATGCATACCTGTTCCTTTGTCTGTGCCTTCTGGACGTAATCCCGTCCCACCTTGATTCGAGGGGTGAGGATTCCTCTGGTGAAATCAGTCACATTGATACCCAAGAGGTGGGACACTTTTTGGGCAGCTAATATTTTTCAAAGAGGAGGGGAAGAGTAAAAAGTTTTAATTAAACCCAAGAGAACCAGTTTCTCTGCTTCCCCTGGTAGCGAAGAAGAATGCTGTGGTGCTAACTGAGCTATCACTACTGACTCTGGAGCCTTCCTCAGCAGGGCAGGCACCAGCTCTCCCCTTCCACCCAGCGGGCATGGCAGAGAGGAAGGCGTCCCAACCGGGGCCCAGCCTCGGTTCCTCTGCACACTCTCGGCCTCATCTGCCAAGTGTGCAAGCGGGTCCTACCCACAAACAGGGCTGAGAGGAGGCAGCCCACCAGGACCTGGTGAGGGGACCAAATAGCACATGGCCCACAGAAATATCTTTTAATCCAGCACCCACACGTACAATTTTTCAAATGCCCCTAAGAAGGGCACATTAAGGTTGAAAATTTAAATGGGGTCACATGCAGTGACCCAAAGGAATAGAAGTTGCTGAGGCAGATACGTAACCAGTGTTTCGAGGTCTAATGCATGCATGGGTAAAGCGTGCCTGGAGCAGCAGCAGAAATCACTGTCTTACTGAGACACCTGGTTTGGTCTCAGGGATGAATGACGGAAACCCTGGTTCTTGTGATACAGGCTTTCTACCTCACTCTGATGCTGGCTCTATGAAGAAGGGCCATGCTCAGGTGTGTTTCACAAAAAGTACAGTGAAAGCCAGCCAATAACATACACAAAATTAAAAAGAGTGGGGTGTGGAATTCCTACAAGGCTTTCTCCTGAGCTGATCCATGCCCAGGCACCTCCCCATATTTCAGTGGGAGGACAACAGTGTTACCTGTGTTGTCGGGCATGGATGCCTGGTCAGTGTTACGCTCCTTCTTGAAGGCGATGTTGCCAAGCTGAAGAACCCCCGAGATGACCCGCAGCAAACCTTGGGTTGCAATCAAAGGCAGCTTAGAATCCAGCAGGGGATGGAATAAGCCCCTAGTGAGCTGTGGTCTAGTCCACATGGAGGGCTCAGCACCCTGGAGGGCTCACTGCCTCCCTGCCAGTGTGGCTCTGTCTTCAGGGCCTCTGCCAGACCTCAACTTGAGCAACCCTGTACTTAGTTACGGGGTGTTAATCTTCCCAACACTTTGAAATCTGGACCAAGAATAAGCCTCTAGCCCAGGAGCCACTGTGTTTTTATAAATAAAGTTTTATTGAAACATAGTCAGGCCCATCCAATTACATATTATCTGTGGCTGAGCAAAGGTGGTTCCAATCTTATTGCTAGGGAATGGGTGCACTCTCCACAACTTTCTAAAATAAAGCCTCAAAGCCTCTTCACCCCCCCTCTAGGGAAATGAGAAGACGCAGGCAGGTTCCATACCGCTATTCATTCTAAGCCTCACCAATGTAAAGCTCCCAGCCCCAGCCCCTTCCACACTCTGCTGAGACAAGGTAGGAATAGTCTACTTTCAGCAAATGAAAAGGACTGCAGCGGTGGACCCAGACCCTGGGCAGCTGAGCACCTGTACTTGGTTCCCCTCTGCATAAATGCCTGTGGTATCACAGGGAAAAAATAACCCTGAAACTCAAACTCAAGGTACCATCTCCCACACACTCAAGGCCTTCCTTCTGGCCTCTACAGGGCTCCCAAAGAGTCAGAGCCAGCAGGAAGCCCTCTCCAGGCCCATCAGCTGCTCTGATGCCCACAAGAACGTGAACCAGCCTCTGGCCTTCCCTTCCTCACCCCAAAGGGGACCAGCCCTTACCAACTTGCTCCTCCTCTGGGATGCTCATAATCCTCATGGCCTCCATGGTCTCCTGGAACAGGTCCTTGTCCTGCTGACCAGGAATGGTGACATGCCCATTGGACAGGAAGCGGTATTTGTTGTATGGCTCCAACAGGAGGTCAGCTGTAAGGGATGGAGGGCAAGGGCAGTCAGTGAGGTGCTGACACCAGGGGTTCTAGTCAACGTTGAAACATCAGACTGGGAAACACCCCAAAGCCCCGAGAGACCCCAGCAACTGCAGAATAGCCAGGATGCTAACTTTCCTCAGCAGAGACTGACATGCATGGAGCCCATGAGGCCCGTGATTCACAGCTGCACCTGCAACTGGCCCTGGTTTTTCTCTGGTGTGGTCAGAAACAGAGGCCAAGTCCTCAGGATGGCCCGGAAAACAGAACTCATCTGGCATCTCGTCCCCAACCTAAGGCCAGAGTTTTCATTCCCAACTGGAGTGTGTGGTCCGACCACAGCAGGAGCCCCCATGTCAGGCAGTGGGCCCACCACTCACTCTTCAGGTGCTCTCCAGCCCCAGACAGGAGATAGTAGAAGATGTGGAAGGTCCTCTCGTCCTTGGCTTGACGAATAGCACGAGATTTCTCCAAAAGATCTTTGCAAACATTGAGGAATTGTGCAAGCTGGAAGGAAGGCAACCCTCCCCTTTCCTCTATTCCCATCAAAAGCCACTGAACTTCACCAGGTGCAAAGAATGGCACAAAATGGCCGAATAAAATACAAGCAAACTCTCTTGGCTCTCTAGCCTGTCCAAAGAGCAGTGCTCACACCTGGGAGCCTTGTCTATTTCAAGGGCCCCCTTCTCGAGAGCCAATGGAGATCAGAGACTCCCACCAGCAAAGGCTGTAATGCTGGTGTAGGAGAGAAATAAATTAGCATTCACCCCCAACTCCACCCCTCAGCACTGGGTGATCTTCCATAGTCCCGTCCCATTCTAGGCTGAGCCTTATACTGCCAATAAGAAAAGCCTAGCTGGGAGCTGGGTTCTCAATGAACCGCTCCTGGTACTCTGATGCCACAGATGAGGTGTCACAATAGGCCCACAAAAGGGAAACTGCTGGAATCAGGTAGCAGCTTCTTCTCCATCAAGGTAACTTCCCCCCCTCTAGACGCGGCACTCTTGCTACAATTAACCACAAGGATACAAGTCTCAATATTGGCTCCCACGATGTAGCCATTGACATCAAAGTTGATGCGAATGAATTTGCCCTAAGGAAAGACAATGAAGAAATTAGAGGCCCCATCCTCTGGTCCCTACCTCCAGCTGGTAAAGCCCAGAGGGAGAAAGCCAATGTGTACAGCAGCCAGGGGCCCTGCACCCACATTGCACATGCACTCGGGCCTCAGAAATGCCACACTGCTTCAAGCTTGGAACCAAGAGGAGGTCCAGTGGTACCCAAGTTCCTCCGCACAGGGGAAAAAGTGTCCTAGCTGCCTGACCTGGCGCTGAGTCCTAACTGGCTACCATGGGACAATCAGGGGGACCAGCAGTGATTTCCCCTTCCCTAGCTGGCTTTTTGCCACCTAGGTTGAAGAAGCTACTTAAGCAGGTGCACACCAACTGGAGTATGACCCAGCCTACTCCATGTAGCCAGCCCAGAAGCACCAAGTCTGAACGTTGCTCACTTTTAAAGAGAGAGCACCCAATTGGGAGGTGACATGTGCCAAAGCTGCGTAGGAGCCCCAGCCCCGCAAGCTGGGACGAGGCCAGCCACTACTCACAAATCGTGAGGAGTTGTCATTCTTCACTGTCTTGGCGTTCCCAAAGGCCTCCAGGATGGGGTTGGCCTGCAGCAGCTGCCGTTCCAGCTCGCCCTAGAAAGGAACCCAGAGGTGCAGTGAAGGCCAGGCAGAGGCTTGGGCTGCCAAACCTGCTCTGCCAGGCAGAGGAGATGGTGGCAGAGCCATGTATACACGCCTAACATGCTGGAAGGGAGGCTTCCGGTGGCCCTCCATGCCAGCCTTGGCCTGGTCTCCGTGTCACTCAAGAGCAACCTTCCCACCAGAGCTCTGGAGACCTTGAGTGGTTTGAACTTAGTTCTCTGACTGACTGACCAGTGGCCCTAGAAAGGGAAAGCGGCAGCTCCCTCAGGTCCAGGAACCTGGTACAAACAAGGACCCAGATCAACCCCAGAAGATGCGTTGGAGGGCAGCATACGAACCAAAAGGAGATGCGGAGCACTGTTCTTTCTCTGGGACTGGCTCCATTCCAGGTACCCTGGCTTCCCTCTGCCCTCCTTGCCTAAATCTCCACCCAACATGCCACATTTTTTTCCACTTCATAGGCCAGATCTACGAAAGACACAAGCTCATCTCATCCATGTCTTAATATTAACATTTCATTTCCTTGCAGGTCCTCTGTCCTACCACCACCCCAAACCTGCTCCCAGCACATTAGGTACATGAGTATGGAACTGAGAAGGGTTCTAAACTGTTTATCAACACCAGTGAACTCTAATTATGGTTTCATGATGCTTTGTGGTTGACAAAAATCGCCCTTATGCCTTCTTATCCCTGGATTCTCATGATACCCAGGGTAGGAAAAACAGAGTAGTCCCATTTCGCAGAAGAGAAAGTCAAGGTTGAGGGAAGGAGAATGATCTGTCTGAGGTTATGCAGCTATCAACTAGCAAAGCAGGTATTGGAATCCGAGTCTTCTACCAACAACTGGCAGTCACTGCCATTATCCTGCCCTTCGGGACTCTACCTGTCAGGTCAGATCAACATTGGAAGCAGCCACTGTCCTCCCAGCAGGCCAGATAATAACTGACACTGGCTGGGAAAATACAGATCTCCTTCACCTTAATACCTGGGTACCCTCTAGGGGGAAAGAAGATCTTGCAAGGGCTGGGCAGGGGTTCTGTATTTATTAGCAAGGCTGGAGCCAAGCCAGGATTTTATAGGAATAAAGGCTGCCTGTGAATGATGAAAAGGAAGCCTGGTAGTAGCAGGAGCTCCTTGGAGAGTCGTAAACTACAGCTTTCCAGGCACACCTGCCACAGACAAGACCTGTATGCAGAGCACTGAAGATGTAAGAAGCCCACCAGAGACTGGAAGGGGCCCAGCAGACCCACCTCTCCTACCAGGCCTGGGGGAGTCTTCTATTCTCAGACCATACAGGGAAGTGAAGGTGGGTTGGAGCAGCCAGGTCAAAGGGCAGAGGCCAAACACCCACAGAGAAGGCTCTCCATGTGTGTCTGGCACCAGTGGTCACAACGCACTGGATTGCCACTCCTGGGGCTTGGGCAAGCCTGGAAAGTCAGCGAGGCAGCCCACGGGGCCAGGATTGGATGAGTGCTGCTCCCCTACCCATTAAAATGCTCATCTCAAAACAGGCCAGGGGGCCAGGCGGCCAGGCTGGCCGAGCTACCACCATTCCCACAGACAGATGGAACTGTGGCCCCAACTGGAGCCTGCCACTGCCTCAGCTTAGAGGTGAACCTAACGCCTCTGTCATAGGCCATTGCCATGGAACGCAGGACTGCCAGACCAAGCTTGGGAGCAACCATTTGAGATTCTAGAAGCCAGCTCCCTGCTGACAGTGGTGATGGCTAACCGAGGGGTTTTTCTTTATGGATACCTAATTGAGCACAGAGGAGACTTATTTTTTCAATGAAATTAAGAGGTACTGGAGGCAGCGTATGCTGATTGGGTTTGAAATTCCCCATCTGGTGTCTGAAGGGCTTTACTGGGTGGTGTTTCTGGCAGTGGGCTACAACTAGTGCACAAAAAACAGAGGGAGGAAGAGGAATGGGGGACAAAGGTCACTGTTCAGACCTTTGTGGAAGTCCCTTCGCTCAAGCTCTACTTTGCCAACCTGCAGCCCTGCCAAAGCCCAGCCTTCCCACAGCAAGGTGAGGTTTGGGACATACTGGTGGGTGGTCTTGGGATGAGCAACTGAGTCACTCACTGCAAGGGGGAGAGAGCTCTGCCGGAGCATGCCACGACAGGCCTCAGAGCACAAGAGGGGTAAACCAAGTTCAAGAGTCTCATGGCCCAGCTGTATGGAAAATCAGAGTATACAGCTTCAGGAAAGGAAATGAACCAAACTGGTCAATGGCCTTTACAACTGAGGGCGTGAGCAGTGAGCAAAACCAGAGGCAACCTACTCAATCACTGTGGCTGGACCTGGAGTCAGGGACAGGGTGCCTATCACACACTGAAGCCTGAGAAAGAAGATGTGACAAGTTTGCTCCCACTTATCACACCCTCCTCCACATGCCATCCTATCTCAGGGCTGGGGGCCTGCCTGCCCCTCTGCAGCTGGAGTCCCAGAAGAATGCAAACGGGTCTACATTCCTGCTCATTAACAGGGACTCCAAGGTCACCCTCCAGAGACCCAGGAGCATACTAGGCATTCAATAAATAGTTGGGAAATGGATTTTACAGCAAATTCGAAGATGGAAAACCACAGCTAGAGAACTCCTAACCTCACAGCCCTGTTTTAAAAATAGGCCTCCTAAAAAGAATGGAAAATGGGGGGTGAAGAGAGGGAGCAAAAGAAACTTTATTAGTTTCTAAATATAACTCCTGACGCCCCATGGAAAAAGATTCAGAATGTCTTGGGAAGCTTGGCACATGAAAAGTTACTTTTGGTTCCATTCCAGAAGACTGTACTCATTAGGACATTCTGCAGGACACACCCAAGTCTGCATGCAAAGAGACACACACCCCTACTTACTTATATGTGCTGCACACAGCACCCCTGTAAGGGGGGGCCATGCAGGCGGCGCAGTTCCCCCGCAGCTTGAGGGGACACCATAGACACTTAGATTTGACAGGGAAGTTTAAGAGTGTGTGCTTGAGAGGAAGAGAGAGCACCACACAGGCATGCTGAGACTGATCCCCCCAACTTGGGCAAGTCCAATGTGGGTCTTCCAAGTACTGCTTCTGACCAGCACAGAGGTGGCAGGTGAGGGCCCAGCCATCACCATCTGGTCTGAAACACTGAGCACGTGGGGATCCAGGGGGGCAGATTCCCGTCCCACTGTGCCTCGGTCAGGGCTCTGCACAGGGTGTTAGAGCTATCATGCCCGCGGGAATTCGGGCAAGACTGGAACTTCTGAGAGCAGCTAGGTGATGAGGCCCATAAGCATTCTGGAGGCTGTCATTTCAGAGTGCACAGGAGGCCACCATGTGTCACACCCAGCACCCACCCCTCCTCAGACAGTCAGTGAACCGAGCCTATGAGAATAGTTCTAGCTGCAGAAAGTGACAACAGTGTGAAGTGAAAAGCTGCTTAGGAAAAAATACATAATTCAAGGGCACACGATGATCAGAACACGCATTCCTGGTGCAGAACGTGCAGTAAACGTGCAGCTCACCTAGCGAGGACACTGTTGAGTTCGACCATAATCCACCAAGAGGGAGAGGGAAAAAAAGGAAGTAAGAAGACTTTCCGATTGCCCTTTCTCTCTCCGCTGGGGGGCTGTCCACCCAGAGGCATTTCAACAGCAGCGAGAAGAAGCAGGGAGTCAAATGCAGGTGTGCCCGAGATCCTGCAAGTCTCCATCAGCTTGAGAACCAAGTTTTGGAATCTCTCTTCCAACCTCAGAGGTGGAGGCCACACAGCAATTAGCTGTCAACCACTGGTGGGTTCCAGTTTCCATAGCAACGCAGAAAGTTAGGAGGCCAGGGGAGAAATAAGATGGCTACCAATGGGCCCACTCCCAAGATAGACACGCTGCAGCTTTGATGAAAGCGGGAGCAGCCTCTGCTTCGTTCCCCAAACGCTTTCATTTTAATCCAAGCCAGGAAGCATTAAATGATCTTCCTCACAGAGAGGAAGGCCCCACTCACCTGGTCCTTCTTGCTCTTATGTGAGGAGGCCACGTGAGCCAGATACTGAATGACTTTCTTGGTGTTCTCTGTCTTGCCAGCTCCAGACTCACCCCTGCCAAGAGAGTCAAGGAAGTTCTCAGGGGGGAGGTGGCCAAATCCTTGAAGTCTGTCCCTTCCCCACTGCATGCTCTACTGCCTACCATTCTGCTGGGAGCTGCTGAGGGACCCAGCACCTAGTGGCAAAAAGGGGGACATGCAAAATAATGCTTGTTCTGGAATCCTCACTCAGGCCATTTCCCATGGCCCACTGCCTGCCCTGGTCACTTGGCAGCCTTTGCATCCAAATGTCTTTGGAATCAGTCTGAGGCAGCTGTTGACTCAGGGGTCAAAGGCACTCATACATGTTCCTTCAAAACTGCACCTGAAGGAATATTCTGTACCACTAACTCCCTCAGCAGCGGGGCTTAATTATCTGCTTGTCAAGTTCAGAGGATGAGGGTGAGATGTGCAGTGTCCACTTCAATCCAGGTAAAGGAAGCCACTGCTCAGAGCCAGAAGGAATGTGTGCCAGAGGGGCCAACAGTTGCCAGCCTGCTCTGCTGAGAAGACTCTCGCTTTTCCTCTCTGCTATAAACCCACCCCACTGATCATCAGCTCCTCTGAGGAAGGAGGCTAGATCTTTGCCCAAGAAATAAAGCTCATCCATGCTGTGGGACCACTGAGCAGCCAGTCCCTTGGGGAAGAGGCAGGGTTTAAGTTGGGAATAGAACTCATCAGCCCAGGTTTTGGTAGGAGTCCTTAAGCGTAAGGGCAGATCAGATGACACATGGCCCTGCCACCCTGACAGAAACACTTACGTGCACAAAATGGACTGGTCCTCTCGGTCTGAAACAAAGAAGACATTGGGTTAACTTCTGCCTGATGTGAAAGCCTCCCCCTCTGGCTTCTGAAGAGCTGCCCACTCCCAGGAAAGAGAGCCTCGAATGCTGCCCTTACAGGGGGCCCTCCACACCAGCTGGTATGTGCTCACCCATGCCTCACTCAGAGGAGGGATATTCCTAGGTGGCAGCACCACTGGGCAGCCACTCGTCCTCCAGGGGCTCCAACTGCCCACGCTCACTGCCCTCCCTGCCCCTGTGACACCAGAAATAGTTCTGTCTCTCTCACTTCTGAGAAAGGCAAAATATGAAAAGCTCCCCAGGAGTCTACTTTTCTGAGTGCTAAGGGGGGGGCATTCCCTGTGTTTATAACCGAGAGTTTAGGCTGTCAGAAATCAGGCCTGTGGCAGGTGTTTTAAATATTGTCCCCATTTAGGTAAGGAGCATCGGTTAAGAGGCTGGGTGAGGGGTGTGGTACTGACAAGGCTGGCTTTGCAATGGGACAGGCTTGGGGCAAGATGCTGCCCTGGTCACATGCACAGCCTCTCAGAGCCCTGGCCTCCTCCTGAGATGGCGATAATGGTATACATGTAAATAACATGCACAAAAGCACCAGTGTGGTGTCTGTCACATGGTAAATGCTCAATGATGTTAGCTTAGAGACAGCTCGGAAAAAACAGAAGCTCATCAGAATCACAGCTTCTGACCAGTTTCCAGGCCTGGCTGTCAGGAACTTTCAGCAACTCTCTCCAGCTCTGTGAGCCTCTCGGCAATTAAGGATCTAAACAACTCACTCCCCTTGGGTGCAGGAGAAGCAGTAACACCCACACTTTGAAGCTAAGTTTGACGGAAATGCTTTAAGACCTCCGGTTGACCTGTGCCAGTGCTGGGTGTCCAGTTTTAAGCAGTGGCTGAAAACACAAGCTCATTTTTCTCCCTCTTCACTCCGCACCACGGAACACCCCCAACCCACTTGAAGTCAATCTGCCTGAATCCAGGACCAGGCTAGTTACTAATATTTGAGCTGTGGAGAGGTATTTAACTCCAGTCTGTTTCCTTATCCATAAAGTAAATATGCTCCCAAATCCCTGGGAGAATTAGTTTGATGAACAGAAACAACACATGAAACGGGCTCATGCAGCACCCTATAAATAGGATGCACTCCACAAAGGTCTGCTGCCTGTTTACTTCCCCCTCAGGAAGCTGCCCTGATGTGGGGGGTAGTGGCATTGTCAGGGCAGTGGGAGTACTTATAGTTGTTAGCACAGGTGCTGGACAGAAGCCGACAGCCATCTAGAAGGACACACTCACTGGCCCCTCGTGGGCCGGCCAGGGGCCGGCAGCATGTGGCCTTGCGAAGGTGACTCATAGCTTCCTGTGTGCATGGCCTCAGGAGACAGATTTGCAGACACAGCGAGGTCTCCTGCTCTTGGCAAGGTGAGCCTCCAGTGTACCTGATCTTACAGCACACACGCCTGGGCTCTTTCTACCATCTCTTCTCTGGTCTGTGGGTCACTCAGGAGGGAAAGAGGCAGTCAGGACAGAAAGGAGGAAAACTTAACCTCATACCCAACACAAACAGCAGTTGCCCACCCACCTCTTCAGCCTACCTCCACCCCCACCAGAAAATAACAGGGTGGGGGTTACGGAAAGAACTCAGCTGCCCCACCCCATCCTGCTCTGCACTATGGAGCCGCTCAGAGCAGACTCCACAGGGGCAACCTTGCTGCCCCCATCTCAACTTTCCCACAAAACAGAGTCCTTCAAGGCCGCAGCCAGGGCTGAGGCAATCTCCATAAGACAGGCAGGAAGGCAGAGGGAAGGAGGCTGGGAGCTAAAGGTTGGGGAAGACACGCAGTTTCCACTGCCTGCCCATAAGAACAGTGTGGAGACTGAGAAGAATCTGGGACAAACACAGTTGTGATCTGGGGCCCCAGCTCCCTCACCACATCTTCCTGGGCCAGCCCCAGCTGCAGGCATGTTTAGTCACCGCTCACAAGCGGGCAAGACTGTACCTGCACATGCTGGCAAGTCGTGAGACGGTAGCAGCTGACACTACCATAAAAGGAAACATTCCCATCCCTTCCAGAAAAAAAACATTTTCCCAGAACTGTCTAGGCCAGGTCCCTGGGATGGCTGAAATTCCTCTAATTGTGTGAGGAGTCAGATGCTGAGTTGTTGAACAACAGGAAGCAGAGCCCCCCCCACATGTCGGTGCATACATAGGCGCACATGCACACACAGACACACATGCACACACAGGCATGTGGACAAGCTGCACATGGACACATATGCATATGCAATCACATGTGCACACACAAGTACATGTATAAGAGATGCACACACACAGAGGCACATGCACACAGATTCCTGCACACACTCAACTTCTAACTCTACACCACGCACCCCACCACAGCTCTTCCTCTCCTCTGACCTTTCACCTCCAATTCCTGAAGCCAAGTTAGCATCATCAACGCAGCCTAAAAGGAAAAACTCTGAAACTTTCCTTTTTCACTTTAAAGAAGTCTTAATTCACTTTGCCAAGGGCATTCATTTAGGCAAATGCTTAGGCAGAGGAAAACTGACAGGAGGCCTATCTCATTTCCTTAACTCTTGTCTCTACCACTTGGTCCACCTGCCCACAATGAATGACACCCTGGCCCCTAACATCCCAAAAGGTCTTTTCAATTCTTACAGTAGTTTTGGCTCTGTTATCTTGTGGCCTTACAACAACCTCAGGAGGTAGATAAGGCAGGCTTTGTCCCTGTTTTGCATAAGCCTCCTCTCCCAGCACTGCTTCTGTTTTGTTCTGAGCTCAGAAGCATCTCTTCTGGGCAGTGGAATGGTTAGAATTCTTAGCAACCAGCGGGCTCTCCACCTACTCAGTTTACTCTGCCAGACCCCTGGTGCATTCCAGTGAGGACCCACCTTAACACTCTATAAGCCCTTCCCACAGGGTCATCTCATGGGATGGGGACATCCCAGAGTCCAGCCCACTCAGTTGCTTTGGCTCAAGTCCTTATTTGGGCCGATATGGACTAATGGCTTATTTGAAAACGCCCTTCCTTCCTCCACACCAAAAGAGACAGACAAACAGACAGGAACCCTGTGGCCCAGACCAGGGGGATGCACTGAGAGACAACCCTCTTCTGGAAAACAGGCTCCCTGCCGGGATGAAGACCCTTAACCTGACTTCAGAGCCTGAATCCCTCTTGCTGAGCCCTACCTCGGTGAGGGTGGGGTAGAAACACAACTATGACTCTCTGCAGTGGTTTTCCATGCTTTTAAAAAAACAGCAGTCTTTCCTCAGATAAAATCTTCCCAAATCCTCAATATGAAGAACAGGTAATAAAATCCAGAGCTGCCTGGGAGGTGAAAACAGGGTTCCTCAGAGCACACTTTAACAACCACTGCTCCGCATGTCTGGGGCAGTGACATCAAGGAGAAAGCCATCAGCCGTGTGCTCCAGAGCCCTGGTTCCAATCCTCACTCTGCACTCCCCCGTCGTGATGCCTGCCCCAGACCTCTTGGGGAATCAGAGGGCAGGGGCCTCACTGGCAGGACGCTCTGAGGACTGAATGGAGTGGGTGCAGCACAGCACAAGTGCTCAGAAGCACTGTCCTTAACCACCTGAGCCCTCTGTGCCTCCCAGGCCTCCACTGTGTACCTTCCTCAGAACAACAGGAAAGGTTTTAAGATATACATTCGTGATGAGGCCATTTCCTCTCCTGATTTTATTTTAAACCCCAACTGCCCCAAGGCCTTTTGGAGCTGAAGCACATATCCAAATGGATAAGTTTCCAGGCAGCTTAGAAGTCCCCTGTTCAGGTGGGCGGAGGGGACATCTGACCACAGGTATTTCACACCAGGTTCAGACATATGCTAGGGGCCTTATCGCTCACTTCCTCTGTGAGAGGAGCTGCCGATACTTGTCCATAAAAGGCCATGGGGCTCACACAGCAGTGACATCAGCCCCGACAGGAAGTACAGAAGGAAGAGAACAGCCTGGTTCACCAACAGCCGGGGCCCGGGGCCCGGGGACCAGGGCCCAGGGCCCGGGGCTGACTCATTGGAACGCTCACTAAGATAATGCCTCCTGAGGTTCGGCCAGAGCTGCTCTCTCAGGGGTACACCTGGAAGAGCACCCTATCCCCAAGACCCATCTTCAGGTCAACCAGGTTTCTTGAGAACAAGGAAAAATGACACAAAGGGCAGTTTCAGGTTGGGCGATGGGCCTGCATAGGGTGAGACCAATGGGATAACCCATGACAAGTGGGCCTGCAACCCTCTACCACCAAGGGATCTGTCTTTCATGAAAACTGCAGAGCAGATGCCTGGGTCACTCATTGTTTGAACCCTGCTCCACGTCACCTGGGATGAGATGTCTCAGGCTGCCCAAGGCAAACTCCTGGGCTCCAGTGTTCCTTCCCCTGAGAGCCTCTTGCGAACAGCATCAGGGTCTCAATGGGCCAAAGTGCAAGTACACTTGGGCCAAAACCAGTATAAAGCATGTAGAGACCTGTGGGTTTGAGCTCAGAGCCTGGAGACTGGGAAGGCCCTAGAGGGCACCTGGTTCTACCACCTGTATCTAGAGGTCAGGACACCGAGTCCCAAGATACCCAATGACTTGACCAAAGTCACACAAGCTGGGCTAAGAACCCAGGTCTCTGGATGCCTAGTGCTTCCCAAGAGAGTTCCTACAGGGCAGGGCACTGCGCACCAGCAGTCCTGCCTCAGTGCTGCCCACTCACAGTGTCACAGGGGGCCTTGCAAGCTGTCTGCTACTGTCTCCAAAGCCAGCCCAATTCATGAGCTTGGGTTACAAGCACTTGGGAAGCAGAGAGGTGAGAAAAAGCAGGTGCAAAATGATGCTTCATGTTAGCTGAGGCTGCAGGTAGGCAGCAGGCCTCAGAGGCCTCTGTTGTGGAGCCTCTAGCAGGCAGCCAGTGAGAAGGCAGGCCCTGCTCGTAGCTTCCAAGCACACAACATGGTCCCCGACAATGTTCTCTCCAAGGCATAAAGGTAGGCCCCCACCAGACTGACGCTTGGTCAGCAGCAACCCAAGCCAGAAGCCAGCTGGACTTGGCCCAGTGCCCCCGCCCACACGCTCCCCAGGTGGGGCTGTGGTGTGAACCCTGCTGAGGAGGCCCCAGTCCCCAGTTACAGGAAGCAAAGAACAGGCAGCCCTCCCCCCCAGGCACCCATGATAATTAGAAAGAAGCCCAAGGGACTGCTCTTAGCTTTCATTACGTCAGAGGGCAGGGCCCCAAACAAGCCTTCTCTAGGTCAAAACGCATCCAGCAGCTCACACAGGTGAGCTCCCAGTGCACAGGCAAACCTGCCAGAAACCACTGCTGGTTGTTTATCTACCTTTCCCATGGGCGGGGCCAGGAGCGAGAACGTTCTGTGGGGTGGCTGCTGAGGCAGCTCCTATACGTTCATCAGGGTGGAGGGAAATTCGAAAGCCACATGTGAGTGCTGATGGCCCACAGCAAACGCCACCAGGACACTGGGAGGTCACTGACACCTTACGTCAGTTCTGCTCCGCTCTTCAACAACACTCCCCTCAGGGAAAAGGAAAGACAGGCAGAAGAGACCCTGTCTGAGTCCTGTGCAGAGAGGACTAAGCTACGGGTCACAGGTATGCAGAGGGCTGGGTTCTCAGTGTGGGAGAAAAAGGAGGACAGGAGAGAAGGACAACACTGCCACGAACAGGGAACGAGACACACACTGCCAGGCAAAGCTCAGGACAAACTTGACGCAACACTGGAGAATAAACAGCCCTGCAAAGAGAACAAAGGGCTTTGCGAAACACCCTTTTGATGAGTTGGGTAGAACTTGCTGGAGAATGCCAGGAACTTGAACACTAGGAGATGAACAATAGGGCACATGAAGATGCTTCCTGAAGAAACCAGGGGCTCTGGTCACCTTGGAGAAAGGGCAGTCAGATGAAATGAAAGACCAGAATGTGCTCCCAGAGCATGGCTTCCTTCCTTGGCTTTCAGTTTAGACCTCTGCCCTATTGTACTTGTGGGCCAGTTCATGTTGGAGAAACAGTATCTTCATCAAGAGTCACGAAGCCCAGTTGGAAAGACATCCTGAGCCCCAATCAGCACTGTTTGTTTGCCAAAAGAACACCGCGGGTCCTCAGAGTTTATTACAAAGGTGGACACTGGGCCAACGCCTTGGTCAAGACTACAGGAATTTTACAGAAGCCACTTACAGAATCCTTACTCTTATCCCTGCAACTTTCAGCTCTCTTCTCTCTCTTTAGTTTTAGGGAATTCTTTTTCTCATCTGATAGCTTAATTCCAGAAATCAGGCAGGGAAGGAAAGCAACCCTCTTCTCCAAATGCATCACTGTTCAGCCCTAACATTGTGCAACACAGCCCTCCTGGAGTCTCGGAGGCAGCACTTGAGAGAACAGGAAAAACGGGCTGGTAAGCAGTGTTCACTATGCAGCATCCAGGAGGCCTGAAAGCCCAAAGCGGCTTAGCCATCAGAGACTTTGCAGGTGAGTTTTTGTTGTTTGTTTTGGGGGAGCAGTAACAGAGACATTGAGCCAAGTTTTCAACCACCCCCAAAGTTTCAGGTTCCAAGAGGGCCCTTCTTTCTTCTCCCACTTCAGTTGCACAGAGCAAAGCACAGTGGGCCTGTTGGCTTGGATTAAAAACAAAACAAAAATGCAAGCCCAAAGATGAATCGCTGAAAAGGACCCATTAACCACAGATCCCTCTTCTAAAAAGAACATCTTATAGAAATGAGACTGACAGGCATGACCATGTTATAATTAAGCAGCCTCATTCCAGGGTCTGGGTTTTCCTTCTGGGGGGCATGACAAGCTGCCTCCTAGGGTGGCCCCAGGAAAGTGCCTCCGGATCCAGGCTAAGTACTTGGGGGTAGGCCCAGGGAGGCTTGTCACAGAACCCCTCTCGGTCCCCACCAGTACATCACTCCATTGATGCTGAAGAACCATCTCTAGAGCACACATGACATTCTCCAAAAGCCCCACCACACTCTCCCACAGAGGCCACATCAACCCAAAGGCCCACTCTGGGCCCACGGACTAGATCAGACAAGTTGGAGGTCCTGTCTGCCGGCGCCGCCTGTGTGTCATGCGGTCACTGCAGGGAAGGTAGCTTTGACAAGCCACTTCCTGTGCGTGCTGCTACCCAGAGCCTGAACTCTTTGAGGAGAGTAAAACGCCTGCCAGGAGGAAGCATCTGGCTATCACCTTCATTAAGCAGCAGGAGCGTGGACTGAAGGAACACGTGGGACTTGCAGGAAGGGACAGTTCAGTCCAAAAACTGCATTGCCAGACTCCTCTTGCTACCCTCTAAGGGGTACTTACTGCAGGCCTGAAGCCTTCTTTAATTTCTACAATAACCTTGCCATTTTATTAACACCAAGAGGTAGATGAGAAAATAAGACCCAGTCAGAGTGACACAATCGGGAAGTGACAAAGTCAGATTCTGACTCAAACCCAGTCCAAGCCCCACATGCTCTTCTCCACACCACACTTCCTGTTCACAAGGCAAGCTGCTCCCTAACACTAAGGCCCAGCAGATCCTTTTTGGTGACCTACCACAGAAGGCTCTGTCATTATCAAAGCCCCTCGCTACCCCAGCACCCTCAAAGCTAAGTGGGGCGCCCCGTCTGTGCTAGACTCTCACTCTCATGAAGTTTATTTACTTGCCTCTCTGGACTGGACCTTGACCTCCTCCAGGCAGAACCATGACTAGCACACAGTAGGTGCTCAGCTAACACGGGGAACCATGTGCGGGCATAGAGCACACCAATGCTGCCTCCACAGCACACGCAGGCGAACGGCCCGGCTCAGACCTCCCTGCAGACAGCAGGCCTTTGTGTGCCACTGGCTTGCAGGGCTGGCAGGGCCAAGCCCCTGGTCGGCACATTCCTGCTTAAGTGGAATCATCACATCTGTGGCTTCCTCATTGAGTAGGCTCAAAGTCATGCTTTACTGTACCTTCGAAGCATTGCCCAGCCTCTCACCAACGGTGCTTTTCCTTGGAAAGCAGACAACTCCTCAGGAGCAACTACCACCAGGGCAGAAAGAATGCAGAGAGAGGGGAAGGAGGGCCAGAGAGAATTCCTCCAAACACCAGCCAGAGAAATGAAAGGCAATCGTGTCCTTGGGGGTGGGCAACAGGACAGAGTCAGGAGACCCCGGTTTCTGGAGCTGACTACCTTTGGGCCTCTGGACAAGTCAGTTAACATTTCTGGGCCTGTCCCTTTTCCTGTGAATTAGAAGGGTCATGCTCAGATATAAAGATACCACTAAAATTCTACCCTTCATTGTTTACCCCAAAAGGTTAGGCAACTGCTGAGAGGAATGTGGACACTCACCGGGCACTTTGAGCAACTGCTTGGTGACCAACCACTTCTGGTGCAGCTTCCGCTGAGAAGCAGAGCAAAGGGTTAAATAAATAGCTCTTGGATTAGTTTAGGCCTGGAATGAAAGCAGACCCTGCTGCCACTCCCCCCAGAAATGCTGGGAGCTCATTAAAATACCATAAAGTCACTGGAGGTGAGCTACATTCTAACTAATTAACATAGAAGAGGGTGTTTTTCCTACTCTTACTGGGGAGATAACTAGGCTCAAGTCAAATTCTTTAACTAGCCAGTTCAGTAAGAACATACATACTCTTTATCCGCAGACGGAGACGCAGAAGGCCTGGCCCCAAAGAAAGCCAGGAGCACCACTTCCCAACCCAGGCACACCTTTTACAGACCAGGCGCTGCTCCTGCAGAATTCCCCAGGCAGTCCCTTGTACATGCCCCAGACAGGTTCCTGTTCCCCCCTAGGGCTGAAGGCTGCCTAGCAGGGGGCACAGCTACACGGAGTTTCCGCTCTCATCCTCCCAGGCTCAGGCAGTCCACACTTTAGAGTCCTGAGGATTGGTTCAATCCCTAAGACAGGAAGGCCCATCCACAGCCTCGACAACAAATGAACCAAACGTGAAAGCCAAGGTTGGGAAGGTTAACGAACTATGTCACCACAACTTTAATTAAACTCAAAGCTGAGGATTAAAACAACAAACAAAGCTCCGCCAGGCACGTCTGGGCTGCACTATAACCACTCATTGGCACACACCTGCCAGCCTCTCCGCAGGATCCGACCACCACGGTGCCTTTCCGGCCACCCCAGGCCTCAACGCCCACACCTTCCTCTGAACTCCCGAGACACCTGCTGCAGTTGTGTTGGCACCAGGTGTAGGTAGCAACTTGCCTTGTTATATAGCTACAGTCATGTGTACAAACATGGCTCACCTCTCCACTTAGACTGCCAGGGCCTCTAGGGCCAGGATAAGGTATTAAACCTGTTGATATTCTAGTACTTTCTATCTCTTATCTCTATGGCCTAATGTGGACACCATATGCTGCCATGCCCCATCCTGTGCCCATGGCAGACAGCAATAATCTATCCCAGCATTCTCTGGCATTGAATCTCAGGTCCCTGCCAACTCGGGGCCGGGCAAGCCAGTACTCATTGATAGGAGTTGACAGAGTAAAACCAATCTGCAATGCTTAGTCCAATGGTTCTCCAAAGGGGGCAATTTTGCCCCCCAGAGAACATTTGGTAGCAATGTCTGGGAACATTTTTGGTTGTCACAACTAGAGAGAGAGAGTAGTACTGGCACATAGTGGGTAGAGGCCAAGATGATGCTAACCAGCCTACAATGCAGGACAGGTATCCCAGCCCCAAAAGAGAATTATCTGACCCCAAGTGCCAAATGTGAGAAACACTGACTTAGGTAGAGGAACCATATAACTTATCACCTAAACTGGGAATGCTTCTGAAAGTGAAAGGGGGCACTATATTAATACTAACTCCAGGACAACAGGCACGAATCAGGGCGTACAGACTAACCAGAGCATTTAAGAGATGAAAGACAGAGGGAAGTCCCTTGGAAGGGTCAAACAGCTCATCTCATAAGAGTCCCCAGACAAAGCCACGAACTACCCTACTTGCCAGAATAAATACTAGTATGCCATAAGCCATATCCAGCAGAATGGAAATCTTTTCTACTTCTTGTTTAAAGAAAAAACAGAAAGGGAACTGCCTCGATGTGCCTTTTAAGATGTGAGTGGCAGAGAACAAACCTGTTCCCTCTAAAGCCAAGGGGGCAGCATGTGCTAAGACATGCTCTCCAAAAGAGAGGAGCTCATTCTAATAGCTTGCTGACCCTGAGGCTCCCTGCTGACACCCAACTTGGGGTGAGAACCAAAGGCTACTCTCAGGAAGTTTCTTTACTAATGAACCATCTTGTCATAACAGGGCAACTTCTGTTAATTAAGTTCCTCCTTGCCCCAAGGACAAGAGGCCTATTGCTAATTGCTTTGCAGGTCAACTGTGTACAAGAGGAAGTTGGAAATGTCCTCACTCGGTCAACATGGGAGCTTAAGAAATACAGCAAGGCCCTGGCCAGTTCGGCTCAGTGGCTGGAGTGTCAGCCCGCAGACCAAAGGGTCCCAGGTTCAATTCTGGCCAAGGGCACGTACCTTGGTTGCAGGCTTGGCCCTGGTGAGGGCTCGAGCGAGAAGCAACCACTTGATGTGTCTCTCTCACATCAATGTTTCTCTCTCTCCCTTCTACTCTCTCTGAAAAAATAAAATAAAACCTTTAAAATACATGTATTAAAAAAAAAAAAAAAAAAGAACTACAGCAAGTCCAAACTTAATCTGAAGGTGAGTGAAAACCTCTCAGAATGAGGTTAGAGAGTATGTGAACCCAGCACCTGTACACACCGTTAAAAAGAGGCATTGAGACCTTAGCTCCCCGTGCCCACAAATGAATTTCCCATCCCTGGTCTCCACAAGAAAAAAACACACACCCACCTGCCCTTATAATTTGGGGCAGCTCCTAGGTTCCTATCAAGGCCATTCCATTATGGCCAAGAAAGGAAAGCTCCAGCTCTCTGCACAGTCTTTTTTTTTTTAGAATTATCTCCAACCTGTAGAGCTGACTTTTGTCCCTCAATTTTGTTGTTGTCATTGAACAAATAAACCATGAATTTGGGAAGGAATCCCACAGGTTGTCAGGAAGTCCAGTTCCAAGAATGCCAACTCCTGGTGCCACGCTTTGCATAGTTACATTATTCTTGTCATAAGAGTCTGTCTGAAAATGAATAGAGCCTGCTTGACAGGACACGGTTCAAGTCCAGCATCCAAGTGCGGGAGCACTCCTGACTCAGTAGGGCAGAGCTCAAGAAGGGTCCAGGATGCAATTCTTGTACTTGGCCAATTAAAGGAGCCAGGAAAAAACTGACTCATAACCTCTAGAGACAGGACGAAGGCTCTTCTGGAATCTCATAGAATGTTCTTCCACCAGACTGCTTTAGTTAGCACTTTGAAACAGACATATTACCTTAAAACTAAAGGGCTAGAATCCTTAAGGAATTTTGATAGACATGCACTTAAGCCAAAGGGCAGGCCAAACTTGTACCTCATCCATAACTCACCCAGCTTGGCAACGAAACACCGTCTCTACAGCACTGTGTGTATAGTACAGACAGACAGACAGACATGCTGCCTTTTAAACCACTAAACCAGAGACAATGTTATGTTAACCACAATAACAAAATCATGACTATCACTGCCTGAACTGATTACAAAGTTTAAAGAAATAAAGAATGCACATGTAATAGGACATGAAAAACCACTATCAATATGAGATATGAGAAAACATATATATAAATATGAGAATATAGCCCTGCCTAAAAACTGGGCTTGACTCCAAATTACAGTAAATACAGTCCTGCCTGAAAGTTGGGCTTGACTCCAAATTACAATAAATGCAACCATATGCCAGGTACCTGGCTAAGCTCTGAGAATAGAAAGGCAAGGTGAGACCTGTCTATGTCTAGGAGAGAAAAACAAATATGTAAAC
This sequence comes from Miniopterus schreibersii, assembly GCF_964146895.1. Classification (NCBI taxonomy): domain Eukaryota; kingdom Metazoa; phylum Chordata; class Mammalia; order Chiroptera; family Miniopteridae; genus Miniopterus; species Miniopterus schreibersii. The sequence goes on from NC_138102.1 coordinate 179,560,765, forward strand.
ATCTAATTCAAATAAAGTATAACCAGGGCCCTTATGCAAATCTAGCCCAGATAGCCTCCCTGAAGGGTAATAATGCTTCAGTCGTGTCTTTAACAAAAGAACAGGGACTTGCCAAGTATTGCAGGCAGAGGGAACAGATATGGTGGTTTGAAAAAGGAGTTCCATGTAGCTGGGAAGCTGAAGAGATGGGCAGAAGGCCAATCACAGAGGGCACTGTGTCCTGCTAGAGGGTTTGAGTGTTATCCTGGGGGCAACGAGGAGCCTTTTCAAGACTTTGAGTTAAGATTTGATCAGATTTGCATTCTAGAAAGATGACCTCTGTTGGAAACACAAAGAGAGGGCCCTATTAGAGTGAAAGTTAAGAGTCCATAGCAAAGCATGCAGACAAATGATTTGAGGGGGGCCTGAATTAAAGCCATGGCCACGTGGATAAGAGGGGGTAGGAGGTCAAAACATGACAAGAGATAGTCTATAGAAAGTGCTGAATGACTTGGAAAAGAAGTGAGAAAGAGAGAGGAGAGTGTAAGATGAGCCAGGTTCAAGACTGAATAGAAAAATGGCAGCTGGGAGCAAGTGGGATCAGATGACAGGGCCAGTCCTCAGCCAGGAAGTGATGGAGAAGCTACTTGAGTGAATGGGGCCATCATCTAAAGGAATATGCGAAGTGAGCAGACAAGACCTTGAGGAGCATCAATGTGTGGGGAAGGGGGAGTAACAGGAAATAACTACACAGATGGAGCCTGGGCGGGTGTGGCTCAGCGGTTGAGCATCGACCTAGGATCCAGGCAATCGGGGTTTGATTCCTGGTAGGGGCACATTCCCGGGTTGTGGGCTTCATCCCCAGGCGAGGGCGTGCAGGAGGCAGCCGATCAATGACTCTCTCATCATTGATATTTCTAGCTCTCTCTCTCCCTCTCCCTTCCTCTCTCTGAAATCAATAAAGATATATTTAATAAAAAAAAAAAAAGAACTACGCAGATGGGGAGGGCAGAGATAAGGGGAACTAGAGACAGGGTCACAGGAAGGAAGGGCTTTCGAAAGGGAGTGGTCAAGATTGTCCAATGCTGGGCAGAGGGTAAGTAAAATAAGAATTCATGAGTACAATGAGTTTTTCAACACAGAAGTAAAGATGACCTTTGTGGGACAGTCTCTGAGAAGTGGTAGGGCCAGACATGCACAGATACTTCCTCTAAAAAACTGCTGTGGCCCTGGCCAGGTGGCTCAGTTGGTTGGAGTGTTTTCCCATGCACCAAAAGGTTGTGGGTTTAGTTCCCGGTCAGGGCACATACCCAGGTTGCACGTTTGATCCCCAGTCAGGGCACAAATGGGAGGCAACCGATTGATGTTTCTCTCTCACATCAATGTTTCTCTCTCCCTCTCTCTTTCTCCCTTCCTCTCTCTAAAAATCAATAAAAATATCTAAAATATATATATAGCCTCGGGTGAGGACTGAAAATAAAACCAACTCCGCTGTGATGGGACAGAGAGAGCAGATACAAGTTAGAGAATTCAGGAGAGACTGTGTCTGTGTTCTTAAATGGGAAAAACTCAGCATATTTACAGACTGTGGGGATGCAAGAAAGAGGTGAAACAAGGAAGAAAGGAAGTAACCAGTAGAAGAAGGGGTACAGAAGTGAAGGACTGATGCAGGAGCTTATGACAAGAATGAGAAACTGGGAAAATAACTAAAACTTCTAGAACTTTCTATCAAAATATAAACATGTCCTTCGACAGCCATTGGTCTTGACTCTCACACGCTGGTTTTCAGACCTCGACAACGCACAGCCCCATCACCAGTTCATCAGCCACTGATCCAGCTACTAGATCACTGTGACTAGTGAGTGAGCTCCTGCAAAGGCTGGTCAACAAGGCTGCAGGTAGAAACGGCCACTGGGGAGGCAGGGCACTCACCTTGCATCATGCTCCTGTAGGCGGAGTCTGTGATGGCATAGATGTGAGGGGGCATCTCATGCCTCTTCTTGCCTTTATACATTTCCACAATCTCTTCAGAGTAGATGGGCAGGTTCTTATAAGGATTGATGACCACACAGAACAGGCCTGAATAGGTCTAAAGAAAAGAGCAGCAAATAGGAATGGGTTAGGAAGTCTCATTCTCAGCGGCGTGCAAACATTGTGGCAAAGATCTGCCTCTGAGGCCCCACGTCAGCCTGACTTGAAGGTGCTCCTTAGAGCGCCTTGCTCTCTGGGCCATGCTCAGCAGCCCTGCTGCACATGTGGGGGCACCAGCACCATCTCTGCCCTTTCGGTGAGGTTCCTCCCTCAATGGGATGACAGCTGCAGGCTTTGCACGTCGATGATCATGTGCATCGGGCGAGATACATGGCAGGGACCGTGGAGAGCAAAAGTCCAGTTACAAAACTCACTTCCAAGGACAAAAAGAGATGTGTCTGTCATCGCAAGATGCACAAAGAGAAAAGGATTCAGCTACAGCAAGCAAACTGTATAGAAACACAAATTATTCTACCCTGAAGGACTCTGAGATATTCAAGTCTAAGCTTGCCTAGCACTGGGGAGAACTCACTGTGTTCCTCAACCAATTATATCTTTTGTGGGCTAGGAGATCACTGACAGATACTCCCTGAAATCTTCTAGAGACATTCACATGAAAATCTCTCAAAAACTCAGACCACTTTCATGTCCCCTGTGAGCCTTCTCCAAGACTCAAGTCTTTTGTTAAGGGAAATCCAATTAGTCAATACCCTTAAAGAGAGGCACCCAAAAATACACTCACTACTCCAAGTCTGACTTGACCATGTTAAAATCAGACCCTGGAGTCAAGTGTCCTGAATTCAAATCCCAACAAGGGCAAGTTTCTTAACCTCTCTCTCCCTCCACATCTCAATCCTTAAAAGGGGGATGGAAGAAGGCAGGTGAAGTGACACCCAGGTGCCATGATTCACACACACCTGCAGCCCTAGGCAGTTAACAGAACTCAGAGCAGACCCAGTCTCATACTCTCCAGTTCAGACCTCCAGAACTGATCATGGAGGCCAGTTCTCTGAGCTCCTCACATCTTTCGGTTGTTCTCGTTAGAAGTGGCCTCCACCCTCACTCACTGTCCATGGTTTAGCTCCTTGATCCAACAGCAGCCAACATCTGAGGGGCTGCACTATGGGTCAACCCAGCCCCTTGCACCCCTGCCCTCTCTAATCTGCCAAAACTGATGATGGATCTTGTGGCTGAACCCAGGCAGGGTCTACCCAGGAACCAGTCAGAGGACAGAGTCTCTACCTAGCGTTGGCCAAGGGCCACGGCACTTGGATGTTCCAAGCAGAAGTTAGGCTGAAAGCAGAACTCCAGAGGGACCCACCAACCATACACTGGTCTGCATGCAAAAGAGCAGCTGAGTTTGGACATGAACATGCGGGTCTGCCTGCCTCTTCTGTTTGGAGGAGGGTACACAGAGCCCTCAATTTCCTTTTTTCCTGGGATAATCAGTCACTTGTTTTCCCTCCAACTACTCTTTTCACAAGGGACCAGGAAAGTGCTGAAGCAAAGATGTCTGAATGTGGTGTTGGCAACCTGAGGCTTGGGTATTACAGGAAGACAGGAGGGCAGCCAGGACTACTATTTTCCCTGTGACTGGCGGGTGGGTATGAGATAGAAGGCCAGGGAGCAGCGAGGTCATCCCAGGAGCTCAGAAACAATTGAGCTTTGTTCCCAGGGTTTGAGAAAACCCACACTCTAGGAAACCAGCCTGATGAAAAGTGAAGGACACATGGCCACACATTTAGGGCGTGCCATAGAGCCAGATGTTTAGGAACAGCTGGTGGTGATAGCAGAAGGGGCTGGGGGTTACTAGGACAAGTCTTTCTGACAGCTGGGTGGGCAGATGGTCCTTCGAGACTTCTATAGGGCCTCAAAGTTCTCTGGGATAATCCCATCAAGTCAGTGGATTTGATCACGCTGAGCCCTGGGGAGTGAGTGCAGTAGCTCAGGTGGGAGGAAGGAGGTTTGACTGCGAGCCACTCTCTCTGGATGCTCGTGGAGGCGCAGACATTGAGCAAGTGGCTTTGCTCCCACATGGGCCACGCCAGGAAGCTGCTCCATTCACGGGCCACAGAGGCTCTTTGTGCCTGACCGCCCCCTATCCCAGTGCCTCACCCCCTGAAGAAACAGACAGAGCAGCTGTGGTGCAGAATTAGCCACACCGCCCACAAGGCCAGGCAAACATGCTGCACACAAAGGCTCCCGGTATCGAAATTTGGAATGTCGTATACAGAGAGGTGGACTGTGAATGGGGGGAGGGGGGACCACCCCCTACCCAGGCAGCCCCGCCAAGTGGCTTTGATCTTGCCACAGCTCTGCACCTGCTGGGGTCTTCATTAGGGCAACTGCAAAGACAATCAATTTCCCTTCTGGTGACGACACTTAGGAGGAGGCTGGTCTGAGGCAAGAGGACTGCACACAGGAGGTGACAGCATAGAAACAAAATTGGGCATTTGTGCCTCCAGCCAAAGAGTTCTAGAGAAAAAGCTCAGGTCCTAACCACCATGCCCGCCTACTGAGTAAACCCACACTTCAGAGGAAAGATGAAGCAACTACACTGAATGCACTTTAATAACTAATACCCCCCATCTGTGGCAGGGACGGACTATGTGCAGTCGGCTGACATAGGCAACTGCAGGCTCTGGCTTGTTTCACACTCAGCAAATCTCTAACAGGACCCAAGTTGAACAGTGACACCAGTAAAAGACTGAGCAGAGGGAGACAGGTGATGTTTCCTTAAAGTGCCTTTGTTTTTGTAGGTCACTAGTTCTGAATTTCAAGGACAGGGGCTTTTAATTTGGTCCAAACAATATTCTCACCAAGAAACAGATAAGTGGGTGGAGAGTCAGGAAACCGAAGTTCCAATCTCAGGCCTGCCAACACCTCCCTATGTGACTCTGCATAAGCCCCTTGCCCTCTCTGGGCCTTAATTCTTCCCACCTGCCATATTAGAAGGTTGGGCTAAGCTGGTCTATATAGAGGACTTTTGCAAGCAGACAGTTCTGTGTATCTCCTTACTGATAGGCCCCTGACTAATCAAGCTCATGAAGAGCAGGAAACGAGGACCTCATTACAACAGACCAATTGGCAAGGTAATACAGTCCTGGCACAGTCTAGCCCGGTCAGGACTTCTGGGCAATACAAAATGGCCCAGCACATTGCAGGGTACCCAGAAGTATCAGTCCAGTGGGGTTAGGGTAGTGCACTGGGGAAACGTGTGCTGAAGTCACCCTGAAATTGTATAGAAAAGAAAATGGCTGGCTCTTTAGGAGCCTTTCACCCTCCCTGTAACAGGACGAGCTCAGCGCCTCCTTTTGTGACATACGTGATCATGGGCAAACCCCTGGGGCTGAGACTTAGTCTTCCCATCTATAAAATGAGAGGCTTGTAATGATTGAAATGTTTTCTTCCTCCAATTCAAAAAAATGTTGAAAACTGTTTTATCCAGCTCCAAGACCAAGAAGGCCAAGGTGAATATAACAGCATAATTAAATAAAGAGCTATTTTAGGAATAAGAACCAGATATTTCTTCCCTACTGAGGACAAAACCAGAAGGAAATATCTTTAAACTGAACAGAGGAAACTGGGATGGATATTAGAAAGAACTTTGTGACCCTAGGGCCATAAGAGCTTGGAGCCTCTTGCCAAGGGAATGGGTAAATGCCCATCTCTTCACATTTTCTACAGCAGTGATGAGCTGTCTTTCTGCAACCGTAGCCCTGCTAACTAGAAAAGATAAAAAAGACAAAAGACTGCCCCTATCTTTTGCATGCTTTGGGCCTTTGTACATGCAGTTTTCTGCACTCTAAGCCTGGCATGGAGCCAGCCTAAAGTGTTGGATGAACTAGGACTCCAAGCCTTCCTCTTGGTAGCTTGCTCTGCTCAAAGCACACTCCTCAGGGAAGGAGGCCATACTGACAGATGCGAGGGGCAAGGGAGGAGGGGAACAAGTGGCGCAGGAGGAGCAAGGTGGGAAAGCAGAACACGGCAGTCCCGTCCTTGATGAGGAACTGATCACACTGGCCTGGCCCTTCCTATCTCCAGCAAGACTGAGGACCAAGGCCAGTACGTGAGCATACCTCACGCATGTCATGCTCTGCCTACACCTGACCTGAAACAGGCTTCCTGTTGTGGTTTTGGCTATGTAGAGAGGAGACCAAAGTCATGCTGTGAGAGCACTCCATTAGGATGCTCAGACGCTACAGTTCAAGGCTGTCGCCCCAGCATTCTTACAAGCCCTCTTCTCTCCCAGGACCTGAGGGGGGGACAGACGTAGAGCCCCCCCGCCTCAGAGCCCGGGCCCACTTACATAGATGAGCCCTGAGTAGTAGCGCTCCTTGAGGTTGTGCAACACCGAGGCTTCGTTGAGGCACGTGAGCTCCGCCATGTCCTCCACCTTGGAGAACTTGGGTGGGTTCATCTTCTGGATGTCATCCTTGTTCACCTTCACCTTCTTCCCGTTCTCCACCAGCTCCACCACGGCCTCATCGCCCACCTCTTCCTTGAGGCTGGCAGGCTCAAAGCCACTCTTGTCAGACGGCACCCAGACCAGCTTCTTGGCAGCCCAGTCGGCCTGGGCCAAGGGGTTATTGATGAAGTTCTTATCCACATAGAGATACTTATCAGCCGCTTGCTGCGCCATGGTGACTCACAGCCAGGACCTGAGGGAGAAAGGACAAACATTAGACACACTGACTACATCAGGCATACCAGAAGTGCCAACTACAGAGCAGTCTAGTGCAGTAAAAGTCTACATAACCAGGCTGCACAATCTGCCAGACTCTTCTTGCTTCTACTTTTAGGAGAAAGATATACATCACTGAGAAAACAAGTTGGTATCAGGGATGCTGTAAGAAACTAATGGTAAGGTATATCCCAGGATCAATACACAATTAAACTACCTCTAAACAACTATTATACCCAGTGATGAGCATTAAGGGTCTCAAAGATAGATGCAATTATAGGCACTGTCACGCCTGCAAAGGCACGAAAGTGACCACACGATTTAAGAGAACTTCCAACAAAGACAGGTTCCTAAACAGCCAAAAAATGGCTACAATCACACCTGGTGGGAGCTTCCAGTTTAAAAAACTTTTTCTTATTTCACAAAGTCAACCAAAAGAAAACACCAACATGTTGCCAATAGACTTTAATTCCATCTTGATAATACAGCCCAAAGAAATAAGGCAAGAAGAGAGAAGTCAGGCTCCAGGAACCTCATAGAACGAGAGTGCTGCCCTTTCTGGGGCACGGACGTGCAAAGGCAGCCCTCACAATTACAGGCCAGGAGAATGCAAGCACATGTGCATTTGCTTTTTTCCTAAACTTATTTGCAAAACAAAGGTGATGAAATAATAATCCCTCACACCTGTGTGGTTTTATTGTTCATAAAATGCTTTCACACACATTTCACCATCTGGAAAGATCCTTGTCATAACAACCCTGTAAGAGGGGTAAGGTATGTGTTATCCCATTTTACAGATGAGGAAATAGAAGCTCCCAGAGGTAAGGGGCTTGTGCAGAGTTGCCCAGGAAGAACTCCAGACTCCTGGTCCTGCTGCCTTTTCACAGTGTATCCATAGAACTGAGTCCTATTCAAAGGCTCAGGCTCGGATCAGCTCAGAGGACAGCTGCTCTGAGTGAACCAAAAGCAGGACACAGAAACCCTAGACTAAGAGCCTGCCCATGCCACTGGAGAAATAGCCCAGAAGCTCACTCCCTGGCTCACAGCACAGGCAGGCTTTTCCCTTGCGAGATCAAGGCCCCCAGCCCAGGCGCAGGAAGCCAGGACCCAGATCCAAACCCAGAGTCACACAGGCTTTCATGCTTCCAGATACCAAAAGGGACTTGTATGCCAAGGAAGCTGGAGGCTTGGGAGGGAGAAAATAAAAGGAAAAGTCTGGCTGCCGAGGCCTTCTTATCTGGGCTCATTAAATGGTTTCCAGATCAAGGAGAAGGGGCTCCCCTGGACTCACTCCACGAGAGGCTGTTTTCCAGGAAATCTGCTCGCTCCCCCCACATGAGGGAAGGCAAGTCCAAGGAGCAGAGCCTGGCAGCCTCTCCAGCTCCCCCAGCCGATGACTTGGTTTACATTCCCAGCACAAATAAACCCTGGCAGCCCCTTTCAGGGGACCAAGGGCACCATCCACCTGCAAGGACCACCCCCCAAGAGAAGGCAGGGCCCAAAGTTAGGTAGCAGCAAACAAGGTATGAACAGGACAGCTAGAAACCACCTGGTCAGCTCTAGTCTTTTGTGTGGGACTGGGGTCTAAGGAGGTGGCAGCACCCAGAGCACCCCCAGCTTACTTCCAGTTGTCCTTGTTCCCACACTGGCCAGTCCATTCAAGCAATCGAAGACTTCCCTCTGCCAGCGTAAATACCAGTTGTCCTCTGCCTGTCTGCTGTTTATCTGACCACTGGTCAGTCAGCTTCTCCAAAGTCTCAGTACCCTGGCTCCCAAAACCAGTCTCCCCATGGCAATCAAGACCTTGCAATGATCGCAGAGCACAGGACCTCAAAGGCTGCTGGGTTCTCAATCTTTTCTTTTTTTTTAAATATATCTTTATTGATTTCAGAGAGAAGAAAGGAGAGGGGGAGAGAGAGATAGAAACATCAATGATGAGAGAGTCATTGACGGGCTGCCTCCTGCATGCTCCCGACTAGGGTTTGAGCCCACAACCTGGGCATGTGCCCTGACTGGGGATCAAACCCCGATTGACTGGATCTTAGGTCAATGCTCAACTGCTGAGCCACGCCTAGACGGGCTGGGTTCTCAATCTTTTTGCAAACTTCAAACCCATAAACGACAAGAATAATCTCCCATCAATATACAAAAAGGGATTCACCTGAACCCTGTCTTCCCAAATCCTAAATCTGCTGCTGGTTGAAAGTTCCACTGACGCAACCCAGTGAAAACACTGAGGATATCCCACGCCCTTTACAAGATCCCTCCAAGAGAAGGAGGGAAAGGGATGGTCATTCAGAGTGTAGATACTGCCAACATCAAGTTCTGTTTATTCCTAACCTCACTTAACCATCAATCACCCTGGAAAAGAGCTTTTATTATCCCCAATTTATAAATGAGCCTCAGAGACAGCAAGTCATTTGCCCAGTCTCCCAGCCCAGTCATGACATAGGATCCTAACCCAGATCTGCCTCACCCCCAGGCCTGGGCTCTTCCCAGCACACTTGTGCCAGGGGTCTCACAAAAAAAGTTAGGCCGAAACTGTTGATAAGTTGAGTGGGACATGGGGAGTGCAGAGGCAGGCATTCCACAGCATTCAACAAATATTTACTGAGCAAGCAGGCAGGGAGGCTGAGAATGAGCCTTCCTGGTGTGGACCATGTGACCTGTCAAAAAGCAGAGTGCGTTAAAACTCAATATTCTCACTCCCCTGGCCTGAAGGCCTGGCATCACAGCAGCACCTGGGCTCCCTTCAGGCTGCAGGCCCTGGGCCCACCCTGGAAATCAGGTAGACTGCCCAGTCCCGTCATTGGTGGGTCAGTGCTGCAGAGCCACAAACAATGCATAGCAAATGGGGGGGGGCGGGGGGGGGGAGAGATGATCCACCCAACCCACTGCCCTACCTTCAGGCCTCGGAAGGAGATAAGGGGCAATTACAGGCCAGTGTTGTCTACCTCTAACACCTAGCAAAAGACCTGGGGGCCAAGCCATACTTCCTGTAACAGAAAGGGACACACGGCGTTCCCTCAGAACTGGACCGACAGAGGGCTATGGTGCCAAGGCACCAAGGACGGTGGGCTTTAGGAGTGCCCACTTGCCTCAGTGCCTCTCTCCGGGAAGAACTTTTCATTAAATGTGGCTGGGCCGTGCTGAGCCAGACCAAGGACAGAGCTATCTGGTTTCAGCAATTCTGCTGGAATGACGCGGGAGAGCAGCAGTGCCAAGATCAATAGACGGGCTGGACTGATGGGGAGATCCACAGAGGTCATGATGCAGTGGGGTTGCTATTAAAGCTCCCACCCAGCCCGGCCAGGAACATCCACATTCAAGGATTTGGACACCACAGGGCTGAAGCTGAGCTTCACCTGTGCAAGGCAAAGAGGCTCCCAGGCTCCAGCAGCTGCTGAGCTGTGTGTGCCCATGGTGAAGCCAGGGGTGCAGACAAGTTAGGGCTCACCTCTACGGATGCAGGTGGAGTAAGCTGCCACTGTCAAGAGATGTTGGAAATGAAATGAGGGGCATTAGAGAAAGGGTACTAAGGAGGCAATCTACTCAGTGCAGCAGCCAACATGAGGCCACTTTCCCGATCCCATCCTGGGACCCCGCTAAATCGCTCCTTTGAAACTTAAAAAAAAACTGAACGCAATACAAAGGTCTTCAAAATAAAAGAAAAATATCCCCCTAAACTCCTGACCTTCTCCTCCCCCAAATCAGTTTTCCCTTTTTCAATGGTCCCTTCTAGTCCCAGTTCATAGAAACACTTGATTTTTAGCTACCTTAGGCAAAGAGTGGAGTTTCATATTTTGTATTTTCCTACTTTTTATGACTATTTCCCCAGAGGGCCATAGTTTGCTTGTTGACCATTTTTATCCAAACACTTCACTTTACAGGTGATGATGCAGAGGCTCTGCGAGGGAAGTACCTCCACTCAGTCACAGAGCTGGGAGAGCAAAAACTCAAACCCAGGACTCCTAACTCCAAACGCCTGGTTATTGGCCACTTTTAATGGCTACATAATATTCCAAAGTGATTTCTTTAAAAACTCACTACTTACTAGGTTTTTTCTTCTTATCTATGAGAGAAATTGCCAGAAGTGGAGTTACTGGACCAAAATAATCAGGACACTTTTATGGCCCTGAGATGTGTTATCAAAATGTTTGCCAAAGGGATTGACTGGTGTGCACAGCCACTTGAGCAGGGTATTCATGGGGCAGCAACCACACCAGCACTTGGAAAACTGTTTGCAGGAAAGAGCTTGGTAGCTCATATTAGGGGCGCTCCGGAAGCCCTGGGAATCAGGGGGCTGGGCCAGCCAGCAAAGAGTTAAAGAGAAAGAAGGCAGCTCTCTCCCATTGGAGACCAGATCAGGCTGAGGCAGGCCCTTCCAGCCCTTCCCATGCGGCTTCCTGTGGGTGCCATTCCAACTCCAAGAAACCCAAGTAGTTGCCTTTTTAGGCCATAATCGAGAGGACACAACCAGAGGCTAAATTAGGACGCTCAGGAAATGATGAAACTGAAAGTAAATAGGTTAACCAAAAACCTCTGCTTTCAACCCAAAATGTAATTCCTCGATTATTTGCCTTCTCCCTTTCCCCCCCAACATATACTTGGACCTTTTACTCCTTCCTATTTTCCCAAAGAATCCCCTCCCTCTCTCCCTCCCTCTGGTTCTCCTTGTACTTATTTGTGTGCTTGTCTGGAAAAGAAACCACTAGCCCCTTAAAGACAGAATTTATTCTGCTAGGACAAATCACTGGTCCAAAGACTGAGCGTTTCCATTCCTAGACAACGAAGATTATGTAAAGCTTTCCATGGGCCAAGTTCTAGGCTTGCAGCTTTTAAGTCAGCCCAACTCATCTTAAAGATACCAAGTACGGAGGGCCTGCAAATAAGCTGTTTTCTCACTCAAGCCTTGCAATCATTTCATAAGTTATATATCATCACATTCATTTTACAGGTGAGGGAAATGAGGCTCAGACAGATCCCAAAACCCAGGTTCAAACTCAGACCTAATGCTCTGCTCAGTTTTCACTTAAACAGAGAGCCCCTGGTTACTCAAATCAGTAAAACAGACATTAATTTACCAATTTAAAGCTGCAAACCCCATATTCTCCTTGTGCTGGATTGTACCAGGGACACTTCCACCTCAAATCACTACGCAGAAAGTAAGAGGATGTGGGGCATAGCCTTGAACAAGCCATTTAAGTTCTCTGAGCCAAGGTTCCAGTCCAGAGGCCCCAGGCGGCTTCAACCCAGACACTGGAGCCCTGTTCCAGCTTAACCATCAATGTACGCGAGTAAGCCCCGACTGTTTTTCATCCTACCCTCATCCCAGGGCACACAGGTGAACATGCCCCTTCTCTTTCTACTTGCAGCCATTGCTTTTGAGTTCAACGAACTATTAAGGAAGGTTCTGTGAAAACAGCTACTGCAAACCCATTGGATTTCCTTATTCAATCAACCAAATCATACTGAGGATCTATGTGCAAAAATACTGTGACAAAGGTATAAAGGATCCAAGGAGTTTATAATGTACTAGATGACACATACCGCTGAGGTGCCAATCTGGGACTTTATTACAGAGTTCAGAGTGGACAGAGCAAGCTCCTTGGTTTTCTGCCCTGTTAACTGCTGCACCCAACACCAAGTATGGCGGGCGCTCAATAGACAGATGTCATATGGATTAAGAAGTACTTGCTTGTGACCCTGGGCATGTGCCACCTCTCTGGCTCAACTGTAAATGCAGATATTTTGTGCCACCTCTACCTCACAAGGCTGTTTAATTCAACATTAAATGTAGGTAACAATGAGACAGGACACTTGTCTTTGTGGAACATTCACTGCAGAGGAGAGACCATGTCAACAACCAGCTCTAACACAAGAATCTGCAGGAATACAGAAATGAGCAGCTTGCTGTAGGAAAACTTGGAAGCTCGAGGTAGTTTCATGGAGATGACATTTAAGCTGGGTCCTGAAAGATGGATGGAACATTGATGGGGGTGGGGGAATGGTAGATAAGGATTCCAGGCCAAGAGAGGAGAGGGTGCAGTTTTTCATGAACCATAAAATGATGTGATCAGATAAGGCAGGGTTTCTCAACACTATGAACATTTGGGGCCAAATAAGTTTTTGTTGTGAAGGACTGTCCTGTGAATTGTAAGATATCTAGCAGTATTTCTGGCTTGTACTCACTAGTAGACACTAGCACCCGGCCCTGGATGTAACAACCCAAAATGTCTCCAGACATTGCCAAAGGTGGGCTCTGGGAAAGGGGGGGCAAAATCACCCCCAGTTGAGAACCACTGATTTAAAGGTTAGTATGAGGAAATGTTAAACAGAAGCCAGACTTCAGGTTAGAAAAGACTCTCCCAACTGTGAAGTACACAAGCCTAATCTTTTTAAAACAGAGAAGTCCTCAGAGCAAAATGATTCCCAGGGCCCAAACAATGACCATTATGGATGACACCATCACCAAGGAGTGACTATCCCTTGTAATACACTGTGTTTTAAGGGATCTGCCCAGAAGCCACTACTGAACTATACTTTAAAGACTCCTAGGTGCCCAGTTTTTTAAAAAAGAATCAGCAAAGGCGGCGGATGTACCTCCCGAGGCAGGGCCTGAGTCTCCAGAGCCTCCAACACAGCAGCTCAGTGACTCATAAGCAAAGTTCACCAGCTCCCAGAGGTCAGGTGATTCATGGAAGACGGCAGGCAGCAGCCATACTGCGTGTGGCTCCCATGCTCTGCTGGCTCACCCCATCATCCTGGGAATGCCATCAAATGCTATTTTTTAATAGTATCAGCAAAACAGGGTTAATCCCAGGGATGATACCCAGATGAGTGTTTCCGACCCGGAACTTGCCTCCAAGATCTCAAGCACCGACCAGACGGATGTCTCCACCCTGAAGGACCCACAAGCACCATCACATCTGAACTATCCCCTACCCTCCTCTCCCCAAACCTACACTCTCTTCTGGTTATCTCTAAGACTGGTCATCTAGTCAACCAAGACAGTCACTGTAAACATCTCCCTGGTGGATTAGAAGGGCTGTGCCAACCCCATCGCTGGGGCCCAGCTGCGGCCCAGGCCTGTGTCCCCTTCTTTCTAAGCTGCACAGCTGCCTCCTTACTGCCCTCCCCTTGAGGTTTCCACACCCTTCAAATCCGTTCCCCTCGCTGCCTTCAGGATGACTTGATAGCTCCATTTCTATTCCTGCTACTTCCTATTTTACTGATATCACCACCAGTTCAAAACAGTTGAATGGCTTTTCATCTCCAGAACAAAATCTAACCATCCTTGCCCGGTGAGAAGGCCCTTTGTGACGCTGCCCATTAATCTCCTCCGTTGCTCCCAGCCCTTCCCCTCCCTCTGCCCTCTTCTCTGTCGCTTGATCGACCCCTGCTCACATCCCTCTCCGCTCGTGCCGCCAGGCCTTGGAAGAGGCTGGTGCGCCCTCTGTACCAGGAACCCTCTCTCAAACCTCAGCTCACACGCTCCCTCCTCTTTAAGGCCCTCCCAGATTGCTGCAAAAATACTTCCCTCCTCTTCGTGTCCCTCCCCTCTGTGCTCCACACTGCTGTAACCAAATAGCTTAATTGTCATTATTTGAAGTTTTATCGGAGGACAGGAACAGGGTCTCATTTTTATTTCAAATGTCTAGCATAATATCTGACCCAGAGCAAGACTCAGTTAAAGTGTCCTGAATGAATGCGTGAGAAACAAGGCAAAAATGAAGGAGTGGTGAGGTTTCTAAGAAGCTAGAAAATACCCTTGAGCTGTACAGAGGGACGGAGAGTTGGAGAGCTGACGTGAACAAGGAGACCCAAGGTGAAAGCATGCACAGGTCACAGCCACCTACTGTTACAAAACCCAAGCCACTGCCCTGGCCTGTTTGGCTCAGTAGTTAAGAGGGTCGGCCCACGGACTCAAGGGTCCCCGTTCGATTCTAGCCAAGGGCACGTACCTCGGTTGCAGTCGGGGTGTGTGCAGGAGGCAACCAATCAATGTGTCTCTCTCACATCGATGTTTCTCTTTCTCTCTCTATCTCCCTTCCACTGTCTCTGAAAAGCAATGGAAAAAATATCCTCGGGTAAGAATTAGAAAAACAAAAAAAACAAAACCCAATCCACTTATGGACTAATTTTTTTTTTAAGGACTAATTTTTATATCCCCAAAACGAGAAGGGAAAAAAAGCACATTGGAGCTTTCAATCCACAAAGAGAAAGGGGAGTAAAAGTAATTTATTGGTCCCCAAGAAACTTTTCATCAGGTTGAAAAAAAAATCTCAGTTTTCTGGAAACTTCTAGCATCCCCTGACTAACCATGTAGAAGCCCCTACTATCTACTACCAGACATACCAGATAGAGCCTCAGCTGTCATGGGCTAGTGGAGAGGGCCTCTGCCCTCCTTGGGGCCCATGGAAAGGCCTCAGGCTGCCCATCCTGCCTTTCCTGGAGCACTAGGTCTGCAAATACCAAGCAAGAGCTACAGACACCAATCTTTGGTGCCAACTCAAAAGAGAGTGACAGAACTTGGAAAAACCACTGCCCTATGAGGCACCGATTCTTCAAATCCCAAGACAGATGTTTATAACGTACTGTAAGAGGATGGAATGGAGTTGAATTTGGAGTCAGACATACTTGGGTCTGATTCTCATGCTCACAATTCCTATGATCTCAAAGCTGTTAACACCTCAATCAACTAGCTCTAGAATGAGAAAAAAATGCCTGCCATCAAAGTGGTTGTAAAATTCAAGTTCCCAGCAAAGAATCCAACACTTAATAAGAAACCCCCTCCCAACTCCTCTCTCTTGTCCTCCTGACTTAATTACTCTCAGTCCTTCCTAGAATGACACTTGGGGGCTATGAAAAGCTTCTAGAAGTTTGGTGACTCTCCAGGTGACATCAGTCCAGAGAATGACATGGCACAGTATGGTGATTCCCAAACACAGTGATTTTGCATGAGGAAAGGGGGTCTCATGGCCCAGGAAGGTAGAGCACACACTGCCACCCCGCGGGCCTCCCCGTCATAATACACACCACAGGTTCTGAGAGGCCTGCGGTAAGGAGGCCCGCTTCACTTTGTCGGGCTTAGCGCCCAGGAATATTCTGTAGGAAACGCAGGTCTGGTGGGATGTGCATGAGGCCAGTGGCAGAAGAGCTGGATTTGAGTCTGCCTTGGCACTGACCAGCTGTGCGACCCTGTGCAGCACTCAGATGATGCTATCAGGCTCAAACAGAGTAAAAGACGTACGCACAGCTATTAGAACAGTTATCTACAGGGAAGGGGTCAGCCACTCTCCACCCAGGGCCAACTTTAGAGCAGCCCCCCACCCTAAGGTGCTCATTCTCCCCAAGCTATAAAGCCGGGAGGACCCTCCCAGCTGCCCTGAGGCCAGAGGCTGCTGAGGCCTGGGAGGGCTGTGGAGGGCCCCCTCCCTCCCAACCTCAGGAATGTTGTTTGCTTACAGAAGAAGCTGGGACTTGTTTCCCTTAGCAGTATTCCAACCTCAGCCTGTGCTGATGCTTAGCAGATAAGAAAACCAGACCAGAGAGGGGGCAGAGAGGAATTTAGCACCAGAGCCCCCAAACCCATCCCCTTTGCCCTTCCCTCCTCAGAGGTCCATGGAGGGACTTCCCAGAAGTCCTGAGAGTCCAAGGGAACACTGAGAAATGTTCATGTTTGCCTGAGTGAAGAAGGCGAGGCCTGCGGTTGAAATGACACGGGAATTTGGTGCATAGATTCCCCTCCCCCTCTGTGTGTAAGGAATAAGGATTGGGAAGCAGGGAGTAGCTAGAGATGAGGCTGGAGGGGATAAGCAGGGCAGCTTACCCAGGATCTAATCAGCCATGTGGAGGAATGCAGATTTTATTCTAGGGACAAGGAGAGGCCACCACAGGAGGTGGGAGGTTGGGAGGGTGACATCATCAGATTTGTATTTTAAAAAGATCACCCTCCCTTACCTCAATTTAAGGGGGCAAGGTCAGCAGTTGGAAAGTACCATGGACGAGCCAGGAGGGGCTTCTAATCTAAGAGAGTAGGGGAGAGAGTTCTATGAGGAGGCTGGGGAGAAAGTGATCAAATGCCACAAGAAAGGGACAAATGAGGCACAGATTTCACCCTCTGATCGACTACTCCAAGCAGCCTGGCTCAGGGAGACTCCAGGGGTCACTGTCCCACCAGAGGTATTTCCTCCTCAGTGAGAAGGGCCCCAGTATCTCAGGAACTCTCCTGCCACTGATCTCAGGCATCATGTGTCATGCAGACCAAAGTACCCACTGAGACGCCTCCACTAAGATATTACTCCTGTCCTCAGGGCCACAGACACATGGCTTTGGACACAGAAACTTCCTTAATCAATGAATCAATCAACTAATCTGTCAGGGCACAAAGCAAGCAGGGCTTGAAGGCAGCCCCATTCAGAATGACAGCCCTTCCTACCTGGAGAGAAAGACCACCATGGCCTTTAAATCCCAACTATCTTTCCAGCCCAACCTCTCTTGTCACCTGCAGACACCTCCATTGTAGTCATGGCTCCCAGAGGATGTCTCTGCTCCCAGATAGCCTGGAGCAGCCTTTCCTAACACCCTAGTATATCATTCATCTCTGTATTGTACCCCCCCCCAGGCAGTCTACAGTACAATCTGCCTTATACCAGAGCCACAGCTTTTCTGCCTGTCTTAGCATCATCCCTAGGACTCCTTGAAGAAAGGGACTGTTCCCAGCTCCTAACTCAGGTGCTGACTGAGCCTCGGGCACTGCATAGAAAGGGCC
This sequence comes from Miniopterus schreibersii, assembly GCF_964146895.1. Classification (NCBI taxonomy): domain Eukaryota; kingdom Metazoa; phylum Chordata; class Mammalia; order Chiroptera; family Miniopteridae; genus Miniopterus; species Miniopterus schreibersii. The sequence goes on from NC_138102.1 coordinate 179,578,233, forward strand.
CTCACTCAGTGCTTGCTGAAGCAAAGTGAACTGCTCCAAGTGCTGGGTTTGCACTTACATTGTGTCATCTGGGAACCTGGCTGTCCAAGAGATCACCATGCCAAAGGTAACCCCTCCTCACCCCACGTGTCTAATGTCCAAGGAGAGGAGAGGGCAGGCAGGTACATTAGCAACAGGTTAAGCAGGTATCACTCAATGGGAAGAGGCCAGGCCGCCGCTGATCTGTGAATCTGCAGGGAAGTCATCTGCACTGGACCCCTGACTCTACTTTTAAAGTGGCTCAATATTTGGGTAGTGAGGTCACACCTCTGCCTCACCTACCTGGTAATGAACTTGCACTCAGCAGTCCAGGAGAAACTGCAAAGAGGGAGCGATGTCCCCTCCTGAGCAGCACAAATTCTGCCCTTAGACTGGCCCCCCGTTTGACAAGGATGACAACCGTTTGGCTGCCTGCCTCTTGGGAATGAATGTTCACTGAACACACGGAGCCTGCTGTCCGGCAGACAGCACCTCCCGAGCTTCCCACATGTGCACCAGGGCAACGTGAACCTTTCAGGTTCTGCAGCAAAATTATTCCTTCCCTCTGGTTCTGCTGAATGCATGGTTTTTCTATCCTCAAGCATGCAACTGGTTTGCTGAAACTCAATGAGAAAAATAACCACACTGCGAAGAATTTTGCGATGGGAAAGTGCTGGCTTCCTGCACCCACACCATAACGGCTGAGAAACCCAGCGCAATGTCAGAAACTAAAGACAATTTCCGAAAACTACTCAGACCAGAACCTACCAGGCCCTGAGCGGCCTGCTCTTCTGAGTGACGTTTAAATAATACTTAAAAAAGAGAGAGAGAATAGTGTTGCCCCTTGCACCAATAGCCATCCTAACCCTAAGATGGGCTGAGAGCTCTAAGGCCATGATGGGTGCCAGTCCCACTGGGTCCTCCCTGCCCAACATGTAGGGGCTGAATGCCTGATGAACTGAAGCCATGGAGTCTCCCAAAAGGACCAAACTTCACAGACTCTCTGCCACCCACTCTTAAAGTGCCTAATGTTAAGCCAAATAACTCCACACCTTATTTTTCAAAAACAAGTGATTCTCGTGTTGCTCGTCTCCCCTTTAGCAGACAAGGCAGCAAAGGGCTGGGATGTGCCAAGGCTCCCCGTGACCATTCAGGACATCACTGTCCTAGTCTTCTCAGCACGCTTCCAGCTCAATCTGATGTTCATTGATCTTTACTTTGTTTCTGAGAGGCAAGAGACTGGTCAGGGGTCAAGAACAATCTTCCTGAATTGAGCAAGTGGGTCATTCAAGTCACTCCGATAATGAGCTTCATCAGAGAGGAGAGAAACTTTCCACCTGGTGATAAACTTATTCATAACCTTTACAGCAGGCATCTGAGAAAGAACGGGACTCAACAGGCAGCCCGGCTGGCTGTGGAATTCCAGACCCATCACTTAACTAAGAGAACAAACTCTGTCAGGCTGACGTGGCCCCCAGGCCTCAGTTTCTCCATTTGTAAAACGGAGGTGCTACCAGCCACCCCACAGGGCAGTACAGAGCACCAACATCGTCTCTGCAACAGGGTCAGAGCGCTGCTCAACTCACAGAACTATTGTGAGGATCAAAATGAGCTAACGGAGGAGTGGTACTTGGTGGCGCCCTGGCCTGCCAGCTCCCCTCCCCCACAATCCTTGCCTCTTCTCTCAAGAAGTCTGTGTCGCCACTGAGCTCATAATGAGTCAGTCACAGGCGCTGCCCTCACACAGCCCACTTCAGGGGTTTGAAGTCACATCCTGCCTAGCCTAACTCAACATGATTTATTCCACCCCAGGAATGTAGCTCATTTCCCAGAATTTTGTAAAGAACTTTAAAGACTGTGATTTGCAAGGGGCTCCATTTACAGGCTCAGCTGGAGTGGGAGAAGGAGACCTAGCTCAGATCAGACCAGTAGGTGGGAACCACACAAAGTTGGGGCTGAAAGAGACCCTCCCCAGAGAATCTCATCCTGGGGGTACCAATGTTTTCTTCATCTCAAACCACAGTAAAAAAAAAAAAAAAAAGTAAGAACTTTTCGTCACAAATACACACAAACATGTCAAACAAAATAAAATTCACAAATATATCCTATGCACTCTGATATTTTCCATTTGAATCTATTTTATTTAATTTCTAAAAATGCTGGTTGCCACCCACTAAATTTCACGACTCACCAATGAGTCTCAACTGACAGACTGAAAAACATCAATCTGACTCAACCAGCACTGGGGAGATGAGGCTCAGACTGGTCCAGCGACTACCCCAGGATCACACAGGGAGTTAAGGCCAAGCAGAAGCTCAAAGCCGAAGCCAAAGCCAGGCTCTGTAGGGAACACATTCCTCTCCCACTGCTCCCAAAATTTGATCACGACCACTTCAAAAAAGCCATGGCAGGTATCCTCCGCACAGCCCTCTTTCCCTGCTCCCCACCCTCCCCCTTAAGAAAGAGACTCAGAGGTGGGGGCGGGTGTGAAGCCACCTGCCCGGATATGGCTGAGGAAACATCCTTGAGCACCTGGAGTCCAGGTGGAAGGTCACAAGGACAGAAAGAAAGGGCCCAGTTTCTTTAGCATCCAGAATAGCAACAGGTCACATCTCCAGTCAAAACATCACCACTCAAAGCACCAGCCCCAGCCCCTGCTGCAGAGACACCCAGAAGTGATGTATTAAAGTTTAATGCAAGAAAGATCAGATGGGGGGCTGGGTGTGAAGGGTGAAGGGATTAAGCAAAGAAAAACAGAAAGACTCATGGACACAGACAAGTATGGTGACTGCCAGAGGGAAGGGGGTGGGGGAGGAAGAAGAGGGTAAAGGGGGGACAAATGGAGATGGAAGGACACTTGACCTGGGTTGGTGAACACAAAATAATGCAATGTACAGATGGTGTGTTATAGAATTGTACACCTGAAACCTGTATAATTTTACTAACCAATGTCACCCCAATAAATTCAATTTTAAAAAAATCAGGTGGGAGAAGAAAGCTACTGTACAGAGATGAGATTGTGGAAGGTGCTCCCCATTTTTATCTGCTTTGGGCAGCATAACTTAACTCCATAATGAACAAACCCTTGTACCCAATAATAGCCTGCCTATCTGTTTACACACACACACACACACACACACACACACACACTTGCTCTATAAACAGGAAACCCAAAGTTCCCATCTCTCTGGATCAGTGGTTCTTAACACTTTCAGCCTCCGAGGGCTCCTTTGAAGGCTGTGACCCCTTAAGGGGCTCACAGAGACCCTCAAGTTCAGCCTAAGGACTTGTAGGAGCTCCTGGTTACAAGCTCAAAGGCAAAGGAGCATTGGAGTGGCCTCCTCTCCACCAAGGCAACGTGAACAAAGACGAGAAGATTCTCTTCCTTCGTTACCCTCCAGAGGGTTAAGCAGAATCTCACAAAAGAGGTCTGAGAGCAAAGCTGCAGTCAGGACAACCCAATAATGACTTTGTGTGGGAAGAAGAGGTCACTTCCCCAGGGCAGCTCTGAATTACCCAGGATTGCGGGAACAAGAAATCCAAAACTGAACAAGCGAACGAGCTCTCCTCCAGAGAAGCCGGGGTGGACAAGCAGCATTCCAGAGCCATCAGCCTCCCTGGGGAAAATGACCCCCATACACGCCACTGAGTGAAAGTAAAACCCACTTACTTCACACTTTATAAAAAATTCAATTGCAGTTTCCTAGAGCAGGCGGTTGGAGCACCCTGATCCGAAAAACCGGCGACCCCACTGTCCTTGAACAGGGTGCCTGGCCACAGGGATGACCTCACACATCCTTCACCAGGAACCTGGCCGCTGCTTATTTTACCACCCGCCAAGAATCACTCCTTTGCCAGAGCCATAGTCTGGTTCCAAAGGGGCCACGGCTGAAGCTGCAGGTGAGAGAAGGAAGCAGCAGCAGCCCCTGCCCTAGAGAGCTTCCGGATTCAGGCCACGCCATCCTGTCCTGGGGGGGCAGAACCCTCCCTACCCCGCAAGATATATGCACACACACAGGCATGAGCACACACAGCCGTGCACACACGCCCCCGAGGGTGCGAGGTCAGGGCAGAATGTGACACAAGTCAGGCAGACCTGGATGTGAGTGCTGTGGGCTCCACTCACTGGCTGAGGGAATCTGGGTATATTATTTAAATGTTCTGAACCTCCCTTTCTTCATCTGGAAAATGGGAATCACAAAGCCCTCATCACAGGACTGTGCTGAAAACCACTAATACTTAGTCCCAGGTGCTTTTCACCCGAGATCTCACTAACCCACACACTAACCCACACAACAGCCCCGTGTGGTAGGTTCTATTTGTATCCTGTTTTGCAGCTGAGGAAACTAAAGCCCAGAATGTTTAAATGACTTACTCCAGGGCACAGGGGGACTGGCTGTTGGAGTCTATGCCCTAGAGGTCTCATCAGGCTCTAGGGTCTTTGTGCCAGTGTACCTGGCCCACAGTCTCAGAGCAAATGCAGGGAGGCAGCAAACAGCATCCAGCAAGGAGGTCCTGCAAGGAGGACCCGCATGGAGGACAAGCTAGGATGGGTAAACAGCGGGCAGCCTCAGATCAGGAAGGGGAAGGAACCTAAGGGGTAAGGGGACCCACAGTTTTCCCTGTCAACCAAACCAAAGCAGTAGTAGTGGTCCTCCTGGCTGATACCAAGCCCCTCAGCAACCATGTTTCCCCTGCAAACTCTTTTTAACCTGAGTTCACTAAGATAAAGAGTGTCAGGGTGGGGAGTGTTTATCTCCCCACCCCTCCCAGCTGTCCCCTGCGGATCCCACTGAAGAGCAAGGATTTTTTAATTGATTTTTAGAGAGAGAGGAAGGGAGGAAGAGAGAGAAAAAACAAACATGGATTCGCTATTCCATTCATTTATGCATTCATTGGTTAATTCTTGTATGTGCCCTGACCAGATATCGAACCCGCATCCTTGGCATATCGGAACGAAGCTCTAACCAACTGAGCCACCGAGCCAGGAAAAGGCAGGAATGTAATGAGCCCATAATCATCAGGGAGTCCTGCCCATGACCAATTTGGAATGTCTCGGGTCCAGGAGCACTAAAGGCTGCCTGATAAAAGGCCCGGAAGAGCTTGAATCTGGCCCCAGCCCTGCTCAGGTCCACCACCGAGTACCACATTCTTCAGATTCTTGTCTGAAAGCCAAAAGGGGGTGGGGGGAGGGGGAGCCCACTATTTCAACCTAAGGATAATTAAAGCAGGGACTTGTTTTACTCACAGGAAAAGAAGGCCATCCTTTTTCAGCCTCTAATACGCTGGTGGCCCAAGATGTGTCACTATGAAGGTCTGCCACAGGGGCTTTACAACTTGGAAGTGTCCCTGGCCCAGTGTCCCGAGTGTCCCCGCTTTGAGAATACCAAAACTCCAGGGCAGTCAGCTAGTAAGGGGCAGGGAGGGCCACTGCCAGACCTTCAGCCGCAGCCTCGGAGGCCACTGTCTATTCTTTACTCTGACATGAGGTTTAACGTGCTGGCCAGAAGTGGGCAGAACTCAGGTAGGTTTGGAGGAAGGAGCAGAGACAACTGGAGGTGAGAAGTCACAGCACTGATGGAGCCCTGTGAATTCCACAGTGCTCAGCAGCGGGTAATTAATCCTATAATGAGGCATTTTTCATGAGCACTTGGAGCAACACAGCCACCTCCTCCTCACCCTGGCAAATGCAGGAACCAGTTGGTGGGCGGCAGGCCTGGCTCTGGGCAGAAGGCAGGCTGAGAAGGGCATGCTGGTGGGCTAGGAGGCTGAGGGGAGACAGCCCAAGTCGGCTGCAGGAGCCAGGCTGATAGATCTCACACATCTGGCCACCCACCCCCACAATGCTAACCACTGACTTGTGTAGGATGGAACAGGGAGGGCTGTGTTTTACACCTGATACCATAAGCAGTGAGGCACTGGCTCCCAACAACCACTGCTTCAATGTTGTGTACAAAAGCAAGCAGTCTGCAAACCCCAGGTTCACAAACATTACCCATATGATGGGTGAAGTGGGATGAGACAGTTATTGAAAATAATTGGCCTGAAAATTAGAGGAGCGAGGAGAGGATCTGAGATCTCTAACTTGTGAACTGGGGCTAGGCACTTAGGTTCTTCGAGCCTCAGTTTTTCCCAGCTATAAAATGGGAACATTCACACTGCCACACTCATGGCACTGGGATACTCACTGCAATAACCTGAGTTTGACTTCAAACTTCACAGTGATAGAAATAGAACAAAATAGGTTTTTAAAAAAATAGATATAAACAATAAAGCTAAACTTAACTGAGTACCAAAAACCCTCCAACAAAATTCTCATTTTCCTCACTCCACAGACAAAGAAAACAGGACAGAAAGGATGCGTGACTCACCTGAGGTCAGAGAGCTGGCAAATGGGAGACCCAGAATGCAGACAGAGGGTCTGACTGCAGAGGCGCCGCCTACTTACATAAATACTAGACACATACACATCATGGTGGTTAAGCCTCAGAACCCAAAGAAATACAGCCTTCTACTCAGTCACACAGAGCTGAGGGACAGCACTGATGTTGAACCAGGGTCGGTTTGATCCAGACTCACATATGAATATATGCACCCATTTCTCAAGCGTATAGTAAGTGCCTCTCACAGGCCAGGCATGCACAGGGCCCCAGTGGCAACACCTCTAATGAGGGAAGCGAGACCAGCACAGGGAAGTGGAAGACGTCACCTGCATGGTGAGCATTGACACAGCAAGGGAAGCTCTTTCCCTGGCAGCCATCCCACACTTTGGCCAGCAACTGGTATTTTATGTTTACAGTCCTGCACCAGTTTTCTCCAAGTGTCACTCTTTGCTCATGTAAAAACAGTGTTTACGGCTCCTCGGAGGGGAGGAGCCACCTCCAAGAACACGTGGTTCACAAGGACTGGGTGGTGATGCCATCACCCCTGTGAGGAAGGCAGAGCCACCTGTGAGCTGGGAACAGCTGGCGCAGCACCGGTCAGGGTCCATTCTGCAGGCCCAGTGACTAAAGCACCCTGATCAGAAGTGGAATTCAGGAGCAGAAAGGATGAAACAGGGACAGAAGAAAAGGTGCTGGTGAGCCAGGAGCAGGTGGGGGGCAGAGGAGAGCGTATGGGGGCTGACATTTACTGGGGGCCCACCATGAACTGAGCTGATGAAAGGCTTAGTGCTTTCCATACTTTAGCTTCCCAGAGGACACCAAGATATGGTTTTTATTGACCATATTTTACAGGTGAGAAAACTGGAGCTCAAAGCAGTTAAATAAACTGGTAAAGTAGACCAAGTCCTGGAGGGCTCATCCCTCACACCTGACACAACCACTAGGCTAGTCTAACAAACTAGCAAGGGGTTATGAGCTACTTAGTAGTGTGCTTGAATTAGAGAGGCCTTTACTGACACATACACACACACACACACACACACACACACACACACCCCTTTCTCCCCTGTTGTGGTGTAAATTGTGTTCCTCCCCAACACCCAAAAATTTTATGTTGAGGCCTTAACCCCAGAATCTCAGAATATGATTGTATTTGGAGATAGGGTTTTTAAAGAGGTAATTAAGTTAAAATGAGCCATTAGGGTGGGCCCCAATCCAATCCAACTACTGTCCTTACAAGAGGAGGCAATCTGGACACCTGGGGGACAGCAGGATGCTCATGCACAAAGGGAAGACCATGCAAAGAGGCAGCATGGGCGCAGCCATCTGCAAGCCAAGGAGAGAGGACTCAGCGGAAGCCAACCCTGCCAGCACCTTGATCTTGGACTTCTGGCCTCCAGACTGTGAGAATAAGTTTCTGTGTTTAAGTCGCCCGGCCTGTGGTACTTTGTACAACACCCTCACCTGTCTCCTCTGTAGCACCTACCAGTCTGACAGGCCATGGTGAGCTTGTCTGACTGACAGAATGTAAACAGCAGAGACTTTGGTTGATTAAATCCATCAGCAATTGCCAGCACTGATGAGTATTTGATCAGCTAATAAACTGAGTAAAAATGGGACTTAAACCCAGCTGCTGCTTCTGAAGTCACCCACTCCCTTCCCACACCCTGCAGCATCTAATTCTCTATTCCTTGTGCCCACTTCTCCTCCTCCAATAGTATAGCTGGTCAATAATTAAAAACAGTATAAACTCAAAGATAATCTCTAGCCTATAATCATCACCAAATAATAGTATAAACAAGATGATAGGGAATAAATAAAAACGATATACAAAGGACCTCACCTCAACCATCAGGAAACATCTATGAAGGGCTGAAATCCCCAGCCTATGTTTCATCTTATTACTAATTTTAAGTCAATACGTAAAAAATAAAGTTAGGTTAAGATGTAGGGTTTGTTTGGGGGGGTTTTTTGGGTGTGTTCTGAATGGGGGGCATGGAGGACCATGACAGAACTCTACTAGTCAAACCACAAACCCGAGCAGCTGGTACTGAGCCAAATCCCCACTGCAGGCTGGAAAGGGAAATCAGAGGTTGGCAAAACCTGAAATACAAACAAGACTGTGGAAGTGTCCCAGTGACCATGTCTAGGGCCACCCCCCACCCTCTCATTCTCTAGGTGGGTGGCTGGGCGACAATAAGCCTTTGGCTCCTTTCCGAACAAGTGACTCCTCTCCTGCTCTCCAGGAAGACAGTGGAATTCAGGTCAGGCTCCCTAGAGCCAGGAGCTGGGAAACAGGGACACTGGGGGCTGGAAAAGGGAAAGGATACCAGCAAGGAAGCCATGTATCTGGAAGGAAAGAAAATTCCAGGGCAAAGACATTACATTCCAGTTTCTAGACCCCTGACCAACCATCTTCTCCCCTCATGTGCTGCCCAGCCCACCCCCAAATAACTCCCTTACTATTGTTAACATCTATCTCTCTGTTCAAAAGCAGCCACTAGGATTCTGAAACTTCCTTTACAACAAAACTAAACTGTTGCAACTTCTTGCTACAATCCAGGAGGCAGGAGCCACAGCACAGCCTAACTGGCCTGCCAGTAACTTTTGGACACTTTGGAGACCATCCCATCCCACCTCCTACTGCCCCCACCCTCAGCTGCCTCCTACCCATGGTCACTCAGGGGTCCCTCCCAGTAGGGCCAGGGGCTATTTCCCCAGCCTCCCTGTTGACAAGAGCCCTGGGAGCCTCTATGCCCTCACTTCCTCCCAGGGTATTTTCTGGCCAAGGCCTGAACAGGAACCACTTGGTGAGGAACAGATGATTGGAGATCTTCCTCCACTGAGCCTAGAAAGATTTCCTAGGTCCACGTTCCTAAGTTTTCTCACCACAAATGACAAAGTGGTTTTATCTGTTTTCCATCAACTCAAATTGGGCATCCAAGCTGCCACTTTCTCCTGGGCTCACCTCTATCACAACCCACAACAGCAGAGTGAAGTGATTTTTCCCTGGGTCTAGAGGATGAACCCCTTGAGGACAGGGCCTGTGATATCTCATTGATCTACATCCTAAACATCTAGCAGTTTCTGCCCTAGAACAAATGCTCAGGATCTATTTATTTGCTGAATGAGTAAATTTCCAAAAGAATTAATAAAACCTATGGAACTTTCTGGCAATGTAAATAATGGTCCTTGCCCTCCATGGATCATAACATAGCCATTAAACTAATAATTGTGGCAATATGGACAGGAAGCCCAGAAGGATGCGAACTGTGGGTGGGGTGAGGGGCAAATCTTCTTGCCAGCTTTGTTATTATTGTATGTGCTATACACAACTCTAAAAAGGGAACTGATTCTAGTAACAATTATGTCTCTCTCAACACTCCATGAAAAATCTCACCCCAGGTCCTTCAGCTGGGAACAGCATGCTGACCACACACCCAGAGGGCACAGGCAATTCCCAGCAGCCACTCAGGGGTTAAAGACCTGGGAGTGGAATCCTGCACTCCCACATTTCCCAGGAAATGACCCTGGGAAGGAGGACTTAATGGGCCATTTGGGCTCTGTAAAAGACTAGAGCTGGGGCTGGGGCTGGGCCTGGAGCTCCTAAGGAAAAGAAATCTTTTTCCAGCCCCAGTGACTCAGAGGGCCTTGGCAACCTAAATCACCTTTGAACAAAGCACGGCCAGATTCTGAGCAACTGAACAAGGTCCCAGCCCTGCTCCCTGGATGTACTGTGCCAAGTCCCCATCTTACAATCAGCTCAGATGCTGCCTCCTCCAGGAAGCCTTCTCGGACTCTGTAGCTGGCAGCACACCATCAGCTCCTGGAAACTGCTTCCTTCACCTCCATGTTCTAAGCACCCAGCCCAGTGCCTAGCACATAAAGAAGCTCTGAAGAGTGGGTACTGAATGATGATGGACAGATGAATGAATGAAGACAGAAAGGAATGCCAGTTTGTAGGATGCAAGTGGGCTGAGGTCAAGAAGAGCCCACTGGTCAAGATGGTGGCAGGGCCACTGGCTGGCTGGCTGGCTGGCTGGCTCCCCGGTGAAGACCAGCCAGGGCCCTGCCACCAGCAGGCAGGCACAGCAGCCAGGATTTACACTGCCCGGCTGCAGTCTTTTCACCTGCCCTCCCTTAGGACCAGCCACACACATTTGAAAAATGACCAGTTGAGGTTAAAGGTGAAGTCCGTCGCCAAGGCAACACTATTGAACTGGCAACCTCGCTCTGAGTAGCCAACTTGCACTATAAAACGGGAGGCCCCATTCTGCCACAGCCCAAAGCTCTGCTCCTTTCGTTAATTCTCAGTCACTGGTGAGGGAGGAGGCCCCAGGGACCAGTCCATCCCCTCACTATCAAGCTCAGGAGTGAAGGGCACCTACAAGGTCACACTGGGGTCTGGAGACAGAGCGCCTGTGTCTGAATCCCTGCTCAGTCTTTTCATCTATAAAATGGGGATAATTCCCTACCTCATGAGAATGAGGTAAGAAATGAGATAATTCATGTGAAAGCACTAGCACAGTGCTCAATAAAATTTAACTATTATTATTACTATTACTATTATTAGTAGAGCTGGGAGGACTTCAACCCAGACATCCTGACTCCCAGGCCAGTGCCCTTCCACCAGAGCCTCTTCCTTCCCTGCCCACCATCCCCACCTTCCCTCCTCCTTCCAGGCAATTCTAGTCCAGGAAGCTCCCTCAAGAGGCTCAGAAATCCCAGCCACTCAGTGTAGCACGGGCCTGCCTCATGGTGGCAAATGTCTCTCCCAGTGTCCCTACCCACTACTAGAGGGAAAGGCTCCTGAGGTCAAGGAGGGGCTCTCTGCCCTCCACCCCCACTGCAGCCGCAGCAAGCCTGGCACAGAGCAGGCCATGCAGCAGGAGCCCAAGGAGCTTCTGTTATTGACTTGACAAAAAAAATTTGAGGTCAACACCCTCAATACCCAATAGTTGGCTCTTCAATAAGAAATACACAAAAACTTTAAAATGGCTCCGTGCCACCACCTTTCTCACCCCAGAGATTTTCACACAAGTCCCTTCCATCCTCATTTTGTAAAATGGAAAGATCGCTAACTAAATGGCATTCTAAAGCTTTGGCTGCCTGGGCCTCCATGTCCCCAGGCTTACAGGCAAATGTACCAGTGAGACCTAAACTCCACTCCTGCAACAAGGACTACAGGCTGACTCTAAGCCAAGCACTGGGCGAGAACCTGGGATCCAGAGAGCAAAAAAGAGCCCGCCGCTGACCTCCAGGTCCTCACAGTCCAGTGGGTTCTAAGACCTTCTTCCCCTTCCAGCCCAGTTAGATTAAGTCACCCAAACTGTTCTAAATGCCTCGTCTTTATGTTTATCAGACAGGAAGCTGCCTTCTCCAGCCCAGTGACTTAATGCAAAACACAGGAAATGCAGCGGCTTTTGAACACAGACAACTCTAAATAAAGGTACCTCTACTGCTTTGTTATAAGCTTTTTAAAATGCTTAAGCCAGCTCATGACCAGCGCAGACGTAACAACTTGGATTGGATTGTGTGGTAAGAACGCAAAGGTAGCAGGCCTTGAAACCTCAGCATCTAGCCCAGGAAATCCGGCAGGTTCCTCAGTCATCTTAGTCATCGCACCTTGTTACCAAGGGACAGGCTGGTTGGACATATTTGAAATCTTTAAAACCTGAACATCTATTTTCTACCACCTGATGATGTTGGTGATAACATAAGAAAAAGAAGGAAGGAGAGGAACTGCACCACTATACACGTATTTTTACGTGAGTTACAACAAGGCTAAAAAGCCAGGGGTCTCCATGTCACACATGAGGAAACTGAGGATCGTGGGTAACGGGAAAAGGCGGGGTCCAGTCCCACTCCCGCCCGACCCCAAAGCCCTTGCTTTTGTTCCCTTGACTGTGGGTTTCATGTTGAAAACACAACAAATCGATCATGCAAGACATTAAGTGACTAGGAATGAGGGCTGGCCACGGGAAGCCAGTGTGGCTCTCAGAAGGGCCCACCCTGCTGCCTGGCACTTCCCCATGTGAAATATTGATTTTTGAGCTGTGGGAACTTTCAGCCTAAATGGCCATCCCACTGGAAGAAGTTCAGAGAAACACCTCCTACCCCATTTGTGAACTCTAGTGCCCACCTCCAAAACGGAAAAGATTAAGGGTGTGGAAGAATAGACTCTTGAGGAGAGATTAAAGGAGCTAAGTATGTGTTGCTTGGCTAAACTGTGCACAGAACGGATGATAACAGTTCAAAGACACTTTTAAATGAGGACGCATGACTTTGAAAGAAGGGCACTCGGGGGAGTGAAACCAGGGGCCAAAGCTTTCTTCTACCAACTCACAGGTGAGCTTGGGCAAACCACTCCTCTAATGGGGGAGAAAGATTAAAGATCCTTCCAGCTCAGGCATTCTGGTTCTCAGTAAATTCACTAGGGAGATTTTACTGTTAAGCTGATTTTTCTTTTAAGCAGGGCATCATTTAGAATTAGAGTTAAAACGAAGGGAAAAGAAACCTAAGACAAGTTCCCAAAATGTAAATGTCCATGGAAGTGAGTGTGAGAGAGGGACCTCCCTCAGAGGCCCCTTGTTCCTCTGGATAGCACTGTAGGACCCTAAGGACAAGGACCTCTGAGAGGCACCAAGGCGATGACTTGAGGGCGGGGGGGGGGGGGGGGGGGGGGGATCGGGATCAGCTCCACCTTCAATTTCTCCACGGGCCCAGCCCAACCTGCCCAGGCAGGAAGCCACACCCTTCATTGGCAACTTCCGGAAGGCCTTGCAAGGTTCCCTCCAGCCTCAGCAGGACGGTTCCTCGTGGAGTAGCCAACGGGCTGAAGAAGGTAGCTACCGATGGACGGTAGGGCTGGGGAGAAGCTCCCAAGAAGGCCCTGCCCTCAGCCAAAGGCCAGCCAAAAGTCCTTTCTGGGCCCACCTGCCCAGGGGCTCGGATGTTATGTCTCATTCTGGGTGCTGAATCACCTCGGGCCTGAGAAACTAGTCAGCAGAACGGGGGCCTGAGAAATTGCAACAGAGCAGCCAGCCTAAGTTACTTTTTAAAGAGGCATGCATCAGACACGGAGGGCAGCTCCCCTCCTGCTTCCCAAATATTTGGTACCATCAGAACACTAGGGGCAGGTGGGGCGGGGGGGTGGGGGGTGCAGGCCAGCATCCAGTCTTCAAGCCCATGTGGTGGCAGGACCGTTTTAGACCTGGGCTCATTCTGTATACTCATGTGTGTGACTCATGCCATTCCTCCAGGAGGCCAGAGGCTGCCTGGCAGGGACACAGGCCTGGCAGAGACCATGAAGGGGTCTTCTACTGCCTTTGCCACAGAAAAGAGCCAACTCAGCAGTGAGCAGAGCTGGCAGCTTCTCCAGTACCCACACCATGCAAGACTAAGATGGGCTTCCTGGAGAAGGGAATGGGGGCTCTCCAATTCAAAACACTCTTCTAATCACATTTTCTCAGGAACTTTGGGCTTTTCCACTGCTAATACATAAGAACCACAGGCCAGATGTCTGAGGGATAACTGGGGGTGGAATGCGAAGGGGAACACTAGTGGTTGCAATGACCCCAAGTGTAGAGGACCCATGAGAATAAAAGCCTGGTGTAGACTTCTGGTCAGGGTAGACTCCCCAGGAAAGGACCCGGGTGATTTGGAGGCAGGGGAACTGTGGGAAACCTGGCAAGAGGTTATCCTGGAATACTTTCCAGACACATACTGCGGGGCTCCTTTTCTCATACAGCAAAGAAAAGGCAATCATCTACCATTTTCCAGAATATGAGGGAGTGGATCAGAGTAGACATTTGTTTAAGGGGTTACTCGGGTGATAATATGACATCATGGGGAAGAAAACAGTACCCAAAAATGTTCCAGCCACCAGAGTAAGTCAGTCCAGTTTTAAACCCTTTCTTCCTTCTTTGCACACAGTAGGCATGCACTCAATATGAAACTTGGAATCTAGAGCGATGCATTTTAAAGCTGAGACCTACAAGATTGGCCAGCAGACCCCCTTATTTTTATGGGTAATAAAAATAAGAAAATTTAAGTTTTTGATGATTTAAGGGCAATACATATAAAAAGGCATTTAAAAAGTAATGCTCACCCCGCATTCCTGCGTCCTGAGCCCTTTCAATAGGCAACCACTATTACCAGAGTCTCAGTATCTTTCCAGGCCCAGAGCCAAGGTGACAAAGCATGTTTCACACAAAGGGACCACCATCTATACTACTTTACATCTACTTTTTTCCACCTACAGCATACCCTGAGAGCATGCCCTATCAGTACCTATAGATTGGCCTCATTTTTTAAAGGGCTGTGAGGATTGCCACTGCACAGCTGAGCCACGATTTATGCGACCCTTCTGATGGACAGTGAGCTTGTTTCCTGTCTTTGCCTATGACAATGCTGCAAACAATATCCTCAGACATTTCCCCTTGCACATTTGAGTTTATCTGTGGGATGCATTCCTAGAATTCAGACAGAAGGGTTATGCTTTGACAGATACTGCCGCCAAGCTACCTTCAAAAAGAAAAACTGTTACAACTCATACTCCTATCAATAGGGCAGGAGAGTACCTGAGAAACTGGGGTATCTTAGAGAAATTAAAATGACTGAATTTGTCAGTTTCCCCAGCCCTCTCGTGCATAATTAGTGGGCTCATAAACTGTGTGATGTCTTTGTAGGCAGTAATGGTGCTTTCCACAAAAATCAAATGTTCCCCCAGCTAGAGCTAGAAGCCAGGTCTCTAAACACTCAAGGCTCTTTCCATGCTCTTTCCTTGGCTATGTGCTAGATCATAGGAAACCATATTTTAGAACTAACAGTGCAGTTAGTTTGTGCACCCTCTGCCCAGGCCAGGGCTCTGAAATGAGGCTGCTCAGCACGAGCTCATCACCAAGCGCATCCAAAAGCATCAGCAGATGGGCCCCAGAACCACTTGTGTTTTTACCACTTAGGCTTCAGATCCACAAGTGCTGCACACACACGTGCACATGCACAAGCACACCTTTTTAGCAGTAGAAAGGGCACTGAGCCAGGAGCCAGGAAAACCATCTAACCCTCCTCGTCTGTTTCCTCCCCTGACAACCCCGGGAACTAAGACTGAATATTTATATACTGTCTTAAAAACTTACAAAGCCACTTTACGTACCTTACATAGGCCCTTCACATACCTTATTTCTTTTAGTTCTCACATCTGGCCCTGCAGGGTAGCTGCCATGATTCCCACATGGGTTATGTGACTTGCCTAAGGTCATAAAGCTAAGTAAGTAGCAGGGTCAGGATTGGAGCCTTGTTCCAAAGCTCAAGACCCCACCATTCCCAGCTCTAAGAATAGGATTCTGTAAGTCACAGGAGCAACACTTCCCAGGGGGCAGCCAGGGCTCCATTCACTAGTTACCAGAGGACCTGAGTGCAGGAGCTCAGCGCACCAAGGGTTAAGGCCGAGAGGCAGTGATTCTCTGGGCTGCACAAAGAGAAAATGCACTTCCTGCCCCTGAGGCAGAGATGCTCTTTTATGCTCAGCAAATTAGGACGTTTGTTTAATTAAGACGACACACAGATTTTGTTATTCTAAATATTTCTGGAACATGATGCTTGAGAGGAAGCTGTTAGGGCTTGGATTTTTTTTTTCCTTTGCTTTGGGCTTCTCTTTCTCCCCCAAGAGAAGGGTAGGGCTCGCCTCTGAGGAAAACAACAGTCAACCCCTCCTCTCCTTTTGAAATAAAGATGTCAAGCTGGTAAGGGCTGTCCTAAGTACTTTACTGAAGGATTAGCTACAAGAGGAAGTGAAGAAAGCACAGCTAGCCTGGTTTCTAGCAATACCCTACCACGCTACACAACAATGCTGCATTTTTCAAGTGTGCTTTTCTCCTTTTAAAAAGCTAACAGATCCTTGTTTTGTTTTTTCTGGAGCAAGAACAGGCGAAAGGCAGGCTGTGATTAGCATGCATCCTTCATCCTGCAAGAGGGAAGTTGTCCCATCTCCAACCCCTTAGGTTAAAAAGTTTAAAAATAAAAAACAGGCCCTAGCCAGTTTGGCTCAGTGGTTAGAGCACTCACCCTCGGACTGAAGGGTCCCGGGTTTGATTCTGGCCAAGGGCACATACCTCAGTTGCAAGCTCAATCCCTGGCCCCAGGCAGCACAAGAGCAGGAGGCAACCAATCAATGTGTCTCTCTCGCATGTATGTTTCTATCTCTCTCTCTCTCCCCCCTTCCACTCTCTATAAAGCAATGGAAAAAATATCCTTGGGTGAGGACTAAAATAAAATAAATAAATTAAAAAAACTGAATGCCAGGGCCCTGACCCTCTCTTTCCTCTTCCCTCATATGCCCTTCAGACAAGCAGCCCCTCAGAATGCACCGCTCAGGCTGCCCTTCCCCAAGCAGAGCGTGCCAATCTGGGAACCTGGATCTGCCAGCACCTGGATCTGCCCACAGACACTGCCAGGACTTGCTGAGTGTGAAGAGTAGAGCTCTTTGGTGTCACCCCGCAGCCATCTGGGGGGCACAGCGGCTCTCAAATTACACTGAGCAATCTCTTGACGCTTTTAATTACCCCTCAATTACCCACTAAATGAGTCCTCACTCTCCAACACCCAGTGCTTGCCCTCAGTTTGCAAACCTGCAACGTGCTCCTTCCTCAAGGCAGCTTCCCTCTTGGCCTCAGACAGAAGTGGCCCCTCTTGGAATTCCTCGAGTCCTTTGTCTATGGTATGCTTGGGGCACTCATCAGAGGCTGCCTTTGTATTTCAGTCACTGGGCCACTATTTCCCCTTGAGGACTGTGAACTCCTCAAAGGCAGATGCCTACGGGTCTCCACAGGATGGGCTGGCTCCCTTCTCCCAATCCCCATGACTCACAGTACCTTTCTGGGGTCTTCTGTCATCTTTGCCTCACATTAGAGTCATCTACAGATTTGTCTCCGCTCTCCCCTAAGTGCCCAAGGGCAGGGGCCAGTTACTCAACCTCACATCCCCCAC
The DNA here is from genome assembly GCF_964146895.1 of Miniopterus schreibersii. Classification (NCBI taxonomy): domain Eukaryota; kingdom Metazoa; phylum Chordata; class Mammalia; order Chiroptera; family Miniopteridae; genus Miniopterus; species Miniopterus schreibersii. Next base: position 179,595,623 of record NC_138102.1, read on the forward strand.
CACCTGGCACAGAGAAGCCAGTTAAATATTTGCTCAATTACACATCTGTGTACCTCCCCCCCACCCCCAGCAGCCTAGTATATAAACTAACTAATATTACCGGAGTGATTGTCTCAATAAGCCTTAAAGCAACCTCTCTCCTTACCAAAAAGGGAATAATCCACCAGGTGAGTTACAGGGAGGGGCTCAAACGGTGGAGTCAGACATGGCCACAGTGCTGCAGGAAGGAGCTCAGGCTTTCTTCCCCTTCCAGTTACTCAACAGTTACTTTGAAATCCGGTCAAACCCAGAAAAGAGTGCAGTGAACCCAGAAGCGGCTGGGCCTGGGACCTCGCAGGAACCTTTCTCCCAACGCGGCTGGGTGGGGGCTGGGTGGGGCCGCAGACAGTAGCCCTGGCGCTCGCCCTGCCGCCGCCTCAAGACAGCCGGCAACCTTGTCCCGGAGGGTACTCCGTTTCGAGGGGCGGGAGAGGGGTGCAGTCCTGCTCTGGGCGTGGCCCCAGGACAGGATGGGGTGAGGACCCTTGCACAGGGACGTGGGGGCTGGAGGGGGTAAGGAACCCCGGGTCTGGCCCAAACAGGAACGATGCAATAGCCCCGGCCAGCCCTGAAGGCACAGGACCCCGTCCCTCCGCCCCCAGCCCGGGTGGGGCGGCCCCAGGTGCAGCGGAATCAGGTGCACGCCTGCGAGGCACAGATGGCTGCGGGCGCTCGCGGGCCTGCTGCCCCGGGACAGAAGTCGGAAGCCGAAGGCTGAGGCTGGAGGCAGCGGGGCCGCGTCCCGCCCGGCCGCCGGCGCCCGCCGCACCTCTCCGCCCCCTCCTCCGCCCGCCCGCGCGCCGCCGGCGAATGAGGAAGTCGGGCGCAGCGGACGGAAACCGAGCCGAGCGCAAGGTCTGCGGCGGCCCGTCCGATTCTGACTCAGGAGGACGCCCTGACAGCTGCCCAACGGTCCCGCCTGCCCGTTACCGCCGTTTCCAAAAGGCCTGAGAGACTTCCGAAGGAGCCGCAGCCGCGAGCCCACCGCCGCGTCCTCACCCGTTTGGGTCCCAGGGACAGCGGCGGCTCCCCGGAAGGGGTTAAAAAGTTTGCCCAACTTGGGCACTGGGCGAGGCGAGGCGAGGCGAGGGCGGGGCCCGCGCCGGGCAGCGGGGGGAGGTCGAGGCTCCCCGGTGCCCTGCCCCGGAGGGAGCCAGGCGGGGGTGGGGGTGGGGGGAGATGAAGGGTTTCCGGGGAGCGGTGGCCACGAAGCCTTCCTCCGCTCCCCGAGGCCGCGCTTCCAGCGGCGCCTTCCCGGAGCATCCGCGCAGGGGTCCCGCTGCCCCTCAGGGAGGGATGCGGTGCACCCGCCGAGCCCCGCGGCGTTCGCGCCCGGCGGCCGCGCCGGGGCCGAGCCCCACGCGTCGGCCCGCTCGCCCCAGAAGCCGCGCGTCCCGTCACCGCCGTCCGCGCCCGCCTGCCCGGGGCGGGACCGACTGGTGGGACTCCTCACCTGAACCTGGATCTGCCCCGGGGAACAGGCGCTGCTTCTCCCGAGAAGGCTTTCTCGAGCGCTCGGGCGACGGCGGGGTGGGGCGAGCGCGCGAGGCGGGAGCTGCAGCAGGTCAGCCTGGCTCTGCTTCCGTGCCCTGCCCAGGAACCGCGGTGATCTGCGCGCCTCACGGCACCCAGCGAGCTCCGTTCCCCGCCGCCCTCCCGCCCCGCCCCGTCCTCTCAGCCGGCCCCCCTCTCAGCCGCTAGCCCATTCCCCGCCCGGCACCCGCTCCGAGGCGGAGCCTGGAGGAGCGATCCCGCCCTCCTGACGGTCTCACCCGCTCCAGCCCGCTCCCGGTCTTGATGGACGGACATATTGGCCTATGGGAATGTGTGGGGCGGAGCCTCTGGGCCCAGAGGGGCGGGGCTTTCTCCGCTCCAACCTCTACCCTCTCTCCACCTTCCCCCACGCTTTCTAGGCGGGAGCTCCGCCTACTAGGGGCGGGTTCAGCGGACAGCCAGGTTCCAAGGGGAGGATTGACACGGAGAGCGTCCAATCTGGAGGAGGAGGAGGCTCTCGCCTGCGAGCCGGGAGGTTGGTGAGTTGCCTGGGCGGGGGCGAGGCTGGGCGGGAACAGGCTGGGAAGGTCCCCGCCCTGCGAGCTGTTTTCCCGGTCTCATGTCATCCCACCAAAAGAACAGATATTAAGTACCATATATGGAAAAAGTGCTATTTTACATAATTATGATGGCCTGGGGGGCGGACAGGACTCAGCCCCGCGTCGGTGTGGGCGCCCTGAGTTCCAGTGCTGACCCTCTCTATAGACTGGGCACGCCTGCCTCCTTTCAGCCTCCGGACCTTTGCCCAGACGGGTTCCCACTGCCCGGAATGACCTTCCAATCCTTTCTTTATCTGCACGTGTTACCTCGCAAACTTCCCCTTTAGGTATTTGTTACAAAACGTTTTCTTGGATTTTTTGTTTTTGTTTTTTTTTTTAGGCAAAGAGCAACTTTTTTGTTGTTACTGCCCACCACAAGAATTTTTTTTTTTTTTAATTTTTAAAAGTATTTTTACACTTATCTTTTAATCTATCCGGGATTTATGTTGATTTTGGAGGAAGAAACCTAATATAATTTTTGAAACAGCCAGTTGTCCACACACCATTTTCTCCACGGATTTCAGGTACCACCTTCATCACCTGTCAAACTCAGGGGCTTGGATCGGCTTCTGAGTTGTATCCACTGATCTTTCTGTGTGTTCCTGTGCCAGTTCCACAATACTTTAATGAAGGTAGCTTTGTAATACATTTTGTATCTAAGAGGGCAACTTTCTCATTACTCTATCCTTTTGGAAATTCTTTGTATCAAACCCAGGACCCTTCAGTCCTCGAGCTGACACTCTAACCACTGAGCCAAACTGGCTAGGGCTATACACACATATTTAAAATAAAATTGAAAGATCCACATATACATGGTCACCTGATTTATTACAAAGTTGCCACCATAAATAAGGAAAAGATGGTCTTTTTAATAAATGGTACGAGGTCAATGGTTAGGGTTAGGGTTAGGGTTAGGGTTAGGGATAGATGCACATGTGGAAACATGAATCTTGACCCCCACCCTCACACCATTGACAGAAATAGTTTAGGATGGATCAGAGACATAAGTGTGGAAAGCAAATAATAAAACTTCTAGAAGAAAATGTAGCAGATTCTTTTCATGACCTTAAAGTAGACAAAAATTTCTTAAACATAACCAAAAGGATATACCATAAGAGAAGATTATTAAGTTGAACTTTATTTTAAAACACATGTAAGTCTGGCTGGCATGGCTCAGCAGTTAAGCATCAACCTAGGATCCAGGAGATTGCGGTTTGAGTCCCGGTCAGGGCACATGCCCGGGTTGCAGGCTCGATCCCCAGTCGGGGGCGTGCAGGAGGCAGCCGATCGATGACTCTCATCATTGATGTTTCTATCTCTTCCTCTCCCTTCCTCTCTCTGAAATCAATAAACTATATTTAAAAAAATAATAATAACAAGACACCTCTTGGAATGGTCAAAATCCAGAACACTGACAACATCAAATGCTGGCAAGGATGTGGAGCAACAGGAACACTAATGGGGGTGCCAAATGGTACAGCCACTAAGGAAGACAGTTTAGTAGTTTCTTACAAAACTATACATACTCTTAACCATATGATCCAGCAATTGGGCTTTTTGGTAATTACCCAAAGGAGTTGAAAACTTATGTCCACACAAAACCTGCACAAGGATGTTTATAGCTGCTTTATTCATAATTGCCAAAACTTGGAAGCAACCAAGATGTCCTTCAGTAGGTGAATGGTTAAATAAACTGTGGGCGATCCAGACAATGGCATATTATTCAGTGCGAAAGGGAAATGAGCTATCAAGCCATGAAGACATAGGGGAACCTTAACTGTGTATTACTAAGTGAAAGAAGCCAGTCTGAAAATGCTATATACTGTATGTTTCCAACTGTATGACATTCTGGAAAAGGCAAAGCCATGGAGACAGTAAAAAAATCAGTGGTTGCCAGGGGTTGCGGGGAGGGATGGGGGAAGAGGTAGGGCACAGAGGATTTTTAGGGCAGTGAAACTACCGGGTATGGGGCTCTCCTGGTGGATACATTCCACATTCTCCCTGCCTCCCATAGCCCGATTTCTCCAGGGAGTGAGAAGTCCGCATCAGGCCCTCGGGGACCTCCCCTTGTTCTCACTCGCCTTCGGCCCTAACTCTCCACGACACTGCTCCTTAGAGGTCAGCAGGTTGAATGCCCCGCTCAGGCCTTGCCTTCCTAGACAGCATTTGAAACTGCTTGACATTCCCTCCCCCAACACAGGCTCTCTCAAAACCCCCAGGGGTCTGGTCACCATCCCGTTCTCCCCTCCAGGATCGCTCGCCAGCCCGTGGCCAGGGTGGATGTCCACCTGGAATGCACAGGTTTATTCAAGGCGGTGTTTCTTCTCATTGGTTGGTCCACGCGTTATATCTGTTGTTAAATATCACCTTACCAGAGGCTCACATTTTTGAGTGTTTTACCAGGTGGTAGGCGAGGCGCTAAGTGCTTTGTTTAAGCATGATCTCATTTAACCCTCACAATCACCCTGTGAGGTTAGATACGAATATTATCCTCCGTTTTACAGATGAGGAAGCTGAAGTTCAGGGAAGTTAAGTGATTTGCCAAATTCATGCATCTACTAAGTGGCAGAGCCAGAGTCAGCCACGTGTGTGGAACTTCAGAGCCCAGGTGCTACGACTACACCACGGTGCCCCTCTTCTCAGCTCTCTGCTTTTCTCCCCCCTTCAGTCTCTACCCTCTTCTTGGGCTCCAATCTACTCCCCTGCTTTCAACTATTATTATCCGTGTGAGCGACTTCCAAATCCATGTTTCCAACCCCAGCCTCATTCTGACATTCAGTATTTTTTTTAATTGTGGAAAGGCACACATATAAAATTTACCATCTTTAACCATTTTTAAGTTTGCAGTTCAGTCACATTAAATACACTCATCTCCAAAACTCTTTTCATCTTGCAAAACTGAAACCCTATACCCACTGAACACGAACTTTCTACTTCCCCAAGCCCGCCCCGCCCCAGCCTCTGGAAAACCGCGGGTCTGCTTTCAGTCTCTATGCATTTGACCACTCCAGGTTCCTCATAAGTGAAATCATACAGTGTCTTTTTCTGACCAGCTTATTTCGCTTAGCATATTGGTCTCAAGATTCATGCCTGTTGTAGCATATGTCAGAATTTCTTTCTTTTTTTAATGCTGAATAATATTTCATTGTATGACACAGCACATTTTGCTTAACCACTCATCCATGATGGACACTCATGTTGATTTTATATTTGAGCTACTGTGAGTCATACCACTATGAGCATGGGTGTACAAATATCTCTGAGATTCTGCTTTCAATTCTTTTTTGTTGTTAATCCTTACCCGAGGATATTTTTTCCATTGATTTTTTAGAGAGAGTGGAAAGGAGGGAGGGGGAGAGAGAGAGAGAGTGACATTGATTGGTTGGGGTGCCTCCCCAACAGGGCGAGGGGGGAGCAGGATATAACCTGCAAGCCAGGTATGTGCCCTTGACCTGGAATCAAACTTGTGACCTTTCAATGCTCAGGAGCCAAAGGTCAAGGCTCTACCACTGAGCCACACGGGCCAGGGCTGCTTTCAGTTCTTTTGGATGTATACCAACAGGTGGAATTGCCGGATCACACAGTAATTCTATTTTTACTTTTTTGAGGAACTGCCATATTGTTTTCCACAGCAGCTGCACCATTTTACCTTCCCACTAACAGTGCACAGGGTTCCAGTTTCTCCACAGCCCCACCAACGCTTGTGTTCCGGGCTTTGGTTCTGTCCTGTTTTTGATAGTAGCCATCCTAATTGGTAGGAAGGGGTTTCTCACTGTGGCTTTGATTTGCATTTCCCTAATGATTAGTGATGTTGAGCATCTTTTCACATGCATATTGGCCATTTGTCTATCTTCTTCGGAGAAATTATGCAAGTCCTTTGCCCATTTTTTGAATTGAGTTGTTTGGTTTTGGTTTTTGCTTTTTGTTATTGAACTTTAGGAGCTCTCTGTATACTCTGGATGTTAATCTCTTATCAGATATATGACTGGCAAGCATTTCTCCCATTTTTTTTTTCCCCATCACCATTTTTCCCCTCTATGCCCTCTTCCACCCCCCCACCCCACAATCACATTTCTCCCATTCCGTGGGTTGCATTTTTACTCTATCGATTCTATATCCTGATGTGCAAAAGTTTTTAATTTTCATGAAGTCCAATTTGCCTATTTTTTCTTTTGTTGCATGTGACCTTCAGTCTTTCTGTTTTATTTTTTTATGCCAAAATAATACATCCTAGACTAGACATAGAATATCTTTGGAAGGCTATACAAGAAGTGAGTAACATTGGCTGTTTTTATAAGAATGGGTGGCTCGGAAATAACAGAAGAGGAGCAATTTTCACTGAAAAAAACTCAACCCTTATATCTCTTAAATTTAGACTCATAAATATATTACATATTTAGATAAATCAAATTTAAATATGAAAACACAGGCTACAAATTAAAATGTAGATATAAAATAATGCATATTTATTTTTTTAAGTTACAAAATTAAAAGCATGAAGAAAAACACCTAGTCACCTCTAGTTCTATTACTGAAGAATCTTAGTGTGTCTCCCTTTTGTTCGGTGTCTAGTAATGAGCTCCCACCATCTGGTTCTTGCCAAACCTGTCTGCGCGCCTGACTTGCTGCTCTGCTCCTGTTTCTGGCCTCTCCATGCCAACCAGACTCAAGCCCAGAGGCCTCCCTAGTCCTTCCTCTTTCCTGGTCCCATTCCCTTCACTCCTCCCACCACCTCACCCAGCCCTTCTGCCCTTCTCCAGGGCCTCTCACCCAGTTCTGGCACTTGCCCTCCCTACCCCTACTCTAGGCCATGACCGTAGCTTCCCAAACACCCCCCAACCTCGTCTCTTCCCACTTTAGCTTCCCAAACACCCCCCCAACCTCGTCTCTTCCCACTTCCGCCCATATTTCCTGCCTCGGATTGATGGTCCTGAAGCCCGGCTGTGAGCATGGGCTCAGCGCAGGAAAGGAAGGCTGGTGAGGTGGTGGTGAGAGGAGGGAGGCTGAGCTCTTGTTACGTGCCAGGCCCGGTGCGAAGCACCCAGAGCACGCGCTGCCTCATTATATCCTCATCTCCATCCTTTGATGTGGGTACTATCATTATCCCCCATTTCACAGATGAGGAAACTGAGGCTCAGAGGAGTAAGTAATTTCCTCAAGCCCGTCCTTGATCTCTCGGGTTCCAATGGCATTCGGATTAGTATCGCTCCATTACCTTCAACAAGCCTGTTGTTACCGTCACTGTTTCCTCCTCATTTTACAGAGGAGAAAACGGAAGCACAGAATGTTAAGTAACTCGACCCACGTTGTTTGGCTAATAGATGGTGAGGCTGGGATTTGAACCCAGATAGGCTGCCTGCGCAAAAACCAAAACCTATTCCTCGGCACTGTCTCAGGACTCAGCCCTGGCCCCGAAAGACCCTAGAGTACATCCTGCTGTTCTCCTGCCCAAGAATATTTCTAGATCTTTATGTGTGAATCCCAAACTGCTAGCCTGGTATCCTGGGCCCCAAGCAAGTGCCTCCAACCTCCTGGGAAGCCCTGTCTCGCCCTCGTCCTCTGAGCCATACACTGAGTGCAGGGACCTAAGTGCACTCTGAACCTACCAATCCACCAACTGGCCAGTCGCACCACTGCTTTCAGATCTTCTCTGAGGATTCTGCCCCCTGGACCCCTGCCCATCTTTCAAGACCCAATCCCCCACAGAAAGTGACTTCTCACCGCCTGACCTACAGCACGTCTGCATGTCTCTGACAGCACTGTGGCATCTGTCTTGTGCTACCTGGTCAGAATCCAGGCTCTGCCTCTCATTGAACCTGCCTGTGCCTCAGTGTCCTCCTTTGTAAAATGGGATAATGGTCCTTGCAAAACTGGATTGTTGTGCAAACGAAATGGCTCAGTGTACATGAAGCTCCAAGAACAGAGATAGCAAAAGTGTTTGCTATCATGATGGTGATTCTGCATCTTCCTATCTTATCTCCTCTAGAAGACTTTATTTTTTTTATTCCTCAAATACTTCCTGAGGGCCCATTAGTTGCCAGACCCTGTGCCGGTACTGGTATCCAGTGGCAATCTGCAGTCTCTGCTCTGATAATGTCCACCCAGGACATAGGACATCACCAGACAGGACAGCTGGTAAGTGCTGCAAAGACATAAGTGCTGGGGATGCTGTAGAGGGAGAAGGGGGCATCTAGGTGAAGGTGGAGGAGGAGCTCATTCAGGCAGGAAAGCGGGGTGTGGGGCCCAGCAGAGAGAAGACACAGACTGTGCAGGGCTCTGAGCAGCTGGGTGCCCCGTGAGAAGTGTCAAGGAGACAGGAGGGGTGCGGAGGGGCAAGGGCATGCTGCAGAGAGTGCAGCCTCAGCCTCACCTGGGAGCTCATTAGAAATGCAGGGTCTCAGGACCCAGCTCAGGCCCAATGAATCCAAATCTGTGTGTTAACAAGCACCCCAGGTGGTTCCCATCATCTTAAAGTGTCACAAACCCTGGGCTTAATCAGGAAGTGTCCTGCTGAGGAATTTCCACTCTGTGTGCATTAGAATCCCTGGGGAGATTTCATTAAATCAGTATCTCAGGGCTGGGTCCTGAGCAGCCCTATTTTATAAATTTGTCATTCATTCAGCAAATGATTACTGAGCTGGAGGACCATGCCTTCTCCTTCCCTGGAATGGCACTCAGGGCCCCTCTCTTAGCATCAGTCAACAAACACTATTCATTACTCATGAATCTGGTGCAATGGCTCTGGGCCTGATTTACATTTTCTGTCTAGGGCCCACCCTGGTCGCCTCGCCGCCGTCACTCAGACATCCGCACTTCCTCTTGCCCCTGAGTCTTGGAGTGTGGCAGGGCCTTCAGGAGGCCTCTCGGGTCTCCCACGGGGCATGTGCCTTCCGCGCTCCATAGCACCCCCACGCCCGCCGTCTGCTGGCCTGCCTCTGCTGGCCTGCCTCTGGACAGATCACTGCTTTGTTTGTGCTTGTATCCCCAGGACCTGGCCTGGTTAAAGGTTTGCAGAGTGAGTAAACAAGTAAATAAGCTAATAAAACACTACGCCCGAGCTAGATAACACCATCATTCATTGTGCTTGCCCCACGGTGTCTGAGCAAAGGCCGGTCCTAGAGAATAAATAGCTATGTTTCTGGTTTTCTTTTGTCTTCTTCTTATGTTCTTATTGATTTTAGAGGGAGAGGAAGAGAGACAGAGACAGAGAGAGAAGCACTGATGTATCAACCCCGGCATGTGCCCTGACTGGGAATGGAACCTGGGACCTCCTGGTGCATGGGTTGATGTCCAACCACTGAACCACACTGGCCAGGCTTTCTGGGGTGTTTTTTTAAAGAACTTTATCGAAATATAATTTACAGGCCCAGCTGGGCGTGGCTCAGCGGTTGAGCTTCGACCTGGGATCCAGGCGAGCGAGGTTCAATTCCCGGTCGGGGCACATGCCCGGGTTGCGGGCTCGATCAATGACTCATCATTGATGTTTCTATCTCCCTCTCTCCCTCTCCTTCCCTCTCTCTGAGATCAATAAAGAAATATAATTGACATATCATACATGTCACCCATTGAAAGTAGACAAGTCAGTGGTTTTCAGTATATTCACAGATTTGTGCTTCCATCACTGCGATCTAATCCTAGAACATTTTTATCACTCCAGAGGAACCGTATCCATTGGCAGTCACTCCCCGTTCCCTCCCAACCTCCTCCACCTGGCAACCACGGATCTACTGTTTGTCTCTGTAGATTTGCCTATTCCGGACATTTCATATTAATGGAATTATGTAATAGGTGGTCTTTTGTGTCGTGTCTGGCTTCTTAGCAAGAGATTTCGAGGTCCATCTCTGCTGTAGCATGTACTTCACCCATTTCCGTTGCTGAAGGACATTCCGTTGTATGGATATACCACATTTTATTCATCCATTCATCAGGCGACAATTGCCCATCTTCCTGCAGCTATGCAGCATTTAGCTTTGCAACAGCATCTGCATGCCATCTCACTTCACCCTGACATTTTCTGTGTGAGGAGTATGTTTTTCCCCATTTTGCAGATGAGTAAGTGGAGGCTAGGGTAAGCGGCTGTGACTTGCCAGAGGTCACAAGCTATTAAATGGCAGAGTCATAACTCAGAGCCCTTTCCTCTGCACCATTCTGCCTCCTTCCCCAATCCCATTTATGTTACATGTCTCTTTTTCCCTCATAAACCCATTCTCCATGGCATCCACAGGGCCTTACGGCCACCACAGGTTTGAGTGTATGCTCAGGGAGGGTGTTCAGTTTTTATCTTATCTGGTTTATGAGCCAAAGGTCTGCCCTCGTTCTAGCCTCATGCAGACAGGCCTTTTCTGAGTCCTGGATGAGGGTGGCTGAGTCCATGACTTTGCTGTCCACCTTGCAGAAAAGGGGCCTCTCCCACTTGCCTAGGGGCCCACCTAGATCTATCTGTGCCCATTTCCTTCTACTTGCCACACCCTTTCCTCTTCAACCACAGAGAACTTTAACACACTTCTTTATAGCACTCATCCACTGAGACACAATTATTTGTTTACAAGGCTGCTCCCCCAGCCTTTGAGCCACAGAAGTGAAGGATCTTAATCATTTTAGTATCACAGGAACTGACACTGAATAGGAACTAGGTCAATATTGGTAGAATGAATGGGTCTTTCTGGGTGTTAATAGTAGTGCCTACTGTCTATTGCATGCTTAGCACAAAATATTTAATCCTGGCAATACCCCTGTGATGTGATGTCTAGTCTCCTTTTTACAGAAGAAGAATTGGAAACTCAGAAAGGTAACACTTACAAGCCCAAGGCCTCATAGGCAGTAAGAGACAGAGCTGGATTTAAATCTAGAGACCTATTTATTTCTCAGTATGCTGCTTTTCACTACAGGTGGGCCCCTCTTAGGACAAGTGAATTTAGGATCAGGTATAGTAAACAGTTAAAAAAAAAAAAAAAAGAGGCCAAGGTTGTCCAAAGCTTTTCAAACTCCACTAGCCTCTGATCTCTACTGTTAGTTCCCACTTCAGGTCTCAAGAGAGAAAAACAGCTCAGAGAGTCTGAGTGACTAACAAAAACACACAGCTCAAGGCCAGGCCTGCTCGTTTCCAAGGGCAGTCTTGCTTCGGTATACCAAAGCCACTGCATATTTATTGCACTTTGCATTGCTCAGGTGGAAGTCTCGGTTTCCACTGAAAAGCTTACAAAGGGAATGAATGCATACAAACAGTGGAGAAATTGTAATCCTCATATATTGCTGGTGGGATTGTGAAAGGGGAAGCTGCTTTGGAAACCAGTGTGGCAGTTCCTCAAAGTACCAAACATGGTGACCATCTGATCCAGCAACCCCACCTCTAGGTATTTACCCAAGAGAAATGAAAACATGTGTCCGCAAAAACTTGCATGTGAATTTACGTAAATGTTCGCAGCAGCATTATTCATAATGCCCCCTCCAATGGAGACAGCTAAGATGTCCATAAACTGATGAATGAATTTAAAAAAGTGGCATACCCATAAATGGGAGATACGTAAAAAGGAATGAAGTTCCAATGCATGTTGCCGCATGGATGAACCTTGAAAACATTACGCTAAATGAAAGAAGCTGGTCACAAAAGGCCACATGTTACATGATTCCATTGACATGAGATGTCTAGAATAGGCGAATCTATGGAGACAGAAGGTAGACCAGTGTTGCCGGGGGCTGAGGAAAGGAGGGAATGGGGAGAGATTGCTAATGGGTATGGGGCTTCTGTGGGGGAAGATGAAAATGTTCTGGAATTAGATAGTGGTGATGGTTACACAACTCTCTGACTATAATAAAAACCACTGAGTTGTATACTTTAAAAGGGTGAATTTTATGGTATATGAATTACACATTAAGAAAGCTGTTATAGCCCAGCCGGCGTGGCTCAGCAGTTGAGCATTTACCTAGGATCCAGGAAATCGAGGTTTGATTCCAGGTCAGAGCACATGCCCGGGTTGCGGACTCAATCCCCAGTGCGGGGCGTGCAGGAGGCAGCCGATCAATGACTCATCACTGACGTTTCTATCTCTCTCCCTTCCTCTCTCTGAAATCAATAAAGATATATTAAAAAAAAAAAAGTGGAATGTACTTTGCCTTTCCCAGTTCCGTGGAAACAGGTATTTGAAGATGACAACTGCCAGCCCATGGGAGGCCCCTCACCCACCCTGTGACAGGGACCTTGCCCAGCACAGCACCCGCTTGGCATGTTTAACTTGGTGTGGGAGTGTCTCTCAGCCTCTCCTTTCAAGGGTGCATTTTTAACATTTGGCCTCATATTACTTCTGTGTATCAAAGGACTTTATGGTCATAATGTATCCTTTGCTGGGAGGTCAGGCCATGTGGTGTGAAATTTGTTCCAAGATGGGGAAGCCATCTTAGCAGCCCAGCCCAGCCCAGCTGGGTGGTGATGGAGTCAGGGTGACATTGCAGGATTACAGCAAGTTGAAGCAAATGCAACTTGGACCCCTAGTGCAAAGCAGCTGGGATATAAAGGCAAGCACCCTGGCTCTGCCACCAGACATCTGAACTTGAATCTCAACTCCACCACCTACTAGCCGGTGGTCCGAAGCAGTCTCTTAAATCCCTGGAGACTCCATTTACTCACCTGAACAAACGAGGGTGATGATTCCTACCTTACAGGACAGTGAGAGGATCCTGGGCATTCAAACTAGTCCATTCAGCCCAGCAGCAGCAGCATCCCCTGGGAGCTTGCTAGAAAAGTGGGATCTCAGGCCCCACCCTTGACCTGCAGAATCAGAGTTTATCTCTTAACATCATGCCCAGGGGATTCATATGCACAGTAAAGTTGGAGATGCACTGGTGAGACTGAATTGAGATTATGAAGGTGAAAACCTGGCCCAGTGCCTGCCACAAGGTAGGTGCCACACCCATGGATGTTATGGTGTTTAATTGTTACATAGAAAGAGGGCTGAATTGGGGTCCCAATTCTGTCACTTCCTGGCTGTGTGATCTCAGGTAGTCACTTGACCATTCTGGGCCTCTGTGTTTCTGTAGAAGATTGGTTTGATAGGCTCATCTGATAAAATGTGTGAGAAAGTGAATTACAAATGCAAGAGGCCTACATGTGTACCCGGTTATCTTGGCCAATGTGGAGATAGTGACTTGCAGGGTTTTGGAGATAAGAGCAATGCTAAGGCTTCAGACACCAGGGGCAAAGACTCTGGCAAGTGGAGTGACTGAGGAAGCCCTGCTCTTGCCCAAGAGAAGCCCCTCCACCTAGAAGTCATTTAACCAAAGGAAATAGTTACAAAACTGCAAAGTGCTGTTGGGCAGGATAAGAGGGTGCCAACAAGCCGGAGGTGGAGGCTCAGCTGGATGGCTCCTTGTAAACTGAGGGCACAGGTGTCAAGCTGTTGGAAGCATGAGTGCAGGGGACAGAGGCAGCCCTTATGCAAATGCCAATGTCTAGCTTTGAGGTGGTTTCCAGAGGGTCTGGAAACTCCCCCTCTGCTCAGTCTCCCCATCAGTGGTTTCCCATGGCCTGTAGGACAGGAGCAGCTGACATTTATCCAGCACTCAGGCAGTGCCAGGAAGTTTCTGAGAACATTTCCATATATCCTCAACTGCCATCCTCACAAGGGCCTATGAAGTAGGTCTCTTTAGATTTCCCATGTTGCAAGTGAGGCCACTGAAGCCCAGAGAGGTTAGTGACTTGCCCAGTATCACAGAGCCAGCTTCAAGCCCAAGACAGCTGGCTCTAGGGCCCCCTTCTTAGCAACTCATACTGCTTAAAAAAAAATAAAAAAAAAAAACACTAAGACTTTCAGAGCAGCATTAAGTTCATGGAAAAATTGAGGGGAAGTTGCAGAGATTTCCCATTTATCCCCTGCCCCCCCATGCATACCCTCCCTATTATCAATACCCCCCCAGAGTGTTGTGATATTGTGATTTATAAGAAATATATATTTTGTCATTTACATAACCAAAACATATTTCTCATATATATTTGAGCTTCCTGGATCACAGTTCCCAAAACCTTTGGAATTTCCTAAGTGATGAGAACAACAAAGGAGTCTTCGGCTATGTTAATGAGGCCACTTTTGGACCCCCTTCCTAAGGATGGGGACTGGTTGCCAGTGGAGCCACCCAGGTGATTAGAGGGTGGGCACTTTCAGTCCCACTCCCTGACTGCTGGGGAGGGGAGAAGCTGCCGGTTGAATCAATCACTAATGGGCAATGGTTTAATCAATTGTGCCTTTGTAAAAAAAAACAAAAACACACAACTTTCATAAAAACCCAAAAGGAAGGGGTTCAGAGAGCTTCTGTGTTGGGAAACAAACGCAAGGAGATTTGGAGAAGTGGCTTCTCAGAGAGGGCATGGAATCTATGCCCCTTTCCCCATGCCTTGCCCTATGCATCTCTTCCATCTGTTTCTGAGTTAGGGCATTCTATAATAAACTAGTAACCTAATAAATAAATGGGTTTCCTGAATTCTGTGAGCTGCTCTAGCAAATCAACCAAACCTGAGGAGGGGGGTGGTGGAACCTCCGATCTATAGCTGGTGTGTCGGAAGCACAGGTGCTGCCCTGGAGATCTGACTGAAGTCTGAAGCGGTGGGAGGATCAGTCTTGCATTACTAAGACCTTAACCTGTGGGATCTGACACTACCTGGAGATAGTCAGAAATGAGTTGAATTGTAGGGCACTGAGATGGCGTTCGGAGCATTGCTTGTTGATGTGGTAGAAACTGAGGCTCAGGGAGAAGAAATGGCTCCTAAGATCACACAGACAAGGGCTCAAACCAGGACTGAACCCAGAATCAGATTCTCTTCTCTGAAATTATGTTCTCCCTAGAGAAGCCTGACTTGTTGGGTGTGGCTTCCAAAGGTTGCGCTACTGGTTACAGCTCAGTCACCTGGGTAGAGGCCAGGTCACCAGTCCTGGAGAATATAAGAAGCTGTCCTCACTCTCTCCTGACTAGTAACCATCTCCTCTCTCCCCCTCTCCACTGTCCAATTTAATTCAATGTCCACTTGCTGGGCACCAGCTGCACACATGGTCATTCCCTTTCCCTCAAGCTGGAGCACTCCACGTATTACATGGTGCCCTCCTTACTGCAGGCAGATCACTCCCAAAATGTCACCTCCACACAATCATCCCTCAAACCCTAATCCAAATAAGAACCAACATCTGGTTAGTTCAGCTGCTACTATCCTAAAGACCCATCCTCTCTAGGGTAGCCCCTTTGCCCTGCTTTAGTTTTCTTTATGAGTTTGTCTCCACTTCACAAAGTATACACTGTGCTGGTTTAGCCAATACTCTTTATGTCTTTATTAAAATGTAAACTCCAGGAATCCAGAAACTTATGGGGTTGGTTCCCTGCTCTATCCCCAGTGCCTAGAACAGTGCCTGGCATAGAGTAAGGCATTCAGTAAATGTTGAATCAATAAATGACACTGGGCCAAGGCTGTGGAGCTGGGCTAATGAACCAGTGGGGATGTGAAGGGCCGTGCTGGTGGACATTTCGACGAGCACACTCAGCCAAGTGCAAACCAAGTGGCCTGGAAGCACAGAGGAGTCCAAGATCAGTTCTGACGGGTCAGGGAGAAGGCCTCTGAGTGATGTGAAGGCGGGGTGGAACTTCAAAGATAAAGCTGTAAGTAGAGGGAGCATCCTTGTGGAGGGAAAGGCAAGGGCAAACTCAAGGGCAAAATCACAGGGCTAGAAAGGTGGGTTGGGTGCGGAGACCAACCTGCGGGGCTGTAGCTTTGGGTTCCGGTTGATAGGCAGCTGGGAGGAAGACTAGGGCAGATTGCAGAGGGCTCTGAATGCCAGGCTAAGTTTGACGTTTATAAGTATCTGATAGTGTCCCAAGAAGATCTATATCTATATCTATCTACACACATATGTGGAACACACATATATAGACATACATCATGGGAACCTATTCATTTAAAAAATATATGTAAAATTCAAAATTAAAATTTAAAATAATATGTATTTTAAATTTATATTTTAATAGGCTCCCAAGGTTCACAGTTTGGGCACAGAAGGTTCTGTGATGAAAATCTCCCCCCCCCCCCCCCCCCCGCTGCCCTCCCCAACACCCCGGCCCCCCAGAAAATGTGCCCTCCCACAGAAGTAAGCAACGTTACCGTGTTGTGGGGCTTGCTCAGCAGATGCACACTCGCAGCGAGGCCGCACAGCCGGGGGCTGTGACTGGCGTGCGGACCGCTCACGCCTCGGCTCCCCAACAGGAGGCCCGGCCCCCTCACCCCGCCCGCCAGAGGCCCTTCCCCGCCTCCTACCTCCAGGTCCCGGGCGCCCCACCCGCCGGCAGGTAGATTTTATTAGCCCGCCCACTTCTGTCGCAGGAGCCAATAGGGTCCATTAATGCAAATTACCTTAATTCCCGGCTCCCTGCGCGGGGCGACGCTCGCGGAGCTGCAGCGGGTCACCCCGGTTCCCACCGAGGCTGAGCCCAGAGATCCGTAAAGCCTCTGCCCTGGGCACAAAGAACCGGGCAAGCGTCGGGAGCTGGAGAAACGGGGACGGGCCCAAGAGCGAAGCCGAGACCGACGGCGCTGGATCTCCAAACCCGAGGCTTGAAGGGCTGCTCGACCTCATTTGCCTGACCTCCGGGCTGACCTTGACCCCGCCCCTCCCCCCGGGTCATTCCTGCCAGGTGCTCACATAGCCTGGTGAAATCACTACCTGCAGGCCTGGCCCAGCTGGCACGATAGGACACAGCTTCATCAGAAGGAGCAGGTCCAAGGTCTGGCTGCTGAGTGTGACGGGGAAAGACCCAGGGAATCAGAAGCCGACTTTGGGTGATTCATGTCAACGTTCTAAGCCTCAGTTTCCTCACCTGAAAAGTGGGAGTAATCACACCACTAGCCTCCTTGCTCTTATGTGGATTGATGGGCCCAGTCAAATGGAAAACAAGGGATTTTTATCTCTGCAAACCAGAGTGCTTGATAATTAAAAGAGTATCGCTTTGAGGTTAGCTAGACCAGGGTTCAAATCCTGGTTTTCCCAGTTACTTGAGATATGTAACTTACACAAGTCACCTTTACCTCTCTGACTCTCACTTGCTTTAACTCTGTAGTGAAAAATCCCATGGGCAGTTGTTAACTAAGTCAGGTTTATAAGGAACTTGGCACACGGCCAAGTCACGTTTGGTGGCTAGAACCAAGGGAAGTCCGGGGACCTCAGTTTCATCATCTGTCTTCTGGACACAATGATAACATTTTCCCTGCATGCCTCGCACGGGCGTCATGAGCCTTAAATGTCTTGTGACACAGTTTATAAACAGAAAAACATTACATCAATGTTGATTAGTGACACTGTGAGGCAGCCAGGGAGCAGGAAAAAGCATGATGTTAGCTCTGGCCCTGCCTTTTATTCTCTGTGTGACCTTGGACAATTATTTCACCTGTCGAGGGGAGGGGTCAGCTTCCTCTCCTGTAATATACTACCTTTATAGGACCCCTGGAAGATGGTGTGTTGAAATTACCTACTATACATCCAGCACACAACAAATTTTAATAAATGGTACCTGTTATTACCAGCAAGTTTTTCTTTAAATTTCCCTGGATTCTGTTTCTGGAACTAAGGGGCTTGGAGAATGAGGCAGAGCAAAGCTGGCTTCTCACTGTAGTTCCTTCTGTATCTTTCGACTTGTATTATGGGAACACTTTTAAAAAAATTAAATTTAAAAGGGAAACAAATTATGTAAATATAGCAAATAAAAATGAAAAGCATAGTGAATGAAAATTTAAAACTAATATTTAATCTCATGGGTAGAGGGCTTGTCAGGGCAAGGAGCCCAAGCGCAAAGCGTAACTCAGTGTCCGCACGTGCCAGAATCTACCTTAGGAAGGCAAAGTAGTATTTTCTTCTAAGATCCATGGGGAAAATTTCCAACTCCCAGCCTCTGAAAGGAGTGACCGTTCATTGGCAAACATTCTCCAAGCCACTCTGAAGTCATGTTCTATGAAAGGATGTGACCTCAGTTTAGAAATCCTTGGGATGGATTTCCCTCAGCATCAGAGGTACCCAGGACTCTGGGTGACTCAGTCCCCCCCCCCCGGACTTGCCCTCAACCCCCATCAAGGATGAATACCTCATTTAGGAGCAGTAGCTCTCCTGCACCCCAGGGCCTTACATGGGTATCATCTAGCCCTGAGCCAGCAGCCAGCCAATCCATACCGACTTGTCCCACTGTCCTAGGCTGCCTCCCCTGGGGGCACAGTCTGAACTGCCCCCCACCACCCTACACTGGAGGGTCCCACTTAGCTGGAGAAGGAGGGAAGGAAGAACATCAAGGCCCAAGTCCACTTCCTCTCCTGGTCTACTGTCAGACCTTTGCTGCGTGTGGCAGTGACCTGGAAGATCAGGTTCTGCTTCACAAATGATCAAGGCAGGCAAGAGAGACTGACGTTTGGGACATAGACTTTTAACTGCCTCATCCTGGAAGTGACACATGTCACTTTCACACATCTCACTGGCCGGAACTAATCACGGGCTCGCCCAAGTGAAAGGGTGCAGGACAGTGCTGGGGCGTGGATGGCACATTTGGTGAGCATTGCTGCGTCTGCCAGAATCTTTCTCCTCAGGCTTCCAGCCAACATTCACTGACTCTACAATCAGAGGACATTAGAGTGGAAGGAGCTCAGGATTCATCTCATCCAGTGAATTTTAGAAGCAAAAACACATTGGGATCCCCTGAGGTTGTTGTAAAAAATGCAGAGTCCTTGGCCCTGGTGGGATAGCTTAGTTGGTTAGAGCATCGTCTCCATACACCAAGGTTGTGGGTTTGATCTCCGGTCAGGGCACATACAAGAATCAACCAATAAATGCATAAATAAGTGAAACAACAAATAGATGTTTCTCTCTCAAATCAATAAATAAAAATTAAAATGGGGTGGCAAATACACAATGTATAGATGATGTATTAAAGAATTGTACATCTTAAACCTACATAATTTTATCAACCAATGTAACTCCAATAAATTCAATAAAAAATAAATTTGAAAACTTTAATTTAATTTAAAATAATAACAGAAAAGAAAGAAAAATGCAGAGTCCTTGGTTGTACCCCAGACCTACTGAATCAGAACAATCTAGAATGGGGGCAGGGAATCTGTATTTTTAGAAGCTTACCAGAAGATGCCAGCAGTAGCCAGGTTGGGGACATACAAAGTCAAATCCCCTTTTACCGATGAGGAGACTGATGCTCAGAAAGGGACAGTGACTTTCTTAAGGCCACACAGGGAGTGAATGACAGAACTTGGACCAGAAGCTAGGCTTTCTAGCCAGGGCTCTTAACACCTACAGTTGTCACCTGTAGTTTCTGCCTGCTGTGACTTCTAATAACAGCACCTCACTTCTCCTTTGGGGACCCACCAGTCCTCAATCCTCAGTCCCCATGGTCAAGTGGGGCTGACTCACTTCCCAAGTCTGGAGTGGGCACATGACTCAGGCCTCATCCTAGGATATGTTGGGAGCAGTTCTTGAAACCAAGTCTGGCAGGTGGGAGGCAGCCCCAGGACATTTGCTGGAACTATGTAGAGAAAGCAGCTCTCTTTCCAGTGAGGCTGCTAATTGGTTTGATGCCAGCCTGGAGCAGCTGGCTGTCTCTGCTATCATATAGGGAGAGCCTACCTGAAAATAAGCCCCGAATGGGGGAAAGCAGAGCTAAGGGACAGGGAGCCGGTCCTGACAGCATCATCCTGTACCTGTGTCTTCACTTATTCGAGGAGGATAGTAATAACACCTAAGTCAACACGGTTGTGGTGGGGTTTGAATGACTTCATGCCAATGAAGTGCTCAGATCAAAGTAATCACTCAGTAATAAACTTAGCTATTATTTTCTTACTGGTTACTTCAGAGTGAGACTGGATGGGAAGGAAAATAGCAATTCTTTCTTCTCTGGGTTCTCAGCCTCTTTCCCTAAGTCCTACTGACCTAAAGACACTGGACTGTCCATGCTTCAAGCCATGGGTGGGCTAGTGGAAAGATAAGTGTCACAGCCAGCCGGTGGGGAGCTCGAACCCAGCCACTTCAAGTGCTGCTGTGCCACTTTGGGCCAGTTCATTCACCTCTCTTTGCCAGATTTCCCTCATCCAAAAAATGGGTAAACTGCCTATCTTACAGGTGAAGTGTGGATTAAGAGAAAAAAACAGGCCCTGGCCGGTTTTCTCAGTGGTTAGAGCATCGGCTGTCCGACTGAAGGGTCCTGGGTTTGATTCGGCCTCGGTTGCAGGCTCATCCCCAGCCCTTGGTCGGGTGAGTGCTGGAGGCAGCCAATTGATGTGTCTCTCTCACATCGATGTTTCTCTCTCTCTCTCTCCCTCTTCCACTCTCTCTGAAAAGCAATGGAAAAAATATCCTCGGGTGAGGGTTAAAAAAAAGAGAGAGAGAAAGAACAGAAGTACAAGGGCCTGCCCCCCCCAACACACACACACACACACACACACACACACACACACCCCTCCCGTCTTCCATGAAACCACGGCCAGAGGCCGGGCAGGGTGTTCCCTCACTTCCGAAGCTCTTGCTGGTTTCTAAAAGGCCAGAGAAATGTTGCCTCCAAGGACTACTGCTTCAGTCCATGTGACCAGGATGAGGGCCTTTAACAAAAGGCCACCCACCCTCCAAGGTTTGCGGAAGAGCCTTTGCCTTCCTTTCAGGGCCTCAGATGGGGGCCAGGAAGATGCCCAGGGCGATAAATAAAGAGGGAGCAAAAATAAAACCAAAACAGTGTTTACTCTGACATGAAAGTGCACTGCAAGGACTTGTGGACAGAAACCACATGTTGGGGATGCTCTGGAATGTCACAAACTGCAATGGTAAGAAAAAGCTTCTTGGGCTGGGCTGGGCCCTGGAGGCAGGACCAGGACTCCACCCACGGAGCCCTCTGGGCACCCTGGCACCTTCGGGTCTCGGAGTCCGTGACCAATCACACCCCACCTCACACAGCCAGAGCCACCCATGTCACGCCCTCCCCACTCACTGTTCTGCCTCTGCCCTTCTCTGTTGGGCCCCTCTGCCCACCCGCGGCACCTTTGGCCAGGCCGCCCACCTTAGTCTCATCCACTCCACTGTGTTTAGACACCCTCTCTGCCGGCAACCCATTGCTCACCCCACCAGGCCCCCCAGATTCCCACACTCCGCGTTCATCCCCATCACTGCAATTCGACAATGCATTGAGATTGCTGGGCACCAGCTTCCCTCCCCTAGTAACTGCAAGCTCTTGAGGACAGAATCGTGTGATGGTGGAGGGCCGTGGACTTTGGAGCGAAACTGCCAAGGTCTGACTCTTGGCTTCCCAGCTGTGTGACCTTGGGTAAGTTAATGGATCTCTTATGCTTCAATATCTCTCTCTGTAAAATGCGGATCATCATAATAACAGCATCTGCCAGTTGCTGTGTATGTTTCTCCAATCATATATTCTGGAACTGGGGAAATAAAACCACAGGATGGTCTCAGGGACTCCACTTAGCCAGGTGTGAGACAGACCTGAGCTAAAACTCCATTGATCACCCGACCTCCATTAGCCCATACTCTGACTGGTGGACTATAGTGGCAGTTTTCGATCTCCTGGAATTAGTGTTAGTTCAGGCCATGAATGTCCAATCACTTCCCTTTCCATAATGCAGTCCCCTGGTAAATGGCTGGAAGTCCCTTTGGGGAAAGCTGGGAGAAAGATTAAGCAGATAACTTTTTAGCAGTGGAGCCGGGTCTCTTCTCCAGGGCAGCCAGCCTCCCCTTCATTCAAGGTGTCTGGGTCTATAAACCGGTTCAAGTCTGGGAATGGACTGTGGGTGGTGACTCTGTTTTGGTAACTCAGATTAGTCTCTGTTTACTTGCCCTAGAATTCTTCCACTTAGCAGATCAAGTAAGAATTTAGTAGACTTCCTATCCACTTTTTTTTCTAGGGTCCCCATGATCAACTAGCCAATGTCGCAAGTCTCTGCGAGTTTAAGTGGACTTAAGTGGGTTGATATAAGTCAAGCATAGAATCGAGTACACAGAACAGAA
Source organism: Miniopterus schreibersii (assembly GCF_964146895.1). Taxonomy (NCBI): domain Eukaryota; kingdom Metazoa; phylum Chordata; class Mammalia; order Chiroptera; family Miniopteridae; genus Miniopterus; species Miniopterus schreibersii. The sequence continues at coordinate 179,617,779 of NC_138102.1, forward strand.
GGGTTTTACCATTGTCATTCCTCTTTATGCTCCCAGTGCCTGACAGTAAGAGGCAGGTGCTCAATAAATGATTACAAATGGAGCAATGGAAGGGTCAGTGATGTAGGTGCAGCTGGAGTCTCCTCCTGAGACGTAAGCAGTGTTCACCTGTGATTCAGCTAAGCCTGGGCCTATCGGCATGGGGTTGGGGAGATTTCTGGGAAAGAAATCACCAGAAGGTAAAGGAGAGCCCAAATATAAAAGGTTGATTTGAGGCCACTGGGCCAAGGCCAGAAGGGAGTATTATGAGCACAGAGCAGAGCAGCCTGGGGTATGACCCTCAGATTACCTCCACTAGGCTTAGTCATTTGTTTGTGAGTGTAGCTGTATATTTTTATTCGGCTTCTAAGAACTTCCAGCTACATAAGTTGAGCTGACATACTTTCATTACGTAGCAATCCATCTTTGGTAGTTTATGCAAGGTCCCTTTCTTATTTATTTTATGTTTTTCTTCTCCCTTGGTACCCACTCCCATTCACCTCCCAGACGTGCATGAATCTTGTCAATTTTCTTTTAAGGATTTCTTACATGTGTTTTCCTTTTCAAAGACGAAGTCTCGCTCTGTTTACCATGTTGAGATCTACCTGTCCTCGTTGCTGCATGTGCATCTCATTTGTTTCGCTGCTGCTCCAACTTCCCGAGCACGGACCTGCTACGTTTGGCCACCAGCCACGGTGCCATGAACATCCCCGCCCAAGGCCTCTCGGGGATTTTTATGAGAGATTCTCTGGGGTGATTACCCCGCAGTGGGATTGCTGGGTCACAAGGCGTGCCCAGAGTTAACGTTGCCATATCCCACCTGCTTGCTTTCCAGAATGGCTGTGCCAAGTTGCAGGGCCACAGCAGTGCTCGGGGCCTCCCATCTCCCCACAGTGTCACCAACACTTGAGAGTACTGACCTTTCTAATTTGTGGTGAGTGTGAAGTAGTATCTCACTGCTGTCATCGTTAACTTGACGTCTGTCTTCCCCGCTGGACTGAGTCCGTGATACATCAGAGTCCTTCGAAGGTACATCAGAGTCCTTCGCATTGTGCTCAGTGCCACCAAGTACTAGGTGCCTCAATTCATGCTGCCGAGGGACGAGCCAGCCCCTTCCCGAGCTCACCCTTGACTCCCGGGAAGGCAGCCGCAGCAGGAGAGAGCAAAGAGGAAGAGCTGTTCCCCTGACCGGTCGGAGAGCTGCTGGCCAAGAGGAAATTCCTGAGGGATTCCCAGACGCAGCTGGAGAGAATGGAGGGGAGGGGATGTTCCCACAGAGCCAAAGAAAAGCCACTGGTTTGCAGAGACTGGCGTCTGTGCTCATCTAGGAAACCCAGGCTCTGCTTAGATCAGGGGAGACTGGCAGGAGCCACCAGGCAGAATCCCCACAGACAGACTTGAATAGCGAAGGGGAACAAAACAGCTGCTGCTGGGTGGTTGGACCAAAGGGACTTTCCTCACATGCTGTTATTATTATTACCATAATTATTAAAATTGGGGCTAAAACAGAAGCCACATATGTCTGAACTATTCAGACCAAGACTCCTAGTAAGCCTTGCACAGAACCACTGACTGTCAAGGGTCTAGGAGATGCTTTTCTACTAGAGGTCTCAGTTTTCTCACCTGTAAAATGGGGACAGTAACGGTGCCCACCTCATCAGCCAGCATGTAGTAAGCACTCAGTGAACACTGGCTTTGAAAGGCTTTCTCACAGGCCTGGCAGCAATGAGGACCAGGAGTATGGTAAGGGGCAGGCAGCCTGGCCTTCCTCAGGCGGGAAATATTGGCTCCCTCATCCTGTGACCTTCCTTTTCTGGTTCCTGTGGGGTCATCTTATCACTTAGGTACCCACATATCCTCATTCATTCAGTCAACAAACTCCTCCAGGAGCACAGAGGACACAGGGACGAACCAGAGCAAGCTCCACCCTCCACCTGTGGGCCTGTGGGTGACACAGACACTGAGCAGGGCGATGAGGCTCTGACAAGGGAAAAATACCACAAGCTGCCCCTTACCGACCAGCTGTGTCGAACCTCGCTTTTCTCAGCTTCGTAAGAGATGCTGAGTCAGAACCACTCAGCTAAGCCGTTACTAAATTCCTGACCCACTGGAACTCTGTGAGCCAACAAATGTCTATTGTTTTAAGCTACTAAGTTTTGGGGAAATTTGTTATTTGTTAATAGAAAACCAATACAGGTAACCACTCAGCAGGCACACATTTTCACTCACAGTCACCTGGCCTTGTGTAGCTGCAAGGGAGTCTGGGAAATGTAGTCTTTAGTTGGACAGCTTGGTGCCCAGCTAAAACTTTAAGGTCCTTAACTTAATCACATCTGCAAAGTCCCTTTTGCCATGTAAGGCAACACAGTGACAGGTTCCAGGGATTTTAGGACAGAGACACCTTTGGGGTTATTATTCCACCTGCCACAATGCAGAAGCTTGTACATGAATGTTCATAGCCGCTTTATTCACAATAGCCAAAACCTGGCTAACTGTCCTTCCTTGGATGAATGGTTAAACTGTGCTATTTCCATACCATGGAATACTACTCAGCAATAAAAAGAAATGAATTATGGATACACACAACTTGGTTAAACCTCAAGAAAATTATTCTGAGTGAAAAAAAGGCAATTTCAAGAGGATACATGCTGCATGGTTCCATTTATATAATACCTGTGAATGAACTTCTTTATACAGATGGAACATAGAGGTTGCCAGGGGTTACGAATGAGAAGCAGGGGTTGGCTGTAAAGGATTGTTTCATGGTGATAGTGCATTTAAGCAGTGAAACTGGCCTGCTAGCACATGCTTTATCCCTTGCCTTTCCTCCCTGTCTCACTCACCCAGCCCCTTACCTAAGTTGCCTGGGAACACAATCCAAATAAACGACTTATTATCAGATCCTTGTCTCAGAATCTGCTTCTGCTTCCAACCCAGTTAGAATCCGCAAATGCAGAGCAAATAACAGCTGTGGCCCCAGGGGGGTCAGTGAGAGCCCGGCGGCGGAGGGAACCTTCCTGGAGGGGTAGGGCGGGGCACAAACCTTGAGCAACAAGTCGATTTTGAAAAGAGGGATAAATTGGAAGGCAAAACTGGAGAGGGGGCCTCAGGAGCCATGACACCAGGAGGTAGGACCCTGAGGCGATGCTTTTCTGTCTCTATCCTCTGTGCTGACCAAGTTACTCGGTGGCAGTTCTTTCCATATCTTTCCTTTTCACTGAGGACCAGGTTCCTCTTTGACCGAGAGAGTGACCCAAAAAGGACTGTGGTCACTTTCTTATCAGGCCTGTGGTGGAGACACACATCAGGCCCTTTCCCCAGCTCCCACAGCCTCAAGCGACTTCTCTAGTGAGGACACCCAAGCCCCACGGGGGGCCACTGCAGGGAACCTCCCAAACTCTGAGCCAGACGAAGGAGCCCCAGGCAGCGTCCTGAGGTTAGAACCTAACGCACACCGCGCAGTGGGGTCCTCGGAGAGAGCACTGGGGAGGGAGTGCAGCTGCCCACTGTAGAGTGGCCTTGCACAAGAGTCTTTACCCTTCTGAACTTCTTTCTCTTCAACAGCATCCACATACCAGGATCACGGGACAGGACACGTGAAAGGGCTTCATAAACCACAAACCATCAACAGTTGCACTGTTCAGCTGTAAGCTGTCATTCCAATGAGAGCAAAGCCCTGCCCTCATTCCACTGTGTCCCAGAACCTGCACAGGGCCTGACGCGCGGGAGGGGCTCAGTGAATGGTTGACTAATGAACGAGGGAATGAATGAATGAGAGTTGGGATATGTTATCTAGTTCAACAATTCAATCCAACAAAGTGTGTATACTAAGGGCTTCCTATGTGCTGGGAGCCGGGCTGGGCACTGAGGAAAATCACAAGGAAGAAGATGAGCGTTTGCCCTGGCCGGTGGCTCAGCTGGTGAGAGCATCATCCCGGGCACTGAAAGGTGGCGGGTTTGATTCCCAGTCAGGGCGCATGCCTACATCGAGGGCTCAGCCGCAGTCAGGGCGAGTACCAGGGGCAGCTGATCAATGTTTCCCTCTCACATCAGTGTCGCTCTCTCTCCTTTCCTCTCTTTCTAAAAGAGAGGATAGTCTTTTTTCCTTGGGCAAGGATGAAAAAAGATATTCAGGCCCAGCCGGCGTGGCTCAGTGGTTGAGCATCGACCTAGGATCCTGGAGATCGAGGTTCAATTCCCAGTCAGGGCACATGCCCAGGTTGCAGGCTCAATCCCCAGCCAGGGGCGTGCAGGAGGCAGCTGATCAATGATGACTCTTCATTGTTGATGTTTCTCTCTCTCTCTCTCTCTCTCTCTGTCCCTCTCCCTTCCTCTCTCTGAAATCAATAAATATATATATTTAAAAAGATATTCAGAAGGTTTGATTTTAAAAAGAAGAGATTTCTTACCCTCAAGAGCTTATGGCCTAATTGGGGAACAGCCTCCTTTCGAAGCCTGTGTACCTACCCCTGGGTATCCTCAGCTCATCCAACTTGAATCTCAACTCCAGGTCACTGCTCAGCCTGGCTATGGTGGCTGAACTCTAGGGCGACCCCATGATCCCACCTCCTGGTGTGGACACCCTTGTGTATTCCCCTCTCCTTGAGTGTGGGGAAGGGCCACGATTTGCCTCTAACCAACCAAATGTGGCAAAAGTGATGGGAATATATATGATTACGTGTATGTGACTCCATTACAGAAATTGTGACATTCTTGTGAGGAGGCTCCGTCTCCCTTGCTGGTGTTGATGAGGCAGGCAGCCATGCTCGGGAGCCCATGTGGCAAGGAACTGAGAGCCCACGCGCTGACAACAGCAAGGAACTGAATTCTGCCCACAACTGTGTGAGCGTGGAAGTGGATGCTTCCACAGTCAAGCCTCAGATGAGACTGCAACCCCAGCCAACAGTTTGTCACCTTGTGAGACCCTGAGCAGAGGACTGAACTAAGCCACATGCATATTCCTGACCCACAAAGATGGTGAGATCAGAATATTTGTTTAAGTCTCTGAGTTTGTGGTAATTTGTTACGCAGCAGTAGCTGACTAATACACCCTTCTTTTCCCCTAAAATGCCCTTGTCCCTGTGTACCAGCTGGTCAGTCTTCTTTGGAGTAGGCACATGCTGCTTTTTGCCTTCCCAGAATCCCATTCTACTCCCTCAGGTAACACAACCCAGTTTTCATGGGAAGAACCACCTCCCTCCCACTATTGGTCTTTTTCTTTCCTGTGGGATGACTCCACCCTCTGGCTCCAGGGTTCACATGTCGCCCTGGATTCAGCCAATCAGAAATCTCCATTCATCTGGCCATCAGCAATAGGTTCAGAGATGAGCATGTGGCCTGAACTGGTGCATCAGCATTAATGCTGGACTTTTTCTGAGTTTGCTAAACTGATGGAATATAATACTACAGCTCTAGGGGCCATTTGTGCCACTGTGCAGAGAGGACCCACTTTGAAGTGGGACCAATTGTAGGAAAACAGAGATGAGTTATGATAAAGACAAAGCCTTTATGATACTACTCACTTGAGCACCTGGATCCAGCTATGCCTGAACCTAGACATCCACCTCTGGACATTCTGCTGATGTGAGTCAATAAATTCCATTGTTTCTTTAAGCCAACTGAATCTGGTTTCTGTCACTTGCAAAAGAGAAAGTCCTGATTTACACACTCATTCGAACACCCCCAGTGGCTTTTCCTACTATAGCACTGTCCCCACTCAGCATTTCATTTTATACTCTCCTGTTGTTTTTCAGCACCTAGAGTGCGTTGTGACACTCCAACAAGATCTGAAGCATTTTTAAAGACCTTTCTCTTGTTCCAGGCACATAGTAGGTAACAAAACCAAACCAAACCAAAAAATACCTTTTGAGTCAAAATGCAATGTTGTAAAAGAGGCGGCTGGAAGAAAGGATGTTCACGACACTGCACCAAGCACTGGGGGGGGGGGGGGGTCAGGAACTTTCAAATAGGTTGTCCTAGTAACTCCCCAGAGTTATAGAGGTAGCAGTTTGGCTAAGGGATCAGATGCAAACAGTGGAAACCATACTGTCTTTAAACTAAAAAGGGAACTTACTAGAACAGTAGTTCTTAAACTTGAGTGAGCATCAGAATCCCTGGAGAGCTTATTAAACACAGATAGCTGTGCTCCACCCCATAGTTTCTGATTCAGTAGATCTCAGATTGGCCCAAGAATTTGTATTTCTAACAAGTTCCCAATATTGCTAACAAGTTTCTAACTGCAGGTCCAGGGGCCACACTTTGAGAACCACTGGATTAAATAATATTAAGATCATTATAGAACCAGTAAGTGAAACCGAGAGTCAAGCATGGAGGTTAACAGCAGGAAGCAACCCCAAGCCACACTATGGGACAGCTCAAGGGGAGAAGAACCACCTTAAGGTGGCCACCTCAGGTGCTGGGCACCTACCGCTCCGCCATTCATCGCTCTTGTTAGAAAATGGGTTCGGTGTGCCCCACACCCTCATCTGCAACCCAGGTCTGACGTCGTCACTTCTGGCCTCAAACCTCTGAGAGCTCCTTCCAGGAGAGTGCAGGGATGAGAGCAAAGCTATTTCAGGGAGCTCAGTCACATCTGGGAGACACAAAGCTCAGAGAGGAGAGGTCATCTGCCTGAGGTCACCCAGCAAGTAGATATTCATTCGAGTCTAGATTTGAATTGGGTTGGCCTGCTGTCAAAGCCCAGGCTCTTTCCACAACAAAGCCTGAATGGTTGGTTTAAAGTCTCTCATGCCTCCTTGAGAAATTTCCCTGTTCCAGAGGCATAAATTGAAACCCTTAAGAATTTCTGGATTGGCCCGGCTGGGCGTGGCTCAGCGGTTGAGCGTTGACCTAGGATCCAGGCGATCGGGGTTAGATTCCCGGTCAGGGCACATGCCCGGATTGCGGGCTCGATCAATGACTCTCTCATCATTGATGTTTCTGTCTCCCTCTCTCCCTTTCCTTTCCTCTCTCTGAAATCAATAAAGATATATTTTAAAAATAAATAAATAATTAAATAAATTAAAAAAAAGAAAAAAGGAAAAAAAGAATTTCTGGATTGATTAGGGGAGAGCAAGGAGGGGCTTTTTCAAGAGTCTGTCGCAAGTCAAGGCCCTAGGGGACCTGTCCCTATGGCTTCGGGGAAGTGTCCACCCTCCCCCTGGGCACAGCCAGCTTCCTCCAGGCTCTATTGGCCAGGCTGACACCAACCAGTGGCCATGATGGTAATAATTTCTAGTCAGTTTGACGTGGTGCTGACCCCAAGCCTGCAGGCCTCACAGCACAGACACATAGAAAACCGAAAAGAAAATCTACAAGGTCCGGGAAGCTCAGGTGTTTTCTCTGGGCCTGCTCACCTGCCAGCCTGTCTCTGTTTCTGTCCATCAATGCCTCTCTCTCTCTCTTTTTCTTGCACTCTCTTAGCATTTTGCCTCTGTTCGAACTTGAGTTCCCTCTTGTTTCTCTGACCCTTGCCTCTTCCTCTATGCATCTGATTCTTTTTTTTTTTTAATTTTTTTTCCCTCTTGCATCTTTTTTTTTTCTTAAATTCTTACCCAAGGACATGCTTTGGGGGAGGGCGGGTGAGAGAGAGAGAGAAACACCCTGCCCCAACAGGGGATCAAACCTGCAACCCAGGTGTGCACCCTGACCGGAATCGAACCCTCAACCTTTTGGTGCACAGGATGAAGCCCAACCAACCGAGCTACTCCTTCTGGGCATGATCCTCTCTGTTCTCACTACCTCCGGCTCTGGTTCTGTCCTCTGTCTTTCGTTTCCTTCTTGTCTCTGTCCCTCTGACTCCTTCCCCTTGCCCTGTCCTCCCTCTGCTCCCTGCCCCCTTCCTCTCTCCCCCTGTCCTCTCTCCCACTCCTCTCCCTCCCTCCTCCCTCCCCCGTTCCCTGGCCTCCCCCCTCTGGAGCTCAAGCACAGGGACCTGGTGGCCTCTCTGAGAGACCAGGCTCCCCCGGGGCCCAGCAGGAAGTGCAGGCTCCCCTCTGACCCCGTCAGCTGGCCCTGGGGATGCGGCCTTCCTCCCACCGCTGGTCACTCAGGCAGGATACGCAGGCTCCCTGGGGCTCAGGATAGAGTCTCACATTTGAGGGGCTCAGAGAGTGAGGGGCTGGTGGTGGTCACGTGAGCAGAGGCAGAGAACCCCACTTTCACTGAGCTCCTCCTGGGTGTTGGCCCTGGACCAGGTCTGAAGGGTGGGCTGTCAAAAGCCAGAGTCTCTTTCCCAGAAGACAGAAGGACATGTAAGGGCAAGGAGCTGGAGGTGGGGGTGGCAAGAACTGAAGCGGAGGAGGCCAGAGAGGTCTCTGCGGAGGCGGGGGGGCCTCTGGGCCATCCAGGGGGATAACCACCCCCACACATTTCCAGGGCTCTTAATATTTTTTTGACTCGTAATATATGTGAACGTTTACTGGGCGAGCATTAAGACGGGCAGTGTGGCTGGCATGTTGGACAGCGTCCAGGGGTCAGTCAGAGGTCTGGGTTCCAGTTCCATTTCCACCTTGCTCTGTGCACGACCGTGGCCAAGGCACCCCACCTCCCCCCGCCTGTTTCTTCAGGTCTGAAGCGGGTGTAAACGCCCTGCTCACTGTGGTGCTACCTAGAGAGAGGAAGGGCTTAAAGGAGCCAGAGACAGGAAAGGAAACCTTTTGGCCACGGTAACAAATGACCGTAAACTTGGCTTGAACCACACACGTTCATTATCTTACGGTTCTGGAGGTCTGACGTCCAACACGGGCTTCCCTGGTTTTAAGCTAAGGTGCCAGCGGGGCTGCGTGGGGAAGCTCTGGGGACAGTCCATGTCTGTGTCCTTTCCAGCGGCTGGCGGCGTCCACATTCACTGGCTCAGGGCCCTTCCTCCACCTTCAATGCCGGTGGCAGCGTTGTCCCTCTCTGAGCATTCTTCCACGGTCACGTCTCCTTCTGACTTTTCTCCCGCCTCCCTTCTCCCCACTTAAGGATCCTTGTGATTACATCGGGCCCAGCCAGGTAACCCAGGATAATCTCCCTATTTTTTTTCTTGAGATGTAATTGACGTGTAGCATTATATTAGTTTCAGGTGTATAACATATGATTTGATGTATGTGTATATAGCAGAATGATGCCCACCGTAAGTCTAGTTAACATTTACCATCTCACAGCTACATGTTTTTTCTTGGGATGAGAACTTTTAAGCTCTACTCTCTTAGAAACTTTCAAATATATAATACAGTGTTGTTAACTACAGTCACCGTGCTAATCTCCCCATTTAAAATATTTTATTGGCTTCTAGAGAGAGAGAGAGGAAAGGAGAGAGAGGAAGGGAGAGAGAAAGAGAAACATTGATTTGCTGCTCCACCCGTTACGCATCCACTGGCTGACTCCTGCAAGCACCCCGACCCGGTATTGAAACCACAACCCCGGTGCGGGGGCATTGGGACAACGCTCCAACCAACCGAGCCACCCAGCCAGGGCTAATCTCCCTATTTTAAGGTCAACTAAAATGCAACCTTAATTCCATCTGCAACTTTAAACCCTCTTTGCCATATAACCCAGGGATTATTCACAGGTTCCAGGGATGAGGGCAGGACCATCTTTGAGGGACCACTTTTCTGCTCCCCACATCCTGCAAAGAGGGAAGGTCACCCCACCATTAAGTGGTGGAGCTGAAATTCACATCCAGGTCTGTCTGACCTCACAGCCCACACTCTTCGGCCTCATTGCAATCCTTTCAAAACCCCAAGATGCTGTAGAAGAAAAGTTCTTTCATTCATTTAACAAGTTTGTGGAGACCTTACGACGTGCAGAGCAAAATGCCGAACGCTCTGGAGGGCTGCTCAGAGGGTGAAGAAGGGGACCTCAACTCCAGAGGACTTTCTAATCTGTTGAGAGGAGGAGGTGACATTCCCAAATGCAGAGAGGAGACAGGGGGAGAGAGGGCGAGGGGGATGAGAGGAACGGCCTCTTGGCTGCTGATTAGGACCCTGGCGTGGGAAGGCTGGTTTGGGCTCAAAGTCCAGCTCTGCTGTTTGCTCAGTGTGCATCCTAGAGCAAGTGAGCCTCTGTTTTTCTCATCTGTAAAACGGGATCAACCCTATTCACTATTTCATAAATAGAATTGTCATGAGGACTAAGATACTGTTTGTAAAGCATTAAGCAGGTGCCTGATGAACTCAGTAAAAGCAGCTGTTGCCATTATTACCATCACGATTCTGCTCAGGATTCAGGGGTCAGACAGAAAGAGAAATGGCGCTGGAGGGTTGCAAATGCACTCTGTGGAGAGGTAAAAAGAGCACTGAGCAGGGAGTCAAAAGACCACGGCTGGAGCTCTTGGCTGCTCTCCTGTGACTGAGGGGTCGCGAGCAAGGGACTTCTTTACTCAGCGCCTCGGTTCCTTCATCCCGAAACTGGTGTGATAAGCCCGCGGGCCTCCGGGTTTGTGAGGCTCCCGCGTTGGGCCTGAGTGCGCTGTGCGGGTTGTAAAGAGCCACCGAGATGGCAGAGCGCGTCGCACCATTTCCCCAGGAGCCACCCGCACGATGGGCGGCCAGGGAATCTCTGGGATGAGGCGCTGAAGTAACGCTCCAGCTCTGGCAAGTGCTGGGAAACAGTTACGGTGACCCGGCCCCAGCCACCCTCCGACTGCACAGGGGTGTTAGCTGAGAACTGGAGAGTTTGGGTGATGCGTTTGCAGAGAGGGGTTCAGGGTCTGAGGCGGGACTCCCTGACCCAGCATCCTGCCTCTCCACCTGCCCCATCCCCCGTCAGGGGCCACCGAGCCATCCTGGAGCGGGCCTGATGTGGGTCATTCTAAAACCTTACCCCAGGGGGGTTTAGGGGTCGGCTATCCTGTGGTTTGTCGATGTATCTACTACTAGGGAGCCGTTTCTCCAAAGGACACCTGCCTAGAAGCCCAATGGACGGGACTTGAAAGGGGAAGCTCGTCCCTGGGGCCTCCTAGGCCCCTCCTGACCTGGGGCCTGTGGACCTGTCCAGCCTTGTGTCTTCCTGTTCCCCACCCCATGCCCACAAAGACCCTGTTTTCCTCAAGCCCACCTTGTTCACGCCCCTTTCCAGGACTTCACCTCTCCTGCTCCCTCCCCGGAGGCAGCGCCTGGTGCTGAAATGGGGGAAGGTGGTCGGAAGTCCCACTACTGGCCCCTGTACTTATCTGTTGGGCACCCTTGGGTAAGTTACATGCCCTTTCTGGCGTCAACTCTCTCATCTGTGATATGGGTATGTGATCCAGTACCACTGTAGGGTTGGGAGCAACATCTGGCCCCCAGGGTACACTCACCAAGTTCACTATCCACTTTACACCAGGTGAGGCAGAAGCCCAGGGGTAACCCCTCACACAGGCCTTCTCTGACAACCCCCATCTCACTCCCCTGTCCTGCCCTCAATAACCCACTCAACAAACTCCTATGGAGAAACTCCTCAGTGCCAGGCTAGGCTGGGCATAATGGGGAGACCCTCAGGAAGCAGGCAGGGCCCTCCTCTGGGCAGTTCTGAAGATAGGAGCCCAGCCTCCAGGGTGGGAAGTCCCAGAACTCACTCACTCTCTAACACTCTAGGGCTCCCTGGGGCCTCCTACCTCAGGAACTGCAGAGGTGAGGCCTCAACCTGCCAGCCCCCAGGTGGCCCCATGAAGACACAAGGGGCTCTTCGCCAGCACACCGGGTGGGCACTGGCAGTCGAAGGAGCAAGGAGCCCGGGCAGGGTGTCTGAATTCAGACTTAATTTTGCTCCTCTGGGGCTGCCCTGTGCTGAGCAAGAAGAATGGCCCGGAGCCTCCTGACTCCGGAATGCAGAGCATTCTCACCACCACTAAGGAAGGGGCCAGGCCTCCTCTCCCAGATCCAGAAGGATCCAAATTGTTTGCTAAAACCACAGCCCAGGAGAGGTCTGAGAGGAATGGAGGTCTGGGGCTTGGGGGCAGAGGTGCTGGCTGGCTCTGATTACCCTGTGAGGGGAGAGGGGCCTGCCCTTTAAAAGGAAAGTCATCCTGGGATGGACCGGTGGAGGGGAGGCAGGAAGAGAACTTTCCCTCCCACACAGTAGGCTGGCTCCCAAAGAGAGGGCCCTGGGAGGCTGGTCCTCCCCCTCCAGGCACCCCCTCTTCCAGCCCAGGCCCCTTCTCATCTCAGCTCCCTACTCCAGAGTCTCCAAAGCCATCCCCTTCTCTCTCCCAGACCTTGTCAAATGCCTCATCCCAGGGCCCCTATTGGGCCTAGTCTCAGATAATTCGTTCAGTAATTATTTATTATGTGCCATGCCCTGCATTTCCCAGGCAACCTGGGGAGGGAATGGTGTGCCCCATGAGGGCAGGGGCTGTGCCTTCTCTCCTGCTGTGTCCCCAGGGTCCAGCCCACAGCTGGACTGATGAGCAGGGTTAGGCACAGATTGGCAGGGCTTTTCCAGAGCCCTCACCCTGAGTTCAGTGCTGCAGGCCTTACCCCGTCCCCCCTCCTCCCTCCAGTTCCCAATCTCCCTCCCCCCACTCCTGTGTTTGCTCAGCTGCCAGTGGGGCCTACACTCCACCTCCACCCCACCCACAGCCAAGGTCAGTGGACCAGCCTCCCTGGAGAACTAGGCCCCAACAGGGAGGCAACAGACCTTCCAGATTATTCCTGAGCTGGCTCTCCTCTGCCTTCCACCACCCTAGTCTGCGTGGTCTCCCAAATACAGACCTGGAGGCCAATTTCCCTGGGCTCCTGTACCATTGAGGCTTCCACCAGAGACCCAGAACCAGGAGGATATGTTAACCGAGTGATTGATTGGTTGAATGATTATAGAAAATTGCTTATGCAAGAGTGGGGGCTGGCTGGGTGAGTCTGAAATCTGCAAGGCGGGCTGTCAGGAAGGGCAGGCTGGACTCTCATCCCAGATCCTTAACTTAATCACACTTCCTTTTGCCATATAAGGTTTCGGGGATTAGGAAGTGAGCATGTTGGGAGGTCATTATCCTGCCTACCACAGCCCCCACCAGCTCCAGCACCCCTCCCCATTTATTCATTCATTCATTCATTCATTCATTCATTCATTCATTTTTCTGAGCTTGGCTCACCTACCTGGGCTAGGCCTGAGTGAGGTAACCTGCGACCCTGCCATGGAGAGAATCCACTGTCAAGTGGCGAGGCAGCCACAGAAACAGATGGTTGTAATACAGAAAGACAAGTGACATGGTGGCAGCCGAGTTTCAAAAGACTTCGGTGATATGATGGGGGTAAGATCTGAGAAGAGAGGAAGGAAAGACTAGTTGTGTGGAGGGAAGAGAGGGCCGTGTGAGCCCTCTCTTGTCCTAGGGACCCTCACCTCTGGTCTGTGGGGAAACGGGCTGTGCCGGGGTTTGAGAGAAGCCACAGCTAGAAAAGGTCTGCTCTCTGCAGTCAGGTTTATTCCAAACCTTTATGGCAGGAGGAGAGGGAATGTGTTATATTAAAACAAATACAGATCTGCTGGGCAGTGGAATGCAAAATTCACAAGGTCTCTTAAGAAAACAATGAAGACCTGAAGGAGCTATTGAGTAGGCCTCTGGTTCAGTTCCCTGACCCGCCTTCCCACTCCCCACCCCTTCGAATTCCCCACCAGCTCCTTTTACAATTAGGCACTGGGATGTTTGAGGAACACTGGTGGGGAGGAGAGCTCGCTCGGGCTGAACTGGACAGACTGGGTGCATTCGCTCAGTCATTCATCCTGCAGAAGGTGATGGGAAAAAGGCCCAGCCAGGTGCTCCTGCGAAGGGCACACCTGAGGGTGAGGCTCTGCCTAGGGCTGCTGGGCTGGGCCTGGCTGTGTGGCTGAGGGCCTATGAAGGCCTGTCCTGTCACCTGTCCTTATCTTAGGGTCCCCAATCTCTCTTTCACAGGCTTCCTACAACTGCTAAGTGCTAGGGACCCGAGAGAGAACCAGGGTGGCTATAAAAACAGACCCCGGGTTCAAATTCAGACTCCAAGCACTGAAAGCTGAGTGACCCAGAGCAAGACTCCTTTCTTTCATGTTAGATTAGGGTAATTCCCCACCTTCATTCCTGGCTGAAGGCCATGGACACAGAATTCCTGCCCTGTGACAGTTACAAAGCCCCAGGCACTTCACCTCCTGCCGTAACCAACCACAAAAGCAGCACTGTGCCTGCCTGTTCACCAGTCCCCAGCATCTGTCAGAGCCTGGCACACGGTAGAGGCACAATAGATTCCTTCCTTCCTTCCTTCCTTCCTTCCTTCCTTCCTTCCTTCCTTCCTTCCTTCCTTCCTTCCTTCCTCCAACAGCCCATGTTAATCAGTCTACAACATGGAGGGCAGGTGCTAGGCTGAAACTTAAGCATACCTTTCTTTATGGCCGAGGAAAGGGAGACTCAGAGAGGTGAAGTGACTTGCCCAAGGCCACACAGCAAGTAACTGACTAATTCAATATTTGAACCTAGTTCTTCTACCAGAGTTTTTCAACTTGACCCAAAGTGTAGATGTGTGGAGGAAGGAAAGGGGGTGGCCTGTTGGGGAGATGGCCAGAACAGGAGGCCATGAGCTGCTGGGAAATGGGCTGGGGCAGGGTCACCAGGATCATCCAAGGTCAGGTGACGGGCCAGTGAGGCTTGGCCTTCATCCTGTGGGCCACAGAGACTGGAATTTTGTTCCTGCTTTGGGCCGTTGTAAAACTAAAGTGGTCTCAGGTGGATGGCTTCTCACAAGTACTCAGCTTTCTTACTTGAAACATGGCACAAATATATTGGCATGTGTTCATAATCCCAAGGCTTGGGCCTTGGAGTGAAATGAACCTGGTTAAAATCCTAGCACTGCCATCCATGGCTGGGGGACTCCTGGCATATGATGAGACATTCACCTTCTCTGCGCCTCCATGGCCACCTGCGAGCAATGGGCCTGATCACACTCACCGTGAAGGCCCTTGTGAGCACCAAAGGGACAAGTTGCCTAAAGACCAGCACAGTATAAGCACAGTGGTAGCTGCTATTACTATTATTAATACATTATTATTATTATTATTATTGTTCCCATTAGCTGGGTCTTGTGGAGGTCAGACCCAGCATTGAATTCCCCCCACCCCTGCGCTGGGGAGCAGGGCTCCCTGCTGTTCTGGGGGGTCCGCCTCTCCCCACAGAACTTGGAGCCCATTACTTCTAGCTGCCTGAGTGTGTGCGCATTTTCCAAAATCTCAAGCTTAGAATAGTCCTGTTGACCCCCATGAGTATTTCAAACTGAGCAACATGGGAAAAACAAACTGGCTGGGAGACAGGAGACCAAGGCCTAAGTCCCAACTCTGCCCTGGCTCCTGACTTGCTGTGTGATCTTGAGCGAGCCATTCCTGTCTCTGGGCCTCAAACAGGGAGGTGGAGCGAACGACCCTAAGAGCCTTGCATTTCTCATCTCAGCAGCTGGGGCCAGGAGATGGAAGTCCAACACTGGGCCCAAACCCTGGAGCCCGCAGGTCCAATTCGGCATGAGGCCAGGGAGTGGATGCCCACCGCTCAGGTCCATGTGCCCAACTCCTGAAGCCTCCAAACAATTATAAAGAGGCCCGTGTACTTCAGCAAGGGGGTCAGATTTAACAAGAAAAATACGAGGTGCCCAGTTAAATTTGAATTTCAGATAAGTAATGAATCGTTTTTTTAGTATAAGTATATCCCAAATATTGCATGGGACAAACTTATACTAAAAAGTTATTTGTTCTTTTTCTGAGGTTCAAATAATTCAAATTTAACTGGGAGTTCTGGATTTTCATCTGGCAACCTAAATGCAGCCAAAGAAAAAGACACGAGAAAGCTCTTGAGGTGCTGCTAACATGGAAGGGAAAGAGCAAAGTGAAGAAAGTGTGGATAACATGCTTCCCTGAATTAAAGGGGAGGGAAGAGGCCAGGAAGGGTGTATGCAGAAGCAGCTAGAAACAGGGCTGCTCCTGGGGACGGGCCTGGTGACAGCAACCGGAGGGTGGAAGACTTTTCACGGTGCCCTCTTTGCACCTTTTGAGTTTTGTACCACGTGAATGTTTTATCCAGGCAAAAAAAATAAATAAGTAACACAATCAGGCAGTTTTGCTCTGACCCAGCTCCCCACACCCTTAACCTCCTGCATTCTAGAAATACTCCAGGGCTTGTGTTATCCTTATCAAAATTCCTTTAGCCTTTTACTCCTGTCTCATCCTGTCTGCAGCATCCCCCAGCCTGCAGGAGTGGGATGAGTCACAGTTACACAGTCCCCCCCCCCTCACACACACACACACACACACACACACACACACACACACACACGCCCCACCAGCTGTTTGCCACCTGCAGGACTTCCTGGGGAAGACCCCCTTCTAGTTGTGGCCCCATCTCCGCAAAGGCTCTGATGCCCTTTCTCTCTCACTCAGCTCTCCCTCTCTCTTCCCTGCTCTCCCCTAACCATGTAATTCAAGTGAATTCAACCCCCATTTATTGAGTGTGACAGGCAGTGTTCTAGGAACATCGAAAACCTCCCGACAGATCTGAATGGAGGAATTACCAGAGCAAGAGGAGAAGTGTGGGGTGAGTAGGGGAGTAATTCTGTATATGTGCCTGCAGGGAGGAAGCATCTGGGAAGGCTTCCTGGAGGAGGTGGTACCGTGGAAGAAAAGTGCTTTCCTGAGCAAAGCCAGGGTCTTTGGGAATTAATCAATGGCTCCTTATTGAGCACA
This sequence comes from Miniopterus schreibersii, assembly GCF_964146895.1. Classification (NCBI taxonomy): domain Eukaryota; kingdom Metazoa; phylum Chordata; class Mammalia; order Chiroptera; family Miniopteridae; genus Miniopterus; species Miniopterus schreibersii. The sequence goes on from NC_138102.1 coordinate 179,634,453, forward strand.
GTGATGTGGAGAGTTCAGTGCTAAGTGCAAGGCTGAAGACAAAACACGGAGCCCGCCAGGGCCTTCCCTGGCGGAACTCAGTCATGCAGGGAGAAAAGAGCGAGTCTCAGGGAAGGCTATGGGGACAAGTCCAGCAGGGCATGCTTCCTTACCGTATTCAGGGTGGCAGGGCTAAGGGGTCCAGGAATGGGTACCAAGCCCGTGTAGAAAGGCCCTTATACATCTTTTCGTCTCACTCTCATTTTTCAGGTGAGGCTTCAGGCTCAGAGAAGGACAGGGAATTGTCCAGGTCACAGAGTGAGCCAGTGGCAAAGCCAGGACCAGACCCCAGGCCCCTGGCTCCCAGCCCAGGGCTCTTTACATAGTCCCCCACCCTCTGCCTCCCACGTGGCTGGAGCTCAGGTTGGCATCAGGGACGGCTTCCAGAAGCAGGGATAGCCAGGCACTCTGACCCTGAGCAGTCCCTCTGGCAGGTGGTGCAGATAAGTGGCACAAGGCACTGTCCCAGGAAGGGACCTACCTACTTTGTAACCTGGGGTTATTGTGCACTGGTTGGGCTCAGCACACAGTAGCTTTCAGGGCGATTCGGGAGGAGAGGGCTACCGGATAAAGGCTCTCTCATGTAATCCTCCCCATGGAACCTAATGTAGAAATCACACCCTTTTACAGGTAAGCAAATGAAGGCTGAGGGAAGTGAAGCGGCTTGCCCAAGGTCCCTAGCAGTGCCGTCCAGGCATAGCAGTGCCCTGTGCTGCATCCATGAGACAATTCTGCCTGTACTCGGAGGACCATAGCCTTTTCATCAAAACATACAAGTGTTTCCGCTGGACATTCCTGACAAGTGCCTGAAACCCCACCATGAACTCTTTCTGCCTAGTTACCACAAACACCCCCTTCAGGAACAGGTAACCCTTCAAGTTATTATCAGCCACTTACGCTTGAGTGTAAATTAGTTATCAGACCCTGAGAATGGAGCTGAATGCAGAGTCCTGTCCAAAATGAGGAGGGAGATGTCCCTGGGCAGGGCTCTGCCCTGGGAGTGGCTGGGTGGAGCTTCCTGTGGATGGCCTGGGCCCTGGGCCCTGTTTCCAGGTGGCACTGTGAAGGCAAGTGCCCAAGGGAGGAGCTACACCACCATGTGGGAAGAGCACCAACTTTGCTCAGTTTCCAGCCTGGGCTCTCCCCCCTCCTACCTGCACTGCCTTACAGGAGCCACTCACCTCCCTGAGCTTTACGACCTCGCCTGTGCCATGGGGGTGGAACTACTACTGTGCCTACCTTACAGGAGGGGTGCTTGCGAAGTCGCTCCATCCATGGGTCCTCAAACTTGAGGGAGCGTTAGAATCCCCTGGAGGGCTCCCGAAAGCCGTAAGCTCCCGCCCCGGAGTGTCTGCTTTAGTTGCCTGGTGAGGGGCCTGACTGACTACGCGCTCCAACAAGTTCCCGGGTGTTCCTGGTGCTGCTTGTGCTGGGACCTCTCCTCTGCACAGATCATGGGGTTCTATAAAAGCTGGGCAATCTGGTGTGTTTGGGGGGGTGGGGTAGAGCCTAGAAAGACACTAAGTACAAACCTGACATTTTGCAGTGATTCGATTTTGCACCCCCATCCCCAGGGTTGGACAGATGATGCCCAGAAGGAGGAGTAGAGGTGGCATTCAGGGCCTAGAGGCCAGGGCTCTGAGCTCCCCCCAATAACTGCTCCCGTGGATGCAGGAGTCTCCCCCTAAATGCACAGTGGCGAATGCTTCTGTGTATGCCAGGCACTCGCTCAGGGCTTCACATGAATTGTCTCCTATCATCTTCCCCACAAGCTGTGAAGTAGGTTATTAGCACCCCTAATTTATAGGTAAAGAATCTGCAGCAGACAGAATAACGGCCCCAAAAGATATCCCTGCTTCAACCCCTGGAACCTATGGATGTTACTTTATAGGGCAAAAAGGACTTTGCAGATATGATTTTGATTAGAGTCTTGAGGTGGGGAAGTTATCATGAATTATCCAGGTGGTCCTGATGTAATCAGAAAGGCCCGAGTAACAGGGTGGCTTATAAAAGACAAATTTATTTCTCACAGTTCTGGAGGCTAAATCCAAGATCAAGGTGCCATTATTGTGATAAAAGCAACCATGGTTTCTTTCTGGTAAGGGTCCTCTTCCTGGTTCATAGCTGACACCTTCTCACTGTCCTCACAAGGTAGAAGGGGCCAGGGATCTCTCGGGAGACTCTTTTATAAGGTCACTAATCTCAGACATGAGGGCTCCACCCTCAGACTTAAGCACCTCCCAAAGGCCCCACCTCCTCCTACCATCATTTTTGGGGTTTAGGATTTCAACATACTAATTTGGGGGGACACAAACATTCAGGCCATAGCAGTCAGAGAGGAGATGTGACGAAGGAAGCAGAAGTTGGAGTGATGTGCTTCGAAGGGGGAGGGTGGGGCCATGGGCCAAGGAGTATGGGCAGGTTCTAGAAGCCAGAAAAGGGAAGGAAACAGATTCTCGCCTGGAACCTCCAGAAAGAGCACAACCCTGGTGACACCTTGATTTTAGACCTGCAAGTCATTTTGGACTTCTGACCTCCAGAATTGTCAGATAATAAATTTGTCTTATTTTAAGCCACTCAGCATATGGTAATTTGCTACAGGAGACATAGAAAATTCATTCAGAACCCAAGGCTCAGAAGGATGCAGTGGGAGGGATAGGACTTGGGTACAGTCTTTCTGTCTGAAGGAACTATGCTCAGACACCTAACCACAAGGTTGACTCAACAGACAACCAAGGCCATTTCCCTGCGGTGAAGACCTGACCTTGGGGGGTAAGCACAGAGGAATTCTATTTGTTCATGTCAGAAGAATTGTTATGGGAAAGAGGGATTTTTTGGCTAGGCCCAGCGAAGAGTTTCCACATATTGGACCAACTCCAGCTGATGAGACTGGCTGCCTGCAGCTCTGTGCAGAGCAGGATCTTGGGCTGAGCACAGGCTCCCAGGGCAAGCGGCTGGGACTTCCTGGCGACGCTGGCCGCGGCCTGGCCGTGGCTGAACAGCCGCCCGTGTGTATCCTGATATGGATTAGATAAGCTCCTCGGGGCTGGCCCTGGGTTCGACTCATCGTTTTATTCCCAGGGTCTAGCAGCGTGCCTGAAACAGAGCAAGCACTCAATAAATGTTTGAGGGAGGGAGGAAAAGAGGAAGGAAAGGAGAGGGAGAGCAGGGAAAGAGAAACTTGTTTTCAGCGAGGCCAGGACTAGGGCCAATGGGTAAAATTCGAGGGTGGAGCTTCTGATTTGCTTCCCCAGCATCTCTTAACTCCTAGCTCTGATCCCAGCAGTCCCTTCCTTTGGTGATCTACTCCCCCACTCCCCACCCCACCCCCCATTCCATTTGGTTATAGCCTGACGGCCAATCATAAGGTCCTGTCCCTCCTATCCAGGGGCAGGTCTGTGACTCAAGCCAGGCAACCCCACTCTGTCTCACAGAACCTGCACTCACAGGGAGAGCGTCTGATGGCCACATCCTGTAGAGGTGGTCCACAAGCGCAGCATCGGGAGAGGAAGTGGTGGAGCTAAGTGGAACCCAGGCCCGTGGGCCTCCTGAGACAGAACTCAGAGACTCCTAACCTTAAAGTCACCTCTTTCAGGATCACCAAACAGCCCACGGCACGGAGACCACGGGGGAAGAAGTGAGCCGGGCCCAGCCGGGTGTGGCTCAGCGGTTGAGCGTCAACCTGGGATCTAGGTGATAGGGGTTCGATACCCGGCCAGGGCACATGCCCGGGTTGTGGGCTGCAGCCAATCAATGACTCTCGCATCATTGATGTTTCTGTCTCTCTCTCCCTCTCCTTTCCTCTCTCTAAAATCAATAAAGATATATTTAAAAAAAAAAAAAAAAGTGAGCCGGGAGGTCCAGCCACCTGGCTTTTCCTGTATTCCAGCATCTCTGCAGGTGGGGTTCCCATAAACACATCCACCTCCACTTGAATTCTGCTCAGTTATTCAGAGTCAGTTTCCATGGCTTGGAACCAAAGAACCCCAATCAATATTATAGTCTCTCTAGAAGGAGGAGCCGGCCAACAATCAGAGCTGCTCAACTTTGGGAAAATAGCTTTAGTCGGGGACTTAAGAAAAGAGGGTGCTGTGAACTGAATGTCTGTGTCCCTCAAATCCTTATGTTGAGGCTCAGGTGGGATGGTATTTGGTGGGCGCCCTTTGGGAGGGGTACTCCATGATGGATTACAGTCCTTCGAAGGAGAGGGAGAGAGCTAAGCCTTCTCTCTCTCCCTCCCAGGGAGGGCACAGTGAGGGGACAGCCATCTGTGCCTGGAAGAGGGTCTTCCCCAAGCACCTGGCCACGTTGGCACCCTGACCCGGGACGTCCAGCCTCCGGCACTATGAGGACTGACTGTCTGTTGTCTAAGCCGCCCAGGCTGTGGAGTTCTGTTATAGTGGCTGCACTGACTAAGACACAGGGACTGGGGGCCATCTTGTGGGAATAGTGTCAAATCAGCTGGGGAACTGGAGGGAGGGTCAAGACCCCTGTGGCCAGTGAGGCAAGGGTTAGAGTCCCTCCCTTCTTGCTGTTGGACCTGGGCCGGTCCCTGCGCTCTCTGAGCCTCAGTGTCTGAAAGGAGGCAGTCAGTGTGTTTCTCTCAGGGTCCCTCCAAGGCACATGGGGACAGGGCAGGTGACGCACTCAGCACGGCTCAAGCTTCTCTCTGCTCCAGGGTGCTTGCATCACATGGTGTAACACTCCATCAATATGCCCACGCAGCACATTGTGAGCGAGCGCCTGCTGTGTGCCAGCCACAGCGCTAAGAACTACCTATGTTCCTTCATTTAATATCCAAAGTGGGGACAACCATCTTCAATCCACAGATGAGGGCTCTGAGTCACAGAGAAGTTAGATAAACTATCCCCAAGGCCATCCAGCAGGCCAGCAGGGGCTGGGGCTTGAACCCCTCAAGGTCACCAGCAGGTCAGCAGGGGGCTTGAAACCCAGGTCTTTCCATCCTGAGCCCCAGATCTTAACCAGGACTCATGCTGCCTCCCCTGGGAAGAAGCCCAAATCCCTCCCGGCTCTAAGATTCCCTGATTGCACATATAGGGTCTCAGACTTTGCCCCAACAAGCTGTGGGGAAACTGGAAAGGAAACACACAGAAGCAAAAGGAAAGAGAACTGAGAAGGCAAAGTGTGCAGGGAGGGCCCAAGGAGCCAGAAGACTCTGGGAGGGGGAGGGTCCCTCTGTCGGATTTCAGGCCATATCCAGTGTCTCCAGAAAGAAAGGACTAGAAGCCAGCACCCTAATCCTGAGGCCCCGGGGAAGCAACAAGTTCCACGGAGAAAACAAGTTCCCACAGGCTTCATGCTCCATGTCACTCCTCCAGGTGCTCAGGCTTGGGGAGAGGAGGAAGAGAGGGGCTCCTCCTATCTTGGGGTGGGGTAGGAGGGCTCCCCAACACCCCAACACACACACACACACACACACACACACACACACACACACACACACACACACACAGGAGAGGGCAGGGCAGCTCAGGCTCAGAGCCTTGGGGCTAGAATGACTCTTGGATCAATGTTTTTCAAATTGCAGTTCACAACCCACTGATGGATCTTGAAATTCATACTCAGAATTTAATAATGATGATGATAAAATAGAAGAGAAAATATCAGCGTGCGTCTTGGGTAGTAAGAGTAAATTGTCTCATGAAACGCTTGTTTCAATTTTGTGTGTTGTGCCGGCTGTGATGTAACGTAGATCTCACTCCTAGTCACAGTCAAAAAGCCTTGAGGAGCCACTGCCTTAGATTACGCACCTTGCCCTTTGTGTAGCAGTGGGGGAAGTGAGCTGGCCTACGAGACCCTTCCCGAAGGGCCCAACCTGCCCGGCTCAGCCCCTGGCCCCCACAGCAACCGCAGGTTCCGGCCACACCCAGCTGGGGCCCCACCTCAGCGCTGCACACAGGCACGCCTCTGCTCCCTTCAAATCCCCCTTTCTCTCAGCCCAATGCCAATCCTGCCTTCACCCAAGGGGGTCCCATTCAAACGACAATCATCCCCCAGGGGTCAGGCTGGAGGACCCCTTCACTGTTGGCAGCCCCGGGATCTGCCACAGCACAGCACTCACCCGCTGTGAATTAGCTGGTTCCTATCAGGGGAGCTGAATGAAATCGTTCATTTAAAATGAGTGAATAAATGATTGACTGAAGGTTGAAATGCTTTTTGGGGGGCCAGGCAGTTTCGGAAGCTTGCTGCTTTAATAATCATCCAACAATTGCTGTGCACCTACTAGGCGCCTTGCACCCCACAAGCTTCTGGGGACACTAGACCAACCAGCCACTCTCCTAGAGGAATTCATGGTCCAGTGTGAGAGACAGGCATGTAAATCAAGCCCCCAGTGTGATAATAGCCTCAATAAAAGGCAGATGCCAGGGGACCCTGCCGAGCTAATGACACGGGACTGGGATCTCAGAGGATGAGGGCCGTGAGCCTAAGGACTGCAGGGCAGGGTGGAGCGGGGTCTTCCAGGCGAAAGGCAAAAACTCTCTTGGTCAGTTATAACCTATGCTTTTAAAAATTATTTTACACTTAGTTATTTAACCCCCACACTGGCCAGTAAACCCCAGGGGAGAAGGCAAGGACCATGCCTGTGTTCTGCGCACCACTGCTGAGCACCGTCTTTTTTCTTTTTTCGTTAATTCCCCCCCCCCCCCGAGGATGTATTTTTCCATTGATTTTTAAGGGGGGTGGCCGGAAAGAGAATCATCTATGTGAGAGACGTATCAATTGGTTGCCTCCTCGCGCACCCCAGCGGGATGGAACCTGCAACCCAGGCACGTGCCCTTGACCGGGAATCGAACCCGAGACCCCTTTCTGGTGAGGCACGGGAGGAATGTGCATGTCGCAGCTGAGGCCAGGCCAGGCCCTGGGGCGGATGGCCGCTCAGGTCTCCCCTCCTCCCGCCCCGGGCAGGGGGCCAGGCCAGTGCAGCCCCTCCGCCCAGGTAGACCCTCACCCTCCCTGTACTTTTATTCTTCTCTTAAAAAAACCAGCTCACATTTTAACACATTTATATCTTTTAAAAGTGAACATTAGATGGATACACGAAGGATCATTGTACTATTATCTTCCATGCCCTTGTGTGTCCGAACATTTTCATACTAAAAACATTAAATAAATGCTATGTCATGACCATATATGGAGGGCCAAGTGCCATAAATAGTAATTCTAAACTCTCCATGGAGACTCTAAGTCATCAAAAGCGAGTCGTATTATTGAATTTACCTCGCTCCTGTCTGAGGCCTGTCTTTCCTTTGCCAAAAAGGGATACTGCTAGGGAGGTGTTAGAGATGTTCTAGCACAGCCGGTCTCCTTGACCTTAAGCAGGATTTACCGGAACGTGAAAATAAATACCTCACTGTTGTTCAAAACTGCATGTAAACCACCAACACTGGCAAACAAGACCAGGGACCAAAGCTGAACTCAGAGTCACACACTGGGGGCTGGGTCTCACCTCTGACCCTCTGACCCTTAGGATGAAACCCTTAAGGGTGAACCATCTATCAAGGCCTTGCAAAGAACTCCACCAAAAATTTCTGAAAAATGCTAACCAGGTAGCAAGATGCTCACCATAACCCTGAGGAATGAGCCATCAGCACCCCCATTTTACAGATGAGGACACAGGCTCGGAAACACACCCGAACTTGCCCAGAGTTCACAAAGCCAGTAAGCAACCCAGGCGGCCTGGCTCGAGGGTTGGCTCTCACTAAACCATACCTCGGCAGGCTGGCATAGGCGATTAACATTTTAAAAATTGGGTTCAATGCCAGGCATTCTGCAGGCGCCGGGTGGGCTGGGGCATCCTGGAGGGAGGCTATTTTCCGCCCCCACCCCTGGCTTTCGGGTATCCCAGGGCTCCCCACACCCTGATTTTCAGGGCCAACGACCCCCTCTGGAGCCCCAGGTCCAAGAGTCCCGAGCCGCGGGATGGGAGGGGGCGCGGATACGCGGGACCCGGCCGAGCCCGGGCGCGGTCAAGGTCGGGCGCCCCGACGGCAGCCCACACCCCGCGTCCGGGGCAGCCTCAGGGACGGCGGGGCGGGGCGGGGCCGGGCGCGGCGGGGCGGCGCTCGCCCGCAGGCAGGCGCGGGGCGCGGCCTTGGAAGGGTGCCCCCCGCGGGCGGGCGCGGGGATGGGCGGACTCAGGTGACGCCAGCCGCCCCGGCGGGCGCGGGGCCGCGGCGCGCACCTTATAAGGGCCGGCGCCGCGGGCAGGGGTGGGGCCGGGTGCGCGGGGCCTCCCGCCCCGCCGGCCCCGCCCCGAGGCCCGCGGAAACCCGGCGGGGCTCCTCCGCCAGGGCAGGGTCGCCCCCTTCTGCCCCGAGTCCCCGGAACTTCTCCCCCTGGCCGCGCCCGACGGGTGGCGGCCGGCGCGGGACGCGCCCTGCAGGGGCGCGCGTTTCTCGGGCCCTTTTTCTCACTGGCTCGGGGGCGTCTCCGTCACCCCGGGTCGGTGCAGGGCCTGGCGAACGTCAGCCGCGGGTCCCTCGGCAGTGCTCAGTTTACCAAACCCCTCCTGGTGAGACGAGACTTTAAACCTAAGAGGAAGTGGTCAGCAAGGGACCGGTCCGCCGTGGGTCACCTGGCCTCCAGGCTTCTCCCTCCAAGCTCTTCTGAGATCCTTTCAAAACCCTCACCTGTCCACCTGCCTTCCTTCAACCTCCGCCCTACTCCTTAAAGCTCTTCACAGCCTCCCCGTTGCTTCCAGGAACTCTCAGCTCAGTTCACTCACCTCCGTGAATCTGCAGTTCCCTGGAGGCATCATGCTGTTCCACGTTCCTTCGCAACCTTTGCACCTGCCACTCCCTCCTAGAAAGCCCTTCCCTGTATACACTCAGACATATAACTCATATTTCAAAAAGATACCACGTAGTGTTCTCTCCCTGACTTCTCGAATGATTATTTAACCTTTCCGAACCTCAATGTCTTCATCTGCAAAATGGAAATAAAATAACCCCTACCTCACCGAGGGTCCAATGAGTTCATATCTGTACAATGCGCAAGACAGTGGTTGGCACATAGTAGCTGCTCATGAAAATGTTGTTGAACAAATTCATCTTACTCTGCTCTGACTACCCATGCACACACCCTGAGTTCAATGAAGGCTCTTCCTTCTCTGCTGGTGCGTATCCAGTGCCTGGCACATAGTAGGTGCTGATAGTGTTGGTGAATTAATGAATTTCAGGCAGTAGGAGGGACCAAAGGAGATAAAGGTCTTTCACTAGGATGTCCACCACTAATAGTGAGAAAATAAACCTCAGTGACATCTGCTAGGAGGTACCACGTTCTAACGTTCTGTTCACCGTCTCCTAAGAGCTTCAGGATAACCTGGGGGACATAAGATAGATATTAACCCTATTTTCCTGGGAAACCTCTGAGACATGGAGATGTGAAGCTACTTACCCACAGTTAGACAATGAGTGACAGAGTCGAGACTTGTTCCATTTTTGCCCAGCCACTGTGGCTCAGCAGTTGAGCATCAACCTAGGATCCAGGCGATTGTGCTTCGATTCTGGGTCAGGGCACATGCCTGGGTTTCAGGCTCGATCCCCAGTAAGGGGCGTGCAGGAGGTAGATGACCAATGACTCTCATCACTGATGTTTCTCTCCCTCTCCTTCTCCCTCTCCCTTTCTCTCTCTGAAATCAATAAAGACATATTTAAAAAAAAAAAAAAAAAAGGACTTGTCCCACTTTTAGCATTCCAGAAACCCTCTTAAGTCTCAGGCAAAGTAGGATGGTTGGTGACCTTAGATCGAGTTCCTAGTCTCTGAGGACCCTTACCTGGTCCTGGGCCATTGCCCCCGAGCTTTTTAGTGAGTTTCCTTAAGAGGAGACAATGCTCTCCAGCCCAGAGGGTCTGCGTATCTAACATGTCACTCTCTCTCTTACTCTAGAAAAATCAGATTCACGGTGCAGTGGGGGTAGGGGTGGGGTGAGGGACAGGAGCGTGAGAAGGACACAAGCCTGGGGCTAGGAGTTCAGTTCACTTTGACACAGACTCCTGGGTCACTCCTGTTCTAAAGAAGAAGCCAGCCTCACCCCCTAGGGCTCTGTGCCTGGCCCAGGAGACAAATGTGTGGACACTTGGCATCAGCCTGGTTGATGGACAGCTGGAGATGGACAAGGGGGTTTCTGAAGAGCCACCTCCTGACTTAGCCACTCCCTAGCTGGCTGCAGGCTCATTGTCCCCTCCCCCTCCCCTCCCCTCCCTGGCCCGATTTCCTCTGTAAACCCAGCAGCGGGAGCTGGTCTCTGAGGCCTTCCTGCCCTGAGGTTCATGATGTGGGGAGAGCAGAGTTCTGGGAACTGCGGCCTCTGGAGGGGACACATTGGAGGCCAAGCACACCCACCCAGGCCTCATGTGCACAAACAGCCTCATCTTGCCGGGCTTCCCAGGCCTGAGTAGACCCAGCTCTCATCCTCTTGGGCCGCTGTCCAGGGAAGCAGGCCTCTCTGCCTGTTCCTGGAGCCCATGAGGCCAGTGCCAGGACAGGAAGGGCCTGGGCCTGGCCGGGCAGACCCTTGGCCAAGGAGGAAGCTCTGCTCTTCTGGTCTGAGAGCTGCAGCCCTGGCATTGGCCTGGCTGTGGCTCAATGGTCAGGGCCAAGTGCTAAGTAAACACTAGGTCCATGGACAGCCAGCCCCCATCTCTGGCCACTGGAGAGTCATTCCTGGGCTGCGTGGGGTGCTCAGCTGGGAGAGCAAGAGCAGGCATGGAAAGGAGGCCCTTTTCCAGGTCCAGGGACCTGGCAGGGAGATGGGAGCCATGGGGAACTAGCTCCTGGCCCCTCCCCTCGTTCAGAAATAATCTCTCCCCCTCAACCTCCCTGCCAGCCTCAATCAAGAGCAACCCCAAGGCTGGTAGTGGGAACCCAGAGCCACCTCTGGATTCTTTCCTCGTTTGCTGGTTGACCGCAAGCAAGACTCCTGCCCTCTCTGGACTTCCATTTTTCTCTCCTCTCCCAGGCTTGGTAGCCTCCCTCCCTTATCTCAGTGTCATAGGGACCCTGTGAGATGGAATGACTAATACAGGAAATGATATGGGAAAAACAAATATGCCTGTTTCACGGGGAGGGAGGGCACACAGTGGCTGGGGCCCAGCCAGGCCGCCTTGGTGAGAAGAGAGGGGCCTTTGTAACAGGGCCTGACACAAAACAACTCCTTGGTAAAGTTACACACTTCATTCATTCATTCTTCATTCATTCATTTGCCCATCTCTCTTGCAGATTCCTGGCCCCATGGGTAGGGTAGGGGCGTGGAAGGATACGCAAGGAAGAGGTGTAATAGGATGGGCTTAGAAAGGGCTTTGGTCTTGGGAGCTGCATTTCCCAAAGCGTAATTCAGGATCCCCTGCATTGGAATCACTAGGGCTTTGAGAATGCACACTCCCAGGTCCCACCCCAAACCCATAACCATAAGCAGATTCTTATATGAAGGGTTGCTTTGGACTCAGGGTCTCAGAAACACACATATTTGGGGCCTGGAACTTTCTAAGGCTGGAGGTGGGGCAGGTCTGATGACATTCCTGCTGCTCAGCCTCCAGCCTCCCCTCACCCAAAGTAAACCAGCAAGTGGGAGGTGTAGGTGCTTGCAGGGAACCCAGCTCCAATTTCACACTTGGGGTCACTCCTCCCAGGCTCTCAGGGAAAATAAAATGCTCCCTTTGCCCTGGAGATCCCAATCTATAAAATTCAAAAGAAAAAAATAAGCTCTATGTCCACATATGGTCATTCCAACTTCATTTATAATGGAGAAAAGTATTAACTGAAAAAATACCTAAATATTGGAGAATGGGGTGAAGGCTAAGGGTATGACCCTAGCTGAGTGACACCCCCCACCCTCCACCCCGGACTGGGATAGACTAGAGGGTGGCTGTGGGACTGCAGGGAGCTGGTGCTATGGGGTGGTGATAGAGCTGTAAGGGAGGGAGCGAGAAGTGCTGGGACCCCAGAGTCAGACAGTCAGGTTTACATCCTGCCTCTGGCCCTTCTCAGCCTCCAGCACCGCGAGAAATCAATGTCTGTTGTTTAACCCACCCGATCTGTGGTACTTTGTTAGGGCAGCCCCAGCAAGACAGTGAACATGCCTAGAAATTTTTAATAGGATGCTTAGCACATACCAGCACCATGCTCTGAAATTCCACTTATTATTTCATGGCAATCTCTCAACCACGAGTGATGCAGAAAACTGAGGTTCGGCTAGTGAGGGAGAAGGCTGGGCTTAGAGCCAGGCCCGGCGACTCCAAGGCCCCGTTCACAGTCTGCCTCCATCCCCCTTGGTGGGGCCCCACTTGGCCCCTTGCACCTCAGCCTCCCTCCTTGGACAGGTCGTATACCTGTGTGTCTTTGCATATGCTGTTCCCTCTGCCTGGAATGCTCTTCCCACTGCTTGCCTCTTAGGCTAACTTCTGTTCAGTGATGCCAAACAAAGCCCTTTAAAAAAAAAAAATTTTTTTCTCTCATTCACATTTATTTTTTATTCTTTATTAAATTCACTGGAGTAACATAATGAGTTCTAGTAATAGCATTACATACATACTATATAACATTAATAACATTATATGAATTTCAGGTGTCCAGCTTTATACTACCTCTCTAAACTCTGCTGCGTGCTCCCCACCTGGAGTCTAGTCTCTCTCCATCACCTTGCATTGGGTCTCTTTTACCCTCTTTGTCCCTCCCCTCCCCCAAGATGTCACCTTCTCTCCCTAGTTCACCTGACAGGCCTTACAGATCTGCTCCTCTCGAGGACTTCATTTCTGTGCTTTATCTTTCTGCTGGTAAGTGTTATTTGTTTCTACTATGATATTTATACTCTAGATTATACCAGTGTGTTTGCTGTGAGCTCCTTGAGCATGGGCACTGTGTCTTTCTCTGCTTTGAATTCCTAATTCCCAGCCCCAGAGAAGTGCTCACACACTGGCTGACTGAGGTCAGGCTGAGGTTGCCATGTTGGGAATGGAGAGAATATTCCATTCTCCTGCTCCTGCCAGGACTCAGGGTGGGGGAGAGAGGTAGAAAAGCGAGGCCCAAAGTCCCCACTCTCGGCATGAGAGGAGGGTTTTTTTTAACTGTCCTTGGGTGCAGTGTGGCAAAGGGGAGGGATGAGGGGTTGAGTCAGGCCACCCCGGGCCCGTTTCACAGGATGTCGTGAACACATCATTCCACCCCTCTGGGCCTCAGTTTCCTCATGTGTGAAATGGGAACAACAATCACCACCTCCGGCGGGTGTTGGGAGGTTAGATGTAGGTGGAGCATTGGGCAGTGTGGGGCACCGAGGGACAGATGCTGGACTGCCTGGGAGGCTGAGGGAGGCGGCAGATCAGACAGGACAGCTACCTGCCTATAGTCACCCGGTAAGCTGGCCAAAGGCGGGGAACCTGCTCACCCTCAGTGAATAATTAGCATCTGTGTAACAGGGTGACCTAGCTCACGGGAGCTGTTCCCGCCAGCAGCTGTGTGTGGCGGCCTGGCTTAGAGAGGGAAGCATGAAGGACAGTGGGCCGACCAGTCTCGGTGAATTCCAGTGGGCATTCTCGGAGGGTGAGGTCACCACCTCTAACTCCCCGGGGCTGCCTGAGTCACAGGCACCACTAAGCCAGCTCCGGAGCAGGAGGGGGTGGGTGGTGGCAGGGCCAGGACACAGAGCCAAATGTAAGGCCCTCAGCCTGGCACAAGGACGGGCCCCTCCCATGGTGGGTGCTGTGGCCCTTATCTTGGGAAGCCTGGTGTTTCCTGTTTAAGATGTAGCTTGGAGTAGGGGGAAGCTTGGGGGAGGGGAAAGCGAGGTGATGGACACTTCTTGAGCTCCCACTAGGTACCAGAGTCTTCTACTCACTTCGCCATCTCATCTGCACCATGATCTCATTTGGCAGTAATTGGTACTAACCCCAGTTTACAAACGGTGCAACCCAAGTTCAGACTGGTGCAAATCTTGCCCCAGAGGGAAAGCAGTGTAGCTCAGGGTAAGAACGCAAAGTCTGTGGGGCCAAACGCAACTGCGTTCTGATCTGAGCTCTGACAACTGCTAATGCCAACTGACAAGCTTCCTGGGCCTCAGTTTCCTTGCCTGTAAAATGGCGATAATAATAGTCCCTGTCGCTTGGGGCTGTGGTGAAACTTCAGCAAGATGACGCATGTAACATGTGCTTGGCCAATGCTAGCCATTTCACTGAGGTGACAACTGAGCCATAAAATGGCGAGGCAACTTGCCCAAAGCTATGCCACTGGTGAGTGGCAAAGTCAGGACTTGAACCCAGGTCTGATGCTTCCTGCACACCCTTATGGAGGGCCTGGTGGCGACCCTCAGCTTCCAAAGGGCTGTCGGGAGGTGCTGGGGAGGCGAGGCTCCTTGGAACAACCAGTGGCTGGATTTCCAATGGGGCCATGAAGCCAGCCCTGGGCCTGGGTCAGGATCAAGGTCAGGGTCAGGGTCAGGGTCAGGGCCAGACCTCCGGGCAGCAGCCTGGACCTGGAAGCCTAGCTTGCCCCACAGCGTCCTTGCCAGCCACTGACGCGGCCCCAACATTGTTCTCTGGATCCTCCCAGCCCAGGGCCGGCACATTAGGGATTTCCGGAGGCCTGGCCAGAATTACCTTCACTTTCCGGAGCCGGAGCCGCTCTCCCCAGGCGGCTGAGGTGGGGACTGCACTGGGCAGGGACTGCTGGGAAGGGCCCTGGCGGCAGCTCTGTCAACATCCCCTTGACTGGACTTTCCTGGACCCAGAGACTGCCCTCCTCGCTCACCTCTCCTAAGGCCGAGGGAAAAGGCTGTGACTCATTTTCATTTTGGGGCTGGCTGAAGCCGGGGCACTTGGCCTAAAGTCCCTTTCCCAAACACACCGCGACCTGGGCACGCCGCCCCCTTTCTGTGCCCCTTTGAAGGAGACTGGGAGATGCCGGCGCCCCCTGCAGGCCCTGCCATTGGCTCCGGGCCCGCAGCCGCTTGCCCTGCCTCGGAGCATCAGCGTCCTGAGGGCCTGGTCAGTCTCCTCCTGTGTTCCGCGTGTTTAGAAGGAACTCACGGTAGTGACGACCATTCATTCATCCAAGTGATCCTGAGAACTGCCAGCGCTCTTCCATGATGCGCGTTCCTATCTGAAACTGGTCTCAGCCATCCCACTGACCTCACCCTGCACTCAATCTGCTCATCTGTGAAGTGGGGAGAACTGCCTGGCAGGGGCGTGGCGGGGATGACAGCAGAGGACATCAGCAAGGGAGCCAGCACAGCACACTCAAGTTCCCATCCCCACCTCCTGCCCCCAGGCCAACTGGATAAACTCCACATCAAGAGAATAAATACCCAGAAGCCACACCCCAGGACTGCTAGAGGCTGGGTGGGGAGCCTTCGGCAGCGACCCCTTTCCTGGGCTTTCAGCAGGTGTCTGTGCTTCAGAGGGTCTGAGGCTGGTCCCCCTGTCCACCAGCAGGACTGCCAGGCCCTGCAGCTGCACTGCCAACCCCTCTTCCCAGGCCCAGGAGCCCAAGGTGGCACCCACAGGGCAACGGTGGGCAGTGATGCAGAGCCAGCAGCGTCCGGTGAGTTCAGCGCCATGGAATTAGTCAAAGGGGATCACCCTGAGGATTCTGTACTCACGGCCAGTGACTCACGCCAGGAGCAGCCTCATGGGCAATGGCTGCCAACCTGGGAGGCCGCGGCCATCAGCTCACCTCGCACCAGCACACCTTTTAAGGAGAGGGAGCTCGGGGCAGCGCAGAGGCCCTGCCTCTGGCCCTGAGGCCTTTGCCAGGCCTCCTCCACACCCGCCCGGGGCAGAGGCCAGACCCCCACCAGGGTTCAAGGCTGGCATCGTCCCTTTTTAGATGTGACCTTGGGCAAGTGAATTTCTCTGAACCAGTTTCTTCACCTGTATATAGAAATGACGCTTGCCTCACAAGAGAGGAATTGGATGAAGTAATGTGTGTGGAAACTGCTTGGCAAAGGGCACCTTTTAAGGAGTGGCAGTGGGGTATAGTGGAAAGGGCCCAGGATCAGGAGCCAGGTACCTGGCTCTGAATTCTGGCCCCACCCCTCACCCTCTGGGTGTCTGAAAGCTTGGCATCAGTGCTTCTGTGTAAAATGAGCTGACACTACCTGCCTCATCAGCTGGTTTTGGGATTGAGATCCTACATACACTACATTTTATGAGCCGACGGGGGAGGGGCCACCCTGCCTGGCCTTGAACCCCAGCCCAGGTACCTGTGGGCTTCGTGGTCCTGGACAAGGTCCTCATGCTCTCAGAGTGGCTTTCATGTGTAAAAGGGACCACTGATGATAAGGCTCACCTAGTGGGGCTGCGGGGGTGAGGTGCGTAGAGAAGTGCCCGGCACCCAGGAAGCGCTGAGCACAGGCTGTTCTTTCACCTGACACGTGGCTCTTTCTCCACTGAGGCCAGTTGCTGGTCTATTTCCCCTTCACAGCTTTGAGATCCCAGGCCTGCGGTCTTTCAGAGGCCACAAGCCCCACTTCTGAGGCAACCCCGCTCTCCTGATTGTCACAGCAGTCCTCCCAAGGCGGTCCTTGGGCAGACCCCTCAAAGACCCCAGAGTAACTCAGGTAGTTCCAATAGGAACAGGCAAACCACTGAGAACTATGCACCCAGCAGTGGACATAGCACCCCTGGGCCAAGGGGAAGGGGGCCAGGATACCCTTGCTGTCAAGTACCCATGGCTCCCGGGAATCTGGCACCTGAGACAAAGGCAGCTCAACCCCAGGAGGGAGATAGAGGGCAGGCTTCTCAGCTGGCAAGCCTGGTCTGCCTGGCCCCTCCTCTGTGGGCCAAGGGGAGCTGGGAACAAGCAGAGAGCCTGGCATCAAGGCTGAGGGGTTCCTGCAGCACGGACAGCTGGCTGGCCCTCAGGGGCCAGGCTGCACGCTGGAGTTGCTATGTGCCAGTCAGCTGCAACAGCCCAGGCTTCAGAGGCAACCATGCCTGGGTAGAGACCCTGGCTGTGGCCCATGAGCCTCAAGTGTCCTCATCTGTGTAATGGGGACAGTGAACACATTCTTGCCTTGTATGAAGGTGTCCCTAGAACAGTGGCCATCTCTGACCAGTGTTAGTAACAAGGGCTGGTCAAGGGCAAGTGGGTGGTGGGAAGTCAGAGAAATGGGGAGAGCAGCCTAGCCTGGGAAGGGTTCACAAGTGCTCCCAGAGCCCAGACAGATGGAAGCTGTCAATAGTGCAAACCTGTTTTATTGGTCCAGTTTGTTCACAGTACAGCCTCCTGCTCAGAGAACCAAAGGGCCAGCTAATGGTGAGGAAGGGTGGACTTCCAGAGTCCACAGGACTCCCCCAACCCAATGTGTTCACAGCCCTTGTGCCTGGAAGAGAGGGAGGGGAGAAGGGAGGTGGCTCTCTGAGGGTGGGAGTGGCTGTGGAGTAATTTATGTGGGGCCCAGAGTCTGTTCACAGCAGGAGGTAGAAGGGATCACATAAAGTTCTTTATTATAGACCTACAAAACATGAGAGAATTATATATTACTCTCACTTGTTTGGGTTTCTTTTTACAAAACAGCAGGAAAGAAAAATGCAGGAGGTGGATGAGCCAGGCACCAGGGTTGGGATCAGAGGGGAGGGGGAGATGAGAGACCAAGCTGTCACTGCTGGGATAGCAATGGAGGGCTGGCCCGGGGCTCTCTCCAAGCATCTCAAGACTGTGACAGCCCGAGAGGAAGCAGACACAGGGAGAGTGGGTGGGAAGACAGCTGTCCCAAGATCAGCAGCAGCACCACTCCTCTGCGGCCACCCTGGCAGTCAGCCGGGCTGGAAGCACTGGAGGATCCGAGCTTGGAGGCCTGGCCTCCAAACACGGGCCCTCGGGGGCCAGACAGGAGGGAGGTGGGGAGGGCCCGCCCAGGACTGAGTTCTCCCGGGCGGCGGGCAAGAGCAACCAGGGCCTGTCTTGCCTGTCAGCCAATCAGCTTCTTCAGGAAGGCCTCCAGCTGGTCCTCGTCCTTGACGCCCACGAACTTGTCCACCACGTCCCCATTCTTGATGGCCAGCACGGTGGGCACCGCCGACACCTGGATGGCAGGATAAGGGAGATAAGTCATTCCGAGGTGACATGAGCTCTTCAATCACCGTTCCCAAGCCCTTGTGGGGGAGGCTGGAGGCTTCTGCAGGGGTGACTGCCCACAGCCATGGGTGGGCCTCTTCCCTTGCTGCAGGGGTGCTGCTGGGGTGCTGCAGGCCTGGAGTTCTACCCCCCTCCCCCCCCCGGAGAGACTTTTCCACTGTGGGCTCCCAGAAGTACCCTTCCCCCCCAACCGCATGACTGACTCACTGGCCCAGTGGTTTGGCTAGAATGACAGGAGATGAAAATAACCCATGCAGCTGCAGGCCGGCCGGGGGCAGGGTGGAGCTGGGGGGCTAAAGAACTTTCCTGAAGGGCAGCCTGGCACAGGGGAGACCAGGAGATGGGAGTCTGAATCCCAGCTTTGTGGCTCACTGCCTGGGGGCCTTGGCCAGGTCACACCTCCTTCAGAGCCTCAGTGCCCTCTTTCATCAGACAGGGGTGGTGGTATCTGCCTTGTTGGTTTAGATTAGGACTTAAAGGGTCACATACAAAGCTGAGTGGTTAGGAGCTTGGGCTCTGGAGCTGCTGACCCCCCTCTGGGCGAGCCACTTCATCACTAAGTATCAGTGTTATCATCAGCAAATGGGAGAGACTAACGGTACTTACATGAGAGGGTGTGGGGGCTGAATGAAAGGGTGTGTGCACTCCCAGACAGCACCCTGCACCTGGCAGGGCTGTCGACAGTGTTAGAACCTGGCACAGTGCCTGGTACACAGTGGGCACTCAGCAAATGGTGGCTGCCAAGGGGAGGTCAGGAAAGTCTAACACAAGGCCCCGAGAGCCACTTGAGCTCAAGGCCGTGATGGTTAACAGGGTCCAGAAAGTCACTGACTTGCGCTGGACAGTGTGGGAAGAGGGCTCAGCCACATATGATCTGACGTTTATTTATTATGGGGGTTGGAGGCAACATTCTTGGCCTATGAATTCAGTGTCTTCTCAAGCTCCCTCAGGGGACCTGTAGAGATTACATGGTATGTAAATAAGGCCCATGGTGCTCTGGCATTGAGCATTTTCTGTTCCCTGGGCTCCCTGCCTGGCACTGGTGGCCATTTTCAAAAATATACATAAACAGAACAAGATAAACACAGACTTTTCTTACACATAAGTTAACTACAAAGTAACAACAGTGATTTAGACAAACATCCTAGGTCTTCAAATATCCTGAGTGCTGTCCTGCCCATGAGTCGTCCTGAGGAGCCAACCTTAAGATTTACAATGTTGTAACTGTACGTATATCAGTTACAAAGAAAGAACCGAAGGCCACTCACAGACTGCATGTGGCAGACCTTCCAACCCGCTCCTAATGGGCTTTGGGGCCAAGCGCAGCAGGTAAGATGACACAGTCCCTGTCCCCGTGTCTTCAGGCCCCATCAAGGACCCGTCTGAGGCTGATGTGGGTGGCATATATGGGCAGACCCATCTGGCAGTGGGCTGACCACACATGTCACTGGTTCCTGTCCTTGTCATTTTTGACTCTGGCATGAAGTGCAAGGGTCTAGCATGTGGCTTGCTCTGTCTTCAGGCACCCACAGGGCCCAGAAAACCTTGCTCCAGGATGCCCATGAGCACTGAGGCTATGCAGTCTGACAGAGAACGTGGCTGGCGATTTATTCTTTTGCCCCCTCTAGTGGTCTGTGAAGGCAGCGGCCCTAACCTGGTAATTTGTAAGCACTAACTTCAACCTCTCCCTTGCTGGATCCCACCCTGTCCTCTCTTTTTAAGTATCAGTCTTTGATTGTTTGTTTTTAATTCATTAACCTTGGGGGGGGAGGGGGAGGAGAGAGAAACTTCGATCTGTTGTTCCACTCATCTTTATATTCTTTGGCTGATTCTTGAACGTGCCCTGATCAGGGGATCAAAAACACAGCCTTGGTGTGTTGGGATGACGCTCTAACCAACTGAGCCACCGGGCCAAGGCTTTGTCCTGTTTCTCAATAGAAACAAAAGCTGTATGTGATTGCATGTGAAGTGACCTAATTGTCTTCACGTGTCCTCTAAGCAGGCCTGAAGTGGACTGTTTTCCTCAAGAACTCTAGACGAGTGAGTCCTGTTACGATCATACTTGTACAAGTCCCACATATGCTTGTACATGCGGACCGTGCAGCAGCTGGGCGTATAGCACACACGCCATGACTATATTTTCATGACAACCAAGGTCTAGTCATTACTCATCAAGGGCATTTTTTGAAGTTTAAGCCTACATGCGCACACATACACACAGCCACAGGCTTGTCAAAGGCTGGGTTTTCTGGACACTGCAGGGAGGCTGGGCTGTAACTGGGCTTCCCTCAACCCCAAGGATGTGGCTTTGCTGGCCTGAGTTTGGCTCACAGATTGGGAGGGGTCGGTGCCTATAAACGGTGCCGTAAGTGGAAGAGCATCCTTCGGGAGTGGTGATGTGAGTATAAGAGGGGCAGTGGTGAAGCCAGGATTCAGCACCGTTCTCCATTCTGGCAGCACTGAGGGTGGAGGGGCTGGAGGGGCTGGAGGGCAGATGAAAGATGTGCTAAGATGTGCTGCCTCTCCTTGTGTGCCATGAAGCCACCTGAAGCCTCCTACTCTTGGCTAAAGACCTTGAGAACTCAGGGCAGGGGTGTGTGTGTGTGTGCATGTGTATGGTCTCTTCCCACTAACCTGCAGCCCACCCAGCTGTACTGCCACTGAGCTCAATGTCCCCAAGTCTTCTCCCTTCTCACCTAGTTTCCTCCATTTGTGAACTGTTAAGGATCTACCTAGGGACAGGCATGGTGCTAGGCTGTGCAAGAGACTGGTGACCCTCTCTTAGCTAACTGCAGAACTAACGTAAAGGGAGAGGTCACTGTCACACCAGCTGCCACATACCGGGTGCTTTTTAAGTGTTAGGGAAGATACTAACCACTTGTGCATGCTATCTCATACATTCTTGCCTCAAGTTGGGGCCATTTTTGAGATGAGAAGACTGAGGTATGAAGACTGAGTGACAAGGGGTAGAGAAGGGATTTGAAACGAGATGTCTGACTTCACTGTCCATGAAGCAGTGATCTAATCACATCACACCTTGGCCCAAGAACAAGGAACTGGAGACAAATACTGAGTCCCCGCAGGGTTAGGAAGCATGAGTAGGGAAGCGCTACAAGGATATCAAATGAGAAACCCCAAATGCTTTGTAAAAGCTTTTAGATACAGGAGGATTCTTGGAAAAAGTACTACTGAAAAAATCAAATCCAACTCTGTGACATTCTGGAAAAGGCGACACTATGGAGACAGTCAGGTCAGTGGTTGCCAGGGGTTCATGGGAAGGAGGGAAGAAAAGGGATGCACAGGGTATTTTTAGGATGGCCAAAGTGTTCTCTATGATACTATAATGGTGGATACACGTCACTACACATTTGTCCAAACCCAGGAGCGAACCCTCTGGCTGACAGGCAGCCTGTGCTGTGGCAGCAGGTGAAAAGGGCCTTTACAAGAGCACCGTGACCCTGAGGCCAGCCCAGGGCTTCAGAACTTGTGCTCTTTGATGTTTGGTCCCAGACTCCCCAGTGGCATCATCTGGAAGCTTGTTAGAAATGCAGAATCTTGCCCGCCGGGAGTGGCTCAATGGCTGAGCATCGACCTAGGATCCAGGAGATCACAGTTTGATTCTTGGTCAGGGCACATGCCCGGGTTTCGGGCTTGGTCCCCAGCAGGGGGCATGCAGGAGGCAGACGATCAATGACTCTCTCACCATTGATGTTTCTATCTCTCTCCCTTCCTCTCTCTGAAATCAATAAAGATATATTAGGAAAAAAAAAGAAAAGAAAAAGAAATGCAGAATCTTGGGCCCTCCCTGGACCTACTGAATCACAGTCTGCTTTTCAACATCCCAGGTCATATTCGTGTTTGAGAAGCAGTGATTTAGATGATTTTCAAAATGTGGGGATATGGTAATGATTGAAGGATAGTACATTCTAGCTATGAACTGTCTATGAAGTTACATGGAACATTAAAAAGAAAAAAAAAAATGAAACAGCCCAAATGAAGTACCCCCAAATTGGCAGTGGCTGTGTCTGGATGCTAAGGTTACAGGTGAAGCCTTGGCCGGTTTTTCTCAGTTGGAGCGTCGGCCTGTGGACTGAAGGGTCGTGGTTTCAATACTGGTCAAGGGCAGGCATCTCAGTTGCAGGCCCTGGAAGGGGCTCATGTAGGAGGCAACCAATCAATGCCTCTCTTATCAGTGTTTCTCTCTCTCTCTGAAAAAGCAATGGAAAAAATATCCTCGTGTGAGGATTAAAAATAATAATAATAATAATAATAAATAAGTAAGGGTCTACATCTGGATCCACCGTCTCCCCTAGTGGGGAGGTCTGAAGGATCCGGGCAACCCGAGCCACTCAGTGGGAACCTGGGAGGCGGGAGAGCAGAGCGCTTCATGCCCAAGCCAGGGCAGCGCAGAGTCTGGGGGCGGGGCTGGCAACGAATGCTGACACCCCAGGGTCCCGAGTGACTTTTCCGTCCCTCTCCTTTGGGAGACAGTGAAATTCTAGGGTGGGCAGCTGACTGAAGCACAACAAGCAGGGTGTGAAGGAGGGGCATTTGTGTGAGGAAAGACAGCCATCCTGAGGGTGTGCTGGGCATAGGACGGGGTGCCGGGAAGAGGTGCCTAATTCTGTGCACATAATTTTAAGCAGTTTCTCCAACAAGTCATCCAACATTTGGAAAAGCACTTCAGGCCCCGGAGGAAGCTATCCCAGGAGGTACTATGGATCCCTTAGCTAAAACTTCTTCCTCAGGCTCTCTTCCAAAAGAACGGGTGTGAAGGAAGGAAGGGCTGGGGAGGAGTCAAGAAGCACCCCTGTTGGAGCTTCCCAAGTCTGCAATGACATCTGCCCAGGGCTTGGCAAAACAAGTAGGCTAGGCTCAGGTGACTGGGTCCAGCAGCCTCAGGGTCTTTCTGCGTGACCTGTGCGCGCTCTCTGGACAGTGGACAGAAGAAGGAGAGAGAACTTATAAGAGGCCCCCAGCCCCTCATTTTCTAGGCTTAACACAGGACTTTGGTACCCAGCCCTACATCACCAGGCCCCCTAGAATGCAGGTGGGGTGGTCTTGGGAGCTTTCAGCACCAGTGTGACCGCCGTTGGCAGGGACTGCGTTACTCTTGTTTACGTCTGCACCAGTTACCGCAGTTCCTGGCACATGGTTGGTGCTCAAGATGTGTCTGCTGAGGTTCCACTGGCTGAGGCTGAAGCTGTGGTGTTGGGCAGTGCCAGGAGGGAGCCTAAGACATCTTAAGCCTGCCCATCACCCTGGGGATGCCCAGGCACTCCAGCCCTAAGCTCACATCAGAAGGCCACACCCTCACTCTCATAGCTGCTATGGATCTCTGGGGGACAGATGGACAAGTAGGGACCTAGGGGCATCTAAATGGTCAGACAAGTGCCCCTTTGACTGACTGATCAGTGGGAGAGCTTTTGAAAAAACAACCACCAGTGATTCATCTCCCCACCCAAGCTCTTGTAAGCAGCCGTGGTGCCCTAGTACCATGGATGGTCTAGTTTGGTAACATCCCCCAACCAACAGCAGTAGTTATCAGTGGCTCTGCCTGCCCAGTATCTATTTCCTTTGCCTCTGGTCAGAACAGCCTGATTTTCCTTCAGGTGATCCCTCCCAGCCCCAGCTCAATAGGCTACCTCCCCCCATTCCCCAACACACACTTTCTGCCACAGGACAGGCTGGAAGATGCGCATCTCTACCCGACCTAGCTAGGAAGAGTTGATTCTGAACTTCCAAATTCTAAGAAAGGGGCCCCCTCTTTCAGTCACTTGTTACCTAAAGGAGGGAGGGGTGGTGGTTCATTCTGGCAGATCCACATGTTCCCAGAGAAAACAGAAATCTGGATTTTCATGTGAAACTTTCTGAGTTCTAAATATCAACACCTGGCTTGGTAATTTAATCATGCTCTGCTCCAGGCACACAGGTCTGCAAGCAAACCTGTGAGACCACAGCCTTTGCATTTGATGTCTGCTCTGCCTGGACTGCTTTTCCAAATAACTGCATGGTTCATTCCTTACTCCCTCCAGGTCTTAGATGTCAGCTTCTCGTCGTGGCTCTCCCTAGCCCACCCTTTTAAAAACAAAACCCTCCCCAGACCCAGGCTTAGCACTCCCATCCTCTCTTTCGGATTTCTTTTTCTCCATTGCACTTAGCATCTAAAACAGGGATCAGGGAACTAGGCAAACCCAGCCTGCTGTGTTTTTGTGAATCAAGTTTTATCTGCACACAACTAAGCTCATTTGTTTATATACTGTCAAAGGCCGCTTCAGTGCTACAATGACAGTTGAGTATTTGCAACAGAGACCAATGCCCTAAAAGCCTCAAATAAGTACTACCTGGTCCTTTAGAGAACTTTGCCAACCCTAATCTAAAATACCAGAACGTAGGCTCTAAGAAGGCAGGATTTTGTCAGTTTTTTTCACTGCCATATCCTCAGCACCAAGTAACAGCACCTGGTGTTTAAGGGACCCTAAATAAACAACTGCTGAATGAACACACAAGCAAGTCAAATGTATTAGCCTACGTCGTGCCCTTGGTATGCTGTGCTCTCAGCCCCTCCTCCTTCACCATGCATCCTTCCTGTCTCTGCTGGGAGGGTCCCGCTAATGTGATGACTTCCCTGCCCCTCTACCCCTCACCCTCAGGTACAATCAGTCCGTTTTTTCATGCGTCTCTTCTCTCAGCACTTCTCGTCCTACATGGAAATGATATGCCTACTTGTCCTATTCCACTAGACTAAGAGCTGCTTGGGGACAAGGAGTTCATCTTATCTGTGCCAGAGTCACGAATGCCTGGCACACTGTAGGGCTCACAAACGACTGCTGACTGAATGAATTCAGGAATGAAGGAATGCATCAATGTCTGGAAATGCAGAGAACCATCTGGTATTTTGGGTCCTGCATTCTACTTCCTAAAGGTGGGAAAGAGAGACACGTGGCTCAGAGGTTCAATGGAGTCGCCTCTGCAAAGTGCTCTGAATTCCTGAGAGCTCTAGAAAAACCAAAACAGCTCCCCTTAGTGGCTACCTTGTTGTTCCCAAGACATCCATCTCTTGCATTAGCTATCCTGTGGCCCCAAGCATTTCCCCAAACCAACTGCCCTGTAGCAATCCCCTGCCAATTCATACCTCATACTCTATGGCGAGGTCTGTGTGGTCGTCAATATCCACCTTGGCCATCACCACCTTTCCATGCTGCTTGGCCACCACCTTCTCTAACCTTGGCCCCAGGATCTTGCAGGGACCACACCACCTCAGAAGGGAAGAAAGGAAGCATCCTGTCACAAAAGCACTCACCAACTGATCTATGGTCTCCCCAGAGCATGCCCTTGACGCACATCTTTCTGAGGGATGTTTGCCCTTATTACCTCTGTTTACAGTGTTTGAATATTAACCTGCAATGTTGACATGCCAAATGGTAATGCCAGGAGACTCTGCAAATGGGGAGTTCTCACAGGTCCCTCACTTCTAAAACACAGGCCTCATCCTAAGACTCTTATAAAAGTTATTTCACTTACTTCAACATATCTAAAAGAAAGGCATTGTGCCCGGCCGGGCGTGGCTCAGCAGTTGAGCGTCCACCTAGGATCCAGGCGATCAGGGTTCGATTCCTGGTCAGGGCACATGCCCGGGTTGCGGGCTCGATCAATGACTCTCTCATCATTGATGTTTCTATCTCTCTCTCTCCCTCTCCTTTCCTCTCTCTGAAATCAATAAAGATATATTAAAAAAAATAAAAGAAATAAAAGAAATGCATTGTCATATAGAAAAATACAGGGGTTGAGGTTAAAAGGTTTGGATTCAGAGAGAAGCTCCTCACCAACCAGCTGATCGTTCTGGGGTCCAGTTTCCTCATTTGAAAGAGAAATATGCCTCTCAGAGCTGTGATGAGAAATCGACTAAGGCATCGTGGATGACATGCTTTGTAAGCTGTAGAATTACTTGGAACACCTCAGGGACTCAGAACTAAAGGGAGGAGGAACCAATGGCTAAGGAGTGTCTAAACAGGCCAGTCACTGTGCCAGGGCCTTCTTGAATTTCGCTACACTGAACCCTCCACCCTGCAAAGGAAAAGAAAACTGAGAAATGGAGACCCACACAAGTTAAGAAACTTGTGCAAGGTCACAAAGCAAGTGAGCAGTACAGCTGGGATTGCAACCCAAGGTTGTGTTCCAAGTGTGTTCTTTTAGCCCTAGGCTATTCTGTGATTTCCCAGGCCCTGCGTCAGTGGCTATTGCTAAACACAGGTATTTCCCTCTAGGTGGTGAGCTTTTTTTTTTTTTAAATCCTCACCTGAGGGTATTTTTTCCACTGCTTTTCAGAGAGAGTGGAAGGGAGATAGAGAGAAACATGGATGTGAGAGAAACACATCAATTGGTTGCCTCCCACAGGCACCCCAAGTGGGGCGAGCCTGCAACCAAGGTACGTGCCCTTGGCTGGAATCGAACCTGGGACCTTTCAGTCCGCAGGCCAACCCTCTAACCACTGAGTCAAATTAGCTAGGGCTAGGTAGAGAGCTTTCAAGAACAGGCTGTCACCCCGAAGTATATGGCACTAAGGACAGTTCCTGGCACTGACTGAATAAATTCACACCCTGCATCATCCCAATTATCATTCATTTTGGAAACCCTCTCTGGAGTGCTCACTATACCAGGAAGCAGAACAGCTCTGCCTTCCATGAACCCCTGGCTGATGACTCCTATTTTATTTTCAGCCTTTAAAATCCTTTCCACTCAGAGATTTCAGTTAATGAAATTATAACACCTAAAAACCCAGTGTGCAAGAACCTTATCTCCTACTTCAAGTAAAGAAAGGGAAGCACAAGGACATCAAATGGCCTGCCAAGGGGGACATGGTGAGTCAGAGAAAGAACAGGAAAGAAAGCAAAAGAATCTGTCAGAGATCTGTGCAGAAAGCCTCCCAACTTGTAATTCAGGCTATACTGGCTCCTTCTAGAGTGTCTCATTCTGAGGGGTTTGTCCAGTTATTTTGTAGTCAGGCCCCAAAGGTCTGGAAATGAAGAAGGCTATGCTAAAAGTTAGTAGGCCATAGGCATTTAAATATCCTGAAAACAAACTCATACAGCACTGAAGAGAAATTCCTGCCCATTTCCTGCACACTTGGGCACCACTGTGGTGGCAATGAAAACTTTTAGCCATCCCTTCCCAGTGTGGGTGGTAAGATGTTAAAATAAAATCAACTTATCTGCAGGGCCAAGAACTGGTATACACCAAAAGCCAGGTGATGCTATAGTTATATTTTTCCTGCTTTGGTCCAAGCTGAAGATGACTGAGATATTCGGGCAGTGAGATACAGAACACAAATGTTTCCCAGAACTAATCACAGAAAGTTTTACAGACTGTTTACTGGTCTGTCTCCTACCAGACTACACTCAATCTTTGAGAGCACAGGTTGGATCTCCCCAGTATTTGTAGTGAGTCTATGCATGAGAAGCATCAAACTTGGTACTGAGACATAGCTGGCACTCAAAAATATTTGAACAAGTGACACCCCAGTCTTCTCCTGGACCCCAGGACTCACTGTGCATGAAAATCCACAACCACTGGTGTCTCACTGTTGACAACTCGGTCTTGAAAGTCAGGTCCATCCTGGATGTTAAAAGTTGTTGTACAGGCTCTGGTGGTGTATAAAGACCGGGCTTGACTGGGTTTTACCGTCAGGTCACCAGGACTGCACTGTGGGGTCTGCAGAGCCCTGGAGGTGAGGTGTGCCCACCGACCTCGAGGGGGCTTCCCGGAGATGATAGAGGCCAGGAACCTCCTCAGAAGAAGTCGCTGAGCCATCTGTGAGGGGAAGAGGCAGTTAGAGCTGTGGCAGACAAGGGTAAGTCAACATTCCAGAGAAAGAAAGGTATTTGGGAGTACTAGGGGACTCAAGATTCAGGGCTGGAAGCAAAATGCCAGGACATACATAAGCTTTCTGGAGTAGAGGTGAGTGAAGGATGAGACTCAAAGAGAAGAAGGAACTGCAAACCAGGACAAGAAAACTGTTGACAACCAAAAAGAAATCAGGGTATCGGTGTTATTACAACAGAAGAGGGGCAGGAACCCATATTTACTAAGCACCTGCTAAGGACCAAGTGCCTCACGTGCATTACAGTCCTCCCATATCAGCTTTTGAGGAGAGTTTCTACATATAGTATTGCCCATATTACAGATAAGGGTCCGAGGCTGAGTTAAGCTGTAGCACGTCCAAAGTAACCCAACTATTACAGGACAGTCAACATTGGGACCCTCGGCCATCTGCAAAGTCCTTACTCTATCAATTACTTTTTAAAAAGTGGTTTAATGGGAAATTAAGGAAAAGGGGGTGGTTGTAAAAGATCAGGAAAGAGAAACCACAACAATTCATGGAGGAGCTAAAAGGCACAGGAACAGGAGTGTGGGGTAACTAAAAAAGAAGGCACGCGTGTGCGGAGGGGACTGGGGAACTCGGGCGCCACCAGGGGCCCCAGCTCTCCGGAGGGCAGGTCCTCCGGCTGAGGCCTCCGCCCACTAGGCCGCCGGACCCCGCAGGAACGCGGCCGCGGCGTGCCTCGGCCGCGACGCCACCTCCAGCCACCCACACGGGCCTCCTACCTCCCTGCAGCGCGAGCGGAGGGATGCACAGCCCGTCCCTCCCGCCTGTCAAGGGCACTTCTGCCGTCACTTCCTTAGAGGCGGGCCTTGATCGTCACTTCCGGGGTCAGGCAACCAGGGGCCCGTCCCTCCACCACTGGAGGGTGTGGCTCGAATTTTCCGCCAATGGGAATGGCGGGGAAAGGCACCGCTAAAGGGGCGGAGCCTCAGTTAGGGACCGGAAAAGAGGGGCTCGGGAGACCCGGAAAGAGACCGGAAAAGGCAGGGCGGGCCCTTGGGGAGGGAACCGGAAAAGGCGGGAGCTCTGGGGGGGAGGAGGGAAGGGACCGGAAGAGTTGGGCGGGCCCAAGGGGAGGATCCGGAAGAGGAGGTGAGAGGAGGCGGGAACGCGGGCGAGGTATTATGAGGAGAAAAGGGAGGGGTGATTCTGGAGTTTGCAAACTCGGTCTGCCTTAAGTTCAACCAGCGCCGCCTTATTCACTGTCTTCCCCAAACTCCTAGAGGTGCTAGAAGGTTCTTCCCGTCCATTTGACAAATGAGGGATGTGCTTCTATGGTAACGAGGATTGTTGTGAGCTGAGGGCAATTTTAGGTTCAGGCTCAAGAGAAACATCTGCCCCTCCCTTTAACTACCTAGAAGAATTTGAATAAGATTATCAGCGATAATTTTTTTTAGCAAACTTCTATTTACTAAACGTCTGTTCTTATAATTTTGCAAGACCCTCTGAAGCCCCCAAGGCACCTTACCTCATCCGTAGGTCAGAATGTCTTCTTTTAGTTTTTCACTGATTTCAGAGAGAGGAAGGAAGAGGGAGGGAGAGTCATTGATCGGCTGCCTCCTGCCTGCTCCCCACTGGGGATCGAGCCCGAAACCCAGACACCGGCCCTGACCGGGATCGAAGGGGGCCCTCCTGGTTCAGGGGTGCCAGCCGGCCGCGCAGTCAGTGTCTCCTGTACCCCTGTTCCCTTCCTGTCTCTGAACCTCTCCTGCAGGTGGGGATCTCTGACTCTCAGGTATGCGGGTTCTCGTACATATGTATGAAATTGGGTCATTTTATGTTGCTATCTGTTTTATGTCTATTTGATTGTTAGACCAGCCGAAAGAACCTTAAGGGCAGAGGAAAGTTTGTTCCTCCCCCACAACACCCATTGTCCCTATGAGGGTCTAGGCATCTGTGTGTCCCAGGCAGGGTCACAGCCACCTCTTGTCTCCCCTGGATCCTGTACAACCGCTCGTGCCTCTGATCGTTCTGTGAATCCATTTTTAAAAAATTCTTGCCTGTGCTTAATTTGAAATGTTTTTTTCCTCTCTCCACTTGGTTGAACACCTAGACCACTCATCACCTCTCTGAGCAGAGAAATCTCCACCCTTTTCCGGAAGATCTTGAATATTCCTCCCCCTTAGTGAATACCCTATACCCCAGATTAAATAAATCTCAGCTGAGGAAGCAAATTCCACTAAAGGGGGGGCTGCTCTATCTGTGGGGTCGCCCATTCTCTGTCTCACTGCTTCACTAATAAAATCACTTTCACTTTAAAGTCTATGCTGGCTTGCATTTGAATTCCTTCTTGCACAAAACCACAGTGGGTCGCGGATCCTCAGGCTCCTTGACCCTTAGAATGCTTTCATCATCTGCACTTTGCAGTTGCTATTCCCTATAACTGGGAGGCTTTTCCCTCTACTCTCCCTCCATCTGAGAAAATGCTTCCAGATACCAGATTAAGCGTCATCTCTGGAGACCACACTCAGCCCTCTATTCTTACCGTCTGTTTCTTTATCCCTCACTGTACTGTTGGCTTCTGGGGTTCCGTCTGTCTCTCTGTTGCTTACGTCAGGACTCGGTGCATCACAGTAGGTACCCTGATTATTTGTTCAGAGAGCAGGGACTACATCAGATCTTCCCACCCCAAATGCCGTTTTCCCCACCACAGTACATGGTCCCATTTTGCCTTCCTAATTCATTGCCATGTGGGTTTTTCCCAATTCATTTGTCCTCTGTCCAACTTGGCAGGTTCCCTCCCTCACTCCCCTGGTGGGTGGGGCCACAGCCACGGCTGGGCGGGACCTTCTTCTGGGATGGGGTGAGGGAACACTTGGTCTAGGTTCACATCTCCTGGCCCCCATGTCAGCCTTCTACTTAATAAAGCCCCCTGTTCATCGCAGGCAGGAGACGAGGTGAGGGCCTGGCAGGCATGGCCTTCTCCACCTTATCTGACCTCTTGCTTCTACCTCTGTCCCCACCTAGGACTGGAGCCAACAGTGGTGATCCACAGCGGGACCCCGAGTACCCCTGGCTCTCCTGAGGTCAGCATCCCTTGGTGCAGCTGTTCCTGCTAATGCCAGATGCCATCTGGCAGGGTGCTTCCACCCTGTCCATTTTCATTTCTGTTTTTCTGTGTCTCTAGCACTTTTTCTTCCACAGCCACCTATTAATGATTTCCACAGCATTTTCTGGAAGGCCAATTTCCTTGCTTAATTCACACTCCAAATCCAAAGGAGAACCAGTACTATTTAGTCTTATTCCATAGTCACTTTACCTCTGTTGGCCTCAGGCTTCTCATCTGAGAAATGGAAAGAAAGATGCCTTCTTCACAGGGCTGTGAGGTTGCAGGAAGATCAGAGTATGGGGCCTGGTGCATTGTCAGTGCCTGATGAATGATGAATGAATCTCCTTCCCTCCTGCAGATAAAAAGAGAGCCTGTGAGACACATGGAGAAGGTGACATTCACAGTAGGCCACAAAGGGGCTCCTCAACTATAGGGTTGCTTGTACGCCAAATCACAAGGCGGGTTCAGGGCACAGGTGTGAGGGGAAGGGAAGGAAGCCAGGACTGGGAGCCTGAGCTAAAGCTTCTATTGCTACCTGTCTGGTATTTATTGCAGTGTTTTTCAGACTCTGACATGTGAGCTATCAGTGGGTTTATGGAATCAATTGAGTGGGTTGTGATCAGCTTTGAAAAGAGAAACAGAATTGAAAGTATCAGAGTATGCTGCATGTTATAAGTATTATTTTGTTCATGTTATTTCTATGTCTGTATGTCCTAGGTTGTGATATAGAATGTGTTTCTTACTGTGGGTCGTGGTCAAAGGGTTTGAAAGCTACTGACGGATTGAAAAGTTACCAAACACCTGACACTGTTCTAAGCACACATGTACTAACTCATTTAATCTTCTTTTTTTTTTTTAATATATCTTTATTGATTTCAGAGAGAGGAAAGGAGAGGGAGAGAGAGAGATAGAAACATCAATGATGAGAGAGTCATTGATCGAGCCCGAAACCCGGGCATGTGCCCTGACCGGGAATCGAACCCCGATCACCTGGATCCTAGGTGGACGCTCAACCACTGAGCCACGCCCGGCCGGGCTCATTTAATCTTTCAACACTCTGAGGTTGGTACTGTTACAGCCCCCAACTTACACATGGGGAAACTAAAGCACATAGGGTCCAGGGTCACCCAGATAGTAGGAGGTGGAAGCTTAAAGGTGCTATATTGCCCCTAGCAGGGATCTGATTTAAGTCTAGACTGCCGCCTCTTTCCCACTTAGCCCCAGGGAGCAGCCAGCCAGTCTAGGCCGTGGGAGGGCCGCATGGGGCTCAAACATTGCAGCGGTTGGCAGGGCTGTCAGCAGTGGTTGTAAGCAGAGGCGACCACACGGTGGCAGTGTGGTTCTTTCAGCTGCTCCACGGCGGGCCGGGCAAGCCGGGCACATCCTTTGGGGCACATGGGCTTCCTCAGGGCTGCAGGGCTGAGGGCAGGGCCTAGGGTGCTTCTCCCTGACCCCGTGTCTGAGGATTTCATGGCTGGAGGGAGACACCTTGAAAACCCAAAATGCAGAGAGAGGTGGTGGGCCACCCAGTCTAAGCTGATAGTGAGTTCCTCTCCAGGAGGTGGTAGAGTATTTTTGTTTTCAGTTTCCGTCTTGATGGTAATTTTTTTTTAAACACTGTTGCAGAACAACTGGAACTATGTTTTGTAATTCAAGAAGTTGGTTTCATGTTCTGTTGTGGTTCACATTCTGTCTTGTTTCCAGCAATTACCCAGTGTCCCCTCATTCCTTTCTGAACTTAAAAGACTTGGCACTGGAACAGTAACATAACCCTCAATTCATAGACTGGTGGCAGCTTCGTCCTGCGATGGTAGGTCTGGAGTGTCATGGCTGTGATGTGGGTGGGTGTATGCTGTCCCCCACGGCTGCCCACCCCACTGCGAGGCCAGTGCCCTCAGTGGACATATGCAGGCTGGGGCAGCAGAGTGTGGGGCTCATTCCAGGCCCTGCGCACTGTTGGAGTGAGGCTCCTCACGTGTTCCCGACTCTTCTGGGCCGGGCAGTGTCTACAGCTGTGCGAAGCTGGGGAAAGGAGGCACAGAAGGACTCTTCCTCTTTCCTGCCCTCGCCCTTTGGTTTGCTCCGCCCCATCCTGGAACAGGGGGCAGCTGTGGGTTAGAAAAATGAGCCTTGGGCCCAGAATTGCAATTACTTCTTCAACGGGCTCAGCCCTAAGGCACTGAGTACCCCCAGGCAAGTCGGTCAACCCTCTGGCATTGCTGCCCATCTGTATGAGGTCCTAACAATGCTTACTCTACAGAAAGGTCAGGAACTTTCCTAATAATGAAATAATAGCACATCTGTGGTCCTTACCACGTGCCTCACAGCTGTTCTAACACTTTTCCTGTTTCTCCTCACAGTAAGCAAAATGCTATTATTAGTCACATTTTACAAATGAAAGAAACTGAGGTCCTGAAAGGATAAATAACAGCCTAGACCATGAATCAAGCAAGCAAATGGTAGGGCTGGGACTCAAACCCAGGCAGACTGGCCCTGGAAGGTGTATGCTTAACAACTCAGCTCTACTGTGTCTTTAACATTATCTGTATATAAGAGTTAGCATGTAAAAACCCCTTGAAAAGGTACCCTTTAATGTACACACTAGGTCTCATAGGCTTTGTTGGAGGTGCACATCACAGACCTGTGCAGGGAAGGTAGGGCTCAGGTGCGCTGGCGTTAGATCTGTGGAACCCAGGTTGGTGAACACGCCAGCTTTGGGTTCTCATGGACCTGGATTTGAATCCTGGCTCTGCCACTTACATTCAATAAGATGTAACCCATCTAAGGCTTGGCTTCCTCCTCTGTAAAATGGGGCTGGCTGTAGGCATCTCAGACACTGTTTACAGATGTGCAAACCAAGTCTCAGAGAGATCATGCGACTTACCGAGGGCACACAGCTAGTTCGCAGCGAGGGCAGGCTCACACCCAGATCTTCTGACCACAGGTCCTAGATCCTCAATATGATGGTATTTGGGGCTGGGGCCTTTGAGTGATAATTAGGTTTAGGTGAGGTCATGAGGGTGAGACTCCACGACAGGACAGGGGGACAAAGAAACAGGGCAAAGACCAGATGTATATTTCTTATTATGAATCACAGTGTCACAGGTGGGAACAGAAGGGAGTAGATCCCTCAGCACCCTCTCCTTTCTGTATCCTGAGGACTCATTGCTTGTCTCATATCTGTTTTCCCCACTGGACTGCAAGCTTCACCAGAAAAGGGTTCTGAGTCTCCGACTCTCCATTTTAGCCTCAGATACCCAGCACAGACCATTTACTGCTACCTTTAATGTATCATGAAGCACCATCACCCACTGATGTAGGACCTAACCCTGCACCTGAACAAATAGGCACTGGGGAGATGTTTGTTGGAGAAAAGAAAGACAAGTGAGAGGTGGCTTCAGCTTGGGTGGTCTGTGAATGGAAGCCCCTTAACCCTGCCCCCAAGAATGTCCTTCCTTGAGGTCTGTATAAGTCAGGACTCAGGAACCAACACAGACCAGCTCACTAAAAAGGACTTATTAAATCGTATGACTGGTATGTTCAAGGGAGCAGCTATCTCAGGCTTTCCCAGGCCCTGATGGGATCAGGGCCCAGACACTGTGCCTGAGCCCCTCGGGACTTCCACCCCTGGTTCTGTTTCCTTCAGCACGTCGGTTTCATCTCTGTGCAGTGGGAAGGATGGCTACTACCAGTCACAAGAAGACAGCTTTGGTTTACAATCTAAAAAGCGGAAAGCCCTTCTCCCTCTCCAGGTCCATATATCAAGTCTCAGGCAAGACTCTGATTAGCCCCGTTTGGGTCACATGTCTAACTGTGGCTCAGTCATGGACTGGCCAGCCTGCATGTGTCTGCCCCTACGGTGGGTGGCCCCCCAGAGTTGGGTGGAAGCTGAGTGGGCTCTCCAAAGGCAGGCATGCATGCCAATCATAAACACTCATGTAAGAGCTCTTTTGTTCAATATATTATCCAGTAATATTTCCATCTGCCACATGACTTCTTGATATCAATGGTGTCTGACAAAATCGGGAAGTTTTTGATGCTGGAGGAGGGTTCTTTGATCAGTGGCAGCTGTGCTGGGCCAGTTTAGTTTTGCACAGGGGCAAATCCTTTTCGAGCGCAGAGTGTTTAATCTCGGTGAGATACCTGTTTGTCTTGCTGACTTGCATATGCATGTGATAATTAGCGGGCTACTTCTGGTTTTCCTGAAGGAAAAACAGACATCGGGCTCCCGAGTTTCCACCAGTTAATTTCAGGCAACCACAGACCATGTACCCACTGAGTCTCCAGGCACAGTCTTCCTTTATTGAACCTGCGCACACTTCTTTCCCTTTTCTTTGTAATTGATCCCTCAGTGTAGGTAGATCAGATGGCCCAACACCAGAGCTATATTTTATGTAGAGTGTCTGGATGAGCATGTTCTGCAGTTATCTTTGTAATATGCTTATTAGCAATTGCTAATTCAGATATACAAGTTCACCTTCACTAAGTCACCTTTATATTTTGCTCCATGGTGCCTATCCCACTTATCTATTGCTGTGTAACAAACCACCCCAAAACTTATTTTGCTCATAAATGTGAAATTTGGACGGGGCTTGGCAGTGACAGCTCATCTCTGCTGCACGTGGACAGGTCACATGGGGCCGGACGATCATTTCCAAGATGGTGTAGGTACCCAGGTGGCTGCAAGCTGGCGCTGGCTCTTACATGGGCCTCTCCCTGGGGCTGCACCACAGCCTGGTGGCTGGGTTCCCAGAGCGGTGGTGGAGATTGCCAGTCTCTTAGGGCCTATGCCCAGAAACTGTCGTGGCACCACTCCCACCATGTTTTTAGTCAAAACAGTCGCAGAGGGCACCCTAATTCAAGGGGAGGGGACATAGACCTCACATCTTGATAGGAGTTGTCATAGAGCTGTTCGTCATTTGTCTACCACAGTGCCTCACAACAGAGGCTGTTGGGCACTTCTTTTCCTGATAGACTGACTTATTTAACACCATTAAACATGGTTGGTGTTAAGGGGCTCATCTCATGTTTTTCTGTAGTTGCTGTGTTTCTGAACGACAGTGGCAGATTATAACAAACTGAACATTCTGAGATATTGTGTTTTTCTTTAGTAGGGCTTTTCTGCATTTAATTAATTTATAATGATTTGGAATGACTTGAGAACTTGGTCTGAGATAGTAGCATCTCAAAGAGAATGAAAAAGCAGGTGACACACTTTTGGAAGATTCTGCGGTTTGCGGGAAGCCTGGGGCTTTGTCCAGAAGAGCAGGCAAATCAGTCTTATTTACGCAGAACTGGGAAAGGCGTGAGCCGCTCTGCTGGCCCTCTCCGCCCTGCTTTAGCACATCTGTTGCGTGCTATTTTTTATTTAAGGCTTGATGGATTGGTCGTGTGATATACTTGGATTAAATACTTGGGCTAAAGCATCTCATATGTTTGCCCATCAACTTCACTTTGTAGATTTACATTCTGTCTGGGATGCCAGATTGAATTAAATGCTTTCTTAAAGCCTGCAGTCTGACAGAAACCATTCCCCAGTCAGCACTTTTACCATACTTAAGAAAATAAGCATCTGCAGTGAAATGATGCAGCCTCTGGTTTCTTTTCTAGGGAAGAATCCAATTTGGCTTGTGGGGATGACGTGACTGGTCAGAGCCGAGGGTCCCCAGCTAAAGCCTGGTGAGGGCCGATGTTCCAGACTCCGGAGCTCTCCTCTTCCCACCTGGAGTTATCCCACCCTGCGTGGGTCACAGGGAGTCTGGTCTGATGCAGTGGATTAGCGCTGTTTGAGGGTGGGTGCCTTTTGTGTAATCAGCGTTTCAACACACGTCGCTGTCCTCCTGTGGGAACCACACACTTTCCTAGGTTTGAGAATTGCTTGGTCTCAATTTCTTGTCACCCAGTGTTCACATGAAGGAAGCGCATAGGGATGGTGATGAGGAAAGGGTTGCTTTAATTACATGATATTTAGAGGATGGCTCAAAGGAACTGGGTTTTCAAAGCACCGCACCGCTGACTTGCTGTGTAATCGTTCTCAGCCTTTGGCTCCTCATCTGTAAAATGGGGATGGTAATATCTACCTCTTAGGGTTGTGGTGAGAATTAAATGAATGCAGGTAAGCTGTTTAGTGCATGTATTAGTCATCTATTGCTGTGTAACAAATAACCCCTCAAATTAGCAGCTTAAAACAACAAACATTGTCTCTCAGTTTCTCTGGCTCAGGAATCAGAGAGCTGCTTAACTGGGTGGTTCTGCTCAGGGTCTTTCACAAGGCTGTGTTCAAGGTGGTGGCCAGAGCTACAGTCATCTGAAGGCTGGACTGGAGTAGGATCCACTTCCAGGCTTACTCACATGGAAGCTCTTAGTTCTTTGCCATGGGGCCTCTACATACTGGATGTCCTCTTGACATGACTGGTGGCCTCCCCCAGGGACTTGAGAGAGAGAGAAGGGGGCGGGGGAAAGTGCAGTCTCTCAGTGGATGAGTGCGTCTTTTTAATAACTTAATCTTGAAAATGACCTCCTGTCATTCTGATGTATTTTATTTGCTAGAAATGAGTAATGAAGTCCAGCCCACACCCAACAGGAAGGAACTAAGGTCCTCTCCTTTGGGGGAGAAATATAAAAGAATTTGTGGACATATTTTTAAAACCACCATAGTACAATTCTGGCCATGTAGAAGGTAATAAATGATTAGATTAGCAGATAAACTCACTTCTTGGTGAGTTCATGTCTAGGCAGCTTTTAGGTACAGCCCAATTTTATCAGATAAAAGGAATTGGGGCTCTACAGTGGATTGGAGATGACACCCAGGAGACCTCCATAAAATAACGGTTTCAATCTTTCATTTTCTCTCTCATGGGAGGGAAGATTCTTCCAGAGATCTCTGCTGTGCTGGGTCAGTCAGTCCAAAGACCCTAGAGAGGAACACACCCCACTTAAAATTCACTTCTCTAGACTGAGAACATTCTCTCCCCCAGCACTTGGTGCAGTGTCTTCCCAGCTGGGGAGATGGGATGATACCTTGGGCACTGCCTGGACCAAGAGGGCAGCGCATATCCTCTGGGAAGGGCTCCAGTTCCACTCTCCCCCAGCAATTTTAAATTCTAAAAACATGTGATTTAAAAAAAAAAAAGTATTTATTTCGC
This sequence comes from Miniopterus schreibersii, assembly GCF_964146895.1. Lineage (NCBI taxonomy): Eukaryota > Metazoa > Chordata > Mammalia > Chiroptera > Miniopteridae > Miniopterus > Miniopterus schreibersii. The sequence goes on from NC_138102.1 coordinate 179,672,659, forward strand.
TATAGAGTGTAACTCCAAATTTGGACAAAAGGAGAAAAAAGCAACATTTAAAAAAAGACCTCTGCAAACCTAACACAGCCACAGATGACATCTGTGAGGCTTCCTTCCCGTAGCACGTGGGTTTCTGTTTCTATCTAGTTTAAAGAAGCTGCAACTACAATTTCATATCCTGCTTTTCACTTAACGTTAATTCACATGTATTTGTTTTACACCATCTTTCACCACATTTTAGAGTTTTTGAGAGCTGTGTAATATTCCATGGGGCGAATATACCATAGTTTACTTAACTTCATTTTTCTCATTTATTTCAATCAGTTCTATATATAATGATACTTATTATTTATTTTTGTTATATTTTGCTGTAATTATTTTTGCCCATGCTGTTTTGCCTTTTCATTTCTACAATTTTCTTTAAAAAAATTCATCTGGAATTAGTTTTGAAGTATAGTATAAAATAGAGTCTAAAATGTGATGCATTTTCTTTTCTAAATTACTAACCATTAGTCCAACATTATTTAGTGCATGGTCCTGCACAATCTTTTCCACTGGTTTGTGACTTCTTTTTAAAAATCACCTCCTTCTTACTTAGAATGGGGTCTGTTTCTGGCCTCTTATTTCACTGATTTGTCTACTTTGCACCAGTAACTTCGTAATATTTAAAAAAAAAAAAAGGAGGAATTAGTGAAGTCAGGCCATGGTTAGAGGAGGAACTTGGTCCAGCGAGTCTTTAGTAATCAGGTAGGCAAGATGTGTATGAATAGAATGTGGTATCATGGATACAGTCCTAATGAAAAGATTTATTTAAAAAAGGTCTGGAAAGGAAGGGTGGGCTGATGGGCCCAATTTTGGTTTATCTGTAATCTGTATGACACAGCGAACCCAACACCCTGGGATTAGGGAGAGACCCTTAATTTGTAAGTTTTAGCTGCCAGCAAACTATGCCAATGGGTGGTGGGAAACAGAGTAATATACAGGTCTTGTAACATAGAAACCCACACCTGAAACCTGTATGTTCATATTAATGATTGTCACCCCAATAAATAACCCCCCCCAAAACTATGCCAAGTATTGTCATGGGGTAGACACTACTGCCACAGGCTAAGGAGGCTGGAATTGAATTGTTCTAATTCCACAAGTGACTAGAGGGGGAGGCATCTGCAGACAGGAGGAGGGGGGCCAGGTAGGGAAAGGGATTTGAACCTAGCCAAGAGAATGGTCCCAGAAAATGGCTGTGGAGCCAGAAAGCCCGGGTCCCTCAAATTTGGAGTGGCTACACAAAGGGCTAGTAAGAACCAGTGAGAAAGCAATCACCTATGATTCTGGCCTTGAAAAATCACCATGATTATTTTATGTACAATGCTTTCCCATGGCTTACTCATAAACAGGACTAAAATGCCTGACGGGAAAGTAAAGAAGGGAACAGATCCCTGGTGAGGAAGGACAGTGAAGAACCAGAACCGCTAAGGGAACTGGAATTCATCATCGATATCATGTAAGTGTTTATATATGTCTCCGCACAAGCTGAGGAGGCTCTTTACAAACAGCAGGTAAACAACCTCCCAGAGCATCTGCACTGCAAGACAGTGTGGGGGCCCGGCCGGCGTGGCTCAGTGGTTGAGCGTCAACCTAGGATCCAGGTGATTTGGGTTCAATTCCTGGTCAGGGCACATGCCCGGGCTGCGGGCTTGTTCCCCAGTCGGAGGCGTGCAGGAGGCAGCTGATCAATGACTCTCTCATCATTGATGTTTCTATCTCTCTCTCTCCCTCCCTCTCCTTCCCTCTCTCTGAAATCAATAAAGATATATTAAAAGAAAAAAAAAAAAGTGTGGGGATGGTTTAAATTTGATCGGCCTTGTGACGCGAGGCATTGTTCAGGATGCCAGAAGACAGGATGAAAGAAGAAAACAGAGATTGAAGATAAGTCAGGGAGTGCAGTCCAGGGAGAAAGCAGCTCTGAGTTCTGCTCAGGGAGAAACCTGCTTAGATTAGATGCTTATCTCTGCCTGATGACAGCCCGCTGGGCCCATGACCATTAGCCCAGCTCCCCTGCACTGCACCCCCCTTCTTGAAAACAGCGATGGGGGTGGGAGAGGTAGTGTGGTGTGGTGGGACAGGCTTTAAGGGACTGCTGGCTGGGATCCTGGGAGTCACCTAACCTCTCTGAGCTGGTGTCATCAGGGGTAATAGTCCTACCTGCCCTACATGGTTAAGGACATTAGAGCTTCTGTTTTAAAGAACCAGCCACTAACCCTCATGCAGATGAGATGGGTTACACCTGTGAAATGCTCCACGACGGGTGGGATTGGGGCCCATTTGAGGAAACCAGAAGGAAAAGGGACCACTGAGGCCAGCCTGGTGCTCAGTAACAATTCACTTGTAGAGAAGCCCTGCTGTGGAAGGCGGCTTCTACCTGGCCGAGGGTGCCCTTCTCCGACCTCACCTCCCACGTACCTATGGATCCAACAGGGGAGGAGACCACCACATGGCCGCCTTTAGCTCTTGCATGCCCTCTGTGGTTTTGGTGTGGTCATTGTGATGATCCGGGTGGTCTTTGGCAGTCACACGTCAGTGGGAGCATGGGGCTGTGGGGAGGAAGGCTGATTGTGGGCCTGGGTAGGAAAGACCTGCGCATCACAGCTCCTCCTTGTTGCTCTTGAGGGGCTGGACCAGGGGCCCTGCAGCCTGGGGCTGATCTACTGGCTCATGGTAGACAGGCCATTGCCCACTGTCCTCCCTGTGCCTGCCTGTAACACCATAGTCCTGCAGGAGCCCACTCTCCACTCTGTGCTGCCGGAGGCTTTTGGTTCCCACCAGCCCCTGCATCCTCAGGTACCCCTGCTGGCAAAAGGGGGGCAGCTTCTGGCGTGTTAAGGCGAACAGGAAACAGGACTCTACAGAAAAGCAAAAGGACATGAATGAGTTGGGCTGAGAAGTGCAGGCAGAGGTGCAGAAGGAGGAGCTGCCAGGGCCCCAGGGGCCTCCCCCAGGACCCCTACATCCCTGAGCCTGGGAGCTGATGTTCCTGGGCATCTCACTTCTGACCCGAGCAGCCATGGAACTCAACCCTTCTGCGGTTCCAGAAATAGACCGCCCCACCGTGGAAGACCGAGGCTCCAGAATGAAAGCAACCCCAGAAGCGATTCAGCTTCCAGAGATCGGCCTGCAAGATGCTCTGCCTGGGCCAGGGCTCAGCCAGCCAGGAGTGGACCTCAGTCCCATTTTGAGCTCAGAGCTGCCTGCAAAGATTTATTCCCTCAACAGTATTGGACTAGCAAACACGCATGTAAGCCCTGTTCTCAGCACTGTGGGTTATAAAGACAAACCTGGTTAATCATGTCTGTGATTTACCCTCGTCTGTGCCACAGCAGTTGATGCATCAAACCTGACCAATCAGGAAATCATGTGGGGACTTTTTATTTAGAAATTGGAAGAAACTACCAGAAGAACTAGAAGTAGTTGCTTCCGGAGAGTGAGAATGGAGGTGGAAGAAAGCCTCTTAGCCAAGTATTATATAACTTTGATTTAAAAAAGAGAAAAGGTTACCCTGGCTGGTTTTGCTCAGTGGTTAGAGAGTCGGCCTGCGGACTGAAGGGTCCCAGGTTTGATTCTGGCCAAGGGCATGTACCTCGGTTGCAGGCTCCATCCCCAGAGCTGGTTGGCATGTGAGCAGGAGGCAACCAATCGATGTGTCTCTCTCACATCAATGTTTCTCTCTCCCTTCCCATTTCTCTGAAAAGCCATGGAAAAAATATCCTCAGATATTTTGAGGATTAAAAAATAAAAATGAAACAATAAAAAATAGAAAAGATGAAACAGATATGGGCTCAGTCTTCTGAGGGATTGAGAGACAGGATGGGAAGATGGAGTGAGTGTCAGAAAATCAGCTTGTCTTTTACCTTAAAAAAATGGGCATACATGGGTGGGCAAAAGTAGGTCTAAAGTTGTTCGTATGGAAAAAGGCATGCTGGTTATGATTATTACAACAGCTTTATTAACTCAAAAGAATGTCACAATGCAACTGTAAACCTACTTTTGCCCACCCCTGTATTGCAAAGAATGTGAGGCTTACACGGGTGAACAGGCTGCCACACAAGTATTATTTCCTACTTCAGTTCTGACTTACAGCACAGAAGGTCCCTGGCAGAACAGGCCCTGACAATCCCCTCCAAGCAGGGAGGACAGCAGGTGTGTGGGGAGGATGGTGGAGGGGCAGCAAGGTGGCCTTTTGGCAAGCGCCACCTTCTGATGACGTGCATCGTCCTTCTGCAGGGGCAGGTGCAGAAAAGCCCAGCAGAACCTGGGAACAGAACTGGCAGCTGTACATCATCTAAGATTCTAGGGGGTGGAGAGAAAGTCCACCCTCTGCCAGCTGGCCCTCTGCCAGGCAGGATTCTTCCAACTTCAAGGCAGTGACACATAGTGGCTTGTACTGGTATCTAGGGAGTGGGTTTCCAACCACCAGGCCTCACTTGTGTGAGTTTGAGGCCAAATTGCACACTATCATTGTGGTACTAGTACCCAGGGAGTGGAGCCAGGAGGCTGAAGGCCTGTGAGGATGCGCTGGTGGGAGCAAAACTCAGGGTGGGAATATGTTCCCTACCAGGCACCGGCATCTTTGTGCACTACTGAAACCTCGAGAAACAGACAGGGATTTTGTAGCTGAGGTTTCTAGATTTGTAACAGTTTCATGTGTAAGCAGATCATTTATAGAATGCTAGTGCTCTGCTCTATGAATTACTCTGTTGGAGCATCTACCTATATTTAGACTATTAATTTAAACTACTGTTTTGCGCCATCTCCCTTAATATATACATTTTTATTTCAAAGTGGGCTGAGGATATCACCTGGGGATGAAACAAGAACACTTGCTCTCTGACCTGCAGGCTAGGGACTGACCGTCTCTAACCTGATTTGATATGAATAGTAACTTATATACAATTTGTTTTTAAGAGATGTTTGCTGAACAGAAAAGAGTGGATATTCTAGGCATTCAGTGGGTTAAAAAGACAAAAATTTTACCTGTTTCAATCAGTTCTCCCTCTGGATTAGACTTCTCTCCCCAAGTCCCTCTTTCGATTTGGCTATCAGAGCTATCTTCCAGTTCACCAATACTCTCTTCATCTCTAATTTGTTACTATATCTTTATGTTGAGTTTCCAATGACCAATTTATTTTTTCATTTCCAGAAGCTTTATGTGGACCTTTCTCAAAACAGCCCAGTCAATTGTATTTTCAACAATCTCATTTTCATTCCATCACATATTTTAGACAGACTTTATGTCCTCTATCTGGCCATACCAATTCCAGCAGCCTTTTGGTTTCATCCTACAGTTAGTTTGTGTTTCTGCTGACACTCCCTCAGGGTGGCTTGTGTCCTTATGTGCTAAGTGATTTTTGCTTGGGAGTTCATGTTCCTTGAAACTGTCTGGAAATTTTTTGAGGCCTAGTTTTAAAGTATTTCTTCACAAAAGACTTGCTATTACTTTTGTGATTTCTGTACCATGATAGTGTGCAGTTTGGCCCAAAACTTACACAAGTGAGGCCTAGTGGTTAGAAATCATCAGGGGCAATTTCCCCCTACTCTATCCAGAGCCAAAGAGCATGTGTCTCTACCATCTCTGTCTTGGGAGTGTTTTTTGCCTCCTACTTAGTTTACCCACTGAGATCTAAGCTTATTTGAAGGTCTCTAAACAGACTTCTCAACCTGCTCCAGCCTCACCTTCCTATCCACAGTGCTGGCTCAATTACCCAGACTCTAGCCTACTGATGACCAGAAGATAACCCATGCACAGCTTGTGTTTACGCTTTTCGTAGTATCTGGTTTCTGGAAAGTTTCCTAATTTTCCTGCCAGTTCCTTAAAAAAGACTTTTTATTCAGCATTTTCAGGCGTGCTCTACTGGGAGAGGTTTCTGTGAACACCTAGTCCACCATGTTGTGGGAAATGGAAGTCTTGGGCTTGGGTTTCTAGATATGCATCCTGAAACATCACAGGGCATGGATCTATCTGGTCTCTCTTCAATCTCTAGCTCAGTCCCTTTGCCCTTCTGGGAACTTAAGTTACCTGCGTAGAAGCTTCGCAAATCGGTGTCCAAACAGTTCTCCAGGAAGCGCCTCAGAGGTAAAATGTGGTTCACTGGGGCGGTCCAGTCTGTCAGGAAATCTTCCACGATGTGGTGGATGGCTGTGGGTCGAGGCAGCAGCCAGTCTGCAGGGCGGAACCTCACCTCCTGCTCTGTGGGGAAGAGGCAGGGCTGTGTCAGAGCCTAGCAGCTGGGCTTCCCATCCTGGAGCCAACAGTGTGGTTCCCTCACATCCCCAATGCCTGCCTTGCTCACTCATGCTCGGCTTTCCTGGTACACCTCTGTGCTGGCTGTGGTCAGTGTGTTCAACAGCCATCTCCAAATGTTTGGAAGGTTATCATGAGGAAGCAGGACAAAACTAGACTTGTCCCTTGTGGTATCAGAAGGCAGAACTAAGACCAATCACTTGATGTTTCTCTAAGGCTCACATAGACTGAGGTCTGTTATGGGTGCTTCAGAATTGGTCTTTCTGTGAAAAGGCTCAGGTCCCGCATCCAAAGGGGTCTTAGAGCTCATCTAGTCCAACTCCCACCTGCTGTGGGCTCCCTTCTGTGGTGTCCCTATCAGATGGCTAAAGTCATGACCCAACCACTCCTGTACTGGGAAATCCGACTCTAGGAGGCAACCCATTCCACTGTGGGGCAGTTCCATTAATTGTTCCTTATACTGGATATAAACCTGCGTTCCTGTCACTTCTGTTGATTCTACCTCTGCCCTTTTAAATTTTTTATTAAATTTATTTTATTGAAAGTATTACAGATGTCCTCCATTTTCTCCCCTTTATTCAGCCTCCCAGACCTCTGCCATTTTTTAGATCATCTTCTTCCAAGTGACAGCCCTTCAAGTCCTGAAGCAGGAGTGGGGTTCCCCCAAGTGGTTCATCTCTTGGTGGGCACTGTGCTGGCATTCTGTATATATTACCTCATTTATCCTCATACAAGGAAGGAAGGTACTGTTTTTGTCCCCATTTTATGAGGAAGCTGAGGCTCAGAGAGGTTAATAAATGGTCGAAGGTTACACAGCAAGGCAAGGACAGACCTGGGGGTACTTCCTAGCTATTCTGTACTCCACATTCCACTCCTGCACTAACCACTTCCAGTTCCTTTCCCTGTTCCTTCTAATTGTCTCCAGGTCCCCCCTCCCCACTCCATGGTCAGCATCCTTTGGAGACACACAGCAAGACAGTGCCCCTCTCATTACGTGCTGCCTGGAGATCATGCCACTCCGTGTGTGGCCCAACCTGGTCATAGTACAGGCCAGAATCTGAGAACATCATTTGCCATTCTTGGACCTTCTGTCCCATTTGGTCTCTGGGCAGAGTCCCCAGTGGTTCTCCTCTGTCAGCTGAGTGCTGTGTGAGGGACTAATGGTGACACCTCGATACACAGTGGGCCTGAGGAGTGCCTTCCTTAAGAAAGCCCACATGGGAGGGGAGGGAGAAAGAGTAGGGACTCAGCTCACCGGTGGGGAGGTGCCTGTAGTAGTAGATGACAGGGTGGAGGAAGTTAGACTGCCAGGCGTCTTCTGTGTACCCCACAGACCGGTCATAAACAAAGACATCCTTGTCGGGTCCAGAGAAATTTCTGCCATACTCCATGTTGATGACAAAGAGCCCGTGCCGGGCCTTCCTTCCTGTGATTGTCTCCAGCTGGGCCAGCATCTGCATGGGGAATTCCTCCAGGTACTCAAATGCTGTGGCATTCCTGGGGGTCATAGCAAATGGGAGGGCGAGACCTCAGTGCCGTGGCAGAGTAAGAGGCATGTACATGTGGGCCTGTGGGTGTATGTGTCTCTCTCCCTCCAAGAAGTGACAGTCAAACAGGATACAGACTCGGGTTGGCCTCGCACATCTCACATTAACATCACTTACAGCTGAGCCCTGAACTACACACGTGCTGGATTCTGGAGAACTGAGTAACCTGACATGGCTACGGGCAGGGTGATCCAGGCTGAGGGAAGAGTAACAGGAAAGCTCTGGGACGGGGCGGATGCCTTGCTATGTTCAAGGACAGGAAGAAGGCCAGGGGCTGGAGTGGCCTTTGGGGGAGGGTGGAGAGGGGCTTCAGGAGGTCTTTGGGGGCACGTCAGGGAGGGCTTGTGTGCTCTGTGATGGGAACTTCTGGTTTCATCTGGACTGACAGCAAGCCACTGGGCTTGGGAGAGTTTTGAGCAGGGATGAATTCGTGTGACTCGTATTTTTAAAGTACATGTGCCCAGCCGGGCGTGGCTAAGCAGTTGAGCATCGACCTAGGATCCAGGCGATCGGGGTTTGATTCCCAGTCAGGGGCGGGCTTGATCCCCAGTCTGGGGTGTGCAGGAGGCAGCCAATCAATGACTCTCTCATCATTGATGTTTTGATCTCTCTCTCTTTCCCTCTCCTTTCCTCTCTCTGAAATCAATAAAGATATATTAAAAAAAATAAAGTACCACCCTGGCCACTGTGTTGAGAGCAGACTGCTGCTGGACCAGTGCATGTTAGAGATGCTGGTGGTCCGGACCGAGGGGCAGTGGCAGAGCTGGTGAGACGTGGTCAGGGTCTAGATAACTCGAAGGTAGAGCTGACAGGATTTACAGATAGTTTGAATGTGGTGAATGGGCGTGAAAGTGAGAGGCCGAGGATGACGGGAAGTGTCCGTGCTGAGCACTGCCCCCGCATTTCTTGCCCTTCCTTGAATTTGGTGTGTGTTATACTCCCTCAGGGTTCTTCCTCTGCTTCTCACCTGCCACCTGTTCTTTGAGGTCCTCCCCCTCCAGCCCTTCCGCACTGTTGCCTCTCAGGAAATGTCCCCTTACCACTTGACTGATACAGAGACAACTTGGTCCTAGCCCCAGGGAGCTCTTAAATCACACTGGTGTCACAGTTTACTGCTCATTTACCTGGTGCCAAATGCTTTCTACCAGTTACCTTTACTCCTTCCTGCAGTCCTGCAAGGTACATGTTATTATTGCCATTTTGCAGATGAGAGAAAGGCCCAGAGAGGCTAACTAACTTGCCCAAGGTCACACAGGTAGAACGAGGCATAGTGCAGATTCACACTCAGGACTGTCTGTCTGTCTGCAGAGCTGGTGGTGTGGATTTCACTGATTTGTCTCCAGAATAAATCCATCTCCCCCACCCCACCCCCATTTCTCCTCAGGCTGCATCTTAGGAGGGAACCACTGGGCTGTTCCCCCCTGGGACAGGAAGGGAAGAGGCTTGATGGGTGTAAGGCAGGTGGGGGGGGGGGAAGAGGGTGGGGTGAGTGACTCACTCCTTCAGCAGGACCACATCGGCCAGCACACTGAACATCTGGTAGAGCCCAGAAGCCTCATTCACACGCCGGAGGATGGAGCTGGCCAGCTGCGTGCTGTGGTGCTCGGTGGAGGGCCAGGTGATGCCGTGGTGGCGGTGCTCCAGCAGCCGGTGAACAGCGCGCACTGGAAGGGCCAGAGGGAGGAAAGGCGCGTGGCACTTAAGAATTTATTTTCCGCCATAAGGAGGGACAGAAGGTCCCCATCGACTTCTCTGAACTCAATACACGCTGTACTCATGATGCCAAGAAGAGGCCTTTAGAGCAGGGTCAGCCAATGGTTTCTGTGTAAGGCCAGATGGGAAGCATTTTCGGCTTTGCAGTCTGTCTACTCAATTACCCCTCTGGTGTGGAAGCAGCCACAGCGCACAGCTAAGTGAAGGGGCATGGCTGGATGTGGTCCCCAGGCCAGTGTTTGCCCCCCTGCTTTCGCCATCTGCATATGGAAGTCCCACAGCTGTCACTCCACATGTGGTGTGTCAAAACTAGACCCAGAGCCTTCCTCTGCAACCTCTCCCCTTCTCATAATCCCTGTTCCTATCGGAGGCTCCCAAATGGAAAACCTTTGACTGTGCCCTCTCCTTCACAGCCTGAATCCAGTCTGTCACTAAGTTCTATTTTGAGATACTTTGTATATTTATGTCAGGACAGAAAAGCAGCAGCTATCTAAAACGACAGGGAGACCTCTTTCTGTATATCTGGGGCTGCCAGATACAGTTGTGAAACTGGGGCACAGCACACAGGTGCCTGCTCTTCCAAAATGAATGAACACAACATCCCAATCCAGTAAAGGCAAGGACACAGCTCACGTGACAGGGTCTCAGCTGGCCCACAGTCATAGGAAGACGTGCAGCCTCACCAAGACATCTGGCTTTCTGGAGGAAACCATGGCTAAGCCGAGTTTTGCAAAAGGTTGAGGAATTACACAGCTAAAGAAGTTTAGGAACAATGCCCTGACAAAAGGAGCAAATATGTGAAGAAATAAAATCTTGAGAGAGACTGGCATGTTTTAAAAGCAGGTGAGGGACCAGGTTGGAAAGGTGGACTGGTGTTGGCCTGCGCAAAGCTCCGAATGCCATGCCCAGGAGCTGGAACTCTCCCTGTGGAGATGGGGAACCACTAAAGATTTGCAAATACAAGAAGGATAAGGTTTATTATTATTTTTTTGAAAGAAAGGTTGTTTTGGTGGGTACTATGGTGTCTGGGTGGGATGGGAAGCCAGAAAGACCAGTGGCAGAAGACCAGTCAGAAGAGATGTAGAGGCCCCAGGTGAGGAAAGTGAGGCAGGGATGGACTGGAGGGAGGTGGGGGATGGGTAAGGCTTCCAGCATGTCCTCCCACGAGGTTGTGGTCTGTGCTGTCCGTCTTTTATCTTCTGTTGTTTCACTCTGCCTTACTGTTTGCTACTTGTCTCCCTCGGGTCCTGTTTCTCAGCTGAATGGTGAGCAGGGTTGGGGCAGAACGTACTGTGTACAGCCACACTGTCCCTCTCCTAGGGGGTTCCTCAACCAGTAGTGACCACAGCAATCTGTGGCCTATGCACCCACGACTGTTTCTCATTTGCCTGAAGCTTTGCGAGTAGCTGCGAGCATTACAGTCAGGCAGATGTGGGTTCAAATTCCACCTCTGCCACCCACTGGCTGGGTGACTTTGGGCAATTTGCAGGATGCAGGACCTTTATGATATTTACAACAGAATTAACTGGCTTATGTAACACCCACCATGCAATAAAGTGTCCATTGGACAGCCTACCTAGAAGGCAGAACATTTATACCCTTAGTACCTAGAATTCTGAAAAGGATTAAATATAATCCAATTGCAATTCTTACTAAAATTTGTCGGTTCTTAAAAACTCTGTGTGAGATGCACCATAGCAGCACAGTCCCAGGTATGGCCTTCTTTAGTCCTTACGACAGCCCCTTGAGGGTGGGGAGTTCCCCTCATTCAAACCTCTGACATCAGGGTATCCTACAGAGGCTTAGAGAGGTTATGAAGCCTAACCTCTGAGGCCACCCAGCTGGGGAGGAACCCAGGTCAACCTTCCTCCAGCTCCGTGTTCTCATGGCCCTTTACCCGCACAGGGCACAGGCATGTAACATGCCCCCCAGATGTACATACTTTTATACCTTATCTGATGCTTTTCTAGACATATCCTCAAACCATGAAAACCCACTGCTGCCTGCCCCAGACACAGTCTGAGGGGCCTGTGAGCAGAAAGCGTTGTTAACTTATGACAGTCGACCACTGATGAGCAATCCCTTTAAGGCTGCTGGAAACTGGAGTGTCTTTATTGACTCTGGGGATGGTTGTATCTGGGCTCACCTGTGTATCGGAATCCATGGATGAAGCCCCCAGCAGATTTCCGGTAATCCACAGAGTGGCTGGCCGTACCCAGGACAAAGAGACCACGGCTTCCTTTGGACTCGTAGCTAGCTCTGACCAGTGGGTACTTCTTGCTGAACTCACCCCCTGGAGACAGTCTGAGGGACCTGTGAGCAGAAAGCATTGTTAATAAAAATCACTGCTATGCCTGGCTCTGAGCAAAGTGCTTTAAATTCCTTACTGCATTTAAATTATACCATGACCCAGGAGGCGGGTACAATCATCTCCATTTAACAGATGGAGTAACTGAGGCTTGGGGTAAAGATGTGGTGGGTCGGGGTCAGGGTAAGGATTCAAGCCTGACTCAAGGCTGGGCTCTGGGCTAAGATGGGGCCCTGTGTGACCAGATGGGACAGGAGGGTCTGGTTCAGGCCCTCCAGGTTCTTGTCCGCCTGTGCCTTGGCCAGAAGGAAAGTGAGACCCTGGATGGATTCTATGATACTAAGCCTTGCTAAGGTACTGGGGCAGCAATGTCTAAAGATCCACAAAGCAGTTCTTCAAAATACAATTATAAATGATTTCAGCAGCTAACATTCTATTGAGCATATAGTATATGCCAAGTAGTTTCCTATATTTACCCTCACAATAGCCCTATGAAAAAGAAACTATGATCCCCATTTTAATGATGCTGCTGGGGTCAAGCGTGGTTAAATAACTTTCCCAGAGCTCACAGATTTGGTAAGACAGAATCTCAGATCGACCCCTGAGTCTGTGCTCCTCGCCACCACACTGCCTTCCAGCAAATTCACCTCCTGGTTCTTGCCTTCCCATCTCTGGGGTGGAGGATCACAACACAGACGAAGACTCAGTTCTGCTGCTGTTCCAGGATGGAGGGTCTCAGAGCCACCTGGGACCCTCCTCAGTGGACAGAGAACTCATGCCTGGGTGGGAAGCCAGGCAGCATCCACATCCAGGCTGAGGGTGGAGTCCCAGAAGCCTTGGCACTGGCCCTGCTGGACGGGACGCTGCTCCACCCAGGGAGGCGTCAGAGGGGTTTGCTATGAGATCCCAGCTCCTCCCTGACTTGAACTCACTTGTTAAAAATGGAGAAGTCGAAGTTCCAGCCCAGGCAGCGGATGACCCGGTCGTAGGCCACACGCATGGCAAAGTTGTCACTGTCGTCCTGGGGAAGGGTGATGGCTTCGGCGCTCTGGTTGCTTTCCTCCACGTAGAACTTTAGGGTGATGTGGAACTTGCCCTCACGGTCCTTTACAACAGCCAGATCCGTTAGGTCGGACTCCAGCAACCCATCCAGGGACTTCAGCTGGTAGGTGTCCAGCAGGCCGTTGTTGACGGCCCTGGGGCCCAAGGGATATGCCAGGAGAGAGAAAGGAGTCTGTATTGGGTACAAGGGGACTCAGAGGAAGAGCTGGTTAGTCCAGCTGGGGTCAAGAATGGCTTTGGAGGGGTCAGAACACACAGCTCACTAGCAGCAGCTGCGTGGCATACCTGAGGTCTCCTACGTAGTGGGTGGCCCAGGAGAGCCGCACTCGGGAGCGGCTCAGCATGTGGATAAAGTTGGTGACACCCAAGATGTTCTCTGATGTCTCAAAGGCTGAGTTCCCTCGGCCCAGGATCAGCACATTCTGACCCACAAAGTCCTTGGGGTCCACGGACACGGACTCGTAACCCTCCACATATTCGGAGCCAGGGAAGTCCACAAGGTTGGGGATTGACAAACCGGTGGCGACAAGAAGGACGCTGAAGGTGGAGGGACAAAGGGAAGTTGGCTTAGTCTCTTAGCTATAAGACAGTAAGTAAAAATCGCTCTTTGGGACTGCCACTTGGCTTGTCCACCTGACCCAGACTGCTGGCTCCTAAAAGAAAACAGGACATTCATTCATCCTTTTACTGACCCATCCCAGTGTATGTGAGACTTTACCCCTGCCCCTAACTGAGCTCACTCCAGCAGACAGTTTCCTTTATCCCTCACTGGGATTATACCAAATATAAGAATGAATTTGACTGACAGAAGGCGGCACCGTGAGAAAACGAGTAATTCACCTAATTCTGAACACAGCAGTCAGACCAAGTATCACCTTCAGTGATGAAAATGAGACTTGGTGTTCCCCTTTCCCCTTTCTGACTCGTTTGGCAGATGCAGAAATCTGCTGAGGAGTAATTCTCTACCAGGCATTATACAGTTTTATGTGCCATCTCACTGCTCAAAGCAACCCTGACTTGTGTTATCTGGCCTGCTTTACACGTGAGGAGGAACAGGCCCACGGCCGGTGTCCAAAGCTCCTAAAGCTCCCAAGACAGCAGAGCCAGACTCTGACCACAGATCAGCCTGATTCCAAAGTCCTGCCCTTAGTATTGGTGGGCAGCTGGATCCTGCCAGCCTGCAGAAGAATGACTTGATCACAGGGTGGTTTCAAAAATTGAACTGGAAAAAAAAAAAAAAATCAAACCGGATGGCCTGTAGAAGAAGCACGCACAGCTCCTATCCCTCCATGTCTTCTGACTCTTGTCCACTCTGCTCATATCTGACTCCCCTACACTGTAGCACAGCTGTTTAAATGCAAGGGTCAAAATGGCTCGACCCTTCTTTCCCTGGGTTGTAACAAGCAAGGAGTAAGGCTGGGCCTCTGGCAAAACACCGGGAATATGAACTCTGATGGAGCCCCTGCTGGGAGCCAGGTGCTCAGCTAATGGCCAGGAAGTGAGAGGCAATCTGGTGCAGCGGAAAGAACCCGGGCTTCGGGGTCAGAAAGATATGAGCTCAAAGCGCAGCTATACCACTTAAAAGCTGTGTGACATAGCACCCGTTGCCGGACTCCTCTGCGCCTCAGTTCTTCATCTATAAAGCGGGGCTCAGTGAACCTCTCCCGTGAGGTCCTAGCGAGGCTGAAACAAGTGCAGGACAGTTTGTGACTCTGAATTTGGATTGTCTCCAGGACACGAAGCTAAAACTGAATGCTGGTAGCACTGCCTACAGGGCCTTTTTCACTCCTGTTCAGTTCCGAAATCCCACCGGGCCCCTCTAACACTTGCTAGACCCAGCATTTCTCAGGATGTATTCTGGGAAACACTAGTTCTGGGAGATGTTCTACAAAAAGGGTTTTGGGGGGTACATAAGCTTAGGCAGTGCTACATGCCCAATGTTGCTGGAGCGTAGCGGTGACCATGAAGCTATTAAAGACTGACAAACCCTGAAGGAAAGAACTGGTAGTATTTTCCAAACATATTTGATCACATTGTTTTAGGGCACATGTGGGAAGCGGTGGCTGAGCTACACCTCTTGGCACTGCGGCTCAGTGGGCGCAGGGGCGGCAGATTCCTCCCGTTCCTCCCCCGCCAGCCGGCCAGCCGGGGATGCCCGCTCCTCCAGGGCAGGCCCGAGCTTCAGGGGCGCTGGGGCCCGTGCCCTACCTGCACTGGTAGCCCCGGCCCTTCTGGTCGGTCAGGATGAAGTAATGGCCGTTCCAGGCCTGCGGATCCCTGTCCCGAGTGACGTGGGCGATGGAGGTGTTGTAGAGCACGCGGAGCCCCAGCCGGTCGGCGAAGTCGCCCAGGTAGCGCACCATGTCGCCCGCGTCGGGGAAGAAGGCGCGGGAGTAGTGCCTGAAGAGCAGCCGGGGGTCGTGGCTGAGCAGAGAGTTCCAGTCGTGGCGGAGGTTGAACTCGGCGTTGGCCCTGCCCGTGAACCGCTTGTTGATGCTGATGAGCCTGCGGTGCCGCGGGTAGCGCGTGAAGAAGCTGCCGGGCCGCGCGTGGCGCTCGAACACGGCGTAGTCCCGGCCGGCGCGCTGCAGGAAGTAGGCCATCTGCAGGCCCGCGGGCCCCGCGCCCAGCACGCAGTAGTCGCGGGGCGTGGGCGCCGAGGCCGCGGCCGCGAACGGGGTGAGGGCCGGGTGGAGGGCGATGGCCAGGAGCAGCCCCGGGGAGGCCCACACCGGGGCCAGGGCGGAGGGGCCCATCCTGTGGCAGGCTCGGCGACGAGGCCTCGGACCCGGGCTCACGGGCGGCCCGAGGCCCTGGGAAAGGAGAGGAGCGGGCCTGGCCGGAGGCAGAGGCGCGCCCGGGCGCTCGCTGCTATCTGGGGTGGAGCCAGGGCCGGCACTCAAGGACTTATGAGCTCATTTGCTATGGTTTCTAGCTCGGCTCTGGAGATGCCTCCAGGAACCCCCAGCTCTTCCATCTCCTTCAGGGCCTCGGTTCTCAGGGGCTCCAGCCCTCTTCTTATTGCCATGGTAGTAAGAAGGTGGGTGCTCCCCGCTTTTGGCCCTAGTTTGAAGGGTGTCCAAGACCCCTTCGGGCCCTCCCCGGGCTAGTCTTTGGCCTAGGGGTAGGAGCCTCGTCCGCCGCGCCCCTGCCCTGGGGCTGGAGCCTGAAGGTGTGGCCTGCACGGACCCCACCCCGCCAGGTGCCCCGGCCCCTGCCGTCACGCGGCGGACGCTCAGCACACCTGCGGCCCGGCCCGCGCGAGGCCGCCCTCCTGCTGGCGCGCGCCCTTCAGCAGCCGCTCCCCGCGCGTGCGCGATGCCCACGCGCACAGCTCCGGCCTCCCGGGCCCGCCGGCCGCCCCCGGCCAGGGCTCGCACCTCGCAGCCGCTCCGCCGGCAGCGCGCAGAGTGAGGCCGGGCGGGCGGAGCGGGCTCCCGCCCCGAGGCAGCCCCGCCCCTCCGCGCGGCCAGCGGCGGGGGCGGGGTCACGTGCCCGGCACGCCGCACCGTGGGCCTGCGGTGGGATTTCGGCGGTGGAGAGGCCTCCACGGGTTGCCCGGGGAGCTGGGGGTGCCAGGGCTGCAGGTCCTATCCAAGCACCGGGTGAGGGGGCTCTTGTTTTCAAGCTGTGCTTTTTCACTTGCGAGGCACGGAGATTATCTTTGGAGGTGATGCCGTCTCTTATACTCCATTAATGTAGCCAAAGACTAGTTGGCTACCCAGGTTTTGGGGGCTGGGAACCAGGTTGGTGGAGTCAGGATAGAAAAACCAATTAACAAGTGTTTGCTAATGGACCAAAAAAGGGGTTCTACAGAAAATAATCTCACAGGTTGAGCTGACCATAAATTCCTAACTGGGCAGGTCACAGTGAGTAGTCATGCCCCAGGCATATGAGTCCTTCAGTAAAAGGTTTATCTTTGCCTTAAGCAGGCCCTGGCCTTTGTTTCTGTGCATCTAGGTTAACACACACCTTTGAAGTGCTTCTTTTCAGACCCCTCAAGAGAAACTACCATCTAGAGAGCATATACTCTTAACTATCCTGTAATGATCCCCACCTTCATGAATTGTACTCTCTCCTCCTTAATGCCTGATGCACAAAAGCTACAAACTTCATTCTAAGCATTTTTCTCAGTGTTGAGATCTTGCTTCCAGACATATCCTCTGTTTGACTCAAAATCTTATAAAAATTCTTCACTGGTTTGGAAGTTCTTACCTGGATATTACAATGATTCAGTCTATTGTTTAAGTAACATTCATGACTGACTTATCTTCCACCAACCGGTGAGTCAGAGATTCTGTTTCCAACATTTTGTAGCCAAAACCTCCATAGATTTAGGGGTGATTTGCTTGAGATCACCCGGTTAAGAAGTAGAGCTTGGAATTACAATCCCTTTTTTACTCAATTATGAGTTCTTTACAAAATATTTTTTATACATTCATGAATCATGTTTTATGAGGCTGGTACTATTGTAAATAAAGTGGCCAGCATAAGACATTAAACATAAACCCACTGCTAACACACGGCAATGGTGTGGCTGAAGTGAAGGCAATACAGAGGAAGGCAGGATGATCCTGAACTGCCATTCAAATGAACTGGATGGTCACAGCTGGCTTCCCAGAGGAAGAATGTGGATCCTGCATGAGACTGTGCACTTGGAAACAGAATCAAGTAGGTAATTCCTTCATCAAAAGGACTTAGGAAAAATATGGTGAGCCTCATGTATAATTGAACTAGACAAAAATGGAAGAGCAGCTGATAGAAGGAAAGAGAAATTAAGGGGAGGGACAGTTACCACCAAAGAGCTCTTCCTATAAGGTTCTCACAATGGCATAGGGTATAAGAACTTCCATAAACCCTAGCTCCTCTCATAAACCCTGACAGATTAAAATCTGTCATAATTTTGATCAAAATTTACATGGGCAGAACATACTGCATTTATGAGGGAAGAACAGGAACCTTCAAGAGGCATTAAGTAGTCCAGTGAGACAGAGCTGAGGGTTCTCATGGGAAGGAAGGAAGCCATGCCTAGAGTGGAAAGAACTTTATATTCTAGCTTTGCATGGCTGGAGCTCCTTTTCATTAAAAATAGCAGCTGAAACCTCTCTAGTCTTCCCTGACAAAGAAACCACTAACAAAAGCCACTTTTTTCATAGCCTGTATAAGCATCAAAGAAAAGCTCCATTAGAGCAGAAATGACCTTATTCATTATGATGACCTGTTGTTTCCTCCAGTATCTGAGGGCGTACACGATCTTCAGTAAGCCTCTTGTGGAATGAACATTGAAGCCAGACAGGGGAAGCGAAACACCTAACCAAAAATAAAGTAGGGAGGTCTACTTCTTAGTGGTTGTGAAGATTTGAGAATGGGAGCTGGCAAATAATTTAAGTACCTAAAATAGTTGCTGGTCTTATTTGGTGAGTAGCGGGGAAATGAGAACTAATAAAGTCTGGCAGGACCTTGAGACCAGGCTGAGCCTGGATTGCAGGCAGCAGGATGCTATCAAAGGCTTTTTGAGTTAGGACTGTTTTCAGCAGTCAACTTGGTGGCCCAAAACAGGACAGATAACAGCAAGGGATAGATGAAAGAAATGAAGTATGTGGAATCGGATGCAAAATGTATTGAGTTACCATGAAACCAACCCCCACCTGCCCGCTTGTCACAGCAAATCCCGCCGGATTGCATCATGAGTCTGCAAGAGACAGCTTGTTGAGTATTAGTTGAATTTTGAAAGCCCTTGGCACTTGTCACACCACTTGAATCTGTTGTTTTTAACACTCTACCTAAACTGAAAGCTCCCTAAGAAGCACGCGTTTTATGCTGTATCTTCCTAGTAACTAACGAAGTCCAATAAATTTTGCTTTTTTTTTGAGGCACAATTTTGATTAAAATAGTAACTTTCAATAGTAGCGTTTCCTCATCTGTACAATGGTATCACTTCCACCAGCATTGTTAAGTTGTGTCAGGCTCAGATGAAATATTTCTAAAGCTTAGTGTAATACCTAGCAGGGTAATTACTTCATAGTGTCAAGAACAGAACACTATCCCCTTAATAAAAACAGCACTCTTAATAAGTTTATATATCCCAAATATCCGTGGCTCTGATTTATAATACTGCTTTGAGAGTGTTGATACCGTCACCTGTCCAAGCCAAGCTTGAAAATCACCACCCAGTGGTACATGTCAGAATCTTCTGAGGCAGTCTCCATGAGCAGCAACCCCACCCCAACCTCCAAAGACTGTGCCCTGCTTCACATTTTACTAGTGATTTGTCTCTCTAAGGGTAGTAGCGGGGTTTGACACATGACCAGCACACACTCATGCTTGTGGAAATTGACTTCTTATGGGGACTTCTTTGGGACCTCACAATTGACAACACTCCCCAGGAAAGGATAATTTCACGGGTTCCAAGAACAGAAAAATCTAAGGCATTCATTCACCCTCTAAAAGGACAATAAAACTAAAAATGCTCAAGAACAAATGATAGAACCCAGAGAACTCTAGGCAGAAGATTCTGTATCTCACCTTCCCTCTCCCAAGGGCTACTTGGAGATGGAAGAAGAGCTGTCAATCATAATGTAGGCATACGGTGAGGGTAAGAGACTAAAGGGACTTATACTTTATTCCATCTGTCAAACTCCAGAGAGCAAGTATCGGACAAGCATTCCACCAAACATCAAAGGCCCTCCTAGGCGTGGTAGATTTACAAACTCCAGCTCCACATCACTGTCTGGCTTAAGTCTCTTCCTCTGAAAGATACAAAATGTTAGAGAAATCAGCCATGTCGAACTGGTGAACTGCTTATGATTTCAGCGCCTCCACTCAGAAGTCATGTCTTTCAGATCCTCACAGTGCTGACATATTTCCTTTAGTCCCCAGCTGGTAAAGTAACAAAGGGAGCTTTTTTAAGCCCGTGTAACTAACCCGGAGCACCTTTCCTCCTTCAGCCTACTGGCTCCCATCAGGGACTCCCACTGTCTTTCTCTAGATGCTCCTTCCTCCCCACTCCCTTCATGTGACCTAAGGGCTCTTGAAGCAGCTCCTGGCACCAGAGTGAATGCCACTCCAAATTGTCCAGTCTCAGGGAACCCTCAAACAGCTATACATCACGGTTCAAGAGCACTGTGGCCACAGAGCTTGGTCCTTGGCCAGCCCACTGCTCACTCGGGACCAGAAAGAGATTTGTACAGACCTTCCTCCTCCTCCTCCTCTTCCTCCTCCTCCTCATCGTCCTCGTCAGAGCTGAAGGTGCCGTCGGGCAGGCTGTAGACGCGGATGACCTGCTTGTTGGGGTCTTTGAGGATAAGGTACTTGCCCTCCTCCAGCTTCATGCAGATGTCGATGACACAGCGCAGGATGCCCCAGGCGTTCTCTACGCTCAGGTTGATCTGGCTGGCAAACTCATTGGGCTTGAACTGCTGGGTGCCCAGGATGACGTGGCGCGAGGAGTCTTTCACATGGTACCGGGACACGTAACTAGTGGGGGGAATGGGGTGTTAGTGGTGACGGCAGGCTGGCTCAGAGACATCTGGGGACAAATACCAGTTAGATGGGGACACCTGGCCTGATGCTTTTTCCAAGGGAAAGGGAAAAAGGCAAGCCCTCATATCCCTGCCCCCAGACACCTTCCAGGTGAGTTCACAACTCCTGGACAAGAATCTCACCCGAGCTTGAGGTACTCAGATCCGGCCAGCAAAGCGCAGCAGGTCCATCGGGCCAACTTGTAGCTGTTGTTCTTCAGCTCAGTGGCAATGACAGCCCCTCGCTGAGAGTCCAGCTTCTGACGCCAGTCAACGCCATTACAGTGCTGCAGAAGGAAATCCCCAGTGACAGGAGTGAAGGTGAGCAAGGGTCCCTCCTCTGGCAGAGAAGGAACTCCCTACTGGGCTTGACTAGAAAGTGGGCGAGGCCTCAGGAAATCAGAGGTAGGACTGTTATCATTTGCCTTGGCTGGTGTGGCTCGGTTGGAGTGTCTTCCTATACACTAAAAGGTTATGAATTCTATTCCTAGTCAGGGCACACGCCGGGGTTATGGGTTCGATCCCAGATTGGGGTGCATGTGGGAGGCAGCCAATCGGGGTTTCTCTCTCTAAATATCAATAAACATACCCTCTGGTGAAGATTTAAAGAAAAAAAAGGACAGGGAGACCATGGGGATGGGCTGCATATAACCATCTGTCTGTAGAGATCAGGGACAGAGGAAGTCAGAGATTCAAAGCATGAGAAGGATTTGAGGTGCTTTTGCTGGTTTGAAGATGGAGGGGACCACATGGCAAGGAATGTGGGTGGCAAGGAGAGGCCCCAGCTGACAGGTGGCGAGAGAACAGGGGACCTCAGCCCTATAACTCAAGGAACTGAATTATGCCAATAGAATGAGCTTGGAAGCGGATATTCTGCCAGAACCTCGAGATGAGAATTCAGTTCTGATGACATCTTTGATTTCAGCTTTGATATTCTAAGTAGAGAACCAAACCACATGATGCTGAACTTTTGGCCTACCAAACTACGAGCTAATGGATTTTGTTTTAGGTCTCCAAGTTTCTGTTAATTTATGGAGCAAAAGAAAACTAACATAAGACTGCATAAAGAAGTAATTATGGCAAAAAGAGCCGTGTAGGTGACTGACCCTAAGAGAAGGGTCCATAAGGGATCAAAAAGAGGGGAACCATCAAAAAATACGTGAAGGAAGCCGAGAAATGTGTAAAACCAGAGTCATGCATGTAGTACACAGGGAAAAGCCACACAGATACAACAATGCCAAATGCTATAGGGACACAATGGTGCAAAGTTTAAGAAAAGGCCATTGGTCTAGAGCTAAGGTCACAGCCAACCTTCCAGCAGGGGCTGGAGACTGAGGAATACCTGGGGGTGATAATCAGCAGCACTAATTGCAAACCCTTGACTCTAATGAAGGCAGAGCTCAATGGTGCTCTGTGCTCCATATCATTGGCCACTCCTTCCATACAGGCCTGGTCTTGGAGCTGTTCTTCCCCCGAGAACTCTTTACTCTGTACAGCTGCATCCAGAAGCACTGCCACCCAATTCAAACTCAGGCACATAAGCTGGGCAGCCCAACAACCATGGCGCACCAGTATGAGAGAGCACGTTTCACTTGAAGTGTTTCCTGAAGAGCCAAATAAGAGCTAATCTTAGAATCTCTAAGTTCAGTAAGCGAAGGTGTTGGAAACAGAATCAGAAGATTGAAGAGAAGGTAGTGGCTACAGTAAGTGAAAGAACAGGTCAAAAAAAGAGCTGCCAGGTTTATAGGAAACCTGCCAAACCAGATCTTGGGGAGAGATCAAAATCAGATGCTTGCAGAGAGCAGAAGCCAATGGGAGGTCAGAATTGGAACAAAGAGAAAGTCCTGGAAAAAGGCAGTTTTCCTCACACGCATATAATCTCTTTTATACAATGAGGAATTAAGTAGAGGAAAAACTCCGAAGACAAAAATCTCCTGTCACTCTCTAAGTAACTCAAGGGGAAAACAAACACTAGCCCGTGACAACACACCCTGCAGGAAACACAGCTGTGGAGCCCCATTAGGGTGACAGAGGTGTGCCTCACCCTGGAGTCCCACTCGTTGAGGGTCTTGATGTTGATAAAGGACACTTCCCCATTGGCTCCAGTCATGACACCATCATGCTCACAACGGACAATCAGGTCAATGTCGTCTCCAAGCTTCCACCTGCGATACCTGCAACGAAGAAGGAACTCAGTTGGTCACCTGAGACCCTGAATTTCAGGTATTTCACCCCATACAGGGTTGGGTCTGTGCACATCCCATCAGAGACATCACAGACATACCGGTATGCGACAGAGGCGATTTCATTCTTATCCATGTCGTCCTCCACAAATGGGTTTGGGTTGGGGAAGTTGTATCTTTCTTTCCCCTGTAAAAATGACAAAGGTGTTAAGAGACAGTGCTAACTTGTTGCTAAGCCAATCGGCCACAACCCACAACTCTGCTTAGTTACAGCTCAGGCTAAGTCCCTGGAGCCTTTGAGGGGGCTGAGCTGACTACGTGCTGTCCACCTGTTTACCCCTTCTGAGCGCAAGCGCCACATGAATGACAACAGATGTTAACAGCTAGTGTTTACTGACTGCTTACATGTGTCTACTGTGTGCTCCATGTATCTCATTTAATTAACCACGCCCCTCCCGTTTCATTTTTCTCCATAGCACACATCTATAGGTACTTAGGGTTTGTTGTTTCTCTTCTTCCATTATAATGAAGCCTCCCAGGGGCAGGAACTTGGTACCTGAACAGTGTATTTGGACACCACAGTGTAGCTGTCAAAGAATAGATGGAGCCTTTACAGCGTGCCTATGTAAGACAAGTATTATCAGTGTTCTAACTTTACAAGGAAGAAACATGCCTGACACCACAAAGCTATGAAGTGGTGGATCCAGGGTTCAAAGCCAGGCAGTGTGATCTCAAAGCTCAACCTTGAAACTCCTTGGTGACAAGTAGGGGCCCTATTTCTCCTGCTCAACCCCACTACAAAGCAAATGCTCAGTAAAAGTAGCTGTAGTTGACAAAAGGCATGCCCAGATGCTGCCCCTCCTCACCATCCTCAGGCACTGCTGGGAGAAGTTGTGGTTGATGTAGGTTGCTTCCATAGCCAGGTTACGGGGCGAGTTGAAGGAATTACCTTCATCCTGAGGGGGCTCATTGGCAGTCTCACTCACTGTCAGGAGATCTGCAAAAGTGGCAGCATGGTCACCCACCCACAAAACAAAAACCCATTAATGATGTGCACAGCACCACAGGGAGATGTGGTGATGAAAACAACACAGGCCCTTCCTTCAAAGAAATGCTACCTATTACTGTGAATCTCCCATGGTGGGACGTGGGGAATAAAGGCGGAGCACCTCGGGTAACTTTAGATATTCACCAACATTAAATTCAACCATGGTGTAAAAAGCCCTTTCCAATCTTTATGAATTCAAGAGAATGTTTGATTTTATCAGCTTTCAAAGACAATGCCTGAGGCGCAGAATATAATCATATTGTTTTGTTTCACTGCTCTTATTGTGGAGTGACCTGGTTTTCAATCATGGCAGATATGGAAGTACATAGATATATATGAACGGTATAAAGTATACGCACATATATTTTTCCTTTACAAACACAATGAAATATAAGTAACCCATCAATTAAAAACACACACGTTAATACTAAAGATGGTATGGAGAGATGGCAGAAGTCATGAAAGTATTATTTAAATGAGTAATATTTGGAAGCATATTTTTGGGGTGCTGTGAGGACTCAGAAAGCTGATGCCCTAAGGAGGGACTGCAGTGACAGCTCCTTCTCCATGTCTTTGAGGAGGCTGGGAGGGGTCTGACATGGCTGTCAATGCCTGTGGACTACCTGCTACCCATTCTCCAGTACCAGGGAACTACCTTGACCCAATGCAGACATGCAATGCCCTTGTGTTGTTCCCAGACAGGCTTCTTACCAAAGTCAGAGTTATCTCTCTTGTCAAAGAAGAGCTTGGACCCGACTCTCTGGACGACAATGTCCCAGGAATACACGGAGCGGGTGCAGCTCATCAGTGTGGCCAGAATGGCATCAGTGGCAAACACATTCCCCTGGGTTTTTGCCAGCTGCAAAGAGGACAGAAGAGAGAAGTGAGGACACCCTTAGGTCTAACTGCCCATTCACACCAAGGGGAGAGGACTCCTCAGTAAGGAGCCTTCACAGCCACACTCACACGTAACACGTGTGTGTGTGCCTCTAGCTGTCCAAGCAAGGCTGCAGCAATCAGCCAGTGAGCATCTGTTGGCAGTCACCATCACGGGTCACGTGGGCCTGAAGCTCACCAAGCATGTGCCACGTTCTAGGAAAGCACTTCACGTTTTGTCATCCTCACCCCAGTGGTATATGGTAGGTGCATTTACCCCATTTTACAGACAAGAAAATGAAGGCCCCAAGGAGGTGAAGTGAGGAAGCATGCAGAGCTGAGATTCAAGTCCAGCTTTACTTAACACCAGCACTCACGGTCCAGCCAGCAGAGTGCCTTTATTTCCTCCTCCTAAGTCCAATTCAGAAGGCTGATCTAGAGGGGTTTCCAAGGCCCAATCCCCGGGGCCTCTGTTCTTTCTGGCCCCCACTCTAGAAGTAGTGGCATCCTAATGGGTGGGCAAGCGGCAGGGGGGCGCACACCTTTCGGATGACAGGGTCGTCTGTGGTGGTGACGGTGTGGAAGATGCGCTTGATGCTCCGCAGGGGCTTCTCACTCCTCGTGGTGATGCGGTCAAAGGCTTTGTCATAGTATTCCAGGGCCCCACAACACTCACTGTGGGAGAGCACGTAAGACATGCCAAGTAAGGGGGAAGATCACCTACTTTTTCTTAAGCACTGGAATCTGGAGTCTTGTCCAGAAGTCTAATATGTAAGAGGTGAAAATAGTATCCGACTAGAACAGAAGATGAACTCAGTGCTCACTCAGGTCCGTTCCCTTAGCTCCCAGTGTGGCTCCATAGAATAGTGTGAACACAGCCAATTCAGCTCAACCTCCCCAATTTAAAGATGAGAGATGAGGAGTGACAGGCATCCAGTTGTGTTGACTTCTGGTCTGGTTCTCTTAGCTGCCCACTAAGTTATTCCCACTACTTGCCCTGTGAGGCAAAGAGCTCTCTAAAATGTCAGGAAAGCTTTGCTTCTTCTGAACTGCTGTCTCTCTCCTTCTGCCAAAAGAGCTATAAACTTAATTTTATTTCTTTCGCTCAGGACTCCAGGAAGCTGGAAGAAATATGGAATTTAATATCGGCAAATGCCTTTCTGCTTTTGCTTTGTTCCTGTTCTCCTTCTGCCAAAAAGAACTATATAACTTAATTTTTTTTTTTGCTTGTGATGCCAGAACTTCAAAGAGATCCGAAGTTTAATATCAGTCAACTTCTTCCTGCACTCCCCACCCCTGCAGTGATTGTTTTTGAGTAAGTGGCTTAAACCCTTGTTGGAATTACTAGGGCTTAGGAAAATATTCACCACCAGATGGTCCACCCACATGAGAGCACGGTGGAAGGTAGTAAAAGATGCCACTTACATGTCCTGTGGCTCTGAGACTTCCAAGTAGCGCATCTTCATTAACTGAGGAAAGTCCATTTCTTCCTTTACCTCCCAGTCACTACGAACTTCAACCGAAGAGTCTCGGGGTTTCTGTAGTGGAAAACCATTGGAGGGGAAAAAAAGTACAGCCAGTGCAAAACATAAGCCAAAGGCAGGTTAATAGTATGAAGGGCTTTTATTCAACAAACAGGTCCAGAATATTCACTACGTGCTGCTGTTTTATAACACATCCCCTGACTCTCAGGAGCTTACAATCTAGAAGAAGACTGAGGGCACAAGAGTTCCAAAACAAATGGGGGTTCCACCCCTAGTTAAGGATGTCGCTAGGGAACACCAGCTCCTTGTGTTTCATAGAGGAGCTCTGGCAGCACCTTTAGGTTTCTCTCAGGGTATTAGCTATCTATTCTTGACACAGCAAGCATCTTATCCAGCAAAATGTAACTTCTACAACTGTAACTTCACTCTTGCTTACATGTGTTCTCTCTTCTCACAATGCCTGTACAAACACCCGTGCAGGAGTGTTCACAGCAGCATTATTCATGACAGCAAAAAGTGGCGACAACCCAAATGTCCATCAACTGGTGAATGGATAAGTGAAATGTGGTCTATCCATACAATGGAGGTTGGCAGTACAAAAAAATGAAGAACTGACACATGCTACAACATGGATGAACCTTAAAGATCACATATTGCATGATTTCGTTTATGAGTACATGGACAGAATAGGCACATCCAGAGACAGAGACCAGATTAGTGGAGGCCTAAGGTTGGGGAGAATAGCAGCTGACTGCTAAAGGGTACAGGGTTCCTTTTTAGAGTGATGCAAATGTTCTGAAATTGACTATAGTAATGACTGTACAATTCTATGAATATGCTAAAAACCTCTGAATTGTACACTTTAAGTGGGTGAATTGCACAGTATGTGAATACCTCAAAGCTGTTATAAAACCAAACAAATAAACAAAATCAAATGCCTAGACAGAATTCTGGTACAAATACACTACCTGTGATTTTTGGTCCCATTTCTGCCTCACTCCAAATTGTTTCTGAAATTTTTTCTGCAGTCGTATGCGTTCTCTAGAAAGACAGGAAAATTGTGCTTTCAGTGCAGATTTTTAGGAAAAATGAGGGCTTAATAAAGAGGAACAGAAGAGGCATATTGTTCTGAAATATTGATCAGCTATATTTTACTCCATCTATAGAGACTGTCCACTGGCAGCCCCAACCTGGGCCAGGCTGCTGCACTGTGCAGCTCCAGAAGGCTCACAGGATCCAGGAGAAATGGGGCCCCCTGGAGTTGTGCTCTGGCAGAACTGAGCCTATGTAAACTCCAGAGTCTCTTCTAAATAGTTTCTCGCTTACGCTATCTGCCTCAGACTCAAATTGGCCCTTAGAAAATGAAGTCAGGGTTGAAACAGTGCCTTAACCAGCATTAGGAAGGTGGTCTTTTTTTTTCTTCTTTTTTGCAACAGTGGGGAAGACAGCCATTCTCCTGCTGTGGCCTAGTGATTTCAGAGTGTGGTTAGTCCTGGAAGAATACCTTGCTCTGCCAGGATGGGAACCTCACCTCTCTTTCTGTTTGGCGCTCTTAGGCAGGGTCTGCAGATTGAACTGCAACATGTTCCGTCGATCTTTGTCTCTGCGGAGGTTCCGCTGGGAATTAGGAAAAAAATCCATGTAAAAATCTTGGATATTTGGCTTACAGCAGGTAGTGCTTAATGGGGGGGTCATTAGTCTAAGTTCAGAATGCAAAATCCAAGTTGCACATTTTATTTTATTATTATTACTTTTAAGTGTTTATTGATTTTAAAAAAGCAGAGAGAGAGAGAGACATTGATTGGTTGCCTCTTGTATGCCCCAACCTGCGATTAAACCCAAAACCTAGGTTTGTGCCCTGACTGGGAATAGAACCCGCGACCTTTTGGTGTGTAGTACAATCAACTACACCTGCCAGGGCCAAGTTGCATATTTTACTGTTTTCGCTCTACATAATCAACAGTCTGGGGGTTTAGTTGAGTAAGCACTTGGAGTTAGCTTAAACTTACATTCACACACATATTTTACTGAGGTAGGTTTACTGGCTCTTATTAGAGTTGCTGACTTGCCTCTGTATGGAATAAGATGTAGTCCAACTGGACCATCTGCTTAATAAATCCTGCAATCTAGCAATTAAGTCCAGCAGTAGGCACAGATGCACCCTTTTATCTGGCATAAATGTCACTCTTAACACAGGAGTATGTCATCCTACCTACAGGTCCAAAGAAATCTAAGCTATTTAAATGCATCCCTGGACCTAGTAAAGTCTGCTTCAGTACAGTTTGTCACTGAACAGCTATAGTACCTGGGTTCACTGGAAGACCCATAAGGTGCTTTGCTCTCATTGGTACGCACGGTTGCACTTTTAGCAGATGACAGCCCTAAGATGGAACAGCCCCAGGAGGGTGACTGCTGGCTCTGGCCTACCTGTGCGAACCGCATGCGGTTCCGCTGGTAGGCGGTCTTCTGTGTGCGCGCGGTGTCCACCAGCTGGAAGCTCGTTTCGTCCTCCTCGTGGAAGTAAGCGTACTGGCTTCCGCCGCCAAACTGAGAGGAGTACTTATCTAGAGGCAGAGGGACAGTGTAGCAGCCGCGACCTAGACTCGCCAGATGCTACTAGCTCAAAGCCTTGCAGTTTGAGTGTCGACTTGGGAACCTTAGCATTGGCTGGGAGCATGTCAGACATGCAGACTCACAGCCTCACCCAGGTCCACTGACTTAAAACCAGCATCTAAAAAAGATCCCCAGGTGATTCATATGCACATTGAAGTTTGAAAAGCTCTGGTCTAAAGAACTTTTTAAGTCAAGATAGAACCTGAGAAACTCAAGATAAACCCATTCCACTCTCTGCCTTATTCTGTAAGAATGAGTTAAACTTTATTTTTGCAGGAGGCAAATATGGGGTTTAAGTACCATCACTGTCATCATCTGTTGACCAAGACAGACATGTCTAATGGGTTATGATTTACTTGCTTGCTGATCTCAGACTCAGATAATCTTAACTTGTTATTGCAGATAGCCACCTCCAACTGTCTCAGAGAAAAAACCAATGTACTATATCAGTATCTTAAAACCAGAAGTTTAAACTGGGATCCATTGCTTGGCTTCACAGGTTCAGTAAATCCCAAGCAACAAAATGCAAAATGGAAATACGTTCAACAGATATTTAAAAGGGTTCATGGCTCCTCAGAAAGTGGGGGAAAAGATCCCACTATAACAGGTCAAACTTCTCTAATGAACAGTTTAACTTTTGGGGCTATTTCCAAGAAAATGTGGTAGTGTCCACAGTATAGAACATGCTTCTAAAATCTATGAATTATCATCAGCATTTCATCCCCATTCTAGAACACTTTCAGGTAGAGGTTACCAGAAAAAGTAACAATTTTCCCAAGGACCTGTTTGGGCAGTCAGTCAGAGAACACTTACTCGTGTACCTCTTATCTTGGTATGTGGTACCCGTCCAGTCTGCAACCTAGTAAGAGCAACAAGGGAAAACAAAGCACACAGGTCACGTAGGCAATTTTCTGTTGACCCAGAAAACCCCAAACTGAGGACACAGTGTGGGAAAGTAGCAGAAGGGCTGGCTCACAATGCCTCTGTAAGTACCTAGCTCTCCTATGACCACTGGAAGAACCCAGAGGTTATAACCTTTCTCAGCCGGTGTCCCTATAAGGAACACAGGAGTAATGCTTTTGAGAGAATAAAATTAAAATTAACTCAGAGAATAGCAGCCACAGATTTAAAGATTCAGACTCCCGCTGATAGACAAGTACCTTTCCTAGCCGATCTCCTTTGCTGAATGGCTGGTAGGGCATATCTCGAAACTGCTCAGGGACCGCACAGGGACCCCATCCTGAGGGGTTGTCCTGGATCACGGGTGTCATGAACTTTGCCATCTTCGAAAACCTTAAATATAAAAATAATATAAGTAGCTGCATGACGAAAGGTCTCAAGGTAAAAAAAAGTTTATTTGAGGTAAACTAGGACATGATTCTTTAATTTAAATGATTAAATTAAAAAGCAACACATGAAATGGAACACTCAACTCTTAGTTACTCCTTTGTTTTCTTGTAAATAATATTGTGAATACTTATAACTTAGAAGGCTGCTAACAAAACTACTTTACCATATTTCATTTATTTTTTTTCCACTGTAACATCTTTGAAATAAATTTATACCTCATACTTCGTGGGGTGTCCTATCTTAATTGGCAGTTTTTTCTTCTTAGTGTTATATAAAATAATGGTGCTTTTTAAATTTGGTGGCCTATCATAGATAAAATGTAGTAACTTCTTTTTCAAGTGTAATAACTATGTTCAGGTTCTCAGAAACACCTTCACCAAGGAATAAAATATTTAGCTTCCCTAAGCCTATTTCTTCATGTGTAAAATAAATAAATTCCTTGCTTTATTAGTGAACACACACAGAAATACTTTCATTGTAAAATGCTACACAATTACTCAGACTTGCAAAAATACATTTACACGGAGTGCTCAGTAAAATAAGAGTCTGCAAGTATATCCTGAAATTCAACTTTTTCTTTCTTGTTCTTCCAATATTCTGTCATCAGTGCAAATCCTTATGCAGAGCAAGTGGACACAGAACCCAGCAAAAGGCCTTCAGAAGCTGAGGAGGTTATGAGAAACCTTCAGCCATAAAGGTAGCTATACATCAAATGTTCATAAGTGAGTACCAGGCATAGCTCTTAGAGCTTACCATGCATATTCATTAAAACCCCCCAACAGTCTGTGGTAGGGGCCAGTATTATATTCACTTTTGAAATAAGAAAACTGAGGCAGAGAGAAGTTAAGAAATTACCCAAAATCACAATGCTAGCTGATGAAGAACCTGAACCCTGGCAGCCTGGCTCGAGTCCATACTCTGCATAATGCTATAGGTCCTCTCAGGAGAGTAAAAACCAGAGCCTCCCAACAGATGTTTGACAGACACTGGACAGTTTCTATGAAAACCCCATAAACTTATGCATTACAATCCTCTGAAAATGCTCAGATGGTGAGTTCCCAGAGGAAAACTCATTACACAAATATTTCTGGAGGCTGGAGAGCAATCAGAGAGCACAGGTTACCCAATTCAGTAAACTCTCATTGTCCCACCTTGGGGAGACTAAGGGTTCCTACAGAGGTGACAGCAACAGGGAACTGGTGTGACAGCAACATGAGTTGGGTGACAGCGAGAGAATAAACCTGCAAGCTCCACAAATCTCCAACTCTGAACTTAAGTAATACTACAAAAAGAGGACTGAGGGAAGGGGTGGCAGCCATAGACTGGCTCATGTTAAATATTTACTGAGCTCCTACTAAGTGTCAGGCACCATGCTAGATGCTTATATCACTAACTCCCCCACACCCCCCTTTAGAGATAAAAACTTGCAGCTCAGCCAAATCAAGGAGTTTGATCTACTCATCATTTCAAAATAGACTTGATTTCCAGGGTTGGCTGCCCTAAGTCCAGCATTCTAGCTGGACAGCAGCCTGAAAAGATCTGGGGTTTCAGACCGTATTTAATGGCACGATAACGACGCCTCAAAAGACACTTTAAAAATCAACTTGTCCTGTCTCAAGAAAGAAATAGGCCCAACGCTTGCCAGGCGTTCTTCCTGGGGGTGGACATCCGGATTTCCACACATGTAAAATGAGTGAGCAGAATGGAATCAGTAGAGAAACGGAGCCCTTCAGTTAAAACGGCGTGACAGCTGTACTGGCTACAGGGGCAGAATGGGGAGGCACCAACGGGGCAGTGAAAAGGGGCCTTGTTGCTGGCAGGCCACGGTACTGTGTAGATTATCGCTGCCACTACAGAGCCTGTGCCATCAACCCCTGGGGTTGCTCGAACTACTCCCCTCTAGCCTTCCACTTCACATTAAAGGGAAGAAAACCCTTTTTTTAAGACTGTGAACTCCCCGGAGCAGGGCCGAACACCGCTCAGCCTGGCATTCCCAGTACCTCACTTGGAGAAACTCAAACTTTGGCCACTTAAAAGACCCTGAAATCCAGCTGGGTTAAGTGACATTATTAAATTCTCTCAGCCCTTAGCCACTAAGCAGAGCCTAAGACCAGGGACCTCACCCACAAGGCCATGCCATGCACCCCGCAGTATGCTGGACCTGGGGCCCGGAAGGCGGATTCCTGCCACCTCCAGTGGAGGGAAGACAGCAGCAGGCGGGGACGTCCGGGGGTCTCTTCCGGGAGGCCTCTGAAGGCCGAGCCCCGCCCAAGCCGGCTCCGGAGGTCCCCAGAACCCTACGGAACACGCCGCTCACCTGCAAGGGCCTCGGCCGGCCCGGATGGCGAAAGATAGTCCGGGCCAGAGAACTCGCAAACGCCGGCACTCGGAGAAACCAGGAAAGGAAGGAGAGTGCGCGCGCAGCCACCGGCGCCGTAAGTCCGACCGACGCTGTCGTAAACTGCTCTCCCGCTTCCTTTGGCTCCGTCGGCGGAACGCGAGTCGTAAAGTGAAGGCACCTCGGGAATTTGTCACTGCTCTTGGCGAGGTGACCTCATTAGTCTTCTAGTCACCGAGACACAAGAAGGGTGTTTACAATTACGTCATGAGGCATTTGGCGACGCCGCAAGAGGGCGTCCAGGTCTATTGAAACGTGGCGTCCGTGCAGTCAAAGCTGGAGGAGGCCGGAGCGGCGGACGGCCCTCTGTATCCCACAATGCTTTGCGGGACACTTCGGCCCCTCCGTATCCCACAATGACCCGAGGCCACGGCTTTCTCTAACCAATCACGTGGCTTGGTTCTCGCAGGTAGGGGCTGGTGGAGCGCCCCAGGCAGATTTTGTTATTTCCGCCCCCCCTTGCCCCCCCCCCCCGCGCGCCCCCATCTTTTACAGTTTCGGAAACCGACGTCCAGAGCTGTAACTTAGGAGGTGGCCGCCAGGGTGCAAAGCATACTTCCACAGTTCTCCAACTTCATTGTACGTCGAGGATGTCTGGAGCCTACCTTGAAAAATGCATATTCCGGGGCTCACTTCCGTAGGTCGTTATTCAAATATGTCTAAGCCGGAGTCCACGAATCGGCATTTTAAGTTCGCAACTGTGATTCTGAAGTGGCGACTCAGGAAGCACTTTCCTGCAGTGCTGTCTGTCCTTTCCGCAGCTCCCAGCCCATGGAGTTTGTCCTGGAAGCTTAGTGGGGAATTTTGAAACATTGTAAGTGAATCTGAGGGCGCGATTTTATCCAAACCTCGCATCTTCTATCCCGTCTCCTAGGTTTTCCTTATCGGCCTCCCAGCCTGTCTCCCTTTATTGGAAAATATGTCAGCTGTTTGACAGATCTGATACCCACGCTTGACTGCCACTTTCTAGCTGGGCCTCAGTTTCCTCAGTTATCTGTAAATTGGAGATACTACCAAGGGGGCGCTGTGAGGATAAAAATAAAAGTATGTGAAAATACTTAGTAATTCCACTTACCAGTTGAGTGAACTTGGGCAGGTTATTCTCTCTCTAAAACGGCTTACTTATCTGAAAACTGAAAATGTTAATAGCAACAACTGTTTCCATCTCTCCCAATCTGCTCGTCTTCCAGTTTTCCTAATTTTTGTTAATGGTACCCAGTGAATGGTACTTTGTGCAAAGCCCTGCAGTCATCCTTGCTGGTTCCTTTTCCCTTTCCTACCACATTCGGTCCTAAATCTTCTTTGTTTTTCTTTCAAAATACATCTTGAATGCCAGCTTTCCCCACGTCTCCAGCCTCCTGTTTGGACTCTCAGTGTCCACTCAGGCTCCTCCAGGGTTGCTTTTCACATCACATGGTGGCCAAAGCTCAAGAGTTATCTCCTCAACAAGATAATCTCTGACCACCATTCCTAAAACAGCCGCTCCTCCCTCCAGTCCTCCTCACCCCCTTACTCTGCTTTGTTTTCATCATCGTTCTCATCACGCTCTGAAATATTTTTTGTTTCCTTGTTCAGGCTCTGTCTCTGCCCCTAGAGTGTAAGCTCTGTGCAGGTAGAGGCTCTGTCAGGCTCACCTAGAGCAGTGCCCTGTGACACACACTTGTTGAATGAATGGATAGAGATTTTGTGAGAATTAAATGTGAAAATGAATTTAGCACTCACTAAATAAGCACTCAATTAGCGTTAGTGTAATGAATATTAATAGCAAATTGTAGTATGTGGTAAATTGTAAGGGGAGATGTATTTTGCTAAATTGCTTGGATCATGTCTTTTATTTTCCTTTTCCTGTGGGCCCACAGGCCATCTGCTGCAGTCTCTCTTTTGTGTCAGAGTTTAATCATCTTTCTCATGTTTTGGCCCAGACGTCCTGGTCCACCCCAGATGGAGGAGGATTTGAAGTGTCCTGTTTCATTCTCAGTAGCGGGTTCCTGGGCTTGGATGGGAGGTTTGCCTCCATTCCTCCTCCCAGCTGATCCCCATGCTGCCTCTTTCCGCCTGTGTCAGTCCTTTCTCGACATGATGTAAAGCTGGAATGACCCACCTTTACATGAAATCAGAGCATGCCCAACCTCCCTCCCTCCCCCGCTTAAAATCTTTCAGTGGCTTGCCTTGATCCTGAGGATGAAAGCCCATTCTGTTCCATGGCCTGCAGGTTTCTAAGTGACAGCTTTCCACTGGCTGCTTCCTCTTTCTGGGTCATACCGAGGCTCATTCCTGCCTTGAGACCTTTTCACCTGCTGTTCTCTGCTGCCTGGAAGGCATCTCCCTTAGATCTTCACTGTGTCCTCAACACACAGGCATTTCCTGAGCACCCCTTTGAGTAGCCTTGCCCTGTCCTCATTCATTCTCTCAGTCACCACGAACCTGGTACTATTCCAAGAACTTATGTGAACTCATTTAATTCCCACCACGGCCCTGCGAGGTAGGGCCTGTTATTCTCTCCATTTTACATTTGGAGATGTGGAGGCACAGAGAGGGTTCTGGGTTGAGCAGTGTGTAGTGATGCTGGGGTTTCAAACTCAGGAGGCTTCCTCTGCTTCTGCCTATCCCATTGGCGTTTTACTGGATGCCTAACATTTATCTCCATTGAAATTATCTTGTTTATTTGTTTACTTATTTATTGTCTCCTCATTAGAATGTAAGCCTCGTGAGAGGTGGGGCCTTACATGTCTTGTTCACTGTTGTATCCCCAGCACCTAGAATGGTGCTTTCCACATAGTTGGTGCTTGGAAAATGTTTGTTGGATGCATGAGTGACCTCTGAGGACAGGTTCTCTCCTCCGGGTGTCCACTTGGCAGAGCCCTCCATTGCTGCGCTTACCACACATCTGTTTCTGTTACCAGTGTCCCCCACCCCTCCTAACCCAGACTCTGGTTCCTCCAGCATGGGGCTGCAGTATTCCTGGAGGAAGCCTCATACCCAGCCCAGTGCCTGGCTTACAGAGGGTGCCCAGGAAATGTTTAATGAATCCAGGGCCCTCATATTCTAATTCTAAAGACTGTAAAATAAAAAACAATATTCTTGCCAGAAAAGTGTAGGTGTGAGTGCAGGTGCCCAATAAGTATTTATTGTCTTAACTAGTCAATGAATAAATGGATCAAAATCGGCATGAGATTGATCATTCATTCAACTGGCATTACCCAGAGCCACACCTTTGCAATAAGACCCTGTGTATATAATGATATATGGGGTTCTTGTCTTCAAAGACCTTCCTGCCCAGCTGAGGGAGTGACTGCAAAAACGTTTTCTGAACCATAAAAGGGAGACCCATAGGTGCCTGCCAGGCCCTCCATATGCATCCCTCATGTCATGTCTAGAAGTGAGAGGCACCAGTGTTACTGATTTCTCATCAGCCTTTTATGCTATTCTGCCTTCTCTGTTCCTTCTAGATAAGGCAAATGCACTTTCTAATAGGAAACTCCAATGCCTTAACAAGGGAAGTAGCATTTATTGAGCTTTTGCTATATGCCACACAGTGCTAGTGCTTTACATAAACAATCATCTCTTTAATTCATTCTAAGAGTCCTCTGAGAGAGGCATCAACCCTCCCCTTGATGCAGGTGGGGAGAGCAGGCTCAGGTGGTCAGGTACTTGGCCTAGTGAGTAAGTTGGTGAGCCAGGAATTGAGAGCAATTTTGTGTTCTCAAAAGCTCCTACCCTTACAGGGTGGTGAAGAGGCTTTCCTGAGGTTTGAAGAGTTCCCTCTTTCTCCCTGGGAAATCCAGGATTTCCTCCTGGGAGGGGCTTAGTGACAGCCATCTAGTGAAAGAGGGGGAGCCCTGGACATGTTTTGAAGCTTGCATAATGGATGTCCTGTTTTTACTGAGGTTGTGTGTTTATTGGGGGAAGGCATTCTGGAGGTTGTGAGAAGACTGAGCCTGAGCCACCTCTTGGAAAAACTGCTGAGCATCCAGATAATAGAATTGGAAGAAGGGGGAGGGACAAGAGAACAAGCTTCAGTTTCTTGAATGCTCTCTATGCATGAGGTATCTCATGTATATTGATTATTCTAGATTGTAAGGTGAAGGGTTGTTGCTAGGATCTATAGAGTGCTCTAAGAACTTGGCCAAATGTAGGGTGACCATATAATTTACTATCCATATTGGGGCATTTCTGGGAGAGAAAGGGGTCACTATCACATTAATTATGCCAGACAAAAGGTGTAAATTGGGACCTTTCCATGCAAACTGGGAGGTATGGCCATCCAAGAGAGCAGGGAAATAAGATTGCTCCTTGTTCTGGTTATCTATTGCTGTGTAACACATCCCTTCAAAACTTGGCAACTTAAAACAGCAACAATCCTTTTATGATTATCTCTCTTGGTTTCTATGGGTCAGGTATTTGGGAAGGGCTTGGCTGGGTGGTTCTGGCCTGGGATCTCTCATGTCACTGTAGTTGGATGTGGATGGAGCTGGAGCAGCTGGTACCTGGCTAGACCTTTCTGTCTCTATTTCATCTTAGGGCCTCCCTCATGGAGAGTTTGGGCTTCCTCATAACATGGCGACCCCAGGACAGTCAGACTACTTCCATGAGAGCTGAAGACTTCCAGAGCAGTGTTCTGGCCAAGAAACTGGAAGCTGCAAGGCATTCTGCACTCTGGCCTCAGAAGGTATGCACATCACTTCCAACCCTTCTGTTTTTACCAACAAGTCTCAAGCTTGCCCAGAGTTAAGGCGCAAGGCTCTAGAAGAGCACGTGGAGGGGGAGATGTAGTTGTGGCCACCTTAGGAGCATCACTTCTGCCACAAATGTAAACTGGCCTTTTCTAGGAGTCACCAGTTGGTTGTCTGCAAATATGTGACTGAAGGCTTTGGGGCAATCAAATGCCAGACAGTTACTGAGGAAGTCTGGTTGGGATGAGGCCTGGAATGTAACTGTGGTTTACCAAGGGAAACCTGATCAGAGGGAATGGAGGCATGAATGGGAGTAGAGAAAGGGGAGAGTCACAGAGCCAGAGGCTGGCATTGTCCTGGGGGTGGGTTCTTGGCTGCACCAGCCCGAGCATCATTCCCATTTCCTGGGCAAGCTGTTGCCTCAAGCTGCCTCTGCTGAGAAATACTTCTTCAGACTAACGCTGTCCCTTGTTCTGACTCCCTCCAACCAATGAGCCCTGTGAGACCATGAATTGTCATGGGACCTTTACTGCAGGGAATTATGTGCTGGTCAGGAGGACAGAAATGCCCCATCCTGCTCGCAGTTGTATTTTTTGTGCTTTCCTTCAATAAATGGATCTTCTGTGTATGTATCAGCCTTATAAGCTTGGTTAAAGGGAGTCTACCCCTGCCTTGTGTGCAGATATACCCCAAACTGTGATGGATCTCCTCCCGGCACCTGTCCTTGTGGCCAGCCCACTTCCAGCAACCTGCATTTCCTCATGCACCTCCTGAGAACCACCATAGGGATTATGACCCCATTTTATAGATGAGAATACTGAGGCACAGTGAGAAGGAATGTCTTGTTCAAGGTCAGCCAGCTGGTAAAGGTGTAGATGGCGTGGAAACTCAGGTGTGCCTGGAACCAAAGCTGGCACTCACACACAATTTTAAGATCCCTAAACGCTCTGAAAACAAAAAGCTTTCCCCTGAGGTTGGAGCAAGCATTTGATGGCAAACCTGATGTGAATTGAAAGTGAGATGATGTGTGGTCTTTATTTTACCCCACTTAGTATGACTATTTATACATTTACTGTGGGAAACCAATGGGTTAATGCAGTACTGGTGCAGAGCTCATTGGGCATATTACACAGTATATGGTAGAGCTACCATAAAACCTTCTGAAATCCAAAGTTATCAAACACATTGAGCCCCAAGGTTTCAGATAAGAAATTGTGGGTTTGTACCAAACTTTTCTTCTTAGCAATGTGGAAATCACTGCCCCATTTTACAGATGAGAAAGACTGAGGGTGAGGGATGTGGTGCCCCAGGCAGACTCTGTGGAACCTTAGCACTTTATCATCCTATTGGAGGTGTGCCGGTAAGAAGGGAAGCCTTTGAGTCACCAGCCCACCCCAGCTTCCCAAGAGCCTCATCGCCCCAGTAAATTTTTAAAAATAGAAAACCTTTAAGGATTAAAGCTCCAAAGGATGCTTCAAGCACCCTGGAAGAAAGGAAGGCTTGCTGTATATTCCAGTGGTCGGCATTCAGATTTATTTTTTATCTCAGCTGAATGTACACTCACCCATCACAGGATCAGTTCTCAGAATAGAGAGGTACCTGTTGAATCATCCACCCCACTTCCTGCCTTGTGCGGGCATCTCTCCAAGTGCTGAGCCATCCGCTTCTCTCTGTGGCCTGAGATATATCAGGATTTGCAGCCCTGGTGACAGGAGACAAAATAGACTCCCATTTCCTTTGGAACCATTTAGCTAGTTTAGAGAGTGCTTTGCTTTTCAGTGGGATGAGCAATACCAGGCCTCTCCTTGGCTTTTTCTGTATATACATTTTCTTCTGTTGGAAGCTGGGGTTTGATGTTCTGGGGGATAAAGGTAAACACTGATTTTGGCTTGATCTGGCAGTGTAGTCATGGGCTGGTAGGTGACTCTCCCTGAACCTCAGGTCCGCTTTCTGCAGCACGGACGTTCTTTTCTCTGTTTGTGCCACGTGCCCTGGCTCCCACTATCCTTAGGACTGGAAACCATGCCTGGCAGGTGCCTGGGGATCCTTGTTGGGGCTAAGTGAATGCAGGTGATATTTAAGGGGGTGTCATGGGGCAGTATGGCATCACAGCAATACAAGCAGACATCCGTGGAGACGACTGCCTGACTTTTAATCCTAGGTTATCACTTGGGCAAGTCGTGTGACTATCTGAGTCTTGGCTTCCTCACTTGTAAAATGGATGGGCTCATAGTATGTATGTAGTGAGGTAATATGTTAAGTCAGGCAATATGTTTAGTGCTTAAAGCAGTAAACCCTTCATCCATGCTAGGCCTTGACTGGGACAAGATCTGCAACATTTCAAAAGCAATCACTGGTCACTGTGGGGATCCAGGCCTTGAGCTGGTCACTAAGGGTTCAGAGAGACCCAGCAATGCTCTCAAGTAGCCCAAAGTAGTAGGAAAGTAGGTGTGGCTATAATCCAGGGACTGTAATACTTATGAAGTAATTAATGAAATATATATTTTCTACATTTAAAAAGCAGATTTCATATAAATATCTAGATTTTTGACTTCTCAAGATCTGACAACACTGGGCTGCTTTCATTGTGTGATGATAAGAAGCTGGAGCTGAATAGGGACTGCTCTCTAGGCTAGGGGCTCTCTACTTGCCATAGTCCCCACTACTCCCAACTGCATCCCATCTGACCTTCTTTGTGTTCCTGTATGTGTGCTGCCTGGCCCTCTGGGAATTTGCAGCTGAATTATGATGCAGTGCTGTGAGTGCTGTGGGAGCACAGTGCGGGGTGATAACTCAGCTTTGGGCAGTCAGGAGAAAAGCTTCCCAAGGGAGGCAGAGTCACAGCTGCTTCCCCATAAAGCCTGCGGATGCTGCTAAACACCCTTGTCTTTATGGCTCAAGGACACACATAGAGGACAGTCAGAGCTGGCAGGGCTCTCTTGACATAAAGCAACCAAGGCTCAGTAGCTTGTCTGAGGTCACACAGCCAGCTGATGGCACAGCTGGGGCTAGAACCAGGACTGTCACCAAAAATAGGCATGGGCTTTGGGAATCAGAGTATCTGTACTCTGGAACCTTAAACTTGAGTCCCATTTCTACCACTTACTGGCACGTGACCTTAGATAAGTTATTTAATCTTTTTGAACCCCAGTTACCTTATCTGTAAAGTAGAGCTAAGGATTCTGATCTTAAAGGAATGTTCTGAGGGCCAAATAATGAGAAAATGGATAGGGGGAACACTCATAAGCCCAAGAAGACTCTGGACATATGAGGCTCATTATGATTGTTGAAAAATAGCCACTTTCTCCCAACAGATTTTGGTACCATCTGTTCAACAGAAACCTTGATTGGGGACCTGTCCCCTCATCTGTCTTTGCCAGTCCCTTGTGGGAACATGCATGGCCCTTTCCAGGTTTGGACCCAAGAAGGGAATATTTTGGAATTCTCTGACCTTGGCTGTGAGCAGGACCTGAGTGCAGAGTCCAAAAGCTTCCCTCTTCTAGGAGGATCCAAGGTCAAAGGAGTTGCTGAGATAGAGATGGGAAGGAAGCAGAATTTCCTGAGGAAAAGAGGAGAAATGTCAATATTTCTTTTGTTTTCTTCAAGACACCTACCTCTGCATACCAGTGGCTACCTTTAAATCCCTGTTGGGTGGATGGCGCAATTCAGATGATATAACATTGTTGACTAGCCCTATTTGGAGGTCCTTCTTGTCCTGAGTTCAAATCTTGGCTTTCCTCCTTATTGGCTGAGTGTGTCTTTGGGCAAAATGTCCCACTTCCGTAAACCTCAGTGTCCTCATTTGCAAAATGGGCTTCCTAAAAGTACCTATTTTATATAGGGTTTGGGGAGTCAAATAAAATTATATGGTAAAGGGTTTAGCACAGTGAGAAGCTCAATAAATGCCAATTATTACTATTATCAGTAATACTGTACTAATAACCATTTATCATGTTTATACAGCATTTTACCAATTTGCGAACTAGTTGTGCTTTTCTTATTCCATTTGACCTTCACAACTGTTCCTTGAGGTGGCCAATGCAAGGATCATAAATAAACTCATTGCACAGATAAGAAAACTGGAGCCAGGAGGGGACAGTGGTCTGCTCAAGGTCCCACAGCTCGTGAGTGGCAGGGTGAAGTTCAAGTCTTCTTAGATGAAGGATGAGCAGCTGTGTCCACATCCACAGGGCCAGGCCAGACCACCTGAGCACAGTGTT
The DNA here is from genome assembly GCF_964146895.1 of Miniopterus schreibersii. NCBI lineage: Eukaryota > Metazoa > Chordata > Mammalia > Chiroptera > Miniopteridae > Miniopterus > Miniopterus schreibersii. The sequence goes on from NC_138102.1 coordinate 179,713,940, forward strand.
GGGCCACTTCTTGACACTCCAGTTGTCCCAAAGACCCTGTTATAGAGAAATTATCTGGAGTGTTGCTTCAAACCCTCATTTAACCTGTTTATATTCTGAGCTTGTACCACCTCTGGGGGCGAAGAAATTTTTCCTTGTTCTGTGGTGTCAGACTGACTTTTCTCTCGCATTTGTCCTAGAAAGACCTCTGTGGGGTTCTCAGCAGCCCCTGCCAGGCCTGGTCCCTGTTTACCAGAAGATCCATGTATTCTGAATTCTGGCCACAGGATGGCGGTGCTACCCAAGGCTTGAAAAGTCATGCCCGCCACTTGGACTGCATTTCAGTGCATCAGATAGCAGCTAAACTCCTACTATGTGCAAATTGTTGTGGCTGCTGAGGAGCAGTTATTCATTGTTGTTATATTAAGATATATAAATAGCAACTACAATAGCAATAACATTGGTAGGGATTTTCATAGTTGAGCAGTTTACATAGATTATCTGGTTCCTTTTGCCAAACGATCCTGATATAGTAGAGATGGGTCTTTCAACCCCTGTTTGAGGAAGAATCTGGGACACAGAGAAGTGATGGGGCTTGTGTAAAGACACAGAGTAGTGTTGCACATTGGTAGGCACTCAGTGAATCAGAGACGGTGGGTCAAGTGGTGTAGAAAGACCCGTCTGTCTCCTCCACGCCATTCTTTGTCCATGAGGGCAGGGATTGTCTTATTTGCCTTTCTGTCCCCACTCCTAGCACAGCACCTGGTTGAGGGCTTCAGCAGACCTCTGTAGCAGGGAGAAGAGCTGCAGGGGGCTCCCTGCAGGCCACTCAGCCTCCCCGAAGCTGCAGTGCCGAACAATGCGCCAGCTGCAGCTCCCAGGCCAGCCTGGAAGGCTCCGGGTGCACTCAGGCTGAGAGATGCAGCCTCTGGGTTGGAGCTGGTGGAAGAGACTGCAAAGAGAGGTCACTGTTTTCACCATGAGGCTGGGCAGGGCAGGAGTGACTCACCATAATTTGACTTCTGAAGGCTGCCAGGTGGCTAGGTGGTCAGGAATAATTCATTTGTTCGTTCATTCATTTATTCACTTAGACATTTTCTAAGTGCCTGCTACATGCAAAAGGCTAAGGATACAGAGATGAAAAAACAGCCCCTGACCTTCTGGAGCATTCAGAGCAGTGGGGGAGACAGAGGGTAAACAGTGAACAATATAGGCCTTGCTTAGAAGTCTGTTCTAAGTTCCAGGGGGTGACTGAGTCTACCAGGGGCAGGGGGCAGGCTACACAGAGGATGGAACCTTTTCAGGCTCTTGAAGGGCGAGACAAGTTTGCAGGTTACCAGGCAAAGAAAGGAGTATGAAGGTGGAGGAAGGAGAGTCGGGGCACTGGTGTGTGCACAGAACCGAGAGCTGCCAAAGGTCCTCATGCACTTGAAGATAGGTGAGAGGTGCAGCCGGGGAGACAGCGGGGCAGCCAGAGAGGGGCCTTGAAAGCTATCCTGAGGGCTGTGAACTGTATCCCGTAGATGTCAGGGAACATCTCAGGACTTTTGAGCTCTGGGACTCAAAGTTGAATGCTGTGGTTCTTGCTACCAAGAGCTCAGAGTTTGATGGTGAAATAGACAAAGGGAAGGCTACCACTTATGTTTACTGAGCCCTGACCGTTTGCCATGCATGGTGCTAAGTGCTTCCTGAGCATTGGCTTCTTACCTACCTTACAGGGCAGGTACTGTTATCACCCCCATTTTATTACTGAGTAAACTGAGGCTTAGGGTGCTTCAGAAAATTGTCCAAGGTCATAGAATTAGTAAGGTGGAGTTAGGACTTTTTTTTTTGCTTTTGAATGATCACCTTTACAAAAGCAAATTCATTAATTTTATATAGGTTTTGTTTTTTTCATGCAAATGCTACAAAATTCAAAAGTTGCCCAGTGAAGTTGCTCTTGCTGACATCCCTGCTCTTAGCCCTCCCTCCCCAGAAGTGACCACTCCTACTAGTTTCCCATGTTTTTTTCCTAAAAATCATCTTCTATCCAGACTCAAGCACAAAGGGTGAGAAAAGACAAGTATATGTACATCACCAGCGTGGGCTTCTGGAACAGCTTGCAGGGGACTGAATCCTGACCTGTGTGTGTGTGTGTGTGTGAGAGAGAGAGAGAAAGAGAGAGAGAGAGAAAGCTTGAAGAATGTTACCACTAAATTATAGTTTGAGCAAGGGGCAGAAGGGCTTGGCGGGTGGGGAAGGGGTGGCAGGTGTGTGTGTGATGGTATAGGGCTGGACTTGGGCAGGTCAAGTGTTGGGATGGAGAGGAGGGACTGAGGACCAGTGGGGCCTGGAAAGAGACTGATTGGGGGTGAGGAGGGAAAGAGACGCTGTGGAGGTGTTGCCACAACAGGCCAGCATCTGGCAGGGTGGAGATGCACTAAGAGGGCAGAGGAGCCAAGTGGGGCTGGGACAGTCCCTGTCTGGGGCCTCACGTTGACCCCTGGAGCCGTTCCAGTCCATTGGGCTGCACACAGGAACTGAGCCGCTGGCATTGGGCTATCAGGGAGGCCATAGACTCAGGAGTCTGGGAGGTCTGGCCCCGGTGGGGGATTCTGGGTAAGTCATTTCTCTCGAGGCTTTAGTGCCATCAGCACTCACAGAGGTTCATTCTCTCAGTTGTTCTTCCTTGTGGAGGGAAAGGCAGGTGATGGGGAGTGGGAGGGCTTGGGAGAGGCCCAGGTTGGAGGTTTCCAGGCTGCATCTGAACAAGTGTCCACAGTGCGCAGAGCTCTCCTAGGCAGGGTGGGGAGGCTATATGAAGCTATAATATCACATGCTACGTTTAACCTATGTATAATGTGTGTAATAACATGTAATATGTATTATTTTGTTTGATTGTCACCTCTCCCTGGTGTTGAAACCAGTTTTCAAAATGAGTAGGTTCTCTGGCATCCTCCCATTCTTTCTGCTGCTCGGATGGCTTCCTCTCCAGCCTGCGGGAGCCCCTTCAGGTTGGACACTGAGCCTGTGACCCATCCCTCGTAGGCTTTGGGAACTTCTTGGCTTTTTGGAAGGACACGATGTTCCAGTTCACCTTGTACTTTCCCTTCCCAAGTCCTGGAATCAGCCATTTCTCTAAGCAGCCCTGGTTCCTTTCCATGAGAAATGCTATTTGGAGGCCAGAGTCCTCAGGTCGGGGAGATGGAGAGAAGTGGTAGGCTCCAGAGGAAGAGTCCCCAATCTGGGCAGCCACTTAGCCCTGGTGACCTTGAGCAAGTCCCTCCATTTTCTCTGGGGGTTGAGGATTAGAGGACCAGTGTAGTCCTTTCCAGACTCGTGTGAGGCCAGGAACGAGATGTGGGAAATATTCATGCTGTGTGCCCTGCTGCAGCAGCACAGTGGAACCCCACAGACCTGGATTCCAGCCCTGGCTCTGCCACCATGTGTCTGAGTGACTCTGGGCAATTTACTTAACCTCTCTGAGTCTCAGGGTCCTCATCTGTGAGGTGCGGATAATAGCACCTACCTTGCAGGACATTCCTGAGGATTATATGAGACAGTACCTGTAGATCACTGACATCTTACTTAGAGCTGATGTTCAGTGGATGTGAATTCCCTTCTCCCTCCTCAGTCATGTGACTTCAGCACCCCAGGAGGTGAGGACTCGTTTACTGGTTGGTTTAGGAGAGGGGAAGAAAGGTGGCTAGGAAAGAGAAAGAAATTGGAAAAATAGAAGTTCATGGACAAGTAAAGGGGAGGGGAGATTACCCAAAATAGGGAAGGTGATTAAAATTTTTTAAAATTTAAATATAGTTGATATATAATATTACATTAGTCTCAGGTGTGATTTGATATTTATGTACCTTAAGAGGTGATCACCATACTAAGTCTAGTTATCATCTGTCACCGTGTAAACTTACTGCGATCTTATTGACTGTGTTCCCCTTCACCTTTTTCATCCATCCCTCCATCCCCGCCCCTCTGGCAACCATCAGTTTGATCTCTATTTCTATGAGTCTGTTTTTGTTTTGCTTTGTTTTTCTAGATTTCACATATAAGTGAAACCATACAGTATTTGTCTTTCTCTGACTTATTTCACTTAGCACGATGGGAAGGCAATTTTAATTGTCAGATCAAGAAAAGCTCTGTTTGCTTAGGGGAGATGGAGAGCCTCCTGTCTCTGGAGGTATGCAAGTGGAGGCTGAGGGACCATATGCCATAGAGATGTTTTTGTGAGGATTCCTGCATTGGCCAGGAGGTTGATTCATTCACTCAGCAAACTTTTGGAGAGGGTTATCCTTGCCTGGCCCTAGGATGGGACAGGGGATGCCAAGGTGAATGGGACACCATCTCTGGCCCAAGGAGCTCCCAGTCTGGGGAATGAACTGATCTCTAAGGTCCCTTTCACTCTGCAGTTCTGTGCTTTAACGTGTCCAAGCCTTGGAGGGAATTGGCTGAGGGTTTTCAGTGTGCATCTCTTGGTATTGATCCACTGGAGCTGGTGCTGGCTGGGGAGCGGCAGGAGGAGGACGCCGCAGTGTTATTAGTGCGGAGGACACGCTGTAATCTGTCAGTGTCACCCTGGTCGCAGCTGGCCTGGGAGCCATCCTGTGGTTAACTCCTCCCTTCCCAGCAACCACCAAGCACACAACTTGTATGGCACCCTCCCCAGCACCTCCATCTGTCCCTAGAGGAGGGGCAATGGGGATGTTTACTCTCTATTTCTTCTGGTGCGAGCCCTCTGCCCTAGTCACACTGATGTATTCAGTGTTTCCTAACACACCTTGGTCATTCCTACCTCTGTGCTTTCAGTTACCAGATTTTCCTGCTACCTAGGTCACCAGATCTACTCCCATCTATCCATCCATCCATCCGTCCGTCCGTCCGTCCGTCCGTCCATCCATCCATCATCTTAGCATCTAAAAATCCATTAATTTTTTTTCCATTTATTTAACCAACTATCCATCCACTCATCCAACCCTCTGTCCATCCTTTCACCCTTCATCCATTCAACCTTGTGATTCAGTTCAGTCCAATTCAATTCAACTCAACTCAGTTCAATTCAATTCCGTTCACCTTTATTCAATTCATAAGACTGTTAGGCCTTGCCACGTGCCAAGCAAGTGATAAGTGGAGTCATGTCTTTGCTGTCAAGGAGCCTGTGGGGAAAATCCTCTTCACCCTTTATGGCCAGCTCTGAGTCTCACTTATGTTAAGCCTTTGCCAGTCCCTTCAGCGGAAGCAATTGACTCTAAAGGGCTGTCTCACAGAAGAAAGTTTAGTGTGTTTTTCACAAACTCTACAGGACAGAGCTAAGACAAGAGAGAGGCAAAGCATGGGAAGGAGGTGAGAGTGAGGTGAGCATGAGGTGAGCCAGTGGACAGTTATGGCTCCATGGGGGAAGAGCTTCCATCAGCTGTGAGCACTTTGCAGTCAGAGTGGGTATACTATGGAGGGTGGAGGTAGAGAAAGGGAAGGGAGAAGGAGAACCCATCGGAGAAGCGGGTCAGTGAGGGTGAAGATGCGAGCTCTGGAGCCAGCAGACTGCCTGGCTTACTGTCCCAGCTCCACCACATTCCTGCTGTGTGGCCTTGAATGCATATCTTAATCTCTCTGGGCTTCATTTCCTCATCTGTAAAATGGGGACAATAATAGGATCTATCCCATAATGTTGCTGTTGGCATTAAAATAAAAAGTGCGTCCATCAATGCCTGGTGCAAGGGGAAGCTCGATAGATCCCAGCTATGATGCTTCTTCACTGACACCAGCTGCATCTAGGTGTTGTGCTTGGAGCTTTCACAGTCAGTGTCTCCTCAGAGCATCCTAGCCGCTGATCCTAGGTGAGATCAGTGATCCCATTTTGCAGATGAGGAAATGCAGGCTCAGGGAGGCTGTCTCTTACTTGTGCTACACAGCTGGGGAAGAGTGAAGCTGGGCTTTAGATACAGCTTCCTAACTTCACTACCCATTCTTTCCTGCCTGCTCTTTTCTGCTGCCCTTCAAGGGGTGAGTGCTCTGAGATGTGAGGACTCTAAGACTTCCAGCTCCGTTTCTGTCTGAGGCACTCTTTTGCCCTTTTCTACTTTTAGCTTTGACTTGTTGATGATTGTTTCATGTGTGTTTTCTCTCTTCTCTAGAGAGCATGAGAGCAAGAAAAAAAATGTTCTTCTCCACAGCAGCTGAAGTGTTGACTCTGACAGTGAAAGCTGCAGAGTTTATGATGCTTCCCTTTTTGCCTTGCTTGCCAGGAAGCTTTTATTTTTTGCTTCTGCCTTTCCATGGCCTTGGTTTTCTAACTTTAATATTCTTTTTTTTAAATCCTCGTTTGAAGATATTTATTCCATTGCTTTTCAAAGAGAGTGGAGGAAGAGAGAGAAACATTGATGTGAGAGAGACACATTGATTGGTTGCCCCCCCATGTGCCCCAATTGGGGCCAGGGATCGATCCTGCTACTGACGTACATGCTCTTGACCAGGAGGAATAGAACCCGGGACCCTTCAGCCTGCCAGCCAATGCTCTAATCACCAAGCCAAACTGGCTAGAACAATATTCTTTTTTATTTATGTGTCTTTTACTGTAAGCTGTTCCACTCATAGAAGGAGCTGCATAAATAGAGGTTAATTGGATGGAAAAGGGCAGATCGCAAATCACAAGTAAATAATTCAAATAAAACTCTGAGAGTTAGGGAAGAGACCTGGCTTACTTATATCTGTCCCTGCACAGTGTCTAACCTTGGCTCTGGCTTCATTAATTTTGCATGGAGAGCTCAGGGGTGATTTTCCCTGTCATGTCTGGGTGAGGGGGCCTTCCTTGCACTTAAAACAAAATCCAAAGGCCTGCCCCATGAGGACTGACCTCTGCCTACCTTTCCCACCTCATCCTGTGTTACTTGTCCCTTGCTCGCCAGGGATAACCAATTGAGTCATCTTTAGATCTACTCACAGGCCAATTTCTTTCCTGCCTCAGGAAAAGAGGCTTTGCACATGCTATTCCCTCTGCCTGGAACCTTCCCTTCCCTTCCATCCCTTGTTTTTGTCTGACTCACCCTCCTGACCCTTCAAATTTTAGCTGAAAGTCAGCATCTCAGAGAGGTTTCCCTGAGTGCTTTATCTAGGGGGTTGTGGTAGCTGGCCTTCAAAGACTTCCCCCAGCATTTCCTCGCTTCTCACACATTTGCTGCTATTCCCATCAGGAGTTGGACTTGGTTTTTCTTCCCCCTAGAACTGGCCTTGGGACTTGCTTTGACCAACAGAATATGGCAGAGGTGACTTGCTGACACTTCCCAGGCCAGGCCTTCCAGTGACTGGCAGCTTTCAGTTTTTGCTACTTGGAACCCAGCTGTCATGCTGTGAAAGGCCCAAGATACAGAGAGTCCACAGGGGCAGAAATGAGGAGTTAGGTCAACAGCTCAGCTGAGCTCCCAGCTGACAGTGAGCACTGACTACGGCCCCTGAGTGTGTCAGTTTGGTTGCTCCAGCCCAGTCCAGCCCGTGAGCAATTGCAGCCTCAGTACTCACCATGTAGAGCAGAACTGCCCAGCTGAGCGGATAATAAATGGTTATTGTTTTAAGTCACTGAGTTTTCATTAACCATAGGAGGTCAAGCCCTATTACTTTTTAAAATCAATTTACTTTTTACTTTTTAAAATGAACATACTTTATCGCACTCATGGCAATTTGTAATTATATTATTATTTGATTCTTAACTTGCTAATTTTTCCTTTTCCCTCTGGAATATGACTTATATGAGGCTGGAGCTGTGGTCTCTCTTGATTACTGCTACCCCCAGCACAGAGCAGCATGTAATAGGAACTGGGTGGATGGATGGATGGATGGATGGATGAATGAAAGGCATCAGAGCGGTCTTGAGTATTCCTGAGAACCAGGTTGGGGCAGCACCAGGAAGGAGGCGGGTGTAGCCCAAGCCTCAGCCCTCAAGGGCTTTTACAGCCCAGAACTGTGAAGCCTCCCCTGGCACTGCCTTTGCAACCCAGGCCCCCTCTGCCCTGCCAAGGAGAATTCACCCTCCCTTCTCCTTGCCTGTCTGTGCCCTGTGCAGCCTCCATTAATGCACTCACTGGTGACCCTGTGTGTGCTTGTGTGTGTAGATGATGCAGGCAGGACAAAGTGGTGGGTGCGCACGAGGACTCTGGACACAGCTCTGCCACAGTCTGAGCATGTCTTGGTGCCACAGCACATTCTTGAGTGTTCACTGATATAGAAAGTGCTATATAACTGTTATGTATCAGGCAGAATGCTTTTGTTCATGTACTCCCCATAACAACAGTGCTATTATTATCATTCCCCTTTTATAGATTAGGAAACTGAGGTGTAGATAACTTGCCCAAGGTTGTGCTACAGGTTAGTGGCAAGAGCCAGGACTGAACCCTGGCAGTGTGACTCCAGAGCCCACCCTCTTAGTTCCCATACATTTCTGCCTCTCTGAGCCTCTGTTTCCTTATCTACTTAACAGGGCTGTGATAATATATGATCTGACAGTGCCCGGCACATTGTAGGCTCTCAGTAAAGCCCAGTTTGCTGTGGTAAGACAGACAACCAAGGCCCAGATGAGGGAGAGCATTAAAGACTTTACTGTGAGGGCACTGGGGAGCTGCTGAAGATTTTGAGTGGGAGAAATAGTGGTTTAGCTCAAGTCCTACCCTTTTCCTCCCCTGGCTACCTTCTCCCTGCTCGGAGTCACCCTCTGACAGCTGACTACATCCTGCCTGATGTCTGTGCCTGAGTTTCATATCCCATAAAATTTTGAACTGTTTAGGGGTCCTGACAGGTCATTGCGGACTCCCTGACTTGATGGGTGGGAAGGGATCACCCCCTCCTCCCGCTCGTGCCAGCCGTTCTTGCGCGTCTGCCTCATCGCAGGGAGCCGCCTCCGAGAGCCCATCCGTGGTGCTCTGCTCTGCTCTGCTCTGCATGCTAGTGGCTGAGAGAGGTGCCTGGGTTGGCCAACCGTTTACTTTTTATTCCCCCTGGAATCCTTTGCAACGCAGTGTGGGTGAGGTGAGATTGAGGCTGGTCACTGGGTGGGAGGGAGAGGAGGGAGAGAAAACAAAAGCCAGAGCAAGAGAGGGAGAGGGGGGTGAGGAGACTGAAAAAGAGAGATTGAGAGGGGTACTAACAGAAAGAAAGAGCTAGCGAGAGAGAGGCTGGTGACAAAAATGGGCCATCTCCCTTAGTGTTGTGTTCCTTTGTTCTGACCGATGTTTTGGGCACATATGGGCACACACATATATGCACACACAAGCACATGTATGGCACATGCGTCCACACAGATGGAAGCATCTGTGACATAGTATACACACCTCTATGCTCACCTTTGCATGTAAGTGCAAGGATGCATGTAGATTATGTAGAGAAATGTGTGCTGTGGGCGTGTACATCCTTGCTGAAGATGTACCTGCCCCGTGTTAGTGCGCCCTCCTCTCCACGCCTTTGTGTGGCTTTATCATCTTTCTCAGCAACCTTCTGTTTCCCTGTCCATGGCCCTGTCTCCACAGAGAGCTTCCTGAAGGAAAGTCCATGTCCTTGTCATGTTGGTACACTTGGGACCAAGACCAAGGCCTGGTAGAGGAGACGTGGTCAGTAAGTGCTGACAGACTGAATGAGTATGTTTGGTGAGTGGATCTAATTTCAGAAGTGTGTATGTGTGTGGACATGCATGCACAAGAATGTGTGCATGTAAGAATATATACATGGACATGCACACATGCACCCGTACTGTGGATGTGTCTCAAAGGTGTGCATAAGTAAACCTACATGCACATACCACACCTACACACTTATGCAATGGTATGCTGGTAAATGTTTGACAATCAGCTCTTCATTAAAAAAAACAAAATCCCTGATTTGTAGCATTTGCCCATTTCTTTGGTGTAAACACTCCCACCATGGCCAATTTCAAAATGCCATTGTGGCCCCACTGAACATGGAGTTGAGAAGAGATGCCTGTAAGGAGGTGGTCCCAGCACACTTCTGGATTTGTGTCTGTGACAGCCTGCGGTGGGGAGGACCAGAGGGGCAGAGCTCCTCTGGGAGAAATCTGCACACTGGCCCAGCAACATTTCTTTCCAGAGCCTGGGCACTAGGGGAGCAGGCAATGTTTGGCTACCAGCCAGCTTCCTCAGCCGTCGTCTTGGAAGCCAGTCCAAACTGATGCTCCTTGTTAGCCAGGTCTAGACACCTACTGAGATGGCCGCCTTCCCTCACACCCTGCAGATATGCTTGGAGCTTTTGGAGTTTGGTGAGGTCAGTACTACTGTCAGGGGGAAACTCTAAGCCTGGAGTGTGAACGGAGGATGGAGAAGGAATTCCTCAAACCTCCATCAGAAGGGTGTCTGGGGACAGTGCAGGGCCAGGAGGCTGGGGCCTGGAACCTTCTTGAGGCCAATTCATAGTGCAAGTCTGGACACATTGCTTGTCCTCTCTAGGCTCCATCTTGCCTTTTCCCCCAAGAAGATATAGGTCTTCTGAGCTTTCTGGCTCCTTAACTGAAACTCTGGGAGTCAGAGCCCTTGGGCTGGGCCCTGAGTGTTGATATCTACAATCAAAAGTCAGAGAGAGACTGTGCTGTGGACTTGTACTGTGGGAGGGGCCCCTGCCTTGGGCCCTGGGCTTTAGGGGCCCTTGCTCTGGCCCTCATTTGATCACGCCCCTCCCCATGTTCTTATGACAATAGGACACACTCGCCCTGAGCACTCGCCCTGAGCCCATGCCCCTCTTCCAGACCTGTGTTTTGAATTTCTGTCCAAAGGGACCAGAAGCAGATTCCAGGGCTAGCTACCATCTGTCTTGAGATTGGACTGGCCTGAGGAGTGGCCAGGTAGGGGCTGTTTTGGGTGGCAGTAGCTGGAACGTGGATGTGCAGGCTGGGATGGGCACCACATTTGTGGGAGAGGCTCTGCGTATGCTGAGTGGAGCTGAAGGTGGGAAGGGAAGGGGAGCTGGGTTGTGTGCCAGGTGCCAGGGTTGAGGGCCTAGTACAGGCTTGCCTCGTGCTGCCACTTTGGGGTACAGAAATCAGAGGAGGTTGAGATTTTGAAATACAGACAGGATAGAAGGATAGAGCATTATTTTAAATTGGATTTTTAGCTGTTAAATGTTCAGATTTATGGTATGTCGGCCTCCATTTGTATTCTTGCCTTGGGATTGTAAATGTTAGGGGTGAGCTGGAGGGAGAGACGCTTGCTGGCCCCTGGGAACTTGAGCTGAATTGTGCGGAGAGTTCTGAGCATTGGCCAGTTCTAGAGCTAAGTTTTCCAGGGACCCATAGTGCAGGGCTGGCTTCCTCTGGATCTGTGTGGCTCAGAGGATGCCATCCCCTTTCTCTTGAGCTCCAGGGAGAGCTGCACAGTGACCAAGCTTCCTCCTCCAATCTTAGACAGTGTCTTCCCCCCTAGAGGCCCCACCTCTCAGAGCTTGTAGAGAAGCCCTGGTCTGTGTCAGGACTTGGGTCATGGCTTTTGGGACTCTCCCCTGTCCCCATCACTGTGCATTATCATGGCTGATTTGAAGGTGACTTGGATGGTCCCCATAGATCACCTTCAGCCTCTCCAAATGAAAATATTAAAATACCTAGGCCAGTGAATCGCAGCTACTGTAGTGAATGCAACCTCCATGCTTTTTAAATCTATGATGAGCGATGTCAGTAGGATAAAATGAAGCTCTTTTTTTCTTTTCAGAACAACGTATCATGTTTTCATTTTAAACAAGCTTTGGTCAGCTCTTCTTTTTCCTGTTTGTCATGGTGTTGGTTGTGAGTGCATCCCTCATCTCTGAGTCAAGTATAATAAATTCAGTAAAGTGGTGATGGGCAGGTGGGCACAGGAGGTGTTAGGAGGAGAAGGAATAGTCTGATTTGCCAGCAGATGAGTCCTTTTCTGTTCACTTTTAAAATCTTGATTTGATTTTGAAATACCTTCCTTCCTTCCATCCTAAGTGGTATGACAGTTTTTTAAAGTTAAAATGAACTAAATTAAGTGTATTTAATGCATTTTGGGAGGTATGTACAGCCCTCCTTCAGATAGCTGACCTTGGCAGTCTGGCCAGACCAGGGCTGGACATGGGAGGCCAGCTCTTGAGCTGCCTTGAAATGGGGCCTTTCTTCACTGTTGAGGGTCACATTCTCCTATTAGCATCTTGTTATGGACTGAATTCTTGTGTTCCCTCCAAAGTACATATATTGAAGCCCTAAATCCCAATGTGATGGTATTTGGAGGTGGGGCCTTTGGGAGATAGAGTTAAATGAGGTCATGAGGGTGGGACTCCCATGATGGGATTCATGTTCTTGTAAGAAGAGAAAGACCAGATTTCTCTCTCTGAGAGAAAGTGCCATCTGCAAGCCAGGAAGAGTTCTCACCAGAAACCTATCTTCCGGCACCTTGATCCAGTACTCCCCAGCCTCCAGAACTGTGGAAATAAATGTCTGTTGTTTAAGCCCTGCAGTCTGTGGTATTTTTTTATAGCAGCCTGAGCTGACTGGAAAATCCCATCTTGCCTTTCCCATCTCTTCAAGTCAGGAGAGTCCCAGGGCCCCTTCTGAGATCCTCCCCATTCATCTCCCAACCCACGGTCTCCTCCAGGGAGCACCTCTGTACAGGGAGCCCCTGAAAATTGTGTCAACTCCAGGCTGCACACTTTCATGGGGAAAACTGAAACCCTGGACTGTCATTGGGTTGTTGAGCAGGCTGGTTTATTTTAAGGCAGAAAACTTAAGGACTTGTGCTTACAATCTTCTGAGGAAGTGTTGTGCTGCAAAGGGAAGGGATTCATTCAGCGTTGCTGGATTCAAAGGAAGAGTGGATTAAAATCTGTTGTGCAGAGGAGACTTTCACCAGTGCGTGCTGCCCAGCGTGGGCTGGGGTGAGCCCCCTGTCACTGGAGGAGTGAAAGGATCAGTAAGGAATATTTATGAGAGGACTCGTGACCTGACACTCCTGTGGGGACACTACTGCTTGGCATCTAAGCCTCTTATCCCTCAACTCTAAGAATCTGTGGCTTTGCAGTTGTTTTAAATGGGATGCCAGGAGTTGAGAATGCAATTAAAGAAATCCACAGAAGTGAGGACCAAGCTATAAAAAAAATCTTTATTTCATGTACCAGGATTTTTTTCTTTTTTTTTCTTTTTTTAGTTTTCTGCTTTTTAAAATTTTTTCTGTTAACAGTCTGAAAAAAAAAGGACCCACCGAGAAAATAAAATGGAGGTTGGTTTCTTGAACTGGTTTGAGCTGGACATGAGCAATCGTCTGCCCTGGTAAGCAGTTCCCTTGCCGCCCGCCCCATCCCAGCTTCTTCCCTCCAGGCCCCCGCCCTTTTCCAGCTGCCATGCTGGTTTCAGCCACACCTGATGACCTTTTTCAAGAGGACCCAGGACTCAGGCCTCACAACCTGGAGAGAAGCACTGATCTCCATCCCAAACACTCTGCCAGAACTCAGAGAATTGGGGCCAACTGTCCTCTTTGGACAGCACCGCTTGTTTGTTGTTTTCTTGGGGCCTCCCCCTTCTCTCTAGCCCTTGATCCTTTCAGGTTGGAATCGGGTAGGGTGGAGGGCCAGGTTGGAGTGGGGAGGGAGAGAGTGTGATTTCTGCCCACACTGAGAAATCCTGTGTTGCTCTGTCCTGGGGCCCTGGGGCCTCCCATGAACTTCTGGGCTGGGCAGGCAGATGTTCTGCCTTGTGGTTCAGGCTGAATTTAGGGTTCCAGCTGCTGCTGACCTGAGGACAGAGCTAAGAGACGGGAAGGGCAGCTGGGAGCGTGCAAACCCCAAAAGCCTTGCTAGCCACTCCCCCCACTCCCCAGAGCTCAACTTAAGAAACTTCAGGCCAGGGCAGTGTCAAGAAAGAGGCAAACTGAGATGTGCAGATGGGGGCAGCAGGGCCCCTCACCTTCAGCGGAGTGGCTGGCAGGCTGGGCTGAAATGCAAGCTCTGCAAAGCTATTGGGTTTCTCTCCGTCTGAACTGGCCCCTGTCCCTCTGGGAAGAAAGGGGAGCAACATGGGATGCTCCAGACTTTAGTCAGTGGTGTCAGTTTAACTTTTGAGGTTGGTCCTCACTCTGGGACCAAACTTTATAAAGCTCTCCTCTCCATCCCCTGGCTTTAATCACTCCAGCAAACCTTGGAGGATCCTCTTTTTCTCTGACCCCCAAAGACAGTGGGGGAAGCGTGGTGCCTGATCTCTTCTCTCAAGGAAGCCCCCTTCCCTCTCTGTGACTAGGTTATGGCATTAAAGGGGACACAAAATGAAGAGTGGCTTTGGGGACCTCTGGTGCCTTTTCCCTCTCTGAACGGCAGGATACGTTTGCTCAGGTGTGTAATTTTTGCTTTGACGTTGGATGTGGGGACAGGGGGTTGGGAGCACAGTGAGGAGGCATATGGGGTGTGTGTGTGTGTGTGTGTGTGTGTGTGTGTGTGTGTGTGAACAGCTGACCGATAATTCAGAAATGTTCTCAATGTATGGGGCTGGATGGCAGCTATTTTGGTCGTCTCTGGCATCTTCCTCTGGGCAGGTGGCATATCTTAAAAGTCATCGGCATCAAGAATAAGAATGAGCCTTTGGAGCTCATCTGGGTCAATCCACATGCTTATTACACAAGGGAAACTGAGGCCCAGAGAGGCTACACAGCAAGGGATTTCAGAATTCAAAGCTGGATTCTAGACTGGTGTCCTTTCCATGCATGCAAGTAGTGTGCGTGTGTGTGGGGAGGGCACGCGCGAGCATGAAGGCCAGTATGGAGTTGTCCATGGCTTTGGAGGGCCTGAGTCATCTTTGAACCCTTCCTCTGCCTGCGTATGGGAATGGAAGGGTTTACTTGGCATGTGTATCCCTGTGAGTGAGTCTCGCGCTGGGCTTCAAGGACTCTGTGTGTGTGTGTGTGTGTGTGTGTGTGTGTGTGTGTGCGTGTGTGGTGTGCGATCTCCTTCCCAAAGAGAGGATTCTCCATTGTGGTTCTCTCTCCCACGTGAACATCTTCCTGGTATAAGGAAGAGTTCTCTCATTACAGGAACTCCCTGCAGCTCCCTAGGGCCGTTCGTCTCTCCCTCCTGCTTTAAGCCCAGCTCTAATCTCTCACAACAGTATTTTTAAAAAATGGATTTGTATATTTGTTTTCTGTTTTTTCTTTACAAGTTCCCTGCTAAATTTTAAGTCCCCCACCCCACCCCATTTTTTTGTTTTCACAGTTTAAAGCTGGAAAAGAATTAAAAGAAAAATACTATCTGATTTTCTTGCGAGTAAATCCACTTATTATATATTTACATTTATTTATAGTCTGTGGTTTTTTTTATTAAAAAAAAAATCACCACTTGTTTTTCCTTTTTCTTTTGTAAAAAGAAACCTTTTTGCAATGTCAGGACCCCCCCAAAGGGTCAGTGAGCCCCCTTCCCAGGAGGCTGGGGGCCTACGAATCTGGGGGTCCACCATCGCCCCAGGGTCATTGGGTGGCCCTGAGGTGAGGGGTGAGGAGGGAGAGCTGCTTTATATCCCCGGGGGTGGGATCTCCTGCCCCCAAGGACAGGATCTTGGGGTGGTGACCCCAAGAGGCTCACCCTGAGGATTCCGGGGTTTCTGGGCATCTCAGCAAGCCACCAGCAGCCATCCCCTCTCCTTCCTTTCCCTCAAGGCCTAGGAAGTCATCACAGTGGGTTAAGGACCATTAAGGACTGGGAACCTGGGGGCTAGGCAAGCCCCAAGTGCACCCCCCTCCAGGCACCTTTCGGACAGGAGGGACCAAGGACTCTTGGGTCACCCGGAGGCCTACAACTGCCCCATTGATGCTGGGTGGAGTGGGCTCGCAAGCCAGGAGCTTGCCCAGCATTCCTGGGGTGCCCATCCAGAGGCTCCAGGGACCTGGCAGTGACCAAGAGGCTCACCTGGCCCCGGGGCCTCTGAGTCTCCACCCCCCACTCACCCAGGGAGGCAGAGTCGCTTGGGGTTAAAGGGAACAGAAAAGCAACTCTTCCAGAGTTTAAAAAAATAAGTAACAGAAAGCCCTGATTAAATACAAAGAATATCCCCCTTCTTTTCTGTTCCTTCTCGTTTTTTTGCTTTAATGTTATCTTAGTTCCCTTTTATTTTTTCATTTAAATTGGTTTTATTAAATGTTAAAATAATGGTACATGGGAAATCATGCATTTTCTTTTAGATTTATTTTCTATTTTTAATTTTTATCCTCGCTTGCTTTTTTAAAGTTTGTTTTTCCTTCCCTCGCTTATGTTTTTTTCACATTTTCTGTTGTTTGGCTTCTTTGTTCCTCTTATATTTTGTTCTTTTTTTTTTAAATTTACTTATGTTTTTCTCTTTTTTTGTTTTTTTGCTTTTGGAAGGTTTCCCCCCCAGTGGATTGTTTGGTTCCCCCCGGCCCCCAGCCCTGGCCCACCCCACGGGCCGCGCCTGCTCTGGGCTCTGCCTGGGGCGGCAGGCGCTCTGGGCCCCGCGGCCTCATACGGGGGTGGTCCGGCGGTTGGCTGTGTTGGAGTGGAGAGAGTCTTTGTTCTCCTTCTGGATACAGTTGTGAACTTGGAGGAAGCTGTTATCCCTGTCGGAGTTGTAGGTGGCGGTGGGCGTGGTGGCGGCCTTCAGGGGGTCCCTGCTGAGGGTGTACATGGAGATCTCCGTGGACGGCAAGGTGTTGAAACCCTTGAGGCCCACGGGGGAGGCGTCCCTGGAGTGTGAGGGCTCGGTGGAGCGGGAGCTGGAGCGGCTGCGGCGCTGGTAGCGGTAGCGGTAGCTGGGGATGCGGGTGATGGCGGAGGCCTGGAGGTAGTCCGTGGCGCGGGCCGTGGCCCGCAGCTGTTTGTGCCGGTCGATAAACATGTGCACGGCCAGCACACCGACCATCTCAGCAATGATGAAGGACAGGGCCCCGAAGTAGAAGGACCAGCCATACGAGTAACTATTCTTTTTGGAGTCGCTCTTGGAGGGGTCTCCGGCATTGGCAGATATGTACACTATGATGCCAATGATGTTACTCAGACCTGTGGGGCACAGGATGGACACGGAGGGGGACGGGGCAGAATCAGAGAGAAGGATGTTAATTTCCAAGCAGAAGGTCGGGCACTGGGCAGAATCAAAGGACAGGGACAGTTGCCCTTGCCTGCGTGGCTTGTTTGAGCGTCATCGCTTGCACAGAAAGGTTGTCGGTTTGATGCCCTAATTGTGGGCTTGATCCCCAGTAGGGGGTGTGCAGGAAGCAGCCCATGGATGTTTCTGTCTCTCTCTCTCTCTCCTTTCCTTGCTTTCTAAAATCACAAAAACATTATAAAAAAGGGCAGGGACAGTTGAATGGGCCTTTGTTTTCAAAGTGTATGGATAGGTGAGTATACTTCAATGTTGGCAAGCATCACCTTAATTCTTTATCACTTCATTTGGAGAAAGCCACAGAAGAAAGAGCTAATGGTAACATATGGAAGAGGGGAGAGAAGAGAGAGGCATTCTACAACTATTGAGTAACAATCATAATAATAGGTATTGTTTATTGAGCATTACCACCTGCTTTCACTGCTAAGTGAAAATGGCCCTTTTCTAAGAGTTGGGAGGAAGATGGGCCGTTGGGCTAAGGGACAGAGTCTGGGATGTTCGTGGAGGACTCGGGGTGGGGGTGGGGGCTCAGGTGGGAGCCCTAGCACAACCTGCCTTCCCCTCAATATGATCTGTTGCTAGGCCCAGAGATTCCTCTCCTCCCTCCTCTCCTCTCTTGTCCAGGTCCTCCCAGCCAGTGAGCACCCAAACCTCACTCTTCTTCCTACTGGTAGGCCTGGGCTCTGGCCTGCCTGGCTTGGTTCTCATTACCTGCAGACACAAAGAAGATGCCGGCACTCAGGATGATGTTGTGTCGAGTCTTGTAGAACTCGCTGGCTGCGATGCAGAGTCCCCCCATGAAAAGCAGAATCACACTCAGGATCGGGAAAATGCTCGAGGCCCTAACAGCCCCTGTGGAACATGGAGGGTCAGGGGGAGAAAGAACATGGCTGTGAGACTGAGGCATGCCAGAGGGAGGAGAGGGCCAGCACACAGGAATGGGCTTTTATGGACACAGGACCAGAGTCGAGGTTGCTTAGCAATACTAGGGAGGAGAGAGAGGGAGCCACTGCCCAGCTCACAGCCCTGGAGGGGCTTATCACTGCCTACAGGCCCAAACTCCAGTGCATGTTGAGGCTCACAGGGCCCTGTGTGACTTGACCTCTGCCTAGCTCCAGCCTCATGCCTATGTTCCCTCTGTTCAGCCACAGTAAACTTCCCATATCATGTCATTGCATGTCTGACTTTGACATACTAAGCTTTTTTAGTAGAATGTTTTTCCTGCTCTTTTTCACTCAGTAAACTTCTATTCAACCATCAAAACTCAACTCAAAGTTTCCTTGTCTGTGAAGCCTTCACTGACATCCTTAGGCAATTTTTAGCTCCTTCTTCTGCTCTTTGGGGTACCTGGGACACATTGAGAGGCAGTACTTGTAGTGGCCAGGGAATCACACAGCCTGGATTTGGGATTTGAATCTGGCTTTAGCATTTATTAGCTGGGTAAGTTTGGGTAAATTATCTCACCTCTCTGTACCTCAGTTTCCTCATCTGTAAAATGGGGACGGTAATAGTACTTGCCTCTTAAGATTGTTGTGAGAATTAAATGAGTTGATTCTGACAGTGCACTTAGATAAGTCTTTGGGGGCATACAGTAAACATTTGATGAACAATAGTTTGGGGGCATGTGTGGGGTGAACCCTAGCTGCATTCCCTACCCTGTATCCCCACCCTGATCCCTCAGCGCACACACCTGCACACGCACACATGGGTGCCCGGGCGTGCAGTGAAAACCACCTGCATTCTCATCTTTGTGAGCACACAGGGATGGTGAGAGCTTGTTGAAGACCCAGGAGAGAGAGAATTCTTGTTAAGCACTCACTCTGTGTCTGGTCTTGAGTGAGTACCTAATGTATATTATAAAATTTAATCCTTGTAACAGCCCCTCTGGGTGTGTTTTTCAGCTCCAACTGATAGATGAGAAAACTGAAGTTCAGAGAGGTGAAGTAACTTGCCCAAGCCCATCAGCCAGTGAATCAGAATGGGGATTTTGCAGTTAGTCTCACCTGAGTTCAAATCCTGGCTTTGTCACTTATCTATGTGACTTTGGGCAAGAGTCTCAGTTTCCCTGTCCCGTAAAGTGGGAAGGGCAAGAATAATATCCAGCTCGCAGGAGTGTTGTAAGGCCTGCTGCTCAAAGGGCAGTCTGAGCACCAGCAGCATGGGCAGCATGGGAGAGCTGGCTAGAAATTCAGATTCTCAGGCCCCACCCTGGACCTCCCTACTGAGGCAGAATGTACATGTTAACAAGATCCTCATAATAAAATTCGTGTGTGCACAACAGTTTATAAGGATTAAATTGGATAATATCTGCATTGTTTCTGACATTACAAGGAGTACAGTAAAAATACAATTTTTATTATTTCTAATGTTCAGATACAACTTCCCCATGAATTGTCCTGATTACCCACTGAAGCTGGTGTGGTCTTAGTGCTAAATCTATAATAAGGAGCAGAAAATATCTGATTTGTTCCAACAAGTATTTGTTGACCTGTGAATAAGCCTATGGAACTACACAATGCCTACTAATACAGAGTTCTTCCTGCGTGCCAGGCTCTCTTCTAAGTGCCTGCTGTGGGTTAACCCATCTAAACTTCATACCGCCCCATGAACACCATGGGCCTTAGCTTCGAGGAGATTACATGTACCTAAAGCAGGTGTTCATAAACTTTTTCTGTAAAGGGACAGGTAGTAAGTATTTCTGGCTTTGCTGGCCATGTAGTCTCTGTTGCAACTATTCAACCTTGCCATGGTAGCATGAAAACAGCCGTAGACAACATGTAAATTATTTTCTGTACTGGTGACAGAAATGAAGAGTGTTATAAGCACCCAGGAGGGTTGACACTTTACCTTCTAAACAGGTGGCCTAAGCTGGAAATTCCATGCTAATAGTCTTTTTGGCCAAACTCTGTAAACAAATCATTTCACCACTAGTGCCTCATGGGCCCAGGCACCTATGGCTGCCTGCTGGGAAATCCCTCTCCGTGGTGGCCTCGGCTGGAGGACGCCTGACCTGAAATCCTGGCTATTTCCTCATTCAGGCAGGCAGAAGAGGAGGTGCTCTATGGGGGGGTGGGGTGGGAGTTCAGCAGGCCTGGCACCCACTCTGCCTGGCTGTCCACGGAACCTGAGCATGTGCTTTCCCTTCTGTGGGTCTAGGTATGCGCTCTGGTGGGCTTGGACTATGTGATCTTCAAGGTCCTGTGTCCCCCGAGACCTCCCCTCAGGGCCCACTCAGCCAGGCCAGGCTATTGTCACACCTATTCCCTGTGCCAGTCATAGTCTTTACACAAAATAGTCGTCATAGTCATATATAGGGAGGGCAGTCTCCTGATTTCTGGGCACGGTGTTAAGCTCTTTATGCCTGTTACCCCATTTGGTATTCATTCCATTTTAACGTATAGAGTGACAGATGCACTGGGTTGGGAGGAGCTTCTAGGCTCTTGGGCCTCTCTCCCCCTCTCCTCCTTCCACACTGTGCTGCATGGGGTAGCCGGTGACTGTGAAAGTGGATGGGCTACAGCAAATGCGTGTGTGAGTACATTTGTGTGAGAGTGTGTAAGTGTGACAGTGTGAGAGTGTGTGTGAGTGTATGTGAAAGTGTGTGGGGAGATGAGAGAGAGAAGAGAAGAGAAAAGGGGGGAGAGGGAGGAGGGAGGGAGAAAGAGAAGATTATTGGAGAGGAGAGCAAGAGCTCAGAGAAGGAGGAAGAATGAACCGAAGATGGTGGATGAGGGGAAGAGAGAGAGCCGAGAGTGGTGCTTGGGAGCATGGGCTCCAGGTGCGGACTGCTTGGGGTCCCATTCTGTCCTCCCACTGTCTTTGTGGCCTCTGTGCCTCCCCTTTCTCATCAGTATCCTGGGCACACCAGCAGCACCTTCCTCTTAGTGTGGCTGTGCAGATGAATGAAGGTAATATATAAAAGTGTCAGGCCCTGCACGGACAGGCAGGTATCCAATGAGCGTTTGCTGTATATAATGACACATGAAAGGAACTTGGAAACCCAGTGAGCATCCTTCGGGAGCGCCATCTGTGCAGGTCCTGGGTGCTTTCCCAGTTCCTCTTGTCTCTGGGGTTGGTGATCAGCTGCAGGATCAGGAGAGAGTGGCCTGAACGCATCTCTCTCGCTGTTCTGCCTGCCCTCTCTGAGCTTCAGTTTGCCTCCTGTGTTGCAAGGAGAGGGTCAGACACCAGCCCAGAGGGCCACAGTGAGGAGTCATGAGAATGCATTTTAAGCAGTTAGAACAGTGCCTGGTACCTGAGAGCACTGGGAAATGTTGGTTCTCCCCCAGCAGAGCATATTGTTGCTGTTCCCCCCGGGCCTGAGGTAACTTCGGGTGGTGGTGGTTTAAGTGCAGGTTGTGACTCATGACTAGCTCGTGAAGTCAGCATGGTGGTTGCAGCCAGCACTTAAATGAGTATGCCAGGACCGAATAGAAACTGCCGATGTGTGTGGAGTAGGTGGAGGGCAGGCACCTTTTTGTGACCCATTGGCTCTGGTTGCATGGATGTGAGAGCACGAGCTGCGGCTTAGCAGGCTCTCTAACTGCAGCGTTTGGTCACAACAGTTTTAGCCACACTGACCATGATGACCTCTGGTGGGAATGTCTTTCAAAACCATTTTGCTAGAAGGGGCTGCAGGGCTGGGACAGTGGACAAGAGCACTCAGCCCTGCATAATGTTCCAGGAGGCAGGTGGCAGCCCAGCAAGTGTACTGGGCTGGGATGAGTCATTTTACCTCTCTGGGCCTCAGTATTTCCTCATCTGTAAAATGGGAGGATGGGGCTGTGTGTGTGGCCCCAGCATTTCAGGAGCCAGGAGGATGTTTTACTGTGCTTCTAAACTCTAACCTGAAGGAGGGGGTGATGGACTTCTCCCAGGTGTTCCCAGGGGCAGCTGGGAAGCCCTAACAATGCACCACCCTAGCCCTGGTCTCATTCTCAGAGTCCCCCGGGGCTGGTATTCATCCAGGCTCAGAGAAGTGTAATGTGCCCAAGGCCACAGAGCAGACCTCACCTTGAATTCAAGTCCTTCACTCTAAATCCCAAGCTCAGACCTGGACACCTGGTATTCCCCACACTTCCCATGCTTAGGTGCCTAGGAATCCCCTTGGTGCCTGGTGAGATTGGCAGAGGGGGATGGAGAAGGGGCAATAGGGAGGAGGGGGGTTCTCTGAGGCTGGGAAAGGTGGCTTTAGCTCAGCTTGAGACCCAGCATCCACCTCTGTCCTCAACCTGGGAAGAGGGTGAATGTACCAGGGGGCCCTAGGGAGGGTGGGTTCTCATTTATTCGTTCAGCAAACATCTCCTACTGGGTGGGGGTGGGGAGAACTCTATTTGCAGCTACTCAGAGGAGTAGCTGTTCATGGTCCAGTGGGGACAGAGAAGAATCCATAACAAATCATGCAGGTTGGAAAACACAGTGATCACCTCCCTGCAACCCAGCCTCCTCCTACATTCCTGGCCTCGGAGAAGGGCAGCAGTGCTCACCGTCTTTAGTCACTGAGTCCTCTCTTTCTCTCACCTCTCCCCAACCAGACTGTCAGTAAATCCTGCTGGCTCTGCCTTCAAATACATCCAGAATTGGACCCCTTCTCAGTCCCCTTCCAAGCTCCTGCCCCGGTCCCCCCACCTGCATTTCTAGCCTGGATTACGGCCATCATCTCTTTCTGGTCTCCCTGCGCCTGCTCAGACCCCATAGTCAGTTCCGTGGCAGACGCAGAGTGATACTGTTAGCATGGGCATTAGTCCTTACCTCTCCTCTGCTCACAGCTTTCCTGAGGTCCCATCTCAGAGTAAAACTGAGGCGTACAGTCCTGGCCTCCCATCTGCCTGCTTATGCTCTCTGCCTAACCACGTGGCCTCCTGGCTGTCCCTGAGCCTGCGAGCTTCAGACACTTTGCACTGAATGCTCTTCCCAGTACACCTGCAGGACCAGACACACTCCCTCACCTGCTTTAGGTCTCCTTCCTAGTGAGGACCTTTCTGACCACCCCACTGAAAACTGAAGCCCTCTTCTTGGCACCCCTTCTCCCTTCGCTGCTCAATCTACATCCTTTGTACTTTTTACTGTGTAACATACACAACTGTAATGGCCAATGCCTGCCCAGTGCTAATGCCTACTATGATCCAGGCTGGTGTGGAGTTGTCTTACAGTGACTTATTTTAGCCTCATTACAACTCTAGGAAGGTACCAATGGCCATTGTCCCCATTGCGAGGAATCCGAGGCCTGGGAGGTTAACCAAGAAGTGGCAGAGCTGGATTTTAACCCAGGCAGTGTGTGCTAAAGCCTGCTGCTATGTCTGCCTACCTCCCATGGCGGTCAAGTTCAGTAAAGTTCTCCTCCAAATAACCCTCATGCCAGTCCTCCCTGCCTTGGCTGCTTTTCACCTCCCCTTCCTTATAGGTATTTGTTCCTGGTCTAAAGCTGCTCCAGGAGCTTTCCTCAACGACTCTGGGGTGGCCAGTGAAGCTCTGGGAAGGGGTCAACTCCTAGTCCAAGTGTAGTCAAATGAGACCTCTTTTGGTGGGGAGGGACAGGCCCTGCCAAGAGCCCTCCCTCCCCTCCGCTTCTGTTCACTCCAGGCTCTGGAAAAAGTGTTTGACATAGTAAGGCCCTGTTACTGCAGCTCTGGTGTGTGTGTGTGTGTGTGTGTGTGTGTGTGTGTGTGTGTGTGTACATGTGCACGTGTAACTTCTGGGTGCCAGCCCCTCCACTCTCCCTGGACAGAGTATGTCAGGGACAGCAGCTGACCTTCGGCCCATCACCTCCAGCCCCAGGCTCTCACTCTCTGGAGAGCCTGATCCCATCCTGCAGTCCTCGGCTACAAGTGGCCACAGTACAGTGGATTTTGGGGCCTAGCATACAGTAGGTGCTTAATACATGACTGGAAGGGAACTCGTTTCCTCTAATCTTCTTTCTCTGCTTTAAGTCACATTGAGACAGCTAGAAAATACCACTCCCATTTCCTGGCTGCAACACACACACGCGCGCGCGCACGCACATTCGCCATGTAGGGACCCACATGCACACAAGCAGACATGTGCAAACACACAGGCACTTACACATTCAGACAGGCAGACATGCAGGTGCACAGACATGCAGGCACTGAAAGACAACACAACGCAGACTCATGCCCTCATGCACAAAGACAGACACACAGACACATTGACAGCCGTAGGAAGTCACACCCTGGTTGCCACCACCTCTGCTCTTCGTCATGCTCCTCAAGCTTTGTTCAGGAGGGATAGGGGTAGGGAGGCGCCACAGCAGACACATTGATGGCCCCTCAGAGCTGGTTGGGAAAACAGCGCCCTGTACATAGTGAGTGCTTAGTGAGTGCTGCATGAGTGAGTGAGTGAATGAATGAATGAATGCTTCTAGAGTTCAAGTCTCAGCTTTGGTGCCACCTCCTCCAGGCTGGGCGAGGAGCCACACTCCCTTGTGCCCCACTCTTCCTTCTAACCTATATCATGGCATACACCTTATGTTCATGGGTCTATCTCCAGACAGCGAGCCCTCGGGGGCAGAGGCTACTTCCTTGCCTCTCACAGCCTCCCGTGTGGCAGGTGCATCCTGCAGGCAGGTTTAACAGACCTGAATAGAGAGCTGACTCAGGCTCCACCCACTCTGGTGCAGCTTCGCCCACCTTGAGGCACAGCCCCGCCCACCACAGGAGAAGCCCTGCAAGCCTCCCTGGGCCCCTGCTCTGCCCGCCTTAGTGGGGCAGAGGGTCCTTCAAGAATGATCCCTGTCTTCTAGCTTCTCTAGCCAGCCAGGTTACAGCTGAATAGACAACGATAGGAACTCACATCTTCCAGCTTTAAAAATTACTTTTATTGTCTAGCTCAAGATTAGTGTATTATAGATCAGGGGTCAAAAAACTATGCCGCATGCGGCCTGCTGCCTGTTTCAGTAAATAAAGTTGTTTCGTTGGAGCACAGCCACACTAATTTGCTTCTGTTTTGTCTCTGCTGCTTTTGTGCTCCAAGGTTAGTTGAGTAGTTGGGACAGACTGTACAGCCTGCAAAGCCTAAAATTTTTATTATCTGTCCTTTTACAGAAAAAGTTTGCTGACCTCCTATTATAGATGCTCAAAAGTATTGGATTTAGTCAACTCAGACCCTCAGATCCTGCACTGCTAATGTATGTTCAAGTTCTTTGCCCAGGGACACCAAAATGAGCCCAACAATCTAAGCTCTTTTCTCTTTAAGAGTAAGGAGAAGGAGGTATAGCGTAGGCAGGGAACAGTCACTGAAGAACCCGATATTTTCCTTCATTTAACAAAAAGCGCTGATTGAGCATCTACGGTATTCCAGGAGCTGTTCTAGGCATAGCAAAGAAGGAGATGGAATTCCTGCCGCAAGCACTTGGCATCTAGCTGTGCTCCATCAGTGCGGCTGTGGGTGTGGGGCTCAGCTTTGCTCCCCTTCCACCTCTGTGTGCAGGATGCATCTCCGCGTGCGGGTCTCCCAGTCCAGCTCTTTCCCTGAGGGTCTTCCCCACCAGGCTGTGTACCACGTGGTCTCCCTAGGGCCACGGACTGTGTTGCATTCATTCATCTGGATCTCCTCAGTCCTGAGCACAGGGGTAGTGTGCAGATGGTGTTCAATCTGCCTTCACCCATTGCCAGACTCCTTTGGGAGCCCCAGACGTGGTAACAGGGAATACAACCAAACTGCCCTTTAGGAATTCCATTTAAGAGCAACGTCTTGCAGGAATTCATAAAAATAAATGAGGGGCATTGTAAGATATTTCCTCCCCTTAGAGAGAAATCTATAAATTGCATCGTGTTCCCTTCCTTTCTCTCCTTAGTTGCCTGGCTGACGTCATATTCCGTGGGCTTCTCGGTGACGCCCGGATTCCAGGCTGACCTGAGCTGGATTTGATGTGAGGAGTAATTATTGAAAGAGATGGATGATCCATATAATAAAATGCCTCCTGCATTTTTCATAAAAATGATCTGAGGGTAATGCTAAGCCCTCTGCCAACTGGGAGGGGAGGGGCAGAGCGGGATGCTCCTGGGAGAAGAGCGGATCTCAGGAGGAGCAGGCCTGAGAGCCTCCAGCAGAGCCTTCAGTCACTTCTGCTCTGGTGGCTTTGGTGTCCCAGGTGTCAAGGGCCCTCAATCCCTCTCTTGGAAATCCCTTTCTCAGGGAACATTTCATCTTGTTAGTTTTTGCCAATTCTTGAGAATGTTTCTTTGGGACTCAAATGCTTTCTCTTGATAATATGTCTCAGGTGGATTTAAGAGTGCAGCTTTTACATCAGGATTCAACTTTGACTTGACTTGTGGGGGAGGAAAAACAATCTGATCTATTGTTTCAGTAGAAATTCTAATCTGGCACCGCCTGATAAGTTTCTTCATTCAGTTATTCAAGAAGTATTTACTGAGGCCACTGGGCTGAAAATATAATGCAAACAAGAGCCCCTGGCCTGGCAGCATTGGTAGGACTGTGAGGGAGATGGCTGCCCAAATAAACAAGGACCTTACAGCATGACAAAAGTGCCTTACTCTGGGAATATGTTCAGGGGCATGGAGGACTTCCTGGAAGAGGTGATGTTTCAGCTGAAACCTGGTGGATGAGTAGGACAAAGAAGGGAAAGAAAAGTGGTGCAGGCAGAGGGAACAGCATGCATGAAGGTTTAGCCTCCAGACAGGAGGGAAGGGGGAAGGCTCAGCTTTTTCCAGCCCTCTGCTGAGACAAGGACCTCTAGACAGTCCTGGTGTTTGGTGCTCTGAAGGCTAGAGGGCAGGACCCGTCACCATGAAGGAGATAAAAAATTGCATGCACTTACGGAGGAAATATTCTGCTGTGTCAGCTTCGTAATCTGTATCCTCTGGGAAGTGATCAATTTGCTTGCAGAGGCCTTTGAAGTTCCCTGGAAAACAAGGGGAAAAAGGACACATGAGGCAGGCATCACAGTTTCCGGGGTTCAGACCCACTGGCCTCTTCCTGACCTCTCACTCTGCTGAAGCTGGTTCAGTCCTCGCCCTCACCCTAGAGGACGGTATTGCTTTGTCTGTTTGGACATCCTCCTGGTGAATCAAAACACGCCCCCTCCCCTGCAGTGCTCTCGGAGAGGATCTGAGGCCTAAGACTTCAAAATCCAGCCTTCCACTGAGGCTTCTGAGGATTAGCGGAAGCTCGGTGGTGGAGGCTGGAGGTGGAGGTTTGGTTTAGGGCTGTGGACTGCCACTGAAGAGGCCCATGAATGATGAACCTGGTGCAGTGCGTGTGGTCGCCTCTGTGTCCCAGCTCCACTGGTCACCCCACAATTTGCTTGAGAGAAAGTAGATAGCCTTCCAAAGGAGGCAGACCCCAGACTGAAGCTGACAGACATTCCCACTGCACTTTAGATAAGCTTGCAAAGCAGCATTCCACCTGCAGGGCATGGAATTCACCACACCCAGGCCCCAATGGCTCTGAAATCCAGGGGGTGAGTCCCCACAGGGGGCTAGGCTCTCTGCCAGACTCTTGTACTAGACTCATTCTGGCTCTACCACAGGCCTCTGAGGGGGTATTATCATCTCCATTTTACAGATGAAGAAGCTGAGGCTCAGGGAGGCTAAATGACTAAGTACTCATGCCCAGGAATGATGGAATCAGGGCTTTTGCCTCTAAATATTTGCTCAGTGAGAAGGTGAGAACTGGCTTAGGTGAAAACTCCAGCCCAGTGCCACACACAGCAGGGCCCCTGCCAACAGTCACTAAGTGAATCAGAGAACTATGCAGTGCAATCTCCATAAAAACAGATGCTTAGGATAGAATTTACAACCATATCCGCCTCATGACAGCAGGGACTGTTGTATCCCCAGCAGCAGCATAGGTACAAGTGTTGGCTAATTTGCCCTGAGCTGGGAGATATGGTATAGGGCTGAGAGGCAGGCAAGGCGCACTGAGATGCCTCAGTTTCCTCACCTGAAAGGGAGGAAAATTCTTAGGAATTCATAGGAATTCTGCTTTCGTAGATAGTCATGGGGATTGAATGAGCTGACATAAATAAAGTGCTCAGAACAGCACTGCCACATTAGTGAACGTGCTCGAGGCACTGCTGTGAGAGAGAAATGGACTGACTATATTCAGCCACTGACATTGGGGATTTTTCTGTGACAGCGGCTAATATAACCTAATTAATACAGTCCTCAGTACATGTTAGCAATTTATTTTCCTATAGAATTCTGAGCCGCATATCCCATAAAGAAGGCTTTACTGTATACTGTGGAAATTATTTAGGCATTTTAAAGCATTGTAACATAGACCTGTATATATTATATACATGGCATATATAGGACACGGGTATACTTACATGAAGATAAGTGTTTTAGGTATTTCTAGCTATCATTATATGCTACATGTTACAGAGAAAATGGCTAACTGCCCCCCTCCCCCTTCGCCATCTCTGTACCAAATTCACCTCCTTTCCTGACTTCGGCAAGAAAAATAATTCCCCAAAGCATTTTGGGACTTCTGGTAACTTTACGGAAGCTTTGTGAGTCCCAAGAACACAACGTTTCACCCAAAATACTCCCACAGGGCAGGTCTCTTTGAGTGTTCTGGGCAGTCCCTCTCCTTGCTCCCTCCTTCCCCTGACCTGTTGTCTCCCCGCTTCTCTGTCCCCCCAGCACATCTCCCTGCCCTTGTGCATCTTGGTCCATTAATAGGAGGCCTCAACCTTCCCCTAGCAGCTTCTCTCTCTTTCCAACCACACACCCCTCTCTCCTGAGAAGTGTCTTCATACCAGCTGCTAAGAGGATATACTATCCTCCCTAGTGTTAAAATTACAAATCAGTGTGTTTGAAAAGCACTTTGCAAAGCACTTTCATTTTCTCTCAATTCAATCTGACAAATGTTTCATCAGCGCCAATGCCATGCCAGGCATCTTTATAAGGAAGCCTGCAGGAGGTGAGGTGTAGAGAAGGGTCCTGACATGCCCCAAGTCTTCTAACAAATCAGGGACAGTGCTCAACCCCAAACCAAGGGCTTGCAGATGGAGCCTTCACACCCCTCTTCTAAGGGCTGCATGCCTGCACCTGCTCCCCATGCAGCCTGGCTGCCCCTCTGCACAAGCCTGTGCCTCAGCCATCCTTGGACTGGCGGTTGGCTCCTAGCAAGGAGCCTAGTGCAGAAGAAAGGCGAAGAGATGCTTGTTGAGAGGCTGTGTGAAATAATCAGCTGCCCGGATGCTCCTGTGAGGTCCAGACCTGGGTAGTCAACTGCCTATTTGATGTCTCCTGGTGGATGTCTTAAGGCATTGTACACTCAGCAGGTCTAAACCTGAACTCATGATCTTTCCTTCAAGCCTGGCCTTCTGGAGGCACCAGCTAGCTCAGCAAATGTCTCTCCTTCACTTCCTGGTGCAAGTCAGAGCCCAGCCATCATCGCCAACATCTCCTTCTCCCCACTGCAGCTTCCATCCATCACAACATCTTGCTGTATTAGCTTCTCAGTGTCTCTCAAACTCATTGATTGCTCTCCATCAACAGCATCGCCCACTGCTAGGCCGCCTTCCTTGCTTCCCTGGAGGATGGCAATAGCTTCCCCACTGGTCATTTTGCACTCTTATCTGTCTCTCTACAGAGCTATCGTAATTGTCCTTGGAAATGCCAATCTGATCAAGCCACCTCCAGCTTAAAATACTCATCAGCTCCCAGTGCTCTCAGGAAAAAGCTCACCATCTTTAACAGGGTCTGACCCAACCTCAGTCTGACCTCATCATTCTGTGCACATGCCACCTGGGCCTTCCTTCCTGCATGCTCCTTCCTACCACAGGATCTTTGCACATGCTGGTCTGGCTACCTGAGCCCCCACCACATCCTTTGTTGTCTCCTTCCCTTTACCTCCCTCTGCCCCCCTCTGCATTATGCCAGTGGGATGTCTACCACCTGCTGGCTACTCTGTTGTGGGGGAGATGGCAAGGCATAAGTGGTGCTGGTGGGAATGTTCCAGTAGCGGAAGAATTTGCCCAGAGAAAGGAAGGAGCAATGCAGGAGCAATGTGAGGGGGGATGAAGTCCAGGACACAAGTGCAAGGGTGGCCTTTCATGAGGTGGGTGATGGTACGTTCACTGTACCAGGAAGGCAGCACACACCTGTGGATAGACATGGTGGGGGCTTGTGACACTTCTCTTCTGGTTGCTTCTATTTTCTTAATGGAATGGGAAGCAGGATCATAAACTGAGAATGAGGAAGGGGAGGCAGAGTTGGACATTCGAGGAAGGAGGAAGGGAAGCAAATTTTTCTCCATGAGAGTAGGAGAGAGAATGGGCCAGGCTCGAGACATGAAGTATGTGTGTCGGTGGCTTCAAGGTCCCTCTTGAGATCCTGTGGTTTTCTCAGGCCACATTTAAGCATGTCACTGCAATTTGTCTAGCTGGAGGGTTGCCTTTAACTGGGATGGGGGTCTGTGAGGTGAGAGCAAGAAGGGGAGGGAGTGATTATGAAAACTGACAGGCCCTAAGCTGGGTAAAGAGGGCAGTGGAAAGATGGGCATCAGTGCATTGGAAGCCTAGGGTGGGGGTCAGAGAATTGTTAGAGCCAGGGAGTGAGCTGAAAGGGTGAGGCATGGGAGTCCAAGAGTGGGTGCAAAAGACTGAGGGTGTGAAGTGTGGTTATTGGTAATCTAGGGTCAAGTGTAAGCTCATGAACTGGGTGGCTCAGGTTGCAAGGAGGTAGGGATGACATTCAGAGTATTTAGCAACTGGAAAGGTCACCCAATTAATATATAAGACAAAACTAAAATTCATTTTTATTTTCTATGTACATCAAGTATATATTATGAAACTGCTTACTAAGTTAAAAGTTGAAGTGCAAATGATTCATCAAATTATCCTAATAAGCCCCAAATTATTGGTTGGTTTTTAGAAATTATTGGTGTGATCTTTTGATGATGAGGCTCTTACAAGCTAAATGATGGCCCTGTCTGGACCACGGTTGGACACACGGAACCACACCAGATGCTCCCGGCCTTCTTTGCTGCATACGAGTCATTCTGTCTCAGTGAGTACCGAACCTAGTACTGAATTTTCTACTACTAATCTGGTCAGTCAGAGGACTTCTCTGTGAAAATAGCCCTATGTTCTCAGCAACCCAGGAGGCAGGATTGATGGTGCTGGGAGTGGTAGAGTAGAGGATGATGGTGGTGAGGGGAAGGGCAAAACCCCAGAGGCAGTGCTCTCGGGGTAGTGGTGTGAGCACAGCCCTGCCACTAGGGGCTGTAGGAAGGATCTGTTCTTCTTGGGCCATTGAACGCCTCCTTGCAGCTGTGCTTGGGCTGGACCTTGGGGTTGAGGCTCAGAGCTCACCCTTCTACCCATGCTTGGGGAGGAGGGAGAGCAGATGGGGCCTCAGTCCCAGCCCCTCTGTCCTCTGCCTGTCAAATCCAGGAGCCACCCCTACCAGCCCTCTTCCCTGGACTTACTGTGACAGATTGGTGTGATAGGTAGGATTCCAGTATTTAATGACCAGCAGTGAAGAGCAGAGGTGTGGGCCATGAAACACCCCCATGTAAGAGACTGCAGGGGAGAAAGCCAGGCTTCCATCAGAGCAAGAAGGTGAGAATATAGGGGGTTCTGCTGACATTGGGACAAAATTCCAGAGAGCCCAGGGCTGGGACTTGAGGGGCTGGGGAGGTTGGAGATTGGGTCAGCTAGGGGATGAACAGAGCTCTGAGGGACAAATGATTAGTAGTGAGGATGACCAAGGTAACCTGGGTCCAAGGCCAAAATGGGATTGATTGGTCCCAGCGGTCTTTGAGGCTGATGGTGGTGATGAGGCCGTGAGGGTTGGCGGGATGTGTAAGGGATCTCCAGGAGCACCTGGAGCTCTGTGGCCCTGGACTCAGTCTGACTGATGCGGTGATGAGGCTCATGAGGGGGGGTGGTACCAGTGTCATTCAATCATCTTTGGTAGAATTTAAATTTGGTAGAACCTCTATGTCAATGGACATCACTACAGTCGGTGAAGAGTGGTGTACTCTTGTTTTCCTGATTCCAGCCTCGAGTTCTGCTGTACTTCCTTTTGTAATCAAGCCCCGGAGTTGTATGTCTTCAGGCATAGATGGATCCAGGTGCTCAAAAAATCTGGTGTTGGCTTTTCTTCCAGTTGGCTTCATTCTTAGGCAGGCTCTCTCCCCAAATAGTGACTAAAGGCGAAGTGCCTGGCCCTGGGGTGGTGGAAGGAAATTTAATCTGACTCCTGCTCTTCAGGGACACACAGTCTGGGGGACAGTCAGAAAGCGTTGAATGCGATGTTATTTACTGGAATGTAATGTCTCACGTACTATATTAGAGGGATGTATAAGCCTTGTGGGAACAGAGTTGTTTAGCTGACATTTATGGAATATCGACTGTATGCTATGCTCTCTGTGCAACCTGTTGAAGACAGAGGGAAAATATAGTTTCTGTCCCACAGAACTTGCAGTCTATGGTGGGGGACAGAAGGCAGAGGCTGTTGCGTAGCAGGATATGTGTTGTGACAGAGCAGAGCCTGTCTGGGTGCACACAGTAGGTGCCTGTGTGTGAGTGTGTGGGTGTTGACGCAGGCCTCCTGAGGAGGAGGTGGCTGAGCTGCTACAGAGGGTGGAGGAGGTAGCCAGGAGAAGCAGGTCGCATGCGCGTGTGTGTTGGGTTGTGATGAAGAAGTGGTGGAGGGTGAGAAGGGATTCTAGGAAGAGGGACCAGCAAGAGCAAAGTCAGGGAAGTTCTGGGCACACAGGAGGAACAGACTGTCTCAGGGGGTCAGGAAAAGTTCCCCAGGGCAGAGTTGGAGGTAACGAGGAGGCCTGAAGGTAGTGGAATGCTGGAGCTGACTGTACCAGCTCATGGGAGCTGACTGTTGGTATCCTTTCCTAACTTACATTAGAAGCTTGAAGTCAGCCACACTGGGAGTATTTGCACCACAGGAATTGGCAAAGATTACAACGCAAGGTCCCCATTCACTGTCCATAGAGTCATTTGTTACACATCCATCAGGATACTACTGGATGAAGGGCCTCCAACATGAGGGGTCGGCTGGTGTAAAGACATGATGTCCTGGTGGGATTGGAGATTTCAAAAACATTGCTTGCACTTAGAACGCAGGGTAGGCGAGGGTGAGGGCAGGAGGTGGCTGGAGAGGGTCGGGGCCAGATCTCTCAGGGGCCTGTGGTCTAGGCTGAACTGTCCACTGTCTTTGAGCCTTTGGAGGATGAGGAGATTTAGGGGAGACTGTCCCACCATGAACTATAAGTGATTTTTCTGCCAAGGGGCCCAATAACTACAGAAATCTCTGCTGAGCCCCTACCAGAAGGGCAGTGATGCCACACCAATCCCAGAGCCGAGTGACTTCAGGCCAACTCAAGATGGAAAGGCCCGGGGCTGCGCCTAAGGCTGCCACAGCTCTGCCTCCAGGAATTGACCTGCTCACGCTGGAAATTTCAGCTTGTAGGTATTAAGTAGTTTAAGAGGAGGTTGCATCAGCTTTGTGAAAAGCACATTAATATCTCACAACACCAACCGCTGTCTTGTGTCTTTGAGATTCAATAAGCTCTTCATAAACCTGGTCATTAGGGGCTGCACAGAGCTGTTCTATTTTCCACTTTTCAGGAGGAGTTGCAGGAGCAGCATGAGGGAGATGGGAGGGCGCCGATGGAGGAGCTGAGGCACGGGGTGGAGGCTGGCTCAGTAATTTTTTTAAGTGAAGCAAATGAAGGGTTTGGCGGGAGCTGCTTTCTCTGTGTTTTAAATCATTCCTGCTCCTGGCGCCTTGCTTTGCTGGCAGGGCCGTCCCTGAGGGCAGGGATTCGGAGACCTTTAGCAGGTGAGTGATGCCTGGCTCCTCCTGGAACACCAGCCCCCAGCACAGCGCTGGCACCAGCTGGTGCTGGAGGATTCAAAACAACAGCCCGTGTGGCTTGCTTATTTGCCTGTTGTTTATTCATTCATTGGACTGCTTTGAATGCCTACTATGTGCTATCTCCTGTGCAGACACTGGGTGGGGTGAGAATGGGGTAAGAAGTCTGTTGTAGCTCAGTCTCTATTCCCTGAGCCTGCCTTTTCCATTTGTCCTGGGCTCTCACCCCCTAGAAGTCCTGACCCCACAGCGAGCACTTGCTCATACAATCCCCAGTAGTGTCCTGTCCTCATTCTTATCATCACAGCTACTTCTTTAGTTCCTTTCATGTGATGCAGGGGAAGAGATTGTGCTCCAGACTCAGAAAGATCTGATTTCTAAGCCTGGCTCTGCTAGCTGTTAGCTGTATGGCCATGAGCAAGTTATGTGACCTCTCTGTGCCTCAGTTTCCATAGCTGTAGAAAAGGTAATTAATCTCTGTCTGGTGAGGTGATTCTGAGGACTCGATGAGATGACAGAAATGAAGGCCCCTGGTGCGTTCCTAACCCAGAGCAGGCGCTCAGTGAATGTAGTTATTCCTTTGCTCTCTTCTTCAAATGACACCTTCTGTGAGGCCTTTTCTTCCTCCCTTCCTTCCTTCCTTCCTTCCTTCCTTCCTTCCTTCCTTCCTTCCTTCCTTCCTTCCTTCCTTCCTTCCTTCCTTCCTTCCTTCCTTCCTTCCTTCCTTCCTTCCTTCCTTCCTTCCCTTTTTTAACATATCTTTATTAACTTCAGAGAGAGGGACAGAGAGTTGAAACATCAAAGATGAGAGTCATTGATCAGCTGGCTGCCTCCTGCATGCCCCCTGCTGGTGATCGATCCCGAAACCTGGGCATGTGCCCTGACTGGGAATTGCACCGCAGTCTCCTGAATCCTAGATTGACACTCAACCACTGAGCCACGCCTGGCCGGGCTGGGAGGCCTTTCTTGACTGCTCTTAGCTGGAAAGACTGTCTCCCTCACATAGCTCCCATGCAGTGTTTCTAGACTGTAATGCGCATAGGAATGAGCTGGGGATCATGTTAAGCCAGATTCTGACTCAGTGGGAATGGTCTGGGGCCTGAGAGTCTGCATTTCTCATGAGCTCCCAGGCAGCGCTGACCCGGTAGGGTTCCTGGTGGACCATACTTTGGGCTGGGTCGTGAGGGTTTCAAGCATTTTATATCTGTTTTGATCATATTTTGGGTTCTGGCATCATTGTTTAGGAACAAATGGCTACCAGTCTATAAGCTCACTAAGGGCAGAATTTCTTCTAGAGAGTTCCCTAAGCATACCTCATTTCCCTGGATTCCAAGATGCTCACATGAACATTCCAGTGTTTCTGAAGTAGGGATGTGTCTCATAATTGATGGGTTCGTTTACTCACTGTTACATTGATGGTGTGTTTTATAATTAGTGATAATGGCTACGTGACAAATGTTTATTGAACAAATAGATGAAAGAATGAGTCAGTGTGTGTGTGTGTGTGTGTGTGTGTGTGTGTGTGTGTGCATGCCTGCACACATGTGTGTGGGCAGGGAGTGTGCTACACATTCCATTCTCTTAAACAGATGAGCATTATTCCAACTATTAGAATCCCTGGGGCACCAGGAGATTTTGTGCCTCCCTTATTAAAAGCCTATTTGACAATATAAAAATATGTGTATACCCCACAACCCAGCAATTTCTCTTAGAAATTTGCCTTGGAGGAACACTTGTGTGTATGCACAGGATGAGTATAGTATGTCTGTGACAGCACTGCTTGTAACAGCCAAACATTGGGAACAGCCCACACTTCTGTTGCCAGAGAATGGTAATACTGTGGAGTATTTACTACAATGGGGTCAGCAGTGGAAGTGAGTGGGTCACAGCCACACATGTCAGCACAGGTGAATTCCACAAATGTAATATTGAACATAAAAAAATCAAGCTCCAGGAAAATACATATAGTATGGTTCCATTTTCATGAAGTTAAAAACTGTGCGATTAGACCATGGATTGCTTAAAAATACATACATTTGTGGTGAAACTGTAAAGTCAGGCAAGGCGATGATACACCCAGGATTCAAGGGGGCAGTGCATGGGATGTGGCAGGGCGGGCCCCTTTAATGTACTGGGGATGCTCCATTCTTAGCCCGATGGCACATGCACAGGTGCTCATTTTATTGTTGTTGTCTATGCCTCACTGTGGCAGAGCCTGGTGGCTGTTTCCTAGTATCCCGCTCTCTCTGTCTTCCCACATTTTGCCTGGACATACGGCTTCCTAGAATGTAGACTAGTTACCAGCCTCTCTTGCAGCTAGAGGTGGCCATGTGACTAAGTTCTGACCAAGGGATGTAAGTGGAAGTGCTGGGAGCAACTTCTGAGAAATGTCCTTCATGGGATGTGCCCTTCTCAGCTATTTCCTCTTCGCACATGGACTATGGAGGTCCAAGGTTGCCTTATTGGACCATGACATAACCTTGAGGATGGAGAGCTGCATGATAGTAGAATAAGGTAAGGGCATCTGGGCCATGCCACTGTGGGGGCGTACTAGCCCTGGACATCTTATCTCTAGAGCTGTGCGATGAGAGCGAAATAAACCATCTTTTTAATTTTAGTTAAAAAAAATCTGGTAGCTGAACTTAACCCTAATAAACACAATCATACATGTTAAAATAGTCTTTTTAATGTATTTAATATCAAACACATTTTTAAGAAGGCAATTTGTTGAACCCTGAGTGCTCGCATATAGTAGGTGCTTATGAAGTATCTAAAGAATAACTGAATGAATTAATTAAAAGGCGTCTCAATGTTCCTCATAACCTCTTTGTTCAGGATAAACTTTTCTACTGTGCAGTGCCAGCTGTGGCTATGAATATGGGAGAGGGAGATGGGGGCATTGCTAAGAACAGCGTGTGACAGGGTATGCCAGCTTTGGACTAAGGGGGCTGGGAAGGGGTGTAAGATGATGGGTTTGACCTCAGACAGCAAGGATGTAATCGATCCCAGTGACAATAGGCAAGCTACAATTGTTGACACTTAGAGATAATAGAAGAGCCCTTGGAGATGGGGTCAGGGCCCCACACTGGGGACTCTGGGTGTCATGGAGAGGGTGTGCTCATGGGCTGGTAGATTGATAAGGGCCTGACCTCACCAACACTGAGAATTTGAAGGATCTGGGTTCTGAACTTGAAGGCACCTTCATCACAACCTTGAGCTCTGGGTCCCCCTCCTGAACATATGGCTTCCTGGACATAGTGCTGACACGGGCAGGCCCCCAGGGACAGGAAAACCTCAGACCCACTTCACACCACAATGTAATTGAAAGCCTGTTCCTGATGAGGTTAAGGACCCTTGGCACAGGTAATGAACTAACCTAAACATACTCCATGAAGTAGACTATGAAGGAACCTTCCCAAAATATAGTTCAATTCAACTCCTACCACTAGAGAGGCAGGAAAGATCAGCAGTTAGCGCCAGAGTCTGGAGGTGGGCCACTGGGTTCCTATCCCAGTTATACCACTGAACTTCTCTGACCCTCAGTCGTCTTGTCTGTAAAATGGGGAGACAGATCTATCTCACAGGGTGGAGTTGCATAAAGTACTGCATTGAGAGGGCTTAGCATAATTCCTGGCACCCAGTAGGGGTTCGATAAGTGGTAGGTATTGTTTCCCATTGCTGGGCCACACGCTGGGTAGCACAGATGGGTCACACACAGTCCCTGCCCTCAAGAAGTGCACCGACTAGTCAGAGAATGGTGGTTACACTCTGACGTGTCAAGAGAGCTCCCTGGTGGAGACATGCCCAGGGAGTACGGGAACCTGATACGTTTAGATCCTACAAGACAGGACTGTTCAAATGACTGTGTCAACCCCAGAGCCCCAGGAGCAGGCAGACAATGAATAAATACTGTCATCTACCAGCGGCTCTACATTCATCTCGAGAAGCCTGTGGTAGAGAGGAAAGACGGCCGTGCCACTCAGTGAGAGAGCTTGTCTCTGAGCCCTCCTTCTGCCATTTATTACCCACGTGATCTGGAGCAAGTTGTTCCCTTTTTGACTCAGTATTTTAGCTAGTCCTCCAATTCACTGAGTGCCTACTAGGTGTGGCGGTTGAGGTAGGCGCCGCAATAGAATGCAGCGGCATGCCATGTCCCTAAGAGCTATGGGCCTAGGAGACACCTGGACAAATAATTAACTTCCATTACCCAGAGTGTAAACAATGTTAAGGGCAGGGACGGTGACAGCTGGCCCTTTGGAGAAGCTGCCATGAGCTGGGCACTGGGCTGGGCACTTTACATTTCATCCTTAAAACCTTTCATTATTTTCTCCACTTCAGAGGTGTGGAAATGGAAGCACAGGGAGGTGGAGGAATTGCATCTAAGGATTCACTGCTAGTGTAAGCGAAGGAGCTAGGATTTGACCCTAAACAGTGGGGTTCTGGGTGACCACTATGCTCTGTTGATACAGCAGAGCACAGGACACTGGAGGTGGGTGGGAGGATGCATGGCTCAGGCTGGATGGTGGTGGGTTGCCAGGAAGGCTTCCTGGAAGAAGCCCCATCTCAGATGAGCCACAAAAGATAGGTAGAAGTTGGCAGATGAAGGGAGGGAAGGGAGGTGCTAGGGGGAAGAGCAAGGGTTAACCAGAGAGAGGATGGGATCCCAAGGCCCAGAGCGTGGGTCTGTCGGAAGGACAGATGGTTGGTCTGGAAATAAGTGTGTGTGTGTGTGTGTGTGTGTGTGTGTGTGTGTGTGTGAGACCAGTGAGAGACAGCAGCCACTGTCGGATTATTCAGAGCCTAATAAGCCATTCAAAGTATGAACTTAGGTTAAGCAGGGATTAATGTGACCAGACTTGTGCTTTAGGTTGATGGCCCTGGTGGCTGAGAATAGACTGGAGGGAAGACTGGAAACCACAAGCCCTGTCAAAGCCACTGGGTCTCTTACCTGAACCACACTGACAGGAGTAGTCCAGATAAGAGATGGAGGTGGCTTGGCAGCGTGGGGGCGGTGGGCATGGAGAGAAGTGGATGGATATGAAGTAAATTGAGATCATTTATCTGTAAAATGGGGAAATGGGCCAGTGCTGCTTCTCTGATGGTATAATTGAATAGATGAAATGAGAGCTAATAAACCCATTTGGTAAAATGCAAAGCCCCTGCAGAGCTGCAGGCCAGTTAGCACGGCCATCCTTTAGTGAATGAGCCCGTGCCAGACATACACTTCTCCTTTCATGTGTATACTTTCCAAACCCTGGACAGATTGCTACTCCCACACTCGCTAGTGTGTGACTTTGGGCAGGTCATGTTTCCTCTCTAAGGTTTGCTTTCCCCCTTTGTAAAATGGGAGTAAGGTTGTTGTAAAAATGAACACGGTAATGCACAAAGAAAGCTGATGGACACCGTTCCTGTCTCATAATAGATGCCAGGGAAATAAACATCTCTACAGACATAGCTTCTCTTCTGCTACTCCACGCACCAAGATCATGAGACCTTGCTGCCAGGATGTGTCCCACAGACTTTGTCTTCTGAGGGACACTCCTTCCTGCTAGCAGTCATGAAGATCTCCAATATGGTGCCCAGATTTCTCTATGGAATGAAAAAAGTGCCCCAGTGGCCTTTCCTGCTTTGAAAATCCACCTTAATTTTCTGAACATTGATTTTCCCCAGCCCCCTTTGGCTCTTTTTTTAGCTGCTTGGGCCCATTCAGTTTCATGGCTGAGATCCAGGCCTAAGTGGTCAAATGTCACGTAAACCACTGACCCACAAATGGAAACGTTTCATGGGACAAGGATCCATAGACCTGGGGATCTGTCTAACCACATTCTTGTTTCCAAGCCAAACACACTGGCTCACTCCGAAATCTCCCAACTCCCATTGCTTGCAGCACAAAGAGCAGATGTCTTAGACTCAGACATTCTCAGCTATGTCCACTTGGACCCAGAGATTCCCACCTCGTCTGCTCTGACTCTTCTCTCCCAGCTACTCTGGGCTCAGAAAAGCATTTGCCTATTCCCCCTCCTCACCTTTGCTCACACTTGCCCTCCCAGCCAAAAAAAGTCCTCCCTCTTTCCTACCTAAAATGATGCCTGTTTTACTGGGCTAGGAGAGCTAGGAACCATGGGTGGGAATTCTACAAGCAACACTAGACTAGGTGGGGCACCTTGGTCCAAATTTAAGGAGGCACTTGCTCTCAGGGTTGGGCAGGTGCACTGAGCACCTCCGTCAGTTTTGTACCTCACCTTAGTCCAGCCCTATGAAGGGGAGAGTGAGATGTCAGATTGGTAGCTGGGAGAGTGTTGTGGTTTTCTGAACTGACTCCCAAGGTAGTGAGCTCCCTGTTGCTGGAGGGGTTCATGTGGAAGGTGGTTGGCTGCCTTTGAAGGATGCCGCAGAAGGCATTTCCAGGAGGTAGAATAGATGATCCTGAGGTGCCTTTCATCCCCTGGAAGTGAGGATTTAAGGAGCCCTCCTGATCCCTGCAGCTCAGAGCTGCCTCTCCCTCCTTTCATCTCCAAGATCACTCATCTGGCAATTAACCACAAACTGCCTCGTGACAGCTCTTGTATTGCTGTCCTGTCTTATTATTTCAGATCTCACCAGTTTTTGTGCCATTTTCCTAATAGCATTCTGGTGCATTGAGGCCAGGGATTGAGCTGTGCATTTTCCGTTCTCTCTCAGGGGATATGGGGGACCCCCTGATATTTATTAAAGATCCTCTCTGTGCCAATACTTTACATCTCCCCTGATTTACCTACCACATCAGTCCCTTGGGTGGGTTCTATCCATGATCTGTTCTACAGATGAGGGGCTGGAGGCCCATAGAGCTTGATAAAGATTAGCTACTCTTTTTAATAAAAACTCAGGACAGATCTATCAGAATACCTGGATGTAGAGCCTTGGGGAAGTTGCTTAACTGCTCTGGACCTCAGTTTCCTTGCTGTAAAATGGGATGATAATATTACCTATTTTTCCCATTCCTTGTGAGGGTTGTTAATGTATGTGTAAAGCTCTTAGATTGGTGCATATTGTGGGCTCTCAGTACACATTATTATCACAAGAGTGGTGGGCCTTGTCATATCTAGAAAAAAGAACCATCAGAATGCGAGCTTTAGTATTTTTGGTGTTTAAAAAGATCATCCAGGTGGGAAGAAGGTGACTCAGAATTGTCTCTCTACCCAGTAGAGAGGTTCCACCCTCAGAAGCCACTTACATGTAGAAATGGGAAACGTGGGTCTCCCATGAGTCTCATCAACAGGAATCAGTCCCCAAGGACTTGATCACCTTTGGGAGAAATGCAAAGAGGATTCTCAAAACCATAAAGCTGAGGGCAAGACTTGGTCTTTAATGGCCGATTAAACAAAACCCTCACTGGTGCCTTCTCTGTGCTAGGCACTGCTGTGGAAGCAGATAAGGGTAAAAAAGTCAGAATCTTTGCTCTGAAGGCCCTGCATAGTCTGGAGGGGTTGGGGGTAGGACAGAGAATGGACCAGTGAGCCCTGGCTCCCAAGCCAGTGGGTACTCGGAGAGGAGCAGACCATGAGCCAGCCCCCTCTGCCTCTCCACAACTCCCGGGAGGAGAAGGATTCTGAGGGAGGAGAATTGCTGAGAGGAGTTGCAGCTGATCCAGGCAGCTCAGCGAGGACGAAGACCAGGAGGGAGGTGGAGTTGGTGGCACTAGTTGACTGGTGTGCACGGGAGAGGTGGAGGCAAGCTCTAGGGACCATGAGGCTTCTGCCAGCCATTGAGGAAGAGGGAGCGGGCTCTGGAAAGGCCTGCCTTGCCATGCCATGCCTCTGGCCCACCATTGACTGCTAAGAGCAGCACTTTGGTTGCTGCTGGGAAGGCAAACACTGTTTGCATTTCTGTCACTTAAAACAATGTGGTGTTGTGACACTCTAGAATCTGAAGATAAATGTTTAATGAAAGGATTCAATTTGATACGATGTCAGAACTTAATTAGGTCCACAATGCACAGAGGGCTCTGCAGGCTCTTCAATTAAGAGCAACTTCAGCATCTTTGTGTGTGTGTGTGTGTGTGTGTGTGTATGTGTCTAGCATCTTGGAGGGACTGCCTGGGCTGGGATGATGCCTCCCAGCCTTGAGGCCTGCAGATTCTGGCTCAAGGACACTACTTTTGGCAGCTCTGGTAGAGGTGATGAAGGGTTCCGGCCACTCTGTGCTTGGAAATCTGCATTTTCTCAGATTGGGGCTGTAGCATGTGACTGTAAAATGCTGCAAATGAATCTAACCTATTTGAGGCTCAAGGTCATCACCCCAGGTCAGGTGAGGACTCCTCTGAGGAAGCCAACCCTGCAGAAGGGAACTGTCTTTAAGCCCACCTGGCACTGCTTCGAGGAGCATTGAAGGTCAAGGCTACTAGAACCGCAAATAGCTATGTTTTCAATCCCAGCCAAGGCTGACATTCCACAGGTATATGCCAAATAGCTACATTGGCTGTCAAATGACTGCTGTCCAAACAGCCCCAGACTCCCCTTGTCTCCACTGCCCTGGTCACGCTAGCCCCTCCTCCAGGATCTCCTTGACACCCCCATTTCTTCCATCCTGTGTTGGACCTGACACGGGTGTCTCCGGGATGCTGTTCCAGCACCATGGCCAGCACCCACTCTGCCTGGCCAAGGCCTAGGCCCCAGCAGTTGTGAAATATGCTGACTATTGCTCAATTGCAGCCTGTAAAAACGACAGCAGTCTGGGTGGCACGAGGTTATAGACCTAGAAGAATCAGCTTTGAAGCCAGACCCCTCCACCTCTGGCTTCAAGAGCCTCAGTGCTACCCACTCTGAGCTGTGTTAAATACTCTGAGCCTCCACTGCAAATGGGGTTAATAACATTACTTCAAACTGCTGTGGTGAAGATCAAAGAACATAAATAATGTGAGTGGTCCCAGGGTGCAATGGTTAGCACTTTAGATTCAGACTCCAGCAAGCCAAGTTCAAGTATCAGTGGGATGTTTTTAAAGGGTGTAGAATGTAGAGTTTAAGAGTATAGTACCTGGAGCAGACTGTCTAGGTTCAAATCCCAGCTCTGTCACCTAAAAGCCATGACCTTGGACAAGAAATGTCACCTTCCAGTGTCTCAGTTTCCTTATCTTGTGAATGAGAACATAAATATCTTTAGTTTTTGAAAGGATAAATAAGCTAACAGACTTAGGAGAGCATTGGGTGCATAGTAGGAATTCAAGAAAAGTTAGCTGTTACTAATTATTATTACGTAAATTGTCTTACACATATTAGGTGCTTAATAAATGGTAACAGCTACAACCACTTTGAGAATGGCCCTCACCAGTGTTCTTCACTACCCTCGTCATCCAATGTTTTCCAGTTCCTCAAACATCATACTTCTTAGAGGAGAGAGGGCCACCTCACCATATGGCTGCTCCCCTCATCCCTCCCAACTGGCCAGCCTCTGCCTGGTTATTTGGCTAGCCATATCCTCACCAGGAGCATGCAACAAATGTTCCATGTCTCCCACCCTCCAGACTGTGTCACCACTTAGTAGGCACCCAACCAATGAGGGAACCCGGACCAGGGAAGTCTTCTGTCTTAAGCTCAGGAGAGGATGCTTTTTACCAGTGGTTTGCCAGCTGCAGACACTTTATCAGACATGTCTGTGGTTTCCTGAGTGTGTTTTGCTAATGCCAGCTGGAGAAATACTGGTAGGGTTACACCATAATGGGGCTCCATTGTCAATAAGTTGGAGGAATGCCAGGTTAACTGAGGTCAAACAGGTTTCCTAACTGCAGGGCTTTTCAGAGCCTTTACTACACTAATTGCATTGTCAAACTCTAATGTGGGAGTACAGTGCATAACCTTTCCAAAAATTTATTCCACTCCTGACTTCGTGTGTGCCTGTGTGTGTGTGTGTGTGTGTGTGTCTGTCTGTCTGTCTTTTATCTCATGGGGCTACAGTTTTTCGATCATCCTTTGGGAAACATGGAACTAAATGGATCTTAGATTTCAGTCCTGCAGGTTCATGTAGAGCAGTGGGTAATAAAGAGGTAGGGTACAAAGGTTTCCAACACCTCTTTCTCCCGAGTGCTAGTGTGGGAGGCATTTTTACACGTCCCTACTGTATTCACCGGCCTCTGCCCTGCCCTGGTGGCAGCATTTGACCCAGCCGAGCACTCTAGCCCACTGATGTGCCCTCTTCCCTTGGCGCCTGGGACCGCTCCCCTACACCCGGGGCCTGGTTTCCTTCTCAAGCTCCTCCTTCTCTGATTATCCTGTAAGCTTGGTGTCCTGGGGGCTGTCCCCTTGGCCCTCTTATCTTTTCATTCTATGTAAGTTCCTCCTGGCTTTAATCTTCATCTACATCCTGGCCATCCACAAGTCTGTCTCCAACCCAGGCCCGTCTTTTACATCTCCCTATGCGTATCCCGCAGGTACTTGGACCTTGGGCTGAACTTAGTCTGCTTCCTCTTCCCAGAGGCTCACTCTTCCCTGCCTTCACCCAGCCGCTTTCCCAGCTGCAGATATGGAAGTTGTCCTTGATTTTACCTCTCCATGCCGCTCTCATCTCATTGCCAGTTCTTTAACATGTCTCGAACCATTCGTGCCGTAGCCTAGACCACCACCGAACCTCCACGTGCTATTATAACACCCTCCAACCTCCCGCGGCTTCCCTGGTTCCCTCTTACCCATTTCAAATCCACTCTCCACTCTCCGATACCTCTCCCCCCATTCCTAAAGGATACGCTCCGAACTCCATGGCAAGGTCTGCAGGACCCACCACAATTTGCTGCTTAGGCCCCCAGCCTCATCCACCTTCAGAAGCCACACTCCAGCCATCCTGAGCTGCTCTGACTCCCACGATCCACTGTGCTGGCTCCTCTCTCTGACTTTTCCACATGCTTTCTGCCTGTACTCCCTTCCCC
Organism: Miniopterus schreibersii; assembly: GCF_964146895.1. NCBI lineage: Eukaryota > Metazoa > Chordata > Mammalia > Chiroptera > Miniopteridae > Miniopterus > Miniopterus schreibersii. The sequence continues at coordinate 179,758,716 of NC_138102.1, forward strand.
ACTACCCTCCAACCCCGTCTTCTCTGCCCACCCCCTGGATGCCTCCTGTTGGCTCTTCAGCTCTCAATTTATGCGTAATTTCCTCTAGGAAGGCTTCCTTAGAATCCCGTCCTTCCCACACATTGCCTCAGAGAACAGGCCGCCCCCTTCTGTTTCCCATGACACTCGCGCTTGCCCGTTTTGTAACACTGCCCACACCATGTTGAGATGGCACATTGGCCTGTTTCCTTGCCTGTCCCTTCCGCTGGAGTGTTGGCCTTTTAAAGAGCTACTGTGTTTCCGTCATGTCCTCAGGTCGGAGGTAGCCTGCCCACCTTCTCTTGTCTCCAGACTTGCCCACACACCATCTCAGCCCTTGCCAGAGAGTGGGCAAGGTGGTGGGAGCAACAAGTACTGGGAGCTACGATGCCACAATAAATTTTGCTGGGTTAGTGTAGCTAGTGAAAGGCTTGTGGAGGGAAATGATTCCAACTATTGACTCAAATGAGGTTGGGGGATTTTCTGTGGTTTGCAATGATTCATTTGCCCATTACCGGCTGTGATGTGAATTGGCAGCACTGACATACGGCCTGGACCCACTGCACAGGAGGGAGGGAGCTTCGGAGCCTGGAGGCAGAGTGTTCTCCTTTCCCAGCTCCTCTTGTGCCTTCCGCCGTCTCTTGAGCAGTACCAGACTGGCAGCAAGGGCCTTTGTCACCAGGCACTCTGACTTGGTTTACTTCCTGTCTCCCTCACTAGAGAATGCCCGCAGTTAGAGCAGGGACTATATGTATGTTTTATTCACAGGGTATCCCCACCACCCAGCAAGGGTCTTGATTACACTGGGTGCTCAGTGAATGTCCAAGGAATGGATGAACTGAATGAATGCTTTCGAAGCCATATGCCCACTACAGCATATAATGCCCCATTGGATTGGTTAGGAGGGAAAGAGTGAACACGGGGTTTGTGGTGATTGGCTGGAATCTCACACAAAGAAGACCAGTGAGCAAACGGCACGAATTGCCGCCCACTGTATACATTTTTATGTATCTCATAGGTAGCACACCTACAGGGTCCCATCTGGTTTAGTCTGAGATGACTACTACACTCAACTGTGACTCTCCTCCATTCACTCTACTTCAGACACACAGGCTTCTTAATTTGTCCTTAAATGCACCAATCACCCCCCTCCCCCCAACCAGGGCTCCCTGCCGGCAATGCTCTTGTCCTATCCAAATAGCTGTGTCTCTCGCTTCATTCAGGTCTCTGATAAAAAATCATCTGAACACCATCCTCTGTTCCCTTAGCTGGGTTTATTTTTCTTTTTAGTTAATCACTAGCTAACGTCCAATTGCATTTTTATTTGCTTATGTGTTTGCTCAGTGTCTCCCTTGCTACAGTGGAAGATCCACAAGGGCAGAGCTTTGCTCTGTTCACTGTTGCAGCCCCAGTGTTTAGAACAGTGCGGCACATAGCAGGTGCTCAATAAATGCTTGTGGATTACATGCACAAACCTTTGCGTGTTCTGCTGTAGCCTCCTGCTTTCTAAAGAAATAATGTCACAATAGGTATCAGTCAAAACAAAACAAAATACGACCTTACTGGCATCCTGCATTTAAAGATAAGAAAGTGTATTTATGTTCATTCCCCACTTTTTCCTCAGAATTACCTGGGCAGTAGGTGGAATTTTCATTTCCCATTTTTCTAACCCAGGGCTCAGAAAAATAAAGTTATTGCCCCAAAGACTCCAAATCTGGTATCCCCTGAATGACAGTGTCCTTGGATTACTTAACCTCTTTGTTGGCTAGGTTTCCTCATCTGTGATATGGAGATAAGACAGGTTTATGCCTCATAAAGTTGCTGTGAAAGAGTTAATTTGGTTAAGTGCCTAGAGAAGTGCCTGGCACATACTAACAACTCTTTAAAAGCTAGTTATTCTTGTTAAGTCATTTTAATATTGAATTTTTATTGAAATCCTCCCGTATTAGCATTTCATTTTGAATTTCTTATGTATTTTTCATGCAATTGCATTGTAGGCTTCTTATGAATATAAAAAGGTGAAATCTAGGAAAATCCCTATCCCTGGTTCCTAGTAGGTGTTCAATAAAACATCATCTCTTTTCCCCTCTTAAGCTCAGAAGGCAGTGTGGCGTGGTGGGACGAATGAGAGCTTGGGGATCAGACAGTCCGAGGATGGAGCTCTGTCTTCGTCAGCTCTCTGCTGAACCTCTCTGAGCTGTTTGCTCACGTGTGGGACGGGTTAATGGTTCTGAGATTAGTTGAGATCATTTATGCTGAACACCTGCCACATTTTAGGGTCCGGGAACTCTGTTAGCCTTCAATGTAAAACTTAGAAGCCCTGCATGTTCCAGCTGCTTGTCAAGAGAATAGGCATGTCTGCCTGGCCATAGTGGCTGACCGATAAACATGTGCTGAGTGACCGTCTCTGATTTTATGTGGCTAAATGCCACTGGAGGCAGAGGTTGAGGGCTGAGGGGGAGGGGCGGGTAATGAATTCTGAGTTGTGCGCTGGTGATACCTGGAGGCTTTGGGATGGTTCCAAGACTCTGGGTCTGGGACACTGCCAGCCTCTTCTCTCTGACTTTGCTCCCTTGAGTCTCGGAGGGACCAATCTCTTTCTTCCCAAAGAGGAGCCGGCTGCCATATGGCCGTGTCTTCAACTGGGCTGGAACCTGGGTGGAACCCAGAGGAAAGCGGCCAAGTGTGCCTGCAGGGGCCCCTTGGAGGCAGCTGCTCCTCTGTCACATCCCAGGCTGCAGAGGCTGCCCCAGTTTGCTGCCAGGTCTGCTGACTGCCCTCACATGAGGGACTGGCTTTCCCCTTCCTGGGGAGACAGGTGGCAGCTCTATGAGCTCAGTCTCCCTCCACCTCTCTGCCTTCCTGATGGCCACTGGGGCTCGTTTGCCCCTGGTTCAAACAAAGCAGGAAGAATAAAATGGACATAGTTAAGCAAGGTTGTCACTGACCGTGGATGTGGCTGCTCAACCTGGCCTGTCTTCCACTTGTGAAAATAGAGAAACAGGAGAGTGGCATGCACATGGGGGTAAAACTTAGAGAGAAGGGCAGGAAGTTCACTTTTAGTGAGTGCCTACTACATGCTTGGCACTTTCCTCAAAACATCTTTCTAAATTCTCACAGCTGACTTGTGATGCCAATGTTATAATTCCCATCAGATGAGGAAACTGAGGCCCAGAAAGGTCAAGAGGGAACTACCCAAGATCAGGCAGCTGCTATGTGGCAGAGCCAGGATTTAAACTCATTTTCGTTTGGCCCCCCGACTTTGCTCATCCCACTGCATTGGGGTCTCTCAGACCTGAGTGGTGGAGGGCACATTAAATGTATGTAATTCTCATGGCTCTGCAGAAAGACAGATTTAAAAACACTCTGATCTTTAAAGGTAAAAACATATCGCTAGGTACAGATTTCTTATACTCACAGCATAAGAGCTTATAGCACTTAAATGATTGTAAAATATAAACAAAATTACCAAGGAAATACAGAGTTGCAATACTAATCGAATTCAAATTAACAACATCGATTTCATGCGATGGATGCTTTTCTGCTGGAGCCTCTTGAGTTCATTATGCCTTGGCCAGTATGTGCCAAGTGAGTCCTCTGTTTGTCTACCAGTGTTTTCACTTCGAATGATCTCAAGACCCTCATGGGTGAAGACCACTACTCTGTCCTGTGACCTCAGTTAACAGGAGCTGGGCATCCACAGTTACTTCTGTCCTCCTCAGTCTGTGACAGTTAAGGCAGTAAATTACTACTCTTGTGATGTAAAATCAAAGTCTCAAGTTGTTAAATAATTTAAGAAGTGAAAATGATATTCTACGAGTCTGACTTTCCATTGCCACAGACCGCAAGGGAGCTTAGTCTTTATAATGTAAAATATTTCAACCCAAGGGCCAATTGTTGTCACTCGAAAGTTGGATGTATCTGCCACTCCAGTGGCAGCTGGACATGTTTGTCCACCTGTTAAAAATTAAATGCTGTCACTAGGGGTCATTGCCTTGTGTGAACACAAAGGCAAGTTCCAGCACGGAAATGGTGCTCGTAGGAGCCTCCACAGCGCTGTCGAAGCCAGTTATGTGTAAGTGGATTTGAAAAGATTATCATCAACCAGGAAACACACAGAAGCGCGTAGCGCTTGTTCGCCCGCGCACGCACACACACACTGCCTGGGCCTGTGGTCCAAGGGGGACTTTATGATGGGAAATCCTCGCCTGCCTCCTGTGACTTCGCTCAGATTAAACCAGCAAAGCCAGGTAATTGGACACTCACCTTTCAGCACAAATCTTCCCAATGTGTTTGCAGAGGGCAAGTGGCTAGAGAAGCGTCCCTCACTGGCAGGAGAACTTAAGGCAGCTGCTCCTCTGGGAGGCAGTTGAAGGGCTCTCAACCAAGTGATAGCAAAATCCTCCCTCCAGAGTGAGGCTTCCAGTGAGGCGGAAGTGTCTTCACCCAGATTCACTTGGAAAAAATGTTTTTCCCCTTTCCTTCAAATAAACTGTCAGCACTAGAGAATCTCTTCTCATCCCTCCGCCAGTTCATTTGTTTTATGATATGGTGGAATGTTTAAGAGCATAGATTTATGGCTGACGTCCCCCAGATTTGAATGCCAGTAACACCAATTAATGGCTGTGTGACCTCGGGCAATTTATTAACCTCTCTGTGCCTCTCTTTCTGTTCATCTGTACAGTGGTGCTGCTGGTAGTGTGTGGCCACCTACTGAGCTTGTCGCGGAGCTCTCAGGAGACTTGCGTATTAAACCCTTGTCATGGGGCCTTGCATCGTTCAGCCCGCAGCCAGGGCAAGACCACAGTTGCAGTATTCACCAGCTTCTCCCCTGCATCTGCCCAGTGGGAGCACCAAAGGAAGGAGTCTTTACTATTTAAGTCTTTTTCCTTGGGTTGCACCTCCTTTGGGAAGCCTTTCCCACTTCCAGAAGCCCACAGCGAGAGCTGCCTTTACCACACCTTCTCTTTGCTGCTGGATTTGCCACCCAGTCCAAGCCTGTCTGTTCTGGTCACATATTTTGTCTTTAAGAATTTTACATCTTATGAGATGGGAGCAATTTGGGGGCCAGGATGACTTTTGTTTGTGGATTAAGCTTGGTACTTGGATGAATGACAAATAATGATTCTGAGCTCATTCCAGAAATTGATAAAGAAGTCAAGAGAACAGAATAAGTTCCACCCCTAATGCCCATCCATGCTTTTTATTAAAAAGGCAAAGATGAAGTAGAGTCCATGCGTGCGCATGCACACACGCTCCAGGAGCCTTCCCGTCCCACCCCACGCACCCACAGGTGCTGTGACACGTGCCTGCTCCCTCCCCTGCCCACAGTGCAGTTGCATTCATCTCCTGGGACAGTATCTTACTCATCCTGGCATCACAGAATCACAAGGGCACTGGCAGATAGTAGGTGCTCAGTAGCTATTTCTTGAATAGAGCTGAATTAAAGAGACAACTGGAGCTCCAGCCATTTAAGACAAACTGAATGTTTGCAAGGCAATCCTACTGTTTTCCATCATGTTAAACACGCAGGTTGGTTCATGTATTTGCCAATGACAACAGCAATGAAACAGCAGGTGACATTTACTGAGCACTCGCTATCTGCTGCTTGCTCTACTCAATGCTTTATCTCTATGATCTCATTTAACCCTCCAAACACGGTTACTAAGCAGGCACCACTGTCATTCCCTGTTTATACACAGGAAACAGAAGCAGAGGTTAAGTGACTTGTCCAAGATTGCTTAGCTAGTTGGTGGAGGGGCAGGATTCAGACCTGGCCAGTGGCTCGACCTACGTTTCCCAAGTTCCTGCTATGCAATGGACACAGACTAGGTGTGACACAGGTCACTGTGTCAGTAGTTCTGAATTGTCAGCCCCAGAATGTCCTAGGAGGCTGTCAAAACAGACAGCTGGACCCCAGCCCCAGAGTTTCCAACTGAGTTTGGGGGGAAGCCTGAAAATCCACATTTCTAACAAGTTCCCCAGGTACTGACATTCTGGGCTCACTCTGAGAGCCACTGGTCTAGACTCACTGGTCTAGCCTTAGAATAGGAGGAGTTCAGCAATGTGTGGAGACACAAGCCATGGTGAGACCTGGGGACAAAAATGCCCAGTGAAAGCAGAAATTCAGCTTTGGAACTCTAGGGGGAAGGATGAACAATTTTTAGGCCCCTTCTATATGCTAGCCCTGCTCTGACACTATTTTACTTGAAAGACAAGGCAAGACATCCTCCTCACTCAGCTGCAGAGTTTGGAGAAGTAACAGGCATAACTTGGGAAAAGATTTTGAGGTGTTAAGGGTGTGCATTTGATGTTCCTGTGCTGGGGCCAGAGTGCTCAGTAAAATTCACAGCACTGCTGCTTCCTGGTGGTGTAATCTCAGGCATGTGACTTATTGTCTCAGGCTCAGTTTCCCTGTCTGGAAATGGGGTAACAGGAGTACCTACCTCATAATGCTCACTGTGAGTGAGTGTCGAGTGACTTAGAGCAGCAGTGCCTGGCCCAGGGTTTGCCAGTGATTTTATTAACTGTTGGTTAACACAGCAAGACTGAGTCTGAACAAATGAGGTTCAAGCCACTGAAGGGAACTGGACTCAGAGTCTGGGGAATAACTGATGATAATAATATTGATGGTGATGATGGTAATAATAATAATATGAATTGCTGTTAGTATTATTCATGGACACATTTGTGGGCCAGTCATTGTGCAGAGTGCTCTACTGCAAAATCTCATCGAATGCTCTCAGTAATCCCAACTGTTACCTTTGCTGTTGGGATGAAGAAACTGAGGCTCTACCTGATTGGCCCCATTAACACTCGGCTACCTTGGGCAAGTTGCCCAACCTCTCAGGGCCTCCAGGATGGAGTTGGTCTTGATGTTCTCCAAAGGCTGTGCTGCTCCTACCTGGCGACTCCTCACCCCACATCATTGAGAAACAATCCCCATAGTGGGGAGCTACTCTTACTTGAGCTTTAGGTGTCGAAGCACCAGCCTCCCTGGAATTGGTGATCTTGGACTCTCGACACCTATGAATCATTTCCAAACTGTGCAGCACCTTGGAATGCTGGCGTCTGTGTGGGAGGTGGTGGGGATGGCCCGAGGTGAAGCCATGCAGCAGGCAGAGGTTTCCTGGCACCTTCTCAGCCCACCCTGGTGGTGGGAGCACCAGCTTTCCTTTATGTAGCGTTGAATTCGTGTCAGAAACTGCATGCCATCCCTTGAACTCCCTGAGCCTCTGTAACAAGCCTCTGAGGTAGCTCCCCAGGAGATGTGAAGTTTCCCTTTATAGATGAGGAAGCAGGCCCAGGAAGGTCAGGCTGCTCACCCAAAGCCACTGGCTTGAGGGTCAGAGCTAGGATTTGAACACAGGCCTGTCTGCCTCCCAAGCCCATGCCAGTGATCACCACCCTAACTGTCTCCCTGTTTCTTTCTCTTGCCCCTGCTTTCCAGTCATCCCTCTGTCCTGCTGGCTCCTCTCTGAACTTACTCCTAGAGTCCCAGGACAGGTCTGATATGCACCTTCAAGGTATTAAGAAGTAGTGAAGCCCTGGCCAGGTGGCTTGGTTGGAGCGTTGTCCCATACACCAAAAGGTTACAGGTTCGATTCCCAGTCAGGGCACATAGTTAGGTTGCGGGTTTGATCCCAGGTTGGGGTGCGTATGGGAGGCAACTGATTGATGTTTCTCTCCCCCCCTTCCTCTCTCTAAAATCAATAATAATAATAATAATAATAATAATAATAATAAAAATATCATCGGTAAGGATTAAAAAAAAGAGAGAAATAAGAAAAAGAAGCAGTGAAGACACTGACCCCCAGACTCTGATTTTGGTAGCTCTGGGGTGATGTGCCCTCTTGATTATAAATCATAAGGCCCCTCTGGATCCAACGATCTTTGAAGCTGGGTCCTAAAATGTGTTAAAAGGGCTCTCTGCAGTTCCAGTAGGCTTTGCACAGTTGCAGGTGTGGGATTCACCTCTTTTCAAAAATTTACACTAAAATCTATTCTTTATACAGAGGAAAGAGCACTAGATATAGAGTTTGAGAACTCATTCTGAGTCTCTCAATAACTCACTGTGTGACTTTGGGCAAGTTCCTTCCCTTCTCTGTGCCTCATTTTTCTTTTCTTTAAATGTCTTTATCGATTTCAGATAGAGGAAGGAAAAGGGAGAGAGAGAGATAGAAATGTCAGTGATGAGAGAGTCATTGATCCGCTGCCTCCTGCACGACCCTGCTGGGGATCGAGCCCGCAACCTAGGCATGTGCCCTGACGGGGAATCGAACTGCAATCTCCTGGATCCTAGGTTGAGAGCCATGCGGGCTGGGCTCTCTGCCTCATTTTAAATGAGAGTTGGATGAGATGATCCTTCTTGGCTGTACAATTTGGAGATCACATTCTGCCTTCAAATTGCTGTATACCTGCCCACCCCCTTGCTGAAGGTCGGGGTCCTTCAGGACAGGGCACTGGTACCCCTCGTTTGCCTCCCCAGGGCCTAGACAGCACCTCTCACAAACTCTGTGCTGAGAAAATATTGTAGAAGGCATGAACAGTGCTTCACAGTGTTTAGTAGGCTGCTCCATTCTGCAAACTGTAACGTCACATTTAGATAATCACCACCGATAGCAGATAATCTGGGCTCTTAGAAAGAAACTGTTTGTATTATCCTTTGTCTTATTTGATAAAGTAGCACAGCTTTGGAGAAATTGTGTTTATCTTTAACTACCGTTTTAAAAAATAATTTTTAGTAAAACCTTCTGAAAGTAATTTGACTATATGGGATTTTCTACCTCTAGTGATTTTCTTGGAGAAAAGCAAAACAAAAAAACAAAAACAAAAAAGAAAACAAGTGCTACTCATTCACAGGCAATGCTGCTTGGGGATTTAAAGGCACAGACGTGAAAATCTAGCAGAGTGAGTGAGCTGCTTGAAAAGCTGGCCATAGGCTGCATTGGCACCTTTAAAATTAGTGTCAGTTGCAGGCTAACTAAGGGCTCCACATTCTAATCTTATTTCCGAACAAGTCACTTAACTACCCGGCCCAAGCTTGCTTCCCTGGCGGAGGATGACAGCAGTGGCCTGCGACAGTCTTGCCCATTGTTTCTTGCTTCCTTTTTGCTTCTTGTGTCTTTTTAAAGAATCACCCGATCCATGTTGCTCTCTCGCATTCGTAGCCTCCCCTCCCCTCCTCCTGCTCCACCTCTCCTCCCTTCTTCTCCTTATTTTTCAGTCAGATGAAATGTGGGTTTAGAAAACAGAAACCACCAGGGTCTCGTTGGCCTGTTTCCATCTTTATCAGTGAAGACAATATTCAGGAAAGATCTTTGTGGATTTCGTGGCAAAGGCAAGCCGAGAACCTCATCCAACCGGGAGGGAGCTTTCTGAGAGCTGAGTAATATTTTGGTCCTTGCCTGCTCATGTTTTGCTTTTGAAACCAAACTCCCAGTCCTTTGTGAAGGTTCCTGCTCTAACATTAAAATGTAACCCTTTGTCCAAGCAGAAAAACCTCAGCTATTTAAGAGTCTGCAGCTATAGTTGAGGAGATCATGGTGAGAGGAAGGACTGAGAGTTTTAGGGTAAAACTAATGGCCCAAGATGCTCAGTTGTGAAGGCATTTATTTGGTGGGACCCTTTGTCAGAGATGATTTCATTTAATCACAGTATAATCCTGCCTGCTGGTCTCCTTATCCTCGTTTGACAGATGACACTGAGGTTCAGAGAGGTTAAGTGACTTGGCCAGGGTCATACAGATAGGAAGTGACACAGCCCTTCTGACATCATAAGCCTGCCTGTTCCCATCAAAGTTTGTCTCCATTCTGCTGAGCAATGCTGCCTGCTGGCATCAGGCTGGGCGGATTGGAGCCAGACCGGAAGAGACTGGGGAATGAGGCGAAAGCCCCCTTTTCTCTCTCACCCCTGCCCACCCAGGAGCAGGGAGGGAAGTATGGGCACCGGTGGAGTCTGTGCACTGGAAAAATGGGAGATGGGAATGGGACTCCTGGCTGTGTGTGTGTGTGTACACACACAGAGACAGAATGGGAATAAGAAAACCAGGGTAAATATATAATTAGGTATTGTTTGCTTCCAAATGAAAATAGCATTATGGTTTATTTCCAATTTAAAAAGCAAGGCATGCTCATGATAATATAATTTACTCTGTAGAGAAAGGGATAATAAAGGAAGTGAAAACAGCCTACAATTCCACAATCTAGAGATAACTGTGACCCATGATGGCTGGGCTCTGAGCTCTGCATTCTCAGATTTGCTACCTTAAACTCACCTCAGTCTTGCCTGTTGGTGAGTTGCCATGGAGACCACCAGAACACAGTTAACATGAATAACTCTGATTTTTGCAATTTTGACTCACTTGTCACTGGGAGGGTAGTAGGGTAGCTGATAAGTTCTTTGGATTTATTTGATCTAAGATAGATGTTAAAACTAGCAAAATATAATTAGCTCATTCAAAGACATCTTTTCAAAGACAAGGAGTATGGGAAAATTTCTGATATGATATTTAGACAAAAGTGAACTTGCATCCAATATGTTGAGTCTTGATTAAGAGATATATCTATACTCACAGAAAAAAAGACAAAGAAATGTCAATATTTCTCCTAAAATGTTATTAATGCGTGTTTCTAGGTGAATTATTTTAATTATCTTCTTCATAGTTCTCTGCATTTACTAAAGATTTGATAATGGACATGTTTTGCTTAAAGAGCCAAAGAATAATATATCCTATTTTTAAAAAAGGATAGATGCTTGGGGATGAGGTGTTTTTGAAATACACAGTGACTAGTATGTACAGAGACAAAATGAAGCAGAATATTAAGCAATTTCCCTTTGACCTTAATCAACACTCTAGCCTGGATGGATGTGGGTGAGGGAGCAGGAGTGACTGGCCGAGGGAACGTTCATTTGAGTTTCTGAAATATTCATTTCCTGCAAAAGCCTCAATTTGGCACCACCTTTTATGAGTGGAAGCATCAGTTAAAATGAGCAAGAGAAAGTTTCTCTCTGCAGGAGCTCCCCCAAAGTCCTCATGCTTTCCCCATGGAATTGGTGGTTTTACCAATGGACAACTGCCAGAAATCAAACAGGAGGGACAGGTAGGAGAAAATGGCCTGTAATTTTCGCTCTATGGATGTGTGTCATATAGTAAATTTCCTCAGTTTGCTGCATTACGGGTATGAAACTGTCAAGAACTCCCTTGAAAGCTCCCACTATTTGGGTCCACTGTCAGGGAGAGAGTGAGCCCAACAGTCCTTCCCGAGTGGAGCTAATAAGCCTCTCCAGCCTCCTACGGCTCTGTCCTTTCCAAACGAGTGGTAAAGATAACAATAAAAACCAAGAATCCTTAAATCTCAGGGGAGAGTGGGGAGGTGAAAGGAGGTCTGTTTTATGGAATACCTTGAATAAAAAAGATTTACAGGTAAGTCATTTTCTCTTCTTTCTAGCTGTTAGATTGAGAGGCTACAGTAAACTAAGCCCCAGAGAGAGCTTGGTATAAATAAAAAAATCTGACAACTGTCAAAACGCATAGCAACCAATCAGAAATACAATGTTGAGGGAGGCTTTAGTTCCCAAGTAATTCAGAGATGTGTTAGCCAGTTACAGCAAGAATAAAGACTTAAAGGGACATTTGGAGGATATTTAGGATGCCCCCCAAATCTCAAACTTTGAGACTGACTGAGAAAAAATGCATAGCATGGGCCTAATCTTCTCCCTTACGGAATAATCAGAGCCCTAAGGTCAGAGAATACATTCCTCCCTCCATTCAATAGGTAGCACTGAGTGCCTTCTCTGGGCAGGCTGTGCACTGGGTGACGGATATGTAGAGTGGGAGGACCGAGACCCCTCCCCGGGAGCCTGGACCATGACCGGGAGGAGCTGTAGCTATAATGCAGGGTGTTACATACGTAAAGGCTGCGGGTTATTGTGTGAAGTAGAAGAGAGGCAACTGTGTGTGCGTGTGTGTGAGCTGATGATTGGCAGGGCTGAGTTTGAAGAACACAGAGGAGTTAGGCGGGTAAAGGAGGCCAGGTGATAAGCATATAAACCAGACAGGTGGAATAGTCATTTGTTCATTCATTCATACAACACATACAGGGTGGGGCAAAGGCAGGTTTACAGTTGTGAGTAGGTGAAGCACAGAGTTTGTTGTTGTATTATTTATTAATTATTGCCTTATTTTCCACATGAACAACTGTAAGCCTACTTTTGCCCTGCCCTGTTTATTGAGCTCCCACCACGTTCCTGGCACTATCCCAAGAACTGAATGGATGAGATAGACAATGTCCCTGCCTTCAGGGAGCTTACATTCCTGGGGAACAGACAGCGAACAAGCCAGCGAACACATCAACAAAGCAGAGGCTTCCAAACAGTGATGTGTTATGAGGAATGTAAGCATAATGTGATGTGAGGATGTGGTGGGCATGCATGAAGGTGGCCAGGGGAGCCATCTAGGGATAAGACCTTCCATGCTGTGCCCTGAGTCAGCAATGGAAAGGCCTGGGAAGAACATTCCAGGTGGCAGGAACAGCAAGTGTCAGGGCTTTTAGGTGGGAACCAGCTTATATCTTTAAAAATCAAAAGAAGTGGCAGTGAATGAGGGGTCAGCAGAAGGTGGTAATGTGGTCAGACAGCAGGGGCCAGAACACACAGTGGCACTTGTGAGGACTTTAAGAATTGTTCTTAAGGAGCAGGAGTGGGTAGATAAACTAGTTGGCCAGCTATTGCGATTGACCTGGTGGGTAGCCGTGGTGGCCTGAGTCGAGGTGGCAGTTGTGAACCTGGACAGAAGATGACGGTGTGTGATTATGTTCTAGAGGCAGAATCAACCTTATGCATGGAGGGATTAGATGTGATGGGAGTAGGAAAGGGAGGAATCGAGAATAACTGACTCCTAGGGTGTTTTGCCTGAGCAGCAGGTAGATTTACACAGGTGAGGAAGGGGAGTTCTGTTTTGTTTGAAGGGGGAATAGCAAGCACTTGGGGACCTACGGATGGTTCAGTATGGCATAAACCCAAGTTTCTGGAAAAATTTGAGAGATGGCAGGAGGGGCAGGCAGAGGTCATGAAGGATCCTGCTGGCCCGGGTAGAGAGCCAAACACAACATTGAAGCCTCAGGTAGCCAATAATTGCTTTTCCAAAAAACAGAGAAACACTGTCAGGTTTCGTCTTTTGAGAGATTATCTTCCAGTGTAGATGGTTGTTTGGAAGGATGTGGCGGGAAGCAGGGAGTCCAGGAAGAACTGGCTATAGCCTGACATTAGGTGGAATTGATAGAAGTGGGCAGATTCTTGAGCTATGTAGTGGGTGGGAAATGCAGGACACAGTGACTCATTGCATATGTGAAATGAAGGAGATGGTGAACTCTTCTTTTCTAGGTTGTGTATTTCATGGATGGCGTTCACATTCACTGCAATGCAGTGCAGAGCATGGGGAAGGTTGAGGAAGAGAGGAGTTCAGTTATAGACTCTGGTGTGGTGTCGCTTCCCTAGTACCCACCTGACTCTTCCTCTTTCCTTTCTGAACACTGATTTGTCCACAGTTGCCTCCCACGTCCTTCAGGGGAAGCTGACCCATCCCCAGTGCTAGGGATGGTCCTCCTGTTTAGTACCCCACCCCGGCCAGTGATTAGTATGAGAATGGTCATGTGGCAGACTTGAGCCAATGAGATGGGAGGAGTGGTTTGCTGGGAGCTCTGGGAAGCGGCTTCCTTGCTTTCACCTGAGAGAGCACCTGGAAATGACACTTCTGGTGTCTGGGAGTTGTGTTTTGAGGATGGGCAGCCCCAAACCACTGTAGCTGTCTTGCTACCAACCCTGAGGATGAGAAACCTAGCTAACAGGCTGGAGCTGCTCAGTTATGTGATCAACCCCATTTCCATGTTGTGAAACCAGTTTGAGTTGCATTTTCTCTCCTTTGCAGCTCAAAGCATCTAAACAGATCCAGGGGCCAGTGGGACAACCAGGTGGAGATTTCCAGCAGGCACACATGCTTTTGGTCTAGGCCTGGAGCCCACTCTAGGGTCTGAGATGGAAAAAACTCTAGTGCCCATACTCTTCTGAGAGTTGCTATCAATAGGATTGTTTTCCTATTCAAATAAGGCTTTTTTTTTTTTTTTTTTAAAGGAGGAAGGAAGTGGAGTAATAAAAGGAAGAACTTCTTTGAATAACACACTCTGTGGTGAGGTAGTGCACGGGGTGGGGTGGGGTGGGGGGGGTGGGGTGGGGGGGTATGGAACCTCTTTAATTGAGAATCTAAAGGAGAGATGCACCATTAGAATGATTCAGACACTCTTCAAAGAGAAGCCGAATGACCTATTTTCTGAGATTTTTTAAAAGTGGGAACTCATTTTGTGTTGGTTGCCCCAGATGACATATAAGAGACATGGACTAGCCCAGAGGAAAGAACATGGGAGCTTTGGGGTCTGGCACACAAAGGCCAAGTCCAGCTTTCACACTTATGAGCTGCATTAGGTCCCCGAATCTCATTTGTAAAATGGAGAAAACAACTGCTCCCCAAGGTGGTCCTGTGAATTAAATCGGGAAGCTCATATAAAGAATCTATACTGTGCCTGGAAAATAGTAGGAGTGAGGAAGAGAGAGAGAGGGAGAGAGAGAGAGAGAGAGAGAGAGAGAGAGAGAGAGAGATTCCTTTTTTTTCTCCCACTGTCTCTTGCTCTCTCTCTATCTGACATTAACCTCCAGCATCCTCTGCTCATGATGTGGTTACCAGTGATCTCTGCTTGTCCGACCTGACGGTCAGCTCTCTGTCCCCGTCTTGTTTAAGCAGTGGCGTTTGATCTGGTCAGTTACTCCCTCGGCTTGCCTTCGGCACCCCTCGCTTGGCTCTCCTCCTGCCTCTCGGACTGCTCCTTCTCAGGCTCTTTGCTGGCTCCTCCTTGTCTTCCTGAACCCCGAATGGTGGTGTGCCTCGGGACTCGATCCTCAGAACTCCTCTCTTCTCTAGCTGTGCTCACCCTTCAAGGCTCCTTATCTCAGTTCAAGTAAAAATCCCAACATTCTTGTCATGGGCTACAGGCTCTACCCAGCCTGTGTGCTTTCCCAGTCTTCTCTGCTGCCTCTCCTCGCACTCTCCCCCAGCTCAACTGATCTCCTTGCTGATTCTGGAAAATGCCAAAATTACTCTCCCTTCAAGCCTCTTTACTTACTGTCCCCTCTGTCTAGAGGCTCACTACCTCACTTCTTTCAGGTCTTTGTTCAAATGTCCCCATTTCAGAGAAATCCTCCCTAGCATCCTGTATAACCTGGCAGCCCCCCACCTCATCAGTCTGCACTTCTCTTCTTAATCTGTGTTCATGGCACCCAGCACCACTCAATGCATTATATATTTATTTGTGCATTAGCTCTTTCTTCCTTTAGAATGTCAGCCTCATGTGGTCAGGGATCTAGCTTTATGCACAGTTCCATTTCTAGCGTTTTAAATGGTGTTTGGCATAAAGTGGACTCTCAATATTTTTGGATGAATGCATTCATTGAAGGTTACTGCTATTGTTATATTAGTAGCATTATTTTGCCCAACTTTAAGATTCTATGGTTTAGAAGGATCACAATACCGGATATCAAACTACTACAAAGCCATTGTAATCAAAACAGCCTGGTACTGGCACAAGAACAGGCATATAGATCAGTGGAACAGAACAGAGACCCCAGAAATCAACCCACACCATTATGGTCAATTAATATTTGGCAGAGGAGGCAAGAGCATACAATGGAGTAAAGACAGTCTCTTCAATAAATGGGGTTGGAAAAATTGGACAGGTACATGCAAAAAAAAGAAAAAAAAAACAAACTAGACCACCAACTTATACCATATACAAGAATAAATTCAAAATGGATAAAAGACTTAGATGTAAGTCACAAAACCATAAAAATCGTAGAAGAAAACATAGGTAATAAAATTGTAGACATCTCATATAGCAGGATTTTTGCCAATGCATCTACTAGGGCAAGAGAAACTATGGAGAAAATAAATAAATGGAACTACATCAAACTAAAAAACTTTTGCACAGCAAAAGAAACCATCATCAAAATGAAAACGGAACCCACTGTATGGGAGAACATGTTCACCAATGATACATCTGATAAGGGGTTAATTTCCAAAATATATAAGGAACTCATACAATGCAACAAAAGGAAGACAAACAATCTAATTGAAAAATGGGCAAAGGACCTGAATAGACACTTCTCCAAATAGGACATACAGATGGTCAATAGACTTAAGAAAAAATGCTCAGTGTCACTAATCAACAGAGAGATGCAAATTAAAACTACAATGGTACCACCTCACACCTGCCAGAATGGCTACTATCAACAAATCAACAAACAACAAGTGCTGGCGAGGGTGTGGAGAAAAGGAAACCCTAGTACACTGCTGGTGGGAGTGCAGACTGGGGCAGCCACTGTGGGAAGCAGTATGGAGGTGCCTCAAAAGATTAAAAATGGAGCTGCCTTTTGATCCAGTGATCCCACTTCTGAGACTATATCCTAAGAATTCCAAAACACCAATCAAAAAGAATATATGCACCCCTATGTTCACAGAAGCACAATTTACAATATCGAAGATCTGGAAACAGCCCAAGTGCCATCAGTAGATGAGTGGATAAAAAAGCTGTGGGACATTTTACACAATGGAATACTATGCGACTGTAAAAATGAAGGATCTCTTACCCTTTGTGACAGCATGGGTGGACCTGGAGATTATTACACTAAGTGAAATAAGCCAGACAGAGAAAGACAAATATTACATGATCTCACTCATATGTGGAATCTAGTGAACAAAATAAACTGACCAACAAACTAGGTCCTGAGGCATGGATGCATGGAACAGACTAACAGATGTCAGAGGGGAGGAGGGTGGGAGGGGGATGGAAGAGACTAACCAAAGTATTTATATGCATATATGCATAGACCACGGACAAAGGCAACGGTGTGGTGAAGGTCTGAGGTGGGGTGGGGGCCGGGTGGAGGGGGGTAAAGTGGGGGAAATGGGGGATGTCTGTAATACTGTCAACAATAAAAAATAGAGTGGATGGGGGCAAAGGGGAGGGGAAATAAAAATAAAAAAAATCTATGGTTTATGTTTGCAAAGCAAGAGGTAGAGCCAATGACCTCCCAAGTTTCCTTTCAATTTTGCAAACCCAAGATCCACAGCACAGCGGGTGCTCTGTAAATTGCTTACATGGGAACAGATCCAAACAGAATTACTGATCCTCAAGGGCCTCAGATCACCACACTCCTAGACGTCCTAGCCTTCCTAAAAAGCCATCCTGAGCGATATGGTTAGACAGCTATTTAAGACATGTCTGTTTTGGAGGCAGCTTGACCTATGGTGAGAATGTCAAATGAAACAAAAACATTCTGACATTTTAAAAGCTTTAATTTACTCACGGTAAAAGCCATAGCATCAGAATATGTCAGGTTTATAAGGCAGAGACTTTAGAACAGGAATATGTGCCTACCTAATGTGAGGGCATGTCAGCGAGTTGATCGCCTTGTTGAAGGAGGACACGGGTAGCAAAGTTGGAACTAATGGAGGATGCATCTGCAGAATACGCCTGAACCTTGGGCTTAGGGTGAATCTGTCACTCACTGCATTTGGAAGTTAGGATATATGTGAAATCCAAGGATCGCCACGGTGATTCAAACATGCATCTCAGAGGCCCCGGAAGTACAGCACTGCAGTGACTGCTGTCCATTCGTAGGGTGTGGTGGGGAAAGCATGGACTTGGAGTTACACAGACTGGGGTGTGAATCCTTGCTCTGCTGTGCACAGACAGTGTCATCAGGAAAGTTCCGTAACCTCCCTGAGCTTTAGTTTCTACCGTCACACAGCAGAGACAGCTGTGAATCACCCAACGCGTTTCCCCCGTAGCCTAGCCCTCAGCCGGACGGCGTTTCCTAGCCTTTGTCACAGTGGGGCGTGACAGCATGACTGACTTCCAGCCAGCGGAAGGCCGTGCCGGTGGTGTGCCCGCTCCCAAGCGCAGTTGTAAGAGCCACCATCATGCTCTTTCCCCTTCTGCTTTGAGGCAGGGGGGAGCCTGGCGCCCCCAGGAGCCGTGTGCTGACGATGGCGCAGCCACAGGGTCAAGAGGCCCATGTCCCCAAATCAGTGCTTGGAGTAGAGCTGCCTGTTTTGAACTTCCAGTGAGTGAGAAGCAAATGTGAGTGAGAAATCACCTTCTTTGTGTGAAGCCCCTGGGATTTGGGGGTTTAGTTGTTACATCAGTTGCTGTTATCCTAATATCTTTGTAAAGTGGGGATAAAACATTTTTTTGGAGGGTTGGAATATAAGTGTTATGTTTAAAGCTCCCAGAACAGGTCTTGGTATGCAGCAGGGATGAATAGATACAGTTCTTCCCATCCTCTTGCCCAGCTAGTTTATCTACAGTAGTCATTACACATCGATCCTGTGCAGAGTTTTACTGGGCCCCAAGGGGATGTCAAGAAGCAGAAAACAGTTCTAGCCCTCAAGTTCCGTGGGAAGACAGTTGCTTTTCATGTGTGTATACGCTAAAGTATTGGCCTATGAAGGACAAGAGTGGAGTGAGTGTCTCTAGGGTTAACCATTAGAATTCAGAGGAAGGAGGTCCCTTCGGTCGGGTTAGTTAGGGAAGACAATAAATTACCAGGTATTGAAAGAGAGCAGTACATGGGTCATCATCACAAATAGTGGTCTATCAAGAAAGAATTTCTGTTTTATTTCGGACCCATGATATACCCATCCTCTTAGCAGTTATCCATTGCTAACCGTGTTAGAAAGGTAGGCTATTTAGAAAATTAACCTAGAATATGGATAAAGCTATAAATTAGGACCAGGATATTTTTCCTGGGACATTTATAATGTCAGAAGGTCAGAAACAATTCAAATGTCCAATAGCAGGAGAATGCTTAAGTAGAACATGGTGCATCCCTTTGAGGTGTGTCCCTAGGAAATCCCATCGATGTCCACAGCTTACATTACCACCTGGGCCTCAACGACTTCTGCATTTATGTCTCTGGCTCTGACTTCTCCATACCTGACTCCCATAGCTCCAGCTGCCCATAGGATGCCTCCACTTGGATGTCTCAAACACATTCACACTCAGGCTTCCCAAACCTGAGCTTATGATTCATACCCTTTCCCCATCCTTCCATCATGTCCGTCTTCCAGCATCATCTGCCTCACCATCTCCAGTTGTGAGAGTGAGGGTTATAGGAATCTTCCTTGATATTCCCCCTCCCTCACCCCCATGTCCAATTATGATGTCTAGTCCATTAGGTCCTTAATCTGTTCATAATTCAGCCTCTTCTCTTCATCTCTGCTGCTACCTCCTTAGTCTGAGCCACCATCTTCTTTCACCTGGACTCTGGCTTAGCTTCCAAACTGGCCTTCCTGCATGCAGCCCAGGCTCCTCTCCAGTCTGCTCAGGATCACCTCTGATTATCTTACTCCTGCTGTTCCTCAGCCCCAGCACTCTTCAGTGACTTCCCACTGCTTTTAGAATTAGGCCCCGTGGACCTCATTGTCTGAGCCTTACGTGTCTCTCCATCGTCATCCCATTCTATTGCCCACCTCCTCTGCCATCCAGCCACGGACATTGCACGACTGTTCCCTCCACTCAGAATGCACTTTCCAAACCTGATGCCCCCACTCTAAACACACCATTGCCAGGTTCTTATCTGCATATACCCTGGAACTCAGACTTAGTCACCTTGAGGAAGCCCTACATGTTTCTGCATCTGTTAGGTTCGTTTGGGACCTGCTTCTGTGGCTTAAAACACACTGGACAAAGGAAAAAGTGGCTTAGGGGCACTCTGGATGGGGAAGAGCCAGGTATTTAAAAACAGTTGTCATCAGTAATGCAGAGTGGATTGTCTACCTCGATACCATCACTGTCAAACCACAGAGTATACAGTTCTGGTACTGAATCTGAATAAGGGCTAGTCATCTAGGCCAAAAATATTTACTGTGTGCCAGACACTGAGCTATTTCCCCTACTTTTGTGGAGCTTGCTGTTTGTTTAACACATTTCAAAAACCTGGGTATCAGGAAAGCACATTTGTATTCAGGGCGCTCCCCCCAATGTGTTTTATTTCCTTGAGTAAGACATTTCATGTTCTGGGTCTCAGCTGCAATAACAATCCTTGCCGACTGCCCTGTGGTATGTTCACACTGCTGAAATACCCAGACATCTTCAGTCCCTGAGTGTGATGCGGGGAAGTCAGGCTTTGAATCTGAGCTGTTGAAAGTGTAGCTTTCCCAAGATCTTTCCTTGATCCCCCAGAGGACTTGTGTTACTAAACCAGAGAGCAGAACAGATCCTGGCTGGCGAGGACTCGGGGATTAATGTCCAGGCGTTAACATCATAATTGGGCAATGTTGAAGGTGGCAACATCTGCTGTGTGAGACTTTGATGCCACAGCCCACGTTGCACCTCTCTGCTGGCCAGGACCTCCTCTCAGGAGTCAGCCTGGGTGGCCTTAAGGTTGTACTTAGCACATGCTCCATAGCTACTGTCAGGTGTTGAAAAGCTCTTATTAGGGCCCAGAAATTGACTTGTGTCCTGGGCTTCTCAGGAAAACAGTGGGGACCCATGGGAGAAGCTTGGTGCCTGAAGGTGCCCGAGGACTTGTAATTGAGTTATTGCTGAAGCAGTGAGAGGCTGTGGTCAGTGACAAGTGTTACTGGCATGAGGTTGGCAGGCTGTTGTGAGGCCATCCTGCGTTTTCTCTTTCGCATGGAGGATACAGGAATTGATTCTCTCTTTAAAAGTGATTGCTGGGGGCAGTAGAGCCCAGCACTCAGGAGGGCAGTTCACAAGTGAGAC
The DNA here is from genome assembly GCF_964146895.1 of Miniopterus schreibersii. NCBI lineage: Eukaryota > Metazoa > Chordata > Mammalia > Chiroptera > Miniopteridae > Miniopterus > Miniopterus schreibersii. The sequence continues at coordinate 179,779,568 of NC_138102.1, forward strand.
TGCAGGTTTCTGGAGGTGGCAAATGGGTGCCCACTTGTCAGGAGAAAGTCACTGTGCTCCACACTGTCACATGCATTGTCTCATTCAATGACAACATTCCCTGGAGGCTGGTTCTCTTATCCTATTTTCCAGAGGCGGAAACTGAGGCTCCAGGAGTTTCAAAGACCTGTCTAAAGCTCCACAGCCATAGAAGATGGATTGTGGCTCAGAGTCTCAGCTGCTGCCACATCCACGCTGCCTTTGGTACATCACGGGTCCGGTTGTGGACGTGACCGAGTTACGGCAATGTCATCTGTGTTCACTGTCCTGCTTCTAGAAGGGGTCGTAAACCCATCCATTTCTCCTCACCACCCCTGGCTTGTGTGGCTGTTATCTGAGCGATGACAGTAGCCTCCTGACCAGTCTCTCTGCTCCCCTCTCTGTTTCCCATGGCCACACAGCCCGGACAGAGGGGAGGATGGCGCTTTCTTGCTTCACATCCCTCAAAGCTTCTCATCACTAACAGGCCAGAATCCCAAATATTTAATGAGCCCAGGAAGCCCCATGCATGTCCCTTGCTCTGTCTCCTGTCTCTCCCACTCTTGGCTCTGTCCACACTAATCTCCCTGTACTTTCTCGAAGGCTCTAAGCTCTTGGTCCTGCCTCGGGGCCCTCACATATGCCATTTTTTCTGCCTGAAACACTTTCCCCTCTGCTTTTTTCCTGGATGACTTCTAGTCAACCCTAAGTATTCCTTACTCAGAGAACGCCCCGTCTTAACCGTAGCCCTCTCCTCAGTATCCTGCACTCTCTCCTTCACCCCTTAATAATTTGCTAATATCTTTTCCTTCCTGACATTACTGACAGTTTTCTTGTTTTGGGTTACGGACCAGGATGGTCTGTTCCTCGCAATTTCCCCAGCATCTAACACATTGCCTGGCACCCAGGGGATTTCCAATAAGCACTTTAAGACATTTTTGTCAAATGCATAAATGGTTCTCAAAAGTTGTTGGCACCATCCCTGACGATGTGAGTGCGTGTGAGCATATTTATAGGAGCCAGTTCATTATAACTCAGTTTTCATCCATTTATTCACCTATGAATCATTTCCATTAGTATTTACTAAGTACCAACTGGGTGCTGAGGATGCAGAGTGATGAATGTGTAAAAGCGCGAGCCCTCCAGTGACTCAGTGTGTGTGTATGTGTGGGGGGAACATGTGGGGCAGGGGCCTGTGTTCCCGAGCCGGCAGCTCTAGGTTTGCGTCACTGACCCTCCAGTTACCCAACTGTGTGACTTTGGGAACCTCTCTGAGCTCCGGGCGTTTCATCTGTAAAGTGGAGAGAACCATATGCATGTTGTAGGGCTGTTCTGACGCTAAATTGAAGGAGATGAAGTATGTAGAAGCAAAGTTCAATAAAGAGAAGATGTTTTGTTGTTATTATTGCTTATTTTTATTATGTGAGTGGGGCCTAAAGGGGAATTAGGTGAATTCTACCTAAGAGCAGGGCTTCAAGGGAGCTCTTACAAATGAGCAAGTGCCTTTGAGGCAAGATGGATGAAGAGGGGAAAGCTTTTTGAGGAGAGGGTGGATAAAAGGGGAGGGCTTTTGCGGTGAGAGCAATGAGGGACTTCTGGGGGACCTCAGGTTGTGGTATTTTGAGAACCAGCACTCCCCCATTCTCTCTCTTCCGGAGGGGCACACACCACCCTCTCTTCTTCCCAGAATAGTTCAGCCTGTCCTTTGGGAATCCGCCCTCAGCCTCTGTCCTCCCCTGCTCCATCCCCGTTCCCACCCTTGTCCTTGCCGCATAAGCCTGTACCTCCAGGTCCCCCTTTGCTCTCAAAACTGTAAAGAATGAAGGATGGGAAACATCTCTGTCATCCATCAAATTAAACAGGGAGTTGGCAGCCATGGTTTAATCAATGACAAATCAACTCTTCTCTCCCAACATCTGGGAGACTTGTGCCCCAGGATGGACAAGCCAGTGACATGCAGGGACAGACTTATCAACAACTTGGAGATGGATGGGGACCCTGAGGCCATCTCATCTGCCTTCCGTCCTTAGCCCCTGTCTGGCCGCTCTCCAGTATGCCCCAAGTTCACGTTGATGGAGTCAGTTTAAATGTGTGTCAGTAGTGTGAACCTCAGCCTCCAAGCCCAAATGTCAGCACAAAAGTCCTGAAAAGTAAACTTATCTCTTCAAGGAAGAAATAGTGTGATGTTCAAGAGTCGGTGCTCTGGGAGCCAGACTGCCAGGGTCCACGTCCCAGCCCTATCCCTTGGGCCAGTTAACGTAGCTCGGCTTCAGTTTCCTCATCGGGGAAATGGGAATGGCAGTCGTAGTTCCTGCCTGGGAGCTGGTGTGAGAACTAGTTGCAGTAACAAGTGGGGACCACTTAGAAAACTGCCAAGTCTATAATAGCTTGGAAAGTGTTGTCTGTTATTATTAACTCTTGGCAGAACCCTTTCCAAGCAAGGGCTGGAGTGTGAGTACAAGGGCCCAGAAAAATAACCAGCCTCCCCAAATCCTTCTGAGGAGCAAACTTCCTCCACCAGGAAACAGTGCTTTTCATCGTGGGGGAGTAGAGAAGCTTGCGGCCGAGTAAAGAGAGCTAGGCATCTGTGGTTGGGCAGCCAGGAGGACTTGGTTGGCTGCTTACTAACTATCTAGCCTTGGGTAACTACCTGCCCGTTCTGTACCTTGGTTTCCTTTCCTGCACCATGGGGACCATCATCCCCACATCAGAGGGTGAGGTCTGACAGCTTGGCAGCATCTCCCGTGGTTCACTCCTTTTTTAGGCCACCTTCATTTCATGCCTTGGTTATTGCAGTTGTCTGCTAATGGGCCTGTTTCCACACACATTCCCATCGAGGCAGCCAGCGCAGCTTCTGAAACCCAAGTCAACGAATGGCACCCCTTTCCTTAGACCCTCCAATGATTCTGACATCCCTCAGGGTAAATTCCTCATCCTAGCCCACAAGCACTGCCATGGCTGGCCCCACTTCCTCTCTGTTCCTCTCTCCTCCATTTCTGCCCCTCCTCCACTCTGCTCTCTCCCCCCTGCCTCCTTCTTGGAACACGCTGAACACTCTCAGGGCCTTTGCACTTGCTGTTTCCTCAACCCAGAATGTGTTCCCCAGAATCAACAGGCTTGTTCATTCTGTTCAACTGTCTCTTCTTCTGAGAAGCTTTCCCTGGCTACCTTGTCTTCCATATCATTCCCTCCTTGCCATCCCCTCTCTCTGTACCCTGCTTTACTTTTCTGCACAGCACTTATCACTGCCTGACAAATGTTCATGTACTTGTTAGTTTATTGCTTCTTTATTCCCATTAGGCTACAGAGCCCATGAGGGGAGGATCTGACTTTTGGTCTCTGCTGGATCTTCAGTACCCAGCACAGTGCCTGGCTCAGTGGAGATAATCAATAAGTATTTTTTGAATGAACAAGTGTGTAATATGTGACAAAGATGAACATTGTTTATGAAAATGTGCCTGGTCCATTGTAGGCGTTTGATAAATATGAGTTTTTAATCCCCTCATTACTGAACTAGAAAGAACATTTAAAAAACTAATACCCTTGGGAGGGGTAACATGTTGATTTAAATTAACATGGGATTCCGGTAAAAGGGAGGACTGGGTTGGGAGGGCAGAGAAGGCAAGCCAGGGGCCCTGTAGACAAACTTCACCAGCTAAGCAATTTTGCCCTTGGCCAGCTCTGTTTATGTCTGTGTTTACGACGATTCTCCAGGCAATTGAATTGCATTACCCTTTTCATTCTAATAATATGAACAGAATTCAGATGTGGTATTTGATGATGTCTTGTCTATTGAGCGACTTCAGGACTGCCTGGCATGCTGCAGCAAATTACTGTCAACTTGAGGGCTGCCGTGCCTCCACCAAAGTGCCCATATTTCTGTGGAAAATCCTGGTCATTTACAGTTTATGTCTCAAAAATGAATTTTTATTTCATTGGCTTAATCTTTAGAGTTATCAGAAAGATGTGTTTATTCCCAGCTAGACTTCAAATGCAAGATTCTTATAACGAGACCAGAGCTGGAAGATTTCCTGAAGGGAGAGAGAAAAAAAGCTTTCCCCGCCTGGTTGGAATTGCTGTGTGTACGCTACCTGCTGTGAGAGAGAGGAGGGTAGACTGGATTTCTTCCAAAAATTAGAAGGGAGGCTGATTCCAGCTTGGGAGGGTATTAAAATCTCAAGACCAAGGCTGATGGGAGGAAGTGGAGGAGAGAGGGGAGCATGTGACCATCTTTCCCAGCTCTGTTTTCTTAAAACCAAACACCTGGAAATCCATTGCCTCCAGCCATTCCTGGCCCTGGCACATAGTAAGCATGCAAGGAACATATGATGAATTAGAATTGAATTTAGTTGGTGAGGGTTTGGAGGCTGTGTTAGCTGCTGCATCTGGATGGGGAGTCAACCATGTCTCCCCCACAACCCTCTAGAGCATTCATATTGCCTAATCATCTGTCACAAGTAGCAGCAGCGTTGAACCTTTGGCTGTGCCACAGGATCCAGCCCTTCCTGAGGGAATCTCCCGTCACAGACAGGTGCAGCTTCACCCACACACTAGGTCTCTGAGTCAGAAGGGCATGTTTTTGCTGCAATAATTTTACTACTGTTGTTCCTATCAAATTGGTGTGAACCCCGTCAGCTTTTTAGGGAAGGGGTCCACACCAGCTGAGATCTTGAGATTAGTTTTGTTGATAAAGAGGTATTTACTTAACCAGCCCCTTAACCTGCTTCCTCGTTTCCTGTCCTTGGACAACAGAGAAAGACGGGCTGCACTGTGACCAGTGTCGTTATGGAAACTTCTCCCGCAGCCTGCCTGCCTGGCAAGGGCCGGTGGAATTCTGGGTAATTAGTGGAGTTGTAGCAGCTAGCAAACTCAGTGCCAGCGCAAAGCGATTGGTTAGTGATTGTATTAAATCCCAGGGAGGGGGTTATTCTGAGCAACAGTTATGGAAGATGCCATTGCTTTTTTCTGCCCGTCTTTCAGTTGTATAGCAACAAACAAAACAAGCAAAACTCTTTGCTCACTTGGGGCTTGTATTCTAACGAGCCACAGCTATCTCGCCATCTCATGCAGTGACCTGAAATGACATAGACAGTACAGTCACAGAGAGAATCAGGCTCAAAAAATATGTCAATCAGAAGGGAAGGTGAGCACCGGAAGAGAAGGAAAGAAACACCAGTGAGCAAGTCAGAGGGTCCTATAGAGTTGACAGTGCTAAGTGGGAGCCTGGCCCAGACATCCCTGACAACCAAGGCAGAGAGGGAAAGTGTATCAGTCACGAGAATTTCATTGCTCGGAAAGGGACACTTCTACTTTCCCTACTACTTGTCATAACCAAATCTGTTATTTAATCATATTACCTTATTCAAGCCTTAGAACAATTGTATGACCATGATGATCTTATGATCATTATTAGCCCCATTTTACAGATGGAAAAACTGGAGCTTAAAAAAGTTAAGTACCTTGTCCAAGGTCACATCTGGGAAGGGGCAGAACAAAGATGAATTCCCAGGCAGTCTGAATTCAGAGCCTATGCTCTTAACCATAAATCCACTGCCTCTCCTGGAGGGCAAACTGAAAAAGTACACCAGTGGTCCTTGGGCAGAGGCCTAATTGCCTTGGGGATAGTCTCCTGCCAGGGATCTAGGAGGGGAAAAAAGAGAGAAAAATTGGATATTAAATATGAAACTCATCAGCTTTTATGCCCAAGACATTCTAATAGTCCAAGAATGGGAAAACCAGAGCTGTTAGGTCCCAGGCTCAAGAAGACCTGGCTTAAACTGGTCTGACAATTTGCACTCATTTTCTGATGTCATAAAGTCATGATCTTAGTAAGAAAAAGGAGTAAAAAATTTCCTTTTCACATGGCTCTTGCCTGTCCTGAGGCTCACCCTGTTATGGATTCTCATTAGGGCCCCAAGAGCTGCTGTAGTGCCAGGAAAAGCAGCTGGAAGGCGCTCTCCAAGGCGCTGAAGCAAGAGGCGCTTCTCTTTCTTTTTTTCAGATTGGCTTCTCGCCTCTGAGTCACTACTCCTGGTAACCACATGAATGAAAAAAAACCAGAAACAAAAAAACCTCTCGAAAAACGAGACAATCTGCATCACCAAGCTGAGAAAATATGCCAGTTTGTAAGCATTCAAGTTTATTTGTAGGTGATGCCAACCCTACAAGGCACCATAGGGTAAATGATATAGCATGGACTCCAGAACTAGACTACACCGGCTCAGTTACTTACTAGCTGAGTGACGTTAGGCAAATTTCTTAAACCTCCTATGCCTCAGTTTCCTCAAATGGTAATAATAATAATAATAATAATACTGACTCCAAAAAGAATTGCTGTGAGGATCAAATGAGTTAAAAGTTACTAAATGCTTAAAACAGTGCCTGGCAAATAATAGGTCCTATATATGTCTTCGTCAAGAAAGTTAGTTACATTCCTTAGGGCAAAATCTTGTGGTAATGAGGTCATCTCTGGAATGATGAACCTGGCAGAGTTACTTCATGCCATGGGGTAGGTCTGGCCTTAGGGAATGCAGTAGTGGCAGATGACACAGAAAACACTATCTTGCTCTCATCCCCTCTCTATCACATTTATAAGACAAGACAAAAAGCC